>NC_053139.1:1273872-2473872 GCF_016808335.1 Panicum virgatum | reverse complement strand
GGACATTGTGTGGATGTTACTGCTCTTGCATTTCTTTTTTCATGCTGGGTTGTGGGTTCTATGAATGTCTGCACCCAGGGGCGGAGCCACGTTATGGCCTGTGGGTGCGGCCGCACCCAGCAAAAAATTACAATCCCTTATCACTTTCATTTTTTTACCATGTTTGCTTGAATATCATACATATGCTATGAAGTGCCGCACCCCCCTCTGCTGCTCTCTAGCTCCGCCCCTGTCTGCACCCAAGGTGTTCTTATTTTTACTGGATAACACTTGGAGAACAAAATATGATAATTGGAGAGTAAGCCTTGAATGAATTAGAGAATACTGTGTTCATGCTTCCATGACAACGAATGACTGATATGGAACCCAGAATAATATAACAGAATGCGTACATGCCTGATAACAATCAGGTTGTCTATGGTTTACACATGATCATGTTCTGAGTCTTCCTTGGAGTCTTGCTTTCTTCGTGTTTGATTTTCTAGTTGCTGGTCTGCTTGGCAAACAAAATTGCAGCATACCTTGTTAACTGAAATTTATGTTTATAAGCTCTAAAGCCAGAAATTATGTTGGGAGTTTTCTATTGTAATTCTGAATGTGTTAAGATTTTCTATATGCATGGTTTGTCAAGATAGTTCTTTGCAAATCATGTTGATCCATCGAGATCTCATTTTATAGTCTGGCCTCTAATCTTCAGTTCCGCACTGGTTGTGCACCGCAGGTAACCGTAGCTCCAGTGGACGTGACCGGCGATCTGCGTGGGGCTGGGCGCTTCCCGAAACAGAGCAAGGCCGTGATCCGAGGCGCAATGGGAAGCCGAAATCACGGGTCATCCCAATCTGCTGAAGAGAGTTATCTTGTACAAGTAGATAAATAAACACAGGTGGTTTGTGGAAAGCTGCGAGGTTCAGGTCCAAGTTCTTCCAGTGCCTGACGTGCTGTTGTCTGAATGTACCGATACGTTGAAACCCCTGCAGTGGAGTTTCTGTAGTTGTGTAGTGCCTTCTGTGGTCCGTGAAACATTTTGGCTCGTCGAGCCTTGCTGTAAAAGCGTCATTTATACTGCAAACCTGATCATATGTTTCAGTGTTTGCTCTATTCTGTTGTGAAGCTAAATGCTTGCTGCTGTGTCCAGAAAACGGGAACTTTGGAAGTCTGCTTTTGCCACTGTTAAAAGACAGCGGGAGCGTCTGTCGTCGAAGAGTAGTTTCTGGGAGGATCATGTGGAAACGGCCGAACGGACGGCTAGAATTCTGCTTCAGCAGAGAAGAACGCAACGGCGCAGTCTCCGCCAGAGCGTGCTCGGCCGTGGCATTGGCTGATTGGCAGATAACAAGACGACGGTTGCCGGCTGATCGACGCAGCCCGCACCGTCGCCGCCGCCGCCGCGCCGGCTGATCGAGCCGCGGATGTGCGGGTGTGCCCTCGAAGCCGGAAACGCTGAATTGCTTATGGGGTTTATGCCCACGCCAGATACCAAACGTGTCCCCGTCTCGGATCGTTCGTGAACAGCGCACCGCCACCACCGCTGACCTCTCCCCCGCCGCCAGCATTCCGCCTCGCCCTCGCGCCGCTTGGCCGCCACACGGCACCGGCCGCCAAGTTCCAAGCTTTTGTTTAGTTACCCTCGCCGGCCGTGATCTCGCCGTCGACACCACGACTCCACGAGGCCTTCGCCTTTCCCTCTACCCACCTACACGGCCACGCGGACCCCTGCCACCCGCCACGTCTCTCCCCACGCGTACCCCTCCCACCTCTTCCTCTCTCCGCTCCCCCCGTGCCGCCCGCCGCTTGCCAACCGCCACCGTCACCTCCCCCGCCGCGCCCCACCCCGCAAAACCCCTCGATTTCCACCACAAGCCATCCAAAACCCAAGCCAAGCGTCCAGCTCCCAACCATGCCGCCGCTCGCGCGCCGCCTCGCCGCCGCGGGCCTCCTCCGCCTCCGCCCGCGCGGCGGCCGCGCGCTCCACACGGGCCCGCCGCCCGACCCGGGGGTGCTGGCGTGCCGCCTGGCTTCCCGCGCCGTGGTCCGCTTCGCGGGGCCCGAGGCGGCGCGCTTCCTCCACTCGCTGCTCACCAACGACCTCCTCTCCGCCTTCGCCGCGGGGGGCGCCTCGTCGCCGCAGCGGTACGCGCCCACGCCCAACGCCCCCCGCGCGGGGCCCGCGGGCCCCGCCTACGCCGCGCTGCTCACGCCGCAGGGCAGGTTCCTCTACGACCTCTTCCTCTACCGGCCCCCGCCGCGGTCGCAGATGCTCGACCGCACCGGGTCCGCGCCGGAGACCGGGGAGAAACCCGCGGAGGAGGAGGGGGAGCCCGCGGAGGTGCTCGCCGATGTCGACGCCGCGGAGGTCGACGAGCTCGTCGCTTGCTTTAAGAGGTGATTGGTTGCCTCACTTGATGCGTCAATGTTCAGTTCATGGTATAATAGTATTTCAGTCGGAGACCTGCATAAATCTGTTGGGAGAATCTTGCCATTGAACCGCGACCAAACAGTAAGCAGTAGTGCATTAATTTTAGAATTTTGGGGCTAATCAGCGCAAAATGGAGTTCCTTTTCACAAAACAGTAGGCTTAGCGATTATTAGGCGTTTGCAGGATACTTTAGTTGCTCTCTTGGGAGTCTGGTTGAGCGTTGCAACTTCCAGTTGAAAACGAATTGATGTATTACAGCTAGAACTTTCAGTACATTACCAGCATTGTAGACAGAGTTGGAATTTAGTGCCAAATCAGTGCTAGTTAGGGGGTGTTTAGTTAGTGAAAATTTTTGATTCAAAGGTCATATTGATTGTTTGATCAAATGTTTGGAAGATTTTTCGGGCACTAATTAAAAAACTAATTTCAGAACTCGCTTGGAAACCACGAGACGAATCTTTTGAGGCCTTTGACCGCATCATTAGCAAATGTGGTTACTGTAGCACTTATGGCTAATCACGCACTAATTAGGCTCAAAAAATTCGTCTTATCGTGTACATCCAAACTGTGTAATTAGTTTTGTTGTTTAACTATATTTAATGCTTCATGCATGTGTTCAAAGGCGAGACAAAAAATTTTGGGAACTAAACGGCCCCTTAGCATGCTCCCCTACTTCTGTGACTAGATCGCACATTTCAGGCTTTAGGCTGAATGTTGTGTTGCCTGTTTGTGCCCCGTACTTGTACTATAGAACTCTGTGGATCAATACTGCTCAATTTGTGTTGGACCTAGCTCTTGTTCAGTAAGGAACTGTAGTCACACAATGCTCTTTTAGTCTTGAACAAAGCAGCTTCCCTGGGAATAATTATGGTTGTCATAGATTATTATGTTAGCACTAGTTGCAAACTGTATCCACATTGCGCTACAACTTTGGCAAAGCTAATGCAAGTTTTCAGTTTGTTAGAATAGTGTGTTCTAGAGGTGTGCTCTTTTGTGAGTATACTCATGTCAAACAGCAGCTCGAGAGTAAGATCATTTAGAAAAAGAAAGACGAACTGATAAGCTCGCGTGGCAGATCTCTTTGAAAAGGAAGTTACTTTAGCCAAAGCTTATTTATTCTTTGGTGGTTTCTTAGATAATTTGGTTCACATTGAAATCAAATTGTGCACAGGTTTTTTATGGATACTTTATTTGGCATAATAGTACTGTAGTTTGAGTCCGAGTGTGTAGCAAAACTTTTAGTGCCAAAATTCTTGAAGATGATTAATAAGCTCACTGTACTAGGAGTGTGGATCATCAAGCTGACCTTAGTTTTTGTGTCAAGTAAGAATCAGAGTGTAAATCAGCTCTTGCCTGTGCAGCTTCTCTTGAACTCTGTCATGTTACTACCTTAAGCTGTAGTTTGAGAGCATAGAAATTTGCACCCTTGTTGAAAAATCCATAACATTTATTTACAGCTTTACACGGCATTGGAGAACCATCCCTCTTATATCCCTAAATGACCTTTCGATGCATTTCATGTCTTGTGACATGTCAACCTTTTCCTGTTTTCAGGTATCGGTTAAGATCCAAAGTCGAAATAGATAATGTAAGTGAGAATTTTGCATGTTGGCAAAGATTTGGACGCAATTTGGTGCATACTGAACCATCTACTCAAGAACCTGAGGCTCAATCTATTGGATGGGGACAAGGTGTTGACCATGCTGGTGAGTCAGCTGCACAAGGGAATGGACATGGTTGGCAGTGGCTCAAAGATCCTCGGTTGGATTACCTTGGCTACAGAGGAATTTTTCCAGCTGACACAATACGTGAGTAACTTTTTTTCTTGGTATTTCCTAAAGCTTCTATGTAGTGTTCAATATCTGACATGAATAATGATCCATTTGAACACTTGACCTGTTTTTGTATTGACAGCACCACTAGTTGAGTCTGACAAAGAAGCGGATGAGCGACATTATCAGCTTTGGCGGATAGAAAATGGAATTGCAGAAGGTTCAACTGAGATTCCAAAAGGTAAAGATTCTTTTCCCTGGAGATTGGTCATGAGTTATAACTATGAAGTGCTATCATAGTTGCTATTTGATAATTGGACGTCAATAGGTATTCAATTTTACCTCTTCCCTAGAATTTCAGCAAACTCCTGGAAAAGATTCAGTTCCTGCATAGGATTTGTTCATCTCATGTTTTTACAAAGTTACCGTATCTGTTTTCTCAGTCACACATCACCGAACAGAACAGTTTCTGTCTCTTATCTCTAGTTAGTATTTTGACTAGAAGCTGCTCCAAGCTCACTTATCAATAGAGCTCGATTAATTTGTTTCTAAACTGTAACTGCATTATGCAATGAAATGTTGACAGTAAAAGAGGTCGTGTCTAATTAATACAAAAGGCTGCAGTCCCTGTTGCTCCCTATGGTACCATTCATGATGTGTATTCACTAAAACAACTTGATTGGAGTTGATAAAAGATTAACTGGCTAGATGGTGTTGTATTTGTGGTTTATCTCGGTCTACAAACCTTAGAGGTTTAGAGTACCTTCCAGCTTTCCCTGTTTCCATGTGGAGCATGGAAATAAGTTATTTGAAAGGTTTCCACACTCCCTGTATATACTAGAACAAAACCAGGGTTAACATCAATTTTGAAATTTCCCAACTATTGGAAAACATATTTTACCTCATCAAATACAATGTAGCTTAGTTTGTTCCTTGCTTTTCCATGAAGCTGTCTTCTTGTTATTCAGGTGAAGCAATCCCACTGGAGTACAACCTTGCTGGCTTGAATGCTATTTCTTTTGAGAAGGGGTGCTACATTGGGCAGGAGCTTATTGCGCGGACACACCATCGTGGTGTCATTCGGAAACGTCTCATGCCAATGAAATTTGTTGACGAGAAGGGGCAAGGTATAATGAACTTTTGTGGTCAAAATAACACTGCACATTGCCATTCTGTTGCCAGATGCTAATTCTGCAACCTGTGTTATCAGAACTGGACCAGGCTGTGGCTCCAGGTTCAGAAGTTGTGAATGAAGCTTCAGGCAAGAAAATCGGTACAGTAAACACTGCCCTGGGCTCCCGAGGAATGGGCCTGTTGAGACTTGAAGAGGCACTGAAACAAGGATCATCCCTTCGCATCAGCGATAACAAGGACGTTAGGGTTCAGGCGATCAAACCGGACTGGTGGCCATCTGAGTGGACACAGATGGTTGACCAGCAGAGTGCAGTTGCCTGAGAGCAAGAGCCGTGAACTCAAGCCAAAACTCCCAGTGAAGCTCATGGGAGGCGGAGTTCTGCCATCAGGTGGTATCGAAGACTGGCAGTAGTAGCAGTACACATAGCTAACAGTTTCAGTTTAGGGCAAGTCCTCCAGTGTATCAAGGCAGAGCCTGTTTTCCTCCTCTCTGCCTGCGCTTCACTTGTGCGTCGATGACCGATCAGAATAAGCGGCTGTATCAGAATGTGGCCCAATCATGTTCTGTATTCGAATAAGTTACTCTGTTTCCAGCACGCCAGCAATAAGACTGATCTTGTACAATGTTTTTTCTTGCACAGTCAGAGAACTCAGCACAGATGTGTTGATCTCGCTTGTAAAACATTTCATGCTTGTGGTTGCCTCAAACACTGTTGTATGCGCACGAGGTATGTGATGGAATCACTGTTTCAACGCTGTTTCTCTAACCCCACTACGGTACGGTACTGTACCGGCTGAATCTCTCATCAGGCTTTGAGCCTTTGACATGGAGGACCACACAGGCACACCGGGCAGGCAGCCAGCCCAGCCCTCTAGTGCGATGGGTGCAAACGAGCTGTGAGGCCCTGTTTGGTTCATGTGTAGTACTACTAGCACACATTTCCCGAGAAAAGAATCTTCAATGTATGGAGTATTAAACGAAGTTTATTTGCAAAACCTTTTCACGGATGAGTGTAATTTTTCACGACGAATCTAATGATAGTAATTAATTAATGATTGGCTACAGTTATGCTACAGTAACCATCCTCGAATCGTGCGGTCAAAGACCTCATTAGGTTCGTCTCGCGAAGTAGAACACGGCTGTGGAGTTAGTTTTATAAATTACCTTTATTTAGTACCCTTAATTATTGGTCAAAATTTTTGTACTACTTGCGCTAACCTAAACCAAACAGGGCCTGAATGATCCCCTGCTCTGCAGCAAAAGACGAGCCATTGCCCGTCATCTCATGAACCTTGACCACGGAAGCGTGCAGCACGGCGCCTTGGATGCCCTGTGACCTTTTGGGTCCCTCTCGCAGGCCAGCGGCAGCAAAGACCAAATGGAATAGAACGGAATAGCGTTGCACAACCCAAACCGTGCCGCTGCAAACCACCACAGCAGCAGAGCAAGTTTGTACAGTTTTGTAGTAGCTCTTCTGCTGCCCTTGTGCGGATAGCAAACGATGTCTGATACTACTAGTATCAGAAAAGATGAACAGTGTCATGTCTATCGTTCAGGCTGCGCAAATTACCATTCCAGCCTCGTCTCTGCAAGCAATCTTGTTCTTGCAAAGCTCCAAATGCGGATAAGTTTTTGATTCAGGAGGGCTAAAAATACTCTTTTGTAGGCGGAGGATGGAGGTATGGCCTACAGGCTTGGGTTTAGGGTACATCGCTCCCCAAAAGGCAAAAGCTAGCTGAGGTAAGGGACCATGTGCACACGTGACAGGAAAAGGAGTGGCCAGCACATCGGGAGCCATCAAAAGCCTGAAAATTTTATTCAGGCTAGCAATCTGATCTAGTACTGCCCTCAGCCCTCTCCCCAAGAACACCACGCTTTACGGAGATCGCTAGTTCCCAAAAAAAATTCACCCAAAATCTAGTACAATAGCGCAGCGTTCAGCTCCAGCACAAGACAAGAAGCTTGCCAGGAAACTTCTCACAGTATCAGCTACATGTGGTGGTTCGTGTTTAGGTTCAGCAAAGCTACTAGATAAAAGTGGCTTAAGCTCAGCTTTATCATCAGAATTATTTTTTTGAAAGATTATCATCAGAATTACTAAACCGCTGCCTCTTTGCCATCGATCTGCCTTCAAGTCCTTGTTCTTTGTGGGTGCATTGGCATACACAGACACGCTGACTCCCAACGGTTTGGATTTCGTATTCGAATTCAAAATGAGCCGAGGCATTCATGATGCCTGAAGTTTGCTGAACCACCCACCCAACGGCACACTGGGGGAGTCGTCCAGGCTGCTGCTGCTCCAGCTTTCCGAGGACCAACCGAAGCATGCAGCACTGGCACGAGTCAGGACTCAGGAGAGCTCTGTAGCGGACGGATGCCTCCACTCCACAGGAGGGTTCAGCAGACCGAGGAGGCGAGGAGATGGGTGGGGTGAGGAGCCGTCCGTCACAGTGCCCGGTGCGGCGCCTGCCGGTGCGAGGGTGCAGACTCTGCAGAGTCAATGCTGCTCCCAGCCATGGGAATGGCGGACAGCCGAGACTCCACCGAGCAAGCACGCACGAGAGCTTTTTTTCTGACGGAACGCCCGATGCGGTTGCACAGTGCCGCCTTTGGTTGGGGTTGGGGCATGCTACGACACTGACAAAAGGATGGGTCTGAATTTGCTTGCCTGTGTCTCGATCGAATACCCAGGTCCATCTCCGCTTGGATCCCATGTCCATGAGACCAGGAGACCAAAATTTTGTTTTCTACCCTTTAAAATACTTTCTCTGTTCCAAATCATAAGACATCCTAAAAATTTTAGAGAATCAAAATAATTTCAAATTTGACCAAGATTATAAAGAGAAATATAAATTATTTATAATATCAAATTGATGTACTATAAAAATATAATTAATAAAGAATCTAAGGTACTTTGTTTATATAATAAATATTATTATTCTATTATATAAATTTGATCAAATATAAAAAACTTTGACTCTCCAAGATTGTTGGAATCTTACTATTACTAATTGGAGGTTCCTTTTGAAGCCCCCAGGTGATGCCACCTAGGATCCAAGGTGGACAGTCTAAAAAATAGAGAAATCCTACAAATTCTCACAAAAATCATAAACATATTGCCATCAATTCGGCAACTCTAATCATAATAGCCATTGGATCTCTTATCTTTTTTAATAAATTATCCACCTTTACCATTATGAAAATAAACTAAAGTAATCCCTACACATGTATCTAAATTACCCACCTCTGCCATTATAAAAATAATCTAAAGTAACCCCTAATCTTCATGTAAATTACCCACTTATGCCATTATAAAATAATATCTAATAACCCCCTAAATTTTAGTATATATTATCCAATGATATCATTATAAAAAATTAAAATAAACCCCAAATCTGAATCAAGATTATATTATTATAATAAAATCTTAAAGTGTATCGATAGAAAATTCTAAATTACTATTTTTATTATTAGTAGTATATTATTTATGATATTAGTTATATAAAAATACTAACCATAATGTGTGTGTCACCATATATTCATGTATAAGAGAAGAGATAAAAATACCAATTTTTATGTTGTTCGCATAGCTCGAACAAAATGTTCAATTAAATATATATCAAACATATATAGAGGTATGACGCAAAGTGAGAAAAAAATATTAGTAACTAAACCTATCACATTTATTACAGTTACATAATAATAAATATGTATCTTTATAATACTGGATTAGAATATTTAATTGGTTAAAGAGAATGTGAGATAGATAATTATTATATATCTCTAAATAGTCTATGCGGGAGCACGGGTTGATAGACTAGTGTCTTATAATTTGGAATGGAGGGAGTAAATGTTTTCTCAGTGTTGGTTAAACTTTACTGATCTGATTCATGTTATTAAGTTCTTAAGGAGCTAGAAGTAATTTACGAAATTTGATTTATCTGATGCAAAATTTGATTTGGACACAACATTTCGCGAGGAAAAAAACTGTAACCCTAGTCATTCTGCATTGCACTAGCGTTGCTTGCAAGGTGATGTCTTGTCTGTGCAGACAGAGAGAGAATGGGGAACAGAGGCGTCGAGACGCGACACTGCAGCAGAAGTCTGGTCAGAACAGAAGCATTGGGGGGAGGACGCTGCACACTCTTTGACCCTCCCTCGTCGTCGCTCCCCCACGCATTTCAAATGCCAATGCTCCCCCGTTGCATCATTGCAAGCAGCCAGCCAAGGAGAAAGCACAGCACGCTGCCGACTGAAGCTACTGATCCCATTTCAAGGCAAAGAAAAGAAAGCACAAGTTTCCCAACTCCGATTAGCTCCGGTAATGACAGTACCGGTAACAATGTGTTATATTGTGATCCAAATTTTGATGGGAGATTGTTGGAATTTGGACTTGGCCCATTAAGACCCATGTGGTGCAAACTTTTAATCTCATATTACTAGTAGAAGTTGAGGAGATCACGTGACTCTCCTATATATCTAACCCATAGGTTTCACCGGAGAATATCAATCATATTATTCCTCTTGTAAGCCGCCGCTAGGCGTTGTACACAAACACCCGATATAGTGAAGTTCTTGCTGGCTGGCGCCCGTGGTTTTACCCTTCGCATTGGAGGGGTTTTCCACGTTAAATCCTCGTGTCTTTCTACGGTTTGATCTTTCTATTTTTCATCGTTTTGTTCGCCGTCGCTTCTAACAAGTGGTACCAGAGCCGTGGTTTCAAGTTAGGGTTTCGTGATGGTGTCGATGAAGTATGATCTACCGATGTTGGACTACAAGACAAGGTTCTCGCTGTGGCAAGTCAAGATGAGAGCTATTCTGGCGCAAACCAATGATATTGATGAGGCGCTGGAAAAATTCGGGAAGAAAAAGAAGGATGAGTAGACCGATGAGGAGAAGCGCAAGGATCGTAAGGCTCTTTCTCTTATTCAGCTTCATCTATCTAATGATATTCTACAAGAAATGCTGCAGGAAAAGACTGCTGCAGAATTGTGACTAAAACTGGAATCGATCTGCATGTCGAAGGATCTTACCAGTAAATTGCATATGAAGTTGAAGCTGTACACGCTTAAGATGCAGGAGGGTGATTCGGTGATGGGTCACCTATCTGTCTTCAAGGAGATCGTTGCTGACCTAGGGTCGATGGAGGTTAAGTATGAAGATGAGGACTTAGGTCTTCTTTTATTATGCTCTTTGCCAAGTTCTTATGCAAGTTTCCGTGACACCATACTATTAAGCCGTGATGAACTAACCCTTGCGGAAGGTTGTGAGGCACTCCAGTCTAAGGAGAAGATGAAAGACATGGTGCAGACAGATGGCTCGTCCTCTAGGGGCGATGCTTTGCATGTCAGAGGCAGATCAGAGCAAAGATCCTCAAGTGATAACAACGATCGTGGCAAGAGCAATGACGGTAGAGGCCGCTCCCAGTCCAAAGGTCCCAAGAAGAAATTCTGTAAGTATTGCAAGAAGAAATCTCATATGATTGAGGATTGCTGGAAATTGCAGAATAAGGAGAAGAAGAAAAATAAATCTGATGGTAAGGCTAGTGTTGCTTCTGCTGGTGAAAACTCTGATTCAGATTGTTTGGTTGTCTTTGCTGGTTGTGTTGCTGGTCATGATGAGTGGATTCTTGATTCTGCATGTTCTTTTCATATCTGCACTAATAGAGATTGGTTCAGTTCCTATGAGTCTTTGCAGAACGGTGATTTTGTGCGCATGGGAGATGATAACCCGTGTGAGATTATTGGCATTGGCTCTGTTCAGATCAAGACCCATGATGGCATGATTCGCATACTGAAGAATGTAAGGCACATACCAGGGATGAAAAGAAATCTGATCTCGTTGAGCACACTTGATAAAGAAGGACTCAAATACACCGGTTCAGGTGGAGTTGTGAAGGTATCTAAAGGTTCTCTTGTATGTTTGCTGGGTGATCTCAATCCTTCAAATTTATATGTTCTCAGAGGTTGTACTTTGCATGGTTCTGTTTCTGCTGCTAATGTTGCTAATGCTGAACCTAGTAAGACTGACCTTTGGCATATGCGTCTTGGACACATGAGTGAACTCGGTATGGCAGAATTGATGAAGAGAAACTTGCTGGATGGCTACATTCTGAGTGGCAAGAAGTTCTATGAGCATTGTGTATTTGGTAAGCATAAGAGGGTCAAATTCAATACCTCTGTTCATACCACAAAAGGTACACTTGATTATGTTCATGCTGATTTGTGGGGTCCTTCACGTAAACCTTCATATGGTGGTGCTCGTTATATGCTTACCATTATTGATGATTACTATAGAAGAGTCTGGCCTTATTTTCTGAAAAGCAAAGATGATACTTTTGCTGCTTTTATAGAATGGAAAGTTATGATAGAAAGGCAAACTGAGAAGAAGGTCAAGGTGCTTCGAACTGATAATGGTGGAGAGTTCTGTTCGGATGCTTTTGATGATTATTGCAGAAAAGAAGGCATTATTAGGCATCACACCATACCGTACACTCCTCAGCAGAATGGTGTGGCCGAGCGTATGAACAGGACTATCATCTCGAAGGCTCGTTGCATGCTGTCCAATGCCCATATGAACAAGCGTTTTTGGGCTGAGGCTGCTAATACAACATGTTATTTGATCAACAGATCGCCTTCTATTCCACTCAACAAGAAGACTTCTATTGAGGTATGGTTTGGTACACCTGCAGATTATTCACACTTGAGAGTTTTTGGCTGCACTGCTTATGCTTATGTTGATAATGGAAAATTAGAGCCTAGAGCTATTAAATGTCTGTTTCTTGGTTATGGTTCGGGAGTCAAAGGATATAAATTATGGAATCCTGAAACTAGAAAGACTTTCATGAGCAGAAATGTTGTTTTCAATGAATCTGTGATGTTTACTGACAGTTTGTCCACAGATGATGCTTTAGTTGAGAAATTGCAGTCACAAGTTAGTGTGCAGGTGGAGCTTATGGATGACCAGGAAAATGAAGTTGTTGGTAATAATGTTTCAGATAGTGTTCCTGATACTGTTCAGCACTCACCTCCAGTTTCACATTCTGATTTGCAGCATGAGGAGGATGTAGATTTACCTATTGCTCTTCGTAGATTAAAGAGGAGTTGTGGACTTCCAAACCGTTTAATTGAGGAGTGTAATCTGACTTATTATGCTTTGAGTTGTGCTGAACAGGTGGAGGATGCTAGTGAGCCAGCAACATATTCTGAAGTCATTGATTCTGTTGATAAGGAGAAGTGGATCTCAGCTATGCAGGAGGAGATGCAGTCTCTTGAGAAGAATGGCACATGGGAGATTGTAAGCTTGCCTGAGAAAAAGAAGACTGTTCGCTGCAAATGGGTCTTCAAGAGAAAGGAGGGTTTGTCTTCTAGTGAGCCTCCAAGATTTAAGGCAAGGTTAGTTGCAAAGGGTTTCAGTCAGATTCCTGGTGTTGACTATAATGATGTGTTCTCTCCAGTTGTGAAGCATAGCTCAATTCGGACTTTCTTTAGTATTGTTGCTATGCATGATCTTGAGCTTGAGCAGTTAGATGTGAAGACTGCATTTTTGCATGGAGAGCTTGAGGAGGAAATTTACATGGATCAGCCAGAAGGATTCATAGTGCCAAGCAAAGAGAATTATGTTTGCAAATTAAAGAAGTCCTTGTATGGTTTGAAACAGTCTCCTCGTCAGTGGTATAAGAGGTTTGATTCATTTATGTTATTACATGGTTTTAAAAGATCTGAATATGATAGTTGTGTTTACATTAAGATTGTTGAGGAATCACCTATATACTTGCTGTTATATGTTGATGACATGCTTATTGCTGCCAAGAGCAGAAAAGAAATCACTACAATAAAGAAATTGTTGAGTAGTGAATTTGATATGAAGGATCTTGGTGTTGCTAAGAAAATTCTAGGTATGGAGATTACTAGAGACAGAAAATCTGGTTTATTATTTCTTAGTCAGCATAATTACATTAACAAGGTTCTTCAGCGTTTCAATATGCATGATTCAAAGCCAGTTAGTACTCCTATTGCACCTCACTTTAAATTGTCAGCTGCTCAGTGCCCTAGTTCTGAGGAGGATGTTGAATACATGTCAAAAGTCTCATATTCTAGTGCTGTTGGTTCTTTGATGTATGCCATGGTTTGCTCTCGCCCAGATTTATCATATGCTATGAGTTTGGTTAGCAGATACATGTCTAATCCTGGTAAAGAACACTGGAAGGCAGTTCAGTGGATTTTCAGGTACCTCAGAGGAACAACAGATTCTTGTTTGAAGTTTGGGAGAACTGATCAGGGACTCATTGGTTATGTGGATTCAGATTATGCTGCTGATTTGGATAGGCGCAGGTCACTCACAGGTTATGTGTTCACTGTTAGCAGTTGTGCTGTGAGTTGGAAGGCTACTTTGCAGCCTGTTGTTGCTATGTCTACCACAGAAGCAGAATATATGGCTATTGCTGAAGCGTGCAAGTAGGCAGTTTGGCTGAAAGGTTTGTTTGCTGAGCTGTGTGGAGTTGGTTCTTGCATTGATCTATTCTGTGACAGTCAAAGTGCTATTTGCCTCACTAAAGATCAGATGTTTCATGATAGGACAAAGCATATTATGTCAAGTATCATTATGTTCGTGATGTTATTTCACAAGGTAAATTGAAGGTATGCAAGATCAGTACTCATGATAATCCAGCTGATATGATGACTAAACCAGTTCCTGTAGCTAAGTTTGAGTTTTGCTCAAGCTTAGTTGGTTTGACAGTTTAGCCCAAGAGGCTATTTGGCGCCAGAAGTTATGTTCTTTGTTTTGTTCAGGTGATGATTTTGATATGCTACAAGAAGGAATTTGTCTCAAGGTGGAGTATGTTATATTGTGATCCAAATTCTGATGGGAGATTGTTAGAATTTGGGCTTTGCCCATTAAGGCCCATGTGGTGCAAACTTTTAATCCCACATTACTAGTAGAAGTTGAGGAGACCACGTGACTCTCCTATATATCTAATCCATAGGCTTCACCGGAGAATATCAATCCTATTATTCCTCTTGTAAGCCGCCGCTAGGCTTTGTACACAAACACCCGATATAGTGAAGTTCTTGCTGGCTGGCGCCCGTGGTTTTACCCTTCGCATTGGAGGGGTTTTCCACGTTAAATCCTCGTGTCTTTCTACGATTTGATCTTTCTATTTTTCATCTTTTTTTCACCGTCGCTTAACACAATGCAGTAGCGATCGGTTTTGTCTCGTGCTGATAGCCGAGAAGACAAGATCGTGGCATAATGGCGCCGTGATTAAATGCAAGGGCTGCTTGGTGACTGCGCCCGCCTTCATATCGTTATCATGGGTCGCGCCTCGGCTTTCTTTCTCTTTCTCTTTCTCTATTTCTTTTTTGGCGGAATAGCCAAACTCGTCCTCGAACTATCCGCGGAAGCTCACTTTCGTCCCTCAACTACGAAATCGGCCGTTTTCGTCCTCCAACTTTCGTGACCGGGTCATTTTCATCCCTGATTTGTCGTCTAGCGCCACGCTGGCGTCCTCGTCAGCGATCCCCGTCTTGACTGACTCCCTCCCGTCGCCCTCCCTCCCTCCCGCGGTCCTCTACTCCTCTGCCCCTCTCTCTCTCCGATGAGATCCACGGCGGCGCGGCGCGCGGAGCTCGCTACCACGCGCGACGGCGGCGGCTCGGCGCGAGGAAGTGGAGCAGGCGGCCGGCGCGGCGGCTCGCGGAGCTCGGCCCCTCCCCTGTTCCGAGCCTCCTCTAGCGGCGGCCAGTCCTCGCGGCGGGAGCGAGCTGGATCTGGCGGCGACGCCCCGCCGCCCAGGACCAGGTCAGCATGGCCATGGTCGCGCTCCTCGCGGCCGTCGTCGCGGTGTTCGTCTTCATCGCCTCCACCACCACCTACCTCCGCCACTGCAGCGACAGGCGGTCGCGGCAGAGGCCATGGCGGCCCGCACGCCGGAGCCCACGGCCTCCATCTCCGGCGAGCGCGCGTGCCACCTCTCATGCTCGCCCTGGTGGCGGCCGGCAGGGCATCGCGGGGGAGGCGGCGGACGCCGTGGTGGCGCGCGCGGGCGTCATCAGCCTCGCAGTGGCGCGCGCTGGTGATTGGTGATGGCCCCTGCATCCCCCTCGGAGCTCGGCTCCCCACGGCCATGGCGCGCGGCCAGGCTCGGGCTCGAGCCCCCTCGCCGGCGCGCACCTTCTGCGGCCTCCCTCAACGGTGGCTGGTAGCGGCGGCCTCCCTTCGGGGCGCAGGCCGGCAGGGAGGATTCGAGGGCGGCGCGGATCTAGGCGCCGCCGGCGTCCCTACTCCCCTGCTCCTTCGACTCGTCGAGCACGCCGGCCTCCTCTGTCCCTCCCTCCTCTTCGGCCGTGGCTGGTCCATGCGGGCGCCCCCTCCCTCCCTCCCGCGGTCCTCTGCTCCTCTGCCCCTCTCTCTCTCCGATGAGATCCGCGGCGGCGCGGCGCGCAGAGCTCGCTCCCACGCGCGACGGCGGCGGCTCGGCGCGAGGAAGTGGAGCAGGCGGCTGGGGATTGCTGACGAGGACGCCAGCGTGGCGCTAGACGACAAATCAGGGACGAAAATGACCCGGTCACGAAAGTTGGAGGACGAAAACGGCCAATTTTGTAGTTGAGGGACGAAAGTGAGCTTCCGCGGATAGTTCGAGGACGAGTTTGTCTATTCCGCCTTCTTTTTTCGCTGCGTGGTTTGCTTTTGTTCTTGGCCGGCGTAAACAAACCCTACCGCCGCGTCTCCCGATGGACGGACAGATTCTGATGCCGCCGCGGCTTTTGCTCGTGTGCGGCTGTGCGCAGTGCGAACAAGAACTGTGGTGACAGATTTCATAACATGAGATCTGCTTTTCTTTTCCGAGTCTCTCCCACGTTTTTTCCACTTTCAGTAGAAAAATGGGGGCACCTATTATGTTTTCGACGGTTTATGGAGTGATCTGCAATGGAAATCTAAAGTTTTGTCTACTTGGAAGTTTGGGATTCCAGTAACTTTCTTCACTTTTGGCAGTGTTGGCAATGGCAAAGAGAGTCAAACTATGTTCCTGGAATGGAGAGAGGTATCAGGTATCCAACCATATGGACTTGTCCTCTGTGCTTTGCTTTGTCAAATTGACAAAGTCCTCTGTGCAATGGAAACCATATGGCGCGTTTAGTTTCTAAATAAAAAAATTTTGGTTGTCAAATCAACAGTTTGACTAGATGTCGGGAGGATTTTTCGGACACTAATTAAAAAATTAATTTCAGAACTCACCTGGAAACCGCGAGACGAATCTTTTGAGACCTTTGACCGCATCATTAGCACAAGTGGGTTACTGTAGCACTTATGGCTAATCATGCACTAATTAGGCTCAAAAGATTCATCTCGCCGTGTACATTCAAACTGTGCAATTAGTTTTATTGTTTAACTACATTTAGTACTTTATACACATGTCCAAAGAGAGGCACAAATTTCGAGGTGAAAATTTTTGGGAACTAAACACACCCTAAGTTTTATTTTTGGTTGACGATAAAAATGAGTGGGATAGCACTGAAAGTCTGAAAATATGAGTGTGACATAGGACAAAACAGTGTCCAAGGCCAACGGTAAGGGCTCAGTATGGAGGGAGCAGAAAGGACAGCACGCTCACGCACCTGCCATTCCCGTGCGTCCTGTACAGAATTCCAGAGCAATCTGACTGTTAGACGTGTCCTTTTTCGTGCAGAGATTCAAATTCGAAGTTTAAATTTTAAGTTATTTGATCTGCTGTACATTTCTGCTGAGAGCAGTAATGCTGTTGTGTTGCCACTTCTACTTAAAGGAGCAGTTTTCATCTACTAGTATTTTAAGCAGAGGGAGCATCAATGTTGACATCATCTTATAGTTTAGTAACAATAGGAGGCAAGTGTTCATATTTAACAAATTACATGCCTCGGTCAAGACCACCCAATTGTTTTCATTCAAAATGCGTCCAATTAGGTCAATGCAAGGCAACGCAGTGCAAAGTTGACCGAAGTCACATTAGGAATGCTCTGAATCTGCTACATTCACGGCATTCAGATACTAATACACACTAACAATCTAGCAACAGCTACTCAGATCATGAAGTACTGAGATCAGTAGACGAAACACTACCCTAATCAATACTCAACAGCATGTCAGTGGGAACTGGATCATTACCCTGTTATCACATCAGTAAGCTACTTAGCTACTACCAACCCAAAAGGCCTCACAAGGCCGAACACGCTCCCAAAATACATCTCTAATCTGAGATTCCGACTAGCTGGGTTCAGAACCTCAGCAGCAACTCAAGGACTGAGCTGCTGAACCACAGCCTCCATGGTCGGCCGCTGGCTCGGCGCCTCGCTGGTGCAGTATGCAGCAACTGCGGCGAGCCTCGCTACCTCAGTCCTTGAGAAGACACCGTTGAGGTTTCCATCAACCAGGCCGTCGAGATCGCTGACAGCTGCAGCACCAACCTTCAGCTGAGAGACATCCCTCTTCCCTGTGATGATCTGGAGGACCACAATCCCGAATGCAAAGACATCGCTCTTGTCAGTGAATCGGCCAGTGGTGGCATATTCAGGGGCGAGGTACCCCATTGCGGCGCTCGCCTTCAGGGTTGAGAAGACAACGTCATCTGCGAGAAGCTTGTGCAGTCCTGGGACTGACAAAAGCGGGGCAAAGTTATGGTCGAGAAGGATCTTTTCGGCCGATATGTTCTGGTGGACAACTGGTGACTTGCTGCTCTTCTTGCTGTGAAGGTACTCAATCCCTGCAAATGTGCAACCGGATCAAGGAGTTAGAACACTAAAACACTGATAGATCAACCTTAGCTGGCATAGAGAGAAGGAAAAGATGGCAGCATGGCAAATACCTTTTGCAATGCCTTTGACGATGGAAACTATTGTAGTCCAATCAAGAACACCATGACTGGAACCATCCTTAACATCAAGATACTGTGACAAGCAGCCATTAACCATGAAGTCATAGACAAGGAAGCATTCCCCTCTCCCCCTGGAGCAGCAGAACCCCCTCAGGCTAACAAGATTATCATGTCGAAGAAGGGTGAGCATCTTCAGACCACGCAAAAAATCGGACTCCTCTTGCTTGCAACTTGTCTTGTTGAGGCTCTTAACAGCAACAACTGACCCATCTCGAAGGATTCCTTTGTATGTCGCAGCAAAACCACTCTTGCCTAGCAAGTTCACATCGGAGAAGTATTGTGTCGCACATTCTACCTCCTCTAGGTTGAATCTAAAGCTATCACCAACTTCACCAGATGATCCAACACCGCCACCTGACAATGGATCCCAACTGTTTGAGTACTCAACACTAATCAAAGGAGAGGCGCTCCTCCTGCAGGCTTCCTTCTGCTGGAAATGGTCGGTGCTGAGCCTGCTATCAGAAACCTCCAGTGAGCTCCCAATCTTTTGTTTCTGCCGACGATACCAAGAGAATGCAAATAACCCACAAAATACAGCACCAATAACCACAGCAACAACAGCAACAATAAGAACTCCTTCAGATCCATTTGTGGACTTTGAGCAGTGAGAGCCAGAGCAGCTTTCTGGATTCGCCGATTGAGGCACTTCCCGTGTCTTGACAGTACCATCTGGTCCAAAAGGCTCAGGCTTGCTGGGTTTCAGGCCATCCTCTGAAGAAGGGCAAAGCTCTAGCAAACTGAAGCCAACTCCACAAAGACCTTTGTTATTCATATACTGGAAACCACTATTCAATCTTCTCAATCCTAGCATCCAACACAAAATTGTAGCAGTTAATATGTTAAAGACTTAAAACTAAGGTCTAGAAAGATTACAGTCTTAAAAAGAGGAGCATATTACCAGCAGGAACACTCCCAGAAAGGGTGTTATTGCGAATATCAAAGACCTCAAGCAATGGAACCTCAGCTATCTTCGATGGGATTGAGCCAAACAGGTTGTTGAAGCTCAAATCAAGCCGTCTCAGCTGCGTTAGCTCACCAAGGGTTGCCGGAATGGCTCCTGTAAGCTGATTGGACTGCATTGCGAGCACAGATAGCTTATTCAGGTTGCCCAACTGGGGAGGTATACTGCCTGTCAACTGATTGTAACCCAACTGCAACACTGCAAAAGGGTAAGAGAATATGTTATTTCTTCATATTGCAAATCAGCATTTTAATGCCCAAAGGCGTAGAAATCATCTGCTTGTAGAAATCACCTGGGGCGTATGCAGCTATGCTATGAACTGTACTAGCAAGAAATGCATGTGCAGGTTAATATAAAGCATATGGCAGCAAATAATATTTTAGTGTTGGCCAATTGGGATACAGACACTACAATCATCAACAGAAGGAAGACATATCGACATAGGTGGGGAAGCCCTAATCATTGAATTTGTATCCACATGTTATAGAGTACGGATTTCAGAAAGAGCCCAAAGATTGTATGCAACGAGCTCAAAATTAAGTCAAGTCAAAGAAATTCCTTCTGGCTCGCTGGCAGAAGTTCTGTATCACAGCGAAAGATCCGATCTGTAGTTGCCCCCAAACAAATCGTTAGAAGCAAAAGACACGCTTCGAATAGAAAAAAAACAAGTGCTAACTGTTTCAATTCCAAGAGGCTCCTCTCACATATGCATGTGCAAGACAAAGACAAATCAAATAATATAAACACCTGACTCAAGCACTCTGCTCCAACGGAAGACTCGGAATAGAAATGCAGATAGAGGAGCTGTTGGTCTAGCAGTGAACTAAATGGCCCATTTCAAAAAATTTCAACCGTTGTAGTTGTGGCCGACGTCTACCAAGCCAGTGCAGTAGCCTGGGAGTTTCGCATCGATGGACCAACTGTTCTTCGCGCTTTCTGCTTACAAAAATCTCAAACTCTACAGTAGCAGAAGAGTAAATGCTCCAAACTAACCCAATGAATATAGAAAGTCACTTGTAAAGAAGTCCCCATCCTATGCCAAAATCCCGCTACAAACCGACGAAAAAATGAATCCATTTCACCATTCTTGTGAAGACGTAGCCTTTGTACCAAAACGAGGAGAGGACGGTCCTGGCTAGTACATTGGTTCTTGAACCGTTGAAAATGGAGCTCTACCCCCATCTTGTGTTTAAACTTTTAAGGTGAACTTTGGCTTGAGAATCCTCAAAGAAAAGCAAGAAAAAAGGGTTTCTGTAACTAGGCAAAAGGCGAAGCATCCCCTTTCTGAAGCTCAAGTGGAAGAGAACATTTTCCTCCCCAATGTTCACATCCAAAATGCAGTACTGAATACTGAATCCAGGAAAAAACCTAAACCAAGCTGAAAATGCAGCACTGAATCCAGGGAAAAAAATAATCAAGAAGCTGTCCTTTCTTGAACTTTTCATCACTCAGGAAACAAAGGAAAGAAGCATGGAAGCAGAAAACCCCACCTTGGAGGTTGACCATGGCAGCAATCTCGACGGGCACGGGCCCGGTGAGATGGTTCACGTCGAGGTACAGGTCCGCGAGCTCGGACAGCTTCCCAATCTCCCGCGGTATGGGGCCCTTGATGCCGTTGTAGTGCAGGTAGAGCCCCTGGAGGCGCCGTAGCCCGGCGACCGCAGGCGGCAGGCTGCCGGAGAGCCCGCGGCCCTGCAGCGAGACGGCCGTGACGCGGCCGGCGGGGTCGCAGGTGACGCCGAGGAAGGAGCCGCCGCAAGGGTCGCCGGAGGGGTTCCAGGAGCCCAGGACCCGGCCGGCAGGGTCAAGTGCCCGCCGGAGCGCCGCGAGCGCACGGGCGTCCTCCGCGTTGCGCGCCGAGTCGGCGGGGATGGAGAGGAGCATGAGCAGGTGCAGGAGGGGGAGGGTGATGCGGAAGAGCGACGCCGCCATTGGGAGAGGGAGCGCTCTGCCTGAGCGGCGGAGCCGTGGAGTGAGGCGAGACCGCGAGAGTGAAGTGGGGACTGGGGAGCGCCTAGAGCCGTGTTTGGTTGCGTAAACCAAAATTGCAAAAAAAAAAAATTCCGGCACCCGCATGGAACCGTGTTTGGTTGCATAAACCAAAATTCCAAAAAAAATTCCGGTACATGTATGAGACTTAAATCTAGACGAAATAAAAAACGCATTGCGACTACTGTCTGTAAATGGCGAGACGAATCTAATGAATCTAATTAGTCTGTAATTAGATGCTAAACTACTACAGTAATGCTACAGTAAATAACCTCTACTGACGGATTAATTAGGCTCATTAGATTCGTCTCGCGATTTACAGACGAGTTCTGTAATTATTTTTATAATTAATTTATATTTAGTACTTTAAATGTAGAAAGATGTCTTTTAAAAAATTTTACGGGAGGCAACCAAACACGGCCTAACAGGAAGGTCCAGATATTCGGGAACTGATTTGGCAATTTATTTTTAAAAAAACTGCATGATTTGGCCACAAGTCAATTGGGAAGTATGTGTTCCATTGGCTGTGTTTAGATCCTCACCACTCCTCCAAACTTTCTAAACTTTTCATCACATCGAAACATTAAATATAACAAATAACTCATGCATGGAGTACTAAATGTAGGTAAATAAAAAAACTAATTGCATAGTTTTGATGTACGTTGCGAGATGAATCTTTTGAGCCTAGTTAGGTCATGGTAGGACAATATTTACCACAAATAAATGAAAAGTGTTACAGTGTACTACAGTGCATTTTTCAGCGCTACGTGTTTTTTTCCTGGGAACTAAACACAGCCATTGTGACGTTTTTAACAAAAATTTGTGATGCAACTGTGGGGATAGCTAGCTATAGAATTTCAAAACAAAATGGCCTGAAAAGTGACAACTTGCTCTGCTTCATCCCTGTGTTTCATTCAGACTGTATTGTTTCTTTACCATTTTTCATTCCGGCTTCATGTACTGTAACAGCAGCTGTGAGTAACCAAATCCTCATCCGTATAAAACAAACTAGGACAAAAGGTAAGACAATGCAGGGGGGCACGGAGCACGCATGGACACTCATGTATTTCATTAATATTGGGGAGTGCCTTGTATGCGGCCATATGAATATGATTCAGTTCCAAGGTACTTATACAACTTTTGATGCTCAGGCAGTTCTTTTTTTCTTTTCTTTTTTTGCATGGTTCTTGGCCCCGAGCAAGATCTTCACAGCTGATAAACTTGCGGTGCAAAAGAAATTGGCTTTCTGCCCATTCTGTGATCAGGAACAGGAGACTGCTGTACATTTCTGTCTCCACCGCACCTTTGTTCAAGAGGTCTCGATGCTGGTTCGGAATTGGGTGCAGCCAGTTCCAGTTCCATCAGTTCAGGCTGGTTCCAACGGGGTCGGTACCGACCCCCGCCGGTCGGTACCGACCCGGCTACCGACCCGAGCCGGTCGGTAAGCGCGGAAATCGAGAGCGCGGGGCGGTAGCGCTGCCGACCGGCGTTGGAGCCGCGCGCGGTCGGTACCGACCCAGCCGGTCGGTACCGACCCCGCGTCCGGTCGGCTGCCACGCGGCGCTCTGTGATTGGCCAACGGCTGCCACGTCAGCGCCACGTCAGCTAGCCGTTGCAATTAGCCGTTTTTGACCGTTTGGACTCCAAAAAATTCGAAAAAAATTTCAAAAAATCACAAATTGTCGTGTAATTTTTATTTCGAATTTTTATGTAATTTCTGAATTTTTAAATTTAATAAAGTGGTTTTGCTGTGTCAATTTAAATCATAGAGCAACACGTTCTGAAATGGTTAAGTCTGGAATGGAGAAGCTGACGTGGCGCTGATGTGGCTGTGGGCTGAGGCTGCAGGCTGACTGATAGAGCGCTGGGGTCGAGTGGACTGGCGAGAGCTGACGTGGCTGTGGCTGTGGGCTGGGGCTGCAGACCCGCTGTTGGAACCAGCCTCATAGCCCAACAGCAGCTGAGATCGAATGGAGCTTCAGCGCATTTCATCAGCACGGTGTATAACCATGATCTGTGCTATCCGTAACAACACTGGTGTATTTCATTTCTGATACGGAACAAAAAGTTACCAATATTGCTTACAACCGCTTTTCAGAAGACGTGCGACAATAACAGCCAAACTTGGTGAGCAACACGCGCGTTAGATACATCAGCGGAAAGAATAAGAACATTTACCGTTAGGACACATCAAGAGAAACAAATTGGTGGAAAATAGTGCTGTGCGTCGTAAAATAGTTTAGGAATGATATTAGTGTGGAAATCATCACACAATATATAGCACATTTTACGTCCGTACTAACATGGGGCTGTGGACATTTGGATGATATAAAGACTTTGTTAGCTGCAGAAATGCTCTAGAGATTTTGTAGCAAGCAGGGAGTCGCCGCCGCCTTCATATGGTGGCATGGTACTAAGCCGTACCCTTTGTTTCAAATGGTGTAATAAGGACAGCGAAGAGGACGATGACGACCATAAGCATAGTGCAAAATGCCAAGGCAATATAACGTGGAAAATGGTTTGGGCAGCCGGGTGACATACCGCCAGCCGGAATATTTGCAAAAAGCCTCATGGATATTTTTAGAAACACTCCTAAATTGAATCGCCATCCAAATACTCCCTCCGTTCACATGATAGTCTTATTTGGGATAGACACAACGATCATGACAAATAATGTTGCTTAGGGCAGTCCTAATGGACAAAACTGACACAGTTTTCATAGCACAAGAAATCATCTATAGAAGCTATCTTTCATAATGAGAGTGTCTTCGAGTAATAAATATTTTCTCTTTCTCTTTCCTAACTCTATCTTCTTCCTCTAATAGCAAGCGAGTATAAACCCCTAGAAACTAGTGGTTTCTCCTCAATGGTGATTTTATGGTTTCTTTGTGGTGCATTTGGTGAAGTGCGGGGCAGAGCTGGACGAAGCGCGAGTCGTAAACGCGATGGAAACTGAACGAACGCTGCATACCCCCTCTTGTTCGTGTCGAAAAAAGAAAAACCTAAACGAACATTACCGGATTGAACTCGAAAAGCGCGGCGTGCAGCAGGTTCGCCGAGGTGCTCATCTCTCGCTGGTCTCCGGCAACAGGTGGCGAGGTCAGCGTTATACTCTCTCTCGGCAAAGAAAAAAACCCGATGGTGGATGCGGTAACAAAGGATCTAATAATTTTGTATTCAAAATTTGTCCTCGTCAGGATTTGGCTTCCGGAGAGTCCAGTGTCTTTTCAGTTTGCCTTACATTTTGTTTTCTTCGGGACTTCCACAATTAGCTGAACTCCGATCCGGGGCGCCCCCTGTCCAACCAAACCCAGAGAAATCAAGCCACCACCTCTCCGATCCCTCGCTCATCTCTCGCTGGTCTCCGGCGAGATCAGAGGCCGCGAGATCAACAATCTTCGTCCTCTCAGGAACAAGTGAGGATTTCCTGTGCGGCGGCCAATATCAAAATTGATCGGTCACAACAAGGCTATGTAAGTCTGTCGCCTCCCATCTAGTCTTTCTGAAGATGATACATGTGCCTGAATTCCTGCGTAATCTTCCATTCTTCCTTTTCTCGGACCTTTTTCAAAGGCAGCGCCTTTAGCCATTATTTCTCAATTATTTCTTATTTATTTGGGTGCATTTCTTTTGTAGAGCAGGATTTTCCTTTGACGAGCTTTTCGTTACAACAAGAGATTTAAAAGATTACAAAATCCTCTGAAAATAAAAGGACACACCTCGTCAACATGTAAAAGGAAGATGTCTCTGATAAGTCACCTAAATAGCTAAAAGTGAATCGTATGTGACACTGACTTAGGCTTTGTTGTCATATTTCTACACCGTACTAGGTTTTAATCATTTTTTCATTACATATGAAATTAGCTGGTTCGTTTAAAAATATAAAAACAGATTCTTTACAAATGAGAAGACAACACTTGAACATGCAAAGAAAGAAGAGGACTCTAAAGTCACCTAAATATGATACAGCATGGATGGGTAAATTAAGGACTTGACAAGATTTTTGGTTGAAAGTAGTAATGCAAGGGTCATGGACAAGACATGTTCTGGTTAGATGGTACAATTTTAATTAGAAAATATACCCAACCTTACTAGTTACTACAATATGACTTAATTTTCCATACAATTCACTTTATTTGTTAACTTCTCACCTCACCGGACATGTTTTACTCTATTCTCTTTCTAGCTCATCAAAATCCCATGCCAACTTGATGGGAGCATTTTAAGCCTAGACCGCCCATGGTCTAGCTTGAAAAAGTAGGTTGAGTTACTGAAGGAGCTTATCGCATTAGTAATAAACCCAAAACAAACTAGCCTAGTCTGGGCCTAGCTCAAATTGTATTTTCCACCTTTTATAGTATAAATGTAGTGGGCGTCTGATATAGACAGGCCTCCTGGTCCGAGCTATGCCCCAAAATAGATGGTTTGACTGAGTAGATGGTTGTGGACAACAATTTTTAGATAATAAAGGGGAACCAAATCTTTCCTCGACTTGACCTGAGCCCAAAAAATGTCAGGGGTAACAGGGGAGCCATAACCACCGCCTCCACTGTACGACTACCATCTCTCTCACTTTTATCACTTTGTATTTGTGATCTAGTCGTAGGCTTACATATTGGTGAAGAAATGCGGTTTTTTATGATATTATTATACATGAGGATTACCAGTTACCTTGGGGAAAATAGGAGCGGCAGACTAGCAGGGAAGGCAATTTGTTTTATAGTGGCAATATGTTAAAAGGACCTGTAATCAGGGTACTTTGTGGCTAGAATTTATTTATTACATTTCTAGATTCTGTTTACTTGCTCGGCATTGCTCGATGATCTAAGGTCTCTGTACTCATTGAGGATTTTCCCCTTCAGTTATGAGAAGCTTGTAGCAGGTGTTGCAGAGTCTGCATCTTCATTAACACTACAGGAGCCAAATGTTTCGTCCTCATGGGTGTTGCTTGACTATACATCATCAGAAGAATCTACCACTGACAGCGATGATGACTCTCCACAATCGGCTTCATCGCTTGGGTCTAAAATTTTGTTCCGGCGTCCGCCAAAGTGGTATCAAGTGTATTTCATTAGAACTGACCGCTTGGGATATTTCCGCATGTACCCTGATCTGGGTGGACCATTTCAGAGTTTGGATCAGGCTGACTCTGCTATCAATCATCATCTTGCCAAACTGGAACGCCCATCAATGTAAAATTTCTTTGACTTCTCTGACTCATTTCTCCATTGTAGGCACTTCCAATATTAAAGTGAAATCCACTTTATTGATTACTTTCTTCTCTTGGCATCATGTACGTTGATCTTGCAGTCACTTCTTTAGAGCATGAATCATAAATAGAACAATTAATGTCCTTAATTCTGTTGTACAGAAACAGCACAAGAGTTGATAAAAATGTACCAAGCTACATTTATTTTTGCAGTCCTATTCAATAGCATGAAACTAGCATAATAATAGGATCATGTTCTCAACGACACATAGCTAGTAAAACAATATTCTGTTCTCTCGTTAGCTTATAGGCATGGAAATAGCACATGTTCAGTTTCTCCTGTTTATATGTTCCAATGGTAACTTTTTTTAATTGTCCCATGAGCTATGCTATATAGGCGAACCTTGATTTTTCTATCATCCCTACTTAAAGAACTTCGACACAAATTCCTCCCCTTGAAACCATTTACACAATACCCATTGCATAAATATATTTCCCATGACTGTTGTCAAAAGCACACTCTACTGATAATGTGGAATGCTTTGACCTGAATTAGGTTCCAGGAGAAATATAATTATTCTATTGTGGATAGGCTGATACATGAGCATAACTATTATCCTGATGGCACACCAAAGAGAGGTCCCAATTCACGAAGAAGAACGAATCCCAACGAGGAACAACACCATTTGGTTCAAGCTTTATTGGACCAGTATAATGATGACAATGCTTTTTTCGGGGTTTGCCCTCTCTCTCCCTCCCTCCCAATTATGCTATGTTTTTTTTGGTTTTAGATGCAATATTTTTTGTTTTAGAATCGTGCACATGTTCTCGAAAGTCTTTTGAGGCATGAATGGATACATGAGAAGAATAAGACTGGGAATCTATTCTTTGCTGAAGTGTCACAAAAACAAGGAGAACGTGCTTGGAAGGTCAAGTGTTGCTGCATCATCGATTCTAACGAAAATGGTATTATGTACCCCCCTCCCCCCCCCCCCATCTCAAATACACTTGTACTTGTGTTGCAGTTAGTTGTAGTATTGAATTTTTATTTCAAGTTTTATTTTCTGGATGAATGGTTCAGGTACCTCTTCCATGTTTAAACTGAATACGTATTTTTCTATGAATTAAATCTTCTGTCATGTAAGGTTGTAAATTTGTTGCTGAATGTATGGTATGGTGCCAAATGATTTATTGCACCGGAATTTGAGAACCCATGATTTATGTTTGAGTACATTCTGTCATTCATATATCATTACCATTTTGCACTCGTGTAATATCTCGAACTTCTTCATGCCTAGGATTGTGCACTCATTACATATAGACAATTTGTTGTCCTTTTACCTTTATTCACTTGACTAGTATTAAAGTGTGTCTTTGCATGTGTGTGTGATTTGGAAATTGAGTGCCTAGTCTGGTGATTTGGTGCTTACTGTTCTATGCAATGTATTTGTGAATTTATTGCTGAATGTAGGATATGATCAGCAATTACTATACAATCATGCCAGTTTGTTTGCCCATTATGTTAATACTTGGCTGTTATTAGCATCTGCCATGCATAGTTGGTATTTAGCTGATATAATTGACAAATGAATCCTTCTTGAAGGCTAGTGCAATGGTTGTAGAAACACTGGAAGTCCTGATATGAAGCACCCCAATAATACTGATGCATACACTGCTGGTCGCTTGGATGGCTATTTGCCCTTTGGTGATGGTGAACTAAGCGGCTTTGATGATGTACGATGAATCATTTTCCTGTTTTTATTCATGACGAGCATTTAACACTTCTTTTTACCTCTTTGCTAACTATAGGTGTGTTTTCCCCCCTTATTATTGTACAGTTGGAAGCTGAGACTGCTAGGCTAAGGGTAGTGTTCAAGGTATTATTGTAAAACAATTTTACTTCCTGTTTGATACATGTTTGAAGAAAAAACTGTCCAAGGCCTGGCGTTATATTTTGCTTCTACGTTTTCTTTAGGGTCTCGATCATCCAGATGCTATGAACAGACTGTACCTTCGAGCTTCATCCAGATGCTATGAACAGACTGTACCTTCGAGCCATGCAACAGCAGTGAAGGATTAGGTAGCGTGGACAAGCGGAAGATGTCGCAGTATTCTGTTTTAAGCTTACCTTCCAAGCACATTCTGATAGAAGACAGTGAAATACAACTTATGGAATCCTGATAGAACTTTTTTGATGAAATAGGGAGGTCAAGTCCCTACTACGAATTCACTGAAAAGCCGAAAAACAAAAATGTGAAGAAACCTTCCCGACTGGATGTCCATGCATCAGGGTAAATACATGATCTATGTTCCAATTCCAATGCTAGAGAGACTGGCATGATCTCAATGCACGGAGACACCAAAAACTTGAAGCCATTCTTCATGGATCAACCCAATCACCAATATATTGCACTCAGGATGGCTTCCTAGCTTAGCATCTATTTCCAGTTTCCACTAAAATCTCAACTCTCATAGCCTAAGATTATTTGAAGAGTAAATGAACACTGTCCATGGTTGCTGGGGATGGCCTGCATTTGATGTACTCAGACAACACACACAAAAATATGGGCGAATATATATAATGAAACAAATATCAAGATTTCTGTTAGTCTACCAACAGCATGGTAGTCATTTGTTGTGAATGCTACAATGCATTGGAACAGTGTGACTAAATAGCATAAAAATCAAATAAGAAGAGCGTGACATTTCTTATGATAGTTATGAATTATAAGGTCCAAAATCAGTTAACTTGCAGCACGGCAACTGAATTTGAAAGATCTTTCTGAAGCACCCCAACTATCCTTGTGAAGCTGGTGTCAAACTAACATTAAACTATTCATATTTTATTTTAGGACGAGGATGTGATGACTTTACACGATGAGGATAAGCATATAAGAATATTTTAGGAGACGACTGGAATGCCTAGAGAAGCATTTGTTAGTAAAATTTGTATATGGACCGTGGATTATATGTTAGCTCGAAAGGGTTGCCCTTTCCTTTTTAGAATGCTTCTAAAGCTAAACATTTGTTCTAGTTTCTGCAGAGGGGTTGCCCTTTCCTTTTTAGAATGCTTCTAAAGCTAAACAGTTGTTCTAATTTCTGCAGAAAGATGCTAACTATAAAAAGATCTCTGACAAATGTATTATATTGCTTCAAAAGAATTCTATCTCTATTGCGAGCTCTGAACTCATGTTCAGAATTCAGTTTCCCGTTATCATTTTGGTTGAAAACTTAGAACATTTTTCCTAGTAGGAAAGAAGAAATGGATACTGCAGCTGCCTTGCCACCCTGGAAACAGAAACCAAAATTTCTGTTAAACCAACAGCATAGGAGTCACTAATCGTGAGTGATATAAACGCATGAACATTGTGATTCAATAGCGAGAAAATCAAGTAAGAAGAGCATGACATGCTTTTATGGATTATCTGCAGTGAATTCGGTCCCAAAATTCAGTCGAACACCCGGCAGTAGAGCAGATAGCAGTTGTCGTCCGCTCCTTGCCTCCTTGGATCCTGGACCAGCATGCACTACAGGAGCTCCGCACCGTCCTTGCTCCCCCGCCTCCTAGGCTCCGACACCGCCACCATCCCTAACCGAGCACGCCGCCGCGCGCCAACGCCTTCTCCTCACCCCCGCCGCCGGCCACCGCCCACCGGATGTCCGGCGCCGCCTCGCCCTCCGCCGACCAACCCACCTCCACCGCCGGGCCACCGCCGCCCCCGGCCCCCTCCTTTCCGGTGGCCATTGGAACCCCGGCAACCCAAATCCTAAAGGCCGCCGCCGCCCGCCACCATCCCGGCCGCCGGCGACCTCGCCGGCGGCCGCTCCCCCCACCAACCGCCCCTCCCTAGTAGCCGCCCCTCCCCCTCCTCCTCCTCCTCCTCCTCCTATCCTAGCTCGCCGGCGGCGGGGTCGAGAGGAGGAAGAACCGTGTTCCCTCCCCCTGTGCGACACGACGCATCCTACCCGCATATGCGGGGAATAGATTTTCCGCGTCTGCCGGCCATGGCCACCCGGCAGCGAGCTGGGAGGAGGTGAACCAAGGAAGGAAAAGCAGTGCCTGGCCTCGACGATGACTCGACGAGAGCGCACCCACCGGCCACCGCAGTCGTCTTGTATCCATGGCGCACGTCGCGTTGTTCGAAGTGCCTCGCCTCGCCACGCACGCCGCACGCCCCGGCAGCACAGCAAGTGCCGCCGCTCCTTGCCTCCTTGCATCCTGGCCCAGCATGAACTCCTGAACGTGCTTGCGCAGCCGTGAATCATCTGCCGCCGAGCGGCGGACGCCTGCTTGGTCGCCATGATGGCATGATCGATCATATCCAAGCTTCCCAATGGCCGGCAGGAGGCAGCCCGGCATGCCACACGAGAGTCGCGGTGATCCTGGCCGCCCGTGAGAGCCTGATTCACGGAGGCCGGCGGCGGCTCCTTCGGCGATGTCAGTGCCTCAGCGGCGGCGCGCGGCCATGGCACGACAGCCGCAGTACGGTTCGTCTCCTCGTCTCCTCCGTATCTATCTAGTCTGGCTTGATTCAAATCTCGGCCGTGGGTTACACATCGGACGGTCCCAGGCACCTCGGGGGTGGACGGTAAATGAAATACCGTCCACCCCCGGTCCAGCGTCCAGCCGTCGTGGACGCCCGCCGGGAAGCTGGGAGGGAGGCAGGGAGCGGGGAAGAGCAGTGCCTGCCCGCTAGGACGAGAGCGCTTACCGCCGCCTGCGGCTGCAGCACCAAGCACCGCGCCATGACAAGTGCCGCTCGGGCGCGCCTTGTGCATCTGCATCGTGGTGCGCATGGTGAAGCCGAAGGTGGAGGCACCCGGCGCGGCCGTGGAGCTGGCGGTCGTTGGGCGCCGCCGGACTGCATTGTGTGGAGGGGCGTCTGCTTGGTCGCCATGACCGCATGATCTAAGCTTCCCAACAATGGCCGGCAGCCCAGCACGCCGCGCAAGAGGGGTAACGGCGTGAAGAATCCGCGCCTCGTGATCTTGATTCTCGAGAGTCATGGTGATCCCCACCGTGAGAGCCTGATTCACGGCGGCGAGTGGCGGCGGTTGTTCCTTCGGCGATGTCAGCGGCGGCGTTTGTTCGTATCTAGTCTCGCATGCTTTGAATCGCGACCTTTGGTTGTGGATCCGGACATCGCCAGGCACCTTGGGGGTGGACGGTAAATGAAATACCGTCCACCCGGTCGGTAATCGAAATACCGTCAACCCCCGTTCCCGGCGTCCGGCCGCCATGGGAGGGGGCGTGGAAGTGCAACGCCTGCCCGCAAAGATGAGAGCGCTCATCGCCGCCGCCGGTTGCAACACCAAGCGCCGCGCCGCGCCGCGCGAGAAGCGCCGCTCGGCCGTGCGCCTGCCAGGCACGCCCCCTGGCCATGCGCCTGTGCATCTGCATCTGGTGCTCTGCTCATGGTGAAGCCGAAGGTGGTGGCACCTTGCGCGGCCGTGGAGCTGGCGGACGTTGGGCAGCCGCCGGACTCCGTTGTGTGGAGGGGCATCCGCTGGCACTGGTGCGTCTCAGTCAGAACAGAAGCTACCAGGTAGGTGTCGACTCCGAACACGGCAACAATCGTGCGCATCAGCGGGGAGCAGGCGCGGGAGCTTTTTTTTTTGAAGGGGTGACCCTGCTTTTATAGATGTTGGGATCTTTGTTTCTGAGATGCCCAAACAGGGAGCATGAACAGTACAAAGACAAAGAAAGCGGACGTCGAACTCTCCAGTAAAGATTAGAAAATTCAACCCTCTACACTGTGGAGAGAGGGGGCTATTTATACCCCTAGCCCTCGGCCAGGTTTTCCTAAATTGCCCCCTCCCAACTCATTTACAGCTCACTTTCGGCCGGTTCCGGGGTAAAATTACAAGATGAGAGGTTTACAAATCCGACCTTCTCATGCATTTGGAGGGTGTACAACTCCGACCTTCTTACATACTCACGTTTTACTCACGTGTCTTCAGTCGACGAAGGTCACCATAACCTTCGGGTACCTCCGGGAGCTTGGGTCTTGAAGGTCCCATCAACAACCGGTCAGTCGTCACCGTTCCCGGTCGCGGGCTCTTCTCCCGAAGGTCTCGAACTTCGAGTTTACGCTTCCGGGTAGACGTTCGTCACCTTCGGCGCGGTGGAGACTAAATCCTTCGGACCGAAGGTCTTGGAGCTTGTGCTTGCGCTTCAGGGTAGCTATCCGTTACCTTCGGCCTTCGGAAGGTGATATCCTTCGGACCGAAGGTCATGGTCTTCGAGCTTGCGCCTCTCAGCGTTCATCCGATACTTTCGGTTGCGCTTAGCTCCATTTCGTTGTAGCCCTGCAAACAGGTTAGGGAGCATTTCCGAGGGTGAGGGCTTGACCCGAAGGTCCAATCCCCAACAGTAGCCCCTCGAGGGCGAGGTCCGAAGCCGACGGTCCGAACCCTTGTTAACGAAGAAGATTGCGTGTAACCTTCGGGAAGCTCCCGAGGAAAAACGTCTCCCGAACCGTCGGCTGCAACGGTCGGTTTTTGTTGTGTACGTGTCGTTGCCTGATTGCGCCGCTTGGGCTGGAGTCTCCTCGGTTTTACCGCTGGAACTGTTCCTTTTCACCGTCTATATAAGCGGAGGAGGGGGGGGGTAGAACCTGTGCCCTTTCGAGCTTTGCTATCCTTCGTCGCTTTTTGCTATAAAGCGTTTTGTCCGAAGGTTCTTGTGCGTGGTGAATCTGCTTGTTTTTCTCGGTGTAAGTAACTACGGCTCATGGCTCGGACTAAACAGACAGCGAGGCTGATCGAAGGTTCGCTTTTTTGTTTGTGATTTGACTTTGTTTTTTTTGTTTACTTTTGTAGTTATGGCATTTATTAAGAGGGCAGTTCTCCGTACAGTCTCTGGTGCAGCTTCCGAAGGAGAGGTGGGTGGTTCGCAGCCTTCTCAGCAGCAGCGGTCCAGCGAAAGCCTTTCGGCTGTTTCTGCGGACGTGTCGGATCTGATGGCTCCAGAGAAACGTAAGACTCTGCTTTTCGAGCCATCTGTCGTATCTCAGAGCATGATAGACTTCTACGTTACGAAGGGCTACTTCGCCGAGGGGGTTTGCCGCCCTCCGGGGGCAGAATTGGTTCCTGTACCAGAGACCGGCGAGGTTGTAGTCTTTAAGGATTTTTTTACACCAGGACTTAGACTTCCGATGGATCCAATTGTGCCGAAGCTTTTGGAGCCATTCAACGCGAAGCTACACCATTTCACTCCGAACGGGATTGTTACACTGTCCAAGTTTCTGTGGGTAGTGCGGAGTTTCGGAGGGGAGGTGTCTGTGGATGCGTTTTGCAGGCTCTTTCAGCTACATTGCCAGCCTCGGAAGGTCTACGTAGATGACGATGATGAGCTTAGCGAGGTTCAGAATGGCTGCTGCACCTTCATTCCTCGCAAACCGAACAAAAGGACTGGCCTGTTGAAGGTTATGCTCTCGACAGCTTACGAGAACAAGTGGGAAGGGAACTGGTTGGAATACTGGTTTTACGCGAAGATTGGCTTCCCCGATCCCGAAGGTTCTAACGAGGAGAAGTACCTTCTTGCTTCAGACATTGAGATGTTCGATCACGTTTATCAGCCTACCTTCAACAAACGAGGGCCAGGTTTCAAGTCGTGTCTGGAAGCTTTCATGACAGCTTGCCAAGTTTGTGGTGGCCGGGATGCAGTCGAGGAGTTTCTGGCTGCGAAGGTTTGGCCACTGGCTGCTGGCTAGTCTCCGGTGAGGTTCGAGCGCAAGAGTTTTTTTGGTTTGAAGTACGAAGTGACTTCTCCGTTTTTTGGGCTTCGAAGACCCGAAGGTGCAAGCGATGAAGTTATTGTTGACGAGCTAGAGCGTCGTGCTGCGGAGATTTTGGGGCCATGGAACAAAAAGGAGTACCGCTCTTTGGTTGAGGTGTGCGGAGGGAACCTTCGGTTGAACCGTTGCTTAGCTGAGATGGGCGTCGTTTACGAGCCTCGGCCGGTCCCGGCTAACGCCATTGCAAGGATGACACCGCCGGGGAACGTAGGCTCGGAGGTTCCTGAGGCGAAGTCCAAAGGAAAAGCTAAGGCGGAGGTGGCGGGGAGCTCCGGGTCTGCCGGTGCGCGGGGGCGCGGTCGCGGTCGGAAACCTTCGGGCTCGAAGGTTTCAGTTGCGCGGGCAGAGAGTGCGAAGAGAAAGGCGCAAGATGAGGAGGTTTCTTCGGGCGACAGCGGTACGCCCTCATTTATGGAAGAGCTCATGGGGACGGTGGGCGGGGAGATTGTAGTTCCCGAAGGGAGGCTTTTTAGATCCAATTATGATCTTAGCGATGAGTACGGGACCATGCTTTTCGGTTCCGGCCGTCGGGTTGAGGTGGCGAAAGCGTTGATTAATCTTTATTGTTCATCCGAAGGTACGACGAAACGCCGGAGAATTCAGAGCCTCGTCAAGACTGGGACCAAGCCCGCGGACCTTCCGAGGCCGCCCGTGCCGAAGGGTGCCGCCTCGACAGCCGATGTCTTAAAGGACTCGGCTCCAGCCCTGAAGGTTGCGCAGCCTGTGTTTGCGTTGAACATCGAGGTGGGGGAGGTCTTGGTGGGTGAGACACTGATGGCGCTCAGGGGTGGGGAGGCTCGTGGAGTTTCCTCTGCTCCACCTTCGGACAGGGAGGTGGAGGCTTTGGAGGGGATGACCTTCGACGAGTCTGGTAAGTTTCACCTACTTTTCCTTTCCTGACTTCCTAGCTTGATCGCCGCGTCCGAAGGGTTTTTTACTTTTGCTTTCTGCAGCTGTATCGGCGTCGATGCAGCAGCTGTTGGCCGTGATGCACGGGCCTGGCGCGACTGGGATTCTCCCTCTCGAGAAAGGTTTGTGGACTTTTTTTTATTTTTGTCTCTTGAACAATTTCTAGAGTTCCCGAAGGTGACTTTGTTTTTGATTCAGGGTTTGAGGCTGCGTTGGCTGAAGCGTCCACCTCCGACGCTGCTTTCATCGTTGGTGAGCTAAGTAAGAGGCTTACCCATGCTAGTCGGATGTTAATACAAAAGACCAAGGCAGATGCTAATCTTCTGGAGAAAAGCGCCACCGAGAGATTGAGCCTGGCTGATAAACTGCGGCGGGCTGAGGCGGAGGTTCTCGCTCTGAGAGAGGAGAACCAGCAACTGAAGGTTAAGTGCTCGAAGTTGGAGTCAACCGCTTCGGATAACGAGAAGGTTCTAGAGAGCCTTCGGAGGGCCGTTGAGGCGGATGCAAATGAGAAATCTGCCCTTAAGAGTAGGGTCATGGAGTTGGAACGGGTTCAGACTAAAATGGCAGAACTCGAGGTGGTCATACCCGAGGTTGCCAGACGGGCCGAAGGAGTGTACCAGGAGTACAAGAAGTCTCTTGGTGCCCTTGGAGCTGAGCCTTTGCCCTTGCCTAAGCCGGTCGAAGGTCTTCAAGTTTTCTTTTTGCTTTTGGATTGGTTGAAGTCGGAATTCGAGGGCCTTGGCGAGGTGATGAGCATGGCAAATGACAATGTGGCCTCTGTTTCCTTCGAGGGACTTGTTGGAAATCTTGTTCGTGTCGGCACAGTTGATCTTGCCCGACTGGATGGTTTTCGATATGTACCGTACGAAGGTTTGGCGGTGGAGGTAGCGAAAATTCAAGAGTTGAAGGCTTCTTTTTTTGAGCGTTTCTGGGAAACTTCTGGCAAGGTTGCCGTTCGGACTCTGGCTGCCGCAGCTGCTGAGGTAGGTTTTTTTTTTATAGAAATTTTTCTGTCTTTCGTTTGTTTTTTGATTGGTTTTGTCTATTTGATGCAGGAGGCGTCTCCTGATTGTCCTTCGGAAGATAATCGAATGTCCGAGGATCAGAGATCTCCTTCGGGGATTGGTGCTGCTGGTTCTTCCGGGGCACAGGTCGAAAGATTAGCTTCTGGGGATTTGTTTCTAGGACTTGGATTTTTTTGTAAATATTCCCGTACTGCAGGACGCAAACAATGCTAGGGTAAAGATGAGCTGGGTGGCCTTCAGCCTTGCTCACCCTGGATGCAGCGTAGCGGAGTACTTATGCTGGTCCGGTCGTGATTCGTTGTAATTTTTGCTTTGTTGCCCGAACGTTACCTTCGCGAGGGTCTTTGAAATGTGTGATATTCTCGCATGTCTTTCTTTATGCATCCTTCGCTTTGTATCCCTGGATGCATCCTTCGAGATGCTTTGTTGTATGCATCCTTCGAGGTGCTTTGTTGTATGCATCCTTCGAGGTGCTTTTTGTATGCATCCTTCAAGGTGCTTTGTTGTATGCATCCTTCGAGGTGCTTTGTTGTATGTGGAAAAAACGTCTACAATTTTGTTATTGTTATTACCCGACGAGCTAAGTGCGAGAGTAATGTTAAGAAAAACGTCTCCCCCCCTTCTCGCACTTGGCTCGTTGGGTCCTTAGTTCGAAGGATGCGTTAAGGCTGTGCTTCTGGTTGCCGCTTGTTAGCATCGAAGGTTATCATGAGTTTGCCCGAGGCAGTGCGCGCGAGTTTTGTTTTTGGAAAAACGTCTCCCCCCTTTCTTGCGCGTTTTGTCTCGGGTTGTGGTCGGATGATGGATGCCAATTACTTGTAGGAAAAATGTCTCCCCCTTCTGGCATCCGTCTTTCGACTTTCCTCGGCATTTTTTTTGCTCTTATTGTGCTTATGCCGAAGGTTTTTTGGTTCGGACCTTTAAAAGGTCGAAGCCCCTTGGCGTTATTTTTGCACTTATTGTGCTTCTGCCGAAGGTTTTTTGGTTCGGACCTTTAAAAGGTCGAAGCCCCCTGGCGTTATTTTTGCACTTATTGTGCTTCTGCCGAAGGTTTTTTGGTTCGGACCTTTTAAAGGTCGAAGCCCCTTGGAGTTATTTTTGCACTTATTGTGCTTCTGCCGAAGGTTTTTTGGTTCGGACCATTGAAAGGTCGAAGCCCCTTGGCGTTATTTTTGCACTTATTGTGCTTCTGCCGAAGGTTTTTTGGTTCGGACCTTTAAAAGGTCGAAGCCCCTTGGCGTTATTTTTGCACTTATTGTGCTTCTGCCGAAGGTTTTTTGGTTCGGACCTTTTAAAGGTCGAAGCCCCTTGGCGTTATTTTTGCACTTATTGTGCTTCTGCCGAAGGTTTTTTTTGGTTCGGACCATTGAAAGGTCGAAGCCCCTTGGCGTTATTTTTGCACTTATTGTGCTTCTGCCGAAGGTTTTTTGGTTCGGACCATTAAAAGGTCGAAGCCTCTTGGTGTTATTTTTGCACTTATTGTGCTTCTGCCGAAGGTTTTTTGGTTCGGACCATTGAAAGGTCGAAGCCCCTTGGCGTTATTTTTGCACTTATTGTGCTTCTGCCGAAGGTTTTTTGGTTCGGACCATTAAAAGGTCGAAGCCTCTTGGCGTTTGGATAAGTATGCAATGTTTGTGGATTCTGCATACTTTGCTAACTTACTGTTTGGTGCCGCATGTAGGTGTTTGCCGAAGCTTGCCACTTGGGCTGCTTCGGTGAAGGTGACAATTTGTTTGGGGAAATTCATTGTATTGAAATTGCTTACAATGGGCCCGCCTCGTCAAAAACCTCACCTCCGATGTGGAGTTTCCCCTTGTGAGGAAAAGAGTACGGCCCGTTTGCAATGTAAAAAAGAACTGAAAATAAATTCGAAGGTCCGCAATCGCTTATAGCTTCGCGATGCGTCCTTTTTACAAGTTTATATGTAGAACTTTTTGAGGCTGTCTGCGTTCCAAGGATGTTGCAGCTCGTTGCCTTCGGCGTCGGACAAGTGGTATGACCCTGGCCTGTTGCTCTTGATTACTAGGAATGGCCCTTCCCACTTTGGTTGAAGTTTGCTGGAGGTTTCGGCATTTGGCTTCCTTTTTAGGACCAAGTCTCCGACTGTGATGCCCTTTTTCACGACTTTCTTGTCTCTCCACTTCGTGGTTTCTTATTGATACTTTTCTAGATTTTCTGAAGCTTGGAGGATGTCTAGTTCTATGAGGTCTTTGTCGTCCGAGGGGGTGATCTCGGCTTGATGTGTCACCCTTAGGCTTCGATTTTTGAGTTCTTCTGGTGTCATTGCTTCGGCACCATATAATAGCCTGAATGGGGTGAACTTGGTGGTTCTTGATTCTGAGGTGTTGTGGGACCAGATGACTTTCGGGAGTTCGTCGGCCCATTTTCCTTTTTTCTATTCGAACAGGCACTTTTTGATGCTGCCGAAGATGATGCCATTGGCTCTTTCGACGGCACCATTTGATTGCGGGTGATACACCGAGGCGAAGATTACCTTCGTACCCACGCTGTAACAGAATTCTCTGAAGATTTGTGAATCAAATTGTTTCCCGTTATCTACTGTTATCTCTCTTGGGACCCCGAACCTGCAGATGATGTTCTGCCAAAAGAATTTTTTGATCGTTTCTGAGGTTATGTTGATTAGTGGCTTGGCTTCGATCCACTTTGTGAAGTACTCGACAGCGACTGCTGCGTACTTGTAGTCGCCCTGTGCTGTGGGTAGAGGTCCCACTAGGTCAATTCCCCATCTTTGAAGAGGCCAGGTCGGGGGTATCAGCTGAGTTGGCTCCGAAGGTTTTGAGCATTTTGGACCCATCATTTGGCATGCTCTGCAGGTTTTCACTATCTACTGAGCGTCCTTCAGCGCCATTGGCCAGAAGAATCCTTGCCTAAAGGCTTTGGATACAAGTTGTCTGAAGCCAATATGTGATCCGCAAAACCCAGAGTGAATTTCCTTGAGGAGCTCGATTCCTTCGGCTATGGATATGCATTTTAACCATGGGCTGGTTACACCTGACTTGAACAACTCTCCCTCAGAGATAACATAGCCTCTCGCTCTCTGGAACATTTTCTTTTCCTCCTTTTCATCTGGCAGCTCGATGTTTCCCCAAAGGTACTTCATTATGGGTGTTCTCCAATCTTCGGCTGAGATGACTGAGACTTGTTTTTCTTTCTTCGGCTTGACCGAAGGTTTCGTGATTTCTTCGAAAAATACATCCGAAGGTAATTGCTCTTTTCTTGATGCTGCTTTTGCTAGCTTGTCAGCTTCGTCGTTCATGTGTCTCGGGATGTGAACGATGTCGAAGCCCTTAAAATACTTCTCCATGGATCTGACGGCATCGAGGTACTCGATGAGCTCTGGCTTTCTTGCCTCTGAGTCTTTTTCGATATGATCTCTGATGACCTTTGAATCTATTTTTACTATGAAATTTTGATGGCCGAGGGCTTTCATTTTGCGAAGGCCCAACAGCAAGGCTTCGTACTCAGTGGTGTTGTTGGTTGATGATTCAAAGTTGCCAAAGGTCAGCCGTGCTGCGTATCTTGTTTTTGCTCCCGAAGGAGACTCTATGATTGCAGCGATGCTGGCTCCGTCGTTGCACCAGGCCCCGTCGCAGTGCACGATCCAGGTTTCAGTCGAAGGTTCCTCCCTGAAGGTTGGGGATGTCCAATCTGCAATGAAATCTGCCAATACTTGTGATTTGATGGCTGTTCTTCTTTCGAAGTCTATGTAAAACTCGGAGAGTTCTGAAGCCCATTTGGCAATTCTGACAGATGCCTCTCTGTTACTGAACAAATCATGCAAAGGTTGATCTGTGACCACTATTATCTTGTGAGCTTCGAAATAGTGTCGAAGTTTCCGGGCAGACATGACTACTGCATATGCGATTTTTTCTAGCTCTGAGTACAGGAGCTTCGAGCCAGCGAGAGCTTCTGATACAAAATAAACAGGTAGTTGCTTCTTTTTCCCTTCACTCTCTCTCTCGAGCACGAGCGCTGCACTGACTGTGGAGTAGGATGCTGCGATGTACAGGAGCTGCACATCCTTCGGGTCAGGTGAGGTCATTTTGATCATGTTCTGTAGGTGGTTTTTTAGTGCATGGAGGGCTTCGCTTTGCTCGGGGCCCCACTGAAATTTGTTTGCGTTGCGAAGGACCTTAAAGAACGGAAGGCTTCGGTCTGCAAAGCGGGGGATGAATCTGTTTAGGGCTGCTATTCGCCCTGTAAGTTTCTGTACGTCCCTGATGGACTTCGGCTCCTCCATTTTCCAAAGGGCTTTTACTTTGTCTGGGTTTGCTTCGATGCCTTTTGTGGAAACCAGGCATCCTAGCACCTTTCCTTTGTGAACTCCGAAGATGCACTTGTTGGGGTTTAAGGACAGCCCTGCTTTTCTTAGGCTTGCGAAGGTTTCGGCCAGGTCTGCCACATGGTTGCTTCTTATTGAACTGGTCACAACGATGTCGTCAACATAAACCAGGACATTCCTTCTAAGTTGGTGTTCTAAAACCACGGAGGACTTTCTTGAAAAAGACTGTCCTGCATTCTTTAATCCTTCGAGCATCCTTACGAAGCAGTAGGTGCCGAAGGGTGTTATGAAGCTTGTTTTCTCTTCATCTTCCTTTCTCATCCATATCTGATGGTATCCAGAGAAGCAATCCAGCAGAGACATGAGTTGACTGTTTGCTGCGTCATCAACGACTCTGTCGATTCTTGGCAGCGGGAAGTCATCCTTCGGACAGGCTTTATTTAGGTTAGTGAAATCGATGCACATCCGCCATTTGCCATTCTTCTTTTTTACCGGCACAGTGTTTGCCAGCCATGTTGGGTACTTGACTTCTCTAATGACATTTGCATCTAGCAGTCTCTGGACTTCGGCCTTGACTGCTGCGACCTTTTCATCTGCCATTTTGCGAAGCTTCTGCTTCTTTGGCTTGATGTTTGGGTTGATGTCCAGGAGATGCTCAATGATGTCTCTGCTGACTCCCCGAAGGTCGCTGGCGGACCATGCAAAAACATCTTGATTCTTGCGGAGGAACTCGAGAAGTTCTTTCTCCTCTTCGGGCTCTAGGGTTGCATTGATAGTCACCATTTTGTCGGGGAGATGTTCATCGAGGGGGACCTTCTTAACTTCGCAGTCTTCTTCGAAGGTTGCTTTCTCGTTGTCCTTTTGCTGCTCTTTGAAGGTAACGGGCTTGGATTCATTCTGAAGGTTGTGTACATTTTTCTGTCCTGGGGTGTATCCCCGCTCAATGTCCCGCGCAAGTTGCTGGTCTCCGCGGACGGTGATGACCCCGCGGGAGCTGGCATTTTCATACACAAGTATAGTTGATGGACGATAGCTTCGAACTTGTTGATTGTCCATCTTCCTAAGATTGCGCGGTACGGGTAGGGCATTTCTACTACATCGAAGGTGATGTGCTCTGTTCTTGCGTTGGCTGTGTCTCCGAAGGACACGGGTAGTGACAGTTTGCCGATTGCGTTCACTCTCTTTCCTTCGAATCCAATTAAAGGGATGTCCGAAGGCTGAAGCAGGCTTCGGTCAATACCCATCTTATCAAAGGTGTCAGAAAATATGATGTCTGCTGAGCTGCCAGTGTCAACTAATATTTTGCCAATCCTCCAGCCTTGAATGTTTGCCTCGATGACGAGGGCATCTGTGTGTGGGTAGCTGATGAGGTTGACATCTTCTTCGGAGAAGGTGATTGGAGAGTGTGACCACTGGGTTCTCTTGGTTGGACCTTCGGAGACGATGCAATGGACTTGCCTGAAGTAGTCCCTGCGCTGCCTCTTGTTTTCGAAGTCCAGGGTCGATCCTCCGGAGATGGGCATGATCATGCCGAAGGATGGTAGTGCCGTGGGTTGGCTATTTGTGGTTTGGTTTTCTTGCTTTGGTGGGTGAGCTGGGGGTGGAGGTAGCTGCTCCTGAGTGGGTTGAGCTTGGGTTGTGGGTTGAATGGGTTGCGTTTGTGGGTTTGGCTGCTGCTGCCAATTGTGATTGTAGTTGTAGTTAAACATGAGTGGGCGGTACGCTTGTGTAAATGGTGGAGGTGGAATGTATGAAGGTTGTGTGTACTGTATTTGTTGAGAAGGTTGGTTCTGTGGCCATGTAGTGTGCCCAACTAGCTTGGCTTTTTTCTCGGCCTCCATTCTATCAAGGGTTTTCTTTTTCTCCGGGCACTGGTTTGTTCTGTGGTCGGAGTCAGATCCGTGGAAGTGACAGAAGAATTTTTTGGGGTCGTGCGAAGGTCCACGACCTCGGCCCTTCCTCTGCCGCGACCTCTGCCTCGTGCTCCGGACGAAGGTTGCTTATCATTTGTGCGTTGGTGCTCTGGTGGTGTCAGGAAGGGATCGAAGGTCATTTGGTCCTCATCTTCATTTGAAGGTTCCAGAGGTAAGACGAGCTGGTGAGCTGGCTGCTTTTCTTGCTGCCATGTTTGTTGGTTGTATTTCTCTGCCTGACGCATGATTCTTCTTTGCTCGACCCTTCTGCGATGGTCGGCGTCTGACTTTGCGTACTTTTCTGCTTCTGAATAAAGCTCCTCTAGAGTCCTCGGAGGTTCTCTTATGAGGTGTGAAGCAAGTTGGCCTGGCAGGAGACCCTCGATGCATTTCTCTATCGCGTCCTTCTCTGGGAAGTTTGGGATTTGAGCCTTCTTTTGGACGAACCTTCGGAAGTAGTCGTAGAGAGGCTCACGGTCATGCTGGGGGCATTTGTAGTCTTTTACAGTGTTGGCGTTGAGCCTTCTGAAACCTTGGAAGTCCTGTAATAGCCTTCCTTTCAGCTGATACCAATTGTTGATTGATTGCGGGGGTAAGTACGAGTACCAATTGGCCACCGAACCCTCGCAGGCCATGACGAAGGACTTGGCCATGGTGGAGTCGTCACCTCCGGCTGAAGCGATGGTTTCTTCGTAGGCCATGAGGAACTGGGTTGGGTCTGTTGTAGCATTGTACTTGGGGAGCTGTGTTGGCTTGTAGCCGAGCGGCCATGAAGTTCGCTGAAGAGCGACTGAGAGTGGCGAAGTTGGGTCAAATGGAAGGTTGACAGGTGGCGGTCTTCTGTCTTCATTTTGTGCGAAGGCTGTCTGGAGGATGTAGCGGTTTTCTTGCTGAGAGGATCCTTCGGGAATTTCTTGGTATGCCCTCTGCAAGTTTTCAACTTCTGCCTCCATCTCTGCTAGCCTGCGCCTGGCCTCGGCTAGCTTGTTTGTTTGGTCCAGTGCCCTCTTTTTTGTTGCAAGCTGAGCTTCGATGTTCTTTTTCTTCATTTCCAGGGCCTTGAGCTTCAGTGCTGCTTCTGTGAGTTGATGAACAGTGTTTTCAGTGTTATCAACCGGTTCTCCATGAATGGCAACCTCGTTGGTGATTTCTTCGATCCTTGGGTTGGTTCCTTCGAGTTGTGGTTGAGGGCCATCGAGGATACGGCCAGGCTCAGTGGCGCTTGTGGTGCCGGCGGTGGCTTTTTTCTTCGCTGGGGCCATCGAGGGTTGTCTTTCGTGCTGGAACGGTGGGCGCCTCTGTTGGGATCTTTGTTTCTTAGATGCCCAAACAGGGATCATGAACAGTACGAAGACAAAGAAAGCGGACGTCGAACTCTCCAGTAAAGATTAGAAAATTCAACCCTCTACACTATGGAGAGAGGGGGCTATTTATACCCCTAGCCCTCGGCCAGGTTTTCCTAAATTGCCCCCTCCCAACTCATTTACAGCTCACTTTCGGCCGGTTCCGGGGTAAAATTACAAGATGAGAGGTTTACAAATCCGACCTTCTCACGCATTTGGAGGGTGTACAACTCCGACCTTCTTACATACTCACGTTTTACTCACGTGTCTTCAGTCGACGAAGGTCACCATAACCTTCGGGTACCTCCGGGAGCTTGGGTCTTGAAGGTCCCATCAACAACCGATCAGTCGTCACCGTTCCCGGTCGCGGGCTCTTCTCCCGAAGGTCTCGAACTTCGAGTTTACGCTTCCGGGTAGACGTTCGTCACCTTCGGCGCGGTGGAGACTAAATCCTTCGGACCGAAGGTCTTGGAGCTTGTGCTTGCGCTTCAGGGTAGCTATCCGTTACCTTCGGCCTTCGGAAGGTGATATCCTTCGGACCGAAGGTCATGGTCTTCGAGCTTGCGCCTCTCAGCGTTCATCCGATACTTTCGGGTGCGCTTAGCTCCATTTCATTGTAGCCCTGCAAACAGGTTAGGGAGCATTTCCGAGGGTGAGGGCTTGACCCGAAGGTCCAATCCCCAACAATAGAAAGCCATAACATTTTGGGATACACATAAAGGCTGGGGACACCAGCTTGAGAGAAGAGGACACAGGGTTCGTAGACCCCAGACAAAATGAAAACAGGGAAGCTAAGAGAAACTAGTCGAGTAAAGCCCTAGCGACCATTCAAAAGAAACGTAGCATCCCCCACTGCACCAAAGTAAACAAAACATAATACGACCAGAAAAAAGAGGTCCCAGAGCTAAACAAACATCCCCTACAGCGGAGTCACATGAAGTAATCTTCCGGAGGTCTCCTCCTCATCTTCTCCAAGAAAGTTCCCAACCACCCTTTCACTTGCGCGACCCATTCTTCAATCTTGACTAGATCATTCCCTCGCAACAGGGTCTTCCATCGCTGCAGAAACATATTTGATTTGATTAGCAGCTCAGTAGGATATCTGGGAAACTTGCCGTCAACCACCCGTTTGTTACGTGTTGTCCATAGCGCCCAACAAACTATAGTAGAGATAAAGAGCTTGGGACTATAATCTTTACACTCCAGGGGAATCCAATTATCAAGGAAGTCTTGCCAACTAATAGGTACTCGATCCGACCCCAAAGCTTCTTTGAAGCAGGTCCAAACAAATTTAGCTATCACACAGGAGAAAAGAATATGATCCACTGTTTTTGCTCTCTCACATAGGTTGCATTTTTCACTCCCATTCCATTTCCTTTTTTTTAGCTCCACTCCCGTCTGTAACTTGTTGTGGAAAATTTGCCAGAGAAATACTTTCAATTTCATCGGCAATTTACTCTTCTAAACTTTTTGAAGGCGTTTGTTAATCACCCCCCTATGTAGGAACCACCTATACATTGACTTTGTTGAAAACACCCCCGACTTTTCCAAGGCCCGTCTCACTTTATCCGGTTCCTCATTCAGCTGAACCCCCTCAAGAAGATTCATGAGTTTCTCCCATGCCCCTAGATCATGAGCTCCCAGGGTCCTTCTGAAGTTAATGTGCCAACTCCCACCGTCATATACATCCCGAACCACTTTTGACTTGTCATTACTAAGTTCATATAGCCTAGGGAAAGCTATCCAGACGTCTTCCCAAAAACGAATGTTCCTGCCATTGTTAACCTCGAAAACCGCCCCCCCAGCTAAACCCCTTCTTAATCTTATTCACCCCCTCCAGAACTGTGACCCTTTGCTGCTTTTGTAGTTCATGAGCGGTTTCCTCTTCAAGTACTTCAGTCTGAGTAGACGGCAACATGGGTCATTTTCAGAACAATTGTAGATCCTCCTAACCCACTTCATCAAGATGGATTCGTTGAAAACCCTAGTATTAATCACTCCTAATCCACCAAAATCCTTAGGTAGGCAAACATTTTCCCATTTCATCATGTGATATTTAAATTTATCATAGTCCCCCCTCCAGAAGAACTGACTCCTAACGCTATCCATTTGTTTATGAATCCCCTCTTGCAAAAGGTAGATCCCCATCGTGAATGTGGGCATGCTGCTCAAAGAGGAGTTTGTTAGGACAAGCCTTCCCCCCGAGGATAGGTGCTTCCCTTTCAAAGGTTGCAGCTTCTTCCTCATCTTATCCACAATGTTTCTAAACCCCCCTATCCCCACATACCTGCTGCTGATAGGGAAACCCAAGTACCTCATAGGCATCTTGCCAATATTACAGTTAAGGGTATTAGCTATTTGCTGCTGCTCGTCTGTGCTCATGCCAAAGGCAATCATTTCACTCTTGTGATAGTTGATTTTCAGGCCCGACATCCATTCGAAACAATAGAGTAGAAATTTCATGTTTCTCACAGAGCCTGGGTCCCCCCCCCCATCATAAGGACAGTGTCGTCAGCATACTGTAAGTGAGTAACCCCCCCTGGCATAAAATGTGGTATCACTCCCGAAATGAGGCCAGCTTCCTGGGCTTTACCCAAAATATGTGATAAGACATCCACTACCAAATTAAACAGCAACAGAGAGAGAGGGTCCCCCTATCTCAAACCTCTATGTGTCTTAAAATAAGGACCGTTAGTCCTATTTATTGTAACAGAACCGCCCAAATTAAACTGGCTTAAGTGCGCTAACTATCATCTTAATGGTTAATCAAGTTACCATGCACTTAAAACAGTGAAATCGGTCGTCTGTCGGGTTAAGGATCGAAAAACACTGGAAGTCTCGCACGAAGATGAGCACAGATGATGACAAGCAGACAAAAGTTCTTAAGGTTAATTTACAAAGCAGAGCTTTACAAAATAAGGTTTAAACAAATTATCCGAGTTCAACATGCAGCGCAATTTAAATAGAAATTTAGTTTGAAAACCACGATAAATACGATGACGTGAGGACGTCACATCGAGCCCACCAATGTGAATCCTGGTTAGCTCCAACCAGTAGTAGTTACCTGAAAATAGGGTGACAACAAACCCTGAGTATACTAATACTCAGCAAGACTTACCCGACACGGGTATACTTAGCCCACTGTTTAGACATGCAAAGCTTTTTAGCTCTGGAGTTTGTTTTGCTGAAAGGCTACTAATACTGGATCCTTACTTTTAATATTTTAGCTCAATTTAAGTTTATCAAGTACCAACTAGATTTGCCTGACATCTAAAGCAAGCATGGTTGATCACATTAATCTTTACAGAGTACCACAAACATATTTCATCATACTTCTCTTCTCATTTTCACTTCTTTACTACGATGTGACACAGTGACCAAGGTTCTCTAAACCGAGAGAGACGGCGAATCGATCCGATTTAACCTTGCAAGGTGGACCTAACTCACACGACACATGCAGCCATGCCGGTGAAGCGTCCCCTCGTAAGAGAAGACTTAAATGTGATACCAACATCAGTCCCAGGAGGCTGATGACACATTTATTACATCAGATGGTTCATCACCGTACAATTCTTCGCGGTAATGGGCAGTGAAGCGCCACTATCGCGAGGATTACAACTAAAACCCACACAACTACATTAACTACGAAGAGGTGGTCATCAGAGTCTTGCGCCATACGGAACTTCTTGCAGGTGACCCTATCCACAGGCAAGGCTGGGTGCAGGACGGTACCCTACTCGACGTCTTCGGGAACATAGTCTGGATCTTCCTCTGAAAAAAATTAAGAATGGGGTGAGTACGAACGTACTCAGCAAGTCCAACCACACCCACGGAGGAGGTATACACAGAATATAATATACAGGGTAAATCAAGGATAAGGCTAGGGTTTAATTTGCGGAAAGTAATATTTTATGCAGGGGTTCATTTGAAAGAAAGGATTTTCAAAGCAAGTTTTTCTTGCACCGAGTAACACATAGTGTTGACCCGCACAGGATCCAAGTTTTAAGCAGCTACCGGACTCCTCATCCGCCGTAGCACACGGCACAACTGCCGGACACTTTTCCCAAAACAACTCACGCCAACCCATCCCTTCCCAGAATAAACACTAGTTGTGTGACCACACCGTAACTCACCCAGTACCGTGGGCACGGCTATTCGAATAGATTTCAACTCTGCAGAGGTGTGCAACTTTACCCACAAGCGGGGTATCGCAACTCGATCACCTTAGTGTCGGTGCAGATCCCAACAAAGCCATTACCCACCTTAGCTAGACATGACTAGCCATCACGGGATCCACCAAGGGGTCATTGACCTATCACAGAGGTTTTAACCGGGGCATAAGTCACATAGAGCTAATCCCTTCTCCTTGATCACCCGTTGCTCTTAGCTCTCCTGATGGCTATCAGACTAACTAGTGGGGTTTATGCTAATCCGTTGCCCATTCAACGGTCGAGTGGTTTGCACGATAATAGGGTTAGGTGAGATGACACACCAACTCGGTCCTTAGTCGTGACAAGATGGATATCTCCCTTCCTTGCTCTGCTATACAGGCACGAGCACACCCATCGGCAAATCACATAGAAATGCATCCATCCCGTCTAAATTCATCTTTCGAAATTCCACTTTTCTCCCTTCCCACACACACACATTTTCTTTATAAAACATTTGTATTGTGTATGAGGTCCTAAGCGTTCTAGCAGTGATTAACGTCCAAACAACACATTCAGACATTAATCTAGGTGGTCAAGGAATGGTTATAACAAATCAAGGGGTGGCTATCCAACCGTGTTTTCAGCAGGCAAAACATATGCAATTTTCTAAAACAGGCCAATAGGTTGTGTTTATAAAAACTAGGACAAAAGCATGCATCAAAGGATGGGATTGAACTTGCTGTCTTCAAATCCTTCCGGGGTTTCATGATCGAAGTGCTGTCCTTCGGGCTCGGGGTCGCAGAACTGGTCCTCGTTTGCTTGCTCGCAGTACTACTCATCGACAGGCTCTCCTTCGTTCACACTGTGATCTACGACGTATACAAACAAGCACACAATCAAGAATAAGAAATAAAAGCTTTATCGTTGAGCTCGAATCGGAAACAATTAAGATATGGAGATAGAAGTAATATTTTTGGGCAGTTTCCTAATGGCATGGCCAAAACTATGTTATGAGAGGCGTGGCAAAGTTTCAGGTCGATCTGAGATTGTTTGGCGCATGAAATAATTGGTTATACAAAGGTTCAGGGGTCAAATAAGGAGTCAGGGACCTATTTGTAATTATTTCTGAGAAGGTAGGGGCTTGATTGGTATTATAGAAATTACCCGGGTTATTTGGAAAGAGGTCAGGGGTTTGTTTAGAAGTATATTTACATGAGGGAAGGATTTATTTTGAAATATAATAAAGGGAAGGTTTATTTTGCAAATAAGCCATAGAGTGGATGGGTTCTTATTTGAATGGGAACAAAGGCAGGGGGTATGGGCATATTTGTCCTGTCTTCTTCCTTTCCCCCGCTGAGAAACAGGGGAGGGGGTGGCGCACGCTGGCGGCGGCCTGGGCCGGCGGCTTGGGGCGCGACGGCGGCTCCGGAGTGAGGGAAAAGAGAGAGGGAGGAGAGAGGACCCGATCCCCAGCCGTGGCTTGGGCCGGGGTGGTCCGAGGCGGCCCGGCCACGAGAGCGGGCGGCGGTGAGCGGCAGCGGCCGTGGTGGCGCCGCTGCGGAGCTTGATGGCAGCCAAGGAGAAGGGGGAAACGGGGAGGGGAGCGAGGGGGGATCTATTGCCCCTCACCTTGGGCGGAGGTGGAGCGAGGAGGCGGCTCCGCGGTGGCTTGCGGCGACGGCTCTGGAGCTCTGCGTGGCGGCGCTGCGGAGTTAGGGAGGAGGGGGGCGTGCGGAGGCTGGGGTGGCTGTGGTGGCGGAGAAGCGGCGCGGGGCCCTTTTATAGGACGAGCAAGGCGGTGGGGCGGTGGAACGCGGCGGTGGCGGCCGGCGAGTGGCGCGGGGTGCCTTTAATGGCTCCGGCTGCTTGCGGCCGTCGTGGAGTGGCGCATGGGAGGCGAGGCAGGCGCAGAGGTGACAGGATGCTTCGGGCAGGTGTGAGCGGCAGCAGGCGGCGCTGTGCAAGCACAAGGGCGGCCGGCGGCGAAGGCGGGGCGCCGCACCTGGGAGCAGTGGCCTGGCGCGTGCGGGCAGGGCAGGGCGCCAGTGGCGGGCAGCGCGGCGTGCAGCGTGGCCACGCGGTTCACGTGTGTGCATTCCTGGGCGGCGGAGTGGTGGCGGGCGGCTTGGCAGTGGGCGTCTCGGCGGGTGATCCGGCCGCGACCACGGCTTGGGAGCGGGGGCGCGCGCGCGTGCGCGGGTGGCGCCGAGGCAGGTGCGCGTGCGGGCGTGGCGAGCTCGGGCGTGCGCGCATGCGCACGGGGAGCAAGGCGTGGCGGCGAGCTGAGCAGCGTGCGGGGGAGAGCGGCAGAGGGGAGGGAGGAAGGAGAGAGGGAGAGGAAAAAGAAAATGGAAAACGAAAAGGGAAAATGAAAAATGAAAAAGAAAAAGGGGAAGAGAAAGAGAAGAGAGAGAGAGAGAGAGAGAGAGAGAGACTCGCGCCGGCGCTGATCGCGGCGACGACCGCGGGGCCGGTCGACCACGCTCAGCGATCGCCTACGCGCGCGGACGAGGCCACATGGAAAGGTGTCGGGGTTGGAAATTGGACGTTTGGAACAGAGAAAGATTCCGAGAATTATGGTTCAGGGTTTTAGGAGGATTTTGAGCTCAACGATTAAAAGTTTTTGGAAAAAAATATTTTAGCGCGTGATTTAATTTTGATAGATTTTCGGGATGTCACAGCCGGACCACATATGTCAACCGTTCTCATCATTACCCCGACGTCTGAATCACGCCTGCCAAAACCCGATTGAAGGGTCCCTCACAGCGAACTCCCAGAGAACTAGGAGGCGACATACACTCCAACACCCGCCATCATTCCACTCCCAGAGTAGCAGGTCGCGATTCAAAGTATTGTTGCAAATCAGGTATTTAGCTTACCGGTTTCGACTACCTCCTACTTCCGGCATGTGGTTAGTACTGTTCAAACTCGGTCAGCAATGCCAACAATAGTACGGTCCTCAATTGACACTGGCGGAGGCTTACTTTCCATCCATTTCATATCCAGAACCAATTCATCTCTGCCCGGTCTTCATCTCTCTTTCCTCATTGAATCATTCTCAAACCACATTGCCACAAGTAACAAGATCTTAAATCTCACGAGTGACAGGAATCACTCGACTTCTACTAAGATCCTACTTAGCAGAGCATTTCTAACGACATCTGCATACTAGTATTGACCCTCAGGTACCTAGGGAGAACATGCATACTAGAGTTCCATACAACTCCTAGAACGTAAATGCACGAAATACTTAAATAAACATTGAATACTTAAAATTAGGGTTATGCTCCGGGCCTTGCCTGGTATAACACTGAGTCAGTGTTAGTACTAACAAGGCCTTGGGCCCTTCTGACTTTGAGCCGGGTCTTCGGTTGCTTAAGCGGGTTCTTTTCTCTTCAGGATGCGTCCACCCAACACCGTCTTGTGGTTCGGTTCCGTCAGCACGTGCTCCATGTCCACACATTGTATGTTTAGCGTACCTAAATGAGATGCAACAATGCAAGTGCATGAACTTAAGAAAAACATGACATGATGCGTTTAAAAGGCATACAAAACAAGCATAAGGTCACAATTGCATGGGTGTTGACAATGCAATGCAATGCAATGTGATTAAAAAGAAAGACATGACTGGGCAATCATTTATCGAGCAAGCACCGCATACACACTCAAAAAGGCAAACTGGGTTGGTGCTACAACACGAGAGTTCATTCAAATATTTTAGCCTGAAGTGTTTCCTACTAAAAAGCATTACTAGCTTGCTTAGAAAAGGCTAAGCAAAGATATAAAGCAAGAAAGAACAATTAGGACAATTTATTTAACCAGCAAGCAACTTCAGCAAGCCCAACAAAAGCAACCTACGACTGATCATAATAGATTTGGAATGATCTACAACTGAACAAAATACATTTCTGAAAAGTACACATGCAGACAAAGGATTTACTTAACAACATAAAAAGAAAACTATAGCTGGAACTAAACAAATGCAAGAACATAACTTGTAGGTATAAACTGATAACCAAATTTTACCAACATGATAAGATATTGATAAGGCATGTAATAAATATTTACCAACATTTATTGACAACAGGAGCTATTTATTTTTAGCCTTAGCAAGATAAACTAACCAATTAAGATATACCAGCATGCATATATCTTCCGCACATGAAAAATTTATAGCGAACTACACATGCACAGATAAAGCTACTACATAAATTTCATAACTTTTCGACTTCCCGAATTGCAGATATTAACTAAACAAGATTAAACAAGCATTAATCATGATTAAATCAAATATATAGTTAATCAGCACTAAAACTTCTCAAACTTGTGAAACAGTAAGGTTTTAGTGACACGAATGCAATGAAAAAGTTTTGTGCACATAACTTTATTGTTTCTATCAACATTAATACATGAACAAAACTAGTAGATCTAGAAAACTTGGAGTTTTGACCTAGTTATTGATGTCAAAATGTGTTCGAAATTTTGCCAGATAGTAGTAACATTGCAAGACATAATCTAGCCAAAAACCAGCTATAGCTACTGAGCACAACTTCTAGAACATTTTGAGCCTATTTATTCTATTCTTTTTCTTGGATTAAAATACAGACCAAAACTGAAGATGTCAATGTAACAAAACTTGTAGAGCTTGTTGCAAGGATTTCAAAACATTTTAGTTTGCATTTTTTGGATTTTTCTACGAATTTCTACGCATTTTCAAAGTTCACTGTTTTGAAGTTCATGAACATTTTGCAATCTAACCCTTGAAATTTTCCTTCCTTTTAACTGTAGGTCCCTGGACGGATTTGGGGAAACAGAGGAGGGTTCCAGCCCGGTTTCCAGCAAGGTCCGACCCCGGCGGCGAGGGCCCCATGGGGAAAAGGAAGAGGAGGTCGGCGCGAACCTGTACGTGGGTTTGGAGCGTGAGGAGGTGCCCGGAGGTGGCCTGCCCGCTGCACCCGGCGGCCGGCGGCGGCCCTGCGTTGCGGCTGCGCCGCTCCGGCGAGGGAAAAGCGGCAGGGCTAGGCCAGTGAGCACCGCGGGGATGCGGAGATCCCGTTCCCGGGCTCCGTTGGGGCAGGAGGAGTCCGAAGGGTGGGGCTCCGCGAGAGCAGGCAGCCGGCGGCGGCTCTGTGCCGCGGCGGCATCACTCCGGCGGCGAAGGGGTGGTGCGGCCGGGTTTGGGAGGTCCGTTGGGAGGCGGTGGTCGTGCTGGGATGCTTGATTTGGGGAAGGAGAGGGCGGTGGCGCTGGGCACCGTGGTGGCCGTGGGCGGCAGCGCCATGGGCGCGACAGCGGGCTCGCTCGCGAGCTGCAGAGGGCAGGGGTGCTCGAGCTCTGGCTCTAGCGCGAGGAGGAGAGGAGAAACTCGAATTGGCTTGGGAGAGGATGAGGACGGTTTGAGTAGCTACGGGGCAACGGCGCAGCGGACGGGCACGGCGACGGCGTGCGGCGGCGTGTCACGCAGAGGGGCGCCGGGGGCGCGTGTCACTGGCTCGAGGTGCCATGGGAAAGTGGGTTGGGAGAAAACTGGGGGCGCGAGGGTGGTTTGGCTCGTGGCACGGCTATTGACATTCCTTAGAGCCCCAATTTACGTACCGCAAGCGCATAGATTGTGGTAGCTTTTCCCTTAGAGTACTCCCCCAAGGTTTATCAATCCGTGGATCGGAAGCGAACCGACTAGAGTTTACCATCTAATCTATCGAACCTATCCTAAACATGAAGCGAAGATTGCATATAAACTGAACACTTGATAGATATGAATGAAGCATAAGTGTTCATCACACCCAAAACCGTATATGAGATAACACAACCAAGGAGCTAGGGCCTATCGTCTCTAGGTACAGTTCTAGTAAAAAAGGTGATCAAAACATAGATTGCATCTCAACTAAAGGTACACGAAATCATCTCTTAGAAAGTCGGCTCGCAAGCGGCCTACTTTCCCAATGTCACCAGTGTGAGGTGCGTGTTGACGCCTAAGGTTTCCCAAAGCTTTACCCCAAACGCCCACCAAGTGCTCTTACTCGAAGCTCCTCCTCTTGGTGGCCGCACAACGACTCCCATGGTACTCGCCATCGATCCTATTCCACATCATGTCGTCGCTAGAATTTTTCCCTCCGCCATGCTGTCACCACACCGGGGTAATCAACCAACTAGCTAAAACACGCTACCTCAACGTATCCGCAAGATATAGACTAATCACCACGAATAGATCTAATCTTACTATGAACATATGGATGCATCACATATGAGAAAGAAAGCATGCATTGAAGTAGACCAAAGTCGAGACAACTAGAATAAAGAATAGATTGATATCACCATCGTGTGTGTACATACCCTGACGAATGTTGGGGATGACTCCCGAACTCCACCATGGCACAACCTCGCAGGGAGGCCATGGCGGCTAGGGGTGGCCTAAGCCATCTCCTAGGTACCTTCGAAGACTTGCGGCGGCCGTCGTCTCCCTCCGGCCTTGGCCCTAGGTTTTCATCGAGTTCTGGGTGGATTGATTCCCCGAGTTGAATACGGTGCGAGCTATTTATAAGCCGAGGAAGCCACTGGTCGAAGGGTAGGCCGAACCGCCTCGAAAACGGTCTAGGCCGATCGGCCTCATGGGCCTAGGGCGGCCGGCCTACCCTCTTTCGGGACCGCCTCGGTCTCCTCTTTCGCGTGTAGACTCCTCGCATCTTCTAAAGTTTATGTCCTTCACGATTACACCCCTTTGGACATCGTTATCTTGGAGATATCCTCGAGAAAAGGATAGGATTGGGAATCCTTCCTTAAATCTTCATTTGCTTTGCTTAATCCTGAAGTATCTTGATCTCATCTTTGTGGGCTTGGTCCTTTGGGCTCTCTTGGAGGATGGATGTGCATGAATGGGCTTCGAATCAACATGGGCTTTGGTCCTTCCTTTGGGCTTTGGCCTTCGTCTTCCTCTGTGTTAGCGCTCGATCACGGGCCTCGTCGTTTCATGCTCCAAAATAGGCCAAAAACCTGCAAAAACGAAGTTCCTCCAAAATATATGTGCAAATGTGAAAATGACCAATAATTAGTCCGGGGTTAGGATGGTTAGTGATTTTGATATTAAATTCATGCCATTATCAAGGATAAACAAGAGATAAAATAGGTACTTAAGGAGCGCCAACATTCCCCCCATGCTTAAACTTTGCTCGTCCTCGATTGAGTCCAGGAGCTTTGCTTATAAAGAAATCAGCGTTGCCCCTCAATGTCCTCTCTGCACTTAGTCATACATAACAAGACATATTGCTCTCTCAAGTATTTAGCATTTAAGTTCATATTGTGATCGGCTACTTTTTCATTATGGAAGATAGACTAGCAATTAAAGAACAAGCCACAATAATAAATAAATGCAATGCTCTCAAACTTAAGCGAACTTCAAACCTTTATCTTGTTTCATCGTGAAGAGTTTTCAAAAGAATGCATATCAAACATAAGTGAGGTTCTCTTGCAAAAGATCATAGAAATACTCATCTCATCAAGTCTCTCAAGCCTACATTAGATTGTCTTCAACCTATTCTACTCATATATAAAAGTGGAAGGCTTATGTGGAGCTTGGTAGGTAAAAACAATCCTAGCAAAACATTATATCTGAAATATTGTCAAACTAAGAGATAGATCTATTGGATTTACTGAGACTTGTCAAAAAGACCATTGGAAAATAATGTTGGAGAGGGAGAAAGATGAAACACACACATTTAGATAGGTGGACATGTGCAAGTGGCAAATGGATGATCCCGAGACACAAATGAAGTTCTCGTTATCGGATTGCACATGGTTGGAAGATTTGAGTATGGAATAGTTCTTCAAAGTAACTTGAAAAATTAATGAAGCCAAAAAGAACTAAGGAGCATTTTATTCTTCTCTTTTTTTCTTTCATTTTTCTTTTCTCCACTTTCTTTCTTTTTTCTATTTTTCTATTTTTCTTTCTTTTTGCTCCTTAGAACTTTTGATAACATAGAATACTTACCCAGTCATCCCCCCATGCTTGAACAAATGCTCGTCCTCGAGTATGAATAGTGGGAGAACCAATTAGCTAGGGTAAGTATCTCAAATTCACCTTCTTCTTCGTAGAACCTCTTGAATCTCCGGGGAGTCTTGTCTCCCAAAACTTTTCTTTATATGGTGCCATTGATTCTTTTGATTCCATCAAAATGATAATACATACTCAAATTGGGTTGTGGTCAAGGAGGTAATCACAAAAAGATATTTTTGGTTTAGGGTGGATATCCAGCGAGGTTTGCAAAATTCCCGAAGTAGAAACTCACAATGCATGGATAAATAGCCTAGCAAAAAGAAGGTTACACAAAAAAAACGGAATGACCAGCTTCTTAGTCTCATACCAAAGAAATCAATCTTAATCCAACTCATCAAAATATAAGTTTGCAATCTAAAGGTTTCATCTTGAAAGAATATGTATGTATAGGCTTTGGTAGTTAGAAATTTGCAAGAGATTCACAAATGTAGATAGCATAGGAATTAAGTTTTCAAATTAAACAACACAAGGTGTAAGGTCATCGGTAAACTTAAATCAAAGAGCAACATAGAATATGTGGGTCTAGAATTTAGTCATTTAACCTCCATAAATAAAAGAGCCGGTATTTTAATCATTTTAATTCCATTTAAGTTAGAGCAAATGGTCAAGTCATATACAACATAGCGTAGGTAAAACAAAACAACAACTTTCATCACTTTTCCATAAGCAAGAGCATATAAGAATATCATCGTGGTGAGCTCAAGGTGATGGTGGTTATCATTCATTGAAAATAAAAACAAATCTAGGTTGTACTCCTAGTAGCCATGTTATTATAGGGAGAGATATACAAAGGTTGCATCTATGGTTGAAGGCATATATGTACAAGCATTTAGAAAAAGAGAGAGTTGAGGAAGAATTACCGTCCTTCTCGATGCTCGTAATGAAGTGTAGCGCAGCCTTCCCCATACTTAAGCATTGTGCCAAGCATGGAAGAAGAATCATGAGCATCTTGTAGCAACCGTGATTATCTTACTCCATGAGATCTTTCTTCCTTGTCCACGAAATCCTCCCCCATGCTTAGCACGATGCTAGGCGTGGAAGGAGAAGATGGACCATCTTGCAATTCTTGAAGTCCTTCCCTCATGTGTATGAATATCATCTTCAATGTGTCTTCACCTTTGTTGCCTCAATTTACTTCAATTTCTTCTTGTACTAAGTCATGGTCCCAATCATTGCTTCACATCGTCGTCGCCTCCTTCAATTCCTCGTTGTCCCATTACTGCCTCATCTTCACAAATTTTTCTTTAATTTTCAGAACAGAACATGTACTGAAACATTGCTCCATTGTGAAGTGCACGAATTTTCCTTTTCAACGAGTCCTCATTCGCCCAAAATTGATTCCGAACAAGAGAGTTATGTCCATTTCATCCCAGCGCTGCAATCTGTCCCGACGAATTTCAGAACGCGCAACGTCCGATGTTCTTGCCATATCTCCTTGTACGGGTCTTCAAATTAATTGATCTTGGATGCGTTGGAACAGGAATTTCATGAAGCTTCTGAATATCAACTTTTTATTCCTTGTACGTCTCTGTCCATGTGCAAAATTTGATGAAAACAGCGGGGCTTGCTCTCAAACTTTGGATGTGTTGACGAAATTGATTTCTTCTTTGATCACGAATTCATGGGAACGCTTTGTCATGCCTCGTCACCGTTCCTCGCCGTCTGCCGCCGGGGTGAGCTTTGCCTTGCCATGGAACACCTCGTACGCGCCTCCTTCGGCCCGCTCCAGCCCTGCTCTGCCGCCGGAACACGGCCGTGCTGCCGCTGCGCCAAGGTTGCCGCGTCGAAGTTGAGTCGCAGACGGTCCAGCTCTTTGGAGCGGACAGTCCACCAGTGACCGGCTGAAACCGGAACTGCTGGTTTTAGAAACCGGAGCTTCCGGTTTTGGTCTGGCAAGTACCTAAAACCGGAACATCCGGTTTTGTCATGCTGAAACCTCCGGTTTTGTCAGGGTTGCATATCCAAAATGTTATTTCATGTATATCTTTTCGCGCATATCATTTCATGCATTTTATTTTATGCATAAGCATAGCATTGCACTAATGCATGCATCTCATTCATGCATTATAGTGACCGAACCGTAGGAGGTCGAACCAGTGGAGCCCACCGAGACCGTTGAGCCTGAACCCGGAGTCCAGTTCGTGGTCGGACCTAAAGTTAACCAAGGCAAACAGCTAAGCATGAATCTTTGCTCCTATTTAACCTGATTTAGTTTAGTTATCTCATCGGTTAATGTTGGGTATATAAATTATGTACGTATTGCATTCTTGTACTCACTTTTATACATTGTCCTTCCTTGATTGGTTTATCCATGTCCTTGTCACTTGTTAGTCAGATAATTACTTAACTTGACTAGATGCTTAGCTCTGCTTAGAATACTCATCTTGCTTACTAGAAAGAACAGCTGGAGTATCACATTTACCGGTTACCCTTGATCGCACTGGTTTGGTTTGGTTGTTAGTGAAGTGGTAGTACCGAGATTCGAGCGGAATGGTAGGGCCTAGAGAATGAAGTCACATGGGCATAGTCCGCTTGGATCGATTAAGGACCGAGTGGATGCCATCAACCTTGAGCACCTTTCCGAGCTACCACATATCCAATATAATGGTACGGATGAGCCAATTACCTTCTTTGACTTAACCATTGGGGCCCGGTCCCAGATACGTGGCCAAGGGCTGTGTAGGGAGGCTTAGCGGGTCCCCGAGTGGAACTATGTATAGGAAAATTTAGAGATGTCCTCGGTGGAACTAAGTCTCCACGCGCAAGCTGGGCGTACCCTCAACGGTTGAGCCTTGTTGGGAACGGTTGACGTGAGTACCCCCTTGCCCGACGTGATCGGTTGGGTGAGTCGCATGGTCCTCGCGTCGTGTGGGTAAAGTAGTACACCCTTGCAAGGTTATGATCAATTCGAATTGCCGCGCTCTCGGATATGAGCAAGCTCTTGCTTCGTCAAATTCTTCATAGAGAGTTTCGGTGTTGTTGGCTTTGGATTCATGTCATAGTAATGACCTTATGTTTATTATGTTACTCTCTTAATCAACTAAAATATTCTGGGGGTTGGGAAAGATTAATTAAATTTGCTAGGTGATAGTCTAGACAGCTCCTACTTATGCAATAATTACTTAACCCTAAAGCCTTTACTTGAGCCTTTGCATGATCCTTGTTTATTTTTTCGCGTAAGTCTTGCGGAGTACCTTTGTACTCAGGTTGCTTCTAAACTTAGTTGCAGGTGAACCCGAAGTGGTGTTCGGCCACTTCTACCCCGCCGATCCTGGTGCGGGGGAGGAGTAGATCGTTGAGGCTGTGATGGTGTCCTTAAGCAAGACACCATTATCTTTTAGTTTTTCTCGCATCAGAACTCCATGAGAACATGTAAATAATAATCTTTAAGTTTCTGTATAATATGGCTTCTGTGAGCCCAAGGCTTGTAATGGAGATTAGTTTGAACCTTCCTATGTTGAACTTGTAAAATTAAGTTTTGAACTCTGGTAATGTAAAACTGCTCTTTGTGGTTCATTGGCGATGTATTCGATTGTAAACGGTATGTGTATATGCTGATTCTGGGTGCATGTTAGAGCACATACCGGGACTACCGGATTTAATATTATTTTAGGCGAATGACGTGTCGGTTATTCGTGTCTCTAGATGTGGGGTAACACGTGGCACGCTCTCTGGCAAGCACGTGTTAACTCTCATCTGGAAGATAATGACTGGCGGTTCGTTTAAAATAGTATTAAATTAGGCGGTTCTCACAATGGGTATCAGAGCTGAGGTTCCATGAAGTGAATCTAAAAATTTGTTTAGTTGGTTGAGAGTCAAATAAAATTTGATTACTTGCACTAAGATTTACTTTGGTTAAAAAAATTGAACCTAAGCTGAAATGCTACCTTTCTTCCTTCGTCTTAGAGCTAATTCTCCCTTATTGCTTCAATTGCTTAATTAAGATATGCTTAACCCCTGTTGTCTTCATGAGTAGTGGGAGCATAGGAAAACACTTACCTGCTAGATATCTTTTGAACCTTTTACCAGGGTTGAGAAGGTGGGAATCACCCATTGTCCTAAGTGCTAGTAAGAGGGTTGTAGCGCTGCTGGGCAATGCGGTTGTTTTGGGTCGTGAGTGAGCGCTAGAACGTTAAGACGTGCTCACGATGTGAGGAGACATCATGTTGCATTCATACCTCGCATGCATGCATACTCTTTCTTGTGGTTTCTAAATCTGTACTTGATCAATCTAGTGTGCCGTGGTCTAGATTTTGCTGATCTCGTTCTTGTTAATCTTAGTGGGCCAAATCTACCCTTTCTCTTAGATATGTTATCCTAGTGTTGGATATGTGTTAGATTTTTTATCTACACATTGTCTTTCCACCCTGCCTTTGAGTATCATTCTCTAACTTTCATTCCTGACCGCTAACCGTTTTGTTTATTAACAGGATGATGTTGCGTTCGGGAACTGAAAGGGATGGTGCTAATGGTTCGGGTGGCAATACCAACCGCAACAACGAGTTTCCCCTTCCTAATCCTCCCGTTCACCCAAACCTCGCGGATGTCTTGGCTTGACAAACTGAACTCATGGCGCACTTAGTCAATCAAATGGTCAATGCCGGCAATCATGGTCCAAGAGCTGAGCCTCCAGTGAACAGGTTCGGAGAATTCTTCCGCACCAACCCGCCCATCTTTCGTGGCTCCAAGGATCCACTTGATGCGGATTTCTAGCTCAATGTCATTGAAGAGAAGTTGGGTCTTATTGAGTGTGAGCCATATGAGAAGGTTTTATTTGCTGCTCATCAACTGCATGACGCCCCTGGGGCCTGGTGGAGGAACTTCAAGGCTTCTCACCCTGCTAACCACCGTTTCACATGGAAAGAGTTCCGTACGGATTTCTGCTCCTTCCATATTCCCAAGGGTATTATAGATATCAAGAAAAGGGAATTTCTGAACCTTACTCAAGGGAGTCGTAATGTGATGGCATATGTCAATGCTTTTAATACCCTTTCCCAATATGCACCCGAAGAAGTGGCCACCGATGCCAAGAAGCAAGAACGCCTGTCTGATGGGCTTTCTGAAGAATTGCAAGACAAGCTCTCCACTACCAAGTTTGAAGACTTCAATGACTTGGTGAATATCGCCATCAGAGCTGAGCATAAGATGAAGAATCTTGAGGCCCAGAACAAGCGTCCCGCTCCTACCTCGGCAGGCGGTAGCTCCTCACGTCCACGTCTGGGGCCTTCTCCTCTTCCACCTCGGGCGCTGGGAGCTCAACCTCCCCGTCCTATGTGGATTGTGCGTAATCCTCAACCTCTTCAAGGACAAGCTCCTAGGCCAGTCAATGTCTATTGGAGCAACCCAGGTGCTGCCGCAAAGGAGCCATGCTACAATTGTGGTAGCACAGGCCATTTCTCCAGAGATTGCCCCTCTCCGAGGCGTGGTGGTGCCTTCAATGCACCCAGGCCCAATAACCCTCTATCTCAAGCATCACGCCAAGAAGTCAAGCCACAACAAGCTCCTAAATGTGGCCGCCTCAACTACACCACCGCCGAAGAAATTCCGAAGAATGCCGAAGTTCTCATGGGTACGCTCCTAATCAATTCTCACCCTGCTATGGTTCTTTTTGATTCTGGAGCAACTTTTTCATTCATCAGCAAGAAATTTATACTGCATAATAAGCTGGAGATGCAAAACCTACCAGTGCCATACCATATAGAATCACCGGGTGGAGAGATCATTTCTAGAAACTTTGTGGATAGGGTTCCGATTCTCATTGAGGGAGCTACTTTTCAAGCTAATCTTCTCGTCCTAGATCAGATGAGTTTAGATGTGATTCTTGGAATGAATTGGTTGGGTAGGCATGATGGAGTTATTAAATGTGGGCCCCGTACCATCGATCTTTTGCATTCCTCTGGGAATAGAGTTTTACTCTCTCTTGACAAGATGAAATCTGGTTTATATGCTTTGCCGAGTACTAAAGTCACTGTGTTGGAGGATATTACTGTGGTGTGTGAATATCCATATGTCTTTCCAGAAGAATTACCGGGTATGCCTCCTGATCGTGAGGTGGACTTCGTCATAGAGCTCATGCCCGGGACTGCTCCTATCTCTAAACAGCCTTACCGAATGCCTCCCAATGAGTTGAAAGAATTGGAGAAACAACTCAAGCCTTTATTGGACAAGGGTTTTATTCGTCCGAGCTCCTCTCCTTGGGGATGTCCAGCTCTCTTTGTGAAAAAGAAATATGGTAGTTTGCGGATGTGTGTTGATTATCGTCCGTTGAATGAGGTCACCATCAAGAACAAATATCCTCTTCCTCGGATTGATATCTTATTTGATCAACTCTCGGGAGCTCGTTATTTCTCCAAGATTGATTTAAGGTTAGGTTATCATCAAATCAAGATCCGGAAGGAAGATATTCCTAAAACGGCTTTCTCTACTAGATATGGTCTCTATGAATTCACTGTCATGTCCTTCGGCCTCACCAATCCGCCGGCTTATTTCATGTACCTGATGAATAGCATCTTCATGGAAGAACTTGATGTTTTTGTGATCATCTTCATCGATGATATTCTCATTTATTCCAAGACCCAGGAGGATCATGCTCGTCATATTCATATTGTCCTTCAAAAACCGAGAGAACATCGTGTTTATACCAAGTTCAGCAAATGTGAGTTTTGGCTTGAAAAAGTATCCTTTCTTGGTCATATTCTTTCTAAGGATGGTATTGTTGTGGATCCTGGCAAGGTGCAAGATGTCCTCGATTGGAAGCAACCTCAAAATATCTCTGAGATTCGGAGTTTTCTTAGACTTGCGGGATATTACCGCCAGTTCATTGAGAACTTTTCAAAAATTGCGAAGCCAATGACTGAGTTATTGAAAAATGGAGTTAAGTTTGAGTGGACTCAAGCTTGTGAAGAAGCTTTCCAAACTCTTAAGGATCGTCTCACTACCGCCCCTGTTCTTGCTCAGCCAAATATTTCCAAGAGCTTCGATGTTTATTGCGATGCTTCTCGCATCGGCCCTGGTTGTGTTCTTATGCAAGAAGGCCGAGTAGTGGCCTATGCTTCCCGTCAACTCAAGCGACATGAAGAAAATTATCCTACCCATGATTTAGAGCTTGCGGCCGTTGTTCATGCTCTAAAGATATGACGTCACTATCTGCTTGGCAATCATTGCAATATCTACACCGATCACAAGAGCCTCAAGTACATTTTCACTCAATCTGATCTTAACATGAGGCAATATCGATGGCTTGAATTAATCAAGGATTATGACATTGAAGTGCACTATCATCCCGGTAAGGCAAATGTCGTCACTGATGCACTAAGCCGGAAGGCTCAATGCAACTGCTTGACCATAGCTCCTCATGTGCATACTCTCTGTGATGATCTTCGGAAACTCAGAATTTCTATGGTCAAAGAAGGCTATCTTGCTACTCTCACAGTCAGATCTGATCTTTATGATCAAATTAAGGAAGTCCAAAAGAAGAATAAGGGTATGGCTCGAATTCGGGAATTAATGAATGAGGGCAAAGCTCGATGCTTCTCTACAGATGATCAAGGAGTTCTATTCTTTGGGAAGCGTATTGTGGTGCAAATGATCATAACCTCAGGCGAATTATCCTTGATGAAGCCCACAGTTCTCAATTTTCTATTCATCCAGACAGTACCAAAATGTATCAAGATCTCAAGCAAAGGTTTTGGTGGACTCGCATGAAGCGAGAAATCGCTCGGTACGTCTCTGAGTGTGATGTTTGTCAAAGGGTTAAAGCCAAGCATCTCAAACCTGCCGGTACCCTTCAGCCTTTACCTATTCCGTCATGGAAGTGGGAAGAAATTGGAATGGATTTCATCACAGGGTTACCCAGGTCTTCCCAAGGATATGATTCTATATGGGTAATTGTGGATCATTTGACAAAATCAGCTCATTTCCTTCCGGTTAAGACTACTTATCATGCCAAGCAATATGCGGAGTTGTATCTCACTCGCATTGTCTGTCTTCATGGTGTTTCTAAGAAAATTGTCTCGGATCGCGGCCCTCAATTTGTCGCTCACTTTTGGAGAAGTCTTCATGAAGCCATGGGAACTGATCTCACCTATAGTACTGCTTATCATCCCCAAACTGACGGTCAAGCCGAGAGAGTCAATCAAATCTTAGAAGACATGCTACGAGCCTGTGCTCTCATATATGAAAAGAAATGGGTTACTTGCTTGCCATTCGCAGAATTCTCCTACAATAATAGTTATAAAGCAAGTACCAAAATGTCTCCTTTTGAAGCTCTCTACGGAAGACGGTGCAGAACTCCTATTAATTGGTCTGAATCTGGAGAAAGACCTTTCTTTGGCCCTGACTTGGTAAAAGATGCTGAAGAACAAGTCAGAATTATCCGTGAGAATCTTCGCATTGCTCAATCTCGTTAAAAGATTTATGCTGATCGTCGCCGCCGAGAACTCCATCTTAAGATTGGCGATTATGTCTATCTCAAGGTTTCTCCATTCAAAGGTACTCGACGTTTCCAAGTAAGAGGAAAATTAGCACCACGCTATGTGGGACCTTTTCGGATTATCAAGAAAGTGGGAGCAGTGGCCTATCAACTGGAACTTCCTCAATCACTTTCTGCCGTGCACAACGTATTCCATATCTCTCAATTGAAGCAGTGTCATCGTGTTCCAACTGACGCCATTGACATTGAGTCACATGACCTTCAACCGGGTCTTGCCTACGAAGAACACCCAATTGCCATTCTTGACCGAGATGAAAGAAAGGTGAAGCGTAACATGGTGAAGTTTATAAAGGTTCAATGGAGCAATCATTCTGAAGATGAAGCCACGTGGGAGCATGAAGATCAGATACATCAAGAATACCCTGAATTCTTCTCTAATGAGTAAGTTCTATCTCTACCACACCCATGCCTTAGTACACCATCTCCTAGATCTTTATCTCATCTAAGCTTGGAGTTTTATCCTTTCATCTCTGTCTATCTAAATCTCGGGACAAGATTTCTTTAAGGGGGATAGATTGTAACATCCCAGGTTTTGGAAAAAAATTGAAATTCTGGAAGTTCCGAGTTCAAAAACCGGAACCTCCGGTTTTACTCTGCTCCGGTGGGCAGAGCACGAATCGCGGCGCGCCGCACATCGCCACCGCCGCCGGCCATCCTCGCGACACGCGCCGGCCATCCTCGGCTGCCGTGCCGCCCCCTCCTCTCCTCGCCTTAAGGCCCGACCGGCCCCTTCCCCTCAAACCCTATCCCTAGCCCCAACCCGCCCTGGCCGCTGCCCCCGAGCTCCGTTGCCGTCGCTGATTCATCGTCCCCGGTGAGTGCCGCGCCAATTCCTCGCATGGGGAGCTTCCTTGCGTCATCCTCCTCCGATTTCCCTCCTTACCCGGCCTCTTCCAAAGCCGCGCAGAGCCCTCGGCGAGCTCCTCCGCCCGCTGCCGCTCCTCTCCGTCGCGCCACCGCCTCGTCACCGTTCCTCGCCGTCTGCCGCCGGGGTGAGCTTCGCCTTGCCGTGGAACACCCCGTGCGCGCCACTTCGGCCCGCTCCGGCCCTGCTCTGCCGCTGGAACACGGCCGTGCTGCCGCTGCGCCATGGTCGCCGCGTCGAAGTCGAGTCGCGGACGGTCCGTCTCTTTGGAGCGGACAGTCCGCCAGTGACCGGCTGAAACCGGAACCGCCAGTTTTTGAAACTGGAACTTCCAGTTTTGGCCTGGCAAGTGGCTAAAACCGGAACTTCCGGTTTTGTCAGGCCGGAACCTCCGATTTTGTCAGGGTTGCATATCCAAAATGTTATTTCATGTATATCTTTTCGCGCATGTCATTTCATGCATTTTATTTTATGCATAAGCATATCATCGCACTAATGCATGCATCTCATTCATTCATTATAGTGACCGAACCGTCGGAGGTCGAACATGTGGAGCCCACCGAGACCGTTGAGCCCGAACCCGAAGTCCAGTTCATGGTCGGACCCGAAGTTAACCAAGGCAAGCAGCTAAGCATGAATCCTTGCTCCTATTTAACCTGATTTAGTTTAGTTATCTCATCGGGTAATGTTGGGTATATAAATTATGTATGTATTGAATTCTTGTACCCACTTTTATGCATTGTCCTTCCTTGATTGGTTTATCCATGTCCTTGTCACTTGTTAGTCAGATAATTACTTGACTAGATGCTTAGCTCTGCTTAGAATACTCATCTTGCTTACTAGAAAGAATAGCTGGAGTATCACATTTACCGGTTACCCTTGATCGCACTGGTTTGGTTTGGTTGTTAGTGAAGTGGTAGTACCGAGATTCGAGCGGAATGGTAGGGCCTAGAGAATGAAGTCACATGGGCATAGTCCGCTTGGATCGATTAAGGGCCGAGTGGATGCCATCGGCCTTGAGCACCTTTTCGTGCTACCACATATCCAATATAATGGTACGGATGAGCCAATTACCTTCTTTGACTTAACCATTGGGGCCCGATCCCAGATACGTGGCCAAGGGCTGTGCAGGGAGGTTTAGCGGGTCCCCGAGTAGAACTATGTATAGGAAAATTTAGAGATGTCCTCGGTGGAACTAAGTCTCCACGCGCAAGCTGGGCGTACCCTCAACGGTTGAGCCTTGTTGGGAACAGTTGACGTGAGTACCCCTTGCCCGACGTGATTGGTTGGGTGAGTCGCATGGTCCTCGCGTCGTGTGGGTAAACTAGTACACCCTTGCAAGGATATAATCAATTTGAATTGCCGCGCTCTCGGATATGAGCAAGTTCTTAGTTCGTCGAATTCTTCATAGAGAGTTTCGGTGTTGTTGGCTTTGGATTCATGTCATAGTAATGACCTTATGTTTATTATGTTACTCTCTTAATCAACTAAAATATTCTGGGGGTTGGGCAAGATTAATTAAATTTGCTAGGTGATAGTCTAGATAGCTCCTGCTTATGCAATAATTACTTAACCCTAAAGGCTTTACTTGAGCCTTTGCATGATCCTTGTTTATTTATTCGCGTAAGTCTTGCGGAGTACCTTTGTACTCAGGTTGCTTCTAAACTTAGTTGCAGGTGAACCCGAAGTGGTGTTCGGCCACTTCTACCCCGCAGATCCTGGTGCGGGGGAGGAGTAGGTTGTTGAGGCTGTGATGGTCTCCTTGAGCAAGGCACCATTATCTTTTAGTTTTTCTCGCAGCAGAACTCTGCGAGAACTTATAAATATAATAACATTTAAGTTTCTGTATAATATGGCTTCCGTGAGCCCAAGGCTTGTAATGGAGATTAGTTTGAATCTTCTAATGTTGAACTTGTAAAATTAAGTTTTGAACTCTGGTAATGTAAAGCTGCTCTTTGTAGTTCATTGGCGATGTATTCGATTATAAACGGTATGTGTATATGCTGATTCTGAATGTATGTTAGAGCACATACCGGGACTAACGGATTTAATATTATTTTAGGCGAATGACGTGTCGGTTATTCGTGTCTCTAGATGGGTAACACGTGGCACGCTCTCTGGTAAGTACGTGTTAACTCTCATCTGGAAGATAATGACTGGCGATTCGTTTAAAATAATATTAAATTGGACAGATTTCACATTCTGCGGCTCGTCGCCGGCGAGCCCGCAGCCGGCGGCCGCGTCTCCGTCGGAGCGCTCCCCGTCTCTCTCATTTCCCCCAGGAGGCTGCTCTTCCATTAGTGCTCATCATCAGGCATGCAAAAATATGGGTCACGCGGTTGAGGGCGGGAGCGGGAGCTTATCCTCTTATTAGTGAACGTAACATCTATTTGGCCCTCTTTGCGAGCTCTCGCGAGCGGCCGGAGATCAGGTGATCCATGCCGGGCAGGCGCTCTGATGGAGCTAGCTAGGGATCTTCCGATTGACTCGTGCACGGAAGCGACACGCGATCTCAGTGTGATGGAAGCTTCCAGTTCCATTAGCCGGAGACCTGGTGAACACGGAGACCCAGCTGGAGCATCCAAAGATCAGATGCTCGCAGTGGAGCGGCGGCGGCGAGGCCGGCGAAGCAGGCAGCAGCGCGGTCGCCATGGCGGAGACGGAGGCGCGGTGTTTCTTACAATCTTATCACAGCTCGTCGTTGCTCAATGTCGACCATGGAATACGAATCCAACGGCTCCCCGGCACCCAGGGGTGGACGGAAAATGAAATACCGTCCACCCCTGATGCCGCAGCGTCCAGCGGCCATGGACGCCGACCGGGGAGCTGGGAGAGGGCGAGGAAGAGCATTCGCCTGCGCGCAAAGACGACAGCGCTTACCGCCGCCGCCGGCTTCAGCTCCGAGCACCGCAACCTCTATCTGCTCCGCGCCGCGCGGGTAGTGCCGCTCGTCCGTGCGCCAGGCACGCCGCTGTGCTCGCGGACGTAGGGCGGCTGCCGGCCTGCGTTGCTTTGAGGGGCGGTGCTGGTGCGTCCGCATACGCGGCGTCGGCGCTAGCCAGCAGCCACCGCCCACCAGGTAGAGGTAGGTGTGTCAATTCCGAACGCGGCGACAACTCCGGCGGTGGGGAGCGAGAGCTTAGCCCGTCATGCCTGTCCTCCTCATCTGCTTCACGGTGGGTGTTGGTTACTATAAGCTTGTTAAATGTCCACCGCAATGCAGCCTCCATGCCATTGCCACTCCATGTGCAAGCTATACAATTGTTGATTTGGTTGGAAACTTGATGTGCAGACGTGCTCAGTTCTGCACTAATGATTTATACTACCAACTCTGTATCATTTGATATCACTGTTCAAGACTGTAATTGCAGCTCATGACTGTTCTGCTCTAATGATTTATACTGTCAACTCTGTATCATTTGATATCACTGTGCGATTCAGTCTTGCTGAATATGTGCACTGATCCTTTGAATACAGAACTCGGAAGGTACTAGCATTTGAGTCCAGGCAAAGTCCAAAAGTTCAGTTAAATAACAGCGTAGTAGGGACAAACATGAGTGGTGAATAATGTGCTTCACTAGAATTAAAATTGAGTGACAAGTGCAAAATTTTCAGAAAAGACAAGCATGAAGAGAGTAATGAAATTCAGTCAACGGAAGACTAACATTTTGGCTGAATCAGCAGTACAGGAAGTGTGAGGTTGGATGGTATAAGTCATGAGCCGGTATTCCCTATGCCTTCATCTAGTTTTTTTTTTTCAAAAAGGGACTACGGTAGGCAAGAATGTCTGGGCATTTCTTCCTTTTTCTTGAGGAAATGCAGAAGAGAAGAACTCAATCAGGGTACATATACAGATGATCAAATGGTAGATCCATGGACGCATCAGGCTCCCGGTTGGGGATGCTGCAGCCTGCAGGCCGTCCTCCAGGACAAAAGGAATTATAAGAGCAAGCAAAGTAATGGTAACAACCCTGACCAAAATTTTTCCAAATTCTTTTGAACCAATAGCATAATTGGTTCCATCGCCTGACATGTAATTCATGAGCAATTCAGATCACTAGCATGACCATCTAGGTAGAAAAATGCGACACGCACCAGAAAGCATGAGGTTCTTACTGGTGGAACTGCAACTAAGTGAAGCACAAAAGTCTGCTCATTTTCAGCTCAGTGAATTAAATTGAGGTGACTGAAGCCGGCCATCGCAGTTTGTGAAGTGGAACAACTGAAGCTGCACCTGCACACGAACTGTACATGTTCTAGGGGATGAGGCAGTAGTATGAGCGCGTCGGCTCGAGCTGGTCGCCATCTCGCCGTGCCCACCACGGTGAAGAGCATTCAGCTCCCTTGCGAGGATGAGGACTGAGGAAAGAGACCAAGAGAGAGCTTCCGATGCAGGTGAGACCGCGAGAGCTCTGCCACCGCCGCGGCCGGACGCCGCCGGGGCACTAGAGCTGGGATGCCGCCGCAGCAAGCCTGCGACCAGAGCACGCGGTGGATGGACGGAGAACTCGAGGGAAGTCATGATTTGCGGAGCGGGCAGATGGCGGATGCCAGCAGATTGACCGGCGCACGTCGCACGCGGGAGCCAGGCAGAGCGCGGGGGCGGCGGATGGCTTCTCCGCCGGCGACGTCAGCGGCGGCGTGGAGACCCATCCCCTCGGGCCTCGGCGTGCGGCCGTCCCGGACTCCCGGCCCATGGAGCGCAACGACCGGCCTCCCAATCGGTCTCCCCTGCATTGAATCTCAACCGCAAGTTGCAGATCGGACGGATTCCAGGCACCTCGGGGTGGACGGTAAATCAAATACCGTCCAACCCTGTGAGGCTGTGATCCCGGCGTGGCGGCGTCCAGCGGCCATGGCCACCGGCAGGAGAGCTCGGAGGGGACGAGGGAAGCGGTGGATGAGCAGCGCCTGACCAAGGAGACGATAAGTGGGCACGGGGCCCACGGCTTCTCCGCCCACCACGACGCAGATGCACCGCGTGCGACACCGCCCTCGGCTTCTCCGTCCACCACCACCACCACGCAGATGCACCGGCGCGCGAGGGGCGGCCATGCCGTGTAACAGCAGCGTCGACGCCGCTGAGTCGCTCCATCCATCCACTGCCGCGAGCACTCGGCGTGCGTGTGGCGCTTGTGGTTGCCCCGCGCGCCACCAGCGGCGCACCTTGCGCACGGCGGAGTGGCACTGCTGGCGCGGCGCGGCGCGGCGCCGGCGCCTAGTGCCAACCCCGGCAGGGAGGAAAACGCTATCGCGTTCAACAAGGACGGCGCTGCTATTCCTTCCATCCATCGCCCCCTCCGAGCTCCCCGGCGATGGCCATGGCCGCTGGACGTTGTGATCTGGTGATCTGGGGTGGACGGTATTCCATTTACCGTCCACACCCAGGTACGCGAGGACCGTCCGATCAACATCTCACGGACAAGAATGAAGCAAGGCCACACATGATACAGTGGCGAACGGACGGCCCTGCCGCGCCATGGCCGCGCCGCGCGCCGCTGACATCGCCGACGGGACAGACCGCCGCCGCCGCGAATCGAGCTCCGCGCAACCTACCAGCTCCATGTTCTCCTCCTACAGCTCGGCCTTCGCAACGATCTGGCCCTCCTCCCCTTGCCGCCGCGTCCTCCTGCTCGCCCCGCACGCCTGCAGCGAGCCGCGTTCATCGCTCGCAGCCGGCGTCCGGTGGCACCCTCCGTCGTAATCTCTGCTATTGTTCCACCAGTAACCATCAAGAGGAAGAGATTCAGTGAAACATGGAGTGCATGATCATCGAGGTAGAAGAGCATGCCATTTTCACGAAAGGAAAGCAATGATGAGGTGAAGAGATTCAGTGAACCGAGGACCCAAATTTCAGTTGAAGGCGCAGCGAGTGTCATGCTAATGGTATTGCTCATAGCTCAGTCTGTGAGTAATGAATCAACTAGTTGCTTGACTAACTGCAGCATGGACGAAATAGCAGAGCCCTGCTAGTCGTACCCACATTTCAATTTGACATTCAGAATGTTTCTTTTTCCATTTTAATTCTGGTCAGGGATTTTTAATGCAGCCACTTTTAATTCCCTTTCTAAATTTTGTCAGTCTTTCGAAATTAGACGTTTTTTCAGGAATCATATTTTGTGATAAGAAAAAGGGCATATTATCCATCGCATTTTCAGTAATCAAAAGAAAAAAGGTTGTGCTGAACTGCTGATCACTGATCATTCGTTCACAAGAAGAAAGAAGGTCCATACCATTTGGCAGGGTACATCATATATTCAGGCAAGAAACTAAGAAACTACAGTCATCTAAATATGCTTTTCTCAGACAGCACAATGTGCTGGATCAATAGCAAAGAGCATAAAAGCTTGGCATTAACCAGTCATCTAAATATGCTCTGAAGAGGTGCAGTCCAAGTAAGATGCAGACCAGCCTGTAATACATTGTGTTCTCTTATTCAGACATTAATTGCAGATGGAAATGGATACACAGAGAATGTAAAATTCCAGCTTGCAAGTGTATGTGCCACTACTAGTTACTGAATACACTGAAATGCTCAAAGAAGCACCCTGTGTCAGATAGAATGAAGAACTGATGTTTATGACTTAATTGAGAAACTGGAGTGCATGAGATATCTCATTTGCTCTTCGGAATACGAATCACCTCAAACTTTTGCCTTGGGAGATAGCAAAGAGCAGAACGTAGCTATGGGGATGTAAATGAATTTATGATGACTGGGCTGTCATCAGACCAGATTCAGTGCTTCAAATAGTAACAAATGATGGATAAGTATGTTGATTATCCAGAAGTTCATTGTTCTTCGGACCATCTGCATTATGATAGCCTGTAAAAGAAAAGGAAAGAACATGACATCAGACCCAACTCAATAGTGCCACAAACATATATTTTTAGAAAAGACAAGCATGAAGAGAGTAGTGCATACATTTTCAGAAAAGACAAGTATGAAGAGAGTAATGAAATTCAGTCAACGGAAGACTAACATTTTCGGTGAATCAGCAGTACAGAAAGTGTGAGGTTGGATGATATAAGTCACGAGCAGGGTATTCCCCATGCCTTCATCTAGTTTTCTTCTTTTTCAAAAAAGGGACTACGGTAGGCAATAATGTCCGGGCATTTCTTCCTTTTTCTTGAGGAAATGCAGAAGAGAAGAACTCAATCAGGGTACATATACAGATGATCAAATAGTAGATCCATGAACGCTGGACGCATCAGGCTCACGGTTGGGGATGCTGCAGCCTGCTGGCCGTCCTCTAGGACAAAAGAAATTTTAAGAGCAAGCAATCTGTTGCTGACTTGCTGTCCATTGGCAAAGTCTACTTTCAGTATCCTACATAATCTTAGTTGGTCAGTCGGCAAACGGCAGATAATTTATTTTCTGAAAATAATTTTTCACTCTTGAATCTTGATATATGAAGATTTTTCTGCATCATATACTGAATAAGACGTATACGTACTGGAATTATGAAACAAAAAAGAAGCTTACTCAACTGAAGAGTGGCTAGAAGCCTAAGAATACGTTCTTCTCTGACTTCCGAAGATTCTAGGGCACCAACCGACAACAACGCACAGATACAGAGCATTGAGCAGCAGTTGGAATTCTACGTTGTTGAGAGCCAATGCATTTCCATTTCTTTCACGCAACGAAGTCTCATCCAATATCTGATGGATTCGCCGTCCGCCATGGACGTAGAAACATACGGCTTCAGGATGTCCAACCGTCAGAGAAGAAATACATGATTGTTATTCACCGCCGCAAAAGGAAGCGAAACTCGCCGCCGGACCATTGGAACGAGCCCAGGAGCATCCAAAGATCATGTACTCGCGGTGGAGCGGCGGCGGCGGCACGGCGAGGCCGGCGAAGCAGCGCGGTCGCCATGGCGGAGACGGAGGCGGGCTCGTGTTCTTACGATGTTCTCACTGCGTGCTTTATCCTCGTTGCTCAATCTCGACCGCGGAATACGAATCGAACGGCTCCTCGGCACCCCAGGGGTGGACGGCAAATACGAATACCGTCCACCCGGTCGGTAAACCAAATACCGTCCGCCCCTGGCCGCGGTCGGCCGAACGCCACCCGCCGGCGAGCTGTTAGTTGGCGGCGCAAAGCGTCGAGGCGCAAGCTCCCTGCCTGACGAAGAGAACCATAGCACGCCGCCTCTGCCACAACCGGCCGGCGGCCGGAGACACGGCGTGCCCTTAATGTTGCTCCGCCGCGCACCGCGGCAGGGGAATTGAAGCCGCTCTCGGCTGCGCGCCAGGCGCGCCTGCGGCGTCGGCGAGCACGGCGCGTTCTCCGAGTGTGTGGTGCGGCGTGTTTTCGGCGGTCAGACGCGTCGTCGTGGAGTCGCGGCGGATGAAACCCAGGTGGTGACGCCGCGGCGACGAGGGGGGCGGGGAAGAGAGCAGGGGAGAAGTGAGCTGGCTTCCCTGGCTGCCATTGCCATCCACTTTCTGTTGGACGATGCCAATGTGCCTGAGTCCTCGGCCAAATGTTCAATTGTTTGTTTAAATTTCTGGCAAGACCATCCACAGGCTGTAACTAAACGAGAAACTTATTACAGCATGCAGAGTTTCAGTTAACGCATTCCTTGGTCTGTGAGATCGAGCTCTTGATACTATATAGCGACAAAAGGCTAGGCTTCCCAATTAGACCATGTCCAAAGTACCCTTTCAGAACCAGCAACACAGGGATTGTTGCAGAAGTCGTAAAGTGAAACGAACCACCCAATGGACGTTCTCTGCAGTCTTTGACGCTGAACACGTACGTGTCACGTTGCACAGACATGACATTTCCACTTCTCATTCAGACGGGACGCGGTTGGTTCTTGGTTAATTGGTCCGAAAGTCTCTGAATGTGTGCTGAGTTTCTCCGGGAAATGCAGGAGACCCGGCTCGACGCAGCCATGGAACGACAGGCAGAACGCGCAACAACGACAGCGGCATGGCGGGATGCTCGACAGGCGATCGGCGACTGGTCAATGGTCGAAACATATGTTTTAGGAAGCATCGTTTCTTCTTAGATGGCATGTGGGTACCCTTTTCATGATCCGGAGTTCCGGACCTATATATGTCTGTCTATCTGATGGGGTGTGTGTTTTCCATTTAGTTTGCTGATCTTGGGTTCCTCGACCCGAATTCTATTTCTTGTTCTGGTGCATTGGTTCTTTTCCCTGATTGCACAAGTGTCATCGTTCGCGTTCACTGTGTTGATTTTTGAACATTCAGTTTGTGCATAGGAGGCTTTGATCGTCATAAAGGAAGGAATGGTTGCCCATCAGATGCGTTGCGCTTGGGGAAAGGAAAACCCTGAACGCGTTGTGAAAGCTCTTCTCCTTTGCTTTGTGTCCTGTACAGTCTTTAGCAAGCAGGAGAACGAACCTGCTGTCATGGTTTCATTTTAGAAGATTCATTGGTTCTGCTCCTTCCACAAATACAAAGTCCACATGATGCTGTGCCTGTGCTGTGATAGTACTCACACCATTGAAGAAGATGCCAGTAGAAGCCCAGGCCGTCGGCCTGCACACATGTGGCCAGAGGCCCGAGCTGGAGAACAAGACCGAAAAGAATTCGAACGTAGCATAGCATGTAAAGGTCAGGCACGATATATAATATAGAAGTTATATATACCCAATGCCAATGCATTGCGCGTCGTTTTTCAGTTCAGATCCATCCTTGTATTTCTGCCTCGAGGGTTCAGAGCTGCGCAGTTTTTCCGGCAACAGGTGGCGAGATCGACGATCTTCTCATTGCCGTCGATCGTGGATTTTAAAAAGCTGGTGAAACGTTCGTTACGAGGTTATTATATTGGAAACAAATTGGAGGCAATACTGTTGTAATATAAGGTGTATTGCAATCCGGGCGTTTGCTTAATCTTCGTGCCACTGCAATCTAGCAATTTGCAAGCTGAAACGAATAGACCCCAAGAAAAGAGAGCGGAGGATCTTGGGCGACGATCACTGTAGAACCTGATCAGTTGAAGGGGATCGATCATAGTGATAGTGACGCAATGTAAGTCTCCCTTCCCTTCCCCTCCGCTCCTCAAACCCTAGCCTGTAGCCTCCGAACTGCCCGTCTTCCTCGGGGCTCCCAGCCGGCGATGCCGCAACCCAGTCCCCAGGGGGGTACGGACGCCGAGCGCTGTGGCATCGACGGCGGGTTTTTTTTTTCCTGCAACGCCTTCCGCGACGCCTCCACCGTAGGATCGCCGTCCCTCTCGATCAATTTTTACCTGCGTTCCAGTCTTTGGCTTCCATATCAGTGAAGAGATGCGGATTTTTATTGGATTATCGATGATGATTGGTAGTAGTTGCTGGTGGATTGAGGGCCTGGGAGTGGCCGGATAGCGGAGGAAGGGGAATTTTTTTTTCTTCTAGTATCATCGGAATCAAAGGGCTTGAAATCGATGCATCCGTACATAATTCTGTGGGATTGACGCCAGAATTTATATATTTCTGACATCAGTTTACATGAACATTGCTCAATGGTCATCGTTGACAGCCAAATTTGGCATCTTGTATAGTCTCACAAGCTTAATAACATGGGTTCCATAATACTCCCTCCGTTCTTAAATATATGATGTTTAGGACAAGCAAATTAGTTCATTTTTGAACTAAATAGGTTGTCCTAAGCGACATATATTTAAAAACGGAGGTAGTACTCAACTACTCATTCATCCTTTTCCCTTCAGGTCCGAGACCGAGAAGCTTTTGGCTGCTGTTGCCGAGTCTACATCTGCAATAACCCTGCTAGAGCCAGATGTTTCATTGCCGAAGGAGTTGCTTGGCACTACATCATCGGAAGGATCGGTCACTGACAATCCACAACCTGTGCAACACAACACCACTGACGGCTCTCCGCCATCCGCGTCATTGCTCATTTCTAAAATTTTGGCCCGGTATCCTCGGAATTGGTACCAGGTGTTTTACATTAGGATGGACCGTGGGGGGTATTTCTGCATGTACCCTAATCTGGGTGGACCATTTCAGAGCATATGTGAAGCTGATGCTGCTATTGAGCGCTATCTTGATGAATTGCGGCATACGGCAATGTATGTTTTCCTGACTTTGTTCAAGCAGATTTATTTATTTCCATGGCGAGCAAATGTGATTGATCAGTTCGTTCAAAAAAAATGTGATTGATCACTATATATATAGTCTTCTATTATGATGCTTCCTTTCTACTTGTGTGGTTCATGTGGTGGATTTCCCTTACCCTTCACATCAGGAAAATAATTATCCATTCAATTTTTCTCAGCACACTAATGTCCTTAATTTTTGGATATAGAAAGAGTTGATCAAAAATATAAAGTGCAAGGTTACATTCACTTGTGTAGTGCTGCTCTCATGAAGTGAAACTATCATTTACTATTTATTACTTTTGCCTTGGAAAGCTATGAACTCAATGTATTGTACAAATCATAGTCCAGAGGCATGAATTAGGTTCACAATATAATATTCAAACTGCAACTTTATTACTAGTATTCTGAATCGCATTGTGTTTAGCTTTTCAATATTACCAAGGTGCACATTCAATTTATTATCTACTGTACTAAATAATGGTGATAACCATTAACTGGTTTGAGCAGCTAGCAAATGCAAAATAGTTGGGAACATGATAAGTCGATAACCATTAACTGGTTCGAACAGCATAGCGCAAGTACAAAATATTTGGGAATCTGCAAATGAGAAGTCTTTGGATGCATATATATCAATAGCTAAAAGCATCAAAACTATAAATATTCAGTTTCTTATAATTATAGAATGTCATAATTGCTCCACATGCTTTAGGCATCGCCGGATCAACTCAAGAACCTTTTACACAAATTCTCCCTTGAAGCATCAGCCTGAAACTATTAACATAATTCTTATTATCTTCTATATTTCCCACTTTGATAAGTACACCTACTGTATATTATACTGTGGAATACTCTGATATGGATTAGGTGCAAGGATCAAGTAAAATTATCTGTTGTGGATAGGCTGATACACAACTGTAAATTCTATCTTGATGGCACACCTAAGAGAGGTCCCAATTCACCAACGGAAGATGAAAAAATCTATATGGTTCAAGCTGTACTTGACCAGTATAACGAGGACCAAAAACTTTTTGGGGTTTGCTCTCTCTCTCTCATCTCTCTCTTTCTCTCTCTCTCTCTCATCACACACACAACAGAAATCATGTAGACTCTTAAGTTTCTCTCATACTGATACGATGCTTTGTTGATTTTTTTTTGTTTTAGAATCATGCACATGAACTGGAAGCTCTTGTGGGGAAGCAATGGATTTGTGAGAATCATAGGTGGTACTATCATTTCAATTTCACCATAAAGAAGAAGGCAATGATAAGTCTAGCACAAGCAATCTGTTCTTTGCTGAGGTGTCGCATATGCAAGGAGAAAAAGATTGGGAGGTCAATTGTTGCTGCATGATTAAACGTGATGAAAATGGTATGCCATATTCTTAAAAAACGCGGCCGGAGGGGTGAACGGACCCCACCGTTTTTTATTAAGAGGAAGCAACTACGGCTTCTCCCGGCCGCGGAAAAACCCCCGAACTCTGGCCCATGTCCGAGAGGGCCAAGCCTTGCAGCGAGCACAGCGAGGGGATTTTTTTACCCCACGCACCGGAAATTCGCTCCACATGGGAATCGAACCCCGGCCGCGGGGGTGCCACCGGACGCCCTCGACCAACCGAGCTAGCGACCTTAGGCTGGTATGCCATATTCTTATCTTCATTAGCTTCTACATGCTCATGTAGTTAGATGAAGTTAGCACAAACAAGCACATACATGTAAATACCACGTATGTTGGATGTTCTGTACTGAATTCATATGTAGGGTATGGCCGTATGGGCCATTTGTATGTGCTAACTCTTCAGTTAGATATTTCTGTAAATTTGTTGCTGAACGTAAGATACGATCCCCAGTTCTCTTATTACAATGCCATGTCAGTTTGTTTGTCCATTATATTCTGAGTACATGTCATTCATGATCGTAGCGTATGTTGTGTAATACCTTGAAACTTCATGCACATGACTTGTACTGATTGCATATATACAATTATCTCAGTTATTTGGCTGGTAGTATTGGTGTCTCTGTTTGCATTGTTGGTGATTTCGCTCTAACTCTTCTGTTATGGTTGTACATTTGTTTCAGAATATAGGATATGATCCGATTCCTTTTTTTTTCTTGAAACAAAGATCTGTAATTCCTATTACAATGAGCTGCCAGTTCGATTGCTATTGCTCTGCTAGTATTGGTGTCTGTTTATGCATATATTACATTTTTAGTATCTCATAGCTTACATGGCCCTTGCAGTTTATGCATATGTAATATTTCAAATATTGAGTAGTATACAGGAATGCATTGATTGCATATATACAAGTCTCTTACCTTCAAGTAGCCGGCTGCAGGTTAGTGAGAAAAACACCCTTTATTTTTGAAGGTCACTGCTATGGATGTAGAAACAATGGAAGTCCTGGCATGAAGCATCCCAATAACACTGGTGCATACACCGGTGGTCACTTGGACGGATATTTGCCATTTGGGTGTGTGGATGCTAGCAGCGATGATGTCTGTTCACTTTCCTGCTTTTGTTCATAATGTGCTAAAACTTTTTTGTTACTTTGATTCTAACTGTACCTGTTTGCCCCAAATTGTACAGGAAGATGAGGAGGAAAGGCTACGGGCTATGTTTGAGGTATGTTGTGTGCTGTATCTTCTGAGGTATATATCTTGTGAGCTCGATTCTTACCGAGTTTCCTGTGTTCTCTTTAGGGTATGGATGATCCAAATTTACATGACAGAATTAGGCGCTTAGCCCCAAGATGCAGCGCCAAAAGAATCGTGGGGGAGCCTAGGCAGCGCAGCACGTAGGATAGAGGGCATTGTGTTATATCAATATCAACAAGGAAAAAATTCAATTTATTCCCCTCAAGTATAGCTAAAGTCTGGATAATTTCATAAACTATAATTTGGTTCAATATACCCCCTAAACTATGACATTTAGTTTATTTTACCCCGTATTAGTGGACATCACAATGCATATTTAGAAAATTTTTTATAATTTTCCCTATTAATTTTCATATAATTTTGAACTCCAATGATTAATTTATTATTAAATATCCTAATCTAACATGCGTTATGGCGTGTACTATTATGTTGCAAAATTTCAACTTAAAACTTCACCTATGCATGGAGAAATAAAAAAGATGAATTATAATAGGGGGGTAATAATTTGAATCAAATGGTATAGTTTGGGGAGTAAAATGAACCACATACTTTAGGGGTCATCCAGACTTTGGCTATAGTTAAGGGGAGTACTTTAGAATATTTTTTCCAATATCAACATGTGTCATCATTGTTGTGATTTAAGCTTATCTGGTCGGTCCAATTATATATTTTTGGGGGAGAATTCCGTTGCTGCTTCAAGCGATGTGCTCTTGTTGGCAGCCTGACCATCTTACTGGTGACTTGTTAGGCCTTGTCCAGTGGTTGACGATATCGTCAGCTTAGTCCGAGTTGGTGGAGAGAGAAATCGAAAAAAGCCCTGCACTAGCGAGTATTCCGTTGCTAGCTCCTGGCACGCTTCCCCAGGTGCTGTGTGAGCAGACATCCAAATTGAGAAGCACAAGAACTCTTTCTCTCTTTTATATTGTTCCTTATGGCGATGGCCACATCACCTGACACAATTTCGTCAGTGCCTTTGGAGGAGGCATTATGATCGAGACCGTTTTTCATTGTTTATTGTTTTTAATTTGGTCTCCCGATGCTAAGCTCCAAATTGAGATAAAATTTAACCAAGGTGAGACATCACATAATTTTTTGGTTGTATGTGATGTTCTTTCTCCATCGGATACTCATGCTTTTAATTTCTTGGGTGGGGGGGGGGGTTAGGAGTCGCCTCGTAGGTGCGCGACGGGATTGAGATTCAGTGACTCGGTGAAGGCCACTGAGCACTGTAGCGGTGACGTACCATCCCTTGAGAGCCGTCCATTTCGTGATCGACGGTGAGACGAGACGTTACAGAAGGCCCACGATGTGCTCGCTACTACTGTCGTCACAGTCGCTAGATCCGCTGCCAACCAACCATCTCCATTAGCTTCTTGCGCTCCCCCGCCCGGTGCCTAGTCCTGTTGGGATCTTTGCTTCTTAGAAGCCCAAACAGAGAGCATGAACAATATGAAAATAATAATAAAAGTAGGCACTCAATCCTCCAGTAAATCACTCGAAAATTCAATCCTTTACACGGTAGAGAGAGGGGGCTATTTATACGAGGGCCAGATTTCCCCAAATTGCCCCCTTCCAACTCATTTACAACTCACTTATAAATGGTTTCAGGGTAAAATTACAAGGTGGGAGGTTTACAAATCCGACCTTCCCACGTATTCACATTTTGCACGCATGCCTACTCCAGATGAAGGTTCTGATGTCCTTCGTCTGGGTTGCATTCCGTATCCGATATCCTCCGGGTGTTGGGGTCCTTCGCAGGTTTTGGTCTCCAAGCTCGTGTTCCTGAGTGATCAGTCGTCACCTTCGGCCTCCCGAAGGTGCTCTCCCCGCTTCTTCGCGGGTCTTGATCCTTGGCCTTGTGCTTCCGGGTGATCTATAGACACCTTCGGCCTACTGAAGGTCAGCTCCTTGATTCTTCGCAGGTCCTGGAAGGCAACAATTATCCTTCGGGCGTATTTGTCAATCACCATCGGAGCCCTGCAGACAAGTTAGGAAATGTTTTCGAGGCCGGGTTCAACCTTCGGGAGACTCCCCCGAAGGCCCAATCCCCAACAAGCCCACCGGTTATCTTCTCGACTACCGACAGTGCGCCCACTTAACTTGCCACCACCGCCAAACCTCCCTACTACCTCCCAACCTCCTTCTATGTCGGTTGGTGCCGGATTCCGCACCCCCTGGCAGCCTCCCTCCCCGAACTGAGTGGATGTTGCAAGGAGGAAGATGAACAGTGGTGTAGGGTCCACCTACAGCGACAGAGGAACAACCTTCTATAATGATTTCGCTGGCACCCTCGTGCGTGACTACTAGTATTCTGCGGCTAAAATAAATTTCCCTTAAGGTAGTAAGAAGTCAGAGCCAAACAGGTGGGGGTATAAATTTTGCCTACTTGCATTGTCATAGAGCAACTTAACACTGATGAAGGGCACAAATGAAATGCCAGAGTTGAATATGTCTGGAACCCAAATTTGGTTGTTTGTGCAACCATTTACCATCTTTCAGATATTTAGCTTACCCTGAATTAGAACTCATCAAAAAGGTTAGAATGATTCATGATTTTCTGCAATTCCCCCTTCAAAAAATTCTTCTGCAATTTAGGATAAATAATAGTATCTCTATTTTATGTTGATTTATTATTATTTGGGTTTCTTGATAAAGTTGCATCGTTCAAGCATGTTTTACTCTTACAGAACATTTTGGAGCCGGACCGAAGTTAGAAGAACCATTTCTGCGAGGATGAGACTTGTTCCTACAGCTAAGTCACGAATACTTGTATTCAAATCCATGTATCAATGACTTAACTGCAGTGAGTGGTACTACAGCGGATCATAATCCTTTAATCTCTCAGTAGGTCAGTAGTATGTAAGCCTGCTTGACACTATGTCAGAGGAGACTCCCGAGACTCGAGCCATCAATAACACAAATTTCCTAATTTCAACGAGGCCAACAATACCAGAATGAAGTGACGTGTAACTTAAATGTCAAACAGGACAAGAAAGAAGTCCTAGAAAGACAACTGTTTTTTAAGAATTTCGTACATGAGCTGTAATATTATTGATTGATGTCTTTTCACTTGTTTCTTATATTTGAATTAGTTTTCTTTAAAAGAACACAATAGAACAAGGGAGTAAGGAAGGGGTGGGGCGTAGTAGCAAAATGAAAAAAGAATCAAGAAACTATTATTCTTAAATATACCAAAGCCTCTTTTAAAAGAGCGCAAAGGATGATGACATGTTTAAAAATACGAGTGGAAGTTGAGGTTACAGCTGGCTTGCTGCCAAGCTGGCTCGATTTTGCTACATGAGGAAAGTCTTTGATTGGCTCAGCTCACTGAGCTAGCTTCCGAGACTCACAAGCTAACACATAATCAACTAACATTGTAGTTGAATCTAAGCTTGGGTCCTAAATAGCTCAAATTTCCTAGTTCATGAAAAGCTCAAATATTTCAAGTTCAATCTTGAACTCCTTATAGTATTTATTAGTTCAATACCTCCTTATGCTACGTACCTTGTAAAATGTACATCTTATATGCGAATATGGGTGCTACAAGCATCCTAAGTTCATGTTGATTCAACCTATTTAAGACGTGCCACATGAGCAATTCCAATGCTAATTAGAAATCAACTAATTTGCCTCCTTATGGGCTAGCAGTATTAGAAAGTATATTGATAATATGTAGATTAAATGTATAAGATTTGGAACTTAGAGGTGTGATATATAATATGTGCGTATATACATATTTGTTTGAGATATTTTTTTTACAGAAAGATGTTCGTTATAAATAGGGGCAGAGCTAGGTTGTGGACTGTGGGTGCGGCCACACCTAGAAAAAAAATACATGATCCCTTATCACTTTTAGATTTTTTATCATGTTAGCTTCAATATAACATATATTATGAAGCACGGCACCCCCTCTATTTTTCTCTAGCTCCACCCTGGTTATAAATGTGTAGGACTCAATGATATAAATTTTTTTCTTTTAGTTTGGTTTGTGGACTCCAAAACCTATATTAGTGCTATATGCACAATATACAACACTTCATATTATTTTTTACAATGGTAGATGTGGTAATTTTGAAATAAATGTGTGAGTTTGATTTGTTTTTTCATTGGAAATTTGGTGAACTTAGAAGATGTATTGGGTAGTTTGACTTAAGCATATTTTTTTTGTAATAGCAAATATGGGTAATTTTAGAAAAGGTAAGATCCGGTAACTATTGATGTAAGTGATGTGCGGTGAGAATTTTTACGATTTGTCTCTTTGAGTATTAATATGGAGGCTCTAAAATGAGTATCCGATTAGTAATGTTAAGGTTGGATCTTGGGTAGTGACTTAACAAATCTATGCATTTAGATGTGTATTTTAAGAGTTCAGGCCCACTTGACATATAAAAATAAGTTAAGCAATGTAGATGCATTTGCTCAATATAATATACTATAATAAAAAATGAGTCATAATACTTTAAAGAAAGCTTTGAACCAAGGGCTGCTGTGAGAAACAAACCATGTGAAATGAAAATTCTGATAGATAGTTTTGTTCTTCGGTATAGGAAGATTCAGGGTAAGATCCCTAATGATACAACCAGGCTTGAGAGGTTGTCGACGGCCCTGCAAATGTTTCAAAATATTGAAGAAGGTGGTTTTCAAAAGAGATTGAAGATAAGAAACCATCAGTCGATAGGCCCTCAAAGTTCTCTGATATCATAACAATAATTGGTGAAGGAAAAGTTGTCGTAGTAATGGTTAGAATAGATGATACATTTGCGAAGCTAAAACTGAGAGAAATCTATGAATATGATTCTAAATGTGTCAAGATGACAGACGCAGATGAGCATATATCGCATGTGCTGCTGTTCATTGCTATGGGTCGCGAAGTGATGATTGCTCTATTATCTACTTTAATAGCCATGGAACTGAGTATTATGAGAATGGGATTGGCAGGATGTACTTTAAGTGTGTTAGCAATCTTATGAACTTTGATTTTTTATGTGCTATGTATTGTACTCGTCTCAACTGAAGACACCATGATGGTTCTAGTATGTGACCTAGTTGGCTAGTTTCCGTTACAACAGAATGTGGCCGCACAGAGTCAAAGATGACCAGAGCAGAAGAGCCAACAAACGGAGATGCAAGCAAGCCGGTAGATTGCCGTGGTTGCAAAGTGTTTTCGTTGGTTGGAGCGAGGTTAAGAGAACTAACTCTGAATATTGATTGACGGAGATCGCCAGGAGCTCTTGGAACACGCACACAATAACACAGTGAACTAACGCTTTCTTTCGTGCTGCAACTAGCAGTGTTTCTGACTCTGTTGTATGAATGAATAAAAATGACTCAATTACAGAGTCAATGTGGCCACACTACCGGCCGACTGAAAATCATCGCCCTAATCTGAGTGGACCGTTTCAGAGGTTACAGTAAAATGCTATCCTGCCACATTGATGAACGGCTCTATACTTTGTTCGAGCTAGCTCTTTTTTTCTCCATTGCAAGCATATACAATTGATGAGATAGGTAAACTGATTTTATATGTGTTAATTACAACATTTTATAAATAAGCCCTTCATATAAGTAAACTGATTTTATATTTACAGTGATTTCATAGTTTGAGTTGTGATATCAATTTTTGTGATTATGTTTGCCAGGGATCTATTAAATTCATATAAAATACTTAAGCCTACAATATTCTTCACTTAGCGCAAAAATCTGAATTTAAATGTACATATAGCCACGCGGGCCAACCAAGCTGTATTGTCTAAGTACTTACGGCTTTTTTTTGGAAACACATCGGCTTGCATGAGTTAATTCCCTATTGGAATTAGCCATGCCTTCCTATTTTCTCATCGTTTTGTCCTTGCTGTTTACTCACCCTATTTTCCCTATTGGAAACACATCTGGTTCTGGGTTGAACGAACCGGAACAGACCAGACCGAATCACGCTTGAGCGCCGGCCGTGCCACCGCCTCTTCCCCGGCCAGCCCGCGTCGCCGGCTCGCCAGTCGCCTCCGCCATCGCGGCCGTTGCCGCCTCGCCTGCCCCATACGCACGTCATCAAGGCCGGCCACCAGGGTTACCCAACACGACCTCCTCGTCTGATTTTTCTCATGTCACCCGTACTGGTGCTAGCTATGGGGCTTCCCCCGTCCTCCCCAAGCGACCACGCCGAGGCCGCCACCGCCGCCTCTCCGCGGCCTCGCCGGCGCCGAGCGACATGTACGACCACGATGGGATTAACAGAGATCCAGATGGCCCACCCTTGGTCCAATGCTAATCAAACTTGAGACATAAAACTTCTCCGTTCTAAATTATAGGTCGTTTGACTTTTTAACTCTAAGTTTGACCGATCGTTTTTTCAGAAAAATATGCAAATATAGTTAAATTTTGTATAAGACGAGTAGTCAAATTTTAAATGAACTATAATTTAAAATGGAGAGTGATAGTCAAATCGTTATGGTCTGGCCTTTGGGCCTATCATCCGGCATTCCGGCCCAACCGCAATCCTCGTCTCCAAGGGCCGCGGCCCGGCCACGCGCCATGTCGACCGGGTCGCTCCCGCACCGCCGCACGCGTGTCTACCAGCTCCGACGAGCAGCCGCCGGCCCCCGCCCATGAGGGCACTTGCGGCCGCCGCCTCGCCCCCTCTCCGCGCCCTGTCCCTCCTCCTCTCCCCCCGCCTCCCTCCTCCAATCCCGCGCCCCCGGTTCATCATGAACCCTTCGCCGTCCTCCTCCTCTGGCGGCCACAACTCCAGGGCCCCCGCCGTCGCTTCCCAGCAGCCGCGCGGCGATGGCGGCAGGAGGCGCGGGCGCGGCGGCGGATACGGGGGCTACCGCGTCGACGCCCTTGGTTCGTCGTCCTCTTCCTCTGCCGGCGGCTACCACTCCATGGTCCCCGCTTTTGATTCCCTGCATTTGCGGGGCGGTGCCAGCGTCTGGCGGGGAGGGCGCGGACGCGGAGACGGGAGGGACCGAATCGACGCCCTTGGTTCGTCATCGTCCTCCCCATCTGCCGGCTACCACTCCAGGGCCGACGCCTTCACTTCCCCGCAGCCTCGCGGCGGCGGCGGCAGGAGGCGCGGCGGCGGCGGCGGCGGGCGGGGAGGGCGTGGCGACGCAAACGAGAGCGACCGCATCGGCGCTCTTGGCCGCCTCCTGTAAAGCTGGATCCCGATGCCCCCTCCGTTGCTGCTGCGTCGTGTGGGCGCCCGGTCCGTTAACTGGCTGCTCTTGGTTGCAGGTCGAGGGTGCTGCGTCACATGGCGGTGGAGCTGGGCCTGGACATGAGGCCGGACGGCTACGTGCGGGTCCGCGACCTTCTCAGGCTCAAGCTGCAGTCATTCGCCAACGTGCCACTCAGGTGCCACACGGTGGACGAAATCAGGGAGGTAATTGTCATGCTCAACTATATGCTGCTGAAGACTGAGGAGTAAGGAAACTCACTAGGCTCCTGGACCTGATAGTTGTTTCATCTTGTTAGCTTGCTTCACGAAACTCGCACCGGCAAATGCTGATCCACGCCCTTTAAACTTCATTAGACAAACAAATTTCTGTTGTGAATTGTGCGTGTCATTTAATCTGATGAGAAATTGTTGCCTTTTGGCATGTAGGCCGTCAGGCGGGATACCAAGCAGAGGTTTAGTCTGTTGGAGGAAGATGGTGAGCTATTGATTCGGGCGAACCAGGGGCACACAGTAACTGTATGTTCTCTGTCAGAAATTTCCTGCACTGATATTGAAGATGTTTCCTTAATGCGGCATGTATTTCCTGTGATTGTTTACTTTTTCTTAAATGTCGCTTCTGATTCATATATAAAACTATAAGGAAGAGGTGACACCTGCTTGTGCTGCAATTTGTTCATGTCACTGCTCTTTTTAGGCTTACTGCACAAGTTTAAGATGGGAAGTTTTTTCACAATAATTCATCCAGTCCAGTTCTATGATGCTGAAGGGTCGTTCTTCTATTTTTTTACTAGTTACTCCCTCCTTTCCAAATTATAGGTTGTTTTGGCAAATCTAAATACATAGATTTTTCTATGTATCTAGACCCAATTGTATATCTAGATGCATAGAAAAATCTATGTATCTAGATTTGCCAAAATGACCTACAATTTGGAACGGAGGGAGTAATATATAATGAGATCATCATAGTGCTTGCTAACATGAATTTCCTGGACTAATATAAGGAAGTTTCCATTCACATTTTATCTCTGATAGTTCTTTGTATATGCTTAGTCAAAATTTACACAACACATGGATCTTTATGTTTGTATATTTATGATCTCTCCAATGCTACTATTCTTGCTTTTGGATGCAGTTAATGTAGGCAATTATGTTTAGTATTTCCCTCATCACCATATCTCCTTAGAGTGTTTATTTAGTATTGTCGATTGTGACATGCTGTGCTACTTTAATTTTCTCATCATCAAGACATCAAGTGAATTGTGTAAATGGACTACCACATCAACCAGCTTAACGAAAAGTGTCAGGTGTCTAAAGTTTCAGGCTTAACAAAAAGAGACTGTCAAGTGTCTAAAGTTTCAGGCTTTGTGGTGTATTTGTATGGTCGGAATCACTATGCACTAGTTAGATGAACTTGTGAGTTGCAACTGGAGTGGTTGTTCTAGTTTTCTTACTAATCCTGCAAACCTCTTGCAGACTGTTACTTCTGAGAATTTGCTGAAGCCCATTTTGTCAGCTGATGAAGTGTCAGGTATGTAAAAAAAGGGCTCACTTTCACATTTGCTCCCTAATGGAATGAGGTGTTTATGCTGATTTCTTCATCTGCAGTCTGTGTGCATGGAACTTACCGGAGAAAACTTCACTTGATCTTGCAATCTGGCCTAAATCGTATGGAGAGGTTACATGTACATTTCTCAAGTGGATTACCATCAGATGGAGAAGTAATTAGTGGTATGATTTGCTCGTTTCTGTAGCACATTAGTAATGGATGTTCTTGTGGAAAAGTCAAGCTTCTCACGGTGGACTGGTTAGAGTGTTGATCTTTGGGAGTCGTTGAAACTCCCATCCCGACCTGGGTTCAAAACACTGCACCTTCTTAGAACAAAGCCTGGGAGAGTCTCCCCTCTGGTCGAGTTTTTTTTTTTTTTTTGGGGGGGGGGTGCGTTCTTGTGGAAAATGGTAGAACCTAAACATGCCAGATCATCATGATTCTTTTTAAACAAAAAACAAGATTATCTTAAAAATTTCTGCTGTAATACATATCTATTATTCCATTAGTTAGGTATACTATACAAAAGGCTCTGCATGCTACATGTCAATCATGTCTATTGTTCCTTTTAGTTAGGGGCTTTTCTTGAGTTCTATGGTTGCGTTTTTTATAGCACGTTTTAATGTCTGGTCTGTTCTTATCTTCATAAAAAAATTGTTTATTTTGCATGTTTTCAGGTATGCGACCGGATGTTAACGTTTTAATACATTTGGATGTCAGGAAGGCACTTCATGGTACGCTGTGCCTGTGCTGCTTGTAAATTGGTCCAAACTTATTGCGGTTCCTTCTATTTTCCGACTAGAGGCTGATCTGAGTACTGAATTTGTTGCACAGATGGAATGAAGCTCTACATTTCAGACAACAATGTGATCTTGACTGAAGGTTTTGATGGCATCATCCCTGTGAAATACTTTGAGAAAATCGAAACATGGCCAGGACGAGCACCGATACTGTTTCAAAGATAAAGAGACCACAGTCGAAACTGATGTAGTTTTTACATGGCTTCTTTTCACATGCTAAAATACATCTCTCCTGTTGTATCTGTTTTTTTTTGCGAGGTATTGTGTTGTATCCCTTAAGACCTGTATTCTGCAGCAAATCACATATATGGATCTGTGTTTCCCTCAGTTACATTAGCTGGTGATTGTTTTGCCATGCCATTTTGTTATGGCTCGACTCTGTAAGCTGTGCCATTCAGCATCTGTAAAATGTCACCATGATACAGATTCGTGTACTAATTGCGTCTTGTTGCCTTGTTTTTTTGGCGGTAGTGCTGATCTTCCATCTTCTAGCATGACTTTGATTAAAACTTTTGGCAACTTTCAAAAGGATACACCTGAGGAGCGCAAACATCTGCTTCGGAGTCGGAGCATGGAATGGGTGGCATTTGCAATGGTATTGCTCTGCACAGCCCACGCCTCATTCTATATTGTGCTACTTATTTTGTTTTCTCAGATCACATGAGAGCTGCCATGAGGATATCAGCCTTATCTGAAGCTGGAGTTATCTATATTATGACCCATGACTCTATTGTTGTGGGAGAAAATGGCCGAACGCATCAGCCAATTGAGCACCTGATGAATGAACTTCTGAACAATGCCCAACATATTGATGCTCCGTCCTGCGTATGGCAATGAGGCTGCTGGGGATGAGAAAGTCGCAGCCCTCAATAGGAAGAGGCCATCAGTTCTTGCTCTCTCCAGGCAAAAGCTTCCTCACCTACCTGGTACATCATCTCCGAGACTCCGACAACTCAACTGGGAACAAGCCAGACCTCGTGTTGAGTACCGGTTCTGAACTGCAGATTGCAGCCAAGGCTGCCATTGAGTTGAGGAAGGAGGGGAAAACTGTCAGTGTTGTGTCACTTGTTTCCTGGGAACTTTTTCAGGAATAGTCGGATGAATGCAAGGATCAGCAATGAAGCATGGTGTATTATTAGATGGCAGAAGTACGTTGGGGCTAAGGGCAAGATTATTGGCATCGACAGATTCGGTGCAAGTGCTCCCAGTGGAAAGATCTTCAAGGAGTATTATGGCATCACTGTGGAGAGCATCATCACAGCTAGCAGGAGCTTATAGGCTTACACTGCTGGGTTTTTTTCCTTTCTTGATCATCAATGCCAACTGTGAAGAAGCACTAGCGTTTTTTAAAAAAAAACTGAAAGAAGCACTATAATTGGAGGTTTTATGCAGAAAGTTTTAATGAAGGAAAGAGGATTTTTTTTTTTGTTTGAGTACGAGCGGTATGCAAGGCCTATAACAAACTTTGCTCTTCTGTTTTGGTCTGTTTTGTTCAGTCATTCTTAGATAATTCCCGGAGTTTAGCATGAATAAATTGGGTCCATGTTCTGCTAAACACCTGCGATTATGCAATTATGTGCCATAGTCTTAGATAACTCTTGCTGAACTAGCTGGAGTTTGTTCCTTTTTCCTCGTTTATCCTGCATTGAACCATTGCCATCAGTGAAAAGCACCAAATATGCTACGTGTTACTGGAATTCTGGAAATCTCATAGTACAAACATCCGTTTAAAACAAATTTCGTCTATTTTGTGGGTTTGTTTGTATGGTCATGAGGATGAGGTGTTTTTTTTCAAAAGGAAATCAAATTTGAACGCCCCAAATGAGAAAAATTCAAGGGAAGGTTTGATGGGATGACCCGTTTCTGATTCTGAACTCTGAAGTCTGAACTTGATTAGTGGTCTGGTCCGGTCCGGTCCACTTTGGTGTGTTGCTTGGGTTCGGTCCGGACGCTCATTCGCGGACCCACTGTCATCGACACACAAACACCCGCTTCGAACGAGCGAGCTCCAATCCAACGGCCAGATCTCCTCTCGACCACATCCAACGGCTACGCTGGTCTCTCCTCCACCTCCCGCCTCTACATAAACCCTAACACCGCGGGCTCCTCAAAACCTAGCACTCCCCCGCCGCCACCTCCCCTCCGGCTTCATCGAGGCGAAACCCTAGCGCCCGACCTCCTCTCCGCTTCACCCCACTCAGCCATGGCGGCGGCGGACGTGGCGTACGCTCCGCCGATGAAGTCCAGCAAGGCGGGGTTCGAGGGGGCGATGGAGCCGCAGCACAGGATCCGCATCACTCTCTCCTCCAGGAACGTCAAGAACCTCGAGAAAGGTATGATCGCCCGCCGTTCCGACTCTGTTTCCGGGAGGATGGATGGGTTTCATTTCCTGCGGCATTGGGTTCGATCGAGCTGACATGTGATCCTTGCGGTGGTATGTGCAGTCTGCGGCGATCTGGTGAAGGGTGCCAAGGGTAAGCTGCTGAGGTTGAAGGGCCCCGTCCGGATGCCCACCAAGGTGCTCCACATCACCACCAGGAAGTCTCCCTGTGGCGAAGGTGACTTCTCCTTCCCTTCCACTAGCCGCCTCACGTTCTTAGTTTGCTACTTTGCTTGTGCTTGTGTGTGGTTATTGTGCTTGTTTGGCTGTTCCGGCTATAATGTACTAGCATTTGTTCGATATTTAGAGCTGTCAGCTGCGATGATGTGCTGCAGATGATGTTAAAAGTTACATCGACTGAGATCTTTTTTGGGTCTCTGATGTCTAAAAAATCGAGCTTTTTAAAGCTGATGCTTAGCATATCATCGTCAGTACCATTTTGATATATGGAAATTTAGTGTATCGATGCAGCATGATGATGTTTGTGTAAGACCTGATTTTTATATTGTGTAACGAAAGGACGAGCATGTGATGTTAACAAGGAGATGCTTCTGAGATATTACATCACTGAAGTCTCTAAAACCGAGCTTTTTAAAACTGATGCTTGGCTTTTTATTGTGTCAATAATAGTGTGGAGGGCATTCTGGTTATTGCATGGGTTCAACTAACGTTATTGCTTGATATTTTATAGTGATCGCTACTACCCCGTAATGCCCCTCCATAGTCTAGGAACCTCATATATTATGTCAACAATATTCTCACTTTCGAGTGTCATGGTTTAATTTCAGTTACAAATTTGAATGTTTAGGTACATTTAGTTCCTTGGGGTGTCATTCTTGTTCATCTAATTTAGTCTTGAGCTTTTTGTACTCGTTGTTTATGATGGGCTGGCCAAATGATGTGAAACAAATTTTTGCTGAGATTTCTTTGAGGACTTACAAAATCGAGCTTTTTAAAACTGATGGCTGGCCCATCTAATGATTGTTATTTGGTGAAACATTTTCCTTTCAGTAATTGTTTCCATTCACAGTGACTTATTTCAGGTTTAGTCTTGGGATGTTTTATTGGTAGGCCAGTAAGTTGTGCAACATTATTTGCATGAGTTTTGGGGTTTGTATTTTGGTCTATCATTCTGTTATATTGAATGCCACTCAGATGGTAGTTTGTGAAACATTTGATATGTTGAAGCTTTGAGTTATATCATTTTCATGGGATTGTGATTTTTTTTCAATTGTATATGTGCTGAGCAGATGATGATGACATATCTTTATACTGATATATTTGATGTCTCAAAATTGAGCTTTTTAAAACTGATGCCCAGCCTCTGATGTGCGCATCCTTTACTTGCAATTCTTGATATTTATCTCATGATATTATTCTTGTTGAAACTTGTTCATCATGCAATTTATCCTCAGTTCTGCCTTCAATTTGTTATGAATATTAATTGTTTGAATCTATTCAGGCACCAACACCTGGGATCGTTTTGAGATGAGGATTCACAAAAGGGTGATTGATCTCGTCAGCACACCAGATGTGGTCAAGCAGATCACCTCCATCACCATCGAGCCTGGTGTGGAGGTTGAGGTGACAATCAGTGACGCGTAATGTGGTAGCCAGCATCTTATCGTTTTGAAGGATTTGAAATGCAACTGAACAGGATGTTTTGAGAGTTTCTAGCATGAGAAAACTCTGTAGCAGAGGAATTCCCTCCTAATTGATAGTTTATTCGCATCAGAATTGTTGTGCCCATCGAGATTTTGTGGCATGCTAGTCTGTTTCAGTGGATGTTATGCATGAGTGGAATGATTATGGGATGCTCCTAATGGGTTTTCATGTCACTAATCTGGCATTTCCTTGCCTTCTGTCAGGTCATTTTTTACAGATAAATTCAATTAGCCTTCATCAGATGATATATGCATGAATGGAATTGTTGTTGGATGCTAATTGGTGTAATGGACGAATGGTTGTTGGATGCTAATGGGTTTTTCATATCATAGATTTGGCTCGTATCAGTATTTCCTTGCCTTATGCCCTGTCTGTTTTAACAGATGAATCCATTTGATTTTAACCACAAATTAGTAGATGAATGGTTAACTGAGTTTGGTGTTGACAATCTGTTGAACAGCAACTACCATGGGCCAAGCCCTTAATGCCTTGTAATTCTCTGCGGTCGATCACCTTGTTCACAGGGAAACGGCTGCAGAGTACCAGCGGTCAGCGGCGTGGATTGCTGCATGCTGCCTCGCCGGCCAGCCGCCCTATGTTGCTTTGGGTTTGCGGAGATAAATATAACCAGTTAACCACTGAAACGTAATTTATTCTTATTCCAATGATCCACTCTGGAAAAGAACCTTACTACCTTAGTGTACAATACATCTCGAGACTTTTCCATAGGAAAAATGCTACAAGCTGGTATTACAGACTCAAAACTTATCTCGTGAAAGAGAAAACGAACAGGAAAAGAAAATTGTTTTTTCCTCAGCAAATCCCTAGCAGCATCACTTCAATCCGGCTATCGTAGAATTGCGTTCAGTTCTTGACAAATGTGCTCAGAACATCGAAGTAGTTAGGGAAGGTCTTGCGGGTGCACCCGGGGTCCCTGATCGTGACAGGCACCTCGGCGCAGGCGGCGAGGGAGAAGGCCATGGCCATCCTGTGGTCGTCGTAGGTGTCGATTGCTGTCATGTTCAGCTTCTCTGGTGGCGTTATGATGCAGTAATCTGAACCTTCCTCAACTGACGCACCGAGCTGGCAAAACGAAACAGCAGGTGAAGAGCTGAAGATATAACTCCAGCAGGAAAAGCACAAGAGGTCCAACTGGCAATGATATAGAAGAAAAGCTTGTGTGGCATGTTTACCTTAGTTAGCTCAGTCCGGATTGCAACCATCCTCTCGGTCTCCTTCACTCTCCAGGAAGCCACTGATGAAGAACAATAGTTTAGTAAAGAGCAGAAGAAACCATCTCTTAGGTGCTATGTTGCTAACATAAAACAGGCATGCTGTTAGGGTTGATAATGTCTTACCATCTCTAATAGCAGTTGGGCCATCAGCAAATAGAGCAACCACAGCAAGAGTCATGGCGACATCAGGCATTTTGTTCATGTTGACATCAATGGCTTTAAGGTGTTTCCTCCCAAAAGGCTCCCGCGGTGGACCAGTAACAGTTACACTTGTCTCGGTCCATGTAACCTTCGCTCCCATCATCTCCAGTACCTCAGCAAATTTAACATCACCCTGCATATTGAGCATATTAGTTAAGATGGCAACAACACACTGCACCCAGTAACAAGATGGACTATTTGGTTTGGGACGTTTAGCTTGTTTTCATGAATGACTCATTGAAGCATGTCAATTTGACAATGGCAGATGAATTGGAATATTGGATAACACATATAGTGACTATATATATGGTCCATGCCAAACCAACAAGTTTTTTTTTTAAAAAAAGTTAGCCTTATATCAAAATTTTACCTGCAGACTGGTGGTGCCACACCCTTCAACAGTCACAGTCCCTCCAGTAATTGCAGCACCAGCCAAGAAATAGCTTGCACTTGAGGCATCACCTTCCACATATGCATTTTTAGGGGACCTGACAATTGCAGGGTAAAACAAGTTTAGTTTAGGGACCCACTGATAAACTTTACATGAAGTTTGAACTAACTGTTTGAGTACATAAGACTAAGTGTATTTGGTAGAAACATAAATATGTATCCTGACAGACAATAACGGAGAAGTTTCACATCATAAAAGGGGTTGACCACACTAATAAAGTACCTCTTCGTGGGGGAAAAATCATTCATGCCAAGCAGATATGAATCCTCTAGCTACCTAGATTACTTCTTGTTAGCCAAGTTATAAAAATGGATGCTACTTCTGCTATCATGTCTACGCAATTGTCACCAGTTCGATGCACCTTAGATATAATAGACAGAAAGTTTTCCTTAATTATTCCAGTTGGTTTCCATGACTCCAATAGACTGGTCTAATGATTAAATAATTTACAGAGCCGATATCAATATTTTTTCTGCAATGATTATATCTCCAGTTTATGTGTTGATACATCAGTGATTGGTTGGACATACTGAAACTAGAATCTTTAACATCGACGAAGTGAAAAGCCTATAAAACTTACTTGTACTTTTGACCTCCCTTGATGTAGAACCTGTCCCAGCTATCAGAATGCTCTGCTTTCACGCCAAAACGCTCCATCAATCTCAATGTCATTTCAACATAGGGAATGGAGATTAGCTTATCAATGATTTCAATCTCCACATCCCCAAGAGCTAAAGGAGCAGCCATCAACAAGGCACTCAAGTATTGACTGCTGATGGAGCCTGACAGCTTAACCTGTAGAGCATAACACATTTGTAAGAGCTAATTCATGATCTCACATAATGTTAGACTAGAGAAAAGGCAACACCCCAGAAAATGGGAACTAAGTTGCTAAACACATGCCAAGTAAGACTTGATTGGGCTTAATCCATATCTATATCTATGCTTCACTGTCAAATGAATTGGCTTGAAAAAGGAGTTCAGCCATCTACAGGAGAATGTAGCATGTGGGACTTGATAACTAACCTTGCCGCCAGGTAGCCCTCCAATTCCCTTGATACGAACAGGTGGGCAGTCAGTGCCAAGGAAACAATCAACATCCGCACCCAGCTGTTTCAATCCGACAACCAAGTCACCAATGGGTCTCTCCCTCATTCTCGGTACCCCATCAAGGACATAACTGAAGTTCAAAAAAAACTTGCACCATAAATCACCGTACATACAAATGGATCCCCTACATATTCCAACAAGCTTTAAAAAACAAGTACGTTGCATTTCCACCAGCAGCAGTCACAGCTGCTGTCAATGGCCGCATTGCAGTTCCAGCATTCCCCAGGAAGAGCTGCACTTCCTCTTTGGCATCCTTCTCAACTGGGAACTTGCCTCCACAGCCAGGAACTACAGCCCTTTTGGCAGCTTTGTCGGCCTCAACAGAGAGCCCAAGGGCCTTCAAGGCCCCGAGCATGTAGTGGACATCCTCACTATCCAACAGATTATCGACCACTGTCGTTCCCTGATCAAGGGTAAAGGAGCATTATTAGTAAACAATAACAATTAACAATGCTTGCTTTTGCGATAATGTTTGTCAACAACAATGTAACGGATCCTCGATGCTTCATCATCTGTCATGACAGCAGTAATAAGATCAACCTTTGAGGGCTGTTTTTTTTCTATCCAAATTTCATAGCAAAGTGCACCAGACACCAGGACAGATCATGCCATCCCAACCATTAGTGTTTACTACACCTTCATTTTGCAATTGACCACCCTAACCCAAACAAAAGTTCGCAGAGAGTAATGGCTACTGAAGACGAACTACCGAGTCACTGGATCGGCCACACAGGTAATTCGTAGTGTTTGAGGAACCTAACATTTCAGTAGCACGACAGACAAGACGACGCCACCAAACCCCCTGTAAAATCTCATCCCCGCACCCAGTTCCAATCCACCCCAATGGAGACGGGGGAGGCTTGCCGGCTCCTCACCTCGGACAGCGCGGCGAGCAGGAGGATCCGGTTGGAGAGCGACTTGGACCCCGGCAGCTTCACGGTGCCGGAGATCTCCCGGATGGGCTGCAGTACGACCTCCTCCGCGCCCGCCTTCGCCGGGGCCGCCGCTGCTGCCGCCGCCGCGACCGCCCCGCGACCGCGCATCCGCAGCCCGGCGGCGGCGGCGGGGGGCGCGGGCGGGCGCGCCGAGCCCGGACGGTGGCGGCGCGAGAGGCCCCCCGGGGCGGCGGCGGCGAGGTCGAGCGAGACGGTGGCCGCTGCCCTGGACGCCATGGCCGCCATTGCCGGGGCGGGTGGGTGGGTTGGTGGCGCGCGGGGAGGGGTCGGGGAGGGTTGGTCTGGCTCGGCTGGGGTTGGTGCTGGTGGCGTGGACTCGACGCGGGTCGGGCGGAGGAAGGGAGGAAGAAATAGGGAGCCGGGCTGGTGCCGGTGAGCGCGCGCCGGTCCGCCACCAACCCCCGCGACAGGGGAGGTTCACGAGCTTTTCAAGATCAAAAATTTCTGCTCAAGTTTCTCTGCTGCAGGTGACGGGTCGATCAGAGTAGACTTGGTGGACGCATCGGATCGAATCGGAAGGGTGCGCATATGATCCAGTACAGCACAGCACGTGACTCCAACAATTTCGAGCTCCCCAATTCATCGTCTTCCCCGGTTAAAAGAATGTGATGAGCGTGCCAATGTTAGGTTGTTTAAAGTGGTGCCTAGCGAACATGGCATCTCTAGTAAAAACGATGTTTTTTTTTTCCTTCACTTTCATGTTTTTTCTTTTACCCTCCTCACGTGTTTTCGCATCTCGTTCTCCAGTAATCTACCAAGTACTGTTGAACACAGCTCTATAAAAGTGGAATGCGTGTATTGTTGTGGTTAAAAAATATTGTATGTCCAAATAGGATATTTAAAAGGTAACTTCTAATTGTAGGAGATCTCAAATTTTCAAATTTCAACTTTTGATTGGCATAAAAATCAGCATCTAGCTACAACCGAGAACCAATATTCGTCGAGCAAGGGCTCAAGAGCTAAGCTTGCAAGCGGGGCGGTTTGCGGCTGCCCGCCCCGCGTCCGCGCAAGCCGCAAGTCGCGCCGCGGGCACATGCGGTCTTTGCGGCAGCCCGCAGCGTCCTGCATCCGCTTGCCGCATGGCAGCATGAGTTCGCTGCCGCACAATTAGCCTCGCTAAACATCATTACCTCCTCCTGTACGGGCGCCGTGCTGCTGGAGGCCGAGGTCTCCTGCACGAAGGAGAGGGTACGGTGTGGACGCCGGCGAACGCGTGGCGGTAGCGGCGGGACAGCACGGCGGCGCGCCCGGCCTGCTTGGCGTCCAGGAACGACAGCACGTGCCCGAGGACGCAATCAGGGAGGTCAGTCAGGCGGTCCTCCGGCTCTCCGGCATCCATGGCGTCGTCGTCGGCACGAGCACGATGGATCGATCGAATTGCGGCCATCAGAACTGATTTCTACTCCTATTTTACAATGAGACGGATCTCCTTGTTCGAGACGGAGACGATCCATGGCTCCATGCCTGATTACGAGTTCAACCAAATCAACATGCCTGATTCCGAGTTCAAGCAAATCAACATGCCTGATTCCGAGTTCAATCAAATCAACAATGTCGGTTGAAGGCCTGAAGTTGAGCAGGTTTGCGATCCGAATCGGAAGCAGGTCTCATGCGCCGTGCTGCATAAAGAGAAATTTTTTTTTTTTTGAAAAATTTGCAGGAGCACTGCTTTGTCATTTAAGATAGGAGAAGCAAATTCGAGTTCCTACAAGTTCGATATTACATGAAATGAGATGAACTCAAACTCTAGGAAAACAAACTTAAACATTAAACGAGACCGATAACTCTGGGCCCCCGCAGGCTTGCTTCCTATCATTGACTTCGCGCTTTACTTCCTGCAAGACCTCCTGTGGTGTGCCATACTTCTGATTAAACACCCGGCGATTCCTCTCTTTCCAAATATTCCATGCGGCATAAATCATCAAGGCTACTTTTAATTTCCTTGTCTTCTTTGTCAATTGAGCTAGCTCCTTCTCCCACCATTCGGTGATCTGAATTCCCTGTGCTGGCTGTCGAACTAGGTTCCCTGTCCACCCTTCCATTTGACTCCAGACTTGCTGAGCGAAGTTGCAGTGTAGGATTAAGTGTGCTGCTGTTTCTTGCTCCTGATTACACAGTGAGCAGCTCGGATTGCAGGGCCATTGCCTGACCAATAACTTGTCAGCTGTCAGAATCTTGCTTTGCACTAACAACCAGGCGAAGAACTTGTGTTTTCCTTCCGCTTCCGCCTTCCAAATGTGGTCACCTTTGAAGGAGCTGTAAGACCCTAGAAACTGTGCGTTGTATGCAGATTTTGCTGTGTAAACTCCATCTGCCGTCCACCTCCAAGTGATACTATCTGGTGTGTTTGAAAGATGCAGTTCTTGTGCAAAATCCCACAACTGAACAAAGCTTGCCATTTCCTCAACCGTCTGCATCCTCCACAATCCTCTCGTCCAGTTTTGGTTCTGCAGTTCCTCCCTTATGGTCTTGTTCTTCCTCCATGCTAGCCGGTATAAATCTGGGAAAAGATCCATAGGTGCTTGGCCGTGCACCCATGAGGATTGCCAAAAACTTGCCTTAGCACCGTTCCCCACTGTAACCACCGTACTGACTCTGAACAATTGTCTGTCCATTGCATCCACTGGTGGCTCCATGCCCACCCAAGGTTTATCTGGCGTTGTCCACTGAAACCATAGCCATCTCAACCGCAGTGCCCTGCTGAATAAGTCCAGGTCCAGTATACCCAAGCCTCCAAAGTTTTTTGGCCTCATAGCCTTTTTCCATTGCACCAAGCAGTGGCCCCCATTGGCCTCATGACTGCCTTTCCATAAGAAACTTCTTCTGATCTTGTCTATTTTTTTGATGGCCCATTTTTGGAGTTTGAACACTGTCAAGTAATATGTCGGCATGGAGGATATAACTGAATTTAGTAGTCTCAACCTTCCTGCTTTATTTAGGAATTTTCCCTTCCATGCTGTTAGTTTTGCTCCCACCTTGTCGATGAGAGGCTGAATTTCCACTCTTTTGAGTTGTCTTACATGCAATGGTAGCCCGAGGTAAGTGCAAGGGAAGGACTTTATTGGGCATCTGAATGGCTCCATGATGTGTTGTAGGTCCAACCCCTCACAGCGAACTGGATAGACCGCACTTTTGTCAGTGTTTGTGATCAATCCTGTAGCACTTCCAAACGCTTTCAAGATGTTGTCCACCACCTGTACTTCTTCAGTTGTAGGATTTACAAAGATGGCAGCATCATCTGCAAACAAGCTGATCCTCAGTTTTGCATGTCTGTTACAAATTGGTGTGAGCAGTCCCTCATCAGTAGCCTTCTTGAGCATTAGTTGAAGTGGCTCCATTGCAAGAATGAAAAGCATTAGAGATAATGGATCTCCCTGCCTCAAGCCTGTCTTGTGCCTGAACCATTTGCCCCTTACTCCATTCAAGAGTACTGAAGAAGATGCCGTTGCTAACAGCGTTGTAACCCAAGCTCTCCATCTCGGCCCAAAACCCATCTGCTGCATTACTTCATGCAGATAATCCCACCGTACTGTATCAAAAGCTTTAGCTATATCCAATTTTAGGAACAATGTTGGCTTTTTTGCCCCGTGCAATTCCTTGATGAGGTTCTGTGTGTATAAAAAATTATCATGTATGCTCCTCCTCTTAATGAAGGCACTTTGTGCTCTTGAGATCAGAGTATCCAGTTCAGCTGAAAGTCTTGTTGCTAACATCTTAGAAATGAGTTTTGCAGCACTATGCGACAAACTTATGGGCCTGAAGTCTCCCACCTGTTGTGCATCTTCTTTCTTCGGCAGCAGCACAATGTGAGCATTATTCAGCAGATTGAAGTGTTGGTCATGCATATTGAAGAAGTAATTTACAGCTGCCAGTAAATCTTCTTTTATAACTTCCCAGCTAGTCTTGTAAAAGGCCCCAATGAAACCATCCGGCCCTGGTGCTTTATGCGAAGCAATTTCCTTCACAACGTCCTGTAATTCCTGCTCTGTGAATTCATCTTCCAAATGTTGTAAGTCATGTGTAGTTACTCTGATTTGATCCCAATCTATAGTGACCTGCCTACTCTGATGCTGGCCAATTCTTGAATTGAAATGCTGTAGAACTGCACTTGCTTTCTCATCTTGGGTATGCATAATCCCCTCTCGAGTTGTCAGTTGCCTTATAAAATTTTTCCTCCTCCTACCATTTGCTTGCAGATAAAAGAGCTTGCTGTTGGCCTCAGTTGCTCTGATATCAGTCAGCCTAGACTTTTGTTTAGCCCTCAACTTTTCCACCGCCGTTAGCCCAAGAAATCTTGCTTTCAAATCTCTCCTCAAACTAGCTTCAGCTGAGCTCAACTGCCTATGTTCCTGTACAACATCCAAGATCGCAATCAATTGCCTTGCTGCACACAGCAGCAGCTTGTTGTTCCCGACTGCTTTCCTAGCCCACAGCCTCAGGGCCTTTGCAGTTCTTGTTAGCTTGATGTGCAAACGAAGAAAGGGGTTGAAAACGTTCACTGGTTGTGTCCAAGCATGCTGCACAACCTCCTGATATCCTGGGATCTTTGGCCAAAATGCCTCAAATCTGAAACCTCTATAAGTGTTGGATGCAGTTGCACCCACAAGTAACAGGGGACTATGGTCAGAGACCAGAGAAGATAGTGCCTATAGCAGGGATGCAGGTAACATGAGGTCCCATTCAGTTGAGCAAAAGGCCCTATCAATTCTTGTCTGGGTGGTGTCGTTTGACCAAGTGTACTTCCTTCCTCTTAGGTTCAACTCCTTGAGCTCTAGAAAATTGATTGTACTCCTGAATTCACCCATGAGCCTCCTATTGAGATTATCATTGCTCTTATCCGAAGCTTGTAGTATTAAGTTAAAATCTCCTAGTAGTAGCCATTTATCTCCAACCAATGATTTGATAGTCCTCAGCTCACTCAAGAACTGAACTTTCTCTCTGTCGCCCTGCGGCCCGTAAACCACTGTAATCCACCATGCCGAAACACACTGTGTAGATTCTACCCTTACAGTAATAGTGTACTCACTGAACTCAGAATGGGAGATTCTATAGTAATCTTCATCCACTGCCACTAAAGCCCCTCCACGAGTGCCTTGGGCCGGCAAGTAAGCAAAGTTTTTGCTGAATTTAATTCCCAATGTTTCACCGATGTCCTGAGCTGTCACCTCTTCCAGCTTTGTTTCTTGCAACGTTGCAATTGTACACTTGGTGTCTTGAGCTAAATCCTTGACTACCTTTCTTCTAGCCTTGTTATTGAGTCCACGCACATTCCAGTTCAGCACCAAACACTTCTGTTCACTCATGATGGAAACTAAGACACTCTTGCTGCCAAAGCAGGCAAACACATCGGCCACATAGCCGAACACACACAGTGAAAAAGACTCTAACTCTTGCACACAAACAGTACAAGGCTGCACTCAGGCTGCCTGAGACACTTCCACTCACCCCGAAATAGGGATGAACAACAAACATGGACAGATTCACACACCAACACACACACACGCTCCTAGCGGGCAGATCCCGCTCAGGCTTCAGCATTGATAGCAATTGCCGCGAACTTGTCAGCCCCCTCCCCCTCCGGCAGGCCGAACACGTCCCTGTAGTGTGAGACTGCGTCTTTCTCCAGTGGAGCCACAAACTGAGCTGTAAAAACCTCACGAGTTGCCTGGTTTGGCTCCCCCTCTTCACCAAAAGTTCCACACTTCTTCATGAGCAGAGCAGTCGCCTGCTGCTCAATGGTAAGGTCCGACTTGGGTCTGCTTGCAAGCCTAGTGCTTCTCCTCTTGGTCTCTTGCCGAGTGCTGTTCTCCGAGATCGGCTGCCCTGCCTTTTGTGCCGGCGTGTTGAGGAGAGGTGCTGTCATTGTTTTAGTGTACAACAATTTCATAGCAATGTCATTGCTGCGGTCTTTTGCCTGTTCAGCTCCACCTGCTAGCTGCACACTGCGGGCCTCCTTTTGCGGCCCAAACTCTTGTGGAAAGAGCTGTCGCGCACCTGTGACATCTTGAACTCTTGGCCCAGTACCCTCCTGAACAGAACCCAGCCCATCATCCGGCTTATTTGACTCGTCAAACACTCCCTCACCGTGGACTCCATCAGAATCGTTTAGACACGCCTTCTGTTGCTCTGCATCCGCTGAAGGTAGGACAAGACTTGATTCAAACTATGTTGTTGCTTCATCTCGCATCGGGTCTGTCTCTGTCTCCCGGAGACTGTCAAACACCGAATGGCTTGTGACTACCTCCTCCACCTCACAAAGGTTTTGTCCTGCCACCTGTGCTGACCCCTGAGCCTTCACTGTGTTACCTGTTTCGTGCTTCTCCTTGGACTCGTCAAACATTGGGTCCCACTGACAAGCAACAGTAACTCTTTCACCAGAAAGGCAAAAGGCATCTGCTACCTCCTCTGCACCCTGAACAACGATCTGGTTTGGGATGTTCTGCTGCTGCTGGGCCACCTTTCCCTGAGCTCCTGTATCTCCGGCGAGGTTACTGTTCTCTTCCACAACTCCGGTGTCCGCCGTGACCGGCGTAGAACAAATTGCATGGTTCCGGCCTCTGTATATATCCCCATGCCCCTGATTTCCTCCAGCCACATTCCCGTTTCCTCCCAGCCTTGTGATGTCACGCCAAGTCGCCGACGGCATCTGCATCCGGCTGTGGCCCCCGGCACCTCCCCCCGGCGGCGATCTGTCCCTTCGTCTCTCCCCCAGCCTTTGCTGCACCGGAACACGCCGTGGTGAGCGCGCCCTATCGGGTACGCCGAGCTGCCAGTGGAAGCTGTGTCGCACAGGCCGCCCATAGCTCTTCGACGATGAACTCGCCGTCAGCGGTGTATAGTCCACCACACGATCAACGTGAAGAAAGATCTCATAATCAAGCAATCTGGCCGGGCCATTGCGCACCTCCGGCAACTCCATGTTCCCTGAACGGGCGGAGAACTCATTGTGTTGCTCATCTGTGAACTCAAACGGCTCCTCTAGACTAAGCAGTCCTTGTAAGGCAATACAATCCGGGTCACCCGTCCAAATCCAAACACACAGACAAGCTCGCTCATCTTCAGTGGAGATCTCAAGATCGATGCTCTCAACAAAGGTAGGAGCTTGGAACAGCTTGCTTGCAGTTTCAACACTAGCAGCGTGGGCAGGGATTCCCTCAATGCAAACACGTACCCGATAAAGGAGTTTGCTAGCTGAAACAGCCCCGCATTGCCGCGTCCACGGCATGAGATGCAACCGTGTATGGCCCGCAGACAGCAACCCCCTTCCCAACGCTGCATTCCGCAGCTCCTGGCGCTCGAAGCGAAGAAGGAACGTCGCATCCTTTAGCTTGGTGACGTTCATCAGGTGCTCCGGGATGCGTAGTTGTTGTAGAACATCCTGGCGCACCTGCTCACAAGTGAGCCGCACCCTGGCGTCGAGCTGCACCCCGACGAGCGAGTGCAGCTGAACCTCGCGCTCCGCCTCCCTGACCTCGATCATGCGCTCTGCACACGCGGTCACCTTCGCCGGACGCCTCTCCGGTTCACCTGGGATGAACTCCATCTGCTTCCTGGCCTCCTTCACCTGCCGCTCCTCCTGGGCGGCCGCCTGGTGCTCAGCTACGTTCTTCCTCACCTCCCCCGATGGTGTGCTGGTGCGCGGTGGGTTCTTGCAGTAGCGTGCTTTGTGTCCAGATTTGGAGCACAACACACACCTCGGAGGATCCCTGCACTGTGCGATGCGATGGTCTCTCGCAAAGCAGTTGTAGCAGCGGCTTCCTGCCTTCGCACGCAGGAGCTGTAGTAATCTGCCCTCTGGAGGAGTGCCAGGGCCAAGGCGGTCTTTGATGTTTACCGTCCCACCCAGACGGTCATGAATGCTCCTCTCCGACCTAGAACCCAGTCGAGCCCAAACTGTAGCCAGGCTTGTCCTCGGCCTCCTTCTCTCCTCGCTCCAACCAGCTTCACCTGCCTTCTCCGTGGTAGCATTGAATTTTGGCTTGAAGGTTCTGACTCTACCAACAGCTTCCTTGAAAGACACACAATGCGCCGCTGGCTTGACAACGACCGAACGGAGCTGCCGGCCATCATCTCTCCCTTCTTTACTTCTTGCCCGGGATTCTGCTTCCGGGAATCCAGCCGTCTTCAAAGTTTTACCCGCCGGACTCTCCTCCTCCTCCTCCGAAGCAGAGCAGTAATGGAGGTCCAAAGCCTCCTCCCGAACGCAGGTGTTTGCCGTCGGTTGGTCACCGGCCGGCGATTTCAGTGGTGGTGTCAAGGCCGCCGGTGGGTCACCGGCCAGCGAAGGTGGTGGCGTGGTCCGAGGGTGCGTGGTGCCCGGAGGGCTCTCCCCTCGCTCACAAACCATAGTCTTTCGCTCCGCATAAAGAGAAAATAGTAGTTGCGCACATGGAGCAATGCCCAAAGCTCTTCTTCTACGTCAGCAAGCACGGGCAGTGGAAGGGCAGCAGCCGGGTTGTGCGGATTCGCCTGTCCGCAGTGGGTACGGGGCAGTAGCATTTACCGTGAAAATATGCTGCAGCGGCGAACGCCAAAAGCAACGGTATCTTTCCGTATGGATCCGCAGACGCCAAATCAAGCGTGCGCAGAGGAGGAACGGTACGCACCACGTGGCGCGGGACCCGCGCACTCGCGCGCCATCGCAACGACCCGGCCGGCGAGCGGGGAGAGAGAGGGCCGCCGGCGAAGGTCGTGGTCACCAGAGAGGGCCCTGCCGGAGGGAGAGAGAAGCAAAGGAGCTCGGAGTCTGGGCCCGCCGCTGTCCGCCGGCGTTGGAGGAGATGAGGACCCGCAATGGCCGCCGCCGCCGCCGGACATGGAAGAGGCGTAGGTGCTCAGGGAGGCGGCGGAGCTCGAGGTGCCGAATACGGCCGCCGCCGCCGCTCCACGCCACGGATCCACCCACCACGCGGCTCCTCGGTCCGCCGCCCTCTCTCGCCCCGCCGGCGACGCTCCGCCCACGCGCGAGGCGGGAGGCGAGCCCAAGGCTCCTCCGCCGCGAGCAGAGCTCGAGCTCGCGCCGCTCCGGTGACCCGTCGCGACGGCAGCTCGCCTGCGCCCGCTGCCCGCCCGCGCCGGTCGTGCGCCGTGCCGCCCCGTAGCGCCAGATCCGGCCGCCGCGCCGCCGCCGTCCCGCCCGCCCTCGCCTCGCCGTTCCTCCGCCTCACGCGCGCGGTCCACGCCGCAGCGCGGGGAGGGCCGACAGGGAGTACGAGGACCGGCGCCGAGGACGAGGAAGGCCGGCACGGGAAGGGCCGCCGGGGTTCGGGGGCGGTGGCGCGATTTGATTCGGCAGCAGAGGCGGGCCATAGTCGCCGCCGCCGAGCTCGAGCTGAGCCGCGGTCCTTGGCCGTCGCCCGCCTGCTGCCGAGCTCGACGCCCCGCCACCGCGCAGGCTGCGGCCCCGCTCGCGGCGCAGGTCGCCCTCGCCGCCTGGGCCGCTCGCCGCGCAGGCCGCCCCCGCCACCCGCCGCGAGCTCCCTGCCGCAGGTCCCCGCCGCGTCCGCCGCTGGGGGAGGCCGGAGCGCCGGATCCCGGCATTCCGTCGTCCTGTCCGCCGCGCCGTTGCCGTCCCGCCCCCGCCGATGTCGTCTTGTCCACCGCGCCGTTGCCGTCCTGCTCGCCGCGCCGCCGCCATGCCTGCCCAGCCGTGCGCCGCATCCAGCCCGGGCCGTGCATCTTCTGCCGGCAGAGAGAGATGAGGGAGGGAGGGCGCCGAGGGAGGTAAAGAAAAGAAAAAAAATGACGCGTGGGTCTCATTTAGTTATTGCCAGTCTCTATACAGTAGAGATATAGAGGATGAACGAGCACAAAGAAATTGAATATAATGTAGAGAATCTTGATAACCAAGTAAAAATATTTTTTTAGGTGATGAATTTAGAGTATCACGAATGCGGACAACCTAACACCACTAAAGCGATGGGGGCACAATCGCGGGCTTTGATAGGTTCGCAGCGCGGGTATGTCCAATAGACTTGTGGCAAAACCTGCTTACCCGCCCCGCTTGCAATCCTATCAGGAACCCTCTATAGGCCCTGTTTAGTTCTCACCCTATAAACCTTGTAAACGCAAAAAAGTAGTCACATCGAATGTTTCGACACATGCATGAAGTATTAAATGAAGTCTATTTACAAAACTTTTTGCATAGATAGGCTGTAAATCGCGAGACGAATCTAACGAGCCTATTTAATCCATGTGTTTGCAACAGTGGTGCTACAGTACCCATCCGCTAATTATTGATTGATTATGGATTAATTAGAATCATTAGATTCGTCTCGCGATTTACAACCTATATGTGCAAAAAGTTTTGTAAATAGACTTCATTTAGTACTTCAAATTAACAAAATTTCAACACAAATTTTTTTGCGTTTACCCTTAGGATTTATACTTTGTCCAAAAAGACCCAAATCTCCATTCCAGCAATGCCCATCGGGCAGCACTCTCACTTGAGTCGCACCAACCAACTCGGAACTCGGAAGTAGTTCGTCAGGTGTCGCGCACACCGCCGACGTGGCTGCCTTTGACAGGTGTCAACGTGCACACATGGACGAAGACGAGCCCCAACTACTTCGAGCTGGTGCAGTTGCGACACTGACTTGGTGACCCTACATTACTGGAGCAAGTGTTTGGTGGTAGCTGGAGCCTGGAGGTTGCAGCCGTAGTGGTGATGGGCCCGGCACGGACAACAACTCCGTACTCTCATCGGCCCGTGTTGAGGGTGGGCTCTGGGCCCACGAAATGTATTAAATTAAACAACAACACTATCCTGATTAAGATGCACATGTTTGTATATGCATATATTTAATATTTTCTAAATTATTTTATTAATTTTTTTTAAAATCATTTTATCAATAAATGGAACACATGGCCAGGGGAACTTTTGGAGGGATGGAGGCATGGAGCCCATATCTAAACACGTACTATGCAACAACACTGGAAATGGTTGATGCATGAAAACACAAACTTTTTTGTGCATAACAGAAATTATGAAAATTGTTAAGTATAATACCAAAGCATGTGCTATGTGACTATGTCCATACTACTAAAATTTCAAATGCACATGTTTTTATCATAATAAATTTTCGAATCATCATAAATGAAGATACATTGAAAATAGTCAGAATATAGTTTTGATGATGAGAATTTTATGCATAATATAAGCAGATATTTTGACCATACTAGGAAGCAGATTTATTTTAATATAATGTATAAGGATACATACAAATGTATTTTGCAAGTTAAACATAAAAACAATTATGTAGGTCAAGATGCATATAATATTATTTCTGGAAATATGCTTCAACAAAGAAACAAGAACACACACAAATAGAAACTACTTAATTAGTCAAATACATATACATAAGATGCATGCACATATTTTTTGTGTACATAAGATAGGAACAAAGGCACAAAGCACATATTAATTTCCAGTTGTAATAAACAATCGCATGCATGTATCAACTTTTCTCAATAGCATAATAATCCTGTTTATTTTCCAATCCAACCCAGATGCTGCATGCATGTTGCATGTAAATTTGTATTTTAAAAAATGAAAATCAAAATATGTACGGATCAAAAGTTGCATGCACATTCAAATTCTGTACACACATTTTTTTATTCGCTATGCGCGGGTCCACAGATCCGTGTATTTCCCAATTAAAGTCTAACGTTATGCAGAGAAATTGCAATACAAAATTATATCTGTTCACGAATGTCGAGAAGAAGTAGCTGGCGCAGTATCACGACGGATCCTCGCGACGCGACTCCTTTTATTTTATCCCTATTCCCGGACGAGACTAAGGTGCCGTTTGATTTCAGAGATTTTTTTAAATCTCTGTCACATTAAATTTTTTTTTATTTAAAGTATTAAATAATTTCTATTTATACATTTTTTGACAGCTGAGTGTTAATTCGCGAGACGAATCTAATGAGACTAATTAATCCATAATTTGCTACAGTAACGTTACCGTAACCATCCGCTAATCATAGATTAGTATACCTTATTAGATTCGTCTCGCAGTTTAGCTTTAGAATTCTACAGTTAGTTTTATAATTAATCTTTATTTAATACTTTTAAATACTAAGATTCTTTTTAATGTGACATAAACTAAAATTTAATCTCTCAAACCAAACAACCTCTAATAAATGAAAACTCTGACATCACGCACGCAGATGCCTGAAGCCTGAAGGCGTCGTCGTCATCCAATGCCACACGCAAGCACAAGCACCAGCCTTTGATCCTTTGATTAGAGCTCGATCACGATCAGACCATGTGAAAAATCACTTGTCGTCTTGTTTGGTTGCTAACTGAACACGTCCATGATCCACATCCATCAATCGGCTAAGCGCCTGAATTAATCCACCGGTCCCCACGCAGTTAAGCAAGCAGGGGCCACCGGGTCAGCAGCAGACGCCAACTGAAACAAGTAAACCGCCGGCCGGTTGCCGCTCCCCACGCGGCGCCTCCCTCCCCGGCGACGGCCTCCGGCGAGGACGAGGAGGCCCCTTCCTTTGGGTACCTGAAGGGCTGGCTGACGAACTGAACTGATGGGGAGTCAAAAGATGCTTCAGGGGCAGGCAAGGCAAACTGGCGTGCTGCCCTTGGTCTCTTGACTCCCGGAGCAGCCAGGGTTCATCACACCGGCCTGGTTCGATGCATGTGCAATGGTGGCCGGAGCACGGGGGCACCTTGATGGAATACAGAAAAATAATGGCCAAACCAAACTCGTGCTCGGATCCTACCAGCTAGTGGTGTATTCTCTCGCCGGAAACAGAACGGGTCATTGATCTTTTTTTTTTTTGAGATGTGCAACTCTTTAGTTTGCTCCCTGCTTCGTCAGAAAAAAGGAAAAACCTTTGCCAGTTTCCTTTCCAAAAAAAAAAAAAAGAAAATGTTTGCCAGTGATGGATAACAGGTGAGCGGCCGGAGCGGGATCACGCCGGCGGCAGAGGGCGGCGCCGGGCGACGGCGAGATGAGTGGCGATGCAGGTCTGAAAGATGACGCGCGCGGTGTCTCCATGCATACGTTTTGATTCCAATTCATAGATTCCGCATAGTTCTGAACTTCTGATGCGTTATCTTGAAGCTGCAGATCACCACCCAGTCGAATGAATGAATCCTGAAAATCACAAAAGTGCTGTTTCTTCGTTGAAAATAAAGGGCTAGGATTTCAATCACCCCGCTCCTGCTGCTGAAACTCACTTTTGACCTCGAATTTTTTTCATCAAGCACGTCGCCATCAGGCTGGGAATGACACCAGAAAACAACTGCGACGGCGACGACTCCAACGGTGGGGCGGAGCTAGCTCTGTTCATCCATGTCAGCTCCATCGATGATTTCGTACAAAATTGGTCAAGAATCACTGTTATGCACTGTTTATACGTAGACCTGACACAGTGTCATGGAGGTGCTCACCAGGCCAATGGAAAAAGGTGGCCGGATTTCCTACCCTCTTCCGACGGCCGCGATCTCTCGCCTGCTTTGATCCACGGCCACCGACGGCCCCCTCATCCACCAACCCACCCCACCAAGAATTGCTCCTTGATTGAGGATTTCAGGTCATGAAGAAATTGATTTGAGTGAACTCAAAAAAACAAAAAATCTGCACCTGTGCCGACTACCAACCACCCTTAGCAGCCATTGGCGGCTTCAGACTGATGCCATGGTCCATGGACCGTGCCCACGGAGACGAGTTCTCCGTAGCCGCCTCAGCTGCTTTTTTTTAAGCCTCTCATCTGGGTACACCAACCCTACACACACCATACGTACAAAAACAAATCTATAACTACACTCAGATCAAATCGCGTCCTTCGTGAGATCACCGGATCCATCCAAGGCTCCGTAGGCGACGGGCGCGTTGCAATCCTTTTGTGGCTCCACGCGTGAGAGACAACTGAATTTAATAGGGAACGTACTGTTCCCGGTGGGAAATACGGGACGAGCAGCGCTCGAACCCGCGACCGGTGGCCTCCGCACTGGAGAGCGCACCAACCGAGCTAAGGCTCGGTCCCCAGCTGCTTCCTTCTTGGTGCCAACGAGTCCCACCAAAACGCACCCCGGAGTGGCGGAGTCTATACATAACCCCTCCCATCAGCCCCCACGGCAGCCTCGCCATCTCCGCCTCTCCCCGGCAAGCACGCGCACGCCCCCAGAGCCGACCAACCATGGCCGCGCACTCCGTCGCCGCCGCGCACGCCACCATCGCCGCGCGCGCGGCCCCGGCGCCCGGCGCCGCGGCGTCGGCCCCGGCCGAGCGCCTCGGCTTCCGCCGCCTCAGCTCGCTCGCCGGCCGCGGCCTGCGCACCCCGGCGCCGGCCGGACGCGCGCTCTCCGCGGCCGCGTCCCGCCGCCAGCGCGTCGTGCGCGCCGCCGCCGTCGAGACGCTCGAGGGCAAGGCCGCCGCCGGCGAGCTGCTCGAGAAGTCGGTCAACACGATCCGGTTCCTGGCCATCGACGCCGTGGAGAAGGCCAACTCCGGCCACCCGGGGCTCCCCATGGGATGCGCGCCCATGGGACACATCCTCTACGACGAGGTCATGCGCTACAACCCCAAGAACCCCTACTGGTTCAACCGCGACCGCTTCGTCCTCTCCGCCGGCCACGGATGCATGCTCCAGTACGCCCTGCTCCACCTCGCCGGATACGACAGCGTCAAGGTGAGGCAGCTGATGCACCTCTCGTTCCCTTTTTCCATCTTTTGTTGGTTGGAGCGGCGAAATCGGGAGTAGGTTCGTCTGTAAAGTTTGGATCTTGTTGGGTACTCCAGTAGAAAGGTTGGATCTTGAATGCTATCTTTCGCTGGCGGCTTCGTAATTTTCCTAGAAAAAGGGTGTGCCTTTGTCCAGCTGTCAGAGATCTATGATTAGTGGAATTCAAGTTTCCTAGGAAGTTGAGATGGAAACTCAGACGTTCCACCGTGGACCAATCATCACTCATGTTTAGCTGACCAAAACTGTAGTGTAATTCGCCTGGACTGAGCTGCTTAGTGTTTGACATGGATCATTTACAATTGCGTCTCCTCTGATGCAATTGATTTTTTTAACTCCGCTGCAGGAGGAAGACTTGAAGCAATTCAGGCAATGGGGGAGCAGGACTCCCGGTCACCCCGAGAACTTTGAGACTCCAGGAGTTGAAGTTACCACTGGTCTGTTCACCTTTACTAAGATCACGCTTGCTGTAACCTGCCCTGCTGTAATATGAAACTGAAAATTTCAATTTTTATCTGTTTCTCCTGCAGGACCCCTTGGTCAGGGTATTGCCAATGCTGTTGGGTTGGCACTTGCCGAGAAGCACCTGGCTGCTCGCTTCAACAAGCCTGACAGTGAGATTGTCGACCACTACACGTAATAATTCTATTGTCAATGTGCCACGTTTTGCCGTTGATTGTGTTTGGGCAGTTTTGGTTACATGTTTCGTCAATTTTGTACAGGTATGTTATTTTGGGAGATGGTTGCCAAATGGAGGGTATTGCCAATGAAGCTTGCTCCTTGGCTGGACATTGGGGTCTTGGCAAGCTGATTGCTTTCTACGATGACAACCACATTTCCATTGATGGAGATACAGAGATCGCGTTCACAGAGGATGTGAGCACCCGTTTTGAGGCTCTTGGGTGGCATACAATCTGGGTCAAGAACGGAAACAATGGCTATGATGACATTCGTGCAGCCATTAAGGAAGCAAAGGCAGTTACTGACAAGCCTACCTTAATCAAGGTTGGTTTCTTTGGAATCTGCAATCTTGATATTCAGTTTTCTGTAGACTTTATCACATTTGTCTAATTTGTACTCTTTGTAGGTGACTACCACAATTGGTTTTGGATCTCCAAACAAGGCCAACTCATACAGCGTTCACGGAAGTGCATTGGGCAGCAAAGAGGTCGAAGCAACCAGGCAAAACCTTGGATGGCCCTATGAGCCATTCTTTGTGCCGGAGGATGTCAAGAGGTTTGTCTCCTATTGGTGCTAGTATTCTAGTGATCTGAATGAGATGATGAACTGTATAGCACTCACCCTACGATTTCTTTGAATGGATTACTGCAGCCACTGGAGCCGCCACACACCCGAAGGTGCTGCACTTGAGGCTGAATGGAATGCTAAGTTTGCAGAGTATGAGAACAAGTACGCAGAGGATGCAGCAACCTTGAAAAGTATCATCTCAGGGGAGTTCCCTGCTGGCTGGGCTGATGCTCTTCCTGTAAGTATACATGTATACTTGCAATACTACAGCTGTTATGTAGAGGATTAAACTCTGATGGTAGATTATTGTTTTTTTTTTCTTCTAGAAATACACTCCAGAGAGTCCAGGAGATGCCACCAGGAACCTCTCCCAGCAGTGCTTGAACGCACTTGCTAAAGTTGTGCCGGGTCTTATTGGAGGTAGTGCTGATCTTGCGTCTTCCAACATGACACTGCTTAAGATGTTTGGTGACTTCCAGAAGGATACGCCTGAGGAACGCAATGTCCGCTTTGGAGTCAGGGAGCACGGAATGGGCGCCATTTGCAATGGCATTGCTCTGCACAGCCCAGGGTTTGTTCCATACTGTGCTACTTTCTTTGTCTTCACCGATTACATGAGAGGTGCCATGAGGATCTCAGCTTTGTCTGAAGCTGGAGTTATCTATGTTATGACCCACGACTCTATTGGTCTCGGAGAAGATGGTCCGACCCATCAGCCCATTGAGCACTTGGTGAGTTTCCGCGCAATGCCCAACATATTGATGCTCCGTCCTGCTGATGGTAATGAGACCGCCGGAGCATACAAAGTTGCAGTTCTCAACAGGAAGAGGCCATCTATCCTCGCTCTCTCCAGGCAAAAGCTTCCTCACCTGCCTGGTACCTCAATTGAGGGTGTTGCGAAAGGTGGATATACTATCTCTGACAACTCAACCGGCAACAAGCCTGACCTCATTGTATTGAGTACCGGCTCTGAACTGGAGATTGCTGCCAAGGCTGCTGATGAGTTGAGGAAAGAGGGGAAGACTGTCCGTGTCGTGTCATTCGTTTCCTGGGAGCTTTTTGAGGAGCAGTCAGACGAATACAAGGAGAGCGTTCTCCCAGCGGCTGTTTCCGCAAGAATCAGCATTGAGGCAGGGTCTACTCTTGGATGGGAGAAGTACGTTGGATCCCAGGGCAAGGCCATTGGCATTGACAAATTCGGTGCAAGTGCTCCTGCTGGAAAGATCTACCAGGAGTATGGCATCACTGTGGAGAGCGTCCTTGCAGCAGCCAAGAGCTTTTAAGAGTCAACAGTCTTGAGTTTTTGCCACCATTGATGCCAAAAGGAACACTATACCTTGAAATCTTGTGCCCATAGCTTGGAATAATGGCGGGAGCGGAAAGATGCCTGCATTTAGAGCGTGAGTGGTATTTTAGGCCTGTAATAAACAATGCCTTTTCCATTTACGTTGGTTTTGTTTGGCGACCCTTAGACGATTCATGAAGGTGTGCCTGATTTAACTGGGTGCTGGTTTTGGTAACATTGGCAATGAACTGATGAAAGTAGTCTTGCATCGATGTTTCATTCTTTGCAAGATCGCCTTGAAGGGCTTTTGTCACACTGTGCCTTCTTAGTTCATGCATTTTTCTTTTATACGGTTCCTAATGAATTTAATCATTGCAATAAACATTATGTTTGTTGAACTTCATGGGATCTGTCTTTTTCCCTGAATTGTATTGAATTCAAATGTCTCGAGCATCTGAATCTGATGGTCTGTTGCAGTAAAGAAGTGAACAAAATAAGTACCAATGCACTTACTTCAGCAATTGCTAGCTGTCTCTGCTATCAGGACATCTCGGTTGAAGCTCCGATCTGAATGTTGAATGTTGCTTGGCTGTGGGTAGGCTCATCTGAAACATGTGAACATCAGGACACCGGACGGCGGACGCTATCTCTGCAAACATTTTTGTGTGCCCTTCATGCTCTTGCCTGCTGAGTGGAGGCGATCATGCACGGCGGCTGCCCGGTACCGGTACGGCTAGGAAGGATGAGCAGATGAGCTCCCTCCACTGCTTTCTGTCATGTGATCCGACTCTACGGCGGTAGGGCCCCTGTTTTTCGCTGGTTCTGAAACCGTAGGCCGTTAGAAATGCTAGTGAACTGAAACCGGAGATGGGCTATCCATATTATTGTCGCTATCCATATCGTCGTCTTCTTTAAGGTGTTTGGAGCCTCAGGATTTTAGGACACAATGTGAGAGTCCCAGGTCGCTGTTCTTGCCCCCTTTTTCTCTTCTTACTTGGCTGCATTTGGGGCGGTTGGTGCCGTTGGTGATGGATCGGCAGGACAACAGGATGTGAGCGCCTCAGGTCGCTGTCCTTGCCCCCTTTTTTTTTCATAGTTGGGTCCTGTTTAGTTCCCACCCCGTAAACACAAAAAAGTCGTAAACGCAAAAAAGTGCAAAGGAATCTTGCTAATTTGAAGTACTAAATGAAGTCTATTTACAAATTTTTTTTTGCATGGTTGGGCTGTAAATCGCGAGACGAATCTAATGAGTCTACTTAATCTATAATTTGCAACAGTGATACTACAGTAACCATCCGCTAATTATTGATTAATCATGGATTAATTAGCATCATTAGATTCGTCTCGCGATTTACAACCCATCTGTGCAAAAAAATTTGCAAATAGACTTCATTTAATACTTCAAATTGACAAGATTCCCACGCAAATTTTGTTTGCAAAAATATGTAAAACAAACTAAACAGGGCCTTGGCTGCATTTGGTGCCGTTGGTGATAGATCGGCAGATGATCGGCAGGATAGGATGTGAGCGTCTCCGGTCGCTGTCGTTGCCCTTTTTTTTTCTTACTTGGCTGCGTTTGGTGTGGCTGATGCTGATGGTGATGGATTGGCAGGTGATGGGTGCCAAGATTCTGTACCCCCCGTGCATGGTGTCTGGTGAGAGCTTGAGTTCAGTTCCACTATCGCCTTGGTGGTTTTGCTTATTCATCCAATTGATGTTTTCCCTCTCTTTTCCCCCGTTTGTGTCATTTCGAGCTGCATAGACTCATGGAGGCCAAAGAAGTTCAAGAATTTGAGATCGCTTGATAGCAGATAGCACGGTGATGCCGTGGACACTAAAGTTCCAATCAAGGATTTTTCTTAAAAAAACAGATCTATGTATCAATACTAACACCATGTTTCACTTGGAAATTTAGAGGTTCAAACTTCATTACTTATTGCAATAACGGCCTGCAATAGCATCTGAGTGTAACAGTGGCCGCTAAGTCACATCATGCTATCTACCTTGTAGAGCTGTGGTGGTAGCGGCCGCTATCGGTACTATTTGTTACATCCTGCTATCTACTATATGAAGTATTTATTAGGTTAATCAAAGATGAATTAATTAGTCAATTCCTGACGCCTTCTAAACCTACATGAAGTCTCATTGAATGTAATGAATATCTGCTCTCTCTACTCACTTGAGCAATTAGCACCTATTCAAGAAAACGGGGATCCAGAGGAACCAAATGCCTATGATGGGTATGTGGACGTCTCCATGCTTTCATTGCTGCATCCCATTGCCTTTATATTGAGCCTCTGTGTCCTTTAACTCCACCATAATACATTGTTTTTTTACTTGTTCTTGTGTGATTTGTAAATAAAGATGTAAAAAGCAATTGTAATGAATCTCGATGTAGAATTCAGTTCAATAAAGTTAATTTGGCCCTTCATTATATTTCAATGTGATGCGCTATAACAGTATATAGAATGTATAAATAAGTAAAACATAATATGTTGTGGTAAATTTATGAGCAAAACAGAGTGAAAAAACAGAGTGAAAAATAAGGTGGAAATGCTCCATAAGCTGGCAAATTAACAGGGAAATTAAGGAGAACTTCCACATAGGATAGACCTGCCACTGCCATGGCGACCCACTTTCCCTACCATTGAAGAAACTACGAAAAGATTTATTCCCTATGGTTTCCTAGCAAAATGGTAGATAACAATTGGCACCTTGTTGAATCGAAGTAATCCATCTTTGATGATTTTGTCGGCATCCAACTATTCTCGAATTGCTTTATTCAATAATTCAAATAAAGGATTCCAATGTGGTAAAAGAATTGAATCCTAGAATTCCTATATGAGACATTTTTGGGCTCTTGCTGCTTTGTTTCTCTCTAGCTCGGAATGAGCTGTAGGGAAAATGGTGATTCTAGTAGTGCACTTAAGCAATATGTGTTTTGCTATCTTTAGAACTGTCCAATTATGCCAAAACTGTCCAATTATGCATGGAAGGTTTATTATCACAAGAACAAATCAGATGCTACTGTGGGTCTCATGTGTCAGACGTCGCCATTTTTTTTTCCCTCCATGCCCTTGAGAAATAGATCGAGATGCCTATGATGATAAAATCAAGTGAGGTTGATTCCCAACACCTTCTAAGCCTATACAATGTCTCATCCAAACTCAGTGCGAGTGAATCTCTATCTGTCTCTGAGGAACTGACGCCGATGGACCATTAAGAAAGGCTTGGAAAGGAACCTGATGCTTATGGTGGCATTGTGGATGTGGTGGTTGCCCTTTCGTTTCTGCATCTTCGTTGCCTTAAACTGGCCTCTGCGTCCTCGGGCTTTAACTCAACGCATCTAAAGAAGCACCAACTCCTGTAAACATTATAAGGAAAATAAATGACGCTCGAAAATTACACTGGATACCACGTGCTGGGGCTGCTCAAAATAAATTGCTCTGGCTAACTGAAAATTTGTAATGAGTACGACACATAGGGATAGAATACTCGGGTAGGATTTGTATTTGATGTCTCTCCAGTGAACCAGCTGTTTGCGCCAAATACAATTTAGCAGTGTGTTCTGCGTGCTATTATACTGTAAGAGCTGCACAGTCTTGCAGGAAACTGAAGTCTACTATCAGAACTTTGCTTGCCGGCCATTCTCAACTTGCACGATAATAGACACATTGGCTAGTGCTAGAGTTTCTGGCTCAACATCTAGATCCAGCTCTGACCAAGCTGAGCTCTGTCAGGATCGGTTCGCTGCAACCAGAGCCAACGTGATCTGAGCGCGAAGCCAGCGAGTTTCAGGTCAAGAACACCCAAACCGCTCAGCTCTGTCAGGATCATTCTGAGATTGAAACCCGAGTAGGTTAGTTCCTGATGCCTTCTAAGCTTACGTAAAGTCACATCAAATTCAACATAAGTGCGATCTGTATCTTGCGAATATAGGCTGATATCACTATCTGCTCGAAGAATTGTACCAATTGTTGAGCCCGGTGATGCTTATGATGGGCATTGTGAAAGCAAGTACTGCAGATACCATTTGCTTTGCACGTGCTGACTGCTAGCTGGACACAAAACTGACATTGCTCTGCATAAGAGCGTGGCCACGTGCACCTGCCAAAGATCGGCCAAGCACTCGAGCTCGGATTGGGATACATGCAGCGAGATGTTCTCTGCCTTGGCCCCTTGTTGTTCAGTCTGTGCAAGCATGCAGGGCAATCTGAGCATACCCACTGTAACAGACTGAAATCGTTAAGGGACGCAGATGGATAGAATGATCAGGAAGAATTCAGTTTCTGTTCTCTGGTCAATTTTGTTTGTCGCTTCATGTTTTCGGCTTCATTTGCACAAAATACAATTCAGTATTGGCCAAATACGCAAGAAAACCTCAAGCCTGTCACTACTTCTCCATCATGACGACACTGTAAACTTCCACAAAGATATAGTGTGGCTGAAAGATCAGTCCCGACTCCCGGTGCCTCCTAATTATACGTACATGATAATTCATACGTAATTAAACATCAATACATACTCCCTCCGTATAGAAAAAGGATGCCATTTTGGACAAGGTTTGAGTCAAACATTGAGAACATAAATCATGAATAACTTTTAAGTTATTGAATTTGAAAAAGTGAACGTTATATGACTAGATTTGTTTTTAAAATCACTTTCATAAATATATAAATATATATATATATATATCACTTTTCAACATATATTTTTATAAAAATAAGCAGTCGAAGTTATGCTTTGGAGCCGTATCGCTATCCTAAACGACATCTATTTCATATATGGAGGGAGTAGTATCCAATTTACTGCCTAATTAGTGGGAAAATATATGGGCAGGGGTGGGCCGTGGGCATGGTCCACCTTAGTCTGCACTAAGCTCCACCCTAATCTCTAGTATATATCATGGGAGATCTTCGGATAGATCATCGACCACCACAGTTCATTTTTGGGCTGCGCTGCCTGGATGACTGGCCTCTGCAACAATTCAAAGAAGCAGGCTTAGAAACCTAAAATGTCCACAAACCATTTCCGATGCCCTCTAGTCCTATAAAAAAAAAAGGCTTGTGTAAGGTGATGTAGTGTAAGGTGAGCACTGTGTACAAGAAGACGTCTTGCCTTTGCCTCGTTTATATTCAGCCTGCGTGGTTGTGTGCCTAGGGCATGTGAAAGCCATAACAGTCACCAGATGGTAGGTGATTGGGAATGAAAATGACCGAGCCCTGCTAGCACTCCCTTTTCTGAAGCTGAAACTCCACTTCAGTGAAGCCTGGGTCCCGCTGAAACTGAAACGTGAGTCAGAGTAGCTCAGTTGCTGAGATGAATTGCTCTGCGTAACTACGCACACGTGACAGTACATAGCACTGAAATCACGCATAAGTCTTGAGTCATTTAAGTGCAAATATGGTAGATACAAAGCGACTCGTAGGGTGCTGCGTGCTAAAGAGAAAATGCTCTACTAGCAAAATAAAAATTTGTAGGAGTATGTACACACGGGGACACATTATTAATTAATTTGATGTTCTTCCACTTCCAGTGGTCCATTCATAATTTTCAAATAAATATGGTTCAACAATTAGTTTCACATGCTATTCTACCTCTAGGATTTAATTTGTCCAAAAACTCTGAAAATCCTATCACGGCCACTCCTCACAAACCTGTGCGAATGCACAATGCGCTGGTAGAAAAATGTTAGTAATAGTTTCAAATTTTATAATATAAAATAATTTATTTATTAATTTTAAAGTTAAATTAGAATTTTTAAATTTTACAAAATGCAAAACCATTTTTGAAACCACCCAATGACTAGATTTGCCCGGTCCAATAGCTGAATGGCCCTCTATATTCAGTTATATAGTTGAAGGTTGAAAATCACTAGCTACGCCGAAACCTGACAGCAGCGCTGCTCCAGATCCGTCAACTCGTAGTAGTGTTGTAATGCCATGTAGATATGTTGAAGGCCATGTAGCTGCTGAATTTTTAGACATTGTAGCTGCTTTCCTGATGCTTCGTATTTATATCGTGGTGTATCTTCGATGTGAAATTGTGGTATATGGTGGATGAATGGTTTAAAGAGTCGACACCTGATTCCTATATAGGAGAAGTCAGAACGGTATCTTTATGTGTAAAGATCTATTTCCACACTAGTGAAGTTCGGTGGAGATTTATGTGGGAGTAAAATGCATGGCCAGTTCTTAAACTTGTTGGACTGTGTCACTTAGGTCCATATACTCTCAAATTGCAGATTTGAATACCTAAATTTAGCCTCGGGTGTCATTTAGATCCATGTACTTTTAAAATGCAGATTCTACTCCCCAATCTTGGCTTCAAAAAAAAAAATCTTGGCTTCAAGTGTCATTTAGGTCCCTATACATTTAAAATACGGTGTTATCTCAATTAAATTGATAAAACTTTTTGAAATAGATACATATTAGTTATAGTCAAATAAAATTAATTTAACTGAAGAATGTACATGATATTGATGAGTATGATCAAAGAAACCTAAGTTCAAAGATGCATTCAATCAAAATGCTACTCAATCAACTTATGGGAAAAAATTTGGCAAAAAATTGTACCCACTTTCTTCCAGTCTTGGTGGATAAATCATAGGGTCCAAGGTAGCACGATAGGATCGTCTGCATCATCATCGCTGAGAAAGTCCAATGGATTTGCCTGGGGCAAATCCTATGTCACTGGCGTTGTTTGTAGTGGTTGCTGTGTGAACTTAGCACATGTATCCGCTTTAGTTGCCGTCGTGCTAGTATTGAACCTTTCTATGCGTGCATGCCTTAACTACTTTAGTTTTCTGCTTAACCTGCATATATGTGCTTGATTTGTAGTCTTTCCTGTCAGAACTTAGCACGTGTAACCAGTGACCTACTAGGTTGAATGTTAGAAATTGATGTGGGACCATGAAGAGTCGAACGAGGTTAATGCCCGATGCCTTCTAAGCCTACACGAAATCTCATCAAAATGCAACATAAGTGCGATCTCTATCTTGCGAATATAAACTGCTCTCCCTATCTGCATGAGGAATTGGTACCAATTGTTGAGCCCGATGATGCTTATTATGATCGGCATCGTGAAAGTGGTGTTGCTCTCTCTCTCTCTCTCTCTCTCTCTCTCTCTCTCTCTCTCTCTCTCTCTCTCTCTCTCTCTCTCTCTCTCTCTCTGACGAGATGCTAGGGGACGGCACAGAGCTGCCTACCAATCTTTTTTCTTCCCTCCTGTAGTGTTCCCCTCCTTTTCATGTGTTCGTGCTCCCGTTGCCTTTTATATCGCCACGACCAGCTCAACAAAATGAAAAGGAAAATAAAATAAAAATGGGAGCTGAAATCACGGTGAAGTTAAAATTGGAGTAACTCGAGTGCAAGTACTACAGATACCATGTGCTTTGCACGTGCTGACTGCAAGCTGAACTCAAACTGAGAGTGCTCTGCATTAGAACGTGACCACGTGCACCTGCCCAAGAAGATCGGCCAAGCATGCGATCTCGGATTCGGAAACATGCAGCAATATGTTCTGTGCCTTGGCCCTTGTTGTGTGTGTGTGCAAGTATGCATGTGTTGTTTTTTATTCGCCTGCATTGCATGCGTCCTTGTTTTTTTTATATAAAGAAAAATGTTTTAACTTTTGGCATGGTGATGCATAGAGCCACTATCTGAACAAGGTAAAATACAATAAAAATGCAGGCTGTATATATTGCATCAAACACAAGTATTATTTGCAATGCATCTGAACAAGTATTAGCTTGATAAAAGAAGGAAAAATAAAAGGAGTACTGAAATTACACTACAACTAATTAAAACTCGAGCACTAAAGTGCGAACACTGCAGATTTTGTATTTAATGCGTTTCTAGTTATTTGCACAAAATACAATTCAGAATTGGGCAAATACGCAAGAACGCCTGAAGCCTGTCACTACTCACTACTTGTCCATCGTGTACTATCGTTCTAAACTTCCACTAATATACAATGTGGCTGAAAGATCAGTAGTCCTGGTGCCTCCTAATCATACGTACATGATAATTCATATGTAATTAAACAGCAATATATAGTCTCGAATTTACTGTCTAATTTGTGGGAAATTACATTGGCAGCCTAGCTAATCTCTAGTATAAAGCATGTGAGATCTTGGGAAGGATCATGTAGCACACGTGTTCGATCATTTCCTGGCTGCGTTGCGTTGCATGGATGGCTGGCCCAAAAACAATTCAATATAATGGAGGAGGCTCAGGAAGTCAAAACGTCCTGAGGGAATGAAAGGGCGACCAGAGGGGGTGAATGGGAGCCGATTGAAAATTCTTGCAATCGAGAGCTCGGCCTAAGATCCCAAGTTCGCACCCAACCCTCAAGTCCTAGGTGAAGTGTAGAGTAGCCATGGAGGAGCTACACTAACACAAAACATCCCTAGGAACAAGCGAGAAGTAACGCAGAAGCAAACAGCGAGAAGAAGCTGCTGAAGAACACGCACGGTATACACACCGGTTGAACCGACGTGCACAGGGGCACCTCGTCGGTTTAACCAACGCACATAGCCGGCAGCACGAGAAAGCAAGCACCGGTTGAACCGACGCAATGGTTTGAACTGCGTCGGTTCAACCGATGCTACACACCGGATGATCCGGCAAAATCCAATTTAAACGCCGGTGCAGTTGACCAGAGAGATTGCAAAATGAACGTTGTGAACGTCGGTTAAACCGACGCTATGAAAAACCTATACGTCGGTGCAATGGGTAAAATAGCAAAACCCTAACACAGAACAACCTACTCACCGGTTGAATCGACGCAACATGACCACACACGTCGGTTTAACTGGTGATAGGTAAAAACTCTGTTCGAGTCCAGAAACGATTTTCCAGTCTGCGTTTTGCTCAAAAACTCGATGATCGAAGGATCAAATCAAGTCCAAATCTCACCAAAATTTGTAGGCACGATCACAAAGGACTTGTGAACATGACCACGGAAGGAATCGACGAATCACTCCAAGGTTTGGGAGGAATCGAAGAAATTCCGAGCAAGATTGGGGTTTTCTCAAGATTGCAACAACTTCGATTCAGGGTGACTCATTATTCCGGAGGGTATAGCACTAGGCCAGATGGTTTTGAATCACTACAAAGATTCATGAAATCATCAAGAAGTAGACCATCATCTCGTGCTCAAGGATTGACAAAGGAAAATCGAATTTCAACCAAACGAGTCACAAACAAAGCACAAGATGGACGAAATTGAATCAAAGTCAAAACCCCGGAGGGCACAAGGAGGGAAGGGCCTCCTTTCCCATCAAATCTTAGTACAAAAATCTCAACAATCCATACCTCTTGTTCTCATCCTTGAGAGAGAGAGAGGAGAAGAACAGGGAGAGAGAGAGACACAGGAGAGAGGTGGGAGGCGCTGGCTGGTGGGAGTGTTTTTTCCAGGCGCAGGGGAGAGAGGAGAGGGGTGAGGGGGTTTTTAAGGTGCCCACGCAGGGGTCCAAAATACCCCTAGACTCAAACTAGAAACTAAAACGCCCGCAGGGGCTAAACCGGAAATATTTACATGATCTCATCTGACGGCCGAGGTTCTTTCTTCGAAACGAAGTCTTCTCCGCGATGCCGCCATGTCGATGAAGATCCGGTTCGCGGGTTTAGGGGGTCCGCGAAACCCGGGTAGGTGGCCGGTTTTGAGAAAACCGCCAAAACTCCACACGCGATAAGATTCCCGCCTCCATGCCGTGGCCCTAGACGCTGTTCCTACCTCGGCCTTCTGACGGCCCTAGACTCCGTCCGACGCCCGTCACCTCCTCGCCCGCAGCGAGGCCCTAGACGCCGTCGACGCCCGTCGCCTCCATCAGTTCCGAGACTGACGCCCGTGCCTCCACGACTTGGCGTATTCAACCGCCGTCTGCCTCCTTAGTTTTGTGGCACAAACCAAGAAACCCGCCTTCCGTCGCCGCTTGCGCCCTCGATCCAGGAGTGGACGCCACAGTTGCCACCTGGCACGAGCTCCAGTCCCGGCTGCCCTTCACCGCCGTCCACCACACGGTCCATCGGCCACAGCACCTTCACGGCAGCTCTCCGTCGACACTTGACGCCCGTGTACCTGCAATCCAAAGACCAAGCACACGATCACCCCGAACGGTTGACAATTCACTCATCACAAGCAGGATTGAGTACTCCACATTCCTCAATCTCCCCCTTGATGAGTGCATTGTCAACACACCACAAACGAACCAAGAGAGAAGCAAAAACCTAGAAGAACAAAGAAGTAAGAAGGAACTTGAACAAGTGACAAAAGTTCGAAAGAAGCAAGAACAAGTCACTTGACCAAGCAGAGATCGATTCCCTATGACAAGGGTAACAGCTCGACACAATCGATCAAACACAAGCATGACTCCTCAAAGACAGAGGCAGGGCTCGACACAGTCATGCCAGAAATGGAGGAAAAACCAGGAGCTAAACAAAACAGAAACTCCCACTGAAATGCATTTCCCCCTTACCAGTGCAACTCTCACCACATGTATGCACTCTCAAAGCCTTGTGCACAACAAGTTTTTTTTGGGTTCTCTCAACAATCAAACAACTAAACTCCCACTTGTTCGAACAACTTCTCCCCCATGTTGGCACATGCACACATCAAGGTTAAAAGGACCTAAAGCTCCCCCTGAAACTGAGACTCCCCCTGAAAATATGCTATGCAATGAATGCAATGCAGGAGGTGTAAGTGAAAGCATTCAGGGATACAATGATATGAGCAACAACTAGTCACAAGCATGTGTGCATCCATAAACAAGACCTGCATCTAGCTCAACAGGGTATATCAAATCAGTCTAGAGCATGCAAGTTCGGTTTAGGAGAAATAAAAGCATCACCCTTGATCTAGCACTAGCAAGTATGAAATGAAAAACAGTGCTAATCAAACTCATACAGGTGAGCCAGGAACATCCAAAGCATGCTGTAAACATTCATTTTGCAATCAAATTATATCAAGCAATTTAATGCCAGGGGTTGAAAGCTTGTCATGCTTTACATAGCAACGAGGCCAAGCCTATGCCAAAGACAATCAGAAGCTTAAAGCACTCGTTTCAGTCATGCACAGCCTTGCCCGGGTTCTCACAAGTGCAAAGTGAGCCGTCCCGAAAGATCGATCAATGCGACAAGCAATCCCACCTGAATTTTTTCATTCCATTTCAAGCACAATTCAAGCAATTTTATCAATTTTAGATCATGTCTAGTATGAATTGCTGAACAAAAGGCTACACTAGTATGAATGAGATAGCAAAGCATATCAACGCACCCTAACATGCTAGTAGCCAAGACAGGGGACCATGTTTTCAAATTTTCAAATCAAAATAGCTTAACTCAGATGATGTCATATACACAGTGGAGCAAGCTATTCATGATCACGTTCATAAACTCACACTAGCAAGCACTAGGAGATCATAGCAATGTATACAAGAATGCTAGTGCAAGTGAGGCAATGCAAAATGCAGAAATGTACAATGCACATGCACAATGCAACTATCAAACCTAAAAAACTAAGAGAAGAACAAATAAACTCTACAAAGCTAACCAAAGAAAAGTCAGCGATCAAAAGGGGTAACAAACCCCAAGCTCCCCTCGCAAGCGAGCAAAGGTGTCCTGCTCAAGAGGTTTGGTTAGGATATCTGCGGTTTGCCTCTCTGAAGGGACATGGATCAAGTCTATGTGGCCTCTCTCATGATTGTCTCGCAGGAAGTGGAACCGAATATCTATGTGTTTGGTTCTGGAGTGTAGGACAGGGTTCTTTGCAATGCTAATAGCGGACATGTTGTCTACAAAGATGGGAACCCTATCAAAACTCAGTCCATAATCCTGCAAGGTTTGTTTCATCCAAAGTATCTGGGAGCAACAGCTAGCAGTGACAACATACTCAGCTTCTGTGGAAGAAAGCGTTACGCTAGCCTGCTTGCAAGAGGACCAAGACACCAAAGATGTACCGAAAAATTGACAAGTGCCGGATGTCGACTTGCGATCCAACCAACACCCACCGAAATCGGCATCAGAAAAGCCTACCAAAACCAGAGAAGAATCCGCAGAGTACCAGAGACCAAACTCAGGGGTGAATTTCAGATACCTGAAGATGCATTTCACCACCTGCCTGTGGGAGGTGCGCGGCGAAGCCTGATACCGCGCACAGAGGCCGACGCCGAACTGAATGTCCGGCCACGTCGCCGTCAGGTACAGGGGAGAGCCGATCATGCTCCTGTACTCCTTTTGGTCCACCGCCTCACCGTCCAAGTCCTCATCAAGCGCTGTCGAAGTGCTGATCGGAGTTGGCTGAGGTGACAAGTCACTCATGTCGAACTTCCGCAGCAAGTCCCTGGTGTACTTGGCTTGATAAACGAACGTGCCCTGAGGAGTTTGCTTGATCTGCAGCCCGAGGAAGAACTACAGCTCACCCATCATACTCATCTCGAACTCCCTGGATATCTGCTCTGAAAACTTGGAGACAAGAGCGTGAGAAGAGCCACCAAAGATAATATCATTCACGTATATCTGAACTAATAGAAAATCAGTGCCAGACCGCATGAGGAACAAAGTTTTATCCACACATCCCATTTTAAAACCTTAGCCAGTAAAAATGTTTTCAGTCTATCATACCAAGCTCTAGGTGCCTGTTTCAAACCATAAAGTGCTTTCTGAAGTTTATAAACATGGTTTGGAAACTTGGGATTTTCGAAACTAGGGGGTTGTTTCACATAAATCTCTTCTTCGATAAAACCATTTAAGAAGGCATATTTAACATCCATTTATAAAACTTTAAAACCCTTAGAAGCAGCAAATGCAAGAAAAATCTGAATCGCTTCCAAACGAGCAACATGAGCAAAAGTTTCCTCAAAATCAATCCCTTCTTTTTGACAAAACCCCTTGGCAATAAGACGAGCATTGTTTCGAACAACCAACCCATCCTCACCCTGCTTGTTTTTGAAAACCCACTTCGTTCCGATGGGATTACAAGCAGGTGGAGACTCGACTAAAACCCAAACTTGGTTTCTTTCAAAATTTTCGAGTTCCTCATGCATGGCATTGACCCAATTAGAATAAAAAAGAGCGTGTCCAATATCTTTAGGCTCAAAAGAGGCAACAAACGCTGAATGAGCAAAGCCAGCGATACTTGTTACCTTGGACCGTGTGACTCTCTCGTTGAGGTCACCTAGCATCTGTTGAGGCAGATGACGACGCTAAATGTGTCGCGGTGCTTCCCTTGTCGAAGTCGCCTCCTCCTCAATCAAAGCTGGTGTCTCCTCATGTGCAACTGGGGAATGCTGAGTCACCTGCTCGATCGGCCCCCGGGAAGTAGACATAGTAGGATCGGGGCCGTCATCATCGTCCGAGCTCGTGGCTGAGGCGACTGGGTCCACAGCATGCGTGGTAGCCTCAACATCACCCTCCGCAGCTTCTTCCTCCTCATCTTCAAAGATGGAGCTGCCGAGCTCATCCTCTCCTGCAACTTCAAAGACAGAAGCATTGCACGGTGCAGTCTCGTCGAAAGTGACTTCACAAGTCTCTCTGACGATGTTAGAATCAATAAGCAACACATGGTATGCTCTGGAATGAGATGCATAACCGAGAAAAATGCCGTCAGACGAGCGAGACTCAAACTTATCAAGATTTCCTTCTTTCAGCACAAAACACCAACCGAAAACTCTGAGATGGTCAACACGGGGCTGGCATCCAAATCGCAACTCATAAGAAGTCTTGTGCATGAAAACACGCAAGAAAATGCGGTTGGACACATAACAAGCGGTATTGACCGCCTCAGCCCAGTACTTTCGAGGAGTCCTATGCTCGTCGAGCATCGTCCTCGCCATCTCAACCAGCGTCCGATTCTTCCGTTCTACAACTGCATTCTGCTGTGGAGTGTAGGGAGAAGAATACTGGTGTTCAAGCCCTTGATCACTGCAAAAGGTGTCAAAACGAGCGTTTTTGAATTCTGTGCCACTATCACTGCGAATCGCCCGTATGGCCTGGGGTAGCTCGTTTTTCAACCTCAAGATCAAGTCTCGAACAAACTCGAAAGCCTCATCCTTAGTTCTCATGAAAAAGACCCAAGAATAGCGAGAAAAATTGTCCACGATCACAAGAACATACCACTTTCCACCAACTGACATCACCCTAGAAGTACCAACTGTGTCCATATGAAGCAACTCTCCAGGGTGAGTGGTCATCACCTGATTAACAGGCGGATGAGAAGCGGCAATCATCTTCCCGTGGTGACATGGATGGCAAACAAGGTCTTTTTCAAACTTTAATTTGGGCAATCCTCGGATTAGGCCAAGTGAGCTAAGTCTAGACAACAAGTTGAAGCTCAAATGTCCAAGTCTCCTATGCCACTTCCATAGATCGGAAGAAGGACCAGCCAACAAGCAACGAGAAGGGCCAAAAGGAGTTCCAGAGAAATCGACCAAGAAAACTCGGTCACGAGGAACGATCCGGCAAACCAGGTCTCCTCTGGAATCCAAAACTCGAGAACAACCCTCCTTGAAGCGAACTTCAAACCCCTCATCAAGAAGTTGCGAAACAGAGAGCAAATTAAAGCCAAGATTCGATACCAAAGCAACCTCTCTCAGGGTGAAGCGATCATAACCTCTAACAGTGCCAACACCACTTACCTTGCCCTTACCATTATCCCCAAATATGATGTATTCTTTATGGCACGTTGGGGTGAGGCTGGAGAACCATTTGTCATTCCCGGTCATATGGCGCGAACAACCGGAGTCCATGATCCATCTGTTCTCCAAGCCTCCGACCTGCACATCAGTAGTGAGACAAAGGGTGAGCAAATGTCACAACACTGGGGTTAGCAAAGTGTGAAGCAAACCAGTGTCGAGCCATTTGCTCTACAGAAGGGTTAGCAAACTCAGGCAAAACGTATCCCCTGTCTCGTCTACCGTGAGGCTGACGACCACCACCGCGAGGAAAGCGTGGTGCATCGTAACCTCCTCCAAAGCCTCGGTCCCGTGGTCCATAGTCGTACTGAGGACGACCAGGAGCACAACCAACAAAGCGACCACCCGGTGGAGAACGGTAACCACCATCGTCTCCCTGTCCTCCACCTACACGGCGCGCCCTAGCATCTTGCCTACCACCACACCGAGGAGGACCATGCACCCGAGCAGAGTACATGTCCGAGTTGCGTCTCTCCTGCTCACGCCTCATAGCCCGCTTCCTCCTGAAGCAAAACTCCTCCAAGTGACCATCTCTGTCACAGTACTCGCAGTGGTACCTTACCTCTCTCTTGGGAGGTGGAGGCCTCGCCTGCGGACGGGGAGGAGTGGCCCCCTTCTTCTGGGCAACCTGGGCTGTGGCAGCAGGGAGCTTATCGAGGGGATTCCTCAGCTCATTGGGCTTTGGAACCCAAACCTGCTTCTGTGGAGGTACTTTCGAAGGTTCTTTAAGCACACCATCCACGGGGTCAACAAGCGAAGGCTGCGTGCCCGTGCTAGCAGTGTTTAGACCACTTGGAGCTCCAACGGCCTTGCCGATCTTACCATACAGCTTATCAAAGTCTGACTTCGTGTGTGTGTAACCGACCCCAAAACCATCACCACGCTTAAACTGCTTGATCATCATGCCCAACTGTGGCTCACTGCTAGAAACCCAACTCAAAATCGCCCTAAGATAGGTATTCTCATTCTCCAAGTTGGCTTTCTCTACTGCAAGATTATCCAAATCAGAAATCAAACCATGGCAAACATGACAATCAATAGGTGGGCTAGACTCCCCGACCTTAGTCTTCCCTAAAGACTTAATCAAGGCGTTCTTCTCATCTAGCTCCGACCTAAGCGTGGGACAAAGCTTACAGACACCAAGCAGAACAGGCCTAGATCTAAGCTCTTCTTGCTCACAAACAACAGTGGCAAACTTAGACTGCAAAGAAGCTAGATCAGCCTTAAAAATGGGACACTCGTCGCATTCAAGCACATCACTAACGATGGGAGCGTCCTTAGCCAGTTCAAGCTCATGCTTGGCCTTAGCTAGCTCATGAGACACGTCAGAAAGCAAAGTCTTGGCAACATCCATGTTCGCAATGTTCTCATCATGCTTGGCACGGAGAGCAACAAGATCATTCATGTGAGATATGCAGCCGGCGCACTCATCCTCACCAGATTTCTCTCTAGCGCAAGCCAGCTCAGCCCTAAGCTTTCCACGCTCTCTAGCTGCTTCCTTAAGCAGCCTCTTCTGATTGTCGATAGCGGCGTACAACTCCCTAACCTCCGTATCAAGCAGGTCAATCGTGGAGTGTACCTCTGAATCACTCTCGGATCCAGGAAAAGATCAATCCATGATCTCATCCGACGGCCGAGGTTCTTTCTTCGAAACGAAGTTTTCTCCGCGATGCCGCCATGTCGATGAAGATCTGGTTCGTGGTTTTGGGGGGGTCCGCGAAACCTGGGTAGGTGGCCGATTTTGAGAAAATCGCAAAAACTCCACGCGCGGGAAGATTCCCGCCTCCACGCCGTGGCCCTAGACGCCGTTCCTGCCTCGGCCTTCTGACGGCCCTAGACGCCGTCCGACGCCCGTCACCTCCTCGCCCGCAGCGAGGCCCTAGACGCCGTCGACGCCCGTCGCCTCCATCAATCCCGAGACTGACGCCCGTGCCTCCACGACTTGGCGTCTTCAACCGCCGTCCGCCTCCTTAGTTTTGTGGCGCAAACCAAGAAACCCGCCTTCCGTCGCCGCTTGCGCCCTCGATCTAGGAGTGGACGCCACAGCTGCCGCCCGGCACGAGCTCCGGTCTCGGCTACCCTTCACCGCCATCCACCGCACGGTCCATCGGCCACAGCACCTCCATGGCAGCTCTCTGTCGACACTTGACGCCCGTGTACCTACAATCCAAAGACCAAGCACACGATCACCCCGAACGGTTGACAATTCACTCATCACAAGCAGGATTGAGTACTCCACATTCCTCACGTCCACAAACCATTTCTGACGCCTTCTAATCCTATATTAAAGAAGGCTTGTAATGGACCTGATGTGTAAGGTGAGCACTGTGTACAAGAAAGAAGGCTGCTCACCTTTGCCTTGTTTATAATCAGCCAGTGTGGTTGTGTGCCTAGGGAATGTTTTTCGCAACCGTGCTTGAGTACGTTTTTCATTAAGAGTAAAGCAGCACAAACAATACAAGAAGTTCCTAAAGCAGGAATCGACCCAAAAAGAAACTTGACGCGATTACACCGGCATTAAATCGCGACTACGACCGTTATAGTGATTGGGGATACAGGTTCTAAATGTCTATATCCTGCGAGCGACCAAGCAGAAATCTCATCAAAAATTCGGTCTACAGCTTGATTTATCGTGCGGACTCGACGGTCGAAAGTTCTATCGTTACGCTCCTTCCAAAGCTGCCAACATATGAGGACGACCAAAGAATCAAAACCACGCCTGTTGGGCTTGGGAACATGTTTCCGTGCCTCAGTCCACCAGGAAGCAAGATGATCCATATGCAAGTTCTGTGTCACCGATTCCCACCCGGCTTTCCGCAAGACATTGAACCAAACCTCCCTTGAAAAAGGGCAGGCGATCAACAGATGGTCGATCATTTTGGAAGACTGATTGCAGAGCACACAAGTATCATCATCTTGGAGGCCATGCTTCTTCCGACGAGCTGCAGCCCATCAACGTTCATGCAGCACAAGCCAGATAAAAAATTTACACTTGGCTGGTGCACGGGTTTTACGAAGAATCCTTGCTCCCTCGATTGGGTGCTGCCCAATGAAAAAGGCCAAATAAGCGGATGAGGTGGAGAACATTTTATCAGAAGTCCACTTCCAACAAATTTTGTCAGGCTGATTTTCCTGGAGTCGAACTCCTTGCAACCGATCCCAAACCTGTAGATACTCAAGAAGGACCTGGACAGTGAGAGCTCCTGTGATGTCCGAGATCCACTGCTTGTTCTGTAGAGCTTGAGCCACCGTTCTCTTTTTCTTGACACGGCCACAGACAACATCGACAAGGCAAGGAGCTAGGTCAATCAGAGATTTACCCTGCAGCCATCTATCTGACCAAAATAGAGCCTTACCACCATCACCAAGCTCGATATAAATTGATGCTTGAAACATACTCTCGACCTCGCTCTCGACTTCAGCAGGCAATTGAAACCAAGACCTCTGATCATTAGTTCGTTTGAGCCAAAGTCATCTTATGCGCAATGCAAAACCAAAACGCTGCAGGTCCGGTATACCTAGCCCTCCAAGCTCAGGTGGCCTCCATAACCGTGGCCAAGCAAGTAAGCAGTGACCATTTTTGGCCTTTTCAGCACCAGACCAGAGGAAATTTCTCCTAAGTTTATCAATGCATTTGATCACCCAAGGAGAGAGATTAACCGCTAAAGCCGTGTGAGTTGGTATGGCCGAAAGAGTGCTCTTAATCAGGATGGTGCGGCCATGTGAAAGCCATCACGTACTGTTACCAGATGGTAGGTGATTGCGGATGAAGATGACATTTTTTTTTGATGAAAGATGAAGATGGCAATTGACAAGCCACATGCACACCTAGCACGTACTACAGCCTTCCGTTGAAGCTGAAACTCGAGTCAGAGTCAGAGTAGCTCGCTCAGTTACTGAGATGAATTGCTCTGCGTTACTAGGCACATGTGACAGCACAGAGCACTGAAATCACGCGTAAATTTTGAGTCATTTATAAGTGCAAATATGGTAGATACAAAGCGACTCGTAGGGTGCTGCGTGCTAAAGAGAAAATGCTCAGCTGGCAAAATAAAAATTTGCAGGAGTATATACACACGGGGACACACTATTAATTAACTTGATGTTCTTCCACTTCCAGTGACCCAATCACAATTTTCACATAAATAGGATTCAACAATTAGTTTCACATACTATTCTACGTCTAGGATTTTTCCAAAAACTCTGAAAATCTAATGATGGCCACTCTCACTAACCTGCGACGTCATCCACGGCAAGGAAATGGCCTAATTAAGAAAGGTTTCATCATTAACACGGATAAGAGAGAGGAATTAACTAAGTACCCGAACAAGAAGATGACACCCATTTGAAGATGACAGGGCTAAGCAGCAACGCAGCATCATCCGGATGCTGTAGGCCGGCCAATGAGATGAAGATGCCTGTGTAATAAGTTCCTGAATCCTGATGCCTTCTAATCCTACGCAATAAGCCCGGCCCTTGGATGCCACATGAGCTTGACTCATCTTCTGCGAACTAGTATTGGATGCGAACGAGCTTCGATGGAGTCGTTGCTGCCTCGCCCTTACCTTTACTAGAACATAACGCGCACTTTGCGCGCCGTATCATCAGTTTCTTAATTTAAAATAAAACAGATTAATATACATAAGTAAATAGCATAAGATAGCAAATTTAAATATATAAATATAGGAACCTATATAGCAGCAGAAATTGAAAAGAAGCTTACCAACACCAAGCATAAATTAGGAACCGAGCGTAGCAACATTTTTGAACAACAAGCAAGTTTATGAGAATTTCTTAGTATAGTAATATTTTTAAACAGCGAGCAAATTGCATTGCATTGTCTATCGGCAAAAACCAACCGCTCGTGCAAAAATCTATAGTGCCCAACTGCTCCCTGATTTGATTGGATGAGTGAATCTCAGCTTTCACTGTTCCAGGTTTTTTTTATACGAAGATCACACTATACAGCCATCGTGTTGGAGGTGGCCAGGAGCGGGGGTGGCGCTAGCCCCAGTCACCGCTGCACCATTCGCTTCGAGCCGGGCGAAGCCCGAGTAGCGCATGGGATACCCTATTCCCATCCATGGCGGTTGGAGGCAGGGAGAACAGGGGAAAACGGTGGCTGGAGGTATTGTTGGAAGGGCGGGGCGGCAGCCAGAGGTGCAGATGGCAGGGGGAGCTGGTACTGGCGGCTCGGGGTTCCTAGTCGCCTAGCCTGGCCAGGGAGTTGGCGGTGCAACGGCGGCCGCACGGTAGTCGGATGCGATGACCGGGAAAGGTCGTTTATTTTTCTTCCGCGCATGATAGGAATGAAATTGGTATCTGCCCTTTTGATTGCTATATTTTGGTTTGGAAGAGAGAAATTAAGGTTGAGATCTTAAAATTTCAGGTATTATATAGTCATCCATATATCATATGCTGTTGGAGTAATTTTTGTTGGGGTTTAGGTGTTCTGAGTTTTAGGTATATGTATTAGGTATTGTGTTTAGGGGGGCGTTTGTTTCCCTTAGAACTTATTATATTTAGTCCCATCATATAGTCTAATGAGAAAATAAATTCCATAACCCCTAAAATTTTTCACGAGAGGAATCTATAAAACCTCATGTGATGCTATAGTAGACATATGCTAATTATGGATTAATTAGATTTAATGAATTCATCTCGTGTTTAAACCCTAGATTTATGCAGTTAGTTTACAAATTAGCTTATGCTTAGTCTTTCTAATTGATATCAAAATACTCTTGTGAGACACGGTTTAAAATAACCAAACACCCCATTAGATATGCTGCTGAAGTTGCTCAGATATATTTTCCATACTTCCCACCTCAAGCACCTCGATGGTATCATTTCACGTTAAATGGCCACATCGACATTAAGGCCAATCTCAGTGGAAGGGTCATGGAAGTATCATAAGCATTAAATTTGCTGATGTGGCATAAGAGAGAGAAGGGGGAGTGTCATAGAACATGACATTCTTCCGGCTCGGTTACCTAGTTCACAGTCTAGGGTCTTGTTTGGTTAGTTCTTGTGCTAGGAATAGTAATATTTTGACCGCTAATTACGGTGTCAAACAAAGCTAGTTTGCAAAAGCAACTCCAGAACCCCTGCGCTAGGAACCCTGAAGAATCTAATGAGGCTTTTGACCGCGTGATTAGAGGATGGTTATTGTAATATCACTGTAGTCAATTATCGAGTAATTACTATCATTAGATTCGTCGCGAAAAGTTACATCTATCACTGAAAAGGTTTTGAAAATAGACTTCATTTAGTACTCCATGCATGCGAGATTCTCTTTTCGGGAAACGTGCGCACTAAGATCGTAGCGCAATCGTCAATTAATTACCGTCATTAGATTCGTCGTGAAAAGTTACATCTATTCCTGAAAATGTTTTACAAATTAACTTCATTTAGTATTCATGCGAGATTCCCTTTTTGGAAAATGTGTAGTGTTTCTCTAGATTCCCTTTTAGAAAAATATGTAGTGTTTCTCTCACCATAGAGGTAGCGACGTGGCTCAAGCGGAGGCAAAGCAGAACCGTGAATTGCGGACGTGCGTGGAGGAGGCACCTCCTTTTAAGAAACCCGATATAGCGCCATGCTTTGGGTGCCAAAAGGGCATGTCAATGAGCATCATCAGATTCACTTGCCGAGTGAAGCTAGCCACTAGTGCACACCTGCCAAACTCCACCACACTTAATGCCGATGGGGTCGTAGTTAATTCTGCTGAAGCTGGAATTCGGTCAGGCAATCAGTTGGACGAATGCACTAATTTGTTCATCGCCTGGTTTCGTGAGACAAAGTCGTTTGTTGCTTTTGTCAGATTCATAGCCAACAAAAAGTTTGGTAATAGCACAACCTGACCTTACATCTAAGGACGCATAACCATGCAAGACAGCAAGACCCAAGCAGACTCATTCTTGTGGTTTCTGAAACTTGACGAATCTGAAACTTGAGCCAGAGACAGAGTTGTTTGAGAACTGCATGCGCAGCACGCTCATGCTGGTTGTTGAAGATGAATTTCTCCGAGCGACTGCGTATGCACACTTGCCAATGCTCCAGTCCTTCCGTGCATGACGAAACAGAAAACCTGAACAAAGGCGTGACAAACGACTCTACAATTCCACAATTACAAGACCATACCTAGTTTTTAAAACTACGAACTATTTGTAAGAGGGGAAAATTTCAGTTTCGCCCTCCAACTAACATGATAGTCTGATTTAAAACCTTGACCTACAACATCCAACTATTGAAATCGGGCAAATTTAACTCTTTTAAATGATTTCAAAGGTGATTTATTATTTTTTAAAATTGAAAAGGTATAGTTTGATCTAGAAAATTCAAAACTAATTCATTTTAAACCAAAAAAATATGAAACTAGAATCATAAATTTTCTAAAAAGTAGAGTAGAAAAATGTGTGTGAAAAAAATTCGAAGTTATTTGGATTTTATTTATTGAAAATTAATATGTGTGACTAAAAGATCATTGACAAGTAGAGTAGAAAAATGTTAGTACTAGTTCTGTATTTTATAATATAAAATAAAATATTTATTATTTTTAAAGTTAAATTAGAAATTTTTAATTTTTACAAAATGCAAAAATCACTTTTGAAACCACCCAAAGATTAAATTTGTCCGGTTTCAATAGTTGAATGGCTCTCTATATCCAATTATATAGTTGAAGGTTGAAATCACAAGCTACGCTGAAATCTGATAGCAGCGCTGCTCTGGATTCATCAACTCGTAGTAGCGTTGTATTGCTGTGTAGATATGTTGGAGGACAGGTAGCTGGTGAATTCTTAGACGTAGTTGCTTTCCTGATTGATGTGAATTCACCAGCGAAGTTTGGTGGATATTTATATTTATATGCATCGATTAATCTTGGAGCACTGCCATGCATGAATTGAACCTTTTGATGTAATATAATACAATTCAGATTGGATGCCATAAGGTTTAAAGCACTTGATCGCTCATGATCTGCTGCTGTGCTGCAGACTGTGTGCTTTTTAATCTTTACTTCACCTGATTGGATCGGACCCTGAATTCTGAAGAAAAATATTTCTTTAAAAAAAATTCCAAAGTTGCATTCAGAAATGGAACTACTCTTTTAAAAATTGCATACAGTAATGGAGCACTGCCATATATTTGAAGCCCATGCATCTTGCAAACACTGGCACAAGTAATCAAATGTCCCATCTTGCAAACACCGGTTCTTCAAAATTTTACATACAACAAGCACACAATATCGATGCAGAGGAGAAGCGTTGTCGCTTGTTGCGCCTCGCCGATGAGCAGCAGGTGCTGTTCACCCTTGACCGTGGCACACTTGCACGCACTGGCCATCCTAGTGATGATATGATTAAACATGGCGACAAGGGTAAAAGATCCGCATTATCGTGATTATTTTCTTTACAGCAAGTCCTTACCTAGTTTTTAAAATAAAGAACTATTTGTAAGAAAAAGCGTAAAAGTTCAATTTCCACCTTCCAACTAAAACGGTAGTCTGGTTTTCAACGTGACCTATACAACGCCGGATATGAAGAGACTATCCAACTATTGAAACTGGACAAATTTAGCCCTGTCATGTGGTTTTCTATTTTTACAAATTATAAAAAAATCTAGTTCGATGTAAAAAATTCAAACTAATTCATTTAAAACTAAAAAAAATATAAAACTAGTATACCATTTTGTTAAAAAAGTATAACCTATATATTACCGCTCTATTTAAAGTTATTTGAACTTTACTTATTAAAAAATATGCATGGCTGGTAGTACTAGTTTCAGATTTTTATGATCTAAAATAAACAATTTATGAATTTTTAAAGTTCAAACAAAATTTTAATTTTAGTAAAAATGCAAACCACCTTTGAAACCACCAAAACCTTGATTTTCTTGGTTCCAATCATTGAATGGCCTCTGGTATCCGATTTTATAGTTGAAAGTTGAAAATAAGGGCGGAGTTACAGGGTATGCCGGTTGGGCCGCGGCATACTCTGTGGCCCGCCATCCGCCCAGCTTGAAATTCTCTCCGCTGATCTGCCAACGCTGATAGAGTACTGATGCAAAATTTAGAACTAGTATAATGAAAGCCTATAAGCTGGCTAAATGTTGAGGTGGAAGATAGAGAAGAGGACAGACAAGGAAAGCAGGTTGTAAGCTTACAACCAGCTCGGGCACAAGAACCAATAAACTTTAAGAGAGAGACACGTGGACCATATATTAATGGTGGAGAGCTAAACCACTATACAAATAGGCTGAGAGATGAGCTGCAAAGATTCTTGCAGCTAGTAGCGGGCTAAATCATTAGCCTTACTCTTATGAAGTTAGGTCTCGTTTGGTTTTTTAGGTTGCTGTCACATCGAATATTTGGATGTCAATTCGAATGTTCAGATGTCAATTTAATGTAAAACTAATTATGTAAGTTTCAATTAGGGCTCTGGACAAATCTATTAAATATAATTAATGTATAATTAGTGAATGATTACTGTAGCAATTAGTCTCGCGATTAAGTCACGACTTATGAAATTAGTTTTATAATAAATTTATTTTTAACACTTATAATTGATGTGTAAACATATAATGTGACATGACTTATGACTTCAACTAAAAAATCAAACAAGGCCTTAGAACGAGTCTCATGCCCCCTTTTCCTCGGGAGTCCGTTCCTATTCAATTCTTTTTTCGATCCTGCCGCAAGTATCGCCAGCCCCCGCCCACAGCAGCTGATCCGCTGGTTGCCTGCCCGTACAGGTACAGGGATGGGAGCACTTCCATTGCTCCGCCAACAGGCCAACAAAGTGCCAACACTGGTTCGGGCAAGTGCAATTGTGTTTGCTTCCTGCCTTAACTACTCTTTGCCTGATTATCTCTTTCGTATACCTATTGTTGCTAATATTACACCTTTTGTTTGTAGAATTATTAAATTACGAAGAGGAACAGACTCTTTCATGACATTTAAAAAAAACGTAACCTGGACAACAAGAGGAGTAATCATTTTTGAACCATTATAGGTGCATATGCTCCTATTATGCATGTTTTAGACTTTAACATGTTTAAACTATTCGCATTGTAATTTATGCAACTTTCACACTTAATTATTGATTAAGATTTGCATCTTTTTTGTATACCAAATTTATTGGCAATTTTTAAAATTATTTACCAAATTATATGATATATGTAGGATGGTGATGAGGACATGACACCTTTGGATATGACCATTGATTACTTGGTGAGCTCGTTTCAACATTTGCATAGTAATTTTTGGTACAACTCACTTGGTTCCATATGTACATGTCTCTATTTGATTGAAAGTACAATTGTGTTTCAAAAAGCAAGCTCATCAAAATCCAACATTCAGTTTGGCAGCCCAACAATGCTTCTTCACCCTTGGGACCCCGGCCCAAGTAGGAGCATGCCTCAAGGACATGGACAACACCTTCGGGATGGTTCAAGACGTCCTCCACCTTGCCCACCACCTTAGGAGACCAGCAAGGGCACTCCAGCCAAGGTGGAGGTCCAAACCGATTCGACTTCGTTTCAGTTTCGGACTCTAGGAACAGCCCGCACTAAAACGGACGCCCAGGTTGCATACAAAGTCTTTTAAGATATGACTATGTGCCTATATACCACTCTATTTTGTGTGAAGAACTTCAGTTTCTCGAAGTAGGTAGTAAATCAGTGCAGTCATATTATGAAAAAAATGCAAGCTTTAATGTTATGATGTGAAATAGGTGAATGTATAGAAGCAACTGAGAATAGATTTTTGCATGGGCTTCAACCTGAAATTCAGAATATTCTTATTGATCAGCATTACACTTCTCTTTCACAATTATTTAAACTTGCTTGTATGGCTGAGAAACAACTTTTAGGTGATGATAATGTGCCAAAGTTTCTTGCACCTATTTGCAAAGATGAAGAGCAACAAATAGAGGAGCAGCGCCTTGTTGTACCTTCATCTATGTCTAACATTTTGCAGGACTTTAGAGATTACAAGTAACATGAGACAAATGAGGAGGAAGATGTACACACAGTTTTTGGTGAAATTTCAGAACCCACACTTCCACTTCCTTCCACTGAGATTGAGATCATAGGTAATAATATTTGTGAAACACTCCAAGGTGAGGATCCTTTTTATACTCTACCTTTGTCACAAGCTGAGATGTATGATGTTTCTTGTGACAAAGAAGAGTTGTGTGAAATTGATTCATTTATTCCTATGCCACTTCTAGTCCATGTTAATGATACACATGCTTTGGATCCATACACTAGTGCTGAAAATAAAGTGTTCATTCCAATTCCTAGTGCACCCGATGAACAAAAATTATTGTCTTCTTTAAATATTTTGGGTTATATTGAGTTTGATACTCTTTGTGCTCTTAGTAGTTTAGAAGAGAAATTTGAATGTGCTGAATTTTCTTGGTTGTCCAGATGTACATATCCCTTTATTGGCAAATATAATTGCAAAGGAGACTATATGGTACACCGAGTTTATATTTGTTCAAATCTGAATTCTCCTTTTGCTATGCGACAATATGATCAATTTGAGGGCTGCAATATCTATAATAATATCATGTGGAGAAATCCAAGCTTTGTCATAAAGAAGCAGGTTAAATTTCAAGAAGGGGAGCAATGTTAGCTACTACCTACAATCTCTCCTCCAACTATTCTCAAACCGAAGACGGTTTGTTGTCAAGAAGGGGAGGATGATGAGAACATGATACCTTCGGATATGACCATTGATTACTTGGTGAGCTAGTTTCAACATTTACATAGTAACTTTTGGTACAACTCACTTGGTTCCATATGTACATGTCTCTATTTGATTGAAGGTACAATTGTGTTTCAAAAAGCAAGCTCATCAAAGTTCAACATCCGGTTCGGCAGCCCAATAATGCTTCTTCACCCTTGGGACCCCGGCCCAAGTAGGAGCATGCCTCAAGGACGTGGACAACATCTTCGGGATGGTTCAAGATGTTCTCCACCTTGGCCACCACCTTAGGAGACCAGCAAGGGCGCTCCAGCCAAGGTGGAGGCCCAAACCGATTCGACTTCGTTTCAGTTTCGGACTCTAGGAACAGTCCGCACTAAAACGGACGCCCAGGTTGCATACGGAGTTGGATTTGGATGTTATTTATATGGATGGAAAGATAATTTTAAGACGCTTCCAATGGAACTTGTTTCAGGCCCAAATTCATCCGGAGTCAACGAAAATTGTTCGAGAAAGTTGACGTCCAGTTTCTATCCCGGCGCTGCGACACCGTCTTTCGGTCTTTGGGCCTTGTATCATGTTGGAGCCCATTAGGGGTGCATCCTGGGGGTCTTGCATGACCCTAGGGAGTTTATTAGCAGCCGCTACACCCTTGTTAGGGTTTGAGTTTGCTTAGATTAATCTGTCAAGAACAATTTCGCCGTTCATCGGTTTGTGAGACCCTAACTCGTGAGTTTAATCATACATCTGCAATTTGGTTGTGTTCTTTCTCTTTCTTGCTTGTGTTCTTCGATTCGTAGGCAAGGATTAGCCTTCGTGGCGAGGTCAACCGGGCAGCGCACAGTTGATAACTAGAGGAGATGTGGAGCTAAGGTTGCAGGGTTCGGATCTGTGTGATCTGAAGCCGAATCGGTGTGTCGCTCTCCGTCAAATTGTTGTTTATCCCCACCTGATTGAAGATCGGGAACTCACGTCCCCATCAAATGGTACATAGGAGAAAAAAACCTTGCATACCCTTCGCTGAAATTCTAGATCCGCTACTGGTTGAAAATCACTGGTTAGGACAAAATCTCACATCAGCGCTTCTCCGTAAGTGTCAACTCGTACTAGTGTTGTTAGAGGTCAGGTAGCAAGTGAGTGCTTATACGTTGTAGTTGCTTTCCTGATGCTTCACATATTCACATCGCGTGGTGTATCTCTTTGCTTCTTGCTGTATTTTCACTCCCGTTTTGGTGAACTAAGGCCCTTGATGTACGAACATATTCGATGTGGGATCGATATGATGGTCATATATGGTGGATGAAAGCTAGGTGCAAGGAGTCGACCCAGTACATGACCACTAGTGAAGGTTGCTGGAGATTTATATTTTTATGCATCGATGATCTTCGAGCACTGCACTGCCATAAAAATTGAACCATCGAGTACAATACAATTCAGATTGAATGCCATAAGGTTTAAAGCACTTGATCGCTCATGATCTGCTGCAGGCTGCGTGGTCTTTAGTCTTTATTACTTCACCTGATTGGATCGGGCCCTGAATTGCAAAGAAAGTTACTTTTTTTTAAAAAAAAATATCCAAAGTTGCATTCAGAAATGGAGCTACTCTTTTCCAAAATTGCATACAGTAATGGAGTACTGCCATAAATTTTGAAGCTTTCTATTATTACAACTGAAACCAACCATGCATCTTGCAAACACTGGCACAAGTAATCAAATGCCACATCGCATTGCCAGTTCTTCAGAATCTCATATACAACAAGCACACAAAAGCGATGCAGAGGAAGCTATGTCGCTTGCAAGGTTGCGCGCACTGGGAGCACGCTGGCGCGCCTCCAGGAAGAGAGCTAGGGAAGGACTTGGGTGCTTCGTGCCCGGCCGGCGGCCGTCGCGTGTCTAGTCTACTGCTCCATGGCAGTGCCCGCCAGTGTTCCGCCGCCACCTCCTTGCTCTCTGCCTGTCTCGCGGCGCGCAAAGCGGTGGTGGCTGCTGGGGTTTGGTTCGCCGGGGCCGGAAGCTGTCGCCGAGGTGGACGGCCGCCGGCGCAGCCGGATTAAACTCCCAGGCCTCCGCCTTGGCGCTCGCCATGCCGGCCATGCTCTGAGTCATGGCGACCAACACAGAGGCGCACTGCTCACGCCGGAGAAGACAAAGATCTGTACGGTCGTTTACACCTGACATGATCCTGCTCCCATGTCCCAAAGCCACACTCGGCCACGGTCGCCGCTTCTCTATCCACCACAGAGCTCATCCCCTAAATGTGTTGGGGGTGCGGCTTACATTTCCAAGGGGTAAGCACACCTTTGTGTAAAAAAAACATAAAATGGTGGTTTAAGAGTTTATTTGTGAGATCTAGGGATTTAGTTGTAGTATTTAGGAATCTATTTGTAAATTCCAAGGATCTTTTTATAATACTCGACCCCACCAATGAAATAAGTATAAAAAACCACCTCCTCCTCCGTATAAATACCTCCTTCCCATGGGGAGGAGGTGGGAGACTTTTGGTCTCTTGTTTATTTGTTCACTTGGCTTGCTCTCTCCTCACTCTATCTCATCTCTCGTCTATTCGAGAAAAACCCAATGGGTGGAGGTGGGGGACTTTTGGCCTATTGCTTATTTACTCACTTGGCTTGCTCTCTCCCCACTCTATCTCATCTCTCGTCTGTTCGGGAAAAAAACCCAACAAAATGAAAACTTTGCGCGCGCCGCCGATCGAGTACTTTCTACCTAGTAGTGGCGGCCGGGGAACTCCATTGCGGCGGCACCGAGCTAGTGATGGTGGAGAAGCGCGTAACAGCCCTCCAGGCGATGGGGAAGAAGCGATCTATTTTTCTTTTAATCAGGACCGATCTAAATTGGTGCGGAGGGAAATGCACTAAACAACCCTTTTAAAATCAACGGTTCAGAATTTTTTTTTCGAACCTGAACGGTTCAGAATTTTTGGATAGAGAGGAACCGATGGTCCTCCCAAGCGGCACCAGCAGCAAGCTACGTACTCGCCGCGCTCCTCCAACCTCACCGGCGTCGGTCCTCCGGCCCTCGACTTCTCCGTCAACGACGGCGCGTCCGACGGCGGCACCGTGTTCACATGCTGCGCGCGGCGGGTGCGCGAACTCGGAGCACACTCGCGCGCCTCCAGGAAGAGAGTCAGGGACTGGGTGCTTCGCGCGGGGCCGGCGGCCGGCGCGTGTCTATTCCGTGATCCATGGCAGCTCCCGGTGCTCTTCCTCCCTCCGGCTGCTGAGCATACGCTGTGCAAGGAGCAGTAGTCTTGGTCGCGCGACCGTCCTCTAACCACGTCGTTCACGTCCAAGAACGCCGACGAGCCAGGCTTCTGGTGCAACGATCTGAAGCCGTGGCCATGGCCGTGGCCTGAAACAGAGCTTCTCATCCTCTATTTCGAAAAGGATTGAGTCTCACTATTTGCAGAGCCGACAGCGTTTTCCTTATCATATCGTGGCTGAAATTGACTAACCGAGAGCTGGTATATATGCAAAGATTATGAAATCTAAACATCTCAACAATCTTTCTCTTCTACAATTCCTTCAGGCTTTTGATTTGCCACTGTTTCAACCTCTACTTGAGCAGCTCTCCGCCTAGCGCCTATACCTTGCTTTGTGCTAGTTAAGCGAAGCAGGGTCTTCCGAAAAATAAAATCAGGATGTTGGCGAGAAGCAATAGAATGTCCACAATCGATTCCTGACGCCTTCTAATCCTACCATATTTTCAGGAGAACTTGTGGCTGCTCATTTCTTTTATTTTTTTTTGCGAAGGGGAAGGATATTGATTAAAGCACAGTACAAACCCCGTTTAAAGACAGGTCCTCAAAAGAACAGAATATTACAAAAAAAGCCCTTGAGGCACCTCGTCTTCGTCTGCTCCGGCCACCACCGACGCTGGACGCTGTCGCCGCCGGGAGCCAGTCCTCTCCCCGAACCTTCAGGAGGTGCCAAATCTTTGGATATGCCGCAGAGGTCAGCACCATGGACCCGCCATGCCGCATCTTGAACGTTGAACGATCGGCCGGCTCCTGTGGACCCCGGAGAAGGAAGGAAGCCACGATTGCATGCTCCAAGAACGAAAGCACACAACCCAGCAAAGAGATCCACCCTCGCCGTCAAGAAAAACGACGAGCTGGAAGCAAATCCCACCAGCGGGGATGAAGTCCTCCACCACCTCGCAAAAGCAGAGCAGGAAACAGACCTCCAAAGCCCTCTGCTGACCATGCCGCTGAGGACGCCACCGTCGTCGAAGAGCTTGAGGATTATTGCACCTCGGCAAAGCAGCAGTACCACCGCCGCCGAGAACAAAAGATGCAGCTCCGCCGCCATGGACAACGGCGAGCAAACCCTAGGCGAAGCAAGAACCCTAGCTACCCTATACAAGCTCGCGCGGCGAATTGACCGATCCCATCGAAGGAATCGACGATTCAGCGCCGAGAAGCAGCCGACCCCAGGCGAATCCGTCGCCGAAGCCAAACCTAACTACCCTAGATCTACTCCTATCTAGGTAATATGCAATTAGTTATACCTTGACAGGGAACTACCCTAACTACCTTGACAGGGAACTTGAAATTAGTTATACACGCTTCCCATGTCCATTGATTGGACTCCAGAAAGATTTTGGTCACGAGCAGGGCCTTTCTTTGCATTTTCTACAGCGAAACAATGGAATAATGCAGGAAACCCTGACACCACGCACCATACCAGCCATGCATTTCTTTCTGAGGGACCGAAAAGGCGACCAGAGAGGGGGTGAATGAGAGCCGATTAAAACTTTCGCCGAAGCAAAAGTACGGCCTATCTCCCAATTGCGCACCCAACCCCTAGAGTTCTAGGTAAAGTGTGGAATAGCTTTGGAAGAGCTAAACCAACACAAATAGACCCTAGGAATGAGCGAGAGAAAACACAAAAGCGAACGAGAAAATCTGCAAACCTCACAGCCAGGGACCGGTCAGACCGGTGCAGCACCCCGGTCAGACCGGTCGGACCGGTCAGACCGGAGGTCGACACCGGTCAGACCGGTTGCTCCCAGAGAGCCCGTGAACAAGGCTTCAAATGTTGCATCTTGAGCAAATGAAGTCCAAATCCAACGAAACTTGGAGGATACCTTCACAACTGTCCCGTGAACATATCCCCAAGAGATCTCTCCCAAAAGATTAAAGGAACTTGAGAATTCGAGGGAAGATCAAGGTGGATTGGGGTTTACTCAAGAACGTGAAAAACTCCAATTCGTGAGAACTCGCGATTCCAGGGGGTTTGGCACTAGGCTAGATGGATTAGAATCGTCACAACGAGTTCAGCAAAACACAAATCCAAGGGCTTGTCTCCTTCAAATACAAAACACACCAAAAGAGGAGAATTCGAGCCCAAAAATGCAAAGGAGGAAGGGGAGGACGAAAACTCAGCACACAAGGGTGAATCTTAAACCGAATTCATTCATGAATCTCAGAGGAATTCACCTATACAAGGCTAGAGCCTACCACCCTCTTGATTAGAGAGATTAGCTATAACCTAATCCTCCTTTGCGTTGGAGACCTTGGCCCTAACCTGGAGCAGGAGGAAGGGGAAGGAGAAAACAGAAAAGGACTCAAGAGACTCAACTCCCACGGGCAGGTGAGAGGGGACTTAAATACCCCAGCCACGCCCAGACCGGTCAGACCAGTCCTAGGGACCGGTCAGACCGGTCGGAGCTGCAGAACCCTGTACACGATCTCATCTGACGGCTGAGGTTCTTTCTTCGAAATGAAGTCTTCTCCGCGATGCCGCCACGTCGATGAAGATCCGATCCGCGGTTTTGGAGGGTCCGCGAAACCCGGGTAGGTGGCCGGTTTTGAGAAAACCGCCAAAACTCCACGCGCGGGAAGATTCCCGCCTCCACGCCGTGGCCCTAGACGCCGTTCCCGCCTCGTACTTCTGACAGCCCAAAACGCCGCCCGACGCCCATCAACTCCTCGCCCGCAGCAAGGCCCTAGACGCCGTCGACGCCCGTTCCTCCGCCAGTCCCGAGACCGACGCCCGTGCCTCCACGACTTGGCGTCTTCAACCGCCGTCCGCCAGCTTGGTTTTGTGGCGCAAACCAAGAAATCCGTCATCCATCGCTGCTTGTGCCCTCGATCCAGGAGTGGACGCCACAGCTGCCGCCCGGCCTGAGCTCCTCCACGGCAACTCTCCGTCGACACTCGACGCCCGTGTACCTGCAACCAAAGACCAAGCACATGATAACACCGCACGGTTGACAATTCACTCATCACAGCCAGGAGTGAGTACTGCTCATTCCTCAATCTCCCCCTTGATGAGTGCATTGTCAACACACCACCTGTAACCAGAGAAGTGAAAAATAAAAAGTGGCAAGAAGAAAGTTAAGAACTTAAACAAGTGACAAAAAGCTCAGAAAGGCAAGAATAGTCACTTACTCAAGCAAAGATCGATTCCCTAAGACAAGGGCAACGGCTCGACACAATCGATCAAAAGCCAAAACATGACTCCTCAAAGATAGAGGTAAAGCTCGACGCAGTCATGCAAGAAGCGGAGGGAAAGCGAGGAAAAATCAGGAGCCAAAAACAAAGCAGACACTCCCCATGCAAAGCTTTTCCCTCCCACAAGTGCAACTCTCCCAAAATGATGCACTCTCAAAGCCCTGTGCGCAACAAGTTTTTCAAAAATCAAACAAGTCTCAAGTCTCCCCCTTGTTCGATCACTTCTCCCAAAAATTCTCCCCCTTGTTGGCACATGCACACATCAAGCCTAAAATATGCCTAAATCTCCCCCTGAAATCATGTTGTGCAATGAATGTCGTGCAGAGGGTGTAAGTGAAACATTTAGGCATACAAAGATATGATCATCTAGTGACAGGCATGTGTGCTTCATAAACAGGAACTAAATCTAGCTCAACAGGGTATATCAATCAAGTCTAGAGCTAGCAAGTTCAGTTCAACAAAAATAAAAGCATCACCCATGATCTAGCAACAACAAGTTGGAGAAAGAAAGCAGTGCTTATCAAACTCATACAGGGTGAGCCAAAGCAGCCAATATATTTTATCATGAATCAATTCTGCATCTCAAAACTTGCATTTGAACGAAAAATTAACAGGTTATATCAAGCAAGTGATTCTGCCAGGGGTTGAAAGCTTGTCATACTTTACTTAGCAGCGATACCAAGCCTATGCCAAGGGCAGTCAGAAGCTTAAGACACTCGCTTCAGTCATGCACAACCTTGCCCGGGTTGTCACTAGTGCTATGTGAGCCGTCCCGAAAGCTCGATCAGTGCGACAAGCAATCCCACCTGGATCTTTTCATTTCATTTCAGACATATATTAAATAATTTTAACAATTTTAGCTCATGTCAAAGATTAAAAGCAACACTACCATGAATAGGATAGCAAAGCGTATCAATACAACCTAACATGCCAGTCACCCTGCCAATGGGCTGGAATCCACGCTATACCCACCCCAGCCCATATGCAACATCAGATGATTACTTAACCCACCCCAACCTGTTAGTTGATACGCAAAATCCAAACCACACCAATCCATGATTTCCTTTCACCCCATATCTAACCAAACCAATGCTTTATCCATGGGTTCCACCCATTAAAAAACCATGGATTACCCACATGCCCCCACATGCCCCGCACACAGCATATCCACATAGGTTTTGGCGAGGGGGCGATATCACGTCGAATTGGGAGTGGATCCAAATAAAAAATCACAACGTATGCACACAGGTTTTGGCGGTGAGTGAATTGTGCCATATGGCCATACATATGCTTACATGTGCCACTGGATACAACATAAATAAGACTCCGGCAGGTAAAGCTGCTGCTGCAGGTCACTCTTATTGGGAAGGTAAATGCAGGTTTATACACTTTTTTTACTGCTGAGCCTCCGGTTCTTTGTTCTCCATATACCTGTCAAATTCAGCTTTGCCATTTGAGTTGCATATAGTTATTCGGCCAGTATGGCCCAAGGGACATAAGGATCCCTCATTATATATATAGGCAACTTCACCAAATATGATGTTTCAATGTGGATGACTGAAAAAGAAAAATGAATTCAACGCTGCAGTAAGCTTACCTCATAAAGAGTCTTGAATAGACGCACATGGCTGCACCAAATGAAACTATTTGATCAATATTCATTGAGTCATAGACAGATGATTGCTGTAGTTAAAAATGTCTCAAGTATTTTTATTTCATTTACCTGCTGTCATATTGCCAGATATCATTTCAGGAGGTTTGTTCATGTCAACCGAACCCTGCAACAAATATAGCTTATCAGAGAATTGGATGATGCATGTGTAAGAAAAAAACAGGTAAAGCTGCATTGTAGTCAGGCAGGGTATTGAGGATAAACATTAGAAAGATATTGGTACAGAACTTGATATGGCAAGAAACTTTAAGGAGGCTCGCGAATGCCAGAACAAATTAAGGCATGGGTACTATCGATATTGGTGGCCTGATCTATCAATATTGGTGGCCTGACCTATAGCTAATATGTAAAACTGAAGGTCGACATTCCATCTATACATACAGAATCTGCACAGCTATTAGTTCTCACTTACAATTAATATGAAAGCCAGGCACTATCTAATCACTCACAACACAAGATTACAAATGGGACCTTAGATAAAACTAAGTATACATGTGCCTTTTGATTTGTTTACAAGGTAAAGTCAAATATCTCCTTGGAATTAAGGTAGTACCATGCACGGCAAGGAAATTGAAAATTTTTCAGCATGTTCGGCTGAAGAATCTCTAACTGTCAGTTTCTAAATGAAAGAGTTGATAGTTAGAGGGAAAGTCTGTAACCTATTTGTTGCACATAATCCAAAAGATTCAGGTACGAAGTATGAAATTTGGATTCAGGTACAAAATTAATTAAAACAAATTTCACAAGATGGCTAAACCAGTCATGCCATGAGAGACAGAAAGACAGAACATATACCCTGTTCCAGGAAGATGCAAATGGAGTTATAGTTATAACATACCTAATTCCATCGGTTAAGCACCCACCGGTCCAGCTGATTAAACCTGTGGCACATTTTGCCCTGCACCAACCCCAGCAACTTCACTTAAGATCCCTGCATCCAAAAAAGAGAGAAACTTGCCTTAAGAACAACAACTTCTCATCTTTGCATATTTCAAATAAGAATTTGGTGATTATTGAAGGTAAAAGAAACAGTGGGTACCTTCATCGCCCTTATCCTTATCTTTATCTTGGACTATAGTGAGCCAATCTTTCGCACTAACTAAAGCCTCCAACATCTGTGGCGTTAGCGAGCCTCTTGTGTCCCCTAGAATCCTATTGCCACAACTAAAAGCCGATTCAGATGATACGGTGCTGAGTGGGATAGCAAGAAAGTCCCTAGCCATCTTTGATAAGATAGGAAACTGATCAGCACGAGCCTTCCACCAACCCAACACATCAAATCTTTTACTATCCTCGGCAGGATCCTCTTCCAAATATGTGTCAATCTCAGATTTTGGCCTACGAACAACTCGACGACGAGATTTGAAATCAGCAAATTCTTCTTCTAGTACCCTTTTCCCAAGCACAGGTGAACCAACAGTACAGGTGCTTCCACTTGAACCTGACACAAATGCTGAGCCATCACTCCTTGCAAGTCATTCATACTCATTGAAGTACTTCTTCAGCCAATCTTGTGCTGATTTCGTACATTTATCAGCTTGATCGAAACTCCTGCATACTTTCTCATAAAAGAATTCCACATAATCAAATTTTCTTCTTGGATCTAAGATAGTGGCAATGACAATTACAATGTTAAAATCGTACTCTTTCCTTCTACAGAGGCTAGACTCATTAGGCACTGGTTTTGGCTCCCAATATTTTGCAAATTTAACCTTCATTGCAGCAGCCAAATCTACCAAAACTTCACTATTTTGCCAAGCTGGATCATTCAAAGCATATTGAATAGAAAGCACTAATGGTAAGAATTTGTGCGAAGTTGGTTTTCGGTCAGCCGATACAAGATTTGTGGCTTCTTCAAAAGCCTTGAGAAATACACATATCGCTTCGTCTTTTGACCACTCTTCTTCATTTGGTGCAACTTCAAGATATTGTTCAGCATAAGTACTAAGTACAGACTTGTAATCTAATGCTTCTCGTACCATTCTAAATGTATAATTCCATCTGTTTGGTATATCCAGATAAATGCCACATTTTGCTTTAAGGCCCTTATTAGTTGCAATTGAGTTGAAATTTTGAATTCGTGACGGTGAAGATTCTATGCTCTTCAACAACTCATGAATCTTGTCTATTGCAGCATGAATAAGTTCCATTCCATCTTGAACTAGAATATTCAAAATATGTGCCGAACATCTAACATGCAGATGTGCTCCCTCACATAACAACTCATGCTTGTGATGATGTACTATTAGTTCACATGCCTTGGTATTGTTGCCTGCATTATCTAAGGTTAAAGTAAGCACTTTCTCCCTTAAACCCCACTCGGTTAGGCTGCTTACAATAGCCTCCTCTAAAGCATAGCCGGTATGAGGATACTTGAATTCCTTCAAACTAATGATTTTCTTCTTAAGCTTGAAATCAGCATCCACATAATGTGTAGTTATGACCATATATCCTAAGTTCTGAAGGGAAGTTCACATATCAGATGTGAAGCATACACGAGAGTCTAAGACTGAAAACTTATTGTGAAGATCTTGCTTCATCTTCTCATACATCTTGAGGCAATCATTATGAACGGTTTGGCGCCCTACACATTTCATTGTTGGTTGTAGAGTTTCCATCCATGGCTCGAAGTAAGGGTCTTCAAATTTATTGAATTCGATTTCAGCATGTATGACAAACTGAACCATGCGCTCACGACTTAAGATGGGGTCAAACACAAAGGTATCTGAAGATTTTTTCTTTATGGTGGCTAAAAAACTGTTTCTATCAGCATCCCCAATAGCCGGGCAAGTTGTAGCAATATGACTTCTAAGACTACTAGTGCCCGATTGAGCCCCAAGTCTCAGCCCACAATACTTGCAAACTGCCTTCCAAACGTCAACTACCATCACCAAATCCTGCTCAATGTATTTCCATACCTTTGATCTCCTAACACGTGGTTGAGATGAATCATGCTCATCATCGGTTCCAAAGCTATCAGTTGTGTGGGATGTGCTTGCAGACATTTTTGAGGTAGTAACAATGAATCTGCACAAGCAAGCAATGGCTGGATCAGTTAAAATACTCATGAATAAAACCAGAAACAAATGTCACCGACTTGTGCCTAATTAGCCAAATGTGCCTGTGTAAATATGATTAGCCAATTGTGCCTAATTTGTCGTGGGGGAGGGCAACTATCCCAATGTCTGCAGCAGCTCCCATTTCATTTTTCCTTAGAATAAACTGGAGCCAAGTTTCTTCTTGGAGAGTAGAATAATCTGCTGCCTTAAGAACCTAACTCTTTTGTTGATAAAGCTAAACTTAATTCAATGTTTGATCAAAAGAGGCGAGTATCTTTTTCTTTTAACTTGTTTTGTAAAGATTTTGCATTATCGGAACAAATGTGGAAGGCTGAACTGACTTGCACATGAGCTTGGATCTGATCAGCCTGACAAAATAGACAGCTCCCTTTCAAAATTTGATGATGGTCCTTTCTTCCTAGATCAATTTAGTCTGGTAAATTTGCAGAACTATTTTTGGCCACTCCTTCTAGCTGTTTGAATAAGAAAATCAAAGTACTAATGGTGTCTGAGATTTTGGGACAGGTGGACATTGCATATGTACCATTCATCGACGGATTTTAGATATTTCATTAACTTATTTTAACAGGGTGTCCTGACACCAGAGCAATGAACTACAGAAACTGAACAAGATGGACGCATATATGCAGACAAAGCAGGACCCTGAAGTGCTTCTTGCTCTCACAAAGAAGGAGTTTGGGGTATGAATTAACTGAACAAGATGGACGCATAAGAAGTTTGGACCCTAACCCTTCTCGCACGAGCACCCAAATCGGAGGAACCACCACCAGCCATGGGCGGCGGCAACGGCCAGAAGTCCAAGATGGCCCGCGAGAGGAATGCCGAGAAGAATAAGGCGTCCAAGGGTATGTACGCCCGCCCTACTACCAGATCCCCTCCCTTACGCTTCCTCCCATCCATCGATTCGTCTCGTTTCGGGGGCTTTTGCTCGATTCCTTGCAGGCAGCCAGCTCGAGGCCAACAAGAAGGCCATGAACAACTAGAGGGAGGGCCGTACTCACCGGCGGAGGCGTGGTAGCGGCGAGAACCGGCGACCGCAAGGCATGACGGAGGTGGCGGGAACCGGCGATGCGTGGCGACGGCGGCTCCGCGTCCACGAGCGTGGTGGCGGCCAGCGGGTGCTGGGAGGCGTGGCGGCGGCGGCCAATGGAGGCGTGGCTGCAGTGGGCCGGCGAGGCGTGGCGGCAGCGGGTCGGCGAGGCTTGTCAACGGCGATGGTGGCCGGTGGAGGCGTGGCTCCGGCGAGGCACCCGCGACCGCCTGGCGTCGTGGCGGCTGAGGGTGGTGGAGTCGCAGACTCGCAGGATAGGGTCTGGCCGTCCGGGGCAGGTCGCAGGATAGGGTTTACCGTGGATGTCTAACCATTTCCAATTCATAGGCTCGATCCATTTAGAACCAAATCATTTAGGCCCAATCCAAATCATGCCGAACTATTCATTCCAGCATCCAACTCAAACCAAACCAATTAATATGATGAGCCCATTTAAAACCAACCAAAACAAGCCCAGAGCAAATCCAATCCACTAAAATCACTTTGGCCCAAACCATTTGCAGGTTGACATGCCAGTAGCCAAGACAGGGTGATCATGTTTTCAGATTTTCAAATCAAAATAGTTTAACTCAGTTGATATGACATATACTGAAGAGCAAGCTATACATGATCAAGTCTAAGAAACTACACTAGCAAGCACTAGAGGATCATAACAGTGTATACAAGAATACCAGTGTAGTGAAGCAATGCAAAATGCAAACATGTACAATGCAAATGCATCTATCAGAAGCTAGAAAGCGAAGAGAAACAAAAACAAAGACCTACAAAAAACTAACCAAAGAGAAGTCAGCGATCAAAAGGGGTAACAAACCCCAAGCTCCCCTCGCAAGCGAGCAAAGGTGTCCTGCTCAAGTGGTTTGGTGAGGATATCTACGATTTGCCTCTCTGAAGGGACATGGATCATGTCTATGTGGCCTGTCTCATGCTTATCTCGCAGGAAGTGGAACCGGATATCTATGTGTTTGGTTCTGGAGTGTAGGACATGGTTCTTTGCAATGCTAATGGCGGACATGTTGTCTACAAAGATGGGAACCCTACCAAAATTCAACCCATAATCCTGCAAGGTTTGTTTCATCCAAAGAATCTGAGAGGAGCAGCTAGCAGCGGCAACGTATTCGGCTTCTTTGGAAGAAAGCGCTAAACTAGCTTGCTTGCGAGAGGACCACGAAACCAACGATGTACCGAGAAAGTTATAGGTGCCGGAAGTCGACTTGCGATCCAACCGACACCCACCAAAATCGGCATCCGAAAAACCAACCAAAACAAGAGATGAATCCGCAGAATACCAAAGACCGAATTCAGGAGTGAACTTGAGGTACCTGAAGATTCGCCGTCAAGTACAGGAGAGAACCAATCATGCTCCTGTACTCCTTCTGGTCCACCGCCTCGCCATCCAAGTCCGTATCAAGCGCCGTCGATGTGCTGATCGGAGTCGGCTGAGGAGACAAGTCACTCATGTCGAACTTCCGCAGCAAGTCCTTGGTGTACTTGGCTTGATGAACGAACGTGCCCTGAGGAGTTTGCTTGATCTGCAGCCCGAGGAAGAATTACAGCTCACCCATCATGCTCATCTCAAACTCCCTGGACATCTGCTCAGAAAACTTGGAAACAAGAGCGTGAGAAGAGCCACCAAAGATGATATCATCCACGTATATCTGAACCAACAAAAAGTCAGAGCTAGAGCGCATGAGGAATAAGGTTTTATCAACACATCCCATTTTAAAACCTTGAGCAAGCAAGAAGTTTTTAAACCTATCGTACCAAGCTCTAGGCGCCTGTTTCAAACCGTAAAGAGCTTTCTGTAGTTTGTAAACTCGGTTTGGAAACTTGGGATTTTCAAAACCAGGGGGTTGTTTCACATACACTTCCTCTTCAATAAAACCATTCAAGAAGGCAGATTTCACATCCATTTGGAAAACTTTAAAACCCTTGGAAGCAGCAAATGCAAGAAAGATTCAAATCGCTTCTAAGCGTGCTACCGGGGCAAAAGTTTCCTCATAATCCATCCCTTCCTTTTGGCAAAACCCCTGGGCTACAAGTCGAGCCTTGTTTCGTACTACCAACCCATCTTCACCTTGCTTGTTCTTGAAAACCCACTTTGTTCCAATGGGATTACAAGCAGGCGGAGGCTCAACCAAAACCCAAACCTGATTCCTTACAAAATTTTCGAGTTCCTCATGCATGGCATTGACCCAATTGGAGTCAGAAAGTGTGTGTCCAACATCTTTGGGCTCGAAAGAGGCAACAAACGCTGAATGAGCAAAGCCAGCGATACATGTTACCTTGGATCTTATGACTCGCTCGTTGAGGTCACCTAGCATCTGTTGAGGTGGATGACGACGCTGAATGTGTCGCGGTGCTTCCCTTGTCGAAGTCGCCTCCTCCTCAACCAAAACTGATGTCTCCTCAGGTTCAGCTGGTGAAGGCTGAGTCACCTGCTCGATCGGCCCCCGGGAAGTAGATGTAGTCAGGTCGGGGCCGTCATCATCGTCCGAGCTCGTGGCGGAGGCGGCTGGGTCCACAGCACGTGTGGTAGCCTCAGCATCACCCTCCGCAGCTTCTTCCTCCTCATCTTAAAAGATGGGGGTGCCGAGCTCATCATCTCCTGCAACCTCAAAGACAGAAGAATTGCACGGTGCAGTCTCGTCGAAAGTGACTTCACAAGTCTCTCTGACAATGTTAGTATCAATAATCAATACACGGTAAGCTCTAGAGTGAGAAGCATAACCGATAAAAATGCCGTCAGATGATCGAGACTCAAACTTATCAAGATTTCCTTCCTTAGCACAAAACACCGGCAACCGAAAACTCTGAGATGGTCAACACGGGGCTGGCGTCCAAATCGCAACTCATAAGAAGTCTTATACATGAAAGCATGCAAGAAAATACGATTGGACACATAACAAGTGGTGTTAACCGCCTCAGCCCAGTACTTTCTAAGAGTCCTATGCTCATCGAGCATCGTCCTAGCCATCTCAACCAGAGTCCGATTCTTCCGTTCTACAACTCCATTCTGCTGTGGAGTGTAGGGGGAAGAATACTGGTGTTCAAGACCTTGATCACTGCAGAAGGTGTCTAAACGAACGTTTTTGAATTCAGTGCCATTGTCACTACGAATCGCTCTCATGGCCTGGGGTAGCTCGTTTTTCAACCTCAAGATCAAGTCTCGAACAAACTCGAAAGTCTCATCCTTGGTTCTCATAAAAAAGACCCAAGAATAGCGAGAGAAGTCATCCACGATCACAAGAACGTACCACTTCCCACCAACCGACATCACCTGAGAAGGACCGACTGTGTCCATATGTAGCAACTCTCCAGGGTGAGTGGTCATCACCTGATTAACAGGCGAATGAGAGGTGGCAACCATCTTCCCGTGGCGACACGGATGGCAAACAAGATCCTTCTCAAACTTCAATTTGGGCAATCCTCGGATTATGCCAAGTGAGATAAGTCTCGACAACAAGTCAAAGCTCAAATGTCCAAGTCTCCTATGCCACTTCCACAAGTCAGAAGAAGGACCAGCCAACAAGCAACAAGAAGGACCAAGAGAAGTTCCAGAGAAGTCAACCAAGAAAATCCGATCGCGAGATAAAATCCAGCAACATAATCTCCTCTGGAATCTAAAACTCGAGAACAACCCTCCTTGAAGCGAACTTCAAACCCCTCATCAAGAAGTTGCGAAACAGAGAGCAAATTGAACCCAAGATTTGAAACCAAAGCAACTTCTCTAAGGGTAAAGCGATCAGAAACACGAACAGCGCCAATTCCACGTACCTTTCCTTTTCCATTGTCCCCGAACACAATGTACTCCTTTGAGCGCATCAGGGTGAGGCTGGAGAACCATTTGTCATTCCCGGTCATATGGCGCGAACAACCGGAGTCCATGATCCACCTGTTCTCCAAGCCTCCAACCTGCACATCAGTAGTGAGACAAAGGGTGAGCAAATATCTCAACACTGTGGTTAGCAAAGTGTGAAGCAAACTAGTGTCTAGCCATTTGCTCTACAGAAGGGTTAGCAAAATCAGGTAAAACGTATCCCCTGTCCCGTCTACCGCGAGGCTGACGGCCACCACCGCGAGGAAAGCGTGGTGCATCGTAACCTCCTCCAAAGCCTCGGTCTCGTGGTCCGTAGCCGTACTAAGGACGACCAGGAGCACGACCGGCAAAGCGACCACCCGCTGGAGCACATAATCACTACTGTCTCCATGTCCTCCACCTACACTGTGCACCCTAGCATCTTGCCTACCACCACGCTTAGGAGGCCCATGCACTCAAGCAGAGTACATGTCCGAGTTACGTCTCTCCTGCTCACGCCTCACAGCCCGCTTCCTCCTGAACCAAAACTCCTCCAGGTGACCGTCTCTGTGACAGTACTCGCAGTGGTACCTCACTTCTCTCTTGGGAGGTGGAGGCCCCGCCTTTGGACGGAAAGGAGCAGCCCCCTTCTTCTGGGCAACCTGGGCTATGGCAGCAGGGAGCGTATCGAGGGGATTCCTCAACTCATTGGGCTTTGGAACTCAAACCTGCTTCTGTGGAGGTGCTTTTGGTTGTTCTTTAAGCACACCATCCACGGGGTCAACAAGCGAAGGCCGCGTGCTCGTACTAGCAGTGTTTAGAGCACTTGAAACTCCAGCAGTCTTGCCAATCTTACCATACAGCATGTCAAAGTCTGACTGCGTGTAGGTATAACCGACCCCAAACCCATCACCACGCTTAAACTGCTTAATCATCATGCCCAACTGTGGCTCACGACCAGAAACCCAACTAAAAATCGCCCTAAGATATGTGTTCTCATTCTCCAAGTTGGCTTTCTCTACCGTAAGATCACCCAAATCAGAAATCAGACCAGGGCAAACAAGACAATCAATAGGTGGGCTAGACTCCATGACCTTAGTCTTTCCCAAAGACTTAATCAAAGCGTTCTTCTCATCTAGCTCCGACCTAAGCGTGGGACAAAGCTTACAAGCACCAAACAGAATAGGCCTAGACCTAAACTCCTCTAGCTCACACACAACAGTAGCAAACTTAGACTGCAAGGAAGCTAGATCAGACTTAAAGATGGAGCACTCGTCACATTCAAGCACATCACTAACAATAGGAGCGTCCTTGGCCAGTTCAAGTTCATGCTTGGCCCTGGCTAGCTCGTGAGACACATCAGTCAGCGAGATCTTGGCAACATCTAAGTTCGCTACATTCTCATCATGCTTGACACGGAGAGCAACAAGATCGTTCATGTGAGATATGCAGCTAGCGCACTCATCCTCACCAGATTTCTCTCTAGCACAAGCCAGCTCAGCCCTAAGCCGCTTACGCTCTCTAGCTGCTTTTTCTGATTGTCGAGAGCGGCGTACAACTCCCTAACCTCAGTATCAAGCAGGTCGATAGTGGAGTTTACCTCTGAATCACTCTCGGATCCAGGAGAAGTGTCGTCGTGCGTCGATGTAGCATGTCCAACTGGAGACGCACGAGCACCATTGGCCTCACCCGCCATGGTGCAGAAACTCTTGCGCCGAGCGGCCGCCAAGCAAAGGCCGATGAAGCCGGTGGCTTCCTTGTCCCGCTTCTTCTTCTTCTTGTCATCGTCGTCGGAGGTCGATGAAGAAGAGCGGTCGGTGCCGGAGCTCTTGTCAAGGTCGCCGAGCTGCGCCAAGAAAACCTTCTCCCGCTTCTTGGCCTTGTACTGTAAGCGCTTCTTGATCGACTCCTTATCGAAGCACCCTCCCTTGTCCCGGTCACGGCTGCGGTGCTTGTGGCGCCGACGCTCCTTGTTGGAGCCTCCCTCGTCGCGGTCACGGTGGCGGCAGTAGTCGAACTTGTTGTTCTGGCCACCGCAGGACTTCTTGGGGCAATCAGCGACGAAGTGGTTCGGATCGCCGCAGTGGTAGCACTCGGGGTTCTTTCGCCTCTTCCGGTTGTGGTAGATATGCTGGAACTTGCTGATGAGGAGGCACAAGTCGTCGCTGCCCAGCGTCTCCAACTACTCATCTGTAACAGAAGGCAAAGAGGCAAGAGAAAAACCAAGAGCGGAGTTAACGTTAGAGCTCGATCCATCTGGGCCAGTTACAAGAGCAATGCTCTTGGAAGGAGGGGCACCATTGAACTTGGCTCGTGTCTGGTTATCCACCTCAGTGGCCTTGAGCTTGCTGAAGAGCTCATTCACGGTCAGAGTCTCATAGCCTGCAGACTCCATGATCATGTTCACCTTGAGATCCCACACAGAGCGGTCAAGTGCATAGAGAAACTTGAGAGCCTTCTCATGCTCTGTGTAGTCAAGGGCATTAGCAGATCTGTTAGAACTGACTTTGTTCACAATCGATTGAAACCGACTGAACATGTCGCCAATGCTCTCACCCGGTCCCTGTGTGAAGTTCTCATATTCACGCCGGTGAGTCTCGAAAAGTCTAGCCTTAACCTGAGGTGTGCCCTCGTGGAAGTTCTCAAGGCACGTCCAAATCTTGTGGGCTTCCTGAAAACCCTAGACGCGTGAGAACTCCGCACGAGAAACGCTAGCGAATAAGGCATTGACAGCCTTAGCGTTAGCCTCATGCTCGGCCACTTGAAGAGGAGTGACCTGAACGGCAAGCACCTCATAAGCCTAGTTCTTGGTTATATCTCAAACCTCGGCTCCCAAGCTTTGCAAGAAAGCCCGCATGCGAACCTTTCAGTAAGCATAGTCCTCGTCGGTAAACACAGGGATCTTACCAAGACTTGCCATGGTCGCCAAATGGTTTTCGAACCGGTTAGGGTAATGAAAACCTTAACCAAGCTTTGATACCAATTGAGGGACCGATATCAATTGAGGGACCGAAAAGGCGACCAGAGGGGGGTGAATGGGAGCCAATTAAAAAATTCACGGGCGAAACCGATTTGGTCAAGTCCCAAGAGTGCACCCAAACCCTCTCTTCTAGAGTATGCAAAGTGTAGCTATAGCTGAGCTAGACACCAAACAAAAACTCTAGGAGCAAGCCGCGAAGAGATCGGATCAAGAGCGGAGAGCAAGCAGCAAAGATTGCACGGTATATGAACACCGGTTAAACCGACGTGTGAAGAAAATCTTCACCGGTTCAACCGACGTCACAGAGCCAGCAGCAGATAAGAATCACTCACCGGTTAAACCAACGGTATGGTTTAAACAACGTCGGTTCAACCGGCGATAGTACACCGGATGATCCGACAAAATCAAACTCAAGCGTCGGTGCAGTTGTCCAGAGAGGCAACAAAACGAACTATACTGAGCACCGGTTGAACCGACGTTGATGAACTTCTATACGCCGGTGCAACGAGCAAAAACAGCACGTAGAGAGAGCTTAGTAAAGCTTCACCGGTTGAACCGATGCTCGTGGAACGAAAGCACCGGTACAACCAAGCAGAAAGTCCAAAAACCCTAAAGTGCTCACGGATTAAGAGGAATCGGAAGAAATCGGCGCAAGAGCGGGGTTTTCTCTAGAATGCAAAAAAAACTTCGATTCGTGGAGACTCGTGATTCCGGGGGTTTTAGCACTAGGCTAGATGGATTAGAATCACTCCAAGGAGTCATGAAACCATCAAGATCTACCCATGATCGCGCACACAAAGAATGAACACATGAAGACCAAAACACGGCTCATGGAAGGCAAGAGACGTACAAAATTGAATCGAATTCAAAACCCCGGAGGGCACAAGGAGGGAAGGGCCTCCTTTCCCATTCAATCTCAGTACAAAGTCTCAAAAATCCATGCCTCGAATTCTACCCCTAGAGAAGAAAGGAGAAGAACAGAGAGAGGGAGAGAGGGTGATGGGAGGAAAGGGCAGGCGGCGCCGGGCTGGGAGAGGGAGCGTTCTGTTCCAGGCATCGAGAGAGAGAGGGGGGTGAGGGGGTATTTATGGTGCCCACGCAGAGGTCCAAAATACCCTTAGACTTAAACTAGAGACTAAAACGCCCGTAGGGGCTAAACCGGAAATATCTACGTGATCTCATCCGACGGCCGAGGTTCTTTCTTCGAATTGAAGTCTTCTCCGTGATGCCGCCACATAGATCAAGATCCGGTCCGTGGTTTTGGAGGGTCCGCGAAACCCGGGTAGGTGGCCGGTTTTGAGAAAACCGCCAAAACTCCACGCGCGGGAAGATTCCCGCCTCCACGCCGTGGCCCTGGATGCCGTTCCCGCCTCAGCCTCCTGACGGACCAAGACGCCGCCCGACGCCCGTCAGCTCCTCGCCCGCAGCGAGGCCCTAGACGCCGTTGACGCCCGTTCCTCCGCCAGTCCCGAGACCGACGCCCGTGCCTCCACGACTTGGCGTCTTCAACCGCCGTCCGCCAGCTTGGTTTTGTGGTGCAAACCAAGAAACCCGCCTTCCATCGGCGCTTGCGTCCTCGATCCAGGAGTGGACGCCACAGCTGCCGCCCGGCCCGAGCTCCAGTCCCGGCTGCCCTTCACCGCCGTCCACAGCACCTCCACGACAGCTCTCCGTTGACACTCGGCGCCCGTGTACCTGCAACCAAAGACCAAGCACCCGATCACACCGCACGGTTGACAATTCACTCATCACAACCAGGAGTGAGTACTCCACATTCCTCAGGTATAAAGCGGACAGTGACATCAAACAATGAATTAAAATGGCATGCATAACAGACGTATGTGCGATACTCACTCGAGTGAATCATGAACTGGTGTGTGTGTGTGTGAGAGAGAGAGAGAGAGAGATAGAGCGCATTATTATACACATATGAGAAGTAGGACTGGGACATACTTTTGAAAAGAAATCTTCAGTATATGTAGAGATCCTGCCACTCTAACCAGGAACATTGCTAAATATCATTTGACATGTGTAGGCACAATTGTACAAATTTGAAATTTTGATTGCCTTTGGTACAATTTTTGTTACTTATCGGCCAATTTGCAACTAAGCTAACATGGCCCCATTAGGCCATTATTTGTGATTTTGGTGATTGAGTGACAACATAATCAATGGGACTAACAAGTTTGTGAGATCACACTTGTAGTAGTTTTTAGGTCCCATGGATATGAGTCAACATGTCTAATTCATCGTCAAGACGCAATGTCTAATATATCGTCGAGAAGCCAAGTCCAATCCACCATCAAGATGACAAGTCCAATCCGCCGTAGAGATGTCAAAGCATAGTGGAAATCCAGAGATAGAATAAATTTGAAGGATCCAATTGATCGCTGCGATGCATTGGACGAGTTTGGCAGAAAACAGGGGCACCGGTTTAACCGATGCTCATCCGATGGTTGTCGGAAGATCCGACACCCTGGCATCCGTGCAAGTCTGAGCACCTCTGGAGATCAAGTGAAGAAAGAGTGAAGCAATGGTTGAACCGACGAGGCCAAGTTAAGCATCGGTGCATTCAACGTACTATGTTCCAGAGACGATGTCAAGCATACAGCAGCCAAGCCTTCAGCACCGGAAGATCCGACGGCTACCGGAGTAATGCGTCGGTGCAATGACGTCGGCAAGGTGTAACGGCTATATGAAGGACAAGTGTCACCAGAAGTTCCGACGCCCTAGCATCGGTTCATCCAATGGTCCCTGAAGTTGCTGCAGCGTGTCAGAGAGGCCAACGGTTACTTCAGAGTGCAGAGTGACCGGAAGAACCGATGCTCTATTCACCGGAAGTTCCGATGCCTACGCAGAAAACTGGCCAACGGTTAGTAACGGCTCTCTTGACATGGTGGCCTATATATATGTGTTCCCCTGGCCATTTGAAACTTGCTGGAGTCCCAAGACATCACACACACATACCCAAGAACACCTCCAAACCATCCAAGAGCATAGAGTTCAAATCCTTAGTCCTTAGCACAAGCTTTGTGAGTGTTAGTGTTAGGTTAGCTCTTGAGTGAGTTATCAAGCAAGGTTTAGATCCTTGTGTTGTGGTTCTAGAGTGAACCAAACTTGTATCTCGGTGCGCCGGTCTCCTTGGAGCATTAGTGGCTCGCCGGCAAGTCAACGACCCTCCGGCTTGGTGTGGAGTGGCGTCGACAACATTGTGCGGGGGACGGAGACCCCTCCTTCGTGGACAATCTCCCTTAGTGAAGATCGGGATCAAGGTGACCGTGATTGTGTTCACGGAAGAGACTTGATTGCCGGGAAGCGATACTCTTCGTGAGTGCTTCAACAACGTGGATGTAGGGGTGTCTTTGTGGCAAACCGAACCACCGGATATATCCTCGTGTCGAGAGTTCGCTTTCTCTCATCCCTCTCTTTAAGCTTCCGCATTTCATATTGCAATTTGTGTGCCTTTACTTTCTTAGTGTTGTATCTTGCTAGAATTGGCTATATGTTGCAAAACTCTTTTGGGATGAGGGTTTTCACACTAAGGTGAACCGTAGTTGCTTGGATTAGTTTAAGTTTTGTGCAAAATAGTTGGAGCCATAGGTTTAGGTTTTAGAGTGCCTAATTCACCCCCTCCCCCTCTTAGGCTAGAGCACCCGATCGCTTTCAATGGACCTGTGGTGTCTGATCAAAACAAACACGTGGTTCCGACTCCTTTCTTGATGTCGCCCATTTCTATGGACTCATATCTAATTGGGTCTTCTCTCAATGTCTCCCTCCGATCCTCTATGTGATCACTACGTTTCACTATCATTAAGCCCTCTGCTCGAAAAAAAAACTGTTTTTGTGAACTGGTCCCCGAAGCTGAAAGTGTCAAAGTGTCACCGCCATGACATCAAACTTGCACCACCACCAACTATGAACCTGCAAGTACCACCAGAAATTTCTAGTCGCACTTGGTCCCCAATGCCTCTCAGCCCTAAATTTCCTACCTCTTATGACTTATGAGAAGCAACATAGGCTATATAATGGGTTTCTGGTTAATGTAAATGAGCTCGGCTCAATATTTTGGTCAGTATTAATGTAAATGTAATATAATGGGTTGCTTGTTTCTGAGCATTACTCTATGTACAATATTTTCCTACAAATAAAATTAGATCATCTAGGACAGTTTGATGGTAAATCCTACGGTTTTGAAATGTGGCTGTATTTAAAGCTGCAGGTAAAGTTTCGTGAGTAGGAATTATTTTTCTTGATTCCCTAAATGACGTATATTTCAAAAAAAAATTCCACTTTCGTATCCTCTTTATGATAACCCAATGTTTTGCACGGTATACCAGCAACAAATGGTATTAACAGCTGGTATTAACAAGGCTGACCGTGTAAATCCTAAGGCTAGTATCAGGTTGGCTACTGATCCAGAGGATATTAACTGAAAAGAATGCCTCTACCTTTGCCCATTATACCTGGAGACTGGCCTTCCGGTTAAGATCGATAATGAAAGAGCTATCCTGAACTTGATAGCGTCATGCAGGGATAGAAAATTAAAAATAGAGCTTGATTGTCCGTCCCCAAGACGGTCTGATGATGGGCAGCACAGTAGAGGTTGATAAAATGCGATAGGTTGTGGAGTGGACAAAAGAAGAAAGAAAGGTAAAGGAGATCAAAGGTGATGACGTGACTTGGTCAGTTTGGGCAGAACAACCAACCGGGAACATCTCAAGAGGCGACCAGGAATGCCTCGCGCTTTTCTTCCCACCAGCCTCGCGATGGCAGTGAGATGATAGTGCCGTTACGCCGTGTCCTTGATCGAGTTCAGACTCAAGAGTGGATCGGAGAGGAGGAGACGGCAATGGCGGCAAAGAAATCGCACCGCGGGGCCAGGCGGGCAGCAGCTTTGCCTTTTGCCTCAGCATTTGATCCAGCCCAGCACAGGGCCACAGTTCAGTACGGCGCTCTGCGTTTGGTTGGAGTCTTCCTCAGTCCTCACCCCGTGCTGCAGCTTCAGGCGATCGATCAAGATGCTGGATGATGGTGCGTGCGTGCAACGGCGAGGCTTTCCCTGTACGCCAACTGAAAGTGCCCAGCACATTTGCCAGACGTTCCAGTTCCGTTCAGGTTCGAGATACTGCATTCAGCTGTCATCACGAATCTCTTGTTGTCAATGCCATTCGGTGATGCTAGTCCGGCGTACAGAAGGCCAAGTGGCATCCAACAATGTGTCACTGTTCTAGTTCCCTCACTCTGCTCAAGAATTTAGTACAAAATTGAAGCTGGTTCCCACCATATTGTTTTGGCTGCTTTCCTCATGTTTCCCATTCCTATTCATGTATTGTTGTATTGCATCTCGATCTTGAGTTCATTTTGAAACCATTTGGGAGGACTTATACCAGTTTCGATTGTTTTGCACAAGCCGAGGTGCTGTGGAGTGTAGCCGTTTGGCAAAGCAAGGCAAAAATGAACTAGCTGGAAGGTAAAAGCTAGATGAAGCTAGTTTATTTTTTTTTCTTCACTGGTGAACCTGTTTTCGGAGAAGCCTTTCCAAATAGTCTCTTCTCTTGGTGCTCCTTGTCTACTGGGATTGCATAGTCAGTTGAATAAGTTGGAGTCGTATATATATAGTAGATACGTGTAGGGAATGCCTCCAGAACACATGTGGCTCATGGTAGGTTAGGTGTTGTTTCGACATGTGTACTATCTTCCAGTGTTACAATAGACTATAAACGTATTTCCCATACAGCTCATGTATTAGAGGACTCAAAGCAATTAGGATGCTGGTTTATGCATGCATGACCAAAATGTTTTGAATACATGGTTTCACAAGGCTATTATTCATTACGACTTATGAAATTAGTTTTATAACAAATCTATTTTTAGTACTTATAATTGGTGTGTAAACATGTAATGTGATGTTTTATAACAAATCTATTTTTAGTACTTATAATTGGTGTGTAAACATGTAATGTGACGGGACTTATGACTTCAACTAAAAAACCAAACAAGGCATTAAAACGATCGTCTCGTGTCCTCTTTTCCTCGAGAGTCGGTTCCTATTCGATTCTTTTTTCGATCCTGTCGCAATATCGCCAGGGATCCGCCAACAGGCCAAGTAGTGCCAACACTAGTTCGGGCAAGTGCAATTGTGTTTGCTTCATGCCTTAACTACTCTTTGCCTGATTATCTCTTTCGTATACATATTGTTGCTAGTGTTACACCTTTTGTTTGTAGAATTATTAAATTATGAAGGGGAATAGACTCTTTCATGACATTTAAAAAAAGGTAACCTGGACAACAAGAGGAGTAATCATTTTTGAACCATTATAGGTGCATATCACTACAAGAAATCATTTAATCTGTGACAAAAACTAATTCGTCACAGATTGCTAAAAAAAATGTCACAAAACAGTATCTATTATGCATGTTTTAGACTTTAACATGTTTGAACTATTTGCATTATAATTTATGCAACTTTCACACTTAATTATTAATTAATATTTGCATCTTTTTTGTATACCAAATTTATTGGCAATTTTCAAAATTATTTACCAAATTATATGATATATATTGGTTGGCACATGGAGAAAAAATCCTGGCATACCCTTCGCTGAAATTCTAGATCCGCTACTGGTTGAAAATCACTGACTAGGACAAAATCTCACATCAGCGCTTCTCCGTAAGTGTCAACACGTACTAGTGTTGTTAGAGGTCCGGTAGCAAATGAGTGCTTATACGTTGTAGTTGCTTTCCTCCCGTTTTGGTGTATCTCTTTGCTTCTTGCTGTATTTTCACTCCCGTTTTGGTGAACCAAGGCCCTTGATGTACTAACATATTCGATGTGGGATCGATATGATGGTCATATATGGTGGATGAAAGCTAGGTGCAAAGAGTCGACCCAGTATATGACCACTAGTGAAGGTTGCTGGAGATTTATATTTTTATGCATCGATGATCTTCGAGCACTGCCGTAAAATTAAATTGAACCATCGAGTACAATACAATTCAGATTGAATGCCATAAGGTTTAAAGCACTTGATCTCTCATGATATGCTGCAGACTGCGCGGTCTTTAGTCTTTATTACTTCACCTGATTGGATCGGGCCCTGAATTCCAAAGAAAGTTATTTCTTTTTTTTAAAAAAAATTCGTAGTTGCATTCAGAAATGGAGCTACTCTTTTCCAAAATTGCATTCAGCAATGGAGCACTGCTTCTTGCAAACACCAGCACAAGTAATCAAATGCCACATCGCATTACCAGTTCTTCAGAATCTCATATACAACAAGCACGCAAAAGCGATGCAGAGGAAGCTATGTCGCTGGCAAGGATGCGTGCACTCGGAGCTCACTGGCGCACCTCCAGGAAGAGAGCTAGGGAAGGACTGGGTGCTTCGTGCCCGCCAGTGTTCCGCCGCCACCTCCTTGCTCTCTGCCTGTCTCGCGGCGCGCAAAGCGGTGGTGGCTGGTGGGGTGTGGTTCGCCAGGGCCGGAAGCTGCCGCCGATGTTGCCGAGGTGGACAGCCGCCGGCGCAGCCGGATTAAACTCCCAGGCCTCCGCCTTGGCGCTCGCCATGCCGGCCATGCTCTGAGTCATGGCGACCAACACAGAGGCGCACTGCTCACGCCGGAGAAGACAAGGATCTGTACGGTCGTTTACACCTGACATGTCCCAAAGCCACACTCGGCCACCGCGCCGCTTCTCTATCCACCACAGAGCTCATCCTCTAAATGAAAACTTTGCGCGCCGATCGAGTACTTTCTACCTAGCAGTGGCGGCCGGGGAACTCCATTGCGGCGGCACCGAGCTAGTGATGGGCTGCCGGTGGAGAAGCGCGCAACGGCCTCCAGGCGATGGGGAAGAAGCGATCTATTTTTCTTTTAATCGGGACCGATCTAAATTGGTGCGGAGGGAAATGCACTAAACCACCCTTGTTTACACTAAAACAACCCTTTTAAAATCAACGGTTCAGATTTTTTTTTCTAACCTGAACGGTTCAGAATTTTTGGATAGAGAGGAACCTATGGTTCCTCCCAAGCATTTTGAAGAAAGTGTGTTTTAAAAAATTCCAAAAAAATGCATTCGGAAATGGAGCTACTCTTTCAAATATTGCGTTCGGAAATGGAGCACTGCCACAATTTCTGAAGCTTCCTGTTACAATTGAAAGCAGACACATCTTGCAAACGTTGACACATGCAAAGGAAATGGAGCCTCTCTTTTGCTTTGTGCTAGTTAAGCGAAGCAGGGTCTTCCGAAAAAGAAATCAGGATGTTGGCGAGAAGCAATAGAATGTCCACAATCGATTCCTGACGCCTTCTGATCCTACCATATTTTCAGGTGCCATGCATGTGAGTTTTCTAGTACTATTTGGTGTTAAGTCCCCTTCCACTCCCACGGTAAGGATATGAACCTGATCATGCACAAGGTGTCAAGGTGATATATGCTCGGCACTGTGGACTTGACGGCTCTTCGTGGCTGCTGACCCTTGCCTTATATCAGCTTTGTATGGTTGGGTGCATAGGGCATGTGATGCTCATTACATTCACTGACACCACCAGCTTGACACACTTGGTGGATCCGTGTGAAGCCAGATCTAGGAATGCACAGGTCTGTGTGTGGTCTTGGAGCAGGTATAGACCATGGATAATTGTCTCTCCTACGCGCTTGATGGCACTGAAGCCTTAAACTTAATCGCGAGCAGGGCCTTTCTTTGCATTTTCTACAGCGAAACAATGGAATGCAGGAAACCCTGACAGCACGCACCATACCAGCCATGTATTTCTTTCTGTTGGGAAGCTTTCTCTTACAACTGAAACATGCCATCTTGCACACACTGGCACTCGCAAGGAAATCAAATGTCGCATCCCATCACCGGTTCTTCAGAATTTCATATACAGTACAACAAGCACATAAAGGCAAAACAGAGGAGAAGCGATGCCGCTTGTTGCGCCGGTGAGCATATCCTTGGACGGTGCACGTGCAATGGCGGTCTGTCCTGGCGATGATCAAACATGGCGACACGACATGGTGCTTCCCCTAAGATAGATCCTGGGTAGCTTGGAGCCATCCGATCCGATGAAACAGGCGACACCCAAACCCAATCCAATAGGGGCACGGGAACAACCAATACACCCAAACCCGATTCCCAAGCATTATTATACACACGTTATATGAGCAATAGGACTAGGACATACTTTTGAAAAGAAATCTTCAGTATATCCCTGTTGCGGTAGCCTTGTAAATTATTTTATTTGAGTGAGATTTTCACTTGAACGAAATTCTTAGTGTAAGAATTTTATCCAGACATGTTCTCGGAAAACAAAATATTGAGCCGAGCTCTTTTACCAAAACTGCTGGTGCTCACAGTATGTAATCAAAGCGGAACAAGGCCAGAGTCATCTCTTGAAGGAGTCATACATTCAACCCAAAACAACTCTGAAGACAAAGTCTACTTAGGGACACTTGAAAATGTGTCTCCAGTTTTGCCATGTTTACTGGCTTAGTGGACCCTTGGGGTCATCCAATTAAGATCATTGAAGGTTCATTTCGATCTTCTGATGCTTCCTATTCCCCTATGTGATGTGTCCATCATCGACTCGTTGCACCTTTGGTTCCTTCGTCTCTCTGAAAGTATCGAGGCCCAAGAAGAAAGGGTTGAATTGGGACTTTTTAAAATTTCTAACTAGTCCTTAGCCTAAACGAGTATTGTCCAATCTATAAATTTGAAACATATCAACTAGAGCACACTAACAAAAGATCCTTCGGTGGGTAAACACACTAACATGCTCATCTTTGCCTACGGAGAGACACACTAGCAAGATCAAGCCTTAAGCAAAAAGTCACACTATCATGCAATTGTCCTAGTCAAGTAACAAACAATTAAAAGCAAGATCACAAACAAAGAAACTTAATTGCTTGAAAGTAATTGCAAGAGACACGAGACAATCGGAATTTTTTCCGTGGTATCGAGGAGTTGACGCTCCCCCTAATCCACGTTGGAGCACCCACACAAGGGTATTGCTCCCTTGCTTCACCAAGGAGCAAGTGATAAACTAAAAATGCTCCTTCTCTATCTTCGGAACGACGAGCTTCACACCGTGTACAAACTTCTCTTCTTGGGGCTCCCACAAACTCCAAGAGCTCACCAAGAATCTCCCGATCACCAAGACCGTCTAGGTGCCGTCAAACACTAAAAATAACAAGCTCCTAAGCCTTCACTTGACCTACACTCAGTTGGCCCTAAGCTCAAGCACACTTGCTACACTTGCATTGGTTGGATTCTTCAAGTTTGGAACACAATCAAGCTCTAGATCATCATTTCTTGGCTCAAAGCACTCTCTTCTCTTCTCTTGGGTGGCATCAGGTATTCAATGCGTCAAAGGCATCATAAATGAGCAAGAGGTGACCTTATATAGAGTGGAGAAGCCCCCATAGCCGTTACAAGCGCACTGCAGAAAAATCGGGACAATCGGAAGAAACGATGGGTGGCATTGAGGTAGCGTCGGTTAAACCGGTTTCTTTATGTCCAAATAGTAGCCGTTGGAAGTTCTGACACTGTGCACAGGCCTGCGTCATTACATCAGTGCATGCTCCGACAAGGCATCGGTTAAACCGATGCTGAAGGGTGTTTTGGTTCCACCAAAACAACATCTCTGGTCAATAGTACGTCCAATGCACCGTGCCTTCCTAGAATGCGTCGGTTAAACCGGTGCTGAAGGCAAATTCTCAGCCACCCATACATGCTCTCGAGGCAATAGTACGTCCATTACACCGATGCTTATATTTGAACCGTCGGTTCAACCGGTGACCACGAGTATCTTGACTTGATTCCATTTTGCATCAAAAGAAATACGCCGACAGAGGCATCGGTTCTTCCGCTAAGCGTCGGATGCACCGATGCTCAAGCATCGGTTAAACCGGTGCTGCTGTTTTTCTTGTTTTGCAGTTGAATTGACTTGGATTTGATTTTTCTTCTTCGATTGTTTCTTCTTCCAAGTGTTGTATTGGCCTCTTTTGACTGTCTTGAGTTGTATTTGAGCGAGTGTGCAAGATTTCTAAGGCCAATTCAATTTCGGTCAAGCTACTAACTCAAGAACCCCTCTTAATAGTACGGTCAAGAACTTAAAACTATGAAACCCTAACTAAATCAACATCTCCTTGTGACACTTGAGATTAGAAAGGTCCTTAATCTTTGAAAATGAGTCCTTGGCACGCATGTTTGTTTCGAATTGTGGGGTCTCCTTTCATATTTCATATGTGACTAAGCCAATCATTAATTTTTCCTTCAAAACACACTTTAGTCGCATATAATTGTCATTAATCACTAAAACTTACCAATAGTTTCTATCGGCCTATATGCGCTTCACTCTCATTACCTCCTCATGTCTAGATGGTCACCACATGCATGATTTGCTAAGCATGCATGTTGGATGCAGAGGGCGAATTGAAGCGGGATACAGGACTCGTTACCTGTCCATGTGAAGCTGGAGCACTGTATATATGTAGGATGGGGATTTGCTACGATACTCCGGAGTAATTAAGGACCGTTCATTTAATAACATATTACCTTCTAGAAGGTATTAGGTAAATATAAATTTTATATTTATAATATTCTTTATTTTAGAAAATATGATAAATAGAGAAAAATCAACCTACTATTAGATCTAGAACAGGCCTAACATGGTGTAACACGACAAATGCGTGACAAGACTTGAAAAATAATAAAGATTTATGTAAACCTCAAATTGTAAACGGTGACAAGTTTGAAATAATAAATATACAATATAATACTTGGACTGCCCATAAGAAATAAATTATCAATTTATCTCACTCCTACCACCTCTTTCTCTCCCTCTCTCTCTCCTTTTCTTTCTCTATGTCACCTCACTACTACCAACTTTTACAATGAATATTGTGGACTTTCCATAGCTATTGCCTACTGTAATGGGCCCACCACCCCTAGGCAGCATGTCCTGCATGAAGCATATGCCGCAGCTGGTTATGTGTCGTCGTCGATCCGTCCTCAAGAACGCGTCTAGTCTTGGTTAAGAAGCTCCTGCCCTAATTTTTTTTAAAAAGTCTTGGTTAAGAAAAGAACAACCATTTTAGATGATATTTGTTTTATATTTATATAATTAACGGTCCAGATTTATTTGAACTCTTATTTGAGTGAAGATGTTTTTATACATGCAAACTATTAGATTTATTTGAATGAAGATGTTTGTGAGAACTGAAAAGGTGTCTACACCTTTGCCTGGACACAGTGGGCTTCTAATAAGATAATTCAAGGCCTGTGCAGGTGTTGTAATAGAGCAGTTTGCTCCCAAGATGGATCAATTACTCGTAGCTGAGTTGAAAGATCAGAAGACCAGCAAAGCAGAGGGAGCCAAGACCTGGCCCCGGAGGGGGAAGAATTCTCTACATTTTTGTAACACCCCGTCCCCCAACACCGCACAGCCCAGCTTTTTCGAGGGGCGAGCCCGCTTACACATAGCACCTCACTTACGCTTTCGTCCTCGCTTCGCGTAAAAGGGTTAATCCGAAGGTGCTATGGCTGAAGGACAAAGGCTTATAAGTTAGCTCCACCCTTACTCAACTAGTAAGGTGGTACTAAATATATGCACACAGCACTCATGGGCCACAACTAGACCACATCCAAATTGGGCCAGATGTCACACACACCCCCCCTCCAAAAAAGAACCCGACGTCCTCGTCGGTCCAACTCACCCACACTGGGTAAATGTCCAGAAACGTTCCCCCTTGGCGCACGCCCGCACGTCCAGTGCCGGCGCCATATGCCATGACGTGTGTCCCTACCCGGGCACACGCGTCATGCGCCATATATCTGCGGGTCGGCTCTGATACTATTTGTAACACCCTCGCCCTCCAACACCGCACAGCCCAGCCCTTCCGAGGGGCGAGCGCGTTTACACATAACACCTCATTTACGTTTTCGTCCTCGCTTCGCGTAAAAGGATTAACCCGAAGGTGATATAGCTGGAGGACAAAGGATTATAAGTTGGTTCCACCCTTACTCAACTAGCAAAGTGGTACTAAACATATACACACAGTACTCATGGGCCACGACTGGACCATATTCAAATTGGACCGGATGTCACAATTTTCAACGAGGAAAAACAAGGAATAGCGGGAAAAAAAAACTCTCATGGGAGGAAAGCTTGTCGAGATTTATGGCTGGTTGAGAGAGCATCCTGAGGGTGTCTACATCTAAGGGCATGCAGAAAATAAAATACCGCGAGAAGGTAGACATTGGAAAGGAGAAATGGTGAGCGGTGGTGAGGCCACCTCCATTAGAATAGCGACATCGCTAGTTAAAATATTATTTTAATCAGTAAACAGTGCTAAAAGCATAAGCACTAGTCTCGAAGGTTTTGTTTCAATGCAGCTCACTCTCCGTGCACGTTTTCATAGTACTTGCATGTTTCTCTTTCCAGCATCTCTCACCTCCAGTCAGGGGCGGAGCCAGCGGTGGGTCAGGGGGGGGGGGGCTTGAGCCTCCCCTACCACCGCTGGAGCCATGAAGCCCCCCTGGAGCCCCTCCATGGATTTTTGGTGCAAGATGCAAGCTCTAGAGGAGGCTGGAGGTAGAAGACAACTCTGTGTCGGGCCGCTAATGAGTTGGGCAGTAATAGAATATGGCAGCCCACTAAATAAACTTCGAGACTTCCACCACTCAAGGTCTCCAGTCAAGGCCCAAGCCCAATCGCAGAAGAGCTGGGACAGAACAAACCCTATTCCAGAGGCAGCAGCACATCAAGCTCGCAGGGGGGGCGGCGGCGAACGGCGGGCGACCAGGACCAGGGGTCGGGGCGAGCGACGGCAGGCACGGGCGCACGGGCATACCGCGCACGCATCGCCGAGCAGGCAGCTAGCCCGGGCCCGGCGCGGCGAGCGGCAGGCAGCCCGCGGCCAGGCGCGCGGCTGCGCCTCCCTGCGCCGCCCGGCCGCTGCACTTGCACACCCGCGCGGCGCGGCAGCGGTGCGGCGCTGCCGTGCTGCAGCTGCAGGGCCGCAGGGGGGCAGGAGGACTGCGGTGCTGCCTGCTGGTTCGAATGTACTATTCAATTTCTAATTTTCTGTGATTCAATCATTCAATTTCTATTGCTATTTGTCCGTGAATCTATGATTGAATTTCTATTTTCATTTTTCAATGATTCAATATTTGATTGGTATGACAGACTTCAGCCTGCCAAAAATTTATGTAGATTGAAAATTTGGAGGTCCATATATGTTTGACTAATCAATTATATCTATTTATGTTATTATGTAGATTGCTTTTTCCGATGAATTGAACCGCCCGCAAATGCTTTCAAACTGGTGCAATATCATAATATGTATAATTAGCAATATATAGTTCACCATATGTACAAATAAACTATCAAATAACATAATCGTATAAAAGAATTCAACCCAAGTCCACAAAAGATGTGTCTTAATTTAATAAATTTTATAAGTTTTGGTACTATATAGTTGTTTTAAGGATATATTAAAAATAAATATGCATGAAAAGATAATATATGTAACATTAATGAATTAGAAAAGGTTTAATTTAAATATTTACCATTGCAAATAATCTCAAATGCTAGAATGAAGTTCACCATTGCAACGAGCTCGTCGAATTAATCAAAATAGACATATTATTTGTCTAATTTGGAGCTCATAGGAAGCCCCTATTAAAAACAGCCCGGTTCAATTGAAACCGTCCGGTTCATCGGTTCCATAAAAAACCGAACGGTTTAACTGGTTTTACCGATCCGATTGCATGAACGGTCCGTGAAACGAACTGAGCCGCTCTCTGGTTCGGTCTTTTACCGGTCGAACCGCCGGTCCGGTTCTAATAACTATGGCTACGTCGTTGTGGCGTTTTTTTCAGCCCCTCCTAAATTTTTTCCTGGCTTCGCCACTGCCTCCACTTCCTCCAGCTACGTCGCACCTCTGTTGGAGAAGGCCTGAGGGGCATGCGCGTGGGAAGATATCTATATTCGCCGCCAGCTATTGGAATCCTCGGAAGCGCATTATTGATTGCGGCCTCGGTCATCACCCGTCTGGCAGGCTCTTTCTGCCCATCAGTTCCAGCTGCTTTCCTTATGTCTCCTATTCCCTGTTTTTACTTCTACGCACCTTCTTGATCTCCGGTGCATCTCTCATCGTCTCCCTTATCCACGTGGCTATCATTTGATGCCTGATCCTAACTTGTTTGTTTGGTGAAAGTGCGAGCGACGTAGTGATACTACTGAAGAGTGAAATGGAACAGCAGGGCACGGGTACCTTTTCAGATGAAGTTGGAGCACTACATTATATAGGGATTATTATTACTTTGTCGACACACGTGGTTGGTGGCATATTGATGAGTTTTTATTTTCCATCATTACTATATGTACAATCTTTTGATGGCCAACTCGACGATACAAGTATTGAAAGCAGCTGAGGGGTGATTTTTAGAACAAGTATCTACAATTTCAAAAGAAAGAAACCCATGAGTAGTTCTTAGTGTTACAAAGGTTGGCATCCCGTTAACTACCTTTTCTCAATACATTGGTGTAGTAATATATAACTCTTTTAATTACAATCTAAAGGAAGCAACAGAGCAATTCACACCTGATGAGCTAGGCTACTTGTTATCTTAGATGCTAAATGGCTAATGGTAACTGAAAAAAAGGTGTTTCCAACTTTTCCCGTTTTGCCTGCACTTGGTTGGAATCTTCCTCTGCCCTGTTCCAGCTGCAGAGGCGATGAACCTATTCCCTTAAATCGAAAGCCACCTGGTCCCAACAGATTTGCCAGATAGACTACAGTTTAATTTCGTTCAAACTCCAAAGGTTGGTGTACTAGTGTTTAGCTGTGAGATCTAATTCCTTGCTAAATGCCAACGCCATTCAGCGATGGATGTGTTCATTCATCCTAGCAAGTTGTGGTCCTCAAGTGAAGCTGGAGCAGTATATATAGATATGTCTAGGGTATACATTAATTTCCTCGACACATGTCATGGTTGCTGGTGAATTTGCATCATTGTATTGTACTATTTTTTAGCATTAGTACACATAATTTCTACCTTATAACATACACACGGGGGGAGTCAAAGCAACCAAGCAGTGGTTTTGCACATGAACCAAATGTTTTAAACACATTTACAGTTGCTTCATGAGACATAGTAGGCCCTAAAAGCTAAGTTTTAGTGGAAATCAGCTCTGCACATAGAACTCCAGTGCTACCTATGTGTCTCGCAGTCTCGACCGAGCAATACATACACATTGATCAGCAGCAGCAGCAGCAGAGTTACAAATGAAGAGCAAAAGTGAATCAGTACTCTGGAATAAGCTCAGGTATCCAAGATGATGAAACAGTGTCTTGGTCAGTTTCGGCAGACCAGCCGGGAGCACGGGAATAGCTAGTGATCAGGGAACAGTCGTTCTAGTCATCTGATGCAGTGTAGACGTTCAACGAGTTCCAGTTCCTAGTTTCCACTTTGCAGTTCCTACTGCTTTCCTCATGCATCCTATTCCTATGTATACATCTCGTTCTTTCGTTAGCATCTCATTGTCTTTCCCTATCTAATGAGGGGCTCGATCAAGTGAAGCTAGAGCAGTATATATAGATATATATCAGGCCATCAGGGGATGCGTCATTGACACAAGTCATGGTTAGTGGCATATTGACAACTCTTTTCTACCATTAATACACACATACACACAATCTTTCATGTACAACTTCATTCAAGAGAAGAGGATCCCAATAAAGCAATCGACCGGTACTATTAGCACATGATAGGAGATTATTGGATGGCTTTATTTCTTTAGTAGGACGCCTCTGTTTGTTTTTTTAACAGACAATAAAAACCTTGTCAAATTTTTATTAGACGAAAAACAACGAACTGGATACAACAGCGGCCAGCAAGAAAAGGAAAAATAAAAACAGGAAAACAAACTCAACTCAATCAACTGTTGCAGTATGCGTCTGTTGTAAACTTGTAATGAGAAATTATTTCACCTGGAGCTCTTCATTTCCGAGTGCCAAGAATATTGGATGCTCAGAATTGAGTAGTACCGAGCTTCCAACACTATAATGCTTGCATGAGAAATATATATACATGGTTTTTTTTCTTTCAAAATTGCAGGTGCATGTTCTAAGATCGGAAGGATTTACAATACTGCATTAGCTCATAACTTCGATGCAAATACACCGGTAACAGATCAGAACATTATCAGCCTCATCGTCTACTCCTAACTGACCAGTGATCACGGAAATATCAGGAATTCTTTCTCTTCTAGCAATAGGCTAGCTAGGATTTGAGTACCACATGGTAGTTGCCCGTACCTGGAGTTTCAGTTGCTTTCCTCGTGTCACCTATTCCCATATATTCTTGCATCTCTATCTTAATTGGTTCATTTCGCATTGTCTCGACATCTGCGGGGCTAGCTTGCTGCCTATCTAGGTGAAGAAAGTTGGGGTGGTATGTATAGATATATCTACGAATAAACGGCTCATTAGCATATAGATGGTTGGTTGTGTATTCATATGAGTACTAGAGCATGTGAGGAATGTTGAGTACTCTATTCTGCTTGTGATGAGTGAATTGTCAACCGTGCGGTGTGATCGTGCGCTTGGTCTTTGGATTGCAGGTACACGGGCGTCGAGTGTCGACGGGGAGCTACCGTGGAGGTGCTGTGGCCGATGGACCGTGCGGTGGACGGCGGTAAAGGGCAGCCGGGACCGGAGCTCGGACCGGGCGGCAGCTGTGGCGTCCACTCCTGGATCGAGGGCGCAAGCGGCGACGGAAGACGGGTTTCTTGGTTTGCGCCACAAAACCAAGGAGGCGGACGGCGGTTGAAGACGCCAAGTCGTGGAGGCACGGGCGTCGGTCTCGGGACTGACGGAGGCGACGGGCGTCGACGGCGTCTAGGGCCTCGCTGCAGGCGAGGAGGTGACGGGCGTAAGGAGTAAGGAGTAAGGACTTGGCTTCTAATAAGGACCCAATGCTTTTGGCTACTGGAAATGAAGGCAGATAATATATATCAATTGGGCTCCAATATTACAAATATACACACAATATTTCCCAGGAACATGTGTGACATCTATCTATATATACTGTTTTCTAACATGTCATGATTGGTGGTGTATTATTGACATCACTAGTAGAAAAACATCTATTAGTACCGGCTGCAGCCGTCGGTAATAAATAGTGCACCATTTAGTACCGGTCATAATGCTCGGTACTAAATGCATCACCTCTTAGAAAAAAATGCGTCAGGATAAATGCGTGTGTGCTCGTTGGATTCGAACCTGTGACCTGCAGCCTCGCGCGAAGTACCTTCTACCATCCCACCCACACAACACATGTGAGTGCATAGGAGATGCTTTCTTTTTGAAGTAACCTGTCAGCGTAGTGGGGACGGGGCCCCACTCCCCCGTATAAATGTGCGGGGGACGGCAAACCACCCGTCCGCTCCACCCGGGGGCCCAAACGGACCAGGTGGGCTCCGTTCGGTGGGCCCTGCGCCCGCCGAGACCGAGCCGGGCTCGGGCCACTCACGGCGGGCCGGAAGGTCTTTTTCCTTCTCGGCGAAGACACCCGCCCGGTAGAAAGGGATTTTATCGGGCGGGGAATCCCAAAGTTTACCACGCCGCCCTGCAGGGGGCCGCGCTGAGCGCAGGAGAGGGCGCCGCTTCCCCATAAGAACATCATGATTACAGGAGAGCCGTGTGCTCAGACGGCGGAGAACCGGCTGTTGACGCTCACTAACAACTATTTTCAGGCGTCAACTTGATCAGAAAATCATGAGAGTTTACATTTCTTACACGCATCTTTATCCAATAAAGTTTCTAAACCACACTTCACCTTCTAGAAAATGCAAGTGGGGTTTTTGAGCTAATATGCAGGTTGCAAGCACACTTTGGCCCGACATAAAATCACAGAAATTATCAGAGCACCGATTCAGGCTCAAACGGACCAAGTGTAGCCCAAGAACCCAGCCAAATCCACTCAAGACAGGCCAAGACCAGCGTGGATTAGACAAGGCAGCCCAGGACAGCCCACCAAAGGAAGTTGGGGTCGGTTGGAGCCTCGGGCAGGCCGGCCAACCATCCTGGTCGGCCGACCAGGCCCGTGGGCCCCACCGCCTTAACCTAGTCATGTGTCGCCTCCTGGTTGGTCCTTTAGGTCGGTTTGGAGAGTCTCACCCTGTGGCTCCCTGCTATAAATATAAGGGGGGTAGAGATTAGAAGAGACACACACACACACACCACACTTACCTCTCCTCTCTTGCTCATCTTACATAGTCTTTAGGCTTAGTGGAGTTTAGGAGAAGTGTAGAAGTCATCGAGTCGCCGGAGTTGCTCGAGAGTTCTGGTATGGGTTCATCTCTAGCTCTCTCTTGTAATATTCGGTTGTTTGTAATAGAATTAGACTATGGTTACCGATATCTGCTCGAAGTATGTTCTGAGTTATCAGATATATGCTTCTTGATCTGATTGTGTTAATGTTCAATGCTTACATTGCATGATCGCCCTGTGCTTGCGATGGTTAACATACCGGCCTTAGAACTCTATCAACTGCTCCAGTATTCGTATGTTTGCTCTAATGTGATGACTGTCCATCCGGAGGGTGGGGGCTCCACGCGGGACACTAGAGTATCGCTTATTAGTGTAGACATAATGTCTAGATTAGCTAAGAGTTACTGGATGTCAACTATACCCACGGTTTGTAGAGGTAGCCGGCAGGTGGTGACAGCCCTGTTCGAGCCCTAGTAATCCTCCACGTTCGGTATGGGGGGTAGAAGGTGCATAAAGCCGCCGGGGTGTACGGGCTCCTCCCGTTGCTTCGAAAGCGGTCTCCCTATTGTGTAGTTTAATCTCTGACGATCTAACCATAAGATGGCATAGATATAGCTAGCCTAGCACAGTTGCCTCGAGCTCTAACTTCTACCTTGCTTGTTCCCGGCCTAAAGCATCTTTTCTTTTCTTTTATTTATTTATCCAGAGGGTAGTTTGTGTGTGTGTCACACTATCTCCTACCATGTTATCTATCTTACCCCTGTTTATGCAAGAAAATATTCAATTTAGATAAAGTTCATCAACTGGTCTATATCTCTTCATTCACCACCTTCCCTGCAGAAATATAAATGACACCCTGGTATACTCCTGGGTACTACAGCGGTATTCCGTGCGCTTGCGGATTTATTCGTGGTTCATGAAATACCTGCCACCCCAATTGGCGTCTGCGGGCGTCATCGCTGTTTTTTCAGTGGTGACGCTGGTAGGCGCCAACACCGGCTAGGGGGGCTTATTGTAGCAGATCCGCACAAATTAAACCGGCTTAAGTGCGCTAACTATCATCTTAATGAATAATCAAGTTACCACGCACTTAAAACGGTGTAATCCGGCAGTCCGTCGGGTAATTCCCGATTAAACTACTGTACTCCATGATCACATTTGCACTAGAAGTCTCGCACGAAGATGAGCACAGGTGATACAAGCATATAGAGATTTCAAATTAATTTACAACACAGGTTTTACATACAGGTTTTGAATACAAACCACAGAGTTCAAACATACAGCGGAAGCTTAAAACTGAGTTCGAAATACAATAGGATAACTACATCGACGATATAAGGTGAGCTCCACATCCTGCCTACCGATGTGATGCCAACCTGCCCGAGCTTCACGGAGAAGACGGGATCCACTCGACGGTCCAACCCGGAGGAAGCGGTTGTCCAATCCAGGACGCACAGACCTCCTCGAAGTCAGCGGGGACACAACCTGCTCAGAAGTGTTACAACAACAACCCTGAGTATACTAATACTCAGCAAGGCTTACCCGACTATGGGTATACTTAGCCCATTATCTATACATACAAAGCTTTTTGGCTCTGGAGTTCTTTTGCTGAAAGGCTGCTAGCGGTGAATCCTTACTTTCAATATTTTAGCTCCATTTAGTATATCGAGTATTAACTAAATTTGCTTAAGTATCTAGAGCACACATGGTGGATCAGATTATCTTTCAATAACATACAACCGAACATTTCCATTCCATTCTCATTTCCACTTCTTTACTACGATGCGACACAGTGACCAAGGCTCTCATATCCACGAGTCACGGCGAATCGATCCGATTTAACCTTGCAAGGTGGATCTAACACACAAGACACGCGCAACCCCGTCGGGCCACACCCATCAACTATTCCCATCATCACCCCGACGTCTCAATCACGCCTGCCAAAACCCGGGTGAGGAGCCCCACACGGCGAACACCCAGTGGACATGAGGGCGAATACAACACCCGCCATCATCCCACTCCCAGAGTAGCAAGTCGCGATTCAAAGTATCGTTGTGAATCAAGTAATGAGCTTACCGGTTTCGACTACCTCCTACTCCCGGCATGTGGTTAGTACTGTTCAATCCTCGATCAACAATGCCAACAATGGTACGGTCCTCAATCGACACAGGCGGAGGCTTACTTGCCATCCATTTCTTATTTCAAACCAACTCATCTCCGCCCGGTCTCCATTTCTCTTTCCTTATTGATTCATTTCTAGCCACTTGCCATCAAAAACAAAATCTTAAACCTCACGAGCGACAGGAATCACTTGACTTCTACCGAGATCCTACTTAGCAATGCATTTCTAAGTCACACTTAGCAATGGAACTTTCTTCAGCCAGAAGTCACACTTGCTGAATTTGGCATAAAGCTGGTGTTCTCTAAGACGCTGAAGTATTATGTGAAGATGATGAGAATGTTCTTTCTCATTCTTGGAGTAGATCAAGATATCATCAATGAATACCACGACGAACTTATCTAATTCCGGCATGAATACCGAATTCATGAGGTACATGAAGTAAGCGAGAGCATTGGTTAATCCGAAGGACATCACCAAATACTCGTAAAGACCATAACGAGTGGAGAAAGCTGTTTTTGGTATAACTGCTGGTTTGATTTTGATTTGATGATAGCCAGATCGAAGATCTATTTTTTGAGAATACTTTCGCTCCAGCTAATTGATCAAAAAGAAGATCAATACGAGGAAGTGGGTATTTGTTTTTGATGGTGACCGCATTCAGAGGTCGATAATCCACACATAACCTTAACCCTTGGTCTTTCTTCTTTACAAACAGAGCCGGGCATCCCCAAGGTGAGGTGCTCGGTCGAATGAAACTTTTATCTTGCAACTCTTGCAACTGGTCTTTTAGTTCAGCTAACTCACTTGGTGTCATTCTATATGGCCTTCGGGATATGGGTGCTGTGCCAGGCTGTAACTCAATGACAAATTCAATATCCCGATCGGGAGGCGTGCCTGGCAAGTCCTCCGGAAACACATCGGGGTATTCACAAACCACAGGAATTTCTTCTAAGGCCTTCGCCTCGAGATGGAATACTCCTTCTATTGGGATCTCATGCTGATAAAGATGAATATCCATAGGACCATATGTGGGAGAGTTAAGCCAGATGACACAAGAAGAGGTATCGAGGATAACACAATGTTCCTTCATTCAATTCATCCCAAGTATGATATCTATCCCCGGGCTTGGAAGGACAACGGGTGTGGTCTGAAAATTCATCCCGCTCAAGTCAAGGGGCACACCTCGAACTAATTGGCTGGTACTTAAGTGTGCGCCTGGTGCATGAATGATATAAGGTCTTATCATGTGGGTTACTTGCAAGTTAAGTCGTGCTACACATGCTTGACTGATGAATGTATGAGATGCTCCAGAGTCAAATAACATAGTAGCAGGGCAGTGGTGAATGGAAAATATACCCACCATCACTTGAGTATCCTCAGGAACATTCTCCAGAGTGGTGTAGTTCACACATCCAGTCTTAACAGGTGCAACTTTCTTCTTCTGAGTCTGCTGGATAGAACCTTGAACCGGTGTTGGGGTCTGGTAGTTGCTCTGCTTAGGTGGCATACGGCAGTCACATGCAAAGTGCCCATAGTTGACACAATTGTAACAGGGTTAGTTGCTGGGGCGTGTAGCTTGCTGCCCTTGTTGTTGTGTCGAGGGACGTGGTGCCCAATGCTGCTTTGGTGGCCTAGCGACCCAACGACCCTACTGCGGAGGGCGGTTTGAAGCTTGCTGAGTCCCTGTCTGAACCAGCTTGTACTTCTGAGGTGCATTGATGGAGGATCCAGTAGGTGCCTTCCTTTTCTTGTCAGCTTTGTGCGCTAATGTGGCATCTTCCTGAGTGATGGCCTTATTGACTAGTTCAGTAAAGTTGTTACAAGTCACTAGAGCTAGTTTGTCCTGAAGCTTGGTGTTGAGCCCTCTCTTAAAGCAATCCTGCCTCTTCTCATCAGTATCCACATGAAAACCACCATATTGGGCTAACTGATTGAAAGTTTGTGCATATTGAAGGACCGTGTTATTTCTTTGCTTCAGTGCTAGGAATTCCGCCATCTTTCTCCTCATCAAGCTAGTAGGGATGTGGTGAGCTTTGAAAGCTGCCACAAACTCATTCCAGGTGGTACGCGCATTGGCGGGGAGTAGGGCCTTGTGATTAACCCACCATATCTTTGTAGGACCTCTTAGTTGTTCCGCTGCAAATGCAGTCTTGTTCACCTCGGTGTAATTGAGAATGCTGAACTTATCCTCAATGGTGCGAATCCAAGCATCTGCCTCAAGGGGATCATCTGCCTTGTGAAACAGAGGTGGTTGGGTGGCAAGAAAACCGACATAGTCAGTTTCTGTTGGTGGCGGTGGGGAAGCTTGTCGATCTCTGCCGGCATTGGCTTGCACCAGTTGCCTCATCAACTCAGTCTGCTCATTGCGATCGGCGATAGGTGCCGCAATAGCCTGAGCCAAAGAAGGAGGTGGTTGTGGCTGTGCCCCGTGATTCTCATTGTCATGGTTGGCAGCGAGGTTATCACCCATCTGCAAAATAACCATCCCCTGGTTAGCCATTTCGCCATCAGGACTAATTCATGCAAATAAAGAATGTGCATATCTAATATGAACACACGGCATGAATCATTTCTCTCGCGATATGGTTCACCAAGGGAAATAAAATGACTTGCTTCGGTTGAAACCACATCTTTTCAACTTGAACTGCAGATTGGTAACTCGGGTTGCACAAGTTCCGCCCAGAGTATCTCTAACGTAGGTGGTACTGAACATTGCTCAAATAGACTTTCAGATTCGCAGACCTCTAATTTACAGCTCATCATTGGAGATCCAAAATTTTCAAGTACCCGCAGAATAAATTTTTGTACAAAAACATAAATAAATTTTACTGAAGCACAACAATAAACAACAAGGCGATCAAACCCAAACTCAAATATGCAAGATGCATGCACGTTCTATCGTTTCTCACCAAACAAGTACTAAAATATGGTATACGAGGACGACCGGTGGCACAATTACGTACCCTCCCTATATATAGACTAGTCGTTCCTACGATCAAGGATTTCATAACGGGCTTAACGTGGTTAGTTTCCTGCAAAAGAACACAGAGTATATATAACCACTTCTGGACCCTTCATGCTAGCACTCACGAACGCCCCCCATGTGTCCTACGCCACACGGGTAACGCATATGCAGTTTCTCACATATTCACAAATACATTACCATCCACTATAGAGATGGCACCCTGACGTTCGACGCTGAATGGGCAGCGCTGCATATGTCATAACAACGTATTCACTTCCCGTACACTCGACTTACGGGACATCCAAGGGTAGACGTGCCCCAAGGGTCACGGTCATGGCCAACCGCATGACAGGTCTACATCTCGTAACATTGACTTACGAGATGGCCGTGATTACAATCACACGGTAGGAAATCCGCGCTCCATATCAGGCAGCAGATAGCGACATGCGCGTTTGAATTGAGCCTTATCACCTTCTCGTATGCTCACCATACGGAACCCGCGCACGTATGAAACACGTGGGCTATTCTAAAGGACTACCAAGAATGCTTACCTTAGCGTAGGTGCGTTGTTACAAAATATAGATACCAGTAGTGCAAGAAATAAGGTTTAACAAAACAAAAGCTGTAAATGCTGGAATAAAATAGATACTTAGATGTCACCTAACTCATGTAACATAATTAGGGCATACGAACTATCTATCCTATTCCTTAGTGCATCTAGCGTCAACTTTTCGAAAAAAAAACCCGAAATCTTTGCAAGGTAAGAGTTACTTAACTTAATTAAGCACGCCAGTAATCACCAAAGTGTAATTTAGAGCTCTGATGCCAGCTGTAGCAAATCCGCCCAATTTAAACTGGCTTAAGTGCGCTAACTATCATCTTAATGAATAATCAAGTTACTACGCACTTAAAACGGTGTAATCCGGCAGTCCGTCGGGTAATTCCCGATTAAACTACTGTACTCCATGATCACATTTGCACTAGAAGTCTCGCACGAACACGAGCACAGGTGATACAAGCATACAGAGATTTCAAATTAATTTACAACCCAGGTTTTACATACAGGTTTTGAATACAAACCACAGAGTTCAAACATACAGCGGAAGCTTAAAACCGAGTTTGAAATACAATAAGATAACTACAACGACAATATAAAGTGAGCTCCACATCCTGCCCACCGATGTGATGCCAACCTACCCGAGCTTCACGGGGAAGACGGGACCCACTTGACGGTCCAACCCGGAGGAAGCGGTTATCCAATCCAGGACGCACAGACCTCCTCGAAGTCAGCGGGGACACAACTTGTTCAGAAGGGTTACAACAACAACCCTGAGTATACTAATACTCAGCAAGGCTTACCCGACTATGGGTATGCTTAGCCCATTATTTAGACATGCAAAGCTTTTTGGCTCTGGAGTTCTTTTGCTGAAAGGCTGCTAGCGGTGAATCCTTACTTTCAATATTTTAGCTCCATTTAGTATATCGAGTATTAACTAAATTCGCTTAAGTATCTAGAGCACACATGGTGGATCAGATTATCTTTCAATAACATACAACCGAACATTTCCATTCCATTCTCATTTCCACATCTTTACTACAATGCGACACAGTGACCAAGGCTCTCATATCCGCGAGTCACGGCGAATCGATCCGATTTAACCTTGCAAGGTGGACCTAACTCACACGACACGCGCAACCCCGTCGGGGCACACCTGTCAACTGTTCCAATCATCACCCCGACGTCTGAATCACGCCTGCCAAAACCCGGGTGAGGAGCCCCACACGGCGAACACCCAGTGGACACGAGAGCGACTACAACACCTGCCATCATCCCACTCCCAGAGTAGCAAGTCGCGATTCAAAGTATCGTTGTGAATCAAGTAATGAGCTTACCGGTTTCGACTACCTCCTACTCCCGGCATGTGGTTAGTACTGTTCAATCCTCAATCAACAATGCCAACAATGGTACGGTCCTCAATCGACACAGGCGGAGGCTTACTTGACATCCATTTCTTATCTCAAACCAACTCATCTCTGCCCGGTTTCCATTTCTCTTTCCTTATTGATTCATTTCTAGCCACTTGCCATCAGAAACAAAATCTTAAACCTCGCGAGTGACAGGAATCACTTGACTTCTACCGAGATCCTACTTAGCAAAGCATTTCTAACGACACCTGAAACTAGTATAGACTCACGGGTACCTATGGAGAACATGCACGCTAGCGTTCCATTCAACTCCTAGAACGTAAATGCACAATTACTTAAATAAACCATTGAATACTTAAATTAGGGTTATGCTCCAGGGCTTGCCTTGCAGATCAGCGGGGTTAGCGTCTTCTTCAGGAGCGTGCTCGACTGCGTCGACGGCTTGCGGTTCCCCTGCTTGCGGCTCCTGGACCGGCTCAGCAACTAGCTCGTAGACGGCTTCGTTCGCGGCGTCTACACGTAGGAAAAAGATGTCTTGCAAAAGTTAAAATGGTGCATGAAATGATACAAGTGTTCATGATGCAATGCGAGGTAACTAAAAAGAAAAACACGACTAGCCTCAATTACCACTGATCACAAAATACGGAAAAGCACAAACGCATAAAAGGATTTACTTAACAACAAAAAGAAAAGTTGTAGCTAGGAACGAATAAATGCAAAACATAGCTTACAGACTTAATTGAGCCACCCAAAAATTACCAACAAGACAAGATATCGAGAGAACATGCAACAAAAAAATTTACCAACAATTATTGATCCACATAATAGATCCACAAACACGCACATAGACTATGCCCCTGAAAATTTTTCAGTGAACTACACATATAAAGAGTAGGCTACCACAAAATTTTCAAGATTTTTAGACAAACATAACAACAGATACAAAATAAACTAGCTTTAACACAAACCAAAATTTTAGCAGGGGTAAAAGTGACATTTTACATGCATGAGTATTTTTTTCTCTGAAGATCTTGATCTAAGCAACCCAATAAAATTTAGTTTGCATTTTTAGCATTTTTTTTGTGATTTGTTATGCATTTACGAAATTTCATCCAAAATAAATGATTTTGGAAAACAAAACAAAACTTAAAAAGGGCTGACGACTGGGCCCCACATGTCAGTGGGAGCCCAGCCACCAGCTCCCTTGTTTTGCTTGCTCGGCTCGCGCACGCCATGGCCGGCGCGCAGCCAGGCACGGCGGCGGCGGCGGCGTTGCCGCAGGCCTGCGGCCTGCCGGCGGCGCGGCCTGGCCAGCCCGCAGGCAGGGCACTCCGGCAGGGCCGGCGCATGCAGCGGCGCGGCAGGGCCCGCGTGCGGCGCAGCCTGCGGCTGTGCAGGGGCGCGCATGGCGTGGCGCGCGGCGTTCTCGCCGGCGCGGGGCGCGCGGTAGGGCGACGGCGCGGCGGAGCGGGCCCGCGACTAGGGTGGCCGGGCGGCGGTGGGGCCGAGCGGCCACGGCGGCGCGTCGGCGCTCCAGTGTCGGTGGCGCAAGGGGCCAAGGGGAAAAAGGTGGGGGAGGTGGAGGAGAGCACGGGGAAGCTCACCGCGCACTCGATTTGGGCAGAGGATGGCCGGAGAGGGGTGTCGGCGTGAGGGGCGGAGCTTCGACGGGGACGGCAATGGCGGCCGGCGGTCTGGAGGCCGATTCGGTCGGGGAGCGGCTCGAACAGCACGGGATGGGGCGGCGTAGCTGCGGGGTGAGGCGATGGAGGCTAGGGCGCTCTGAATCGAAGCAGGGGTGGCGGGTTTGGTCGGAGGAACGTCGGCGGCGGGCTCTGCTCGTCTCGGCTCGGCGTGAGCGCGAGGAAGAGGATGGAAGGGAGGAAAAACGGAGACGGCACCGAGACTGGATAAGCTCGGGCTCACTCGGCGGTCGATCGTCGCGACGGCCGACGCGTGGAGGAGGCGCGCCAATGGCCACAGTTGCCGGCATGGGCGGCGGGGCGACACAGTGGCGAGCACAGGAGCAAAACAGTGGAGTTCAATGAATTTTGACTGATTTTTGCTCGCGTTTGACCGTCCGAAACTCAAACTTTGATATAGAAACTTGAAATTTGGCCAAAATAAAAGTTGTAGAGGAAGAGAAGATCTACAACTTTTGTTTTGGGCGAAATTTGATTTGAGGCTTGGATTAGGAAGAAAAACGAGATCGAACGTAGCTAAGTCGATGTTTACTATGCGAACTCGATTAACGCTAATGACATTGATTAGCCTTAGTTAGCAGTTAAGCACGATATTAGCATCAAAATTAACACCGGAGTGTTACACTTATCCCTGGGTCGTGTCCCATCAGAGGGTAAATGGACGGTGGCTGGGCCCGCCCCCATTTACCGCTGTCCCATCACGGTAACTCCATCCTGACCCCGGCTGCCTTCCCGGGGTTGACTAGGGTCACCCGGGGCGGGGCGTGGGTCCACCTAGACGGGCAAGACCATTCCGTATCACTCCGAGACACCTCGTGGCGCACCCCGGGACCTCCCGGGGTGCCCCGCCCCTCATCGCGGGCACCTCGCGGTGGGCCCGACCCAATGATCGCGCGACTGACAAGGAGCATTACAAGTTGAAGGACGGCGCCTGCACCCGACGTGGAGCGTTCACACCAGAAGAGGAATATCCTAGCATTGTTTGTTTTCTATAAATAGCAAGGTCCTAGAACTGAAAAGGGGATCTGATCCTCCGAACACAAAGGGCAATAATCAGACACAAGCTCACAGGACATAGAGTATTACGCCTTCGGGTGGTCTGAACCTGTCAAAAGATCACAGTCGCATCGCTTCTCATGAGAGAGCTTTCGCTGCATGTTACACCCCTAGCCGAATCTCTAAATGGAGGTTCTCACGAAACCCTGCTTGCGGTACTCACCCACCGTCATAACCCGTGAAGACATTTAGTACCGGGTCAAGACACCGACCGATACTAAATGTCACCCTTTAGTACCGGTCGGTGTCACTGGTCGGTACCAGGGCCGTACCGGCAAATTCGAGGGCCCTGTGCGAAACAATGGACTGGGCCCTAGTGGCCTAGTGCAGGATCGTGAATACCAAGTGATAGCAGTCGGCAAGCGCGATAAGCGCGATGTGCTGTGTGAAAGCACAAATGTTAGAAGTCACACGTGTGACTGACAGTTAAATCATCACAAAAGGTCTAATAACTATTTTTTTTGTTCTGGAATAATTTCTTTTATTGCTGGAACAATTGTTATTGCTTGAGCAACAAAAAAAATTTCTAAAAAAAGTTTGTTTTAGCAACAAAGCATTGAGGGGCCTAGTTTATTAGGCCGATTTTAGGTTCAAAATATGGAATCCTGGAGAGGTTGTGGTGCTGTGATAGGTCCACTCGAGATCACACACCTGACCCCGAGTAGCACCCATGTAAAAGGAAGTGATAAGTGATACGCCTATAATGATTTATCTTTTAGGAGCAATTTGGGCCATATTTTGCTACAAATTGAATCAATAATTAACTAAATTAAAGAATTTACATGACTATATCTAATGTATATATAATATTTTGGGGGCCCTTCAAATTCGGGGGCCCTGTGCGGTCGCACGGTCCGCACGTGCTTAGATACGGGCCTGGTCGGTACTAAATGGTTGCGCCATTTTAGTACCTAGTCAAAACACTAACCGGTACTAAATGCATGTACTATTGTCTAGCATTAGTACACAAAATAAATTTCCTCGTGTATTATTGACATGCACTATTTTCTAGCATTAGTAGGAGTCAAAGCAACCAAGCCATGATCTGAACATGTACTAAATGTTCTAAACACATAGTTTCATGAGTCAGCTCGCACCTCGGGGGGGGGGGGGGGGGGGGGGTCAAGTACCATGGGTATCCCAAAAAACTGCACCCACGGGCTAGACCGTAACCGGACGGCCCTAGGACCACACCCGACAGCTTGCTAAGCCGGACGCGCACACTGCGCCGTCCCGCGCAGCAAGATAGCCCGGTCAGCGGGCAGCCGCTGGGGCTCGTTTCGATCACTCCTATCGCACCTATTATAGAAGAGACTCTTTTGTGTATGGTGTATTAAATAAAATTTATTTGCAGAACTTTTTTACGAATGGATGTAATTTTTCGCGACGAATCTAATGACGGTAATTAATTAATGATTGACTAAGTAATATTACAATAACTAATCTCTAATCGTGCGGTTAAAGATTTCATTAAATTCGTCTCGCGAAACACTAAAGGGTTGTGGAGTTAATTTTATAAATTGACTTTATTTAATACCTCTAATTATTAGTCAAAATTTACATACTTTCTAGTTTCTAGCGCAAACAAACTAAACCGGGCTGGGCACGTGTCAGGGGCGCCTTCGGCTACGGACCGAGAGTCCGGCGGCCACACCCCTTATCATTCGAGCCATCAAGACGTCGCGGACCTGCGGTCACGCCGCCTGCGTCCTCCCCGTCGGAGCCATCATCTGCAGGTTGATTTACTTTTTTAATTTTTTTATTATGGTTGGAGTGAGTAATCTAAAAAATAAAAATAAAGCCACCTCTAAATGCATACTTCCTAAACATATCTACAATTATGAAAAATAAAATAAAGTAATCACATAATATCATATTACATGCTAACACCTAATAATACTCCTAGTCCGTAATAGTAGATAGATAGTTCACTTAACTTGAGTTAACGAGTCCCTCTGCATTACGTCCCACTGGTTGGACATCTGGGTTCGACTATGCTTCGGCCCATGCACTAGTGAGAGTGAGGATCTATTTGGAAGGACTCCGGCTCCTTTAAAAATGGCTCCGGCTCTAATTTCGTTGGTGGAGCGGCTTTACTAGTGGAGCCAAAGTTGTTTTAAAAAAATATTTGGCAAAACAGCTTCTTCATTCCGGCTTCATCACGCCAGTGAAAGCCACGATTTTATGACTTCACCACACCAGTGAAAGCCGAAAATAGCTTCATGGCCAGCTTCACGACTGAAGCCAGTCCAAAAAATCTGTTTGGACTTCAGCTGAAGTCGGAGTTGGAGCTGCTTTTGAAACCCTTCCAAACACGCCCTCAGTGGCTCTGTTATACTGCAAAGGAACGGTTTCCAGCTTCAGAGTAGTTTTAATAACTGAAAAGGTGTTCACCTTTGCCTGTTTCACCTGGTTCAGTGGGGCATTGTTGTCTCCCAACTAAGACGAATCATGACGATCGCCTCGTGGAAGCACATAAGCTGAGCAGATTGTTCCCAAGATGGGCGAACCGTACTAGTAGAGTTGAAAGATCAAAAGTGAATCAGCTCTGAAGCAAGATAGTGACACGACGGCTTGGTCAGTTTGGCAAGACCAGACCAGCCGGGCAGCTGCAGCGGTGCGCGCATTCAGAAGCGACCACAGATGTTTAATTTCTCACTTTTCTTCAGTCTCCCCACCCCACCACGATAACGATGGCTGGATGGTGGTGAGTTGGTGACCAGTGAGGCAGTGATAGCAGTGGATGTCATGATGGGGAAGGCTCATTAGCCCGTCTCCATGAGACCATGATTCAGTCGAGACGTTCAGTTCAGAGAGGAGAAAAGGCAGTTGCAGCAATGCAAGGGACTGCACGGCGCCACGACGATGCTGGATGGCGTGCAACCGCCGATCTTGGCCCCTACTCCACCCCAGCAGATATCAACATCCCGGCCGGTCTTTCGGGAAAAAAAAAACAGAGATGTCAGCATCTCCATCTGAATATCAAAAAAGATTGTCGTACTGGTATCAAAAAAGCCTTGAACCAACACGCCACGAGGATGCAATAAGAATGCCCCTGTAGCAGCTGCGTGAGATCGAGCGAGGGATGCTGGAACGCCGTGCATGTGCAGAAATCAACATCTCCAATTTCCTAACATTCTTGTTGTAAGTAGATTTGCTAATCGTTCAGACTTCAGAGTTGATATCCCCACCAAACAAGAATCATATGGTTACTAGCTCATTTCGTTAGAATCAGGTCAAGTTAAAAGGAGAGCAACCGGCATACAACAGTGGACCAATGCTCTATATCCTTCATTCTGGTCAGGAATTTAGTACCAAATTGAAGCTGGTTCCAACCATAGAGTTTTTGCTGCTTTCCTCATGTTTCCCATTCCTAGTCATGTATATTGTTGTATCTCATCTCGATCTTGAGTTCATTTTGAGCCCATTTGGGAGGACTTATACAGGCTTCGATTGTTTTGCGCAAGCCGAGGTGCTGTGGCGTGAGGCAGTTTGGCAAAGCAAGGCAAGAACGAACTAGAAGGTAGAAGCTAGATGAAGCTAGTTTTTTTTTCTTCACCGGCTTTGCCTTCACCGGTGAACCTGTTTTTGGAGAAGCCTTTCCAAATAGTCTCTTCGTATTGCTCCTTGTCTACTGGGCTTGCATGCTCAGGTGAATAAGTTGGAGTCGTATATATAGATACGTCTAGGGAATGCCTCCTCAACACATGTGGTGCATGGCAGGTGTTGTATGGAAATGTGTACTATTTTCAAGTGTTACTATAAACTTTAGTAAATGCATTTGCCATACAGCTCATGTATTAGAGGATTCAAAGCAATTTGAATGCTGGTTTATGCATGACCAAAATGTTTTGAATATATAGTTTCACAAGTCTATTATGCAATACTGCTGTTGCGTCTTAAGGCGTTTGTCCACAAAGCTCCGGCTTGGCATACTCCCGCTGTCCCGAAAAAAATAATTCATCCTAGGATTCAAAATTTATCTCAAAAAATAAGTCATCTTACCCTATTTAAAAAATGCTTACCCTATTTAGAAAGTGGAGGTACATGTAAGAACCAATTAGTGCCAATATAGGTAATTAGTGCCAAACAGGGGTAAACATGGTCATTTTATCTTCATATTAATTTCTCCCAGAATTTTTAGAATGACTTATTTTTTTGGGACGGAAGGAGCAGTGAGCAATAAAGGCATACTGAGCCCCATCAAGTGTGAAGTACGTTTCCTCATTACAAAAGCGAAGTAACCTTTTAAAGGAAATTAAAAGACCTCATATCTCGAAGTGCTAGTAGTACTACTGCTCATGAACATTAGTTAGTTTGGTAGGTTTAGTGATATCGAGGCTAATAATAACCGGAAAAGGTGTCCCTCCCTTTGCCTCATCTACCTTGCTCTAAAGTCTTCGGATTAAGAACAAGCCAGATTAATACTACTGTCTACGCTTGTTTGGCAGATTCTCCAAGTGTAATCGTTTGTATTGAAAGGAATGCAAGGCAACCCTCCAGAACATTCTGCACTAAGTAAGAATGAGATATTTTCCATGAAGTACTATAGAATTAGTAATAAGTAAAATTTTGAAAATGTTAGAATATTTTTGGAATTCTCTAGAAGGGGGACACTTATTCTAATACCATGGTTCCCCTTGACCTATAAATATAGCCTTCCTCCTTATCATGGCATCCATCAATGAGCAAGGTAGATGAGTTGTGGTAGGGCTAGAATGGTGAGTGCTAGGCTAGCCACTTAAAGGTGTGTGTTCCTTTATAACTTTGTTGCTCCAATAAAATAAGTGTCTTTATAAGTGTTGGTCTCCCGGTTAAGCCTAAGTACTTAGTGTATAAGTTGTGATTCATCGAAGGTTGGCTCTGTTACCCGGAATCACAAAAGGGTCTGGACTTCATCAAAGGTTGGCTCTGTCACCCAGAAGCCAGCTTCATCTGTTGGTAGGCTCTGCCTCCCGGAAGCAAAAGACGGCTCTGCCGTCAAAAGGACCCGGTACACTAAATAACTAGAAGCTGACCGACTCTGGAGTGAGTTGGTGTGTCATAGGGGTAGATCCTCAACTTAGTGGGTATTAGGGCCACCTTAATATCCAAAAGTTTGGAATCGCTACCCAAAAACAAGGTGGCCACTTTCCCCATGTTTCCTATTCCCGCGTGTTAATCTTTGCTTCATTTCTCTCACAAGTCTCCCCGTTCTACGGGGCTTGTTGCCTATTGAAATGAAGAAGCTGGAATAGTATTACATATTATATAGGAAGGACCCAGTCTTGAATTGATTGATCTTAATTGGAAAACCAGCGTGTCTAGTAAGGCAGGCAAAACAAACAAAGGAGCGAACTGCTGCTCTGTTGCCTATTGAAATGCTTAACGACTTGAGCACATTGCAAACGTGGGGAAAATCTAGAGATATTACTGTACAACTTGCTGAATGATTTCATCTACACACGCTAATTTATACTAATACAAACGCCAGGGCAAGTATATATAGCAAGACAACACCAGTACAGCACCGTCGCACAGTCCATTCCGACGGCAATATCGGCAACGAACTGCTGCTCTATTGCCGACTTAGGCTGGTTTGCAATATGAAGATCCGGAGTTTCCTCTGCTTTCCTCATGCCACTCATTCCCATGTTTTTTTTTGAAAAAAGTCCAAATTACTCCCCTCAAGCATAACCAAAGTCTGAATAACCCCATAAACTATGTTTTGGTTCGTTTTACCCCTTAAACTATGTCATTTGGTTCATTTTACCACTTAATGAAATTTGTTCTTTTTATTCCACCATATATAAGTTCAATCTTAATTTAAAATTTTGCATGGTGGTAGTGGATATCACAATGCATTTTAATAAAATGTATTATGAATTTTCATCAATATGTTTTATATAATTTGAATTTCAAGAATGAATTTATTTGTAAATATCTTACTCTATCAAATAATGATGAAAAAAATGATAATATATTTTTCTAAAATATGTTATGATGTCCGCTATCATCCTGTAAAACCAACTTAAGATTTCACTTGTGTGTGGAGAAACAATAAAGAGAAATTCCATCAAGGGGTAAATTGTACCAAATGATATAGTTTAGGGGGTAAAATAAACTAAAACATAGTTTAGGGGTTTATTTGGACTTTGGTCATAGTTCAGGGTAGTAATTTGGACTTTTTCCTTTTTTCGCGTCTCAATATCTTTGGCTGGCTTCTCATTGTCTGGTTCCTTTGCCTATTCAAGCGAAGAAGTCGGAGCGGTATATAGGAGACTTGCCAAATGATGACGCATGTGATGGTTGGTGGCTCTTGGTGCAGTGATATTTATTTTTTTTTAAATATTTCCTATAGCACACAGACATCAAAAGATTCAAATTAAAGCGACTGAACACGCCGTGTGGACACATGGTTTCACGAGGGCCATAGTGCAAAGGTTCCAAATGGGGTGTGTGTGTGTCTTGAATTACGGAACATGCTACCTTCAACAACTTCGACAGAAAATAAAAGGTGTGTATTAACAAGGCTTACCTAAATCCTACAAAGCTAGTAGTATCAGGTTGGTACTGATCCCGAGGATGATAAGAGTGTCTGCAGTGTTCGTTTCCTAGTTGGTTCGATGCATTAAATTCAGCTATAGGACCGGGTACGAGACACTGTGAGCTTGCTTCTATAGAGAAACAAGTCCCATGGAAAGAATCAAGCACTGTGCATTAAAAAAGACTATAACACTGACACAGGTGACATAGCTCCAACGGCTCCAACCGCCGAGCATTCAGATTTCAGATTTTCAACGGTCATGTGAAATGCACAGAGAAGTGAAATGCAGGTCACTTGACCGTTGCCTTCAAAAAAAATGTTCCTTGCTGCTTCCTACAACACGACGCTTCTACAAAAGGAGCCCCAGCTTGCTTCCTTCCTCCCAACAATCCTCTGCTGCCTCCTTGTTCCCAGCGGCCTCCTCCTCTGCTCCTAGCAATTTTTCTCTGCCTCATTGTTCCCAGCAGGCTACACAAAAATAGAGAAGCAAAATCAAAACAACTCAATACTCATATTTCTTAGTTCACATGGAGCCCACAGAGGTAAGTTTTGGTAGGTTGCTTGGCACTGATCCTAGAAATCCAAGAGCTAACACAAACTACCAGCATATGCTAAATTTCACACCCAACACTTTCAACCAAACTCAGGTCCCCACCCAACCACCATTCAATTACTCCCATCAACATAGTCAACCTACTCATGCCATGCACAACATGAATCTCTATGGTGGTGTAGGCAACCTCCAACAGTATGGCCAGTTTTCACCAAGTTTTCAAGGTTTTCAACCAGTACCCAACTTTGGCTTCCTAGGTGGAATGTTTGCAGGTGCTGTTGGTGGTGCATCTTCACATGGGTCAGATTCCGCAACCCTGCAGTCACAAATGAGAGAGCCGGAGCAAGATGAAGAGAAGGCAGATTCAAGCGACAGCAGCCCGAATGAAGGAAAGAGGGCTGTGAGAATTAATTACTCTGAGGAGGATAACCTACGCCTTGTAAGTCTTTGGATTAAGCATTCAGTAGATCCAATTCGTGGCACAGATCAGAGCAGAGAGGCCTACTGGAGCAAGATAGCAGATGCGTTCAATTCAGGCATGCCTGAAGGTGCACGAAGAAGGACAAAGGGACAGCTCAAAAGCCATTGGGTAAGAATTAATGCAGCTGTTACCAAGTTCAATGGGGTCTATGGTCGAATGACCTATTGTAGTGGGGAATCTGAGGACATGCTGATGGACAAAGCACGTGCTACATTCAAAAGAGAAAACAAGAAAAAGCCATTTACACTTGAATATGTCTGGAAGATTCTGAGGAAGGAACCCAAATGGTATAGAACTCCTGGCATGGATTGTTCAGAGAAGAACAAAAGGACAAAATTAGATGAATCTGGAGCATACACTTCATCTTCCAACGAAGACACAGACGAGGCGGAGACATTCAAAGAAGTGCGGCCAGAGGGGCAGAAGAAAGCAAAGGCTAGGATGAGAGGGAAGGGAAAGGCCATACCACAGTCTCCCCTAGGGTCACAACTAGATGAAGACATGGTTTTGTTTCACAATGCTATGTTGAAGAGAGCAAGTGCACTAGAGAAAACAACAGAAGCGTCTAAGGAACAGGTTAGAATGGACAAGTTAAAAAACTATATGCAACAGTTGGATAAGGATACTTCGAACATGAGTCCAGCAATTCTGAAGCTCCATGAACAACTCTTACAGGGTTTAGCCAAGGAACTATTTCCATCTTCAGACAACTAAGCAGATCATTATGAATTAGTGTGTCCTATATGTGTTGTAGTAAATGTATGTAGCACTACTATTATGTAATAGTGTGTGGAATTTGTGTTGTACTAAATGTATGTGGCACTACCTTTGTGTATTAGTGTGTGGAATTTGTGCTGTAGTAAATGTATGTGGCACTACCTTTATGTATTATTTTTCATTATTGATAATATCAATATTGGTTTGTACCTGTTTTTGCAATGTGCAACCTGCTCTCCTTGTTCTCATTATCTGAAAAAAAGGAGACATGAAAATCAGAAATAGCTGTTGGAGAATCTAGTTGTTGGAAAAACTAGCCGTTAGAAAAGCCAGCTCTTGGAGAAGCCATCTATAAATACTATGAAGGACAGGTAACACACAACTCATTCATTCTCATATGCTACAATTCCTTCTACTCCATCCACCAAACCAGATCTCTACCAACAAATGGCTGAAGACTCTGAAAACCAGTCCATCACTAGTGAGGACCTCCAAAAACTAATGTTGGAGGAAATCAATGACCCAATGGTGGCTCGTGTTGAAGCAAAAATGCAAGCTCGGATTGAAGCTAAACTTCAAGCTCAGTCAGGCACTAGCGTCAACTCGCGAAGGTACATTAATAGGGATCATGAAGCTGGCCATGCAAAATTAGTTGCTGAATACTTTGCTGAAAATCCTTTGTACACTGATTACCAATTTCGTAGAAGGTTTTGGATGAGAAAGCACATTTTTTTGCAAATTGTGGAAGCATTAGAAAATTGGTCCCCATATTTTCAGTTAAGGAGAGATTCATTCGGTAAGATGGGTCTTTCACCGCTGCAGAAATGCACGGCTGCCCTCCGAAAGTTAGCATATGGATCACCGGCCGACCTTATGGATGAATCATTTGGAATTGCTGAAACCACAGCTTTAGAGTGTCTAATCAAGTTTGTTCAAGGTATTAGACACGTATATGGGGAGAAATATCTTAGAAAACCTAAAGATGAGGATATCCAACGATTACTGCAAGTTGGAGAGGCACGAGGGTTTCCAGGGATGTTGGGAAGTCTAGATTGCATGCATTGGCGATGGGGAAATTACCCAGTTGCATGGAAGGGACAATTTACCCGTGGTGACTACAAGGTACCCACTATCATGCTCGAAGCTGTTGCCTCCTATGACCGTTAGATTTGGCATGCCTTTTTTGGCACACCTGGTTCCAACAATGATCTAAATGTGTTGAACCAATCTCCATTGTTCACACAAGTGCTACAAGGGAGAGCCCCAGAAGTTAAATTTACAATTAATGGTTCAGAGTATAATATGGGTTACTACCTAGCTGATGGAATTTATCCTGAGTGGGCAACATTTGTAAAAACAATTACTTTACCTCTTACTGAAAAGGATAAACTATTCGCTCAGCATCAAGAGGCAGCAAGAAAAGATGTGGAGTGTGCTTTTGGGATTCTACAGAAACGATGGGCCATTATATGTCATCCAGCACGTCTATGGGATAGGCAAGAGCTAGAAGATATTATGATGGCATGTATTATTTTGCATAATATGATAGTTGAGGATGAGAGGACTCCTATCAGTTGCATATTGACACCACATACGAAGAGGGTCGAGCTACCAGACCAATTGAAGGACTGGACCATGGACCAATTAATGGATTTACCAAAATTCTAGAGATCAATGATATGATTCATGACAGAGAGACTCATAAACATCTTCAGGCAGATCTAGTGGAACATATATGGCAAAAGTTTAGTGGCCGACAACCTTAGAACATGTATTCTGTAGATGTCCTTTTCATGTATCTTTTGTTATTTTTATTTTTTTGTATTGTTGTTGTAAACCCAAATCAATGAAAAATTCTATTTGCAACTTCGGTTAGATGCAGAAACAATAATGCAATGCCCTAAACTATCACACCATTCCAAATCTATTAGACAAGCAGAGACAAACCATGCCTGGTGCTCTCGGTGCTGAGGAAAGATACACCTGGTGCTCGTACAGGACGGCCGGCTTCTGCTCGTACAGGACGGCCGGCCACTAGTCCAGTGGTGATGACAGCTACCTCGTACAGGACGGCCACCTCGTATAGGACGACCTGGCCTGCCGCCTCGTACCTAGCCTGCACGGGTCGGCCGGCTTCTGCTCCAATGGTGACGACGGCGGAGACGTGCCCTTGGATGCTCCGCCGTTGGGGCTCTCCTGCGCCGACTTGGGCAGCCCACAGCAGATGGGGAAGCGCAGGGGCCGCAGCGGATGGGGAAGCGCAGGGGTGCGGCGGATTGGGAAGTGCAGCGGTGGATTTGGCGAGGCAGCGGCCGGATTTGGCGAGGTAGCAGCTGGATCGACGAACTCGGACGGGAGCCGCAGGGGAAGAAGAATGGGGAAAGAAGACCGACAAAGATATTGCGGGAAGGAATGCTCCGTCTCTTCCCTTGTCTGGCTGTGGGTCCTCTTATCGAACCTCATCCATTTCTATACACTGTGAGATCGGTACTACGACTCGTCATTTCATCTATGGACCCCATTATCGAACCATACTCGGTGCGACGCACTGCGGATGCTCTAATAACTAAAAAGATATGCCTCCTCCTTTGCCCATTTAGGGCATGTACAACGGGAGTCAATGACTTGTCTACGAGCGGCTAATTTCGTTCCCTGAAGCTGGGTTATTGCTGCCGCACGTGGTCGTCGTCTCGCGAGATGACGGCACGGGCTCGTTGTCCGAGTGCAAATTGAAAACCCCCTCCCCCCTCTATTTCCTTCCTTCCGGGAGCAACCCCAGCACGAGGAGTCATTTGATTTGTTCAGGAGCAGCAGCGGCGCAATGGGGATGGAGCAGCACTCTAGAGTGGCGGCGCGTGAGGTCCTGGCTTCGGCCGCGGCGCGCGAGTGGAAGGATCTCGCGGCTCGGGCTCGGGCACGGGCTCTAAAGCTCAGGGCGACGGCGGTGCGGGGCGAGAAGGCTGCGACGGTGGTGCAGCAGCGATTATCAGGATCTCGGCTGCCCGAAGAGGAAAGGTTTGCCGCCCCAAATCTTGCCGGAAGATCAAGCACGGGCCCAAACATGCACCCCCCCCCCCTCCCAAGATCGACCGCCAATCTTCCTGGTCACCCCAAGATTGGGTGGTCTTCATGAAGACTATACCAAAACCTCAAACATAGAAAGATAAATTATATGCAAAAGAACAACAATCGGCAAGGAAGGATGTCGAGTGTGCATTTGGCGTCTTGCAATCACATTTTGCTATTGTTCGACAGCCAGCACGTTTTTGGAAACGGGATGATGTTATTAACATTATGTAGGCTTGTGTAATTTGTCGCAATATGATAGAGAAGATGAGAAGAAATTGGTCAGAGTTCCATTGGATTTGAATGAGAATCCTAATGCATCAATTACGCTACCACCAGAAGTCGGTACTTCTACTACTACTAATCCCGTAGTCGCCAATGTACTGAGGAGAAATTCTGCTATTCGAGCTCGCTCAACACATGTTAAACTTTGGGAAGATTTAGTGGAGCACATATGACAGCGCAAAGAAAATAAAGAAAATTAGTTCTCATGGTGCAATTCAACTATATTCAAATACTATCATATATTCTATTTATTAATATAAATATACTAGATTATGTTGGGCACAAATGATTTATTTGCATATAAATATACTATCGTCTCTTAAAATATACATGTGATTTATTTGCATCTACAAATGATTCTTTCATGTATGCCACAAAACAATACACAAAAAACCATTTCACATGTTTGATCACTATGTTTCATGTGTCTAGACATGTATTAAATAGCTTACAGACAACCACACAGACACACCAATGTATAGATTATTTGCTCTATCATCTACGTGCGGTATTCTAGACACATACAAACGGCGGCCGTCTAACCATCGTACATGCCCTTGTAAATCTTTTATTTCTCTTGAAAGTGGTTTAATTTTTTTACAGACGTCTTTTTTTAGGAGGTCGACATCCATTATGGGGCATAGGTGTTAAATTGCATATACAACTTAACCGTACACCACTTTTAGCAATGGCTCACAATATAATGTGGCATCTTTTCCGCTACCAGCACTTTTTATCATAACTTCTGCTAGTTGCAAACCCATTGTACAAATAGCATCTACTGTTGTTCTTTGACCAGTGTAGGATGATGCTTTTCTTGAGCTTTTGAATACACAAGTACCTGCGGAGGATCAGAAAACCACCGACCCTGTGGGTCTAAAACTGACTTGAACATGAATAACGCCTTTTTTTTAGGAGACTGGCCTTCCGGTTAAGATCGATAATCAAAGAGCTGTTCTGAACTTTATCGCATCGTGCAGGGATAGAAATGGAGCTTGATTGTCCGTCCCCAAGACGGGCTGATGAGCAGCACAGTAGATGTTGATAAAATGCGATAGGTTGCGGAGTGGAGAAAAGAAGAAAGAAAGGTAAAGGAGATCAAGGCCAGTTTGGGCAGACCAACCAACCAGGAACATCTGAAGAGGCGACCACGAATGCCTCGCGCTTTTCTTCCCACCAGCCTCGCGATGGCAGTGAGATGATGAGTACCGTTGCGTACTTGCATCATGTCCATGATCGAGCGCAAGCCGAGGTGATGCTAGTCCGGCGTACAGAAGGCCAAGTGGCATCCAACAATGTGTCACTGTTCTAGTTCCCTCACTCTGCTCAAGAATTTAGTACCAAATTGAAGTTGGTTCCCACCATATTGTTTTGGCTGCTTTCCTCATGTTTCCCATTCCTATTCATGTATTGTTGTATTGCATCTCGATCTTGAGTTCATTTTGAAACCATTTGGGAGGACTTATACCAGTTTCGATTGTTTTGCACAAGCCGAGGTGCTGTGGCGTGTAGCCGTTTGGCAAAGCAAGGCAAAAATGAACTAGCTAGAAGGTAGAAGCTAGATGAAGCTAGTTTATTTTTTCTTCACCGGCGAACCTGTTTTCGGAGAAGCCTTTCCAAATAGTCTTTTCTTGTTGCTCCTTGTCTACTGGGCTTAGGAGTCGTATATATAGACTAGGAAGGATAGCGCGCTTCGCCGCGCTCGTTCTGGCTGTGCTGCCGTGCATAGTAAAAATGATAAGCCGATGGGAGGCTGTTAGCTTTTTTTTCTTTTGAAATGCTGTTAGCTTAGTTTTATAACACAATAGGAATGATTCCTCAATATGTACAGATACAATCGACAGAGCATGGTCACCAAACAAAAGAACAAATAAAAACAATGCAGTGCAGAACACTAAATCTCCTCTATGTAAACTTGAATACTGATTTCAAGGATGTACATATATTAAATTTATATATTTTTAGCATTATCATTACTCTTCCGGTCGAAAGATGAGCCAATACAGAATTGGCAAGAAGCATCATAAATATGACTAATAAATCACCATATCCATTATTACTATGAATAATTCTTAATAGTTTTAAGGAGGCCTCTGTTATGTCACAACTCTCCATGATAAGGCTCTGCAATATTGAAAATATTGAAGGACTCATGACTAAACCCCTCCTACTACTTGTATTTCAAGTTAGAGATAAGAAATTTGCAAGATGAGGTAACAGTAGGAAAAAGGTTGGCAAAATGTTTTCTCTTTCCATGTAAGGCAGCTCGGTAGTGGTTTAAAAGCAACCTCAGGACAATCATGGCCCCTCATCCATGTGAATGCTTCAATGTAGATAAATCTTCACCTGGATATAAGGAAGGACAATGCAAGTTCCAATATTAATTGTATGCCATGTAAAGAAAAATCTGTAGATAAAATATCTAGTTGCCAAGACAGAGTTGAATAGCCAGTCACTACATTTTGATGAACATATTCGTGTCCACTTACCTTGTCCCATTGGTCATCGTTGGGCTTCAACTAATCTCACAATATGAACACATGCCACTTAAAGCACACCCATTACAGCTTGTTTTAGCCTTAACCTACAACACAATAACAGACAAACCATGATAAATGATACATAATGATGCCATAGTTACATATTGAAGGCATGGCAGTGAATCATATAAACTCAACCTTCACGGGTCATCAGTTATGCCAGCAAAAGGGGAAAGAAATCAGAGTTACTACCCAAGCTGCTGGCTGAATCTTGCAAACAATCCCTCCATAGATGCAGCTAGCTATTTGAACGAAGCCACCCTTGGTCACCAAATGGAAGAACCAGCACTACACAAGTTAATTTCATTGCAATCAGTTTGGCTCATCATCACCAATAAAGTACAGCCGACTACTATTCTAAAATTATCAGGTTGTATCAAAAAAAGATCTTTTAGAGATAAAGAAGCATGCCAATTTAAACCTGCAACACAGTTAAGAGTTCAGTTGAGATAACATTCATACAGTGAGACTGTCATCATAGTAACAAAATCAGGTAGGGTGCTTCTCGCCAAAAAAAATCAGGTAGGGTGCTTAAATGGAAGCATTAAAACTTGTCTGCACAAATCTGTGAAAGTACACATTGACAAATAACTAACCACTACTATTCTGGTGAATTGAAGCTAATATAGATAAGATGTATTAAGTGTGAATCAGGTTCTTTCCTATCTATGTTATACACCGAGAATTTGTTGAGAAATGTAAACATATGTGTGAAATCAATATATGAGTATAGATAAAAAGGTTCAGCTTAGAAACGGCTTTGTGAACCCATAATAATCTCGTTTTAGTGTCTTTTATGCAGCCTGCAAGTACGCACCATTTCCTATCTGGCCTTCTGCATATCTGAAGAAAAGAGGAGCCCAGTGTAGTTAAACAATAAAAGACATATTTCTGTTGCTGAGGAGCTCCCTGCGCTCCATTGCTCACCTGATATCATCATAGAATAAAACATAACTTAACAGGTAACTGGGTCAAGTCAGTTTGCACCGTTAATAAATTAGATAATAATAAGGAAATTCTCAACTATTGAACCATACATTTACACGGTGGTTCACCAATAAAGTAGAAGGCAATCACTAAAGATGAATGGTAAATAGCATAATGAATAAAACCGACACCATTCCTCTAAACCTAAGCACCGAGATAACAACAAAGCCTACTTACATTCAGTTCTATCATCTTCCCTGTTCCCGGGTCCTGAGTTACTGAAATGGATTTGTTGCTACTGGCCTTGTTCTGGTCCTGGCATCTGGCAGCAAGCCTTAGTGTTCATCCCATCCATCAATATTCTCTTGCTTTATGCTGAGAGTTTCTTTCACATACAGCAGTATTCAAGCAAAGCAAAGATAAAGTGTTGGTTGCATTTACCAGACATGTTATCCAGAGTGATCTGATTTCAGGACAGCTCAATGCTTGTTGCACACTACAGTGAGTGCTTTAGATTTGCAGTGGGAGTGCACTGTTGCATGATGCTTTTTGCAGGCAGGATCAGTATATGGCAAGTCATTGTCAGGGTTGTTATGATAACGGAGGAAAAGCTTCTGTGCTATCCCAAAGCAAACTGCCCAATTTGCCAATTCGGACGAACGAATGAGTACAGACCTACTATCCCGGCTAATCGCGAGCCACTACATGGCTCCCGATGATGGCGACCAAGCAAATAGGGCAAAGCAGAATGCCGCATGTACCGGGCGTGTCGGCGGGGGCGGTCGCGTGCCTGTGGGCGACGGCGGCGGCAAAGAGGGATCGCCTGGAGCAGGCAGCCCCCGCGCGCAGCGGCCATGGATGGCCTGCGACCTGCGCATGGAGGAGGCCGCCGCCGCCTCACACCCCTTCAGGCGACGCGCTCCGCTACGTGGAAACGACACCTCCGCACCGCCGGCCAGATCCGCCACCGGGATCCGCCAGGGCGCGTGGAAGCCAGCGGCAACCGGGATGGAGCGAGAGGGGGAAGGGGGCGGGGACCTCGGTGGACGACGGTGCCGGAGGGTGAAGCGGTCCAGATCCGCCACCGGGACGCCGCCGGTCGGATCCCCCACGCCACGGCGTGGCGGAGCGAACGATGGGGATCGGAGCGGTGGCGACGGCGGGGGTCGAGAGGTGCGGAGCCCGGGAGGGGCGGCGGCCGAGGGCGGCGACCAGCAGCGGGGGCGGAGGGCGGCGACCGGCGGGCACGCTAGGGTTAGGGTTAGGGGAGGGGAGGCCCAGGGGGCGCGGGGAGTGGGGATGCTGGGAGGGTGTGTGGGGGGGTGTTTGCAAAAAATTGTGGATTGCGGGTTTGAATAAAAAAGCTTGAAGGGTCTATTTGCAAAAAAACAAAGGAGCGGTGTGGATCGACCGTCCGCGACAGATCAGACGGTCCGCGTCGGGCTATCTCTCCATGGCACGACACGTGTCGTCTCAGGAACGCTCGTTTGCTCACAGCTCTCACTCTCCACGGTGTATAGTATCAAGAGTATACGTGTAGGGAATGCCTCCTGAACACATGTGGCTCATGGTAGGTAGGTGTTGTTTCGATATGCAGGGGCGAAGCCACGGCGAGATCGACCGTGGTGCACACCCTAAAGAACTGACAAACTTTCCTATGATAATATGGTGAAACAAAATTTAGTTAGTGATAAAAAGAAGTTTACCCTGGTGCACGGGCACCAGGGAAACCCAACGTGGCTTCGCCCCTGTCGACATGTGTACTATTCTTAAGTGTTACAATAAACTATGAACATATTTCCCATACAGCTCATGTATTAGAGGGTTCAAGGCAATTTTAATGCTGGTTTATTTATGCATGATCAAAATGTTTTGAATACATGGTTTCACTTTCACAAGGCTATTATTCATTACTGCTGTTGCGGTTAGCTCCAGCTCGGCATGGTGAGCAATGAGAGCATACTGAGCCCCATGTGAAGTACGATTTTTTCTCGGCATGGTGAAATACGTTTTGGAATATGTGAAGGATTTTTCTTTTCTTTTCTTTTTGGATGTCGGCTGCCACTCACAGTGCTTAACGACTTGAGCACATTGCAAATGTGGGCGGATTCTAGAGAGACATGACAGTCGAAAGAGAGAAATTTTTTGCTGAATGATTTGATCTCTACACTCGGATTTACAATATACAAAACAGTACAGTACAGCAAGTATATCAATTATTACATATATCACGATGTGATTAGCCTCATCTTTTGTTCCTACGGTCGTCTGAGAACTAAACTTCTGTCCTATATATTGCCGACTAGACTGATTGGGATTAGCCTTATCTTTTGTGCTGATGTTCGAAGGAAAAAGGAGCAGAGAGAGAGGACTCGATAGCCATGAATAAATCGCCGATCGATTTGTGTCTAGCTGAAGAAAGCGGGCCCAAACAATCTCATAATGCGCGCTCATCATCTCTCTCTGCCACGCATGTTGGCCAAGTCGCCGGCTCCCATGGAGACGCCCTAAGAGCTGGTATAGTAACTGGCTAAGAGCCGGTGAGATGTGACATGGCAGAGAGAGAAATGAAGAGAGAGAGTGAAACGGGCGCCTGGCGACGCGCCCGCCTCAAGCCGGCGGAGAAAAATGCATAGGCTGCTATTGGTTGGAGTTCCTGCACTGCATTAAATGTTTGTGGTGTCCATTACTGTAGTGTGCCATATCAGCACACGTTGCAGCCTGCTGCGGGCGCACCTATAAGCCATGCTCTAAGGCTAGAGTTTCAGCTGCTTTCCTAATCCCACCCATTCCCCTTTTTTTCCCATGCATCTCAATCTTTGGTTCTTTTCTCATTGTCTCCCTATGTTTTTTCCAAGAGGGGCATAGCCCGAATTTCATTACTTTTTGGGTAACGAAATTACAAAGTCTTTTCCATAATCAGTGCAAACGAGCTAAAACAGACTTTAACCAACTACAGACTCTTTTGAGGTAACTGGCCCAGAGGCTACGAGATTCAGACAAGTAGCAGAACCGAACGAAACTAGACAACCGACAAAAGCAAGTTGATACTAAAACTGAAGGAGAAAGTCGCTTTCATCAGTGGAGTAGCACCATCCTTGTATCGTCGCCGACGCCATGTGAGTGGAAGTGCAGCACCGTCTTCAGAAGAGCCGCCGCACCGGTCTCCAGTTCCTCCTTGTTCTGCCCCGATTGAAGACCTGCCCAGTATTTCAGAAAGGAGCTAGCTGAGCAAACAATCTCTGTTGGTGATCTGATTGATTTTTTTCAAAGCAACATTTATTTCGAGTAGTCCAGATCGCCCAGCAGATGGCTGCCAAGCCAACTATATGGAATTGTTTCCTGTTGGGCAAGATTGTTGCTACCCAATGCCAGAATTGCTCAAAAGATGTGGGTCTGTGACCTGCTCCAAAAACAAAGGCCACCAGGCTCCAAATATATTTAGTAGTATTGCATTCAAAGAATAGATGGTCAATGGATTCCATTTCATTGCAGAACAGGCAATGCATGTCTCCTGACCAGTTCCTTTTTGCCAAGTTGTCTTTTGTAAGAATAGCATCATGTTCGATCAGCCAAAGCCAAATCTTGATTTTTAAAGGGAGTTTTGCTTTCCAGATTATGTTGTATTGAGCTCCTACTTCATTGATACAGAGATGCTCATAAGTAGATCTAACAGAAAAAAGTCCATTATTCTCCCATCTCCATTTGGGTTTGTCATTCTCTATGTTTACAGCAAAAGCAGTGAGCAAGTCTCTTAGATTTCTAAACTGGGCATGGAGCCTCTCATTAAGCCATCTTCTGAAGGACAATTGCGAGCCCCTTCTTGCTGCCTCTGCAACAGAGATCTTAGGCTCATTGCAGATCTCAAAAAGCTGGGAGCAAGTGTCTTTCAGAGGGGCCTCACATACCCAGGTATCTGTCCAGAAGCTAGTGGTATCTCCTTTTCCTACAATCATCTTCCTCCCTTTCATGTAGATGTCTTTTACAGAAAGGAGTTGATTCCACACAGGGGAATTAGACTGTTTTCTTTTTAGGCCAGTTAGCAAATTATTCTTCACATATTTCTTTTTCACAATTTCTTGCCAGAGACCATCTTTTTGTTCTAATTTCCACCACCATTTGCATAAAAGGCTGATATTCATTTTTTGGAGATTCTTCACCCCCAAACCACCTTTGTTCTTTAGTTGGCAGATCCTTATCCACTTGACCAAATAGTATTTCTTTTTCAGACTGCCTCCTTGCCAGAAGAATCTCTTCCTGATACTGTCTATCTTTTCAAGAATTGTTTTGGGAAGAAGGTACAATGGCAAGCTATAAATAGGAATGCTGCTAAGGCAGGCATTCAACAGAGTTAGTCTACCTCCAAGGGATAGAGCACTTCCTTTCCAGCCATCTAATCTTTTGTTGATTTTTTCCACAAGGGGTATCCAATCGGAGATTTGAATTCTACTCCCAGCTACTGGAACTCCCAGATATTTAATTGGCCAGCTCCCAGTTGCACAATTAAACATCTCAGCATATCTCAAGCTTTGCTCATTATCTTGTGATATCATGATTACTTCACTTTTGGTGAAATTAATTTTCAAACCTGACATATTTTCATAAAAATATAAAAGGAGCTTCATGTTTTGTGCAACTTCCACATCGTCTTGTAAGCACAAGATTGTGTCGTCAGCATACTGTAGCAAGGCTACTCCCCCTTCAATGTACTCTGGTATCAGACCTCTGATTAGCTGGGATTCCTGGCCCATATGTATCATCTTAGCTAATGCATCAGCTGGTAAATTGAAAAGCAGGGGTGACAAGGGGTCACCTTGTCTAACTCCTTTTCCACTAGTGAAGTAAGGACCCATAATGTCATTTATTTTAACACTAAGTGTGCCACTGGTCACCAGTCTCTTTATCCAGTTACACCACTTTTCTGGAAAACCTCTTTGCTTGATGCAGTCAAATAGAAATTGCAACTGATTTTGTCATAAGCTTTTTCAAAGTCCAATTTCAACACTAATCCATCTTTCTTTTTGACTTTTGTGTCATGAATGATTTCATGAAGACACATTGTTCCCTCCATTATGCTTCTTCCTTTTAGAAAGGCAGTCTGCTCTTTGTTGATAATTCTCTCCAGAACTGATTCAAGCCTGAGCATGAGAGTCTTGGAAAAAATTTTGAAAACCACATTGAGCAGACATATTGATCTATATTGTTGAATCTGGTTGGCCTCTTTTAATTTGGGAATCAGTGTTATTGTACCATAGTTCAGCCTATCAATCTCCAAATTGTGTTCATGGAATTCCTCAAACATTTCCAAAAGGTCTTCCTTTATAACCGCCCAGCAGACCTGGAAGAACTCAACTGGCATGTAGTCAGGGCCAGGAGCAGTATTTTTCTCCATGTCAAAAATGGCATGCTTGATTTCATCCAATTCAAATTTCCTACACAGTTCCTCCCCCTCTGCACTTGTGACTTTTTCCTTGGTAGTCCAGCGGTCTTGATTTAATTTTATGTCTGTGTTAATTGAGTGGCCAAAGAGGTCTTTGTAATAATCTGTCGCCAGCTTGAGAATCTCTTCTGTTTCCTCTATTTCTACTCCATCTTTCTGGATACTAAATATGGTATTTTTCCTTTTCTTTCCATTTGCAACTCTATGAAAAAAATCTGTATTCAGATCTCCACAACCACTTATTATTTGATCTCTTGTGCCAGTATAATTCTTCCTCTTCCAGTAATCTGCTGTTTTCTGAGAAGATGAAAGCTTTACTCTTTAGGAGGTGAGCTGGTAGTGGACTCTCTTCCTCTAGTTTTTCCAGAGCTAGTAATTCCTCCCTCAGACATTGTTTGTATTTTTTATTGTGACCTTTCAAGCTTGGACCCCAACCTTTCAAAAAAAATTAACTCTGTTAATCTTGATGCACCATTTATCGACAGCATCCTTTCCCACCACTCTTTTCTTCCAAATCTCACTAATTTTAGGAATGAAGTCTTGGTGTTTCAACCATGAAGTTTCAAAGCAAAAGGCTTTGGAATTTCTTATTTTGTTTTGGTCAGTGCATAACAGCAAAGGGTTATGGTCTGACAGTTCTCTTGGGAATTTTCTCAGACTGGATAAGGGGAAAAGTTTTTCCCAGCTTTCTGAAATCAGAACTCTGTCCAACCTTACCAAGGTAGGGTCCTGTTGATTATTACTCCATGTGTAGGAACCACCATTCAAAGGGAGGTCTCTTAGTTCATGGGTATTAATTATCCAGTTAAAAATATCAGTATCCTTGCCTCCAGTAAACTTTTTGTTTTTCTCTGAACTAAACCTCAGTATATTAAAATCCCCCCTAGAATCATGGGGTTTTTGTTGGAAGAACAGATTTGTGCCAGTTCAGCTAGAAAATTTTCTCTGTTGGCCTCATGTGCTGGCCCATACACTGTAACAAGGGAAATCATCATTTTCTCTTTTTTGTCAAGAACCAAGGCATTCACTGTGAAAGTCCCCTCTATAAACTTTATCACTTCGAACCTATCTAGGTTCACACCACACAAGATACCACCAGATTTCCCATTTGATGGGATCCAATGCCAAGCAAACTTTTTCCCATAATCTATTTTCTTGAAAAATTTGTCAGAATAATTTTTCCTCATAGTTTCCTGCAAACCCACAAAATCTACTTCATTTTCAGACAGAAGGTCCTTCACCATACTGGACATGCCCTTTTTGGACACTCCCCTACAATTCCATAAGAGACCTATCATGGAAAGCGTTTATAATTTGGAACTCTTTTCTCTCTGAGGTTGTATCCAGAGCTAATCTTGGATGTCCCCTCCCCAAGAGTGTATTCCCCTCAAGAGGTGGGGGCTTACTACTGGTTGTATCCAGAGCTAATCTTGGATGTCCCCTCCTCAAGAGTGTATTCCCCTCAAGAGGTGGGGGCTTACTACTCTCAACCTTCTTTTTCAATCTGACCAGAGGACTCTTTTTTTTCTTTTGGCCTTTCTATTAGAGACCAATTGGAATCCATCACCTTTAGAGTTTTCAGACTGCCATTCCAGAAACCTCATCTCCTCAGAGGGGAGAGAAGTCCTATTGTCTGCTTCTAGAATTTCTACACTTTCTTTCTTTTTCTCTAGCAGGCCTGCTCTGGCCTTCTCAAGCTCCCTCAACATATCTATTTTTTCATAGCTTAAATTGTGAGAATCAATTCCTAACTTGCCAGCTTTAATAATAATATCATTATTGTCTAGCACAGCAAAAGAGTTTTTTGAGGAAAGAGAGTTACCTTCCAAGTTCTTTCTTGCGAGATGAACCTCTGCCTTCTCAGCAATCTTCCTGTTTTCATTTTCTTGATCCCTTAATCTGACACTTTGCCTCTGTCCATTCTTGAATGGCTGGTTCTCTCTCAGTATAGGTTGATCTTGTGCGGACAGTTCTTGACTTGACCACTCTACAGTCTCCTGTGTACTGTTATAGGGACTTGGGATTGAGACTTTTCCTGAGGACTCATCATCTGCATCTGGCAAGTGATCCTCCTGAATGTCATTCAGATCTTGTTTGGTTTCAAGGCTGGGATTCATAGGAGAATGTTGACCAGATATTAGAGCCTGTTTTGCTTCCACAGCAATCAGTGGGTCAGATTTAGACTTGAACAAATTTGTGTCATATTCATTGATGACTGTTGAGGAACATTGTGATATACTCAGACATCAAAGGATTCAAATTAAAGAAACTGAACGTGTTGGTCAATGCAGTTGGACACATGGTTTTGCGAGGGCCATAGGGCAAAGGTTGTAAATGGTGTGTGTACGTATCTTGCAAAAAAAAAATCAGAACATGGTGCCTGCAACAACCTCGAAAGGAAAAGGAAGTGTGTCTGAACAAGTCTTACCGTGCTAATCCTAGTAGTACTAGGTAGGCTACTGATCCTGAGGCTAATACTAACTGAACAGAATGTCTCCACATTTGCCCGTTCTACCTGGACAGTTTGATCTTCCGGTCAAGATCGATCAAAGAGCTGTCCTGAACTTCATCGCCTCGTGCAGGGATAGAAATAGAGTTGATTGTCCCCAAGACGGGCTGATGGGTAGCACAGTAGGGCCTTGTTTAGTTGCAAACTTCGAAATTCCAAAACTATCGCATCGAATGAGAATTTTATATGCATGGAGTATTAAATCTAGATTAAATAAAAAACTAATTATATAGTTTGTTTGTAAATTACGAGACGAATCTAATGATCTTAATTAGACCATAATTAGACACTAAATTGCTACATTAATTTCTACAATAAACATGTGCTAGTGACGGATTAATTAGTCTTAATAAATTCATCTCGTAGTTTACAGACGAGTTCTGTAATTAGTTTTGTGATTAATTTATATTTAATATTTCAAATGTGAAAAAAAATATTTCAAAAACTTTATGGCCGCAACTAAACAAGGCCTAGATGTTGATAAAATGTGATAGGCTGTCGAGTAGTGGAGACAAGAAAGAAAGGTAAAGGAGAGCAAGGTGATGACGTGACGACTTGGTCAGTTTGGGCAGACCAACCGGGAACATCTGAAGAGGCGACCACGAATGCCTCGCGCTTTTCCTTCCACCAGCCTCGTGATGGCAGTGAGATGATGAGCGGGCGGTGGTGAGTGCCTTAGTGGTGGTAGCGGCGGACGCTGCGGTAGTGCTCAAGTCCAGACTTGCGAGAGAGAGAGGCAGGGGAGGAACGGCAACAATCGCATCTCCTGGGCAGCAGCAGGCTTTGCCTCACCATTTGATCCAGCGCAGGGCCACGCTTCAGGCGATGGCGATCGATCAAGATGCTGGATAGTGCGTGCAGCGGCGAGGCTTTACCTCTACGCCACCTGAAAATTGCCCACCGCATTTGCCAGACATTCCAGTTCCGTTCACGTTCGAGATACTGTATTCATTTGTCATCACGAATCACTTGTCGTTAATGACATTCAGCGGCTGATTGATCGATCGTAGGCTAGCTCGTCCTGAAGCCCTGGACCAACACGTTGAGAGGAAGCAATGCAAAAACGAAGCATCCCCGAACCCAATCGTTCAGGGAGACAAGCTAGATAGCTAGCTAGCTGGACACCACACGCGCGCGCGCGCCACCCTGCTCTGCACACGGACACGGGACACGGACACCGGCAAGGCTGCTATTGCTGTCGACCCCGCTGGTGCTCGCTAGCGGAGACGGCGACGGATGCAGTGCAGCCATCAGCCACGCCGGCTGCAGACTCGACGACACTCGCCGGCGGGACGGCCGCCGGATGGCCTGGTGGATTGGGATCGGGTGATGCAGGTGATGGCGAGTCACCGGCCTGGGTACGCCTCACAATGCAGGATGGAGCGCCCTCCACTACCAATCTACCACGATGATTGATGAGCCAGCCGCCGTGCTACGCTAGCGCTAGTGCAGTAGCGCTATCCCACCATACGGTAGCATCACATGACCGCTCGGAATCTCATCGAATCGGCTGTGTTTAGTTTGCGAAAAAGTTTAGGTTTTGATACTGTAGTACATTTCGTTGTTATTTGATAAATAATATTTAATCATAGACTAATTAGACTTAAAAGATTCATCTCGTGCTAATCAGTTAGACTGTGTAATTAATTATTTTTTTAACTATATTTAATATTTTATGTATGTGTCTAAAAATTCGATGTGATAAATACTGTAAGAAATTTTTTGGAAACTAAACAGGGCACAGTCCTCGCTAGCTTTCGTCCGGCGTCGCCATCGCCAGGCACGCCGAACCGAACACCCAACGGGATCGGGGTTGCGATTCCATGCATCATGGCTGCCGGATGGCACATGTACTGGAGGAACCTGCATTTCATGGAGCAAGTTTGCCCGACCGGAGCTTCCTTTTTCTTTCGTATGGCCAGCACACTTCTGAAGATGCCAATCCAAGCAGGCAAGCAGGGTGAAAATTCATCCAAACCACTGAAGCCAAGCCAATCCTGCATTCCTGCCTGCGTTACACTGGTCCTGGCGTGTGGTCCTCCGGTGAACGGTGTGAGCGCGCGAGCAGGAGCAATCCGGCCGCCGCCGGGTGACACGGGCACGGGCGGGCATGAATGGATCTGGTTGGACGCCCCCGGCCGCAATAGTCTTCTTCTTCCCTGTATCTCTGTTCGGAGGCCAATAATGCGTGCCTGATAACCGCCCCTGCCCTGCACAAAGCCACAAGAAAAAGGACGCCTAGCTGAAAGCCTAGTGCAGTCACTACCCAACAAATCACCCTCTCTCTCTCTCTCTCGTCCCGGGAATCATTGCGCCGGCCGGAGAGTACTACGGCCACTGTTTACTGTTGCACTGCACGCAATGGCCATCGGCCAACCTGCTCTTGCTCTGCTCATGAGTCATGACACATTGACACCCGTGATCTGGCCTCACTCATCAGTACCCGAGCTCCTCAATCTGATCCCGTGATTAGTGGCCATCGCCTATGTTAAGCACAGGGACTTTCTGCAGTGCCGGCCATTGCTGGCCTGTCCTGCGATGCTGGCTGTGTTCAGTTCCCACCAAATTTCCAAACTTTCCAAATTTTTCATCACATCTCCATCCCATCAAAACATTAAATATAGCAAATGATACATGCATAGAGTACTAAATATTGGTAAATAAAAAAACTAATTACATAATTTTAATGTATGTTGCGAGACGAATCTTTTGAGCCTAGTTAAGTCATGGTAGGATAATATTTACCACAAACAAACAAAAAATGATACAGTGTGCTACAGCGTTTTTCAGCACTACAGTGTTTTTTTCCGGGGGAACTAAAGATCTGCGATGCAGTAGTTATCGCCATCATTCGAGGGCATGGCATGGAGCAGACAGCAAAGCCAACCGCTCTGAAGACACTCCAATGCAAAAGCCATGAGCCTATGATGCAGCTACTGTGCGCAATAATCTTCCAGTACAGATATGTTTGTTGTAACACTGACAGTCATGCCCCAGCTCTCCGTGAGAAGTTCAACCCCAACCCAAATTCAAACGAACCCAGGCCAAATGAAAAACGCAAAAGTTCAATAAAATCCCAAATTTAAAAAGTCTCCTCAAACATGCCATCGTCCACTGATCCACTCTTCCTGCTCGCGGCTCTCGCCACCTTCCTTCACACTCCACTGACGAACTCTATACAAAAACATTCCATGGATTTTCCCGAGAAAGGAAACCGAATCCTTGGAGAAAGAAAACTAGTACGTGCTAGACGACGATGGATGATGATGCATCGGCCAGCAAACCATCAATCCTTGGACAGTGGATGCGATGCAACTCCGCCTAGTCCTGGTCGAGCGCGTTGGGGCCGGAGCAGTAGCTGAGCACGGGGTTCCACACCCACTGCACGAGGAACCTGCGGCCGCCGGCGCCGTTGACGTTGTACGCGGCGCCGGAGCGCGCGTCCGTCAGCAGCTGCCCCGTGTACGCGCCGCCGCCGCCGGTGCCGTAGATGCCCTCGCAGAGGTCGGCGATCTCCGTCGGGAACGACGGGTCCGTCCCCGCGTACCACGCGTTGGCCAGCGGGTTGGACGCCAGCTCCGCCAGCTCGTGCGCGATGACGCTCACCATCCCGTCGACGCCGACGTCGGCGTTGGGCGGCGACTCGGGCCTCCGCCCCGGCACGTACGCCGGGATGGCGAACGGGTACGCGCACACCTCCGGGCACCGCCGCGCCGAGTTCCCCACCCACGCGTACGGGAGCGTGTAGCCCACCACGGACGGGAAGGTGAAGTAGTGGAAGCCGCAGACCTGCCCGCAGAAGTCCTCCACCAGCACCTCCGGCGAGGTGAGCACGAGGTAGACGCCGCCGGCGTCGACGGGGAGCGGGCGAGTGCGCGCGGCCACGGCGTCGCGGACCACGGCCTGGATGTCCATCCGCGACAGGCGCGCGCCGCGGGACATGCGCGCGTCCGACTTCTCGGCGCCCAGGGACACCGCCGCCGACACGTTGGCGCCGGTCTGGTCCGTGTACAGCCGCACGGTGCGCCACCACGCCGCCACGGAGGGGCGCGGGATCCGGGCCTCCTCCGCCGGCGGCGGCGCGAGGGAGCGGAGGAAGGCGCGGATGGTGCGCTTCTGCGGCGCCGGCCAGGGGCCGTACCAGATCGGGTGCACCGTGATGGACGCCGCCAGGACGGGGCCCATGTGGTACTGCAGCTTCACGAACTCGGACGACCCCTCGAACTTCTTGGACGCGCCGAGCCCCTCCACCGCCGTGCCGTTGCGCGGCGGAGGCCACGGGCGCCACGCCGCGACGGCGGGCGGCGCGGCGAGGAGGGCCGCGACGAGGAGCGCGGCGAGGCGCCGCATCTGCATTGCGGCGAGGAGGCGGCGGCGGCGGCGGTTTATGGCGGGTTTCTCGGCCCGGGACCGAGACGCTTTATAGGAAGAAAGGGGGAAATGGAGGCATGGAGTTGTGAGTGACAGAGTGAGCGAGAGTGAGTGGAGAGGAGAGGAGGCAGGGGCACACTACACTACTGTTCTTGGCTTGGGGGCTCGGTGCTCTTTGGACTTGGAGCTCCCAGCTTTTTCCTGGCGATTCGTGTTGCCTTGTTTCCTATGGGGCTGTGTGGAATATTGGAATGTGGGTTTGCTTCTGCTCACTTTTGCAAGTGCGATCGGGTCAAATGCAAATTTCATTTGGTTTGAGAAGGAAGAATTTGAACACCGGAGTCCGGGTGCATCCAATTCAAATTCTCCACGTAGTACGTGCAGCGAAGAACAGCGGCACCCGCTGCGGTTACCGGGTGAGCGGTGACACCATTTTTTTTTACTCCGCTCCCCGCCAAGGAAGGGGCGGGTAAAAAGCGCGGGTAATCTTGGAGGGAGCACACAGTACGTGAGGCATCGTTATTGCCGCGCTGTCGGCGGGGCCCGGCTGCCAGATCCCGCGTGTCTCTCCCCGTCCGCTCTCAAATGGCAGCCAGCCAGCGCCCGCCCGCGGCCGTACACGCGTCGCTGTTGTGGGTGCCTGGCACGCGGGCCCACCGACGGAGATATTCTGGCGCGGGCCCACTGGGGAGCGCGCTCGGTTCTCGGTGCTCGTCAAGTGTCATCGACGGCCGAGATCGTCGGCTGCGTCGCCGTTGATTGTCCCGTTTGCTCGGGGCGAGCAGACGCCGGCGGAGCCCAGCCGCTACACTGGTACCAGGGCCCGGGTTAATGCGGGCCCAACTAGTCAGTGAAGCCCGTTGCTGAGGCGGAGAGTTTGTGAAGCGGACAAGGGCGGGTCGGGTGGGCCCGGCGGAAGCGGGGGAAAGCGTTCAAAGCGCGGAGCGGGGAATTTTAAAATTTTGCCAATCTTAACATATTTGCCATTGTTACGGTTCAGAAGCTTGATTTTTGCCACTTTGTCCTTCGTGACACACCATATCAGCATGCCAGCGTGGCCTGAACACAGAAAAGACCACTGTGCCTACATCACTGCTCTTCCCTACATCACTGCTCGACGGGCCCAGACCGTCAGTTCCATCCCGCGGACGACGGCGACGGCGGCGCGCTACGTCCACCGCTCCTCCCCCGCGCCGTCCTGCATCGTGGCCCTCTTCTTCCTCCTCCTGGCTGCCGGCGGCGCCGCGGTCGCGCTGTTCCTGTTCTACCGCCCGCGCGCGCCGGCCATCGTCGTCACCGCCAGGCAGCTGCCCGCCTTCGCCCCCTCCCATCCCGTCGCGTCCTGCGGCAACGCCCGCCTCGGCCCCCGCCTATGGGCCCCGGTCGGCGCGCACCGCGGCGCGCGCGGGAGGCGACGAACTCCGGGAGGGAGCCCGTGTGGTGCGGCCCCGGGGGCGTGGGCTAGATGGCGGCGGCGGAGCAGGGGACGTGGCGGGGTAGGTAGGGACGGAGTAGCTGGGTTGGAGGAGATGCGGCGACGGCGGCTGTGGGCGGTGCAATGGCGGCAGCGCGCGGGAGGGATCGGAGAAGGAACGGAGGCGACGGCGCAGGGCAGCTCGCCCCCTGTCCCGCGAGGTCCGGCCGGCATGGCCACGTGCACCCTGAGCAACATGCGCCCCTACCCGCCATGGCCATGCGCTCGCTGGACCCCGACCAAGCCACCGCAGCCACCCTTGCATTTTGCTGGCAGGAGGTTGAAGAAGGCCCTGAATTGTGGGGACTAAGGATGGATCTAAACATCCGAATTCTTAGAACAAATTTGATATTTTAAAATAGATATGCTTAAAATTTTATGCTAATATTTTTTTTATATTATCAAGCATATTATTACACATAAGAATAAAATTTTGTATAAATTTTTTTATGTATTATTTGCTCCCTACAATTAAAAAGGTGAAAAAAGATTCGTATCCGTATCCGATCCGTATTCGAATTTTTATATCTATTATTTGAGAATATATATGATAAATTTGAGGTTTAGTTTTTATGAATCTTTACAAGATCAATGTTAAATACAAGGCTATGAATTTATATAGTAAATTCTATATCTTATTTGTCTATAATTGAAGAAAAATGATCAAAAATCTGACATCCGAATAGACATCCGAATCCATCCTTAGTGGGGACCACATGTCAGGGAATGGAGGGAGAGATAAGCAATAACTGGAGAGGGCAACAGTGTCTTTTACCATGGCTCGGCCACGCTGGCACGCTGAGGTGGCCGGCCACGGGGCTGAAAGTGGCAAAAATTAGACGTTTGGAACTGTGACGGTGGCAATTTTGTTAGGCTTTCTCCAACCATTCCCCCATCCAACTCCCCCCAAACGTACTATTTACTATATTTTACTACCTCCCTCCAAAAGATTTCTCCCCCTATAACTCCTTCACCATGTTCGGCTGGTCTTGGCGGCAGCAGCAGCAGGCAGCTCTTGGCGGCGGCAGCAGCAGGCAGCAGCAGCCTCGCAGCCAGCAGGAAGCAGCCCGCCGAACGGCAGCAGCAGCCCGCAACAGACGGAACCAGTCCGCAAGCAACCAGCCGAACACGGTGCTTCTCTCCAACCATTCCCCCCATATCTATTCCCCATATATACTATCACTCATTAACTAACTATTTATTTAACGTTTTTGAATTTTAAAAAAATCATACAGTATTTATACTGTCATAATACGCATTATCATCGTGTTACGGGACTCAAACGAAATTAATATCACGAAGAAACGGTGTGATTAGAAATATAGGGGGAGTTGGAACTCACCCTATACACGTGAGGGGAGTTGAAACTCCCCCCTATATAGGGGGAGTTGTGGGGGGAGCCGTTGGAGCGCTCGCTCCCCCCCAAGCCCCCCTACGTAGGGTGGGGTGCGTTATACGGTGTGCCCTTGGAGCAAGCCTTTGGTGCAAGAAAAAAGTGGCAACTGGACGAGTGACACTGATAACGGTGGCAAAACTTTAAATTCCCCGCGGAGGGGAGCGACGGCGAGTACCAGCGGCGGAGCGCATTGATAGAAGAGAGGACGCCGTGGGCTGGTGCTTTGCGCCCACGCCGCTGCTAAAATGTCCCCGCCTGCGTGCAGGCGCAGCGACCACAGTAACTTCAGAGTTTCGACAGTAGAATACTGCTGCAGCTTGCAGCAACTGTTCGTGGTGGAGAGGTTCCAAGGCTTGAATGGACTGGGCCCCCGGTGAAACGTGGTCGTCTAATGACGGCCCTAGTAGGCCTCCAGATCTTCCTCGCAACCTGGGCAAAACCATTTCAAGCGCGGGTGTGCACGCTTTCGAGAAACCAAAACGAAAATCTTTGCTCACCTCTGCATTTCGGAGTTGAGAAGGCCGACTGCTGATCTCGCTGCGGAGCACTCACCACGGTACTGAGTATTGCTGATGGCGTCACGTTCGACTCTTCTATTTTCAGCTTGCGGAGCTGTGCCTCCCCGTTGCGTCAGCTCCTCTGAGCGTCTGCAGGGGCACTGCTGCCGCAGCAGCGTTGCCTCTTTTCAACACGGCCCGTTGCGTCCCGTAAATTTTTTTAAAAAACATCTTTCTACATTTGAAGTACTAAACATAAATTAATCACAAAAATAATTACAGAACTCGTCCGTAAATCGCGAGACGAATCTAATGAGCCTAATTAATTCGTCATTAGAGGTTGTTTACTGTAGCATTACTGTAGCGATTTTAGCATCTGATTACAGCCTACTTAGGTTCATTAGATTCGCCTCGCCATTTACAGACAGCAGTCGCGATGCGTTTTTTATTTCGTCTAGATTTAAGTCTCCATGCAAGTGCCGGAAAATTTTTTTGGAATTTTGAATTTCGTAACCAAACACGGGCACGTTTGACGAACTGCCTGAGCACCTGACTTGTGGCAGCCTGCCGCAACGACGACTCTACGACACGGGAAGGACCGATGGAGGGACGATGGAGGGACCAATGCGTGACCGATGACTGGGGCAAGCTGTTCAATTCGGTTCGGCCCTTCTCCAATCGCAAAAGAAGAGCGCAAAACTGGGCCGAGCAAGGTGCTAGCCCAGTAGCCCAGATACAGGAGGGGGGGGGGGCGTTCTCACACCACGCAGCAGCCCGAATAAAGAAAGGAACAGACGAAAGCCCAAGCCCAACTGGGCCCACATGTACAGCCCAGATGGGCCGAGGAACGTGGCAGCCCAAGCAGACAACAGTAGGATTGCTTCACGGCTACTGTACGTACCAGCCGAGTTGTTAACTTGTTATAGGAGTATATCTCTCAACGTGACAAATAATATGAATAAAAATACCCACGCCCGACTATCAAAAATGAAAAACCCACGCCCGTATTGACCGCGTACGACTAGTTGACCACGACACGCTATGAAGCCGCCGAACTCAGACCAAGCTCCGGCCCCGCGCCGACCGAGCCAGTTCAGACGCGAGACACGCCCAGCCGGGCCCCGCCCGGGGGCCCCACCAGCCATGTGATCGATGCCCCTTGCCTCGCCCGCCTAATTTTGGCCGCCGGACTTGCCGGAGACGCGGGCGGCGCGGCGGAAGCGGAGGTAGGGTGGGGGGAAAAAAAAACATGCGCGGGGGCGAGGCGGTTGTAACTTCCACGCGATCGCGTGCGTCACGAGCGCGCCAGAGAGAGGGGGAGGAGTCGCGGAGGCTCGCGTCCGGCCCGCCGGCTTCCGCTGGGCGCGCGAATCTTCTGGACCCTTCCGGCCAAGCAACCCCCGCAACCCAATTCCGCCATGCCTTTTGTTTTCTTCCCGCGCCCCGCCGCCCGCCGGTATATAACCCCCGCCCCCCGCCCGCCTCCCTCCGTCGAGCAACCGACCACATCCGCCCAAACCCACCCGAGCAAGCGAAGCATCCACCACCACCCAGAGGCGAAACCGAGCGGCGGCAGCACAACCGCTAGAGGAGGTTCCTCCGTCCGTCGATCGGCCGCCATGGACAAGGTGCTGGCCTTCTCGATCCTCAGCGCGTCGCCGGCCGACGTCGCCGCCGGCGTCGGCGGGCGCTGGACGCGGCTGTCGTGGCGGGGCGGCACGGACGACCAGGGGCAGGCGCAGGCGCAGCGGCAGCAGCAGCGGGACAGGGAGGAGAAGCCGGGCTCGCCGCCGCGCCGCCACGGCAGCGGCAAGGCCTCGCTCCCGCGGTTCGCGCCGGAGTTCGACGGGATCGACTGCTTCGAGACCATCGTGTCGCACTAGGCCCCTCCCTCCCCCTCCCCGCGGGCGGAGGTGTGGCGCCGCCGGTAAATTGGCCGCGTGACCATTCTTTTCGCCGCCCTGCGAGGCTGCTATACAGCCTCCGGCGGCGACGGTGATTCGCCGATCGATCGGCGCTTGTGTTTGCGTGCGTGCGTGTGTTGAGTTTGTTGCTAATTGTCTCGGCAATCTCTGCTGATTGAGACCACGGGTTGTACAGGCATTAACAGAGACGATTCTATTTATTTTAACGGAATGTCCACATTCTGTTTTCTTTTTCTTTCTCTTTTGAACATATCATCAGTGCAAATACAAATCATGCAAACTTCAACCATCGGATCAAATTGAAGAGGAGGGGCGCATGAGATGGGAGAGGAGATTTTTAAATGTGTAATTACACAATCTAAGGCGAGCAATTAATTGTTAAATTATTCAATTCTCTTTCATATTTCTTGAATGTTGATCCGGTGACCCATATTAAAATTGAAATTTAAAAAAAATTAGTTTGTACAATAAGTAAGAAAATGGATTGTTTCCTGTGTCCGGGTCCGTAACTCCGGGTCACCTTGAGGGCCTCCCTTTGAGCGGTTGGTAAAGGGGTGTTTAGTTGCGCTCCGTAAATTTTTTGAAAAAAAAGCATTTTTTTACATTTAAAGTATTAAATATAGACTAATCACAAAAATAATTACAGAACTCGTCTGTAAATCGCGAGACGAATCTAATGAGCCTAATTAATCCGTCATTAGAGGTTGTTACTGTATCGTTACTGTAGCAATTTAGCGTCTGATTACAGTCTAATTAAGTTCATTAGATTCGTCTCGCCATTTACAGACAGCAGTCGCAATGCGTTTTTTATTTCGTCTAGATTTAAGTCTCCATGCAGGTGCCGGAAATTTTTTTTGGAATTTTTAATTTTGTAACTAAACACGGGCCAAATCTTTCCGGCCAAAAATTTATAAATTTTAGTACTCATTTAGTTTTTTTAATTATACAGTACAACTAAGACACTCACAATACACGCACACTCACATCTTTATGAATACACGTACGCAAATTCTACTCCTATGACCATCTTCGAAGACTGAGCCGGCAAATCTTCGAGATTGACGAAGTCGCCACAGAGATTGACGAAGTCACCACAGGCATCAGCAAATCTTCGAGATTGACGAAGTCACCACAGAGATTGACGAAGTCACCACAGGCGTCTCGCTGTCGACGAGAACGTCGCCTATGGACAATGTCCTTAAATCATGGGGCGTCAAACCCAGGACCTCAGGTGCTACCGAGACTCTTGTAAGTACTAGATTTTTGCTAATACTCATTTAGTTGGAATCTAAAGAATAACATATCTAGTTAAATATCATTCTAGAATTGCAAAGGTATGGATAAAAGAGATTGATATATTCATATTTTGGTATGTCAATTTATTGTTTATTCATATTTTGGTATGTCAATTTTTGGTTCCCAATGAGCGGGCTCCTCCTGACTACTTATGTTGGATTTGGATCGCTAGCATGCTGGTTTCATTCTATGCAATGTGGATAGCATACGAATTGCTCTGTGTTAATGAACTTCGCAACCGCAGAATTATGACCCAGAAAAGGATTGGCGTGGCTGGAGTGGATATCAACGGCCCTGTTTGGTTTGATATCACGTTAAATTTACACAAAAAGACGAATGTCCGCATGGAGTACTAAATGACTAAATAAAGTCTATTTGCAAAACTTTTTCACGAATGGGTGTAACTTTTCGAGACGAATCTAATGACGGTATCTAAATATTGATTTGCTACCGTGATGCTACAGTAATCATCCTCTAATCACGCGTCAACGGTCTCATTAGATTCGTCTCGCGATTTACACGGGGAGTGTGGAGGTGGTTTTATAATTAGACTTCATTTAATACCCTCTAATTAGTGGTCAAAGAGAAAAATTTCCATGAAAATTTTTCCACCCCAAACCAAACACAGCCTGGACGAGCCCAAACCAAACTGAAACTGTTCGGGCACCTGGCTAGGTGTCTGGGTGGCAATCGGACGGCACGTGATGCGTGGATTGCAAAAGCTGGGAGGTAACGTGTACGCGGCTGGCTCAAGTTTGTTTACACCCCCTCAAAAAAGAACAAGTTTGTTCACGACGAAGCCTGTTAAGTGGGTAGTAATTTACTAGTAGCAGGTTTCTTTCTTATTCAAATGGGGTATTCTGGTCCATGTGATGACTTGAGTTGGGATCAGAACAGAGCAAACTCTGTGGCTGCTGATGACATGGAAAAGGGTCGGGGAAGGGTAGGACCGCAAGAGCAGAGCAAGTTTGGCGTCCCAATCGTGGGAAACCCCAATTCAGGCTCCAAGGTAGCGTGTACGCGCTGGCACATGTTTGTTTTACGACCAAGCGAGTACGATTAGGCAACGGGTTCTCGCCGTGCTGGAATGGATAACCCGGACCATGTGGGCGACCGACGTGTCCCCGAAATTCTTATTGGGCGCACGTGCGCCGCTAGCGTAAGCGGCACACGGGTGTCTTCAACCTCGCGCCGCGGCTGCGGCCGCGAGCTAGGGTTTGAGGGGAGGGGGAGGGGGCGGCCAGAGAGGGTGGGAAGTGGGCGGAGCGGCCGCCGGCGGCCGGGGTGGCGGCGGGAGACGGCGGCCTTAGATTTCAGGTTGCCGGGGGTGGGGGCGGCTCCCATGTCCGCCGGCCTTAGAGGAGGGGTCGGGGGCGGCGGCGGTGGTTCGGCCGGCGGAGGGCGCGGCGGCGCGGGAGCGCCGCCGGCCGGGCCAGGCCGAACAACCGGTGGGCTTGTGCCGGCGGCGGGGGCGAACGGCACTGGCGGCAGTGGCGGTGGGGGAGGCCGGCGGGGGCGAGTGGCGGGCGGAGCGGTGCGGCGGCGAGTCGCCGCCGGCCGCGGGTGGCGGGTGGCGGCGGTGGTCGGCGGTGGGGGCGGGCCGGGACGGAGTGGATGGGGTGAGGAAGAGGAAGAAGAACAGGAGACCGTTCGCTAGCGACGCGCCAGCGTCTACTATCATCCCCCACGTGTCCCCGAACGAGCACAGGGCAAGGATCCTTCGGATTCCGCGTACAAGTTTGAGCAAGCACAGAGCAGAGCAAGCTTGTTGTCGCGGTCAAAGTCATTGGAGCCCCCAAATTCAGGCTCCCAAGCTCTGCTTGCTTGAGAGAAATTGCGGTTGCGAGACGAGCGGACATCATCAGAATTTGTATCGAATCAAGGGAACTTTGTATGATCATTCATTGATCGACTTTGCGCGCGGTACACAGCTTCTGTACAGATTACTCACTCGCCGCTTCACTCGGCAACAAAACCCAAAAAATTAGCGAGGCGATGAATTAATTGAACCAGGAAGGGGGAGCCGCGGTGCGCCCCCCGGCGGGCTCAGAAGGAGACTATGGACTCGAAGCAGTTGATCCCGTCGAACTCCGGCGCGAATCGCGCCTTCCTCTCCGGCGCCGGGCGCTGCTCCGCGGCCTTCCTCCCCTCCTGCTGCTTCGGCGCCTGCTCCGGCTGCCGCTGCTGCTTCTGGCTCCCGGCGGAGGCGGAGGTCCTCCACGACAGCCGCGTGGAGAAGCCGCTCGCGGAGATGTCCGCCGGCGACGAGCTCAGGATCGAGAAGGCCAGGATCTTGTCCATGGTCGCAGGCAGGTAGGAGTAGCAGCGGCTCAAATCAGCTCGCAGGTTTGTCTCCTTTGCTTGTTGGGAATTTTGACTCCTTCCTCTTCCTTGACCTCTCTTCTCTTTGTGCGCTCTTGCAGGTGTTCAGTTTGGTTGTGTGCTTGCTGCCCGCCCCGGCGGCCGGGCTTATATAGGCCGCCGTGCCCGCGTCGGAGAAGGGGAGAGGAAAGGGAGGTGGGGGAGCCGTGGCGCGCGCGGCAGGGAAAGTTCCCGAGCGGACGCGATCCGAGGCTCGGAGCCCTCGGCGACTCGCGCACGGCAAGCAACCTGGCGGATGAGGCGGCGACCCTGACTCGGCACGACGCGGTCGGTCCCCGCCCCGCGCGCTGAGGCGCTGACCCCCCAACGCGACCTCCCCTTGCCGCCACGGCGAGCCGGTCAAGCCCGTTCCTTCCGATTCTGACCAGAAAGAAAGAAAATTAAAGCCGCCGGGGGCTGACGCGGCGGGCAGTTGGGGACCTGGGCGACGCGACACTTGGAGCCGGACGGTGCAGCAGCAGCAGCAAACGTGGCGAGCCGTGGCACTGCCCCTGGGTGGGGAAGGCCGGCAGGCCACCGCCCGGTGCCTGCCGCCGGTGGAGGATGACGCGCCGATCACCTGACGCAGTCAGCAGCCGCCCGTGTTGTGTTTATCTCCTCCTCGCCTCATCCGCTAGCTCTTGGATGCGGACGTGTGTCCCTGCATTATTGGTGCTGCAGCACCTTGTTGTGTCTCCCTCGGCGGGGAATGAGAACGTGCCTCGGTGCCTGTCTTTGTGCAGCGGAGCACCCGAGCCCATGCCTCGCCGTGCCCCCTTGTCTCCTCGTGCGCTAAAGGAGGAGAGGAGTACATCAGCCGGCCTACTGCTCATATCCAACCATGTTAGTTTCAGGCTCTGCTCATACACCCGTACCCAACGCTGTGATGTTCTCTTGCCAGCCACAACAAGTCGGCGCACGAGATGTGTCCTTGCCTGCAAGCCAGGAAACATCAGGGGCGCGCGCGCATGGCATGGCGACGCCGTCGTGTTCCTTGTTTATCCAGAGCCACGTGCGGTGACCACAGCCCCGTCGTCCGGTTTCGACACGCGATGGCGCATCGTCGTCCAAGGCAACAAGACTTGCACAAGAGGCCCGGTCAGCGGTCGGATTTCGCTGCCGCGCCGAAAGGAAGCGAAGACGACGACGGCGTGGTATGGCGTAGTACGCTGGTCAGCTGGGTTCAGGGTCTGCTAGTGCTCTGCTTCCTGTTCGGTTCGACGGCTGCTGCCTTTTTCTCACGTTACTTTTCCTTCCTCCATAGTCCATGCGTGCTCCCTGACGAACGCGAGCACAACGGATAAAGTTTCAAGGAGAAGAAGAATCAACAACCGGGCCCACCGCGCAGCTCCCCCGTCCCGGGCCTCGGCAAGCCGAGCACAAACACTCAAACGCACACAATTCCGGCGAACCGCGTCGACCAACACGACGGCGTTCGTTTCCTTGTATTTTCCGCTTGAATTTATGGAAGCTATAGTTTCTGTACCAGCGACACGTATACTGTATGCAGTTACAATAATCGAACGAATAAAACGGAGACAAGTGTTCCTACTGCGGATCAGCAAAACGGAAGCGCGCCCCTAGCGGCGGCAGGGTGGTGCATGCATCGATCAATGGCTCGACCGGGCCGGCATGACGACGGTCTCCAAGCAGTGGAGGCCGTCGAACGCCGGCGGCTTGACGGCGCCGCGCCGCGTCGTCTCGGCCTGGGCCCGGCCAGAAGTCCAGGCTGCTTAATTCAACTGAGATTTCAGTACCTAGCTGCTATTGTTACTTGGTGCTGGTGCCACGTATGTAGAGACGCGCATGCGCGTGGAATCAAAAGTTTAAAATTGGACGCTACGAAACTGCATAACAGAAATCAACGTCTAAATGTTACTGGTCGTAAATAAATAGGCAAAATTAGGAGTTTTTTTTCCTCATGACCACCTGTTAATTACAAGACCTTACCTTTCTGGCTTTCTCGAGTTATTAGATTAGAAGGATAAAAAAAATACTACTAGTACATGGCACTTATTTTAGACATCTGACGTCACGTGTCCGAGCGCTCAACCAACCAAAAGATCATGACAAGAACAGAGGAGAGCGTGTCAATGCGGAGCGACGACCTCGAAGAGGAACATCCCATCTAGCGCCCGGTGGAACCCCGCGTTCGAGTCGGCGCCGCCGCTCTCCTGGCCACCGACCACCTTCGCCTCCGCCTCGGTCGCGCTCTCGTCCGCGGTCTTCCGGCCGCCACCCCCAGCCGCTGCCGCCGATCCTGCCCCCTCGCCCGCCGCGCCCCTGCCGTTGCCGCGCTCCGCCTTGCCGCGGGCGAAGAAGCTCTCGAGCGCGCCGGCGCTCATCCCCGGGCCGAAGACGTTGCCGGGCCCCGCGCCGACGAGGGACAGCGCCAGGATCCTGTCCATGTCCGTCGCCGGCGCTGCCTAAACTTCCCACACGACGCGGACGCGGCGGTTGCTGTTGTGTTGTGTGCAGCACGTACGCGACGGGACGGGACGGGACGGCCGGGGAATTGAAACGAACGATGCCCGTCGCGGCCTGACATGTACCGTATATATATGTACAGGCGCGGTGGTGAGACCGAACCGGATCACGCTCCGCCGCCAGGCTCGGGGGCGTGTCCTTTCGCACTCGGATAGACTCCGACTAGTCAACGACGGCCGTCTATATTGGCCACTGAACAAGTCTGGTCTAGAGAGTCCGACCCGTCCACCCATCCCACAACATTGTACAAGTTTGCTCCGATCCGCTTCTGAATTCTGATGGCCACCCATCACTTCATCAGTCAATCTCTCGTCTTGATAAAAAACATGCTCAGATGTGGTCGCGAAAAAAAAAAACTTCATAAGTCATCGCACGTACACGCAGAGAGACAATCTCCTAGCATCTGACAGCAGAAGAGCAGAGATTATTCTTCTACTACTACTTTTTTTTCACGATCCTGGGCACGTTTTTTATTAAGAGAAGAAAGAAAAGTTACGTTACAGAAGGCTGGGTCCAGAGAAGTGGAACCAGCCCGAAACTCAGGACCCGATTACTCGGTAACAAAAGCATGACCTGAAAAAACACCAGTAGTTACTAAAGCCAACTCTAGCTGTCTATAGCCTGCATGGGACCAAGCTACGACCTCATCGCACACACTTAGCACAACCTCATCTACCATTCTAACCCGACGATCAAAAGTTCTGTCATTTCTTTCTTTCCACAGTAGCCAAGATACTAAGATAACCAAAGAGTCGAAGCCGCATCTGTCGACCTTGGGAAGCTGCTTTCGTGCCTCAGACCACCAGGAAACAAGGCTGTATATGTGTGTGTGTTGGGCATGACTCTCTCCCACCCAACCTTGCGTAGAACTTTGAACCAAACTTCACGGGAGAACGGGCAGTTAGTTAGAAGATGATCAATTGTCTCTGGCAGCTGAGCACAAAGCACCTTGCGTAGAACTTTGAACCAAACTTCACGGGAGAACGGGCAGTTAGTTAGAAGATGATCAATTGTCTCTGGCAGCTGAGCACAAAGCACACAAGAGTCATCGTCCTGCAAGCCATGCTTTTTTCGTCGCGCGGCCGTCTAACATCGGTCATGGAGCACAAGCCAGATGAAGAATTTGCACTTGGCCGGAGCGCGGGCTTTACGGAGCAATTTTGCACCTTCGATCGGGTGCTGCCCAATGAAGAAAGCCAAATACGCTGAGGAGGTAGAGAAGATTTTGGCTGACGTCCATTTCCAACAAATCCTGTCTAGCAAATCCTTTTTTATTCATTCTCAATATAATATATATATATAATATAATATAATATAATATAATATATATGGTTCATACTTATTAGGAGTGCCGCTGGCCACTACTACAATACACTACCACAAATAAGAAACTATATGTAATAGTCTTCATGTCTGATATACGATAGGTAGATGTAGATGTCTGATATTCTTGTTCAGGGCGCGGCCACGTTCTCCTTGGCGAGCGGCGCGATCTCCTCGCCTTCGATCCCCGGCTGGCTGCCGGCGACCCCCAGGCTCAGCAGCACCTTCTCCCAGTTCTTGGCAGGGCCCTGCGCAGATGCATTTTTTCGCAGATTAAATTCAGGAACGGACGGATGCAAGGGCTTGGTTATTTTGAGCTTATGATCTTGGTGCTGCAGTGCTGCGGCGCCATACCTTCCATGAGAGGTCCTGGATCATGCAGTTCCTGACCATCTCCTCGTACGCCGGCGTGCCCACGACCCTGATGGCGCGCTTCAGGGTGCTCGCCACCTTCTGGACGTCGGCCGGCTCCACAACCTTACACTGGATGGGAGGGACGAAACATGGATTCGTTTGAGTTGTTCATCACACCATTCACATAGGCGTACAAGGTACCTGAATCTACACTATAATATTGCAACCCCAAAAGAAAAGAAATGAAGAGCCTTACGTCGACGCTGAGGCGGCCCATGTGGAATCCGGTCTTGCCTTCGATGACGGTGTCCACGAGCCCACCGGTGGACGCGCACACGCACGGCTGCAAAGAGCAATCGCGAGAGAGATCATCAGTCGAGGCATCCATTGCCCATCATCGTTTCAGGATTGCGGCAGGATGTCATTGAAAGATGCAGCAAAGTTCAAGGGCAGCAGCATTAGTATAGTACCGTGCCGTATCGCATCCCCTGCAGCTGGATGAGGCCGCAGGGCTCGAAGCGGCTGGTGACGGCGAGCAGGTCGGCGCCGGCCATGATGTGGTGCGCCAGCGCCGCGTTGAACTTCACCACGGCGCGCACCTTGTCGGGGTACTTTTCCTCCGCGCCCATCAGCATGCGCTCGAACTTCTTCTTCCCGGTGCCCTGCAACCAGTCACCATTCGAGCAATCGAATCAGGCACACTGCTAGTACTAGCTCCCAACGAACTGTCACCATAGTCGCCACACATGATGGAATAAAAGCTCTACGCACCAGAAGGACGATCTGGACGTCCTCCTCCATGAGCTGCGGGATGGCGGCGGCCATGACGTCGGGGCCCTTCTGCTCCTCCAGCCTGCCGACGAACGCCACCAGCGGGATCTTCCGGTCCACGGGGAGGCCCGCCGCGGCCTGCAGCGCCTCCTTGTTCAGCGCCTTGGCGGCGATGGCCTGAAACGGCGGGTCGGACGACGACGACGCGCTCAACGCTTGCACGATTTGATCTGCAGACGATTAACTGTTCTTCGGCAGATTAAGCAAGAGCAGCTCACCGTCGACACGTCGTACTTGGTGGCGATGTACTTGTCCTTGCTGGGGTCCCACTCGCTGACGTCCATGCCGTTGACGATCCCGGTGATGCCGGTGAGGCGCATGATGTTGTCGAGCTCGCAGCCCCTGGCGATGCCGGAGATGAGCTCCTCGGCGTAGTAGGGGCTCACGGTGAGGACCTTGTCGGCCTCCAGGATCCCGCCCTTCATCCAGTTGATCTTCCTGCCCTCCACAGGCTTCTCGTACCTGCAAACCAGGTTGGTTGGACAAAGCGAACTTATATTAAGGAGCCAACAGCATCGATGAAAAGCAGTTGAAAGAAGGATTGCATTGCATCTTGCACACATACCCGTCGATGAAATCGAAGGATGACCTGAATCTCTCAGGGAGGTTCAGCTCCGGGTAGTCAGAGAATGCGAACCGGCCCTGGTAGGAGATGTTGTGGATGCAGAAAGCAGTCTAGAACGTGAAGGGGCAAACGGTCAGTTCCGGGACCAAATGGCGCATACGAACATCAAACCATGGCAAGAAGGAGAAGAAGAAAACCTTTGCGTTCCTGTAGATGCCATTGGACTGGTAGTTACTCTTGAGGTAGCTCGACAGAGGGCCGGTGTGCCAGTCGTTGCAGACGAATACGACATCCTCCCCTGAATGAATGCAGAGTAATCGGTGTGATTGTTGCAGTCTGAAACTATCAAGTTCATCTGATCATAGAGCACAACTTATATGTTCTCACCGTACGGTCCTGAGAAGTAGGGGTTGTTGTTGAGGCTCAGGATCCTAGGAGCTTCAAGTGCTGCCTGCATTCAGTAGTTCATTCAAACATTTCCAAGAGTTAGCACAACTGATGGCAGTGCGTACTGATCGATCAGAATTTAGTACTCAGTAGTACAACTGCATGTAACTGACCTGGCAAAGCAGGCTGAAACGCAGCTGGTTGTCCTTGTAGTCCACTCCAGCGTCTGGCCCGTAGATCTTCTCACCGGTCTTTCCCCAAACCTGAAATCACCACCCAAAAGAAAGGCTCGCTGAATCTGCTAATATATGGTACTAATTTTTTTGGACTACCTATATATCATCTCCAGCAACAAGTAACAAGTGATGAAATCTCACCCTCTCCAGAAAGGACGGGTGGTCGATGAACACACGGTCAACTCCGCGCTTGTAGCAGTGGAAAAACCTCACCGTCTCGTCCCTGTCCCCCACCTTGATCTGCATGCACATCACAGTAATAGAAAGTTCAGATCTCAGCGAGGTCGCACCTTCATCTGATGGTGCGGTGTGGTGTCAGCAGTCTAGCTAGTACCTCGGACACGACGCTGGTGTCCCAGGCGTCCTTGTACTGGTCGTAGCGGGGGGAGATGACCATGACGCGGTGCCCGTTCGCCTGCACAAGCCAATGCAACACACACGTGACAGTTGATGACAGACGCATGTAGGTAGGAAGAAGACACGATGATGAGAGCATCGGTTCCGGGACAGGACGGAACAGATGACGATCATATCGATGATGGGTACTCACGGCCATGGCCGGCGGGAGGCCGCCGAGGACGTCGCCGAGGCCTCCGGTCTTGCTCCAGGGCGCCATCTCGGCGCCGACGAAGACGACGTTCATGCCGGCGGCGGCGCAGACGACGAGGGAGGGGAACCTGCCCCCGCCGCGCTGCGGGCGGCGGGACTGCGGCTGCCGGGGCGCCGCGCGCGCGCTGGTCCGCACGCTGAGCGCTCCCGCCGAGGCTGTCCGGGGGGCCCTCAGGCCCTGGACGCCGCGGCGGAACATGGAGGTGTCGCCGCCGAGGCCGAAGCCGGCGTGAGTGGTGGCGAGCTGGGACGTTGCCAGAGCCGCCATGCCGACGATCAGCGTGGAGGCGGACTAGCTACCTGCGGCATGCGGGGGGGGGGGGGGGGGGGGGGGGGGGGGGGGTGGGGGTTGGCAGATGCACTTCTGAGTCAGTAACAAACGGTGGTTTTGAATTGTGGGAATTCAGGAGTTTGTTTCCTTTTTTGAGGGCGGAATTCAGGAGGTTTTGAAGTGACAAACTGATCCACGAAAAGGACAAATAAATACATGTGGGATGGGATCTACTAGGTGTGGACTGGTGTTACAGTTACCACTGGTGCTTCTGACTGTGGGTAAGAACTGAAGAATTTGTATTTGCAGTGTGTGGTCGCATCAGGAGCATGAATTTCTAACAGTTTTTATGAGAGAAAAGCCAACTTGATCCATCAGACAGATTAGTAAACAAGTATAGTAGAGTGGATCGAAGGAGCTGGACCTAAACAAGAGGCATATGCGCAATCGCACATCCTGCCGACTGAAACGCAACAATACAGAGACGACGCACGACATTACCCAAATTGAAGATTTTGAAATTTGACTGCACAAAAGGACAATTAATAAAAGTCGTATAAAATAGTTAAGAATGGATTATTCATGTTACAGTTACTACTGGAGGTCAGATCAAATCCGGACGGATTATTATTATTATTACGGGGCGCTTTCTGACTTATTACTACTGTAAGCAGTATGATCAGTAAGAACTGACGAATTGACATTTCCGGTGTGTGCGACTGCATGGCTATCTAGCTAATACGGATAGGATTCTAGTAACATTTTCCATGAAAGAAATTAAACCTAATAACTTGATCCATCAGAGACGTAGATTCAGACAGAATATAAACGAAAACACATTGATGATGATAAACGTACTGGATCTAAGAAACCTAACTGATTATCTAGAAGAAAAAAAGGCTTGCATGCAGTTCCTTCTATCGACTGAAACACAGTAACACAAATCAATAAGGATCTGCTCGTGATCCGATCACCACAGACGACGCATACGCATCAACATCTCAAGGACACGCCATCAGAAGGATTCAGGGAGTACCGTACCTGACGAGATCGGGAGACCGGTCGATCGGGCGATGGATGGATCGGGGCGCAGTAGCCGGCCGGGGAGGAGGGGTGGCGGCGTCAGTGGCCGGCAGTGGTTTATTTCTTATTTCTTGGGTGTTGCTGGGAGGAAGGGAAGAGAGAGATGCTGCTGGGTGTGTGTGGTGTGGCGGTGGGATGGGTCCGGGCCCGGGGGTGGGGGTGGGGGTATTTCTAGCGCCGTTGCGTGCCCCGCGCGCCGCTCTCGGGGTCGAGGCGCTCTCCCCTCCGCCACCCCCGCCCGCCGGACCCGCTCCCCGCGCGCGCGGGCCGGGGAAACGACACCCCGCCGCGCACCGCGCGCGCGCGCCCGGCCTGGGGGGCTGACCTGACCCGGACGCCACCGCCCGGGCAAAGGCGGGCGCGCCTACCGCTCGCTTTGCATTGGGGCCTTGGCTTCTTGCCGATGCGCGCGCGCTCCCCTCGCCCGGGGCATGCAATGCTACTGCGCACGCCTGCGCCGCGCGGCCCGTGTGCGCGTGTCGTGGCGTCGTCTGCCCGCGGCTTTCGTGCGTGGCGTGCACGGGCGCCGATCGATCGATCGGGGCCCCGCTAGCAGCCAGCTCCGGCGGCGAGCTTTCCAGCGCGCGCGCGCACGTACGGCTTGCTCATCGGCCGGTGTCCCGTGCACGCTTTGGAGGAGGAGGAGGAGACGCTTCCGCGTCAGCCTGCGGGCCAGATGGGCGGCGTGATGCCCCCCGCAACACGACACGACACGGCGGCGTTGTTGGGTGCCAGTTACCGCAGGCATGCTTCTGCGCTGACGAACACCGAGCACGGGCGGCGCCACGTGGCGTCAGACCGCGTGACAGCCCAGAGTCTGCGTACCGTGACCAGGGTTTACGTTATCACTGATACATGGTTTATCAGTGCCCTCCGGTATCGATAATCGATTGAAAATCGGTGAAATATCGCTAAAATCGACTGATAAGGAAGATCAAATTCAAATATCGATAATCAATGATTTATCATTGATAATCGATGCAAATCGGTCGATTTATCGAAAATTCGGCTGAGAAATCTATTTAGCAGATGGAAAATAGAAATTTTTATAGTATTTTTATTTGGTTTGTTATGTATGGTATTTTATAAGGTAAATTATACATACATACATAGCTTACGATAGAATTGCATTAGAAATAAACATGTACATATATTTTGGACATAAATTGAATAAACTATAGATACATATTACATATATCCATGTTATGTATAATTATGCAAACCATATAAATAGACATACACCAAATGAAATTGCACATAAATACAAAAAAGTACATAGTCCATACAAACCACATTGTCCATATTAGCATAAATTGACACAAGTTTTATGCAAATTGGTAACAGACTCATATGACCACATCCATAATTCATACAGAAAGACACTTAAAACATCCATTTTTCATAAATGACACTTTTTTATATAATAATTATGTAAACCAATTAGACATTTAGATATAGTTTTTTTTAGTATAAGCATACATATTATAGTCAACATTGAAGCCTATTGTATCCTAACCGATTTAACAACAAGTCAACATTGAAGTCTTTCTTCCCACCACTAATATTTAACACTAGTCTACATTGCAAATTATCAGTATAACCATCCATTTGTAGCATAATATACAACAATATAGTAAATACCCCATGCATATTTGGTCAAGTTGGTGAAAGGAAATAGAAAATCAACCAAAATTGTTGAATATCAACTGATTTGCATTGATTATCGATGGATTTGCATCAATTATCAGGCTTTAGTATTGGAAACATTTTTTTGTCTAAGCAAACGGTGGTTGTTTTTAATATGTGACATCATTCTAGACTATAGAGAGACTCTAGTTTTTTATATAATTTTTTCCACACTAGTTATAAATTTTTTTGAATTTTTGAAATTTGGATTGAAATCCATCGAAAAATCAATTGATAACGTTTATCAGTCAACATCGGTAACGGTAAATTTCACCGATAATTGCGATTATCGAGCGATTTTGTATTCCATGACCGTGACATGCCCGCCTGTGGCCTCTGTGGGTAGTAGCAGCACCAGGGACGAACGCGAGGATGCAACTGTGTTTTTTTCTTCTTCAGGTAGAAACGCAACGAAATTGATTAATTCAAGCAAAGGTAGGACGATCACGTCATGTTCACGCCACGAATTTCTTTCGAATATCCGATGGTGGTGGTGGCGGGTTCAACCATTTTGTTTCTAGAAGGATTGATGAGGCAAGGCTAGGCTGGGTGGGACAAGCATTTAATGGGCCGGCTGTGAATGATACGATACCGGTGACACAAGTATTCGGGCCCAATCCGTCCTGGCTTGATCCCTTGTTGTATGGGCCGGGAATGATCACGGCCTGTCCACAAACTGCCCAGCGTACGTGCCGGAAAAGGTCAGAATCTGCTGGGTCTGGTTAAGCCACGGCCGGCCCAAAAATTACCAAGTTATCAGCCCATACTGACCATTGCATGCAGCAAAAAAAAAATGTGGTGTAGAGCTACGGGGCATCGTACGTCAATAATCTACTGTTACAGGAAAGACTTCTTTTGCGTAAAAAAAATATATTCGTTGCTCTGAATCGTCATTGATGCTGTATACTACGCAGGCCAAGTTCAGAAGTAGCTGCAGCTCAAGGCATTGATGCCGTCTCGTTCATACTGTATCCCATACGGTTTCGTCCTGTTCTGCACGCGGAATCGAGACGGTCGGCAGATGGACGGGGAGCCAAGCAGACGAACCGGATCGACCGGCGTTCGTCAAATGCAACGCACACCGTCACTTTAAAGCTGGGATAGCCACTGTTCGAGATAGATGCTTTACCTTCTTTTGGAGCCATCCATCGACCACCCCTTTGCTTCCCTTCGCCTTCGTCCTCCTTTGCCTTTTCACCTGCTCTCTCTCTCTCTCTCTCTCTCTCTCTCTCTCTCTCTCTCTCTCTCTCTCTCTCTCTCTCTCTGTGGTATAGTGGTATGGGCAGCAGCCAGCAGCTGGAAAAGGAAGAGGCCGAGCAGAGCAGGGAGGGAGAAAAGCGGTGAAAGAACAACTACTCGCCCCTTTGATATTTTGTGTTTTGCCAACTTGGATCGCAAGGTATTTTCTCACGTCGGCGAGGTGGCCCTTCAGGCTTCAGCTGATCACCTCAACATGGGGTGACCGGTGACGTGCTTGATTCTTTCAGAGATGTAACTGAATTCTGTACAGCAGATATCGTTGCTCTGAAAAGCTTGTACCCAGAATGAGATTGGCTGCCATTAGCATGACATGGTTTTGTTCCCTGCTCTTTTCTGATATTCTGCGTTCGTCTTATTGTATTGATGAATGATGATCCGGCAATTAAGTTTTTTCTAGTCATATTGAAGTGGCAAATGGGCGAGTAGTTTTTATACCCTGCACTCACGATCATGAACATACCCTCTTTTTAGTCTCCTTTGTAACTTAAAACAATCTGAACACCATTGTTGAGCCGTTTCTTTGTTTAGATAGTCTGATGATCGCCACAAGAAAAGAACATATACTAAAGAGAAACATCCTTCTTTCTGTTCCACCTGAAACTTAAATATAGATAAAGAAGAAGCTTCAATCCATGACTTGTGTTCATGGGAACATCACCAAGTTCTCGTGTGAATGCAGAAGAAAAATAATATCATTGCCTTATAGGCTCATAGCTTCCCTGAAATGGCATCGAAAACGAATACTCGAATAGGTAAGCAGATCCTGCAATTTATCCCATTATGTGTCTCGTTCTTACTTCTTCCATTCTTGACCTGTCCATCTCCAAATGTAGCTGTCCCTGGTGATTATCAAAAGCATTCTTCTTCTTCTTGTATACAGCACTGTACGATTGTTGTCAAAGGCACGACCTAATAAGTAGTAACCCTACCACCTGTGGACACGACTGCACCGCCCCAAAGCACGGCAAACACAGCAAGGCTTTGTTGCTAAAGCAGGCCTGCTGGCTGCTGCGGTGCTGCCGTTTCGGTTTCGGCGTCCACATGCACGCGCTTTATATGGATGCTGCCCATTTCCAACGATGCCAAGGCCTCTGCTCCCACTCCGCTCCACTCCACCTCTCCAGGAAGCCGCCGCTGCGATGGCGCTCCGGCTCGTGCTCGCCGCCGCATTCGCCGTCCTCGCACCGGATCTGGCGGCGGCGGGCGCCCCGGCGCTGGGGATCAACTACGGCCAGGTCGCGGACAACCTGCCGCCGCCGCAGGCGGCGGCGGTGCTCCTCCGCGCGCTCAACGCCACCAGGGTCAAGCTCTACGACGCGGACTCACGCGTGCTCAGCGCCTTCGCGGGCTCCGGCGCCGACTTCACCGTCAGCCTGCCCGACCGCCTCGTCCCGCGGCTGGCGTCGGACCCCTCCGCGGCCTCCGCGTGGGTACGCGCCAACATCCTGCCGCACCTCCCCGCGACGTCGATCACCGCGGTCACCGTCGGCAACGAGGTGCTCACGGGCACCGACGCCACGATGCTCCGGTCCCTGCTCCCGGCCATGCAGGCCCTCCACGCGGCGCTCGCCGCGTGCAACCTGACCTCCCGCGTGGCGGTCACCACGGCGCACTCCCTCGCCGTGCTGTCGTCGTCGTTCCCGCCGTCGGCCGCCGCGTTCCGGCGCGACGTGCTCCCGTACATGTCTCCGCTCTTGGGCTTCCTCGCCAAGACCGGCGCGCCGTTCCTCGTCAACGCGTACCCCTACTTCGCGTACAAGGCGGACCCGGACCGGGTGGATCTCAGCTACGTGCTGTTCGAGCCCAACGCCGGCGTGCCCGACGCCGCCACGGGGCTGCGCTACGGCAACATGCTGCACGCGCAGGTGGACGCCGTGCGCGCGGCCATCTGCCGGGCCAACTACGGCAAGGCCCTGGAGATCCGGGTGTCGGAGACCGGGTGGCCGTCGCAGGGCGACGAGGACGAGGCCGGCGCGACGCCCGAGAACGCGGCGAGGTACAACGGCAACCTGATGCGGCTGGTGGCGCAGGGGAAGGGCACCCCGGCCGCGCCCGGCGAGCCGCTGCAGGTGTACTTGTTCGCGCTCTTCAACGAGGACCAGAAGCCCGGGCCGGCGTCGGAGAGGCACTACGGGCTGTTCAAGCCCGACGGCACGCCGGCGTACGACGTCGGCGTCAGGGCGCCGACCATCAGCGGCTGGAAGGGGAGCGGCAATAATGGCACGGGCGGCGGCGCCGGGCTGGTGGTGTCGCAAGGGCCCGGCGGCGCCGACGGCGTAGGGCCGGGCACCGGGTACTACACCGTGTCGGCAGCGGCGAGCAAGGTAACACCAATTTGCGGCTGCACTAAGAATTGATTATATCCATGGTGGTTCCATTGAGCTTGGTACAAGAAGATAACCAGTTTGCAACACAAATTTGACATGGCAATGGCACTGGTAGCGTTCTTGACTGCAAAAGGAGCTAAAGATGCCATGCTCTAAGATCATGCTCCTCTCTTTAGTCCGAAAAAAATCTAAAAAAATTGGTAGATTTGGTCATCAAGTGAGTAATCATGCACGGCACTAGCTGGTAAAGCTGCTTGAGTGTTGCAGCATACGTGAGTGCACTGTGATTTATACTTAGCCCTCCTTTACAAGCAATGCTTTTGTCTTCCCCTTTTGAATTATGTACTATTTCGTAGGTGAAGAGGCGGCGGCGGTGCGTGGAGAGCTTGGTGGCGGCTGCCGTCCTGGCCATGGAGTCTGGGCTCTGGTGGTCATGACTTGGAAGCGATGCAAAATTGAGAAGAAACTACTGAACTGAGGCGCGCCATTGGTTGATTCATCATTGTTTTTGGGTCCAGATACAGTGTATGATTCATATGTATGTCTTGTAGCTACGCAAAGGAAGATATGCCTGTATACACATTCGATGCTAGTGTTCAGATTCACAGTTTTAGGGACTCTGCCCCGGTCTTAAGCTTCCAAATGGCAGCGGAATTCAGTTTTACAGCGCAGGTGATGGACAGTCACAAACCATCAGTCGTTTAAGCACTTCCTCTGGGCTCCCTAATGGGCCACTTTCAGCAATGTAATCCAACACTCGACGGATCTCAGCTCATGGGCCGCACATCCCAGGCCCTACTATGTCGTCGACCAGGCCGACACAAATCCGCCAAGGAGAGGCGCACTGCGGGCCGTAGTAGCAACTACATGTCGCTTGGGCTACAAAACCATCACATGTCGTTGGTGGTGTGGATTCAGCCCGATAAATGAATTTTGTTTTGTTGTCAAATAATATATAGGAAAAAATATTTAATTTGCCTCCCTAAACTATTGCAAAAGTCTGACTTTTGTTCCTCGACTATAAAATTGGGTATCTAGTCTCCCCCCAACTATAAAAAAGTTTATTTTACATCCTTCAGCGATTTTACAAGCTGTTTGACATTACTTTTTCATAGATTTTTTCTCCCTTCTCTCTTTTATTAATCAATTGAGGTAGAAAACATGGCTGCAAAATCATAAAAATTATCGTAGTAACAGATGAGAGTACAAATAATCCAATTTTTTTAAAAATTTTGAAGTTTAAACCCAAAAGAAATTTAAAACTTCAAATTTTAAAGAAAGAAAGAATTCAAACTTCAATGAATTTTTAAGGCATCAAGATGAGCTTCATATTTGATAAAATTTAAAATGTGTGACATATATTATAGTTACATCATTAGGAAATTTTTGTGAGTATAAGTTCTATTGTACTTTATTATGAAGGGTCAAATTTGAGCCAATATTTTATATTTTCTTGTATTTTCACATAACTTAAAATCTACTCAAGAATATTAATATTTATAAACCAAATAAGCAATTGCTTGAGTAGATTTTAATTTTTATGAAAATAAATGAAAAGGAATCAAATTTAGCTCAAATTTGACCCTTCCTAAAAAACTTAAATTCTGGTATAAAACGTATACACACAAAAGTTCCCTAACGATGCGCCTCTAATATGTATCACACAATTCAATTTTTTTCAAATATGGAGCTCATCTTGATTCTTTAAAAATTCAATGAAGTTTGATTTCTTTCTTTCTTCAAATTTTGAAATTTCAAATTTAATTTTTAGATTCAAATTCAAAAGTTGTGAAATTGGGTTCCTCTACCATTATGCTAATTTTTCATAATTTTTTATCCACGTTCTGCCTCAATTGAGTGAAAAAGGAGATAAGGAAAAATCTATGAAAAAAATGCCAAAACCGCCCGTGAAACCGTCTAGGGAGGTAAAACAAACGGTTTTGATAGTTGGAGGAGAGTACTTACCCAGTTTTATAGTTGAAAGATAAAAATCAAACTTTTGTAATAGTTGAGGGAGGTAAAATAGATTTTTTCCTAATATATATCACTATAGCTGTTGTTTTTTTCGTTGTCCCAATGGCTTCGCAGAACAATTGAGCGCAAACTGCGCAACACTCCTCAAATAAATCATCTCTGGTGCACTTGCAGAGTCAGCTGCTGTTCGAACTCCCCACGGCAGCACCTCTTCTCAGCGGCCGATGTTACTTGTGTTCAGACTAGAGATGTAAATTGGTGACCACATCTCAAACTTTTTTTAGTTTAAATATTTATACTACTTCTACAAATTGAAACTCTATTTTTAAAAATAATATAAATATTTATATTTAAACTAAAAGAGTTGAAGGTGCATTTAAGAATCACCAATTTGCACCCTACTTGAGACCATTCGATTCTCTCTGAATGAGCATGCCCCGAGCAACCAGGAACTAGCCGCTAGATCTCCACTGTTCATTCACCTTCGTAAGCCTGCCTCCATTAATCGTACAGCTAGCTTTGTTGGGCATCAACTTATAGGCAAGCTTCTGATGATACTCGGAGAACAAGTACACCAACAACTATCCTAACATAAACTTATCATCTTCGTACTGTTACTAATCGGAGGTTACTTTTAAGTCACCATGTGAAGTCACCTAGAATTCTAGGTGGACTCTCTCAAAAAATAGAAAAATATTAGAAATTCTTATAAAAACCAAAAACATCCGGCCATCTGACGACTCTAATTATGTTATAGTCATTGAATCTGTTAGCTTTTCTAATAAATTACCTACCTCTAGTATCTAAATTACCCAACTCTGCCCTTACATAAAAATATAAAGTAATTCTCTAATTTTTGTGTAAATTATCCACCGGTGTCATTATAAAAATAATGCAAGTAACCCCTAAATTTGCATATAAATTATTCAATTATATCATTATAATAGTTGAAGTAACCCTAAATCTGAATCTAAATTATATAGTTATAACAAAATATTAAAGTGCACTAATATAAAATTCTAAATTACAATTTCTATTAATATATTATTAATTTTATTTTTTATATAAAATACTACCTATGATATATGCCACCATACATTCATGTATGATGAAAAAAAATAAGAGTGCCAACTCATAAACAAATGATTCAATTAAATATGTATCAAACAAACATGAAAGTGTGATGCTAAATGAAATCTATTGCAAATCGATAATGATAATGATAAATATGTATTTTAGAGTATGTTTTAAAATATTAATAGATGAAAGAGTGCGTGGGATAGATAATTGTAATCATTAGCTATAAGCTTGTTTTTATATTAATTCTAATTAGCACGGATTGAGACTTGAGAGACTAGTAGTAAGCAATTATCAAGCACATTACTAACTGCACATGTTTTTATCTATTGTTCATCATAATGGCTGTTGGCAGTGGATGTTGGTTACTGTATGTGGCGGCTAGGCCGTGTTCCACATTGATCGACGACGCGCCTTACCCTCTCCGCCTTCTAGAGCTCCACCGCAAGGAAGCAGGTGGTCGTCGGGATTCTTTTTTGGTAGACGGGGGAAAAGGACACGGCAGCCGCCGATAAGGCTCCTCCTCGTCGTCGTCGCCGCCGCGGGTTCGATCGTTTCGTTATCTTTCCTGGCCTCCACCGGTCGCTTTCCCTCCTCCACGAAGCTGAGCTGACCTCCCACCAGCTCCGTCCGTCCCATCGCCGGCGGGTCGCTCGGCTCGCTTTGTTCCCTTTCGCCCCCAAAAGACGCTGCGTCACTCGCCTTCTCTCGCCTGTGCTCTGCCCATGCGCTCGCAATCGCCTATCTGTATCTGCCTGCCCTCTCAAATTTAGACTTCAGTTAGGTTGGTGCGGCGACAAGACTCGCCACCATCGCTGGCGTTACTCCCTGCTGCACTGCACGCACACCATCCTAGCACGAACTGTCCACCACGCTTCACAGGCTGTAGCCTGTAGCAGTGTGTGAACTGCTGTCTATCTAGCTATCCTTTGTATCCATGCATCTTCTCAGCAGGATACTGAAGGTGATCGACGACCTTGCATTGTGCTGAGAATCCGAGATAGATGAGCTGAACGACAAAGAAAGAAGGCAGCAGTGTGTGCGTTGAACCGTCGAGATCCGAGCCCAATAAAAATCCTCTTTGCCTTGACTTGAGATGTGGGCTGGCCCAAGCCAGGATTAGGTGGACAAGATGGCCTACGATGAGTAGCTTAGTACAACAAGTGATTGATCCGAACAATGATGAAGTTGGTTCGTAGTGTGAAGAAAATAGGCCATCAGAAATTCTAGCACATCTGCAAGTCGAGTCAATTGTGCTCAGCAGCTCTTACCATCTGGCTGGCTGGCACAGTATTTAACATGCATTTTTGCTGTCCTTGACTGCAGCAGGAGAAATAGGTAAAGCAGGCAAGCAGGCTTTTGCTGCATCGTCGTCCTTTCACCAATCATTAAGCTGCTGGACCTGACCACAGAGAGTAGTGTAATCGTCAGGAACACACTTGGTGTCCTGCTTGATTCCACTACTGCAACCAATAATGCAGCAAGTACGTTTTTCACGTGAGATGGGAGTTTAGAACATAACTCATTGTCACTTTTGGTAGCTGATGAAACCGATCGGTGCCCTCGTCGTCGCTGTCGAATCTAACGTCGTGCTACATGCAACAAGGAAACAGATCAGCATGTAATTGTATACAACTACTACTGTTGCGTAAAAAAAAGGTTATTACGATGCTGTTTTTCGCTTATTCTTGGCTCTTTCTCGTCTAGTCTTATTCTTGGGTTTTTGTGCGTTCTTCTCTGAAAGTCTGAAGGATCGGAGTAGTGACTACGCACGTGTGCCAATCTGTTGGTCCTCTCTGTCTGCTTGTGTACTGCTAACACGAAACTAACTAGTAGCTGCAGGTTTATCGATGCATATCTCCTCACAAAATGTCTCATCCAAAATTCAATCGCGACAAGCGCCATGTCATGTGCAATGGTCTCTTTGGTTCCTTGCACAAACAATCTGTGTACTAATCTGTCTATTTGCGCCGCAATGGCCGGGATGATCGATCTGAAGGTGCAGAAGCAGTATTGAGACACTAATAAGACAGCGTTAGTTGGTCAGCAGTATATAGGGAAAAGGTTCACTTAGCTTCTTATTTCCAGCAAATTAGTGATGAACTTTTTTACTTTGATTTTAAATGTAATAAGAAACGTGCACTGCTATCAGAATTTCAGAAGATTCGATGTAGATAGTTCTGAAACCTGAGATGGCGATATATAAATGGCCAAGGTATATATTTGAAACCACCGGCCGGCAGTAAGTAACCAGAGAGTAAGAAACAAAACCCCGGATCGCGCGAGATTTTAACGCCACGGATTGACCGCGACAAGGCGATAAAAGTGCCCGTCCAGCCAGCCATGTGGCACGAGGCTGCCGTCGAAACATGCATCTGCGACAATATTTCAACAAGCCTAAAGCAACGCTGCTTGGTGGTGCTCTGCCTTAGCTTCACCGTCTCCCTTTTTTTGCACTCGCTCTCTGATCTCGCCCCAAAAATCTCTATAAAACAGCTAGAGGGGCCAAAGGAACCAGCCTTTTTCCCGGACTATTTTCCCCTTGTCATGACACGAGAGACAGCGATTTCAATCAAATTATTTTTTTGCTAGACACATACCGACACAGATGCGGCGCGCACACACACGCATGCCCATCTCTATGAAAATATGCATGCAACCCTACCTCTAAATTTTGAAATTAACAAAGTCACCGCACGAGCCTCACTGTTGACGAGCATGTCACCTACCACTAAAAAGAATAATGCCGATAAATATCATGAATAAATTCAGAAAAATAGGAGCACCCATGTCAAGTCGTGGAATTGCCGCCCACACATGAGTCTCATTATCGAAAAGCATGATGCCGCCTACCGTACCGCTTAAAAGAACGACGCTGATTAATAAATCTTGAAGTGATGAATGCAGAATAATGCGAGCATCCAGGTGGACAGTAGGTTCATCAACAACAAGAAACCTTACCAGCTGTGCTCAGCTTGCTCCATCCAAATGATTAACACACTGAAAAAAGTATTCTTATTTTGTAATTAAAAAAGAAGAAGATGACGACCACACAGTTATAATTAACATAGTGCAACACGCCAACACACACGAGCTAGCACTAGAAAGGAAGTGATGTCACACCTCACTGCACTAGAAAACCAAAAGCAGTTTAATTATAATAGTAGCAATTAAGCTATATATAGGTACAAATGATAGATAGATAATAATACATGTGTTCTCCTAGCTCTGCCACTCTGTCCTTCTGTTGATGTCTTTTAGTTTCTCCTTGTTTTTTCTATGAGCTCACAGATCGTCGATGACCACACCTCTCGATCGAGCTCCATCCCTTGGACACACGACATCATCAGCAACCGGCTCTGTCTCCCTAGGGATTATTCACGTAGGTACGTGTACTGTGTACACACGTGCGTGCGATACGACGGCCAACGCACGCGTGTAGATGGAGTTAGCGGTGGCAATGCATGTATGCTGTGTCGTGTCTGGGCTACACGTTGTTCATCAAGTCCGCGTGCAACGACGACGACACCGACCGTGCGAGGCTCCAAAGGTCGCCGTCGCCGGCGACGGTCGCGTGCGCGGCGGCGGAGAAGGCCGCGGCGCCGGCGGTGCCGGTGGGATCGTCGAAGAAGGCGGCCATGGTCTTGGACGCGTCGGAGAGGCCGTTGAGCTCGTACGACGCGGCCAGCCGATCCAGCGTGTCCCAGTCGGCGATCCCCGATGCGTCGGCGGGGCCGTACTCGCCCGGGCTCGGGAGCAGGGCGCCGCCGCCGCCGGCGTGCTCGAGGGGCGGGAGTTTCATGAACCTCCCGTAGAGGCTGCTGCCGTGGCACGCCGCCGCCGTAGTAGTTGCGGCCAGGTGGTGGTGATCCAGCAGCGCGGGCTTGGTGTCGGCCTGGTGGTGCTTGCTGCTGCTGCAGAGCCTGCAGGTGCCCATGTACTGGAGGATGTGGTCGAGCGCGTCGTCGCTGGCGGAGTGGTGGAGCACCTGCGGCGCCTTGGCGTGGTCGCTGACCGTCACCGACGAGCAGTTGCTCGGGCTGCCCTCCATGGGCGCCGCCATCTTGGAGGCCGCCGCGTGGGCGCCGTCTGTCGCCGACGCGGTGGCGCCACCGCCGCCGCTGCTCTGGCCGTGGTGCAGGAGGTTCTTCTTCTTGAACACCCGGCAGATGACCCACCCCTCCTGCTCCTGCGCCGCCGCCTGGTCTCCGGCGCGGATCTGCACGTTCATTCATGAGCAAACAACATGTATGAGTCCAATTTTCATGACAAAAAAATAGTAAAAATAGAACAAGACAAATCAAGTGATTACAAGTAGGATTAACAGCAGTGAATTGAATTGATGTGTGTCTAGTAGCTGCTAGATTAATCTATGTCTACCATGAAGGTGCATGCATACATGGTAAGTTTTACTTCCTTGTAGCTAGGTTAATATATAGTGGTAAATTGTTCCGAAGCATCCAAAGGTGGTCGGTCAGTGCAGCCCCATTTCTGCAAAAAGGGGGAGCGAGCTGAGCTGCTCCCACTGGTACCAGACCACCTAATAAGCAGCTAGCCTAGAATCACATGCAAGATTATTGCCATGATCAGAGAGCCAGCTCAAAATAAAAAGCTGCCCCTCACTCAGTTGACCTCCGGGAAAAAAGGCTACAGCAGGTGGAGCAGAGACAGAGAGTGGCTGGCTTGTCCTACGCCCGTGTCGACGCGTGCGCGAGTCCACCACTCACTCTCCCGTACATCCTCGATCGCCACTGGAGACGAGACGACCATGCATGCACCCATGTGTACTGTGTTGATGGCTACCTACTCCGATCCCAAGTCTCCTACACATGATTATTGGAGTACTCTGGTAGTGGCAGCTTGTACTTGTCCGTTTGTTAGAGAAGCTGCAGCTAGCCTGCTGCTGCAGCAGCTACAGCATTCCATTTCTGTGCCGTGTCCCGGGTTGGGGCGGCCGTGTTTGGTTGGCTCGCCGGCCGGGCCGGTGTCTGATCTTGCTGGTGGCGAGGAGATTGTGTGCGTGGCCGGCCGGACGGACGGGCAGCCTCGCCGACCACAAGAGGGAGAGGCCCGTGGCCAACCACCCCCAGGCCGACTGGCCGAGGCCAGCCTAGCTAGCTAGGTAGCTGCTGCCTGCTGCAGGCTGCGAATGGCTGGGCGTTCCTTGAAGAGCACTGAACCAACCTACCCACCCCACAGCTAGGCCTTGCATTGGTCGTCGTCGTCCCTGCTTGCTTTGGTGACAGCGAGCGAGGGGTCATGTATGCCCCATTTCCAACAACCAAATAACCAATGAGCGAGGTCGCCAGCGCCAGCGCCAGCAATGGATGGATGGATGGATCGAGACAGAGACAGAGACAGAGACCCCCTCCCTAGCCTGCGCTCCTAATCAAATGATTCATTCAATTCGGTCACCCACGCCACGACGACGCGTACGAGAAGAAGATGACAGTCTTCGTCGTCGTCGTCGTCACTTGAACATTTGCATGCAGGTACGTGTGTACGTACGTACGAGTAGTAGTGTGTGTATTTGTATTTGTGTACGTACTGCGGCGGACGGCGGCGGCGAGGGGTAGTAGGGGTCGCCGGCGGCGGTGGCGGGGTGGGCGGCGTCGTCAAGCTCGAGGCGGTACTCGTGCATGATCCAGTCGGACTTCTGGCCGTGCGGGGCGCGGCCCTTGTAGAAGACGAGCGTCTTGCGCATGCCGATGCGGCGGGCGGAGGTGTGGATGGCCTTGTCGCGGCCGGTGGCCTTCCAGAACCCCGCCGCCGTGGCGCGGTTCGTGCGCGTCCCCGTCGGGTACTTCTTGTCCTTGTGGCTGAAGAAGTACCAGTCGTTCTGGGGGCCCGACCCGATGCGGCACTTCTCTGCACGCAATAATCCCATTTAATTATATACTCATTTTGCTAGCTGCTCATCCGAATCTCATCGATCGCTAAGGAATGGAGGATATATCGGAGGAAGAAGAAGAAGAAGAATGCTAGCTCACTCCAACTGACCTTGGATGTCCCATGGCTCGAGCTTGTTGAGGTCGACGTCGCGGATGACGTCGAGGTCGATGCGCTCCGAGGCCACCTTCTTCTTGAGGTAGTAGGTGAGCAGCTCCTCCTCCGTGGGGTGGAACCGGAACCCCGGCGGCACCACGGACTGCCCGTTCACCGAGATGCTCATGATCGATGATCGATCACTGCTACTAGCTCAAAGTACAAGCCACAAGCTGCTAGCAGTGTGTGTAGCTACTATCTAGCTGCTGCAACGGCCAATATAATGATAATAATCTATCTATAGCAGGAGCAAGGAACACGGGTGTACTACTATAATCAGATGTATATATGATTCTTCAGACGTCGACCACCATTGAGAAGGATCGGATCAGATCGGATCGGAGAAGAAAGCAAGCAGCGGCAGCAGCTAGGCATGCAAAGGGATCAGAATTGATCGAGGCCGGCCGGTGATGGGGTACAAGGAAGCAAGCTACAATGGAGGTGGTTATATATAGCTCCTGACACCGGCTAGTGGGATTAGTTTCGCCCAGGCAAGGGAAGTGGCACCAACCATGAGAGAGAGGGCAACCAATCCAAAGCTGTGGACCCCGGAGAGAGAGAGAGAGAGAGAGAGAGAGAGAGAGAGAGAGAGAGAGAGAGAGAGAGAGAGAGAGAGAGAGAGAGGCCTGGGCCTGGCCGCCGGGGCCTGCAGGAGAGGGGAGATCGATCGAGGAGGGTCACCGCAACCGGCAGCATCAGGGAGCGGGGAACGAAAGGCGAGCGGCCGCCATCGGCAGCCGTGACGCGCGACCTTAAAAATCTCCGGGAAAAGCACGGCCGGCCCGGCGTGCGTGCGGAGCCCGAACCGCCTTGGCGTCACGCCGGCTGGCCGGGGTAAAATCGGAGTGGCATGTCGGGCATGGCCAGCATAACCACCGCGCCGCGGCAGCAAAGCAACCACCGCTGCTGCCGCAGCAACAACAACAACAATAACAGCAACGGCGGCAACAGCAACGGAAAAGGATTGGTGATGCTGCTGTGAGCTCTTTTCTTCTCTTTTCCAGATGCACGGCCTGGTTCATCAGGATGTTTCAACTTTCAGGCTTTGATTTTTTTTCAGTAGTGACGAGTCATGAATAATAATGAAATATTAAAACGGGTTTCGGTTGCACTTGTTGCTGTTGAAGAAGAGGGTTATAATAAAGATATTTAGCTAGTTTTGGTTACACTTGATGGACAAAAACATTGTAAGTACTGGGCTAGTATTATAGAAGCCAGCAAGCAAAGCCAATACTTTTTTGACTTGTTCAGGATCGGAAAACGATACTAACAAATGACCTGACGAGCATGTTTTTTTAAAGATAATTTGTTGTTGTTGCAGTTCAGTTGTAGTGTTCAATACTTAATAATATTTTTGTGCAAATTTGTCTCCCCTCTTCTATCTTTCCCTGATGAGCAAAAGAGAGCACGAGGGAGATGGATGGGGACAGCAGCCACCAATCAATAAAGAGAAATAATAGTTATCTTTGACAGTAACTGCCCCATATTAGTCATCACACATGAGAACTACAGCTGCTGACTTTTACTTCCAATTATTATCTAGTTAATAAACACCAATTAATGGTGATGAAAGAACACAGAGGCAGATTATATATCCTTGCACTGACTTTCCATGCATAGTGTTTATTTGTTAAAAGTTGTTGGTTTATTGCTTTGTGGAAAATGGGAATGAAGTACTGCTTGAGATTGGAACACGTGTGCTCATTTAGGCTTCAATTAGCTAGACAGCCTAGCTGTTTAATGATAGATTGAATCCTCATGGCCATGCTTCCATGCTGAACTAATATGTAGGCAAGATACATAATATATACTATCTCAAAACTAACACCAGCAATCTATATATGAAAATATTGGTTGAGCTATTTTTTTTGACAAATTGGTCTGGTTGCCCGTACGTGCATTTATGTTTCTTAGATATGAATAATACTTTAATTGACTTTCTCAAATGTTATGCCAGTCATTAAAAGTGTCTTGTGTTTTATTGCACTGTTACTAAGATTCAGACTTGGTAACTGTGCCTGCTGAGTGTTATGGGGATGAAATTTCTCTCTCATATGATGAAACTACTCCCTTCTTTCCCCTTCCAATGATCTCGCCAAGTCAGCAATTTTGTTGATGTGGCATAAAATTTAATACCCATGAAATTCTCATTGAGGCAGGTTTCATGCCATTTTTAGTGGAGGTTTTATGGGGTTTCAATCTCATTAAATGAGCTGCCACATAGCTAAAAGGGATAACATGGCCACAAATTTATGAAGAGCGTGAAGTAATGGGATAATATGGCCAAGAATTTAGGGCACGTACAACGGCCTGTCGAGATCCGTCGACATGCACCGTAATTTTGCAAGAAGCCCCCTCGCGACCCGCGACTACGCCCGAGTCGGCGTCTCGTTCGTCTTCGAGACGCGACGCGTGCTCCCAGGCCAAGAGATGGTGGAGGTTCCCGTTGTATGGCGCGCTGCAAGGAAACAGCAGAGGCATGGATCCCGTGCGCGCGCGGAGGTGGATTTAATTGCCGGCAAAGGTTCGGACCTGTGCCCTGCAAGTTCTGGTGTCGCCATGGCCGTCCTTCTGCCTCACTACTGAGTTCCCATCCTCTGTCGACAACCAAAATTGAACCCCCTCTTCACACTGAGTCTCCTCAACCCTTTTACACATCAAAACTGCCACTCGAGAGCCGCCGCCATACACCATCTTCATCGGCCATCTGTTGCCGCCGTAGCCACGCTGCTGGGGTAGTGTTCGGAGGGGGAGAAGTGGGAGAGATGGTGCATGGGGAGGAGGGGTTGCCCCTAGGCTAGTCCGCCCGTACCGGGAGGGTTCGCCGGCGCTACTCAAGACCCGATCTGGTGCTGGCGTCGTTGCTGACCGGAGGAAGAAGAAGGGGGAGTTGGTTGGTGAAGGACAAAGAAATGTAGGGGGTGTTTGATAAAAGATTTGGGTTTAAGTCTAAAGGTGGGAAAGTTCCAAGGGGGTCATTGATAGATCTGAGGACCTATTCGTGAGAAAAGGTTCTGCTTATGAAGATTGAAAAGTGTCACTGTTTCAGGGTTCCAGTTGTGAAAGCGTTTTTTCTTTTTCGTTATTGTTTTATAATTAATTGTTGTGAAATTTGAAAAATCATAACAAATCATAGAACACTGCTAAAATGACAAATCCAACTATTCTTGACTCTATGAGAATAGCTTTACACATTCATGCCGTTTGTTCACATAGTTAGTTTATGTTTTGGTTGGGAATAAAATCAAAAAGAAAAGGTTGCCTTCATGAAATGCTAATTCTCAAGATCAGAAGTTAATTAGCCTAATTCTATTTGTTTAACACTAGAGGTGTTACAGAAACTCGGCCATCATGGTTGTTTTAAGAGTCATACAAAATATTTGAATGTATTATGCATTCTCTCATGTATGCAACAAAATGGCTACAAAGATCAAGTATGCACTAAATCACCATGAGTTTGTGTGTAAAAAGATGAATTAATCACCCTGCAGACAGCCAAACAGACAACCTATTGTAAAAGCTGTCTGTTCTGTTGTCTGTTTGTGACAAAAAAACGGCAGATGTCTGCACGATTGTACTTGCCCTTATGAAACTAGGTATATACACTACTTTGAGGACTATGGAACCTGTTAAAACTAGCATCGGCGGCTAGAGGGTTTCATTTGTCGAATTCCATCCAGTCCTGTACATCGCAATTAAATGCTACTAGCCTATCAACCCGTGCGACTACACGGGCAAGTAATTTTCAGTTATATATTCCTAGTTAACACTCCATCTATTTTAAATTATAGTTTAATTTATCTTTATCCTAAAAATTCATCCAATTTTGACTAAATCTATGAAAAACATAGACCGAGACATATTTAGTCTATCTAGTAAACTTAGTTTAATATGGTAGGTATTTATGAATTTTTTCCTATAAACTTCATCAAACAAAGAGAAGTTTGACTTAGAACAAAACTAAAATAACTTATAGTTTGGAATGAAGGGTTTAAGCAAATAGAGTTTTTATTTATACATTATAATACATAGAATTTAAATATATTTTCACTCTTTTGCAAGTAAATATGCTTTAACTTGGACACATCAAAATCATGATTAATGCGCTGGTAAGCCCAGATCCATCTTAGATAAAAAAAAGATGGCAACTCACTTTATACATAAACAGATGCACAAGTGTATCTGATTAGACTTTGGGATAGACTCTATGATTTAAATAAGGAGAAGAGATGGTACTAGTAATATTCAATTTTTTCTATTATGAAAATGCATGCTTGTTGGAGTTCCACCATAAAATTATATTTGGTAGATTACTGCTATCCTAACCAATGATGCCCTTTAAATTCTCTAGTTGGCTACTTTGGATTTTTAAGCTTTTCTGACCATTCTTCTTTTTTCTGATGAGAAAGAAAACACATGCTGGGGGTGGGGGGTCTGATTCGCCGCCCCCATGCATGCATGTACGTCTGCGGGCTGCGGCATCCATCGATCCCCTACAAGCATGCTGACAACAAGCGCCCGATCTCCGAGCTGCTGGCACCACGCCCGACTGCCCGGGCCCGGCCGTCAGCGAGAGCGCGCGTCGCCGTCCCGCCTCCGATCCCTCCCACCGCGCCCGTGCACGCGCCGCCCGCCCCAAAGCTCTCCCTCCTCCGTCGACGATCCCCCCCCGGCGGTCGCTTTCGCCTTTCGCGCTCCCATATCCCGGCCGCCCGTCGCTTTCCGGCGAGATCGCGCGGATCAAACAGTTGCCCGGCCGCGCGCGCTCGCGCAGCAAGTCGTCGCCGCGACCAGCTCGACCGGACGCGCCCGCGTCGGCATGGCGCGGCACGAAGGATCCCGACGAGGTCGTTGCTGCTAGCTAAGCTCTCGTCTGGCTGGGCTGGCGCTGGCGGGCGGCTTCCCCGAGAAGCTCGATCGAGTCCGGTCCGGCGAGGTGATCTCATCCCCCCCTCGATCGGGGTTAGCTCGCCGCCGCCTGTCTGATCTGACCACACGGTCGATCCATGATGCACGAAGCCACCACATTACATTACCCTGCCTGCTGCTGACCGCTACCGTCTTCGTCGTCAGAGCTCGATCCATCGGTTTCTGTTTCGGGGATAATGCTCCTCCTCGCACCAACTTCTTCTGTACAGCACCACCGGCCGTTCCAATAATTAAGGAACGCTCTGAATAATCTGACCAACTATTTGCATCTTAATTATTACAGTATCCGATTGAACACGGGGGAGTGTACGGGCGAGCGAGCTGTGTCGACTAGGCTGGCGATGGCCGCCGATGTGGCCCGCTGCGGGCCTCACAACGCAAGCTAAGGCCTTCCACAGTGGTGTCATGAGAATAAAAAAATAGTTAGGCATATACTGATCATTCGATTGATATTTTTCTCGGTGGTTGCTTCGGTAGTGAGCCCACCGTGAAATATATAAAAAAAATTGTTCTCGGTTGCTCGCTCACATAAGGTGTACCTTCTATCCTTGTACAACTTTATTTATTCAGTATGAGTTGATGCAAGAATATGAGTTAAATCTTTCTCTCTTCCATGAATCAACTACTTTCGGTAGTTATGAACCGATTCATTGCCTCCAGCTCGGACCATGCATCGTTTTGTAAAGGCCACTGGAGATGGCCTAGGGACCCTGTGGGCCAGGGGCGGATGTTGCTCATTGCTAATGTTGCTCATTAACAAGGTGTGACCCCCCTAATCTAAATTGGCCCTCCTATATTTCAATCCTGACTCCGCCACTGCTGCGGGCGCCGATGGATCTCTCCCGTCGATGTGAATCTCGATCCAACGGCTTGACTGGTTTCACTGACACGGGCAATAAACAAAAGAACATTCTTCAGTCTCTGGCGACCCGGAAACCCCTCGCTGAACGCGCATTTATTTAGTTTAATGGGGTACTTTCTCGTCCAACAAGTCCAAGTTGATAATAAATTTTACTGCTCTGTTTCTCTGGGAGGACGGACGTGTTGATTGATCGTACTTGACTAGTAGTTGCGGCATTTTTTTTTATTGGCAGCCGTGTGGAGACGGGTGATGGAGGGTGTAAAAGCAAAGTCTCTGGATCAGGTGAACGAGAGGTGACATGTGGACGCAGGGTAGCTGGATAGGTTTCACTAGGGTAGTTTAGTTAAAAATGCACTCCAGTCTCTGCCTCACTGCCTGTGTGGAGGATCCGACGACGGGGCTTTTTTAAAAAAAAAATCCAGAAAGGTGAGGATGGATTCGATGATTCGACCGGTGATCGTCTCGGCTACCCGCCGGCCGGTGGATGATCCGACGCGGCCGGAAAGTTACGGTTTCTCCCAGTATATATTTTAATTTACTCGGCGGTTACATCCGTCCATCGTGATCGTCCATTGATCGCGTCTCTAGTCGGCACGTACGGTACGTGTACGGCAAGATTCATTCCCAGCTTTGCTGGTATCTGTGGAAAATTATTCAGGTGACTTCTCAAAAAAAAAAGAAACATTTGGAGCCCCACACAAGTTTCGGAACCCAATTTGGAACCTCTGAATTCTGCCGGCTGATCCTGCCACAACATGTTCCCAAAACAAAAAAGAAATCTAATCTGCAGGATTTCCGATCGACGACGAACGTTGCCGCCACATCGAGTAGCAAGTTTTTGTTTTTGTTTTGAAGGAGTAATTAACAAGTTGCTAGCACAAGAGCCGTCGGAAGAGGAAAGCGCCCGAAACAAAAAAAAAATCAAATCAAAAGGCTGGGTGTGAACATCATATATCCTGCAAATTGGGCGGAGAAACAGTTGGGGTGATGGGGATCTCCGGTTACCGACGGCCGGCCCGGCTAGCTGGATCCCAGACGCGAACGCGGCATCCGAAGGCTCGTGATGCCGTGGTTAGCTGCTTAGTGCGCGCACCGTTAAAACTGACTTGTCGCACACATGAACCATGGTTGTTGTTCCTTCTTGTTTTTTCTTTTGCCGGGAGAGGGAGTTGGGTTGGATTAGTGGAGGAGGCCTTCTTCTAGATCGCAATTATGCCGGGTATTAGCGCGCTAATAACCCCCCTCCTTTTCCGGGCGCGCAATGATTGCCGCGCCCTTCGTCGGCCGGGGCCGCGGGTCGCCGCCCGAGCTCGACGCAGCAACGGCGGCGACGGCACGCTGGCCCCGATCGGCGGAACGCGTGGCGGCTGACACGCGCTAGTGCCCGTAGCTAGCTACTCATGCATGTGGGGCTCAGGGCTCTCTCCTCCGTTACACGCTCCGTGGGTGGAGGCATTTCCGTGTCACGGCCTGCTTTCCGACGGCGCCACGCGAATTCCGTTACTCCAGCGAGACACCCCGGCACAGTAGTACTGGTAGAGTGATCGAGCTACTAGCTGGTGCCAGTGAGCGAGTGATGGTGTTGCAGGTGGTGGTGGCGAGTGTGCGTGGGTTTCCATCGTGACAGGGGCGAAAGAAGGGCAGGGAAAGGGAGAGGGGCGGCGAGGTGCGCGGCTTGGGTGGTGGGGTTCGGAATTAACGTAGGGAATAATCTGACACCAACGTTAGTGGTGATCCACCTGATGAGAGGAGGGAGGAGGTCAGCCACTGCAATGCCCAAGCATTGATGGATATGGATAGGCGACGACGACCACACCTCCTTGCTGCATCCTCGGCGAGTGTACGTGTCGGAAGGCGTACGACACAAGTCGGCAACGGCAACGTACGTACGAGCTAACACTAGCTACCATGCTGTAATGGATTGGAAAAGGGACGTGTTGTGTTGTGTGCTACTCCTATTAGCTAGTGTCGTGTGTTACGGTTACCGACGCTTGTTTCGTTCCCAATTAACTGCACTACCCTGCATGGAGCATGGAGCAGCAGGACGGCCTTTTTTGTATAGGCTCGGCTCACTAACCATCGCTTTACAAGATCCATGATAATGTACTTTGATCTAGTGCTTAGTTTAGTACTACTAAGAACAACGAGCAGTGGTGATTTGCCTTTTCTTCGTTTTCACAAAGATCTACTGGGCTCACTCACTGATCCGGCCAGTACTGCTGCGTGCGATCTTCAGGAGCATCATGCATTGCCATGGGTCTGGGACACCCTTGATTCATTCTGTCCCTCCAAAGCCGTGGGGAATTGCTTTTACACGGACATCAAAATCTCATCTACTCCATCAGGCATCAGATATGATCAGCAAGTCCGATGCTTTAGCAAATTAGGTAGCTGAAAAGTGACTGCACAGGCGGGTACTCCACAACTGTGGCGGTTTTCCAGTATGTGTGTGCACGGGCTCAACCTCTGTGGGGCAGTTCATTTGAGTAGCTGCAGCAGTATAGTATGAGATCAATAGTACTTTCAGCAAAGAACAATTGGCCCTCAAGACAGATCCAGTGTCCCCTCAAATAGAAACAGTTCCATCTTCCATGGCCATGATGATCACCATGCATTTCCCCTCTTGTACTTCGCCATTTTGACTGCCAATTTTAATTCAGCTGCCACTTTTCTCTACCAAAAGCACTGCCACAAAAGCACACATGAGCAGCAGCAGCAGCAGCATTAAACAAACCCAAGCGATTTTAGTATTAATTAGCGTAATCTTTCCGAGTTATGACAAAGTTTTGGCATCAGGATGGCATCATGCGTCGGTGTGGCCTACACGGGCGATCATGCGCGTTAACGGCCCAACTCGTGCATGGCGCACCGGGGGGGGAAGAAAAGGGCTCGGATTCTCGACATGCAATCATCACGGCGGCGAGCAACCGGCGCTCGCTCGCTGCATGCGTCGACGCCGCTGCCGTTGCCTCCATGGCAGTTGCCCGGGAGCTCGGGCGTCTCGCTTCCTTTCTTTTTTCTTGTGTGCCCATGCATACCAGGCCAGCTAGTAGTACTACCTCTGCTAGGTAGTAGGTCGTGGACGCGAGCATTAGCGAGCGAGATCTCGCATTATATTCCTGGAATGATTGATGATCCATTCTTCAGTTGATTCGCTGATGTGCTTGAACCTTTTTTCAGTTTTCAGTCATGCCCAAAGTGAAAAGGGGAGGGGGCAAAAGAACCTTATTCCCTGCCCTGCTTCATCTTCAAACCAGCACCTAACGACGACACTGCAAAATGTTTCCAGTTCAGAAGGTCACATGAATGAATTTCATAGTAAACATTTTGATTTCCAGATGATTCATTCGAAATCCATCAAAAATTAGCTCTGCTTGCTGATCAATACCTTTGTGGCTCTGTCTGAATACAAAGAAGCAAAGATCAACAGCCTCAACCTTCACTCCTCGATCCTGCCCAACCATATCCATGTGCCTTTCCTTTCCAAACCCATCTCACCAAACGGTGTCCACCATACCGAATACTCCATGCTACAAGATCATGGATTCATGGGCCATCACAACGGTGTCCATCCGCTATTCATCAGCGGTCGCCCCAGATCTAGGTAATGCCTGAACTTGAAGCTTCAGGGGGCAACCTGGTATCTCCTGCACACGTGCAAGCTGCTGTTACCAGTTACAGTTCATGGCATAGGAATTGCACTATAAAACCTGTGCTTATCTGCTTAAGCTCCTCTGACTACAATCCATGCTGAAGTCCAGGAGTTCTACAACCATCTGGCTTGGCAGAGCAGCAAAGACAAAGGCACACCACACAGGGAGACTGATCTGCAGCAATCCAGCATGCCACCTTGATAACAAAACTGGCTTGCTTTTCTGAATGCTGAAGTGACTCAGACACTTGCAAGCTAATCCACAGGTGCTGCAGCTGACAGCGGCCGGGGATTCAGATATCAGATTCCAGGGCACTGTAGCCCACTTTACAAGAATGTAGCTACAGGGACATAACATGAAGGGTCACCTTTTCCTTTCTTCCCATGAAGCGGACAGCTCCCACTGCATGGCTTCTCCAGTTCGCCTTTGGCGTGTGTAGTCGCTCACTACCGATCATGAGACCCAGAGCAGGCGAAGTGGTGGCTTCCATCAGCAGAAGCCTACGTGCAGGCTCTCAAGATCATCCAACTTGCAGCCCAGGGCTCAAACCAACTCCCACTCCCAGTGCAGACGCACTATCACTATGCATAGGATGGGGAAACAGGCAGGCATGCCTGAGCAACAAGTGCAGATCAAGCTAGCACCATCTAGGAATCGGATTGCGACTCGTCACCGGAGCCATTCATGGACGAAGATGCATGAAATCCTGCCCTGCACAAGCAGCAGCGTACCCAGTGCGTAGGCTTCCCGCACTGTGCAGGGTCTGGGGAAGGGTTGTCTTTAAGCCCCAAGCCTTCCCTGCACAAGCAGCAGCACAACAGGAAAAAGGTAAAGGAGCAACCCAGACAAGGATTACCATTTGTCCATGCAACACATATATGGCCAAGCGGCCAAGGCGCCAAGCCGACAGGTAGGGACTAGAGTGCCCGTACAGAACCAACCACATGGCACTAACAAACTTCTAGTTTATTTTAGCAACACGGTTCTCCACGAGAGGTAAGCATGCAAATTTTCAACACCAAAAAAACTCGAGGCACTAACCGGAAGGGGGGAGTGAGTGACATCCCTGGAGATTTGATGTCAACACACCGAAAGGAAATCATTTACTAGGCAAACTATGACAGGCTGTCCTTTTAGCATGCATAGTTCCATCCACTCGCAAAGTTGCTCCACCTTGTTAGTGATCAAACCTCAGTGCTTCCACCGTTATGACCTGTTTACACGCCATAACGAACTTTTATTATAATCAAAGATATAGTAAGGTTCGTGCCAACAAGCATGATAGAGACACTCTTACTTTCCTCCCGTTAGAAACCAATGTAAATACTTTATTACCACGATAATCATAGACTAATAGTAATCAAGAACCAAGTTTCATTATAAACTAACCACAGATTACTTACCCGATGAATTCACCATGAGATCAAACTTTACTGCAAGCACAAAAGCTCACATGTAGCATTGCAGCTCCATAGTAATTGCCTGAGACTAAAATCAGCATCCTTTCAACCATAATAACACAGTCACTCCCTAAACTAGACGTGTTACTGTGATATATGGTTATAGGTCATTTTAAATTAAAATATTACCTTATAATTCGTGCTATAGAATATGAACTGAAGAACTATTAAGTTGACCTCAATGACTCTTGACTTCTCTTATTCCTAAGTCTTCTTTTGTAGATCCAAAGCTATATGGCTTGGATCAAGATTCAAGACCCAAACAAACATATATTTTATAATTAGCATTTGCAGCTACACGTGTTTCAGTCTAACCATCACACCCAGCAACTAGTCTTAGCAATACAAAACCGAAACATATACGAAAAAAACAAGCTACAAGCCTACAAATTTACAACTCAATTCTCTTGTTCAAAGTAACCAAGAACACTGGCCTGGAATATATCTTAATATCTTATCAATCAGACTTCAGTACAAGTTTAATATCAGATCTGACATTAAGCAGCCAAGACCAAGACTGGGCCAGGCCTGTGGCAGTACCATTGGCATCAAGTCCTAGGCCCATTTAATCCATGCAGAGAAAGGAGTAAACTGACTGCCCATTTGCCCTTAGTTAAATACTGAACCCAGCATCACCACTGGGAAATGAAAAACCACACAAATCTAATAGTAACCACCAAGTTTCATTTTCACAAAACTCCATTATGAAATTAATATTTAAGGACAAAATTTCAAAGTTGATCTTGCAGCTACATAATAAAGTTGATAAATTATGTGCAGATAACACTGGGCCCAAACTTACATTATACAAGTCTTACAATATGGTACTGTGCCATTCTCACTAATCAACAAAATTATATCCTAAAGAGAAGACCAAATCAGGAAGATGTTCAAAGGTTCTCAGTGTACATGAACTCTCAAGCTGGCAGCTGGCAGAATTTTCACTGCATATTTGATGATGAAAAGAGCTGTCTTGTATATTATGCCGACTAAGATTACCTAGCTTAAACTAACTGGGCAGAATATCCGTCTAATAACAATTTACCATTGTCAAGTAAAACACCTGCTTTTCTTTCTCCCAGAAGTACTACAATAGTACAATTCTGACTCCATTTTGAAAACACATACAGAAAAGCAGTTCAAACATTAATACAACCTGGTCTCTTTCTTCTAATATGCAAAACTTGAACAGACTAAAAATTACAAAGTGAGAAGAGTAGTGAATTATAATCTCAGATCTTGTAACAGAGGCAACCTATGAAATGATAGGGTATGAAAGGGTCCTCAATGCCCGAAATTCCGACTGCTACTACATACAAGGCCACTAAAAAGGAGGAAGGGGAACTGCACGGTGATAAGCGCTCTGTTCGGATGGACGGTTCCGGCTGGGCTGGAGGCTGGGCTGGTCGCCAACGCAGCTAGCGGACCTCCCACGGTCCCCACCTGCCAGATGCTCAAGCTCCAGCCAGCGCTGGCTGGAGCCAGCCAACCGAACGGGCTGAAGGTTAAGAAAAGAAAGATTAAAATTTTGATTTGAACATTCAGTGCCCATTAGATGTAACACAATGGAGTCAGTAATAACCTCAATGATAACAATAGCTCATAAAGAAAAGTAAGGAACAATAGAAAACACCGTAGCAACCATATTTCAATTACCATAAGTGTTTTGACTAGGGCAGGCTAAAAAAAAGCTGGGACAGCAGAACTTGCATGTAAAAATTGGAAGGTCCCAAAATCCTAACAAAATTAAATTTCAGAACTTCTAATTGATGTTTGTAGCTGAAAGGGGCAAATATGGAGAGGAGTAACGCATAGTAGCATATTCTGCTTGAATTGTGCATCATTACAATTTTAAAAACTTAACGAGCGCATCTATGTGAAACGTTCATTTTCCATAAAAGCATATGCGACAATAAGGGGGCAAAAAAGGGCATGCACACGTGAGACACAGAACTAGGTGACATGACACTAAGGGCCTGTTTGGACAGGGCAATTGGGATCCAAATCCTTGGGAACCTTAAAACTTTCTAGAGCATTCCTTGTTCCAAACAGGTCCTAATACAAATTACACAGCTAAAAAGCATCTGCAGCTCCCTGTAGTGTTTTTGTGGCAACACAATCTTTATTTTCCAACTAAAGTACTAAACAAAGAAAATGCAACACTTCAATACTCAAGTCAAAATGAAAGGGATCCTATAGCACAGGAGCAAAATGGAAGTATACAAGTAATCTTGAACAAGTCAGAGTACATTCAGAATCAATTGGTCAATTTCGTTTACTATGTAAACAAAGTAATCATCTAGGATAAAAACAGCTCATCTTAATGATCATGGATAAAAATTAAGGCAAAGGCAAGCTGCATTGCTTAACACACACACACACGTGCACACACACAGGGTTGTCAATACCCAATTACAGTAAGACAAAATGTAACCAACTCGAAAGAAGAAGAAAAAAAAGCAAAAGGATGTGAACTATGGTACCAGTCTATGGCATTTTTCCTGTGGTGGCCCATCATACAACACCAATATCACCACTGGCATGGAGGTATGCCAATTGCTAAACCCTTATAGCTCGAATTCATCATCCAGCTTGAGTGCCTCTGCTGCAGCTTCTTCTTCCTCATCATCAATCGCGAAGTATGGGTTATGCACCTCAGGCCGGAACTTGTACCCAGTGAACACATAGAACGCGAGTGTTGCAAGCTCGGCAGCCACGATGCTGGTCCACAGATACCGGTATGAGGTGATGGTCTGTAGCGCATACACCACGACACGGGTGAAGTAAATGTAGCAAATGACGACCACGTAGTACTGGCGGAAGAGAGTCAGCTTCATGAGGTTCACAGCCGCCTTCCCGTCCGAGCGAGCAGCCTCCCGGAGGTTCTTAATGGACCACACAATCGGGAAGAGCACGGCACAGCAGCAGACCACATCGACCAGCAAGAAAATTTGCTTCCAGGTGACCCAGTCCCGAGCATAGGGTCCAGATTCGTCGATCACCACCTGCGCAATGTTGGCCACGACTTGCAGGGGGATGACCACCATGAGCACCTTCTTCTCCTTGTCGGCCAGGTAGGGCTTGAGGAAGGACCAGCCGGTGCCGATGAGCACTATGAGGGTGAAGAGCGAGATCCCCTTGAGGAAGCTGAAGATGTAGAAGAGCACGTCCCAGCCGTGGGCGGTGCCGGTGCGCTCGATGCACGACTTGTCCTCGGCCTCGGCGAGGAGGTTGAGCGCCTTGAGCACGAGGACGGCGAGCATGAAGTAGTGGATCCGGAAGACCGCAGCGCGCTTGCGCAGCAGGATGGCGACCCAGGCGGCGGCGAGGCCTGCGTAGGCGAGGCAGAAGAGGAAGTAGACGGAGGGGAGCGAGGAGGCTCCCGCGGAGAGGTACTGGCGTTCCCCGGTGGCCGGGTCGACGTTGTACATGGCGGAGCGGACGTCCATGTCGACCTTGAGCCCCCCGCCGAGGCAGTTGGCGAAGACGAGCGTGTACTGGCCGGGCTCGGAGACGCGAAAGGCGGTGGAGAAGGAGGAGGAGCGCGCGACCTCGACCCCCGCGGGGTTGGAGGGCGGGCGGAGGCGGTCGAAGGAGAAGGCGAGCTTGACGAGCTCGGACTGGAGCGCGCAGGTGACGTCGAGGTCCTGGAGCTGGCGGAGGACGTGGACCCAGGCGTCGAGCGTGGAGAGGAAGAAGCCGAGCTGGGTGAGGTCGAGCTCGGCGGAGGCCGGCGGGTCGAAGGCGATGCCGGAGACGTTGAGCTCCAGCACGCCCGAGTGGGAGAAGCCGAACTCGTCCAGCGGGATGATGCTCCGCGGGTCGGACCGGATCAGGGTCTCCCGGATCTCGGCCGCCGCGGGGGCAACCAGCGCCGCGGCGGCGAGCAGGAGGGCGAGGAGGGCCCCCGGGAGCGCCGCGGCGCGCGGCGGCGGCGGGGCGGCCATTGGGCGGGCGGCGCGATCTGGGCGCGGAGGGCGCGGCGGCGGCGGTGCGGTGGTGGGATTTGGGATTTGGAGGGGTGGGCGTTGGGAGGGGATGGCGTGGTGGGTCGGTAAAGGGAGGCACAACCGCAGTTGACACCTTCTCTTCGGGTCCGCTCCTCCGCCTCGAGACAACGCGACGTCGCACTTCACGTTGGGAGAGGGCCCTTTAACCTCGCCACAAGCAAACTAGCAAAGGGCATGTTTGGATACCAATTAAATCAAGTTTGCACAAAAAGACAAACGTCCGCATGGAATTAAATGAAGTTTATTTGTAAAACCTTTTTAGGGATGAGTGTAATTTTTCGAGACGAATCTAATGACTCAAGTTCCGTCTTGATTAGCTACAGTGATGCTACAGTGACCGCGCTCAATTATTCACCAATCGTACGGTCACATGCCTCATGAGTTAGAGTACTTGCTACAGTACCATAGTTGTGGAGGTAATTTTGTAATTAGACTTTATTTAATACCCCTAGTCAAAGCATCATTTCTCTCTCATCAAAACTTTTTCACGCCTAAACCAAACATGGCCAAAGATTAGCAGAATTTTCATGTGAAATTTGGCCAAATTATCGAGCTGATGCGAGACACGGGACAAAGGACTTGGACAAAATTGCACGCTGGTTTCTTGGAAACTATACACTTGGACACTTAAGTTTCTTATCGACGAGGTTTCCTCATCGGCAACGTTAAAGTCGGACCTTGCTGCTAGGTGTTGAGCCTCGAGGATTATCCAACTGTTTTAGAGTTTAGACGTACCTTATGACCAATTGTAGTTACCTTTTTTATTGCGTTTCTAGGTAAAATTTCTGCAATTTTCAAACGTGACATAGGGACATACCAGTAGTTTTTTCTTTTTCTTTTCTTTTTCTCGGTGGTGATGTTGGTTGACGTTTCAGTGTCGGTGTTGGCACGGCGGTGCTTTGAGATCGGTGCTTTGAGATCGGTGATCTGCAGGGCTCTAAAAAAAGATCAAGAGATTTGTTGGGAGTGATGCTTGAGTCGCCGTCTCCAAGCAGACTGATTATTAGTTTACACGGCTGGTGGCTGGCAAGTTGATTGTTTAAGCTTAAGCTTGATGACCTCTAGCCACCTTCCAGACTCCAAGATCTAGCCTTGTTGTCAAGTGGTGACAACTCTGCAATTGTCCCTGCCACTTTACTGACCAAGAAGATGTTGTCATGTTAGCCTTGTTGTAAGGAATCTGGAATGATCCAACGAGAAACGTTGCTAGATGCACGCAAGAATCTGCCGTCAGGGAGGGTAGGGAAAATGTAAGGGCCCGTTTGGTTTGCCTGTGGTATGGAGTAGCACAAACTTTGACCAATAATAATGGGTATTAAATAAAGTTAGTTTTCAAAACTAACTCTACAATCTTGTGCTACTTCGCGAGACGAATCTAATGAGGTCTTTGACAGCACGATTTGAGGTTAGTTACTGTAGCATTATTGTAGCCAATTATCGATTAATTACTGTCATTAAATTCACCGCGAAAAGTTATGTCCATCCGTAAAAAAAATTTGCAAATAAACTTCGTTTAGTACTCCATGCATGCAAGATTCTTTTTTAGCGCGAGTAGCGCAACGCTAACCAAACAGGGCCTAAGATGGCTCTAGTTCTCACTGAATCACTACTGCTGCAACAACTAGCACTAGCACTTGAATCTGCTGGAGAAAATTGTCTATTTGACACTAGAAAAAAATGGCGTCTGCTCATTTGACACCGAAAACTCAAATATTACCTATATGTTCATAACTTCAGTTTTGTTTGCCAAAATGACACTCCCGTCACCTTCTATTAGCAATCTCCGTTAGATATGGTGGGGCCCACTCGTCGGCCACACCTGCTCCCGCCCGTGCTGCTCGTGCAACGTGTCCGTCGGGTGGCTCGACGACACCACCGGCGACGACACGTGCCGTTGCTGCCCCTGCTGCTGCTCGCGCTGCCCCGCCGCGACCGCGTCCGCGCGTGCGAAGTCGATGAACGCCTGCGTGCCCCCTCTGGGCCTGTGCCTGGCCGCCGCCCCTTGCCGGGACCGCCACCGCCACGGGCTTCTCCTTGCCCGTGCCCCGTGGCCTTCCAGTACCCGTCCCCGTTCGCGCACCGCCCTTCACGTACTTGGTCTCCTTGCACGTGAAGAAGTAACGCTCCTTCTCGCTCCACCTTGCCACCCAACCAAATTAGCTAAGGCTCCGAGATCCGGCGAGCTTAGCGGCGGCTAGCGGGGCGGGACACACTCACCTGGGGGCAGCAGGTCCGACAGGTCATGCGCCGGGAGCGGGGATGCCAGCGTGCGCCGCCGGAGGTAGTGCACCACCAGCACCTCGTCTGTCGGCCAGAACCGGAACCCCGACAGCAGCCGCGGCTTCGCCATAGCAAGCTCCTTCGCGGGGTTAGGTCAGGGGAGGCCACGCGCGGCCTGTGCGAGCGCCGGTGTGGCGGAAGCGGGTCTGCGGCGAGCCGGAGAAGGTGGCGGCGGTGCGGCGTTCCCGGCGAGGCCGGTGATGCCTGCGAAGAGGTAGCACACGCATGAGCTCCGCGAGAGCGCGGCGAGCTCAGCCACTCACCAATCGGAGAAGAAGATGGCCGGCCATGGGGTCTCACCTAGCGACGGTGGCGGGATGGCTCGAGGCCGACGGTGGTGGCTTGCTTCGCACTGCAGCGAATCTGGGCGAGAGGCAAGGTGGATTCGCGGGGTCGCGGCGGTGTCCCAGGTGCAAGTAATCGGCTCGAGGGTTCGTGGCTTGGACGAATTTCTCGGGGCGGGGAGGTGATACTCCAATGGTGGCTGCGGCGGCTTCCCTGCACACCGGCAACACGGGGGAGAGGGAGCTGCTAGGGCAAGATGCGCGGCGGCGGTGGGGCTTCGAAGCTCACCCGAGGCTTGCGGGCGGCTTGTGGCCCGCGCCGCTGTTCCTGTCAGCCCCTGTCGCGGCGGTGTGCGGGGACGGGCGGTCCTGGACCCGCTTCCGCCACACTGGCGTGCGCATAGGCCGCGGCGGCCTCCCCGGAGCTAGCCCCGCCGCCGGCGCGGCCGCCGCCGCCCACCACCTATAACCGCCCCTTAGTGCTGTTGGAAGAATGGAAGGAACAGAGGAAGGGAGAGCAAAGAGCGCGAGCAGCACGGGCGGGAGCAGGTGTGGCTGACGAGTGGGCCCCGCCATATCTAACGGATATTGCTAACAGAAGATGACGGGAGTGTCATTTTGGCAAACAAAACTAAAGTTGTGAACATATAGGTAACATCTAAGTTTTCGGTGTCAAATGAGCAAATCTCTTTTTTTTTCTAGTGTCAAATAGGCAATTTTCTAAAGTTCAGGCTTCTTAGTAGCACAATTTGTGCCTGAAACACATGGAAAATCTTACCGCGAACACATGCACAGATTGGCAGGGAATGAAATGCCGCAGTGCGCAATCGCATTCACTACGAACTGTCAGATTATGACTTTGGCTTGTTAACCCTGTTGCATCCTTAATCGAGATTAGCAGTGTGCGTGGCATAAGACATGATAGAGCAGAGCAGTCACAAGCCTACTACTGGTGGTGATGGTACTTGTCGGCGAGCTGCTGGACCCTGAGCTCCAGCTCCCGGATCCTCGCCGCCCACTCGGGCCTTATCACCGCCGGCCTCACCTCCCGGACCTCCACGTCGCCTCCCTCCGTCTTCCCCTTGCTGCCCCGCCGCTGCGCCACCGGCTTCTTGTCACTCTTCCTCCTGGCCGCCTGCTTCGCCGCCGCGGCCCTCTGCATAGCGCGCAGCACGTCGGACCCCCGCAGCTGGCCCCCCGCGGGCGCCGGCGCCGGCGAGGCGGGCCGTCCGGACGCTGCCTCCTCCCGCTCCGGCTCCTCGTCGCCGTCGTCGTCCTGCTCTTGCCCGAAGAAGCCGTCGTCGACGTCGGCATCGGAGCCGCCGCCGCCGCCGCCGCCGTCATCGTCCCATGAGCGGTCGCGGCGGGGGCCTCTGGTCCAGCGCCGCGGCTTGGCTGACACCGTGGGGCGCGCCGGCGCGCGGCGGCAGGGGATTGTGGCGTGCGGCTGGGGGTGGAGGGGGACGAAGCAACGTGCGGCGGGGAACATTGGATGGATCGTGTGGACGAATGTGGATGGCCCAAAGGCTCGAAGTATGGCACAAGGCCCAGCCCAAGAGAAGATTATAAGGGGCAGCTGGGGAACATGCCCCAAAGTTTTTTTTTATTTTTCGCCTAAGAAGAATTACCAAGCATACCAAAATTCATTTCAATTTCAATGGCGATCACAGAAACATTTGTACATCTTTTGGATGTTCAGATTTTGCAATTGTGAACAGCGATGGTGGATGGCAGACGAGCATCACGAATGTTTCTTTCAGAGCGCAACTCTTGTTCAACCTGCAATAATAATCTACAAGCTCGAGAGCAAAATTTGCAAGTAGAAGCTGCCACCGATGCCGCGGCGTCTCGATTTTCTATCAACAGTTTTGCGTCAGGCACGCCTGCGGCTACGAGTACTAGCGGGCGGGCACGGCGTCGAAGAGCTTGGCGAAGTAGAACTGCGTGGAGATGAAGCCGCGGTTGGCGACGCGCCAGCCGGCGTCGCGGAGCGCGTCCTCGATGTCGCGCTCGGCGTGCAGGTAGGCGCGCGTGGCCTTGGACGGGCCCGGGAACAGCTCGCCGACGCGCTTGAGCAGGTCGAAGTAGAGCGTCCTGGGCGCGAAGCTGATGAGCAGCCGCTCCCCGGCGAGCGAGGCGAGGTGCCGGATCATGGCGCGCGCCTCCTCCCGCGGGTAGTGGATGAGCACGTCCAGGCACACCACCACGTCGTAGCGGCCCTCGAGGCTCTCCAGGTCGCGCACCTCGAACCGCGGCATCCGGAACGGGGACCCCGCCGGCCGCGCCGCCAGCGCCGCCTGCGCCTGCCGCTGCGCCTCCGACACCATGGCCGCGGAGATGTCGGAGGCCAGCACGTCGGCGCCCTCCGCCGCCAGCGGGATGGACAGCGACCCCGTCCCGCACCCGGCGTCGCACACCGTCGCGCCCGCCAGCTCCAGCGGCGAGTCGCGGAGCATCGCCAGCGCCTTGGCCACCGTCTGCGCGTGGCCCTCCCGGATGTCCAGCTGCACGCGGTTCACGCCCTCCGTCGCCGACCCGTAGATCTTGCGCCACCGCTCGAACCCCGTCGAGTTGAAGTAGGCGCGGACGGCCTCCTTGTCGCCGCCGCCCGCGGCCTCGGCCTGCGCGCGCCGCCTGCGCTCGGGGTCAGAGAGCGACACCGCCGCCGCCAGCGCCGCGGCGGCGGCGGCGGCAGCGGGCAGGGAGAGCGGCGTGAGGTCCGCGGCCGTGGGCAGCGCCGCGGCGGCGCTGCTGGGAGCCCGGCGCTGGGGGCGGAGGACGACGTGGGGCTGCTGGTAGTGGTGTAGGAGCGCGGGGCGCGGAGGCGGCAGCGAGCGCAGGCGGGAGAGCGGCGCGGTGGAGACGCCGGCGCGCGCCATGGCCGGAGCGAGTGTGCAGGGCGGGCGAGGGAATTCGACGGCTACGAGTGGTTGCCGGTGATGGATGGGGTTGGGATTTTGGGGATAGGGTATTTGCGGATCGCCCCTCGTATGTCCGGATATTTTCTGCGGGAGCTTGTGGTTGAGGAGGCCCTTGGTATTGGATATTAGCGTAGGGATGTAAGAGGTAATTACGCTTATTACTGTGTTTTCTCTTTTTTTCAAAGTGGACCTGATTGTGTTTGGTTTCGGGTACACACCGGGCTAAAAGATGCGTCACGATGGTAGTAGCCCAGCCCAGCACAGCCCGTAAGGTTTTCTGTGGACTTTGATACAATTGCCTTGGGCTTGAAAAGGACCCAAATGAACCTTTCAGACGTGCCCCATGATTGAGCTTAATTTATGGAAAAAAAATCTTATTTACCTCCATAAACTATAGGCTGAATTTACGTTTTCACCTTGAATGCCTCATGATTGGGCTTAATTTATAGAAAAAAGTCTTATTTACCTCCATAAACTATGGGCTGAATTTACGTTTTCACCTTGAACTCGAAAATCAAGTATTTTGCCTCCTCAAACTCGCAAAACCGGATATATAACCGCTTTGGGTGATTTTTCTTAGTGGTTTTCCTCTTTTTTATGTTTATTTTGGATGAATCTTTAAAAAATCATAGTAAATCACAAACAAATCACAAAATAGAAAACTAAATTTTGTTGGACTCCCCAAGTGTAGATCTATGCATTGAACATATTGCATGATATCATTAAGTAAAACTTATATTTCCAATTTTAAATATATAATTTTCTGTAATTAATTCATATCTACATCTTCCTTGGTCCAATTATGGTGAAATTTTTATGGTGAACTAATAATAATATTCTTAATTTGAAGTAAAAGTTTCATAGCCATTGGATCATTTATTCTTGATGACAAACTGAAGAGTCTGGTATATCTTGGAATTAAACTCCCGAATCTATAACTCAGACATACATGATCCAACGAGCATGAAATTTTTACTACAGCTGATCGTTTAATTACTAGACCTAGACCATCATAAAAATTTCGCCATAATTGGACCAAGAAAAATGTAAATATGACTTAATTATAGAAATATATATATCTAAAATTAAAAATACAATTTTTACTAAATTATATCATATCATATGTTTACTGCATAGACCTACTCATGTGGAGTCCAACAAAATTTTATTTTCCATTTTATGATTATTTTGTGATTTACTATAATTTTTCAAAAAATTATCCAAAATAAAACATAAAAGAAAAAAAACGAAAACCACTAAGAAAAAATCACCTAGGGAGGTCATATGTCCGATTTCGCGAGTTCGAGGAGGCAAAATATCCGGTTTTCAAATTTAAGGTGGAAACGTAAACTCAATCTATAGTTCAGGGAGGTAAATATGACTTTTTTCTAATTTATAACGCTGAGATCTTCCCTCCAACAAGGCAACCATCCTCCCAGTTTTCGTGCTGAATTTTCTGAACAAGAGCACAGGACACTGAATTTTCTGAACATGGGCTACCCTCTCAGTTTCTTCAGAGTTTGAGAGGGCAAAACCGCGATCTCTAATCCTTTCAGAGTTTCAGTAGAAGGAGTAATCTGAAGTCAAAACAAGGACTGACTGCTGCAAAATCACTAGCCATGCAGACATCTGATATTCTGATGGCACAGGCAGAGAGACGGAACGGAAGCAGTCCCTTTCGCCCCCATTAAGGGGCCGATATACGCGATGCGAATGGGGAATCAATCGAAGAAATCGCGACGAGCCCGTTCCGGTTCTGGAAACCAACTTCTGCAGCTTAATCAATTCCATTACATATTGCTGTTACAAATTGATGGTGATTGAGTTGGTGACAAGACAAGCTAGCTGCTGATGAGGTTTTCTCCAACCATTCCCCCGTCCAACTCCCCCAAACGTACTATTTACTATATTTTACTACCTCCCTCTAAAAGATTCCTCCCCCTATAATTTTTTCTCTCCAACCATTCCCCCCATATCTATTCTCCCTATATACTATCACTCATTAACTAACTATTTATTTAATGTTTTTGAATTTTAAAAAAATCATACAGTATTTGTACTGTCATAATACGTATTATCATCGTGTTACGGGGTTCAAACGGGATTAATATCGCGAAAAAACGGTGTAATTAGAGATATAGGGGGACGAGCTGCTCCCCCCACATATGCGGAGACGGCGACGCTCACTGGACGTAGGGGGACGGAGCTTTGGGGGGGGGGGGGGGGCACTGGCGCGGTACGTGGGGTGGGGGGAGCAAATAGAGGGCACCTTTGGAGAACGCCTCACCAACCAACTCGTTGGTCCAATCATACAACCAGTACAGGCAGGCAGGCTCCGTATTAATCCAGCAGGAAACTTTCTTAGTTTCTTTATACTCCAGAGAAGGCGAAGAGGAAGAGAAGAAAAAAAGACAGGAGAATACAACTACTTTGTATTTCGAAGAAATAAAAAAAAACTCTTGCAAATGGTTGATGGCAGGATCGATACTACAGTACAATTGCTTGCTCGCTCATCCTGATATAGTACATGGGCTTACTCTTTTTCTTTCTTTTTTTTTCCCTTGCTGCATTGCAATCTGCAGGGAAAGCATCGAGGTTATTGCATCTTCTTTACAGGCCATGAAATTTTGGAGGGGTCGTCTCCATCCACCTCTGCGAGCTGTTGTCGGGCGATCAGTAGGTGTACCAGCTAGTCGGCGGCGGCGCTCCTCCAGATGGCCTCGAGCTCGGCGGCGAAGCGCTCCTCCTGGCCGACGATGATGGTGATGTGGTCCTTGCGGTCGTAGACGGTGACGCGGGCGCGCGGCACGCGGGCGCCGACGGCCAGCGCGCACTCGACGGGGAGCAGCTCGTCGTCGCGGCCGTGGAAGACGGCCACCTTGCACGAGAGCTGCGACGCCACCACGTCCAGGTAGGCGTCCATCCGGGCGGCGCTGCCGCAGATGATGTTGTGCAGCGTGTGCCACGCCGCGTTGTGGGTGTGGCACATGAACGCCTCGATCAGGAACGTCCGGACCCTGCACCGCAGTGAGCAGCCCAGCCGTGTTAGTTAGCTAGCGATCGCACTGCGAGTGTGCGGGCCACGGCGGCGGCCGCCCATGACTCTTAACTGAACTTGCCACTGCCATGGCGTTGGACGCAGCCTGGAGTGGGCCATGGGTGTGCTTGTACTTAACTGCCAGGATCTCACAGTGGATGCACATGCAACATGTATGCAACATGGATGGACACGGACCCCGCACACTTGCACTGCCGGACTGCCGCCCTACCCTGCAGGGAACCTTCTGCTCGCAGGGCTAGTCATCCCTGCCTGGCGTCTACACACTGAACCTGCTCTGCGAACAGAACAGAGCAGAGCAGTGTTCATTGGCCGTCCGGACAAGCAGTCACTGACAGACCCGTACGTAGGTTTGTTCCCGGGGCCCCCCTGCCTGTACCAGCAGCGTTACCCACCTCCCGTTTCTTTCTTCCCCCATCCCTGACCGTGCTTTGGCCAAACGGAGACAAGTGCACGGTACCCTCACCGAACTGGTGCACCCACCAAACGCGTGCCCATCATCGGGACGACGACGACACGGCGCGCACTGGCGCCACTCCGCGGCCACGCCGGATCTACTCCCCAAACGGCGCGGCAGCCCGACCCCAGCGCCGGCCGGGAAGCCCTGTCATCCCCCGCGCGGATCACACGCCCGGGCGCGTGCACCCGCCCACCGCTTCGCCCCCGGGGGTTTCCTGAGCTTGCCATGTGTGGAGCGGCCTGGTCGCCGTCGCGGCGTCGCCGAATGATTGCGGGGCGTGCGTGATGGGGGGGAGGGGTTAAGGCGTGGGGGCCGTGCCGTGTGGCGCCGCCGATTTAGGCAAGGCAGGCAGGGGTCGGCCTCGCCGTCGCCGTCGCCGCCGCGCTGGGCTGTCTGCCGCCGGTCTCTGCCCGCTCAGGCCGCGCGCGGGTTAGTGGGCTTAAACTAGCACAATTCCTAGGCCCCGTGTTTCTAGGAAGAGGACGGTGGATGTGGACAGCGAGGTCGCGGGGGAGCCGCCGCCGGAGAACGGCATTTTCCGGCGGGGCGCCACCGTTTTAATGCAGGCGAGGCGACAGCGATCGATCGGGGATGACCGAACTACTCCTCTCGTCATGCGTGCAGAGCCCGGGTCCGGGTACAACAGCAAGAACAGGTGCCGCCAGGACTGGTACTAGTGCAGAATGCGCAACGGGGGGCAGGTGCGGCCACGCTACCTTGTTAGCTCAGATTCATCAATGTGGCCAACGTGTTTCTTTTGGATTAAAAACTGTTTCTTTTTCTTTACTCTACTAATTAAGAACTCGTCTGTGAACAGGGGATTTAGCTAGCAGTTTGTGTTGCGTTCATGTCCTACGCGGCGCGGCGTGGCGCAGCAGACAAGAGCAGCCCTACGCGGCGCGGCGTGGCGCAGCAGACAAGAGCAGCCAAGCAAGCGAGCACAGGTACAGCAGCGGTTAGTTAGTGTGAAGTGTGAAGAGGAGGAGGGGGAGGGAGCACCGTACCTGTTCCTGGTGAGGATCCTGAAGAGTCGGTCCCAGACGCGGTGGTGCCGGCAGATGGTGAGGCAGATGGTGCGGCTGACGTGCTCGTACCAGCACGCCATGGACGCCCCGAAGGCGATCGGCGGCCACACCCGCCGCGGCGCCACCCGCCGCATCACGTACTGCGTCGCCGCGCCGGCCTCCGACTCCGGCACCGGGAAGTAAGGCTGCACCCACGAATGAGCAGAAACTCCCCCATCATCGTCAGGTTCAGTCATTCAGACAACCACCCATGGTGGTTACAGTTGCAGTTCATCATCGTGCCCATTGTCATCCACGACGGCGGTCGCTCGGTCGGAGCTTAATGCGGCCGCCGCGGATGCAGTTGGTGCGTGCGTGCGTGTTGTTGACTCACGGGCACATGCAGGTCAAGTGGCAGCAGCAGCAGCAGCAGCCAAGTACGGGGCAGGCAAGGCACGTACCGGCGCGAGGAGGGTGAGCGACTTGACGGCGGCGGGGTACTTGACGGCGAGGGCGAGGGCGAGGACGGAGCCGAGGGAGTGGGCGACGACGTGGAAGGAGCCGAGGCGGAAGCGCTGGAGCACGGAGCGCTCGATCATCTCCACGTGCTCCCGCAGCGTGTAGAGCGACTCCGCCGGCTTGGGGCTGCGCCCGAACCCCAGCAGGTCCACCGCGAACATCCGGTACCGCCCGCGCGCCGCCGCGCTGAACGCCGGGAACACCGTCTCCGTCCAGAACACCGACGACGAGATGAACCCGTGGATGAACACCACGTCCTCCGCCGCTTCGGCCGGCGCCGGCGGCGCCTGGACGTGGACGTAGAGGTGCGAGGCGGAGCGCGGCGCGGCGCTCCAGGCGTGGCAGACCTTGCAGTCGCAGTCGGACCAGCACGGCGCCGGCGGGGGCGGCCGTGAAGGGCGGTGGATCCTGCCGCGGATCGCCTCGGCGACGGCGGGGCTGACGGTGAGCGCGGGCGGCGCGGGGCCGGCGCCCTTCTTGGTGGCGTCGGCCAGCAGCGAGGGGCGCACGTACAGCGTGTCGGACACGTCCTCCAGCTGCAGCTTGGCCGACGACGCCGACAGCCGCACCACCTTGGGCCCCGACGGCGCGACGACCCGCGGGCCGCCGTCCCCGCGCGCCGCCGCCGCCGTGCAGTAGCACGCCTTCCACTCCGCCTCCACGGCGTAGTCCACTAGCTTGTACACCAGGCACAGCACCACGTCCAGCACGTCCAGCGCCGAGAACACCACGAAGCTCACCGCGCAGTTGAGCGCGCCCCCCGCCGCCGCCGCCACCGACGCCCACTCCCCTTTCTTCTTCTTCCAACCACCGCCAACACCGCCGCCTCCTCCTCCTCCTTCCCCCATGCCCGCCGCCGCCGCCGCCTTCTCCTGCCACACGCAGGTGGCAATGTGCATTGCCCCCCGCTCCCGATTGACCTCGGCGGCAGGCGTGGGTGGCCGGCGGCAAAGCACACAGCAGACGACGGCGCGCGCTCAGGCTGAGGAAAGGCAGCTAGCTAGCTGGCTAGCCGCCTGCGTACAGCTAGCAAGCTAGTAGCTGAGGAGGCGCAGGGGGATCGGAGGAGCTTCCCTTTTGTAAGAGCGAGCGACTGACGGAGGCGTCCGCGAGGGTTTAACTCCGGGGAAGAAGAAAGGGCGCGCATTTAAGCGCGGTTGGAGGCGGGCCGGTGGTTCGGTTTGGTTTCTTGCGCCAATTTTTCTTCCTCCCTTTTGGGTTGGGTTGGGTTGGGTTAAATAGGAGAGGAGGGTTTGTGTTGAGGTTGGAGCTCAGATAATTGGCACCGCGCGCCACCCGGCTGCCGCAGCTGAAAGCAATGTGCATCGCCCAGCGGCATTTAATGGCGGCTTCCCTGGCCAGGTTAACGGTTCACCATGCTTTTTGACATGATGGCATCATCCATGTCGGTGCGTGTGGGGAGTGCTAAACTTTGGTGGGTTTCGACAGCATCTCGTAATTTGAAAGCTCTCGTTTGGTAGAATTGGAAAAATCTTGATAGAAATAGAAAGATTTTGAACTTTGATTGTAATTCGGACCTTCGACTTTTCGCAGACTGTAACTTTCATCCTACACTTTAACACCTTCTGCATGCTAGCACTCGAGGATCGAAATGGTGTTGTTGTTAGGGTGCCATGCCCAACTTTTTGCAATAAACCACGCACGGCAGGTGGGCCGAGCGGAAAAAGTGCGGTCATGTAACATCTGCTGGCAGACGACACCTTGCGCCAGACAGTGGCTTGTGCTGATCAACCTTCACCTCGAATCACCAACTACTAGTAAGTAGCAATTAGTGTAAAAATCAGATCAGAATAACACATGCCGTTAGAAGAATAGTAGTAGTTCGCACTCCACTTCACTGTCCCTACCTACTAGTAGCTGCCCCTGTCCAGTCCAGTGGAAGAAGAAACCAAAAGCAGTAGAAGTTTGGGCACATTCATGCCAAAAGGGTATGGTCAGGTCAGCTACACGGAAACGCATGCTCGCTGCTTACCGTACGTACTCTGCTGTTTACTGCGCTCCTCCTTGTTTTTCATGTGTAGATGCACTTGCAAGCGGCGCCCCCTTTTCATCTGCTGATGAGTGGAGTTCATGTGACCAATGCAGGTGGACTGAACTGCCGGAGGGTCACCGTTGACATTTTGGGAACTTTTCTTTTTGTCAGGGTTGGATGGATGAGGATCTTGGCTGCAGCACCGTACCTAACCGGAGACGACGACCAAGTGAAGTTACTCCGGCCGCGTCAGAGCGAGCGGCGGGTGGCCGTTGAGCCGCCGTGCCGGAGGCGGGAGAGTGAGCTCCTGATGCAGCTGCAGGCTAGTCGGGGCATTCGCATGGTAGGTGGACCGGGTCTTCCCGTTCCCCGTCGACCAGCAGGTTGACCTGGCGGTCTCGGCCAATGCCGTCGTCGCCGGCGTCGGCCGGGCGTAGCATGGCCTCCCCTGCGAACCAACACCGCGTCGCCATGGCAACCTTGAATCGCCGTGGCGTGCAGCCTGCTCGCACTATCTTGCCGGCGCGCCGTGCCTCGCAGGCAATGCAGGTTGACCAACCCGGCCTGTTTGATCGTGGTGGCACGAGGTAATGGTAGCGCAGTCTGTGCAGGTCATGCGATCACTGTTGGGTTGATGAGTTGCAGGCGGTGGATGACGAGGAGCCGCCGGCCGGAGACGGTTGACGAGTTAGTCACTCCCCCAAGTCCTACCACAAGCAGGAAGCAGCCACCAGGGACGACGGGGAAGATGACGATCGACACACAGGACGGGACAACAACGAAAGCAGAGAGAATTGAATGAGCGAGAGGAACCTCGTAGCAATGTGCGTCAGTTCTGAACGTTCAAGATCGTGCAGAGAGGAGGTCAGCAGCTCGCGTGGTCACTCATCACTTGGGGATCCGGTGGCAGCGTCCTAACGGAACACAATGCAAGTGGCCAGATTTGGGAAGTCGCGACTCCGTTCCGATCTGGGAACTGCCATCGTTATGACTAGTTGTGATCGTCTCGGCTCTCTTCATAATAATTCCAATTAAGGGCGCCGCGCCCGGCGGCGATCGAGTGGCATCCGGCGCACGCAGCCGCCGGCGGGGACCTGGACCTTCCGTCGATCGGGTTGGGCACGACGCCGGGGTTGATCGAGCACGGAGAACCGGTGGTTGGCCCGCCGTGGAAGAAGAAATCGCCACGGCTACGTACGGGGGGCCTCGGTTAGTCGCTGTCGGTAAGGTTGATCTATCTCATGGTATTGGTGTTAGACTTGCTAGTATGATCTCCGGCTCGGTCAAAGGACCACGCCATGGCCGGCTGCTAGTAGGACGGATGAACTATCAGATGGTACGTACGGCGCCATGGAAATTCAGCTAGTCTTTCTCCTGTCGATCGAGAAGGAAATAGGAATGCGATCACTGAAGAAATGGCCACGCAGCAGGTTTCTTTGATTTCTAGTCGTTTGTTTTTGGTTCAACATCGGGCCGTCGGTTGATTTGGGGGGAGAAAAAAAATGTGGACCGGCATTGAAGCTTCCTAGCTAGTGACAGGACGGGAAGGTTGTGAGCTCCGTCCTGCCTGAGGAGTTGCTGCTGCTGATTGAAGAACCGAACTCTCGAGTTTGTACTCTCGCCCTGTTCACCGTTCTGACACGGCCGTCGTGTCCATGCCTACTAGACTCCAGAGTTTTGCCTGCTGCCTTTATGCTTGATGCGGCCACGGCCACCTGTTCGCCGATAAAAGTTGGTACGCCACATGCGTTTCGGAGATGGGGCTGATTCTGAGGCCTCAGCTGCAGGCAGGCAGGAAGTGTTCCCTCTGTGCTAGAAAGGATTTGAGCTGCAACTGCACACGGAGCATATCCACCGCTCAGAAGCCAGAAACAGAAAGCAGAAGATAAACTACTGACAGACAGATACATTGCTGAAACCTTCTCGTTCGAAAAACATTGCTAGAAAGAATCTGGAAGCATGCTTGACAGCAACTGAGCCGTGGGCCGATGCCATCTTCAGCTAGCATGGGGCAGCCGACCGATCGAGTGCTGCCAGAAACTTTGATGGTCCACAGAGACCGACCTGATTGCCGGAACCATTTTCTGGATCCGTATCTGTGGATGGAAGAAGAGAGCGTGGTCGGCCGAACAGGATGATCAGGAATAATACGCAACAATCAATCGATGAAAGCAGACTAAGACGCTGTTATCCGAAAGCTACAGCAGTTCTGAAGAGGACGCCGTGTCTCGGAGATTCTGAAGATGATGGGGGTAGATCGACGTCGTTGACACGGCATGGGCGTGTGGAGAAGAAGCTCTGCTCCTCCCTGCTGAAACCCATGAGCGGATTAATAGCATGAGCATGGCTGCAAGGTACTCTTCATCTCTTCGTCAGACTTAATCGGCTGCATTGATCCGGTGCTTCCCGTTGCCACGAGCAGTCTGATCGATCCACGCCTTGAATTCAAACATCATGTAGCGCCATGCATGGATAAATGTTGCGACTGCTGACCGGTGTCGTCTTGTGAGATCCTCGCTTTGCATAACTGCAAACTGTTAGGACACTGTTAGGGATGATGTTTGTGCTCATTAGACTATTCGGAATAGTACGAGAAGGATAATCAAGATTGTTGCTGGTGTGAGATAGCACAGAACGGTGGAAGAACATTATCATGTCCGGTGGCCAGCAGGGCTTCTTGAACCAAAATTGAGGCAGCAGCAGAGGCATCCGGTGAACTTGTTGGTGACTGAAAAAGCAGCACACCACTATTTATATGCACTTTTCTTCTCATTGTCCTGTTTTCCCCCCAGCTTCACCAACTAAAATTGTTCAGAAAAAAAAGTAGTAGTTTCTTAAAGAAGGAAAAATATTGTTTTTATTTGCTAACTCTACAGTAGTAGTATCTTGTGATGGAAGATGGTCTGACTTTCCGGTGCAAGTAAAGAATAAAAATGGCATCTTTGAATTGTTCCCGTGCTGATGATAATCTGGGCCATTTATTGGCAGCACTGTTACTTGGGGTGCTCAGCTCACTCACTGATGCTGACATCTCCTTGCAATTATATTCATCAAGAGCAGCCAGATCAGGTAGACCTTGCGTTCAGATTAATCTCGAAAGGGAAACCAATTATCAACCATGTATAGCAGCAGCAGTAGCATGTCGTAACGGGTTCTTGTTCGTTGGTGGCGGCATTTAATTTGGGTCACTGGGTATCGCCGATCACCAGCATGATCATATCTTTTCAGCAAAGCATCATCCATGCCTCTGTTTATTGTAAGCACGCCATCATTAGCTGTCCAACTATACAACCAATAAACTGATGCAAAACTCAATAGAAAGTTATTATGTTCATCAGGTCTCTTCTTTTTTTTTAAAAAAAAAAGCCCAACAGGCTGAAGTGCTGAACAGAGCTGCTCGAGTATAATGATGTGTAGAACCAAACAAAAGGAGGTTTTTAGATGCATTGGCATGCCCGCCATGCTGCTGCAGGGCTTTCCGCCAAACCAAAGAGCAGAGCAACATGCATGCTTGAAGACGATCTCAGTTTGCAGGATACAAGAATCAAAATCCTACAAGATTCCTCTGCATACAAAAAAGTGAACCGAATACACCTAATATCCACACATCCATTGGCCATGGCTATGCCCAAGTGGGGAAACCGGGAGAGGTGGCGGCAGTTACCTTACCTACACGTTAGAACAAGTGCCATGATCTCCTGTATGAGTGTACTCCGTATGCTGCTGTTCACCGGCGGCGAGGTTAGAACCTGCCACATTGTCGGCTACACTCCTGTAAAGGCTATAAACACTGCATCTCCCTATGACCCTATCTATGATTTTCCCCCAAAATTGAAAATCCAATGCTTTCCTGCAGAGTTGTGATTCGGTTGCCGAGATGAGGGGTAACAAGAGGCTAGTGTTTGGTTGAAGTAGCCGGCCCGGGCGGCAGAGCGCAGCTAGCTGTTGCCTGGGCAGGCATGGTGGAATGCCGGTAGGGCACAGGGACAGAGGGTTAGCGAGGAGTACAGACTAGAGAGAGGCTAGCGATGCCGGCATGAGCGCCGAAAGCAAGGTCGGCCTGATGTGCTGCTTAACCACCCGTGTCTCCGGGACGATTGACCATTAGCTTTCAACCTTCTTCCGTGTCTCTCTTCATTCTCATTGCCACATGCTTAACACCTCCCCTCCCATTAAAGATGCCGACATTGCAGATGAACTTTGAGCTCTGATGAGAGAGAGAGAGAGAGAGAGAGAGAGAGAGAGAGAGAGAGAGAGAGAGAGAGAGAGATTGCATTGCATGCATCAGAGTTTTCTTTATATATAATACATATACATTCATATATACAAATATGTACATCTATATGGCCGCACCAAACGGAGGCCTGTGGGAGCCTCTGGCCTATTCCGCCTGTACGATTGCAACGCGTGTACGGTGTACCTCTTGTGGCGAGAGAGATAAAAAAAAAAGGTCACCACCTGAGGCATGGCGCGTGGCAAAACCGTCGTGCTTTGGACAAGGTCGCGTTCTTCGTACGCAAGAGGTAGCTCGAGCGTCCTTGCCTAGCGATTTTTTCCTGCATCGCATGCTCACCGGCTCACCGCCACCGCCTGGCCCACCTCCTCCCCCCCCCCCCCTCCCTTGCTATCCTGTCTTCTTCTCTGTCCATGTCCTGGAAGGCGCGGCAATGGATGTCTCCTCCTCCTGCAGCAATCCTCCGCCGCAACCTGTTGACCGGGTCTGGTGGCGCGCTGACATAGCATTTGCGCTTTGCGGGCTGCACGCCGAAGGTGTCGAGGGGGGAGAGCTGACGCCGGCGCCGAGCGTTGTTGCCCTTGCGCATCAGCTCCCTCTATGCGGAGGAGAGCTGACGTCGACGCTCGGTTCCTCCTCGATGTCGTCGCCGGTTAAGATGGAGATGCAATAGACGACGGCCTTCGATAAAACCCCAACCGTTGTATTCACCTAGCTCAAGCACCAAACCATCAGCCTCCTAGACGACCTCTTCCACCGTCGTAGCCACACCTCCAGGTTCGCCTCCTCCCTCCCTCTGAGAAATGACCGCCTTAATCCCCGCTGCCCTGCCCCGGCGCTGGAGCTCTGCTTCAAGTAATCTCCAATCTGTCCATTTTTTCTGTTGGTTTACCTGCTTCTGGTCTAGATGCTGCCACAGCAAGGCCTGCCGTATTCCATGATGGCGATACAGCGACGGTCCTCCGTCGGTCTTCCGGCTTTGGGCCGCTGTTTCAAGTTGGCGTCACCGCACGATGTCCATTCGCGTCCACCACATTTCCAATACGCCATGCCTGCAGTTGTGCAGCGTGTAGCCCGTCATGGAGCTAGCAATAGATTTGTGCGTGTGGAAGGGCAACATTCCTCTCTGGTGGTGAAAGTTGGGACAATCTGAGCCATTGTTTTGAAAGTTGGGACAGGTTTCTAACAACGCAATTCATATGTGCAGTATCTTCGTAGTTCCGTGAATGATTTTTGGGCAAATAGAATTCATGTGTCAGAAGTCTTCGTGCCCACATTCTGTGTGCCTTCTCTATTAATTGCAGCACCCTGTATTATCTTTAATTATTGTGAAAATTAGCACTTTACAATTTTTTGAGTTTTGTCATTACTTTGCATGTTTGTTTTTCAAGTAATTTCGGAACTTCTGCTACTATAGATGACAGTAGGAATGTAGGATCCACTGAGAAGTGAGAAGATTGATAAGGCATTCTAGGATGGTAAGAATATCTGATGCTTAAATAGATGTCCTGCTCCCAACTTGGACTGTTCCATTTACAAACCATAGTAAAACGGGTACACAATCATATAATATTCATGGCACCACTTTTTGGTCCCATTCAGATTTGAGTTACAGGCTACTATTTTTGCCTTAGGTTCGAGTTTCATGTTAATCGTACCAAGCAAGCCCTGTTCAAACAGATGAGATAGGAAACAATATAGCCTTTCTGAAAAATTCTCCCTACAAACTCCCTGCAAAGATTCTGTCGTCCATTTTGTCAATCTTTTATGATACAACATTACTTGTATCTTAAATTCTTAATTCCTAACAATATGGATGGTTTTCTTGCATCATCATACTTTCAGGGCCATCTTTTGTGCATTAATGTATGGTTGCTTACAATATAGCAAAAACAAAATTAAAAAGACATATCCACGCACGTCTATAGGTCCACACCCCAAAGCATAAATGTCAAAGTATGCACACAATGTATTAACATATACTTCTTTGGTTGTAGAATGTGACTCCAAGGCTTCACTTTTGAGTTCTTGCATTGTAAGCTCAGCTTCTGTCAGAGTGCTCTGTGAGTCACTCGCCAGATCTAATTGGATGATGTTTTGCTATGGATTCTATTTTCCACATGTTAGAATGATAGGAACAATCTAAAATTTACCTTTAAAATTGATGGTGATTTACTTTATCTGTAGTAGTGTAGAGCAAACAAGCATTCAACTTTAGGGTGCAAATTGTAGTAATCTGGATGTTTACTTTCTTCATGGTGCTTCTCATTCAGCTTTTGTGTAAACATGCTAAATTTTCTGCGCATTCGGTTGCCCTTATGGCTGGTGTACCAAATGCACAGTCGAAAGATAATTGGTTTATGTTTGGCAATGAAAGTTGTACTCATTTGTAATGCGGCCTAGGCATATTTATCTCAAGTCTTCTGTGTTTTTTGTTCAATTCTTGCTGCCTCCATCTATTGCACACTTTGATTAGAGAAAATATAGTTCTCATGATTTGTGGGGTGCCTCCCTTTTGAAGTGAACCAAGTTAGTAAACCTGAACAACCATGTCTTACTAATGTCATCTTTCCAGTAAAGTACCAAATGTTTCTATATGTACCTGAGTATCATGTCTCTTTGCAGCAGAGAAATAGGAGATGAAAAAGGATATTTTAAAGAAAAAGTGGGACTGAAGATAATTGCATGTGTTCTCTAAACATAGCAGCTATCACCACTAATTTGGATTTGGACACGAGAGCAGCTAGCGACGTTAATTATTTGTTATTAACCAGCCAAACGCTAATGTCATGAGTTGTGTTGTAACATTAAGCCTTTCCATTTACTGCAACCACAACGAAACAACGCTACTACTGAATACTGAAAAGGGACTGGCAAGAACAGCACACGCGGCCGCGGCGAAGCGCGCCTTTCTTCTGCCCTATGCCGCCCAATGGGTGGCCTCTGGTGGCGCCCACCATGCCGCCCAATGGCCAGGCCCCTGGGACTTTTGTTTCCTCTGCACAGCAAAGGAGCTCTGGTCGTGGTCACTGGTCAGTCATCCACCGGTGTCCGGATGGCTTGGCTTTAGCCGGCCTTTTCTGGTCCACGGACGGCGACTCGCACGCACATGGCCTTCTCCGGTGACCCCCACCCTCCTCATCCCATGTGTCACTACCAGGAACCGGAGCAACCACTGCCCACTGGAGAGGAGAGAAGAACCGAAGCTCATTTTGGATTCGAGGCCTTCGAGGGGCTCATTGATAGTCGATTGAAGAAGCTCTGGAAGAACAGAATGCCACTGAAACTGAAGGTGTTCCTATGGCTAGCCCTACGGAACAGACTGCGAACTGGCGAGGCTCTGAAAAAGAGGGGATGGAAGGGAGACAGCAGATGCATCTTGTGCGGGGTAGAGGAAACGGTCGACCACATTTTCTTTGGATGTGCAATCTCCTCATGCATTTGGAGCTGCTTCAAAGAGGCTTTGGGTTGAGATAGGACTCCTAATAATATGAACGACTTTCTACGAGGCTGGCTCCCTCTAGGCGGTGCTGACTACGACTTAAAATTGTTCATGTTTGCCATTGCTACTTGGGCTATGTAGGTGTGTAGAAACAAGATGTCCATAGAAAAAAGTTCCCTTCTTCTGCTATTGACATTATGTACAAATAATCTAATATGCTCTTGCAGAAATGGGGGATACTACATGAACAAGATCGACGGAAGCTGGGTGAAATAAGAGAGCTTTTGGCGAGCTGGACGCAGGACTTCGCTCTCAAGACAAGTCAACATGCTGCAAGAGCTTTTTTCTAATCTATCTATTATATTATTAAATTATTAAAGGAGTGTTAAAAGAAGCCACCACGTTCGCCGAGAGGGTCTAGAAATTCCCACATTAATCTAAAAAAGAGAAAAATTTGCACCGTTGGATTTTATGAAGATCTAACGATTCAAACTAACTCAAGAGTTCATATCAAATACGATTAATAAATAGCTAATTTCAGATTTAAAAAATTAAGGAAAATTAAGACATGGCAAAGAGTACATGCTGAATACTATTAGTAAATAGTTTAATTCGGAATTAAAAAAATAAGGAAATTAGGGCTTAATCAAAGAGTCCATGTTGAATACAATTACTAAATAGGAAAATTCTGAATTATCAGATTAAAAAATAGCATTACCACTAGATAAAAATTAATAATAGCTGAATAGCTAAATTTAAAATTAAAAATATAAATTCTATTATATTATTAAGGGAGTGTTAAAACAAACCACCACGTTCGTAGAGAGGGTCTAGAAATTCCTACGTTATTCTATGACTGTCCAACTGTTGTCAGTTGACTAATTTTTTAGTATGTCATATTGTTAGTACCTGTTAAAAGTTTGGAAACGGATTATGCGTTCTGGACGATTGAAGAAGAGGGGGGCATGGGTAATACGTGAGCTTGATGGAAAAACATATGTTTTAGAATTAATCTGGACTGTTAATACCTCTTTGCAAAGAGATAATGTTGACTTGAATTCCTAGCAACTACTGGTAGCTAGCAGCACGGTGGTCGCAGGCAACAGGCTGGCAGAGGGAGCCTCCGACGCGATGTGCCCCCGGTGTCGTGGCACTGCCCCGACGTGAAGGGATGTCGAAGATGGATGGACGAACAATTTCGTGATGATGATGGAGTAAATAAACGCGATGAGATGTCAAATACGATTAATAAATAGCTAATTTCGAATTAAAAAAATTAAAAAAAAAAGACATGACAAAGAGTCCATACCAAATACGATTAGTAAATATAGCTTAATTTGTAATTAAAAAAATAAGGAAATTAGGACTTAACCAAAGAGTCCATGTTGAATACAATTACTAAATAAGCAAATTCGGAATTATAAAATTATAAAAATTAGCATTGGCACACGACAAAAAATTATTATTAGCCAAATAGCTAAATTAAAAATTAAAAGTATAAAAAAATTGGCATCAAATATGATTAATAAATAGATAAATGCAAGAACTAGAATAAAAAAATTATTGTTGATACGTGTAGTGATTATGAATCATATTAAAAAGAAAAATAGCTAAATAAATAGTATCAAATGCAATAATAAAAATCCAAGTTTGAGTTTCATGGCAAATAAAGTTAATAAATACTCCAAATTAACAAAGATCTAAATAATATTTGTGTATAGGATTTACAGCATTCGATTTAATGATGATCTAATGATCTAAATTGGACAAAAGAGTCCATGTCCAATTTAATGAGATGCAATATTTTAAACTACCAAAAAGTGTCTTTATCCAATTAAAGTTAAATACAGGGTCCGCATGACATAAAAACTCATGTTACCATCTATGTCTCGCATTAACCTTCCTTAAAGATGCAAAAAAAATGGCAGCAGCATAAGCGTGACAACACGACCATAGTTGTATTGTATTGGTACTATTGAAAGAGATAATTGCTTTGAAAAATCTTTGGAACGCCCTGCACTACGACGCGACCATAGTCTTTGCCCGAGATTCCGAATCACAACTTTTTGAGTCTCAAGAACGTCATGCAGTACATGCAGCTGCATGAAGCACACTGGATTCTACTCAAAATCATTGCCGAACTCAATCAATCCATTTCTTCTGGAGCAACCAAACGTCAAGATAGGGACGAAAAAATAATGATGATGCGCAGAGTTTCACATATTGCAATCTATTGCAAGACCATTGGCACCTTATGATTGTAAGTGTGGGCCAATGAATACGCAGACGAATTAATGTGAGAGAAATATCCGCTAAAGAACCAATGCTTTCTCCAAACAAGAATTATCATCATAAATATTGTATATTCTTGAACAACTTTAGTTATACAAACTAATCTGATGGTGGTCAACAAAGAATTATGATTCTATGGGCATATAATAGTTACATACAAGTAATAATCACTGGGATAAAGGGTAAAACACCAAAACCTACAAATAAATGTGACTATTATTAGCTCAATCTAAATAGATGCATGGGAAAAATCAGGGAGTTAGTCATGTGAGGAATCAAATAGCATAGATAATTATTAACATTATTTCCCCCATCTAATCTTCTATAAGTACACACTAGGCATGGAACACAAATGTGATCGATACCTCTAAAGAAGTATAGAGAAAGAGAAGAGAAAAAGATAAAGAAGCACCAAGATTGAACGGGTAAGGAAAGTAGAAAAAGGAGAATAGAAAAAGAAGGCAGGAAAAATGAGAAAATGAGGGCAAAAGAAAAGGACAAAAGTGAATTTATTGGTTTAGTCTATAAATAATATCATTAGAATGAGAAAAATATTAAATTATAGCCATGTCCTGTTGGACATTTGACATTTTTCATATATTCATGAAAAAATAGAAGAAGCGGTTCTACCGAACGGTTTTCAAAACAGCTCTATATCCATAAAAAAAGCTGCTCCATCAAAAAAGCCACAACTGAAATTATTTTAGCCACAGATACAGGCCTGAAGCCCTGCTAATCTATCTCAAAGTCGATTGTCTACAGTACAAAATCAAATGATTCAAACAAATGTACGTTATCGATGCTCCTCTTCGCTCAGAAAAAAAAAACCCTGAGGCACAATACTAAACAGGAAACTTCTCCATTAGATGCATCGGATGCGATACACACTAATCGATTTCAAATATACCGAGGAACAAAATAGAAGACAGAGAAATCAATAAAAATTGCTAGAGAAAATGAAAAATAAAGAAAAGAGTTAGAAACAACAACAAAGATATATATGGAACTATCTATCACCGAGATGACAAAACTCTAAAGTAGACCAATATATACAGTCATATGGGCTAAAAACAAATAAATTGTGCAGTAACCAAAGTGGGAAAAATAATAATAGGTTCGATTAAATAAAAAATTTGAAACATATATGCATTAACATAGCACGCATATATATAAGTTTTGTATAACATTTATTTACCAAAGCCAGCAGGAGGCCTCAACTTATTTTTTAACATAACTTTTTTTTGTCTAATCCATGATCATTTTTATTTCACTCCGATGATGAGTCAGGTCTAGATCTGCTAGATGCTACTTAAGTGCTCTAACAACTACACTAGATATATTTTCGCTAAATATTAATCAAAATATTGCAAGATACAAATCGAACTCCAACATCTAAGTTACAGATTGTTGGCAAACATAACTATCAAATACATATAAATATATTTCATAATTATAAAAAACTTTATATGAATACAATTATGTACAATTTGCTCCGTATTCAAGGTGATCCAAAATTGAATTCAATCCTCAAATTTAGATTTTGCAGGTTTAAGTACTAAAATATGCAACTATAATATAGAATAAAGCAACATAAAAAGTGATGATTGATATGAACTCCTATGCATAGAAAGCTGCAAGTATTATAATATTCAACAAGAGCAAATGAGAGGTAAATAAATTGTAAAATACATCTCTTCTGTCAATGTAAATATTTTTAAAGAATTAAATAAGAAACTAGCTACCCGCACTATTAGCGCGGGCCACCTTGCTAGTTATCTTATTATTTGACCAATAAACGGAGCCTCCACATTCGCTTTCAAGGCCTAAAAATTCCCACATTAATCGGAGAAAAATAAAAATTACCCACCACTGCCATTACGATAAAAATTAGCCTAAAATACCCCTGTGCTTAATTAAAAATCACTCACCAATGCCATTATGAAAAATTAAATATAAAATATCATTTAGCTATGTATCAGTTACAAATATATACTATTAATAAAAACTAAAGCTAACAACAATCAATCAAAATAAAATGGCCAACAAACGGAGCCTCCACGTTCACTCTCAAGGCATAGAAATTCCCACGTTAATCGGAGAAAAATAAAAATAAAATAAAATTACCCACCACTGCCATTACGATAAAAATTAGCCTAAAATACCCCTGTGTCTAATTAAAAATCACCCACCAATGCCATTATGAAAATTAAATATAAAATATCATTTAGCTATGTATCAGTTACAAATATATACTATCAATAAAACTTAAAGCTAACAACAATCAATCAAAATAAAATAAAAATAAAAATAATTATCTGCATAATATTATTAAAGCTCAACAAATCAAATTATTACTATAGGTAGATCATAGTTGAATTGTTTTAATCAACAATAAGACATAATTTACGATAATGAACATGATGATGTATGGTAAAAAAAATAGTATAACTTTTAAGTAAGAATACAACGACATGTAAATTTTTGAATTTCAATACTAGCCGCGCAAATAAGCGGGCTATACGCCTAGTTTTGCTTATTCTGGGAGCTGGAAGTGTTTTATGTATTTACTTTGTCTGAGTTGACGTGTAAGCTGGTAATCCCAGCATTTTCTTGTCGCGCAAAACGTTTTATTGCTTTCTATAAAAGCAGGACCTGGTCCTTTTCAAAAAAAAAAATGTGGCACGCTTTTTACCACGATATCGCACTCACCACTGCAGAAGGCCTAATATAAGTTCCTCACAAACAAGGAGAGGAGAAGCCATCGCCGTCCTTAGCTTTTTGCACCGACGCCTTGTGCGTCATCTCTCTTGGATCTCTCGTACAGCGGACGACGCAGTGGGCGCCGCCTCTCGCCGACGAGCTGAGGGTCCGCCGCGCGGTGGCGCGAGGGCACTGGCTGCCTGCCGGCCGGCCGGCGAATTGAAGCGCCATTAGTGCCGGCTGCTGTGGTGCGCACACTACTAGTACACGTGACAGCATGATCGATATGTGAGTGAGGGCTGCATCTGTAGGTGCCAAGTACAATTATTGGCAAGCTAGCGTACTGGCCTGCCGGCCGGTGTCGCCACTCTTTGGATCATAGCGACGTTTACGCTAATTTCACCATGCATTATGCCCCGGCCAACTGATCATCCCCCGCAATTAACCGCATCAATGCCTCAACAAAAATATATACAGTATGTTCTTCTGGCGATATATATGTGGCGTCGTAGCTCTTGACAGCGAGACCGATAGATTTTACAGGGGCATTTCGTAAATTTTAAGATCACTTTGTTTGTATCGATACCATGATTATTATATTAAACACACTGAATAATGACTCTAAGAACGTCTCCGGCAAAGCCCATAATTAAGTTTCTACTCAAAACGTAGGGTCAGATATGAAAAAACTTGCTCTAGCAGAGATCCTACTCCGATCCCTACTGTAGGGAGGCCCCTACTTCCCGCTCCGGAGCCCTTTCTCTCACAGACCGGTAGGGAGGCCCCTACTCCTCTCACACAGCTCCTCCTCCATCCCAACATAGCTCTGTCTCCCGCCTCCGCTTGCAAGCCATGTGCACTCGCTTGACCACCCACGGCGGAGCTCCCGCCCGCACGGCCGGTCGGAGATGCTCACATGCGGCGGAGCTCCTGCCCGCACGACCGGCCGGAGCTGCACGTACGCAGTGGAGCCAGCTGCTCTTTCATGCCGCCGCGCCATCGGGCCACTGCTTCTTCACTCCGCCGCACTGGCCGCCATCGGAGCCACCCCCTGTGCTCCTACACCTCCGCGCCGTGGTAGGGGGTTGAGGCTGGCAGCGCCGTCTCTACTCCTCAGCGCCGCCACGCGGGAGCTGGAGCTCAGGCTCCTTACTACTGTCGCCCTGATCTCTAGCCATCGGTTGGGAAAAAGAAGGGGGGAGTGCAGGCCCACAAGTCATAAGAGAAAAAATAGACACCGACTGATGGGCCCCATCTATTAGAATAAAGTAGAGGTTTGGTTGTAGAGGCTTGTTGCTGGAGTTGATAGCAGAAATCAAGGAACTATAAAGTAGTAGGAGCCATTACTCAATAAAGTAGGGACATGAATTAAAGGCTATATTATAGCCGGAGTTGCTCTACAGCAATGAGGTAGCAAGCCTATGAATTGCACCATCTATATATTGTGTCACGTCCCGTCTCGGATGAATGAATCGTAGAGTGGGGTGTGGTTAGGGTTCCAAGGTTGCTCCCATTTTTTGCGTCGTCATATCGATCATCGACCTGCTCCTAGCAAGTAGCTCGGATCGCGTTCCTTGTTGCTTGCACTTCTGGTACTGTTGCTGTTCAATTTCCTCCAAGTGTGGTGGTTGGTGGAGATGACTGTTCCGTTTCTGCTGCTACTGTTTGGATTAAGTACCATGCTGGACTGCTCATCGTGTACATTAACCACAAACCTCACTACTTGAATTGTCTGTACATACTAGGTCTAACCATTAGATTTGCGATGAAGAATAGAAAGTTCCTTAACAAAAGATGTGCAGAAAAAATACGGGGGAGCAGAGCAGGTGAAATTGTTATTAGAAGCGTGCACTGTGTGTCTAGGGAAGGGCAGGCACAAGCACAACCCACAAGCGCGCCGCTGCAGCTTGTTGTTGCCACCTAGAAAACTGGCGGCAAGATAACAATAACATGGAATAGTTCTGACAAGACGTCCAGCAGAATCGACATGACAACATTACAGCCGGCCCGTCGAATGAGCGACGAGAGGCCATCATGCATCTATGGATCGATCGTCGGCGATGGGCCCTAGCCGGCCGGGCAGGCGAGGCGAAGCGCCTGCCGAGCTGTTACGTTCCTCCGCCGGTCGACGCGACGCCATTGGAGGAGGATCCATCGGAGGCTGCTGCGAGTGCGATCGAGCGCGCGCGATGATTGCGCTCGCACGGGGCGGCCATTAATGGCACCCGAAGAGGTTGGGGCCTGCCTGCCGCTGTTCTGACTCCCCTCTCCTCCATCTTCAGCCGAGGAAGTACGCCGGCCGGGCACCTGCTGCTAGCTGCTACAACGTCATGCCCGCAGGAACACCGGGACACAAAGGTGGCTGTGCTAGAAAACTAGCACGCACGCATCTCGAAAAAAGAATCTCACATGCATTGAAGCACTAAATGAAGTCTATTTGCAAAATTTTTTTAGGGATGGGTGTAACTTTTCGTGGCGAATCTAATGACGGTAATTAATCGATGATTGCTACAGTGATGCTACAGTAACCATCATATAATCGCGCGGTCAAAAGCCTCATTAGATTCTTCAGGGTCACTAGCGCGGGGGTTATGAAGTTGGTTTTGTAAACTGACTTTGTTTTACACCGTAATTAGTGGTCAAAGTTTACTATTCCTAGCGCTTGGTTGCATCCAAAGACCAAGATGGTACCGGCACCTGGCCTTCTTCATGCCCATGATGATGATGTGGACCCTGGACCGACCTGCTGTATGTACACTTCTACTTGCCCACTGCTGAAAAGTGCCTACCTTGATCATGGTCAAAAATACCCCTGCCAATGTATCTATTGTTCAGAAGAGAATCAGTGCTCAGTACATCTTACTGTTGGAAGCGTCAAGCAATCCAAACCAGAGGGGAAATGAGCTTACTATGCTCAAAGGTTTTCTCTTTTTGTTTTTGATGACACTGTTGTGCTAGCTCAAAGGTTCTGCACGGGGGAGGCATGTCACATTACTTGGATTTAAGGCGCCCCACGACCGCGATGTGCTCATTCGCTCGACAGAATTGGGGACCTTTCCTAATATCTAATATGCTCCTCAAGGTTGGGTGGATACCTTGTATGACATCAGATGCCATTTCGCGGTCACAGGAATGGGCAAAGGCCATTAGGTAGTACATCCAACTCCAGTGGCGGATCCAGAATTCATGGACAGGGGGCTGACATCCTTCTTCCTCCTCCAGCACCCCCTCTCCTTCTTTCTTCTCTTCTTCTTCCCCTCATTCCTCCCCTATTTTTTCTTGATGTGCAAGCACGTAGGGAGAGCTGGCGCACCCCCAGCCCCCACGCTAGATCCGCCCCTGTCCAACTCCTTAATAATCTAAAACGAAAGGTACATCCAACTCAATGCTCAAACAGGAACATGCGTCACAGCGCAGCCCTCTGAAAGATTCATCTCTTCGGTTGGGTCACTCAACTGGGACGGCCGTTTCACAAGAAAGCACAAGAGCATGTACCCTCTGCTGCCTTAACTGTCTTATAGATCCAGTCACACACACACACAAAAAAAAACAATCTTATGGATCCAATCAGCTCTTACCTCAGGCAGCTACTGGCAATCTTCTAGCATCAGAGTGCAGAGAAACAAGTGTGGGTTGTCACATGGCAGGAAGAGTAGATGCCAGGAGAAGGTTTGTTTTCTTTACCTTGAATGGATTGAGACTGGCATTGAGACTGGCAAGCTGAGAAGCAAAGGAGATTGATTGGCGCAGACCGCAACCAGACTTCCACTCTCGGAAGGTGGAGTTTTCGCACTTGTGGCATTGATAAATTCGGTTTGCTGGAGCTGCCACTTCTCCTTTGTTGCCAAGTTAAGGTAACAAGGACTAGATACATATTTCCTCTAACAAGCTACAAGAAACAGGATTCCAACAGAAAGGAGCAGTCGTTTTCCATGGACCTTTCACCGGTTAAAAAAGATTGTTCAGTGATACAAGCAAGCCATGCTGCCGACTTTTGCTTTGAGATTTTGGCTATAATAAATCTTATTTGTCATTGTTCTCATGGTTAACAATTTCTAGTCCACACGTTTTGCATAGTTAAGTGCTTGTTGTTTAAGCAGTTGTTACGATGTGCAACTGTGCAAGAATGACTTGAGCAAGTAGCATGCCATATGAGCGGCAAAACAAACGCAGGCTTTCTCTAAAAAAACAAATGCAGGCAGCATTGGCAAGGGGACCCAGGAAGACGGTGCACAGTTCTAGAATGGGTTAAAATTGCTCTACAGGACATTTAAAGACAGGGCTTTTGTAGTACAGAGCTAGATTAATTGAGGGCCCGTTGATGGCAATGGGAGGTAATTATGACAAGACAGAGACAAGAGCAGAACTCCTTCTACTAAAGTACGGGCTTACTTTGGAAAATATGGCATGCCATAACAGAGGCATTTACTTTCATAGGTGGATCACCAGTGGTTCAGGCCCATATTGATATCACTAGGCTTGCTGATCCATGTATTTATGGGCCGCAACACTATTCTTGCACCAAAATTGGCCAGCTAGCGTGGCCACGCCACTCGCTTTTCCCGGTCGTCCGATCGGGCAGACAGACGGTCCAGATCAAACAAATTCCAGTCGTTTTACAAAAGAGCCCTCAATCTTTACCGAAATCAACCTGCAGTCCTCTCTTCCTCTTCCTCTTCAACGGGGCCGCCCTTGCCCGGACCGTCGGATCCACATCCACCACATGCACCCTCGCTTCAATGCCGGCTTCATTCGCCACTGCGGGGCCGACGCCTTCCCGCTCGCCGACACGTCCCCGGCGGCCACCTCGGCCCGTCCTGCGAGTCGCTCTCCAACCAGAGCCCGCGCAGATGCTCGTGGTACCGCACGGCTTCTGGAACCCTTCTGCCATCGCCGCATCCTGAAGTGGGACTGCCTACACGATCTTCGTCCCCTCTGCCTCGCCACTTCGATGGACGCCTGCTGGACCTCAAACAGCCACAAGAGCCGATTGGGCCTCCCTCGGCCGCGATGCGCCGCCGGAGGCTGCCGCGCTTGGGCGACTGGGGCGCGACTCGCCCTCCACTTGGCCGTCAACTGCGCCCTGGCCGCTGCGCCACGCGCGACTGGCCCTGCGTGGCAAGCCGGCCACCCACTACCCGTGTTGAAGGAGGCGAGCACCAAAGGGAGACCATGCCCGCGCGCCTCAGCATCAGATCACGGCTACAACTACGACGACGGACTCCAAGAGCTGCATGGACGCCCTGGTGGTGAACAGACGCTGCACACCTGTAACCTCTCCCGCCCAGGGCTCGCTCGACGGAATGCCTTGCCCGCAGGCAAACCAGCTCTCTGAGTCCTGAGCATGAATGTGGTTTAGCAAATCCCAATATCTGCAAAGTAAGGTCTTTTGCTTCGAAGAAGAATCAATTACTGAGATAATATTGTAAGCTTTCCATTTGATTCAATTTTAGGAGCATTTATTTTTTCCAACCCAAATTGATTCTAATAAGATGTCAAAAACAGAGTTCGCATGTCGCAAGTTCAGTTCTTGACAACATCAAAATGGTTTCTCTAGCAACCTAAATTTTTGCAGCTTCCATTCTGTTTCTGCAGACTGCAGCGCCACTGCCGCTTCCTCTGCTCTATGCTTGACCAAATGAAGAGATGAGGAATAGAGAGGCAACAGGTAGCAGAGGCAACTTTGCTTGCTGCGTTTTCGCCTACACGGTTGCGTCCTCCCCCGTGGTACCAAGGATGAAGAGGAGCAGCAAGAAGGCATTTCCACGGCCTAACGCGATTGCACGAGAAGCCACACTGACTGGCGACGGGGACGTGAGGCTGCTGCAGCGGCTTCAGACCCTCACGTTGATGAGCTCAGAAGGATGCAGCCACGTGAAGGACAAGGGAACGATTAGGAGCCAGCCATGGTTGGTTTGGGGAGAACACAACGGGGCTCCTCCCTGCTAGCATCAATTTCTATCTTCAGTTTGACAAAGCAACTAAGGTAATGCACTACACTGGTTGGTGCTGTAAGCTCTTCTTTCTGTGCTCACTAAGTGCTCGATCAAATGTCAGATAGACATTTCTTCCTGGTTATGTAGAAGAGTTGTGTGATGTGCGTGTGTTTGATTTAGAGAAACCTTCGGGTAACCTAACTGTTCTTCCCTTAAAAAATAGACAAATTCGTTGTTTTCAGTGATTTCCTTTCAAGTTGCTTATTTCTGATATACTAATGGATAACACAACTAAAACGCCCAACAACTAATTGTGTTTGTTGATCATATGCCAAGTTTTCCTATCTTTTACATGGCTTCAGGCTTGTATGAAGATTCACATTCACTCGAGTCATAGCACAATACAACTTGTACATCTGCAGTGGAAGAAAGCGCATGTCTTTGGCCACTCTATGGGTTACTCCTCCTTGCTCTGCCGCGCCTTTCAATTTTGGGATCCTGTTTCTCAAATGTGTGATCTATAGGCATTGACCCTACTGTTCTTGCAACCAGGTGCGCAGATTTCTTGCAAGCTATGTTTTCCAAAGGCACTGAAACTCTGATATCCTTCTACATATTTGTGGAACTGAATGCAACTCAGGTATCCTCGTACATATCTGTGGAACTGAATATGCCCAATGTTGTGAGATACAAGATATACTGCGAGAGGCACAGATGATAATTTTCAACTGTTCGTGCCACAACGGCACAACCTAAAGGTTTTTCAAAATACATATCAATAACATCCGTTGTTACATACTCTGCTCAAAATATTAAAAACTCTTGTACATTTCCGCTACTCATCCTAAAAAAAAGTTCAATAACTGTACAAAGAGCAATTCATCTTTTTTCTTTTTTGCAAAATAGGGTAGATTATACTATATTAATAAAGCACAGTTCATCCCCTTTTGCATAAAGGACCCTATAAGAAATATAAATTACATCGAGGTCAGTCCGGTAGCAAATCCACCCGTCGCCCCTATCTCTCTCAAAAAAAGACCACCCGTCGCCATCGCCGTAGACTCCAAAGCATTTGTTCATACTCATCCAAGTATAAAGAAAAATAAAAGAAAGAAAAGCTAACGATGGTCATGCGCGGCAACGCCGCGAGCATTTCTAGTAAAAATACGATTCTAACCGTTATTGATTGCTGAAGATTTTGCTCCATTTTGTTAAAAAAAACTTCAGGATAAAAGGATATCTCTGCGAATCAAAAAACAGAAACTTGTGATTCACATGATTCGGAACAACATGTTGTATGTCTGATTGTAACAGGATTCACATGACTAGTAACAGGATGCCTGTCTGACAGTAGCAAGTTCAGAAACTAAGACCTCACACTCAAACAAGGTGTTTCTCAAACAAGAGCTGAAATTAGTAATTAATGTGACGACAAACTAGCTCTACTAGATGATACAGACCAATAACACACTCTACAAATGCTAGGCATCATTATCATTTTCTTCTGGCTTCACAAAGAATTCTATATGAGCGATTCGGCTTGTCTGTTCAGTTCCTCCACCAATATTACGGAAGTATGGCATACCTGGCCTGGCAAGTGAAACCAGGTGTTGGATTTTCAGCATCCCTCCCCTCCCAATTGTGACCTTAGTCCTACGATTCTCCTTCATGACACTACTGGGGATATTCGAGGTAGTTGCTCGAAGAAATTTGTATTTGTACCTTGAAGAAAACAGTACGGTCTGCAAATTAGCACAAAACAGCATACCATCTGAGCCTCTAGAAACAAGAAATTTACCTGTATGACACTTCACGGTCACATTGGAACACAATTAGAAGGTCGGTGTTTGCATAATAGGGGAATTCGACCTGCCAAATGGCGAAAGTGACACTGAGTTATAAGAACAATTGGAAGCAAATTGAATGATACAGACCAACTTGTAGCAAACCTGCAAGTCACCATGACCTTCACCTTTGAATACAACTGTTGGAGGATCTGGTTGCATTCGAATCTGAATGCTGGAACCTGGCCACTCAAGATCATCGAGCGCTTCTTTCAGGACAGCAGACTGCAATTTCAGGCAGTTAATCATATATTCCTGGTGAGCTGAAACAAACAGTTTGTGCATACTGTGAACAAATAAATAGGGATGCATTGAGCTACCTTAACGGTAAAGGTGACTGGAGTATTTCCCTCATGCTCAAAATTGTAATCCCAGGAGATTGTATCTGGAATTCGGGTTCTGATTTCTGCATATAGACATGCATCTTGGGAATCCACTGATCTGCATTATCATTACCAGAGTCCCTCAAATGAGTAAAATTAAAAATGTACTAATCTGCTTAAGTTGTCATCTCTGCAGCAAATAAAACATCTTAAAGTGAACAGAGGAGTTCTGATTTGCGTTGAAGTTAAGATGGCCATAAGATAAAAACTGAAAAATTGAGTCATTCATCTGCCACAGAGCGAGTTACACACCGATAACTTTCAGCAGTTCGTCTGAACAAACATGCGAGCTCTTAAATGTTACAAGCGTGGAGAACCAGCTACTCAGTTATCCTAAGAATTTCCATGACTAATGTTCCATGTGATCAATTCTGGAATCTAAACAGGCTCACTTCATCAGGCCTAAATGGGACTAGGTCGGGCCACGCGTGCAACAACTTTGGTCAGGTATACGAGCACAACATCAGCAGCAGAGGGCGTGATACGTACTTGAGGAGAAGCTGCATGTCAGGTCCAGGGTACCGGATCTCGACCGCGGACGCATGCCCCGGTGCTGAGAAGATGTTGAGGCAGTCGACGAAGAGCCCCAAGCTAAGCCCGAAGCGCTCCCGCCCTTCCCCCGCATACTCGTACTCCACGAACAGCTGCAATAAGAACAGGAAATAAAAATCTCCAAACAAGTCAGGCAGACCCCGGGCGCGCCTAGGCATAAACGCAAACACCTGAGGCGTCGTAACGAGGGTGGGTCACCTCGCGCTTGAGGAAGACCTTGGCCTGGAGGCAGCCGCTCTCCTCGACGGTGAGCACGATCCCGTGCGCCGACAGCTCCATCACCGCGTCCTGGGGGGAATGGGAGGGGTCTGCGTTTAGCGGCGGAGCAGGCGGGAAGGGGGCGGAAGCGAAGCGAGCGATCGATGGGCATGGGCTGACCTGGTGGCGCTTCCAGCGGACGGAGGAGAGCGCGTCGACCATGCCGTGGACGCAGTCGATCTGGCACACGAGGTCCGGCGCGTCATCGTCGCGGGCGGACGTCGACGAGCTCATCCCCGGCACCGACCGAGTTGCGGCGCGCCGTCCCAGTTTGCTTTTCGCGCGGCTTGTCGCCTGCCCTCCCGCTCGGTTCTCACTTCTCCCGCGCGAGCGAAGTAAAAAAAAAAAAAGTCCCGGGCCCCGGGCTTCTTTGTTGGGCCCAAACACGCGCGCGCCTGTCGACGGTTCATTGGCCGACGATTTTCTTTTCCTTTTGGATCGAGGTGCCGGTGCATGGGCCCAACAAATTTGCCGCGAGCTGTCTCGTCGGTTTCGGACGGGGGCCTAGCGTAGCGCTACTGGACAGCAGCAAAAACCTTGGTGCATTTTTTTGTTGTAGCCTACTACTACAGTACTACTAGCAACTCGTCACGCTTGTTGTTTGTACTACAGTAGCGGCATGGGCTCAGCGCAGGTTTTTGCAGCGTTTTTTTTTCTCTTTTGGTCGAATTCTTGGCGTGAGACACGGTGCCTGTGTGTCACAGCTGACAGGGACGTTGGTACCGTACGCGATGTTTCTCGTGGGACCGGGGGGCTCCGGTCCGGTGCATGTGAGGCCGAGCACACAGCACTGCGCTCCGGGACCCGCGGATCTGGGTGGGGCCGGCATACGCGGCGCTGGAGCTGGACCGCTAGCTCGTCGGCCCGGTCGCTTGCCTGCTCCGACGACTCGCCGGCCCAGCCTCCAGAGCTCGTCTCGTCGCCGTTCTCAATGGCAGCTACTGCACGCCCACGCACGCCGGCCGGTGAACGGGCGGGCTTCACCTGAACCTCCACGCGCGCCGCGCCGCACGTCGTCGGCACTCGGCAGCGCAGAAGCCCAGGACAACGTACGTACACGTCGTTGCCAGCGCTGCTCGCTTCGTGGCCAGACCAGCGGAGGCGTCGTGGTAACGGCCGCGCGTCCATGATTCGACACGTTGAGATTTGCGGCCGCGCGTCCCAAAGGATTCCCTTCTTCCGGCGACGTCACTGACCTTTACACGGATCGGTTGTTTATGACTGCGTCACACCAGCTAGCTAGCATCCTCGGCCGGTCACTTGTATCAATCGCCTCTTTTTCATCAGAGCTTTCTGATGAGCCAACAAGTTCGGTATGTACAGGGAAAGGAAAAGGAGCTGTGTTCGTTGATTGGAATTAGGTATCGAGGACTATCTATGGAGTAGGTCACTCTGGACGCTCTTTTTGGCGTTACTTGTTCTATATCTATATCATCGCCAAAAGATCAGATGGCACACCAATCGCCACTTGGGATGCCAAATTGAAAAGGACGAAACGATAATTCGCCACTTGGCACACCTCCTCCACAAGCTAGCATTAAGCAAGCATGCACCCAATGCAAGCCAAGTCTCTATGTGTCTACCGGCCGAGAGCACAGTCACTCAGCAAGCCGCCGGGCTAGATGCATGCCTCCCCCCGTCTGGCCGGATTAGTTTAGGTACATAGTACGTCTGTAACCGCGACCAGATTTAATTAGGGCTGCGATCGTGCTGATAAGTATAGTACTTACCCTTTTTCTTTTCCAAGGACCTTCCTGGAAAATTACAGCAGATAATGGAGCTCCATGTGTCCAAACCAAATTGATTTTTTTTTGAAAGACAGCAACCTCCATCGTCTCCATAAGCTTGCTTGTGTGCATCGTGTCGTCATCGTTCGCTACTGCTCTTTGCAAATCTGTTTATTTATAATAAAAAAACCCTGTCGATGGCGCAGCGGCCCTGGGGCTCGCAATCATCGTCTCTTGGATTAATAATCGGAATCACAGAATCAGACAGCAACAGTTCCGCAGAGATTCATCATCAGGTCCAACACCAACGGATCGGAACACCTCGCCTCGCCACACAAAAAGGAGAAAAGAAAGAGAGGCTACTACGTACTAGCCCGCGCTGGCCTTGCCGCGCGGTTCGTTGGAGGCACGCGGGGCGGGGCGCTCCTGGCCGTCACCCTGCCTGGCCTGGTGCCATGCCATCGCAACATGGCAACGTGCAGTCCGGCCGCTGCCGGCGCCGGGCGCGACGAACCGGTCGCTGAAACGAATCTATTCTCGTGTCCTGTCGAGGGCTCCATCTATCAGAGATTCAGAGCGCCAAAGATTCCTGTAACGGCCACAACGGACGGCGCCCTGTCGTCTGTCCCCTCTCCTACCCTACGCGTGGTTCATGCATGCTCGAGGCCCGCGTGGGCACATGGCATGTTCAGTGAATCACGCATCTGTGTTTGTGTGTGTGTGTGATGCCGCGGGGCGGAGACGATGCAGAGGGCACGGCCCCGTGTCTCTGGCTGCACGTGTCCGTCTTCTTCGTTCCCATCATGTCTTCCTGCCTCGTGTCGTATACCTGCTGTGCCATGACCCCGGCCCACAACGGCGCGCTAGCTAGTAGCCGTCGTGTCCCGACCACTCAAGCTCCCAACGGTTTGGAAGGAAATCGGTTGCAGTGATTTAGATTTCGCATTGGTCTTACTTCAATTTGGTGGAAATAGTTGCTCTATCAATCAATCCGATTTGGTCTGGTTTTACGAGAGAAATGGTTTAATTTGGTTTGAAATACTAATAGCATCGAGCGGCTGCGCATTGTCCTGCTTGCTTAACTTGTTATACTCATAATAATCTTAACCATCGGTAGCGCGTAACAATTAAAAGTACCCCCGCCAACATACCTATGCACTACTTGCGTGTCTCCATCTTCCTTAAAAAAAATTTAACTCTTCAAAATTGTTGGAATGTTTTATAATTTGGAACGGAGGGAGTAGTCCATTAGATTCGCGAAAAAAAAACCTTGTACAGAGCATGCATCTCGCAACGAGGAAAAGAGCTAGCTAGCGTCGGCACTGTACGTTAATTTTGCTTGAGGAGATCTTTCGTTCACCGAGCAAAGCATGTCGCTGTCAACATTATTGGGAAAAGAGGTACTTAGCCGCGCCGCTAGCCACCGACGGGTACTTTATTTCGCCAAAAACTTTGGCTTGATCGATCGAGTGAGCGATAGGGGTGCGTGCTGATGATCTGATCTACCGGACAGCACCTGCAGTAGCAGGATGAGTTTTTTTTTTTTTTTGAGAGGATGGACGGAGAAGGACCTAGCTCGGTCGTGGACAACGAACGGGAGGAACAAGGAGGCCGTGGTGCAACGTGGTCCCGGGCGAGGTAAGGGATGACGCCCCTGCGTGCGTGGAGATCTATGAGGAGGAGGGAAGAGAAACCAATGCAAGCGCCGAGACGCCGCCAAGCAAAGAAAATGGCGGGCGCGATCGAGGCCGGCAACCTCCTCCAGTCCACGGGATAACGTACGTGGAGAGACCCCGTGCGCACGCGCGTGTGGACTCGCGGGACTTTGCTGCCGGTGCCAGGCCCGGCCGGCCTGCCCCAGATGAGATCGCATCTGCCCGTGGGCGCGCGCATCTTCCTCCCCCGCCCCGGGTGGGTTGCGGCCTCCCCCGGCCAGGCCTAGCCGCGGCCGGCACGCCACGGCACGCTCGACGACCCGGCCGGCCAGGCAGGCGAGGTGTCTGGCTCCGTGCTCCCCGGCCTGGTCCATCCACCTGTCCGGCCGGGCCCCATGACTAGATTCCCCGATCCCGGCCAAGGACCACGCTCCTGTGTCCTGCATGGGATTGGGCGGGCTATCGACCGACCCCATCAGTTCGGCAGCAGGATCCAGGACGTTCCCTAGCGCGGCGCAGAATCTCTCGAGGACGTACGCCACACATGACACCGGGCACGGGCTCGCCGACGGCCCCGACTCTGTCTGGCTCGATATTTCCGGACGCGTCGCCGCGCTATCAAAAGGAAGGGGGGAAATGTTTCGAGTCCTCCTGCCTGATGACCCACCACACACACACCCGGGGTGAGGTGAGGTCAGGGCCGACGCATCTCGCCTCCTCGGCTAGAACGACGGCACGGCACGCGAGCAAAGAGACGGACCACCGGACGAGATCGGGCGGTGGGGCCCGGCCCCACCTGCAGCCACGCGGCTACCCGACGCGGTCCGGCCGCGGATCCCGCGTGGATTCCAATTCCCCCCATTCCAATGACGCGCGCGCGAGCCCATGCGTACAGGCTTCAGGATCAGGGGCCAGCCGCAGGGGCCCGGCGGGCCTTTGGGCCCCCGCCTAGCCACCACCTGCCTAGGCCTCTCTGCCTGCCGGGGCCCTCCCTTCGCTTCGACACTTTCGGCACCACTACTATTTCAATCCGGGGCCCTTTTTGTTTTCCCTTGCTCATGCGCAACCCGCATGCCTCTCCCATGCCATGCGGATTGCACGTTCCTTACCTCCTCCCAGGGCCAAGGCGTCCGCGCGTCATTGTTTAGTTTTAGCAAAACTATACTCCCTTCGTTCTAAATTATAAGTCGTTTTAGCAAATCTAGATGTATAATTTCTGCTATGCATCTAGATAAACACTATGTCTAAATACATGATAAAAGTTATGTATCTAAATTTGCCAAAATAACCTACAATTTAGAACGGATAGAGTATTTTTCAAGATGCATGTGAATTCCTATAACAAAGAAAAATAATTTTTGTGGTTGGCTTGAATTTCTCTTATTTCTCTTTACGAAACAGTTCGGTTTACGCTCTCCACGCATGCCCATCTATTATATTATTAAAGGAGTGTTAAAAGAAGCCACCACATTCGTCGAGGGGGTCTAGAAATTCCCACATTAATCTAAAAAAAGAAGAATTTGCACCGTTGGATTTTATGAAGATCTAACGGTTCAAACTAACTCAAGAGTTCATATCAAATACAATAAATAAATAGCTAATTTCGGATTTAAAAAATTAAGGAAAATTAAGACATGGCAAAGAGTCCATGTTGAATACTATTAGTAAATAGTTTAATTCGGAATTAAAAAAATAAGGAAATTAGGGCTTAATTAAAGAGTCCATGTTGAATACAATTATTAAATAGGAAAATTCTGAATTATCAAATTAAAAAAATAGCATTACCACTACATAAAAATTAATATTAGCTGAATAGCTAAATTTAAAATTAAAAGTATAAATTCTATTATATTATTAAGGGAGTGTTAAAACAAGCCACTATGTTCGTCGAGAGGGTCTAGAAATTCCTACGTTATTCTATGACTGTCCAACTATTGTCAGTTGACTAATTTTTTTAGTATGTCATATTGTTAGTACCTGTCCAACTATTGTCAGTTGACTAATTTTTTAGTATGTCATATTGTTAGTACCTGTTAAAATTTTTGCAAACGAATTATGCGTTATGTACTATTGAAGAAGAGGGGGGCATGGGTAATATGCGAGCTTGATGGAAAAACATATGTTTTAGAATTAATCTGGACTGTTAATACCTCTTTGCAAAGAGATAATATTGACTTGAATTCCTAGCAACTACTGGAGGCAACCAGGCTGGCAGAGGGAGCCTCTGATGCGATGTGCCCCCGGTGTCGTGGCACTGAAGAGATGTTGAAGATGGATGGACGGACAATTCCGTGATGATGATGGAGTAAAGAAACGTGATTAATAAATAGCTAATTTCGAATTTAAAAAATTTAAAAAAAGGACATGACAAAAAGTCCATACCAAATACGATTAGTAAATATAGCTTAATTTGGAATTAAAAAAATAAGGAAATTAGGACTTAACCAAGGAGTACATATTGAATACAATTACTAAATAGGAAAATTCGGAATTATAAAATAAAAAAAAATTAGCATTAGCCAAATAGCTAAATTAAAAATTAAAAGTATAAAAAAATTGGCATCAAATATGATTAATAAATAGATAAATGCAAGAACTAGAATAAAAAAATTATTGTTGATATGTGTAGTGATTATGAATCATATTAAGAAGAAAAATAGCTAAATAAATAGTATCAAATGCAATAATAAAAATCCAAGTTTGAGTTTCATGGCAAATAAAGTTAATAAATACTCCAAATTAACAAAGATCTAAATAGTATTTGTGTATAGGATTTACACCATTTGATTTAATGAAGATCTAACGATCTAAACTGGACAAAAGAGTCTATGTCCAATTTAATGCGATGCAATATTTTAAACTACCAAAAAGTGTCTGTATCCAATTAAAGTTAAATACAGGGTCCGCATGACATAAAAACTCATGTTATCATCTATGTCTCGCATTAACCTTCCTTAAATATGCAAAAAAATGGCAGCAGCATAAGCGTGACAACACGACCATAGTTGTATGTATTGGTACTATTGAAAGAGATAATTGCTTTGAAAAATCTTTGGAACGCCCTGCACTACGACGCGACCATAGTCTTTGCCCGAGATTCCGAATCACAACTTTTTGAGTCTCAAGAACGTCCTGCAGTACATGCAGCTGCATGAAGCACACTGGATTCTACTCAAAATCATTGCCGAACTCAATCAATCCATTTCTTCTGGAGCAACCAAACGTCAAGATAGGGACAAAAAATAATGATGATGCGCAGAGTTTCACATATTGCAATCTATTGCAAGACCATTGGCAACTTATGATTGTAAGTGTGGGCCAATGAATACGCAGACGAATTAATGTGAGAGAAATATCCGCTAAAGAATCAATGTTTTCTCCAAACAAGGATTATCATCATAAATATTGCATATTCTTGAACAACTTTAGTTATACAAACTAATCTGATGGTGGTCAACAAATAATTATGATTCTATGGGCATATAAATAGTTCCATACAAGTAATAATCACTGGGATAAAGGGTAAAGCACCGAAACCTACAAATAAATGTGACTATTATTAGCTCAATCTAAATAGATGCATGGGAAAAATCAGGGAGTTAGTCATGTGAGGAATCAAATAGCATAGATAATTATTAACACTGTTATCCCCATCTAATCTTCTATAAGTACACACTAGGCATGGAACACAAATGTGATCGATACCTCTAAAGAAGTATAGAGAAAGAGAAGAGAAAAAGATAAAGAAGCACCAAGATTGAACGGGTAAGGAAAGTAGAAAAAAGAGAATAGAAAAAGAAGGCAGAAAAAATGAGAAAATGAGGGCAAAAGAAAAGGACAAAAGTAAATTTATTGGTTTAGTCTATAAATAATATCATTAGAATGAGAAAAATATTAAATTATAGCCATGTCATGTTGGACATTTGACATCTTTCATATATTCATGAAAAAATAGAAGAAGCGGTTCTGCCGAATGATTTTCAAAACGGCTCTATAACCATAAAAAAACTGCTCCATCAAAGAAGCCACAACTGAAGTTATTTTAGCCACAGATACAGGCCTGAAACCCTGCTAATCTATCTCAAAATCGATTGCCTACAGTACAAAATTAAATGATTCAAACAAATATACGTTGTCGATGCTCCTCTTCGCTCAGAAAAAAAAACCCTGAGGCACAATACTAAACAGGAAACTTCTCCATTATATGCATCAGATGCGATACACACTAATCGATTTCAAATATACCGAGGAACAAAATAGAAGATAGAGAAATCAATAAAAATTGCTAGATAAAATGAAAAATAAAGAAAAGAGTTAGAAACAACATCAAAGATATATATATGGAACTATCTATCACCGAGATGACAAAACTCTAAAGTAGACCAATATATGCAGTCATATGGGCTAAAAACAAATAAATTGTGCAGTAAGCAAAGTGGGGAAAATAATAATAGGTTTGGTTAAATAAAAAAATTAAAACATATATGCATTAACATATCACGCATATATATAAGTTTTGCATAACATTTATTTACCAAAACCAGCAGGAGGCCTCAACTTATTTTTTAACATAACTTTTTTTTGTCTAATCCATGATTATTTTAATTTCGCTCCGATGATGAGTCAGGTCTAGATCTGCTAGATGCTACTTAAGTGCTCTAACATCTACACTAGATATATTTTTGCTAAATATTAATCAAAATATTGCAAGATACAAATCGAACTCCAACATCTAAGTTACAGATTGTTGGCAAACATAACTATCAAATACATATAAATATATTTCATAATTATAAAAAACTTTATATGAATACAATTATGTACAATTTGCTCCGTATTCAAGGTGATCCAAAATTGAATTCAATCCTCAAATTTAGATTTTGCAGGTTTAAGTATTAAAATATGCAACTATAATATAGAATAAAGCAACATAAAAAGTGATGATTGATATGAACTCCTATGCATAGAAAGCTGCAAGTAGTATAATATTCAACAAAAACAAATGAGAGGTAAATAAATTACAAAATACATCTCTTCTGTCAATGTAAATATTTTTAAAGAATTAAATAAAAAACTAGCTACCCGTGCTATTAGCGCGGGCCACCTTGCTAGTTCCTAGAAGAAGGTAGTGGTAGAACACGTGTCAGTACGCAAACATAAGCCGATCGGCGGTAGGATGACAATGGCGAGTGGACGGTAGGTATTTTTGGCGCGTCCGAGCAACGCAACACCACGCCACGTCGTGCGCAGACATGCGAGGATTGTCGAGCGGTAGAGGGTGCCATGGCATGGCGTGGCGTGGCGACGAGAGGATGAATGCACGTGAGGTGGCAGAGAGCGGTGACACCACCAAAGTTCATGAGTAAGGTATTATGGCGTGTATTGATGATATTATGCCTAGCGACAAATTAAAGATCGATAACGTAGTCGAATGGACTTGTATTACATAAGCTTCAATCTCATGCGGTGGGGCTTCGTCAAGGCACTGAATCTCGTCGCGTGTGCTCTTCAATTCACTTTTCTGAATGGATAAATGGATAATGATGCGATCGTTGAGCAAATTTATTCCCTCGTGGTTCACTGCGTTGGTTGATCGGTGGTGGAGTGCAGTTCATGGCGTGATCTGGCCGATGGCGGAGAGCGGTGTCCAACGTCAGTAAAGCGATCATGGAGGGTGTCGTGGCAATGAGGAACAATGGTGTTGAGGTGGTGAAGGCCCATGACACTACCAAAAGATTATGAATAAGGTAGTATGTCTACACGCATGCCCACCTTAGCGAAAGAACGGAGCGACAAACATGATGGTCATGAGATCGGTTGATCGATGGTGGGAGTTGCTATGCATTGTAGGGTGGTATGACATGAGAGTTGGTGCAAAAGTAAGGTGCTAAAGACCGGTGACACCACCAAAGTTGTTGGATAAGGCATATTTTTGGAATATCCAAGCAACTTCGCATTTGAGGCAAATGGCATCGTGAGAACAATATCGTGCCAAACGTGAGCCAATAATCTTGTTTGGCAGCAATGCTATCTTTTTTTGCAAACAAAATATCTTGTTTCGACCCCTTGATTTTAGTTGGAATGGTATACTGTACTCCACATGAGCAGCACTACACCCCTTGTTGTTCCACCCCGCCTCCCCTCTTCATCAAAATTGCCATCCGTCCACCAACCAAAAGATGGAATGTTCCTCGGTAGACCGATCTGAGAAAAAAGAAAGAATAAAAACCCTGCCGCTCACGTGTCCCTCGCCCGGCACGCAACTGAACAAGGGAGGGATCAAAGAACGTGACCCCCCCGAGCCGGCGAGCCGCGCGCACCCACCCGCGTCCAGTCCAACAACCGCCACTGACGGACGGAGCTGGGCGGCATGTGGCTGCTGCGCCTCGCGCTCGCTCGGCCGCCGCGACCGGGGACCGGACCGGACCGAGCCAGCCACCCAAGCGGCCCGGTCGCATTTCACGGGCGCAACCACCCTCCCCCAGTCAAGCCAGCGCCCAGCCACGAGGCTTCCTCCCTCCCCCTGAAGGCTCGAACCCTCGCTGGTTCACGGTCACTGACGTCCGGGCCAACCTCACCGCGACGCACCTACGCGACGCACCTACCCCGGCAGTAGAGGGAGGAGGGACGACGCGAGGTCTCGCACGCCTCTGCTGCGCAGACGCCAGCCAGCCACGGAGCCAGGGCAACCAGGCCACCACCAGCAACAGCGAACGGCGCAGGGGGCGGGTGGGCCCACGGGAGGCGCGGCCCGCTATAAAAGGGGCCTCCGCGCCCGGCCGTAACCCTCGCCTCGGTCACGACGCGCAGTCGCCCGCCCATTCCGCATCTCGCCCTCCCGGCCTCCGATTGGCCGCCGCCCCCGCCTCCGCCTCCTCGTCGCAGCGCCAGGCCAGGCCGCCGCACCACCCCCCGACGAACCCGCGGGCCCTCGCCGCCGGGAGCACCTCGCCGTCCCGCCCCCGTCCTCCGCCGCCTCCTGACCGCCGGCGTGGGGTGCCCGGGCTCCACCACCGGCGACGCCACCCTCCCCGCCGCGCGCGCACCCACCACCTGCTCCGTTTGCGGGGGTAGCCGGGGCTCCGGCCTCGGCGGCTTGCAAAGCCCCCTTCCTCACAACAGGATCCAAAATCCCGTCCTAGACTTCTTCTACCTCCCCTTCCAGAACTTCCTCTTTTGGCATCCCCCACAATCGATCTCGATCCCCTTCGATTTCGATTGCTTTCTTCTTCTTCTTTGATTCATTCATTTTCCTAACCTTATCTCGCTAGCTCGTCGATCGACCCCTCATCCATTTCCAGTTCCATTTCCTTTTGTTCATCCGATTTCTCTTCATTCGCAGCTAACACCACCACCATCCAGATAACAATTTTACAGCACATAAAACCAACCAGCCAACCAAAATCTCCCAAAAAGAAAAGGCTAATTTTTCCCCCCAGTGGACTCTCCGGTTGTTTGATTTGATTTGACGAGATGCCTGCGCTCGCCGTCGACGCCGCGACACCTGTGGCGCACGCCTTCGCGTCCTGCGACGCGGCGCGCTTCCCGGCCGCCCCGCTCATGGCCGACAAGCCCGAGGCGGCCGCGTGGTCGCCCGACCTCTCCGCCGCGCTCTACAACGTCGACGGCTGGGGCGCCCCCTACTTCTTCGTCAACGACGACGGCGACGTCGCCGTGCGCCCGCACGGCGCCGCCACGCTGCCCGGCCAGGAGATCGACCTGGCCAAGGTCGTCGCCAAGGCCGCGGGCCCGCGCGAGGCCGGCGGCCTCGGCCTGCCCATGCCCCTGCTCGTGCGCTTCCCCGACGTGCTGCGCCACCGCGTCGAGACCCTCAACGCCGCCTTCGACTACGCCGTCCGCTCCACCGGCTACGGCTCCAGGTACCAGGGCGTGTACCCGGTCAAGTGCAACCAGGACAGGTACGTCGTCGAGGACATTGTCGAGTTCGGCGAGCCCTTCCGCTTCGGCCTCGAGGCCGGCTCCAAGCCCGAGCTGCTGCTCGCCATGAGCTGCCTCGTCGCGCGTGGCAACCCCGACGCCCTCCTCGTCTGCAACGGCTACAAGGACGACGGCTACGTCTCCCTCGCGCTCATGGCGCGCACCATGGGCCTCAACACCGTCATCGTGCTCGAGCAGGAGGAGGAGCTCGACATTGTCATCGACGCCAGCCGCCGCCTCGGCGTGCGCCCCGTCGTCGGCTTGCGCGCCAAGCTGCGCACCAAGCACGCCGGCCACTTCGGCTCCACGTCCGGGGAGAAGGGCAAGTTCGGCCTCAACGCCGCCCAGATACTGTCCGTGGTCACCAAGCTCAAGGCCATCGGCATGCTCGACTGCCTCCAGCTCCTGCACTTCCACATTGGCTCCCAGGTCCCCACCACCGCCCTGCTCTCCGACGGCGTCGGCGAGGCCGCGCAGATCTACTGCGAGCTCGCCCGCCTCGGCGCCGGCATGCGCGTCATCGACGTCGGCGGCGGCCTCGGTATCGACTACGACGGGACCCACTCGGCGCAGACCGACATGTCCGTGGCCTACAGCCTCGAGGAGTACGCGGTGGCCGTGGTGGCCGCCGTCGGCCGCGTCTGCGACCGCAAGGGGGTGCCGCACCCCATCGTCTGCAGCGAGAGCGGCCGCGCGCTCGTGTCGCACCACTCCGTCCTGGTGTTCGAGGCCTTCTCGGCCACGGCGCCAGGGCAGCTTGACGCCGCCGCGGCCTACCTGCTCGACGAGCTCACCGACGACTGCCGCGCCGACTACCGCAACGTCATGGCCGCCGCCGTGCGCGGCGACTCCGACACCTGCGGCCTCTACGCCGACCAGCTGAAGCGGCGCTCCGCCGAGCAGTTCAAGGAGGGGGTCCTGGGCCTGGAGCACCTCGCCGCGGTGGACGCCCTGTGCGAGTTCGTGGCCCGCGGCATGGGCGCGCCCGAGCCGCCGCGCACCTACCACATCAACCTGTCCGTCTTCACCTCCCTGCCGGACATGTGGGCCATCGGGCAGCAGTTCCCCATCCTCCCGATCCAGCGCCTGCAGGAGCGCCCGGCCGTCGACGGCGTGCTCTCGGACCTCACCTGCGACAGCGACGGCAAGGTGTGCGAGTTCATCGGCGGGAGGCACAGCCTGCCGCTGCACGAGCTGCCCACCCACGCGACCCGCGGCTACTACCTGGGCATGTTCCTCGGGGGCGCCTACCAGGAGGCCCTCGGCGGGCTGCACAACCTCTTCGGCGGGCCGAGCGTGGTGCGCGTGTCGCAGAGCGACGGGCCGCACTGCTTCGCGGTGACGCGCGCGGCGGCGGGGCCGTCGTGCGCCGACGTGCTCCGCGCGATGCAGCACGAGCCCGAGGTGATGTTCGAGGTGCTCAAGCGGAGGACCGACGACGCCACGGCCGCGTCGCTCGCCAGGGCGTTCGGCGCAATGCCGTACCTGGTGTTCGACCCCGAGGCCGCGGTGATGTCCAGCGGGGAGAGCAGCGGCATGAGCAGCGACTCGGAGGGGTCGGCCGCCGGCGCCGCCGAGGAAGATGATGAGGAGTGGGAGTTCATGCGCGGGCTCACCGTCTGACGCTCATGAAGCAGCAGCGGCAGCAGCAAGTTTGTGAGTCGCCGGCCGGCGTTGGTACCCTAACCCTCCGCCCGGTGTTGTATCGTGTCATGGTCGTAGTAGTCGGGTGTCTCGTCTCGTCGTCGCCGGAGTTCTTGGCGCCACTTTTTTATTCCGAATGCGTCAGTTGTCCACTGCTCGCCTTTTTTTTTCTTGGGAAATAAGAAGGAACAGAGTTTCCCTGCAACTCTTGTCCCGTTTCATTTCCCCCCCTCTCAATTAGTATTGAGCTGTGTCTATGGGATAGATGTCCATTGTTGCTTCATTTGTTTCTTATTCAGACCGGAAGCAAGGACAATAATTCAGAAAAAAGGTTCTCAAAATCTTGTCTGTTGCTGTGATTCTTCCTCCTCTTTCTTTCGCTTTGAAAATGTTTTTTTTTGAAAAGGTCGATTTGAAAATGTTATCAGCAATCTGGACCAGCAATCTACTGGAAACCTCGAGCGGTGTGGTTCCATTTGTCCCTGCGCTTTCCTGACTCCCGAGAGGGGAGAAAGAAAAGGTGCTTTCCAAGATTCTGATCGGGCACCAGCAAGACAAACCCAAAGCCAGGACGGGCGAGGACGGTATTCGAGCCCATCGCGGCTGCATCCGCATCATCCGTCGCCTCGCCTCGTCGGAGACGTGCTAGCAGCCGGGGCCGCTGCTCTGCTCCCGTTGCATGTCATGTCAGCCTCGCCATGGACTATGGTAGGTGATGGGGCGAAGTTGCTGGGCGACCTGCTGGTTTGTTCTCGAGCGCGACTGGGATTGGGATCCCATCCCGGCCCGGGGGTAGGTGACAGCGCGCGGCTCCGGGTGGCGCCGCTCGGCTCGGGTGCCGGTTAAACTATGACCGGTTGCGTGTCGCCGCCGGCGCCGGCGCCGGCGCGGCGTTCGGGGGACTCCGGGCGGACACCTGTGGCATCTGTCGCAGGAGCGGGAAGAAGCTTGCATTTTAAGCAGAATCTGGAACGCAATTTGGCGCGGCACATTGTGCTCCGTACAGTTGCGGCGTCGTGACCACAAGGGTTGCTGTCATCTGAATCTTTCTTTATTTTTTTTACATGCCAGATGATCAGGTTTGGCCGATCCCGGCGCGCGATCCCGGCCGCTCGTTTCCCGATCAGGTTTGGCCGGAGCCCTCGAGGAGCATGTGGTGTGTTCCCAGCCAAGAGGAAGGATCGCCCTCGCCCAGTGGTTGGCACAGGCAGGCGGCAGCAGCGCGGGGTCGCGAGAGAGGATAGTCGGCCATCCATCCCCCTCCTCCATGATCCCAGTTGGGCCGTGAGTGAGATTCCAGATCCAACACCTGCCGACCCTGTCCTGATCACGCCCAGGCAAGGCACAAAACATGTCAAGCTCCCGGCCAAGAAAACCCAAACCGAAACCCTCTCCCTCCCCTCCCCTCCCCTGCCACTTGCTGTCTGCGTGAGCTGGTGGCTCGGTGCCGAACTGCAATGAACTCCAACTGCACAGGTGTTGTGCTCGTATTCGATGCGCCTTTCAGAATTTATCTGGGGTAAAGTCTGAATAACTTGGGGTTGGGGGCACGGCTGTCTGTCTGAAGAACCTTCTTTGCCCTTCTCGACAGTCATACTGGTGTCCATCGGGTGTTCGATCGCCGGCTCATCGTGTCGCTGTAATGCTTGCGCTGTTGGGGTTATTCGATTCCGCTCATTGGAGGTTGCATTTATCTGTCGACCACCACCGTTGACAATGATCGAATAAGTTCACACGTTCTGACTTCTTCGGAGGTCGATAATTCAGCAAGTGTGCGCACGAACTCTCTCTCTCATTTACTTTGCCCCTGTGGTAATGCTAAGAGTATGACAAGAGAAAACTTAAAGGTAGGTAATGCTGAAGTTTATTTATAAAACACGTATACACCCTTTTTCCTTTCAATTAATAGGTATCACGAGATTTCGTTTGAATTACCGTGATAGTTTACCTTCTCACGACCTACAATCATGAGGAGATGTAATGCAATGGCAGTTCCTTCTTCTGCATGTGCATCTCCAACAGAAGAAAGGGTCAGGAAAGGCACTGATGGGACTTGGTTAAAAGTGCACACAGGATGTGAGGAGGATCAGAGGGAAGCAGCGGTTCAGTTCAAAAGAACTCAAGACAAATACGGAGTCTATGGTATTCCTTCTCTCTTTTAGCAATCGGTGGCAACAGCATCCTATACTGGGAGCTATTACTTTTCCTGCTTAGGTGAATAATCTACTGGTTCTTTTCTTCACGGAGATGAACTCTTCATGCAGTTGCTTCTTCGGACATCTGAAATCTTTGGAACATTTCTATGATAGGCATGCCCGTAAAAGGAATGCTTCGTGCAATTGTGCTTGCTGTCATCAAATTGCAGACTTGCACTACTGATGGTGCAGGGTCAGAATTTCCTCAGAAGTTGCGCGGTCAGAATTTTTGCATGGTCAGAAGCAGCTCATCATGATGCGGATTGCAGGTCATCCAGACCTATGTCAAGTTTCATCAGATAGAAAAAAATCTCTCCTTATAATGTTATACTGGGCAGAGTTCCTGAGTGTTCTCCAAAAAACGGTGAACAGATAAAATAACAAAAGGGTTGAACTTAGAACAAGAACATATCAGCTTCTCTGGTCTGGTCTAAAAGCTTAGGACTCAGGGACAAGGTCAAGGGAAACAAGGATGTCCATACCTAAAGTGCAAATGCGACATCAAGTCATCAAGAATGCCATGGACTGAGACTGTTCAAACTCAACCTTTTCAAATTTCAAGTCATGCTTACGCCGGCAGCTGTATAGTTTTGTTCACAATGGCGGAGCTTGATCGAAGAATGAGGGGGGGCACCCTTTCTGCTACAGTAATGAACAGTGTTAAAATCGCTGTTCATCTAGTGTAAAACCCCCCTGCCCCTCTTTGGCCCTAATGAAGCTCCGCCACTGTTTGTGCATACCAAATGCAGAGTGACCATTGGCAGGTGCAGGTGCACCTCATCACAATTATACCAGTTTATGAACTGTAACCACATGCCTGTCCGTCTGGAATCTGGGTATAAATCTCAGACAGCAAAAGCTGCAGGGCCCGATGCATTTCATCTCCTTGCCAGACAAATCAAAATTGTCCTCCTGCTGTTTCGTTTCAAACTGCATTATCCGGTCGATGAAAAAGTTCAGCATCCGGTCCGATTCGAAAAACTCAACCTGAGCTAGAAAGATCAGTACGTTTCCGGACAGAGGACATGGCGAAACGGTTGGTGAGCGGTTTTTGCTGGAGCGACTTCAGAAATGTTTGGTAGCACTTGAAAACGGCACAAGCATGTTTGAACTTGGACACTGCTACCAGCCAAACGATCATCATCAGCTGTTGAGGCGCCATGGACCGCCGACTTTGGGGTACAATTCGTTGAAAAGAGCAGCGAGTTTTCAGTCCCTGAGACGCTCATATGCGACATCGCTGCAGCAGCATGTCTGCTTGACTGCTTGCATTGGACTTGATCTCCTAAGAGGCTAAGACTGTTGAGGTTGCGTTTGACTGTTTCTGATTGGCCGGGTTCCTAATCCGAGACTTTTCGACACTAATTTTACACGAGTTGTGAGGGAAACAGTTGGAGCATTGAAGCTTCAGGTTGCATCTCGTGCACTAGAAAGTTGGAAGTTCGCAATGGCACGTGTGTAGCTGTTTACTATAGATGGTTGGTAGCAGTGTTGAATTCACTATTCAGGATAGCAAAATGATGGGCTGATGAAGACTGGCGGGTCTGTCTGACTGTAGGTCATGTATCGAACCAATTGCAGCTGAATGGTTCATACTGAAGTGCGTATTTTTTCAAAGCAGAAATAGTAAAACTTGTCTGCATCTTGTTGTGCTATTACAAAACATGGTCATGTGAATGTTTCCTTGGAATAAAAGAATCTGCATTGCAGAAATTCAGTCAGGCTTTAATTTTCAGTGAACTGGGTGCAGCATTCAGATTGTTCGAAATGTGCTGTTAATTATACTTTAAAATACTTTTTTTCTCGAATATGTAGGAGAGCTGCGCGTCATTGTATTGTATTAAGAAGAAGATAGTTGTTTACAATGCACGGCACGTGTAGGCCCTGCCGCTTTATACCGACTACTCACAAAAGAAACTACCTAGTTTACGTGCTCCTGCAAGGATCCAAAGGTCTCAACGCCGCATTATCCTTTATTCCTATAATATGCTCAATATAGGAGTAGGTAAGATTATTAACATGGATTAAAATCGATAGGATCAGCAGCAACATTTTTTTTTAGAACTTGCCTACCAACTGCCGGAGCGAGCAAGTGGAAATCGGCTAGGTTTCGTCGTCTGAATTTCGTCGTCCATGGAATCATGGGATGACGAAGGTGAGGACGAAGCAGGGGAAACTCGAAACTGTAACGTGTGAACTCACACGCAGAACGACATGACTCCCCCGTCACGGTCGAGAATTCCTGGCCTCTATTTCCTGATCTTCTGACAGCGGTGTTCCTGTCATCATCTGACGAGATCTTCGTGGCCTTGGAACTACAACCGCGATGGCTACGTCTTGTGCTGGCTTCCAATTTTTTTTTCCATGTCTAAAACTGTTGCTGAATTGTTTGTGCAACTAGGCAGGAGATGTTGAAGCATTCCATGCCATACCTACTCCCTTTTTCTGCTGCCCGGCTGAAGACTGAATGAAATTTCGAGAGGATAATGTAATCTGGTCTCGTCTTCATCTCCATCTACTAGTAAATGGACCTGTCAGTCTTGTGCTTTCCGCAGAGCTGTGGTGGTTGATTTTGGTTGACGGTACTGGAACTAATATGATATCCACGAGTTGAAAACCAAGTCCAACGCAAGTTGGTGAAAAACAATAGTTTGACTCGTGGTTTTTCCGCGGGAAATTCTTCAGAGGTTGGTGACTGGCAACAGTGACATGGCGATCCGAAAGAGCCGAACGGATGAAGAGGAGGCAGCGGAAGAAGCCATGGATTCCGTGGGCCGGGCCCATGTGGAGAGCAGGCGCGGGTTGGTTCGGCCCAGGCAATACGCCTAGACGGTGGTGGGCTGAGATGCTTTGGAAGATGGGCCCCCAATAGTCCGTGAGCTCTCTCTTCATACAAACAGAATTGGCCCACTCAAAATAAAAACAAACAGAATTGGCTTGTTACTTTTTAATGGAATCCCGAAATCTATTCTGCCAGCAATGAATAAAGAAGTTTCAGTTTTATAAAAAAACAAAATTAATGAAGAACTTTCAGCCACAGATTTTTCTGGCCTTCTGTAATGAGCTGAAGAAAGCAGACGACATAGGGAATTCAGTAAACGTACTAGAGTAATGCGATGATGCTCTTTCGCGCTCTCTGGGAGGTAATGCAATGATGCTCTAATTATTTCCGGTTGATGGGTGGTTTGATTTCACTCGAGTTGTCGATTTCAGTCCTCCTTTTGACTAAAAAAATCGAGTGCATCTATTTTGGTTTTCATTCGATTTTTTCTTTGCCTAACATGGACAGTGGCGGAGCCACCACTAGGGCGAGCCAGGGCGGCCGCCCTAGGTACCTCTAAGTGAAGTCCAGAGTATATTTGTTAACAGTAGAGGTAGCATAAAAAGAGAAGAAGAATGGATCTGAAAAACATAGGAAGAACATAAGAGAACAGGAAATTGGCTTCCGCAGAATAGATTACTTGAGAAAGGAGTAAGAGTTCAAACAAGTTGTTCGATACCATTCCTCCTCGCACGCACTCAGTATTTAACTAGCGACTCTCTTGCGTTTACATGGGCTTGGCCTGATACGTGCGCGCAGGCACATCTAGCGAACCCATTCGTGCCAAGACAGACACTAGGCTTCCTGGTGCGGCTGCCCATAGTAGGAGATGCTTTCTCTGCTTCGTGGGTGCTGACAATATCCCCGTTCTCAACTCCGGCAGGGGCTCATGGCGGTGCGGCGGCGCCCCCCGAACGCGAGGTCGAGTGGGCTGCGGCCTCTTAAGTGGTTTAACCTAGCGCCCAGCCCAGCACTGCATCTTGCCACCAGATGCCGCTGCCAATTTCGGCAGTTCACCATCTACCCCCCCCCCCCCCCCCGCAGTCCCGCTCAGGCGCTCACGCTGGCGTGTCGATGCCGTTGCGCGACGCCACTCCACGCCCGTCCGTTCAGCAGCCCCATCTCGGCGCCTGTCGGTGGCGACAGCAGATCCCGTGCGCCGCCAGCGCGGGCGCCTGCAGCCGGGCAGCAAGTCTCGGCGTCTCGCTCTGGTCGTGCAAAAATTTTATCGTCGGCGCGGGCGCCTGCAGCCGGGCAGCAAGTCTCGGCGTCTCGCTCTGGTCGTGCAAAAATTTTATCGTAAAAGTCCGCCCTAGGTCATTTTCTGAGCTGGCTTCGCCACTGAACATGGATACATGGCATGATTAAATTGGTTCAAAAAATTGAGTGAGACAGATACAAAAATCACTCGGGCAGTGTTTAGATCCACCAAAAACCCCCACAAAAACATCACTTTCCATCACATCTCCATCACATCGAAATATTAAATGTAGCAAATGACCCATGCATGGAGTACTAAATGTAGGTAAATAAAAAAATTAATTGCATAGTTTTGATGTACGTTGCGAGACGGATTTTTTGAGCCTAGTTAGGTCATGGTAGGACAATATCTACCACAAACAAATGAAACGTGCTACAGTGTGCTACAGTTGTTTTTTCTGACGCTACAGTGCTTTCCAGGGGAACTAAACACAGCCTCGAGTGTCAGGTAGTCATTCCCAGAAAAGTTTCAGTCACAGAGTTTTCTGTCCTTCTGTAACGAGCTGAAGAAAGCAGGCGACAGAAGGAATTCAGCAAACGTACTGCCAGTTGCGATCCTGCATTCCTGACAGTGCGCCACTAGTCTTGCAGAGGGGATGATGCCATCAGCTTTGGAAGCCTAGCAGGGAAGAACCCCGTGACCGACCCGTTGCCATCCCACGTCACGTTGTGCTCCTATACAATTTTTTTTCCATGTCTGAAATAGTCAGTCTTGTGCTTTTCGCAGAGCTTTGGTGATGGAGCTGGTGAGATCTTGGTTGACGCTACTAGCTCTTTTATGATCTCCACGGGTTGAAAACTAAGTCCAACGCAAGTGGGTGAAAAACAATAGTTTTTTTATTTATTTTTGAGCCGGGAAAAACAATAGTTTGCCTCGTGGTTTTTCTGTGGGTGATTTTTCAGAGGTGGTTACTGGGAACAGTGACATTTTGGCGATCTGAAAAGGAGCCGACGAGCCAGGTATGCAGTAGGTCGAGGCTGATGGTTGATAAACGGGCGAAAATAACGCGAGGTAAAGAGTACTGCCTCTGTGTACGTCTACACTGCAGCTAAGGATCAACCACGACTGAAGAAGAAGGCAGCGGAAGTACTTCAAAGAAAAAAAAAGGCAACGGAAGAAGCCATGGGTTCCGTGGGCCAGCCCATGTGGAGAGCAGCGCGGATTGGGTTCGGCCCAGCCGCGCAGACAACAACAACGTCGCCTAGACTGTGGTTGGCTGGGAAGCCGAGAAGCCTTTTGAATTTTGATGATGGACCCCAATTGTCTTCCAATTCCAATTTATTATGCCGAAGTTGAGGCGCTCGGCAGATGGGCCCCCAATAGTCCGCAAATACTCAGGAACTCCGCTGAGGGCCATTCAGCATTTCAGCAGACTTACTGCCAGTTGCAACCTTCATTGTCGAAGATGATAGCGCGCCTCTAGTCTTGCAGAGGGGATGCCATAAGCTTTGAAAGCTATGCAGTGATGCAGAGAAGAACCCCGTGATCGGAAGTCTGCTGGGACGACAAAGCTTGCTAAGGCTGTCACGAAGATCAATGGCATCCAGCAACATACACACATTGTGCCTGGCAAAGCCGTGGGTTTCTCAGGTTCAGCTGTTGATTGCAGCCAGACTGTTTTCTTGATGTCTTGTCTTGTTATGACCTGATCAATTTAACTGAAACATGGTGATTCCCCATTATGCGTCGTTGATGCTCATTCGCTCTCTCTGGGAAGTAATGCAGTGTGCAGACGTTGTGATGACAATTCGCTCTCTGACTATTGGCGCGAGCTGCAATTGCTCATAGCATCACGGCATTACGGCAAGCATATTCATAAGCAGTATCTTGAGCCCATGATTAGCATATGGATCATGAATATTGAGCAGTTTCGGAGCTTGCAAGAAGCTCCGGGGAATGAAATCCACACACCCCACCCCACACCCAGGGTTAACCCTCAAAAAAGGGACAGGACCAAGGCCTCCATAAATCAATCTTTCATCATTCTGCAATGTGCAATCCCTGTCCATTATCTGAATGCAACAGGAATTCATTAATCCGAGATCCCTGATCCCAGATTTTTGCGTTGCTGCTCAGAAGTAGTTACTCGTGCTTTCGAATATTTTTTCAGTGTGCAGGGCTGCAGGCTATAGAATATTGTAGACAACAGTGGACCATGTCGATGTGATCTACGATGAATATTTTTTTTCCAGAAACTTAGATGGTCTCGTGAACAATTCCTTGGTTGTGTGTAACCTGTGTCTGATATTGAGCTCATCGTGCCATTTAGCCCCATCTATATTGAGCTGAAGAAAGGATTGGGCCAACTTTCCTGGCTCCCAGCTCATGTGCTCTCAGAACTTATCAAGAGTTTCATCAATGACAGGCAAAACCTAGCCTATCACTTTCTGACTAGAAATAGAAGAGAACTTCTTCAGAGGTATATTTGGTACTTGCTGTTACAATTGCTATTGGACAATTCTGGTGATATTTTTTTCTTCAAATGTTTATCTCTACAAAAAAAAATCCCAGGTCCCAATATACTTGTGTTAGGGCACGTTTTAAGAGGAAAGAAGGAGAGAAGAAGAAATAGCAGAGCTCAACCCGGAGATTAAAAACTGAAGAGGAGGAGGCGCATCCTAACTTGTCCTTTCAGTTTACTTCGTTTAAACTTGAACATAGGTATTCAAACGCTTACTCAGGACTCGATTCTTGAGGCTGTCTTGCTGCTGTGATTTAAATTTCTGCGATGGATTTTGAAGTTGCAACGTTTTTTTTTTTTGATAAACGGAGCGACCTGTATTATGCATTAAGGAAAACATACATGGGAACAGTACAAATACAGGCACCCTCGGGAAGGATACAGAAGCACAGGTGTCCCAACCATTTTGCACAAAAGACCCTATGAAAAGATGAAATTACAATCAAGTACTGAAGATCTTTTGCACATCCTGTGATCATCGGCCGTCGTCTTCGCCTTCCGCCGCCGTCAAAAACTCCGGCACCAGGGAAAGGGAACAAGGCCACCCAGGCGAGAAGAAGCCACATCTCCCAAAGGCTTCGAGGAGAGCCGCAACAAGAGAAAACCAAAAAGGCACATCGGCTGGGGACGCGCCCCAAGCTTCTTCGGCCATGGATCCATACCTCATACCGACAAGCAGCAAAGGAAGAACATGGATCCATCCACCCCGCAACCAGCAACCCGAACACCTCTCTGTAATCCAAACCCCACTCCGTATACACCAACTCCGCCGGCCAAACAGCCCGGCGGAAAACGACTCCTGTACAAAAGCTTACCGGAGCTGAAACCACCACAGGACCACCAGATCCGGAAGCAAACGACCTCACAAGCTTGTCACCGATGCCGGAGGACGTAACGGCGAGGTGGAGAAGAAGCCGGAGGACCTTATTCCACCACAGCAGCAGCACCTCCACCCTGCGCTCACCACCTGGGGACACAAACCTAGATAAACTAGGACCTACCCTACACAGCCGGGCAGAGAACCACCCGTTCCCCTCGCATCCGAGGCCAACCAGGCCACCGGAGGCGAGGAAGAACGGAGGTCTCGCCGACTGGAGCACAAGATTCTCTCGCCGCCTTCGCAGTCGCCGAGAGAAAAGGAGAGGCTTCGAGAGAAAGGGAGGAGGTAGAAAGAGAGAGCTTAAAGTTTTGAAGTTGCAACGTTGAAGAGGCAGTGCCCTGATCTTCAGTTCCAGAGGTGTGATGCTCCTTGATGTGGCTGAGCTTACCTCTCTGCTATGTGCTCTTCCAGATCTAGATCACCGGCAGCAGTGCAGTTTATGAATTATGATTCCTTAACTTTGGTGATTTATCTCTATAATGCCTTTCTATAATCCTTACTAATAATAAAATAATAAATACGCACCAGATAATTGTTAAAGAGAAATTGCCATCCCGCAAGCGATGCAGTGCGGCACGTGCGCGCCTCCTCCTCTCCCTCGTGTCCGATGCCTCCCTGTCCCTTCCAAACCAGGGCAGCAGCTCATCCCACCAACCCCGCCGTGCCCCTCACACTACTAGTAGCCGCCGGCACCGTCCGTCCCCGCCTCCCCGATCCCACCACCCACCGAGACCCCCACCACCTCCGTGGCCCACATGATGGAGTCCGCCCTCGTCTCGCGATCCGTTGGGTCCTCCTCCTTCGCCGCCGCCCCCAGGGGTTCTTTGCCCCCAGGGCCCTTGCGCGTCGCCACCCTCACCGGCGTCCGCGCCCGCGCCCGCCCGCTCCGCGCCGTCCCCTCCAAGGTACGCCCTGCTGTCCAAGAGCTCCATTTCGTTGTGGTTTCATGTTTTCTTGGTACCATTTTGCATTTCTTTCCCCATTTCCCAAGCGCGATTTGCTTGTTTATCTGCCAGTAGAATCGTGCGTATAAAGAAGACTTTGTTGCTATGCTTATTTCCTTGGGCGCGTTCCTCGTGTTTGTGACAAATTTCCGTGGCTTACTCAGGACTCGATTCTTGAGGCGCTGGCACAGGACGATATGCTCAACGCCGCGGAGCTGGTCCAATGGGAGAACGGCAAGTCGGTCAACAGCATTGCAGCTAGCCAGGGGATCCGCATCCGCAGGCACTGCCGGCCCACTGCCTCCTTGAAGGAGGTAGAGGAGGAGCTGGGGGCGCCTCGCAACATCCTAGAGAAGATCATCTGGGACAAGGAGATTGAGGTGGCGGAGGTATGCAGCTGTAACTTGCTGATAATAATTGTATGTATTAGGCAAATCAAGTGACTGTGCACAACCACCTGCTCACTCAAATCAAGTGATTCGTTTGTGTATAACTCTCCTTGTCATTAAACATAGGTCGCATTGATAATGCTCACATTCTGCAATCTAGATCTTTGACCATTTCTTTACAAAAATTGTACCTCCAGTAAATGAAAAATCTGCACTGTCAAATTATATTTCACTAAAAATGTAATAAATCTGTTTTCATATGGTCGACCTACGTACTTTTACATATGCAGCAATCACTATTTCATAAGCTTGAACAGGGTTCGATCTCAAAAAAAAAAAAACTTGAACAGGGTTCTACATGATGGTTAACAGATGGTACTCGTCTTGTGCAGGGGCTCGCGAAGAACCCTCTGAAGGAGGTGATGGAGGCTGCAGCGAAGGCCCCTCCTACAAGAGACTTCTATGGCGCTTTACAAGCTGCCTTTAAGCGTAATGGGTTGCCTGCACTGATTGCTGAGGTCAAGAAAGCGTCCCCAAGCAGGGGTGTGCTCAGGGAGAACTTTAATCCTGTATGTTCTGGGCTTTGATTGCTGTCAAATCTCAAGTCAGTTTCAATGGCCGGTTTTGTAACTAATATGTATTTTCTAATTGCAGGTTGAAATTGCTAAAGCTTATGAGAAGAATGGGGCTGCATGTTTGAGCATCTTGACTGATGAGAAGTACTTTCAGGTATTATTTTCAATTCATTTGTGTTTATGGGGATCATAGAAGCTGTCTCTACAGGACTCGCTCAATTTTCTTCATTGTACAGGGGAGCTTTGAGAATCTTGAGAAAGTGCGCACCTCAGGAGTGAAGGTACCAATACATTTAATCTTTAAATATGAGGATGATTGAGTTACCAATTGTTCTCAAGATGAGCATATTCTGTTGTATACAGTGCCCTCTTCTCTGCAAAGAATTTGTCATTGATAAGTGGCAAATCTATAACGCTCGATCAAAGGGCGCCGATGCAATCTTGCTGATTGCTGCTGTGCTAACTGATCTCGACATAAAGTACTTCCTTCGGATATGCAAAGAGTTGGGAATGACAGCTCTTATTGAGGTTTGATATATTCTGCAACTTGTTTTGCCATACCTACCCATTAATTAGAAACTGGCTTCAATGATGCAAAGTTTAACATTATCCTTTTTAGTGGAAAAATCATAGCTAACTTTGCATGATATAACAATAGTTGGTTTTTATGCTTCTATATCGACTTGACCGTATAGGGACCATCCTTCTGTGTGTCTTTTAAAATACTGAACAACTATTTTGTAAAAAAAATTACTGCAATTTTCCCATTTGCATCTTCATAATGAAATATTGTGAAACTCCTTGCAATTCCCTGCTGCGCTTATACAATGTTTCAGTTTTCATGTATTACTTGTTAAGTTTGAAGTTTATGTCTGAGCAGAAAACATTAGTGTGTAAACTCAAATAATCTGTAATATGCCAAGCTTAATTTCAATATTCTGGTGGGTTTTATACTTTAGGTTCATGATGAAAGAGAGATGGAGCGTGTGCTGAATATAAATGGAGTTAAGCTCATCGGCATCAATAATCGCAGCCTTGGTATGATGTTCTTCTGGTGCTTGATTTTTTTCTGAAGACATTTTGTCATCTTAAGTTTAACCATTTTTAGTCCACATGGACTAATGCTTTCCATTTGTGTTTTCTTTAAACCATTTTACTGATTATGTTTATTTTTTTTCTTGAAAATTATTCACATTGCAGAGACATTTGTTGTTGATACTGCAAACACCAAGATGTTGCTTGAGAAGCATGGGGATAGCATCAGGGAGAAGGGAATTTTGGTAATATCTATGATCTTGGGTTCATATTTGATTTATTAAATACTTTTGTCAGTTCCTAGTTACTTATTGTACATACTATGCTCCCTCCTGGGGATTCAGAGCACATATTTTTAGTAGTACTATGCACAAGTGGGAGTGTTTCTTTAAACTTAGAATAATTGTGGTATTCTTTATGTATCCCTAATAAATATCTAATTTTTTTACTTTGTATTTCTTATGCATAGAGTGAGTGCTCAGAAATAATAGTTCTGGGGCAGCCGAGGCATATTAAATGCCGCATTCTTCTACATGCATGTTAAAATTTTCACTATCATTTTTTGAGGGAGGGAGCTGTTGGAACTTGATTAGTTACAAGAGTGTAGCTTATTCAGAAATGTGAAGGCACTAAGATGCCCTATTTTCCAGTGTGTTGAACATATTTCCTGCCATTACGTCTTAACATATATAAAAACAAGTTTCTTTACAACAAAACAGAAACAGAATATATTATGAAACTGAAACAGACACAATTTATCTTAAGTAACTATGTTAACTTATGTTCACTATCTATGTTGTCGTTATATTGTGTTTTGATGGATAGGGCATTTTTTCTAGCTTGCTCCTGATTTCTTTATTCGTAGAGTTAGCCCATTAAGTTTTATAACATCAACCTTGCTAATTGTTTCCCTGTTCCTTTTTTTACTTTTCAGGTTGTGGGTGAATCTGGGCTGTTTACCCCGGATGATGTTGCTTATGTGCAAAATGCTGGCGTTTCTGCTGTAAGTTCTGCTGATTCCCTGTGAATTTAGAGACTGTCTGCATGACTTTATAAGGACATATTTTGGAGCACAAATACTTAATATGGCTTCACCTTATCTTTTCATTTCTGTATTGGCTCACACATTTGTCAGTTTATCTTCAGTTCACTTCAATTTTGTCTCCATAATTTATAGATCGCTGAAATACGACTCAGTGTTGACAAACTCGCTTATGCTATACATGCTTAAGTATATCGTAATACATTTAATGAAGGCTAATATGCCTTGCTGGTGATATTTTCTCAGTTTACAAGTTCCCTTCCGTGCTTGAACTGAACTAACTGAGGCGCTCCTGTTGTTGCTGCAGGTTTTGGTGGGAGAATCCCTGGTGAAGCAAGAGGACCCTGGACGAGCCATCGCTGGGCTGTTTGGGAAAGAACTACTGCATTGAAAGGATAAAGATTCTAGTAGTACTTGCTTTGAAATAATAACATGTGAGCATTAGTTGTATTAATAAATTCGTATGTCGCCATATGCAAATAAAATAATGTTCACTTGTAAGCTTCATATGATGTTATATTTTCTAGGACGAGAGATAAAAATTTTGGTGATTTCTTAGTATGGAAAACCCATTGAGAAAAATGAAATTGGATGTTGTTACTTGAGTATGCGTTTCAGTTCCTTGCCAGAGAAATAAAAAATTGTCCTCCTTTTGTTTCGATCCAAACTTTCCAACTGCGTTAATACCCCGTTGTTGACAAACTGAGACAACGGCTCCAACTCAACCTGGGCTAGAAAGATCAGAGGACATGGCGAAACGGTCGGTGAGCCTGTATGTTTGAACTTGGCCACTGCTACAAGTCGCCCGATCATCAGCAGCTGTTGCTTGCTGAGGCGCCGTGGATGAGCAGCAGCATGTCTGCATAACTTGGACTCGATCTTTTCGACTCTAATTTTACACGATTGTGGGAAAAGTTAGTCAAGCGTCGCAGGTTGCATCTCGTACGCTTGGAAATTTCGCAACGGCACGTGTGTAAATGTTTTATGTTTACTGCTAGATGGTTGTTGCTTGGCAGCAGTGTTCAATTCAGGGTGGTAAAACGATGGCTGATGAAGACCGGCGACTCTGTCTGACGTTAACGTAAGCCATGAGTCCGGCCAAACTGCTGCAGCTGAAAGAATGATTCATACTGACGAAATGGCATATTTTCCAAAGCAGGAATGAAACCTGACGTGATGAGAAGAAGGAATAATAGTTGCAAAATGTGATGGTGTGAAATCTTCATTCCCCTGCAAACTCAGTCATCAGGCATTGAGGCTTACCATCTCACGGGATCTGCGCGGCCTTGGGCTGTAGCCTGCCCTCGGTGGCTAGGCTACGTCTTGTGCTCATCACATCACATACAGTTTGTCTTTTCATGTCTGAAAACTAACTGTTGCTGAATTGCGCGTGTGACTTGGTACAAGTAGAAGAACACTTTTGGCACAAAATTCCAAATCTGCGTTTGATCAATACTGCGAGCTAAAAGATTGTCGCACTATTCCCTTAAGCTTTGCATACTCACCACCTTGATCTGGTTCTTTTTGTAGCAAGGGTGTCATTTCAGTGTCCATATTCTGAACCTTAACAGTTCACACAAAATGACTAGGATTAACAGCACATTTGGTTCAATCTGAAGCTTAGTGTATTAGAGACATGTGCTTCAAAAATGCCTCTTACAATAAACATTGCTGTAATGTTCATAACTTGCATGTTCACATTCATAATCAGGTATTCTCGGTCGCGAAAAAATAATCAGGTATTCTGACATTCTGGAAGAGTCTGAAACCACAATTTAGCATTGTGCAGTTTCCACTTTCCACAACGCTGAATATACTATGCTTGGGTTAAAGAAAAACAGACACCCATCCTTATGATGCTCCTTAATCTAAAAAAAATCCTTCTGATGCTTGCTAACAAATTAAGCGCTCATGTTCAATGGCAATCTCAAAAAAACTACTAGCCGATAAGCATGGAATGTCAGATACTCAGATGAACAAGCTCCATCGGACGGTTAAGGATACTCATCTCGGAAAATCTGAATTGAGACCACAGAATTAGCAGCCAGCTTTTGTCAGATAGAAGCTCTCCGTGCCATTTCTCCTCCTGTTCCTGCTGATCCGTCATCCCCTTGGACCCCGCACTGCGAAATTGCGTCTGCCTGCCCTGACGAGGACGGCGACGTGGTTCAAGCCGGCGGCCGCATTCATCTCCCAGAGCTGGCCGGCCGCCCGGGCCCATAGACGCTTTGCTGCCCAGACCAGAGCGCATCATCGAGCTGCTTTTGATGATGATGAAGAAGAAGCGACGAGGTCTCCCTCCATCAGATCCCAACTCCGAGCTCGAGCAGCGCCGCCGGGCTGCATCGCATTCCCGCTGTCTAGCCTCCGGCGGTGGTGCTGGCCTGCCCCGCGCTCGTCTGGTAGGGAGGACGAGGACGAGGACGAGGACGGAGGACCCAGTCAACCGTTGACCCTCAATCTACGACCAATCTCAGCCGCATGTGGTCGATCCAACATCCGGAAGGGACCCAGGGGTGGACGGTATTTGAAATACCGTCCACCCCCGGTCGGTGTTAAGGGCGCCGTCCGCCCCCGGTTGTCGGTCTTGTCGCAAGGACTCGCTGGCTCCACTGCATGCCGTGGCTGATGGCTCGTCGGAGCGCCGCCCCTCGTGTCCCGAGCGTCGATTGATTTCCTCCATCCATGCTGCTTAGGTCACACGCTTCAACTAGGGAAGAGGAGCCGTAGCCGTTCCATGGCGGCGGCGAACACGGAGAGTACGGCCGGTGTTCCGACCCTGGTTGTTGCGAGGAGCGCCGCCTCTGCACCACGGCGTGGCTCGCTCACCGGAACGCCGTCACGTCCGTGAAGTAGCTTCCTCCTGCCCCTTCCTGGCGTCCGATTCCATTTCCATGGAGCCCTTGCATGCACCAACAGCAAACAGTCCCAAGGCCTGTGTCACCTTCTCCGTCCAAGGCGGCTCGTTGGAGCGCCGCCTCGTTCCGGTCTTCCGGATACGCGGACACTTCCACCACTGCCAGGCGTCGCCGACGGTGCCTCCACCACCCGCGTGACGCCGGTCTCGCACACGATCACATCGAGTCCGGTGGACATGAGCCCGTCCGCGCCCACGCACGCCTGGAGGCGGAGGCAGCTTCCGAGAACAGCTTTGATCTGTTGGCCACGCGTCGTGCTGATAATTTCACAGCAGCTCCCCAGTACACGCGCAGCTCTGGTGGCGACGAGGAGATGGCCGGCCGGCTGGCCGCGGCTTCTGTTCTCTGGATGCAGCCTTGCCGCGTCTCCAGTCACCCATCCCCCATGCCACAATTGTAGTTCTCGGCACTATGCCTAAAGGAGGCAAGGGATGAGATCCATCAACGCCCAGGATGCGGCGGCGCTCCGGCGAGCCACAGCGTGCCGCGGAGGCGGTGTCCTCGCGGCCACTAGGGGCGGACGGCGCCTGAAACACCAACCGGGGGTGGACGGTATTTCAAATACCGTCCACCCCCTGGGCCCCTGCTAGTCGTTGGATCGACAATGTGCGGTTTAGATCGGTCGGGGATCGCAGGTCAACGGTTGACTGGATCGATCGACCCCATCATGCAAGCCCAGAGGGCGGGAGCAGGTGCACGGCGGCGCCACGCTGAAGGGTGGACGGCGAGAACGCGGCGCAGCGCGGTGGCGTTGCTCAGCTCGGGAGAACCCGCCGCTTGTTCATCACGGGCAACACGACCGCGTGCTTCGGTCTGGGCAGAGCGTTCATGGCCCCGGCCGCCCGGACAGGGAGACGGCCGGCTTCTGGTTCTGGGCCGCGTGCACCGATTGCGCCGGCTCGAGTTCGCGCACGGCAAGGAGGACGCCGGTGAGACGGTGGCCACGTCCCGGCCGTAGCCTGATGTCGCCGCGCTCGCCGCGACAGAAATGGCTTCCATCTCTGGACGTGGACGGGAGCCCGTCCAGGTCTTCCACCCTGCGCTCACGGACAATCCCAATGCGCCAGCGCTCCGGCGATTCACGACCTGCAGTAGGTGGCCGGCCGGCAGCCGCCGGAGTTGCGCAGGACCATCGGGCAGATCGAGCACCAATCACGCGCTGTTTGTTGTTCGCTGAGCCACGCCGTGCTGCAGAGGCGGCGCTCCTCGCGACAACCAGGGTCGGAACACCGCCCGCCGGCCATGGTACCTCTCCTCTTCCCTAGTTGAAGCGTGTGACCTATGCAGCATGGATGGAGCCATGGAGGAGATCAACTGACGCTCGGGACATGGGGGCGGCGCTCCGGCCAGCCACGGCATGCAGTGGAGCCGGCGCGTCCTTGCGACAAGCCGACAACCGGAGGACGGGGGGTGGACGGTGTTTCAAATACCGTCCACCCCTGGGGTCCCTTTCGGACGTTGGATGGAGCGCGTGCGACCGAGATCGGTTGTAGACTGAACGTCAATGGTTGACTGGGTCCTCCGTCCTCGTCCTCCCTACCAGACAAGCCCAGGACGGGAGCCGAGGCGGGGCAGCACCACCGCCGGAGGCTGGACGGCGATGCAGCCCGGCGGCGCTGCTCGAGCTCGGAGCTGGGAGATGAATCAGCTGATGGGGGAGACCTCGCCGCTTCTTCTTCTTCATCAAAAGCAGCTCGATGACGCGCTCTGTTCTGGGTAGCAAAGCGCCTATGGGCCCGGGCGGGCGGCGAGCTCTGGGAGATGAACACGGCCGCCGTCCTCGTCGGGGCAGCCAAACGCAATTTCACAGTGCGGGGTCCAAAGTGGATGACGGATCAGCAGGAACAGGAGGAGAAATGTCACGGAGAGATTCTATCTGACAAATGCTTTCTCTGCTCGGCCATGCTGCTCGCGCGCAGGCAACCAAATGCTGGGCCTTTGCATGGCAGCAGCCTGGCCAGCTAGGGTCTAATTGATTGGTTGCCTGGGCATATGAGGGGACCTTGCACCACTGCTCTATACTCTCATGCAGCGTGGGTGCTCGTGCTAGCCTGGCTCGCCAGAAACGCTCGATTCCTACATTTCTCGTGAGCCTGGCTCACGGCCTCATTTTGCATCCCAGCAGCCAGGCTCAAGACCCGTGCAACCATCCAATCAAAGCACAGTGGCATAGGCTCGAGACCCATGCAACCATCCAATCAAAACACAGTGGCATGCGACGAGCCTGGTTTGGACTCATGCAACCAACCAATCACACCATAAGCCTGAATGCCTGATGACTGAATGCATTTACAGAATGTGCGATCGTTCGTTCTGAATGCTCCACCTGTCACAATCTCACGGGATCTGCGCGGTCTTGTGTTGTGCTCATCACATCACATACATTTTGTCTTTTCATGTCTGAAACTAACTGTTGCTGAATTGTGTGTGTGACTTGGTACAAGTAGAAGAATTTGATGGGCGTCTTCATCTGAAATTCTAAATTGTTTCTCCCGGTCTCGTCTTCATCCATCTAAACAAAAGTTGGATTACGAGTGGTGAGTTGGTGAGATTTTATTTGGTTGACGCTAGTAGCTCCGACCTCTGAGTGATAATGATGTCGACGCGTGTCCAAGTCCGACATAAAAGTGGGATGAAAAGAAACGTGTTTTTTATGCGTGAAATTTTTGACGGACGCGAGGTACCGGCGCCGTCGCATTCGACATGACTCGTCAGGTGAGACGATGACGCAGCCTGCTCTCTATCACGGGTGCTCCTATCTATCTTGTGGAAGATAGATAAACCATCCATCTATAAAGCTCATTTAGTCTAATTATTCAATATAAATTTCTGCAAGTCTATTTAACATTTTGGTACGATTAATTCAACATTTTATTGAACTAGTTCAACATTTGATAATAAAATGTTGAAATGGTACAGATAAAATGTTGAAATTGAATGTATGAAATGTTGAAATATTAGATTCGAAATATTGAATGGCGACCGGCCAAGCTTCTTCTCCGGCGAGTGATTGGACGCAGCGCAGGCGCCGGCTCGGCGGCGCAGCAGCGCTCAGGCCGCGGCGGCGGCGGGGCAGCAGCGCGTGCGCGGCGGCGGCGGCGGCGCAGCAGTGCGTGAGCGGCGGCGGCAGCGTAGCCTGCAGCGCGGGCGACGAACTGCAGCGGCGCAGCGCACATGCAAGCAGCGGCAAGCATGCAAGCAGTGCGCATGCAGGCAACGGCAGGCAGGAGCGCACACCGGCGGGAGTATGCTGCGCGTAGGGGACGTAGGGGCAGCGGGAGCCGCGGCCTGCGGGCGTGCAGCGCCGGCGGCCGATGGTGACGGCGGCGGGGAGAGTGAAGGGAGAGAGGTAGGGTTTGAGGTGAATCAAGGGTTGTGATTGATTACACGAATCTCAAACACTGGAAGCTTTGGATAGGTCAATCAAGGTAAGTTAGAAAAAATCTTGCGGAAAATGGATATGTTTTCTGCTCTATCACTGTGCGGGCGCTCGCGTGCAAGGAAGCTCCTTGGAGAAATCTGTCCGTGGGCCGGCCCATGTGGACAGCTGGAGCGAATTGGGCTCGGAAGCTTTGGAGGATGGGCCCATCGAAGAAAAGAGGTGCTTAGAAAAAATTGACACACCCCAGCAGAGCGGCTTTTTATTTTTATATTTTTTAAAAATGTTTTTTACAGAAATATATTTTTGGTTTCACATTTTACAATTTTATACCCCTACTGCCCGGCAGGGGGCCTATCGCCCGGCAGAGGGTGGCAAGGACCTACATGTAAATAAATATAATTTTTTTTGTGCGGAGGCCTCTGGCGGGAGCCTGCTGCCCGGCAGGGGGGCGGCAGGCTCCCCCCAATATAAAAGCTGAGCCCCTTCTCTCGCACCCTCATTTCTTGCCCACGAGATCCAGAGAGGGAAGAGGGAGAGAGGAGGGGTGAGGGAGGTAATTCCACCGGCGAAACCCTGCCGGATTTTGGATCCGAACCGCAGGTAACCAATATTTCTCAATTTTCTCATTGAAATTTTTTTGTATGTTTAATTCTATTATTATTTTTTATTATTACAAGCACTTAGGGTTCGGATTAGTGGTTATAATTGAAGTCATACCATATTTCTAGATATTGGAATAATTAAAATAAAGTCTTTGGATGGCCAGATATGTCGAGCAAGGTGGCGTTTCAAGTTCATTACGGTGACTTCTATAGAATTACTTATGATTCCTATGGAGTAAATCTATCAGCATTGAAAAGAAGACAATGCAGTCAAGATAAACCACTAGAGAGGAGTTTTGAGTCCATACGGAAATGTCTTCACAGGAAATCCGACGGCAGACACGTTGTATCCGGAACGGAATGGACGAGTCCGAGGCTGGAATGAAGAAAAAATATTGCAACTTGTGTGGAGCGGACGGTCACACTTACAAGAAGTGCCCACAGCTTTCAGTACCCACTGCTGCTGCCGAGGCTGGACCTTCTGGAAATCCAACGGATGGGTCGGCTCCACCTACAAGAATTCGCCGCATGTAGTTGTGCACGACACATCTTCTAATGTATTTGTTTGTACAAAACTAAGTATATTGTGTATGTAGTATGCCTAAATGTCTTGTTTAATTAGTTGGCGGTGCGTATTTCTATAGAATTTAGTTGTAATGAATGAAACCTTCAATGTAATATCTTAGTGGTATCTTGTTTAACGTTCAATTTAAATTTCGTTCATTGTATCAAATTGGTCAGCCACAAATGCTTGGACACATGATTTGTGGCCACCTTTAGCACAAGCATCAATTAAACAAATCAAACAATTCTGAACGCCAACTCTACTTGACCGAGTCATGGAGCCACACGAGGTTCAAGGATCACAAAAAAATATAATCATTGCAATCAAACATAGCAAACATATAATTATTGCAATTAAAGGTAGAGGAGGCCTGCCGCCCCGTCACAATTTACTTCACAATCTAAACCGATCAACACCATAACACCATATGATACACATCATGTTATTTCTTGGAGGCCATAGTTCGGGGGGGGGGGGGGGGCATGAAGTCATCTAGGTCGTCATCCCAGTTAACAGAACTTGGTACTGGAGGTGGTGCAGTTTGACTTTTATATTTGGGGGAGCCTGTCGCCCGGCAGGGGGGGGCGGCAGGCTCCCGCCAGGTGCCTCCGCGCAAAAAAAATTATATTTATTTACATGTAGGTCCCTGCCGCCCCCTGCCGGTCGATAGGGGTATAAAACTGTAAAATGCGAAACCGAAAATATATTTATGTAAAAAACGTTTTTAAAAAATATAAAAATAAAAAAAAGGCCCCAGCAGAAACAAAATGCATGCCTTGCTTGGGCTGCGTCGACATCTCTGATGACCTTCAGTCACAGATAGGTTCCATCTGTGGCCTTCTCATCATGCTATAGGTAGTGATAGCTGAAGAAAGAAAGCACAAGAATTTCATGCTTCTGAGATGTGAGTGAGATGTCACGCACCCACGGAGATCGATCCAAATGGGGCGCACATGCGGCAGGTCGTCGGACGGTGGCGGGACGAGTTCGCCGGCGGCGGCGGTGAAGGAGAAAGCTCGTGACATCGTCTTTGGAGCCTGCTGACCAAGATCTAAACTGACAGCCGTAAAATATTTAGTATATTTCCTGTGCCATTTTGTACTTCAGAAAAGTCGTTTATGCAATAGAAATTTGTTTCTGTAAGAGGAGCAACCATATTCCCATAGAAAACAACAATCTGCTTCTGTAGAATCTGTCATGATCTAAACAGAGTCTGCCACTGCATGTATGAGGTCAAAGCTCTGAAAACTTCCCACACATTTCTTATAAAGAGATGGATCAACGCAGTGCCCAAACAAGGTCGAATTTCCACAGGTCGTGATATCATGAAACTTTTGATTAGCATCCATGTAATAACATCTTTGACGGATCAAAGCTAGTAGCTAGGGTGATAATAATAATGCGGCGTGCATGTAACATGCTCATGTATTTATATACGTAGTATATGCAGGGTTCACCAAACCGGTGGGAACCGGTCCGGCTTGACCGGTTATCGGTCAAACCGGTCCGGCCGGTACCAAACCGGTTCAAATTCAAAATTCAAATTTGAATTCAAAAAATAAAAAATCCCTAAAAGATTTCTAAAAATACTTCAAGGTGCGACGAATCTAATGGTGTCAAATTTTCTCAAAAAATCGTTCATTTAGTATAGTTTGCGGAAATTTAAAGTTAAATCAAAAAAGAAAAAAAAAAACAAACGGCCCATTAAGGCCCATGCTGCGCGAGCGTCCAGTTAACCTCACTGGGGGTAACCCTCAGCCCCGACGCCATCCCCCCCTCAGTCCGCTCCCCCCTCACTCGCGCTAGGTCCGCCGCCAGGACACCCCGTCCGGCGCTCGACCCCGGCAAGCCGGCCGCGGCGCGCGGCTAGCCGGTCAGGCGCGCCGGTAAGCCGGGCCGGTAGCGGATCTACCGGCCCCGACCGGTTAACCGCCTGGGAAGCTTGGTTTACCGGCCCGGAGAGGCGGTAAACCGGCCACGAGCGGCGGTAAGCCGCGGCCAGGTAAGATTTCCCCCCCTATGATTTAGAGTATTAGATGATTTGTTTTAGGATTTAGGTGTATGACTTAGGTGTATTTAGAATGTAGGTAAGATTTATTTGTATTAGATGATTTTTTGCACTATGTAGTAGGTTTTAGGTAGATTTGATTTAGGTGTATTAGATGATTTGTGACACTATGAATTAGGAGTTAGAATATTAGATGATATGTTTTTGTTGTCCATGTATGCAGATAGACAATGGCAGGGAGAGATGTTGTATGGGAACACGGTGAAAATCTTTATCCCGGATGGCGATGCAACTATTGTCATACGCAGAAAGGAGGAGGTGGTGCGACTAGATTGAAACAACATTTGGCTGGGCGCGGGGCAGAGGTGGTCCATTGCAACAACCGTCGGAAAATTTCTTTAAATCACCGGTATACCGGCCAAACCGGCCGGTATACCAGTCTAACCGGCCGGTATACCAGTATTTTTTAACCGTCAGAATGTTTCTTCAAATCACCGGTATACCGGCCAAACCGGCCGGTATACCGGTCTAACCGGCCGGTATACCGGTACGAACCGGTTGAACTGCGTATTTTGAATTCAAATTTGAATTCCACCGGTACCGACCGGTTTCCGGCCAAACCAGACCGGTATACCGGTACCGGACCCCGGCAGTTCGGCCGGTCCGGTAGGTAAATGAAACCCTGAGTATATGATACTTGAGCATGAGCAGGGGCAGAGCCAGCGTCGGGGGGGGGGGGGTCAAGCCCCCCTACTCCTAGGAAATCAATTGGAGGCAAAGGGGGAGAAGGAGGAGGAGAGAGGGGAAAGAAGGAAGAAGAAGAGGGAGGAAGATGAAGGAGCCCGCCACTGAGTATGAGAGTCATGTTTCCCGAGTCACCTCCCCATGTGGGCGACTCGGGCGGCGGCCAAACTCTAGTTGCCGCTTGCACCTTCACCCTCTCTGAGTCACACCACCCACAGGGATGGTGGCGGCGAGGCTCTCTTTGTCACAGCGGTAGACCGGCGAGGGCGCGGCCTCATGCGAGTCGCGTGGGGCTTTACGGGGGCGCTCCTGGGTTGCGCCGGCACCGGCGAACCCTTTCGGCGTGAGGTGGTGGCCGCAGTCTCCTCTGTCCTCGCTTCCTCGGCGTGGTGGCGATGGCGGTGCTAGCCTGGCCTAGATCTGATGCCTGGGTGGCTGGATTCGACGCCCTCTTTGTGGGAATAGCAGTCGCAGTGGCGACCACGGCGCTGGTTGGGGGCAAGGGATCCTTGGCCCTAGCGGCCGGATCCATTGCCCTCTAGGCTGGGGGCGGCACCCATGGTGGTGGGGCGGTGGCCAGCCAGAGCAATGTGGGCACGTGGTAGTTCACGGCAGCGGTGACTTGGTCGTCTCTGTTGGAGCTACCGGGGTCGCCGGTCGCCATTTTTTGCTTGCATGTTCTCGGGCAAAAGCCTAGCTTATGCTGGTGATGATGGTGCCGTGGGCATCATTTTCCTTCCTGAAGGCGTTATTGTGAGGACCTCAACGTGTAGGGACATTTCCAGGTGAAAACCAAAGAACCGACTTACTGATTTGGACGGCGGCAACATCTTAATGTTGCTATCCTCTTGAGGCGTCATCTTGTAGTCCTTGGTTGCATCACCATGGTCAGCTTCGAGCAATGGCAGTGTCTGATCTGTTAGCGTGGTAGAGATCGAATCAATGTGGTTTCTAGTGCAGTCTCTAAATCATAGAGTGACCGGAAGGCATAGGAACGACAACGATCCTTACATCAAGAGTTTCTAAGAAGACAATTGATATGAGATTCTTATTTCTAGTCGAGGATCAAAGCAAGGTTAAAGAAAGGACGTAGGAGAAGTTCAAAGGCTTAGTCTTTTATTTTCTTTCTTATGTCTTGCTTTCTTGTCTTCTGCGTTCCTCGATTGGAGGTTCAGAGTCTAAGTACTCATGTAAACTTTTTGGCTTTGTGGCCGGATGTATTCCATTGTGATCGTAGACATTCCCCTGTGATGGTGTAAAAAGTCATGGTCCTGCATTCATCTATCATTAAGTAGTAATCATTATGAGTACACTATTGCCCACCACAAGCATCCACTCTGTTTGCTGTGCTGTGGCTGGTGGCTGGTGCTGATTTGTTGTGAGAGAAAAGTACTGCTGGCTGGCTGGTGTCTGCTGGCTGGTGCTGATTTGGTGTGAGAGAAAAATACTGTTGGCTGGATGCAGCGAATAAAGTGATCAAATTCAAAGAAGTTTGACACATTTGTGGACTTTGCGAGCTCTGATTTGCAAATTCTTCGTAGAAATAATGCATGATGCCCATTTCACAGTACTAGCTCAACTTGCACGTGCCTATACATCATGTATAGGCTACAAAATCGCCAGGATCCAGGTTGAAGGATTAGGAATAATTAAATGCCAGAGAGCATGTACTAAGACTGCCCTTCAAGTCAGCTGTGGTACTATATATGCGTCTTCCAGTGCAAATTAAAGTCAGCATGCTGGCACGTTGCTTATTTCTTCTTTAATTTCCAAGTCTCTAAGATATGCATGTGCTCGCCCCTACTAAAAAGACATGCATTAGCTCTGACTTATTTTATATTGACGCATGCATCTCTCGAATTACAATTCACTTGCAAAATTTGAAATCTCTTGAGTGAAAGTGAACCTCGCCGGATTTGAGATACTGCAAGAGGTAGTATAAAGTCTTTACTCTCAGCCTATGGGTGGGCTATAGCACCCGTTTGTAATGTTTACTAAAAACTTTGTTCGAATGCAAAATCTAGTAGGTTAAAAAGGGATCATTTATTTGTGTGATGTACAAAGAGGAGAAGATCACAGAGAGCAAGTTTTTTGCATGCAGAAAATTCTTTTTTAAGATCACATATTATGATATTTTATTAGCCCAAATGTTTTTGCAGTGGTCATGTTATTTTACATCACACTACGCCAAATGTTTTTTTTCGATAATCGTTAATAAATCATGAGTACGTGACATTTTGGGTTGTGCGCAGTCAATCATTTCAAACTCTAGTGAAAAATAATTTTTTTTTGTGTTCTTTTCTCTTTTGGATGTTTAAAATGATGTGAATATATTTTTCGTCCCCGCAGTATAAAAATACTCATACGTCTTAAGTGCGGTTACCGCGATGGAAGCGGGTGGAGCCCGTGTTGCATCGCACGAGGACAGAGGACTCCAACTCCGCTTCCCGCACGCCCTCTGCTTCTTCCGCGTCTCCGGCAAGATCTCGGCTTCCGAGCCGGGAACGGGTCGGCAAGCTCCGGACGCTCGCCTATATAAACGCCTTGATACGATCCTCCGAGCGAAACCAAGCGCATCGAATCGGCTCAGATCCCCATGGCGGCGTCGGCGGGGAGGCTCGTGCCCATGTTGGCCTTCTGCGAGGCGCCGTTCGATGGCACCCTGGACGGCACCTCGGCCCCGTCCTCGCCGGCCGCCTCCACCACCTCCGGCGGCGGCGACGCGGCAGCGAGACGACGCGCGCTGCAGATGGAAGTCACGAAGCAGTTGCCACCGACGTCGCAGCGGCGGGAACACGCGCAGAGTGGTGGGACGGTCGACGGCCTGACCATCTTCGAGACCGTCGCGTTGCAGTGAGCCAGTGATCAAACGAAGCTTAGGGCAACGGCAGCAATTGCTCTTCTTTAATTGCCTTTTACTTCTCGCAAACAACTGTTACGGATTTACGGGGCTGCATACCTTTGAGTTCATTATTTTCCTTCACTACTTGCTGTTGCCTGTCGGCGTATCTTAACTTCCAGGATACTCTCTACGTTTTTATTCTAAGTCAAACTTAATTAATTTTGATCAAATCTATAAAAAAAATATAGCAACAAACCAACAATATACTATCAAAATATATGCACTATCAACACATATTTCATGGTGATTTCAATGAAACAAATTTGATCTTAAATGTTATTGTTTTTTTCTATAACTTTGATCAAAGTTTGACTTCGAACAAACCTAATATAACATGTAAATAAAAATAGATGAAAAATTGTTTCCCGAGTCACCAAAAGCAAGTGGGAAATTTTGTTTGATCGAAAATTTGCAAATCAGAGACAATTAATCTTAGTAGAATCCAGATTGTCTGATCGAAAAGCTCATTGGATAGGAGAGGATATTCAGTGATACCTCAGCCACTCAGGTAGCGGAAGAACCAGAACGAGAGAGGTTAGGAGGGACGTGATCATAGGCATAGCGCGCGCATGGTGGATTCTTTTCCTTCTTTTTTGTCAGTCCTCACTTTAAACACCATGGGCTGGGTCCAACTCACACAAAATTCATCCCAATGACTAATCCGGCCCAGTACTCGGAGCCAGAGTTGTTCAATTACGCTCTCTTCCCTCAATCCAACCCCCCCCCCCCCCCCCCCCCCCCCCCCGCCCCTACTGCCTTTCTTCCAGTCAGTGCACCCATCGGCTGCAGTGATGGTGAGAGAAAGATTGCGCTTTTCCGTTTTGTGTCCATTTTCACTGATTTCTGAACGGAGATGTTACGCTTACCGTGGATTGTACCCTGCCGAAGCTTATGGCAAATGCATCTCTCTCTCCCTCTCCCTCTCTCCCTGTTTTTTTTTTTTTGCTAAAGTTTGATCAAGGAGTAGTCGAGTGTCAATTCTTCAATTGCTTTTTATCCTTTTCATTCGTGCTCTTGAGAATTGCTCATACATGTTCATAGAAAAAAGGAATTGTGGCGCGATACCAATCACAATTAACCGTTCTCCAAACAAACGTCAAAGGTTTACAGAGCTGCATACACTTGGCAATTTACCTGTTTGCCTATCATGACTTCCTGCTGTATTGTATGATCACCGTCAGCCATGTCAAAATCTCACCACCATTCGATTGCAATAGCTTCAGATTTTAACTACACCCACGTATGAAAATTTCAGTAGGCAGAAACATGGCGTTTAGCGGGGCAACAAAACATCTCAGATATTTTCCTTCACACAAGCAAACAGATAAGATCCACTGATCTACTTTTCAGCACTTAAAGTCCCAATAAACAGATAAGATCCACAGATAAGATCCACTGATTCACACAACTCCGTGAAATTGGGTGTCATGTTGAAAATCATGCCACTCAATGGCATGATTTTCAACATGAGATCTAATTTCAAGAAATTGGAGTGGCATGGATCCAACTGACCCTAAATTAACAGGAGACCTCATCCGATTTCACGTCGTCTAGTTTGCTTTGGGGTTTTGGGGGATAGAGCTCCCACAATGCAACCGTGGTATCCGTCGAGCAGGAAGCCATCAGCTTGCAGTCAGATGAGAATGTCACCGCGTTGCACTGTAAGCAAAAAGACAAGCATTAGAATTGCATGGTCTTCAGAAACTGGACTGACGACTGAGAGTATCAATCTAGCACCAAACAGGAACAAATGCAAATTATATGCAGGTTCTGATATGAGAAAATGACAATGTTCTACATTTTTTCTGAATCTGGAGAATAGCTCATGGAATCCATATCAACTGGCTAAGTTATGCAAAACATAAAAAAGATGAAAAGAAGGTTAGGAACACAATCAGATCAATAAGTTGCATACCGAATCACTGTGATACTTCAACACAGCTAGAGCATTTCCTTTGTTGTAGTTATACACTCGAATCCTGCAAGAGTAAAACCACTGAAGGATCACACAAATGCAACAATTGCAAACTTAAAAGCCAGCAACTATAAGAGATGACCATATGAAGTCCTCCACATTCTCTCAGTGGCCTGTAGGATCACCGGAACCGCATGCTAAGATTAATTTTTAATCACTAACAAGTTGATACAGGAACACCACTTAAATAGGTTTAATAGTTGCCCCTAGTGGACAGTATAAACAGTAAAAGCCAAGAATGGGGAAAAACCTGTGATCCCAACCAGCGGTTGCAGCGATCTTGTTGTCTGGCCGAATCGTTGTGCCAGCTATACCCGGTCGCTCAAGTTCTATCTCTTTCCTAAGAGTAAATGCACCCTGTAATCAGAAGGGGGGAAATTCATGTCAACATAGTGAAGCAACAAGACCTGAGCACAAAAGGTGTGGTTCACTCTGCAAATGCATGCACACAGATTTTCTTTTAAAATACACTAGATCTCGAAGTCAAGATGACATTTATAACAGAAGTGAGAAGCAGTTTAAATGGAGTTGCTGCAGGCTTGCAGAATGCAGAGGCAGGGCTCCAAAGCATGGCCTGCCCAGGATCTGGCTGGCCTGTGGTCAATAAGGCCAAGCCTGGGTCAAGACTGCAGATAGTTCAACCTGTTCTTGTCAGCTAATGGCAACCCATCCATCCCTAAATGCTTGTCCCTCTCCTGGGATCACCAGATGCTAAGTCACACAGATACTAACTCCAAAAGTGAGCATGCAAGAGCAGCTCGTTTTGCAGATCCGACCCTCACCAGAAACACAAATCTGACCAGATATGCAGAATATATCGACTATTATCACTGGAATAGCAAAACTGTAGCTCTGTATAGAGACTAACACATACTCCTCCCGTTAGAAATTTCTGTTTCGTTAGGAAAAGCGTTTGAGCAACAATTATACATAATTTATGTGACACATAATTGATGTTATTATATTCGTATTAAAAATACTTACTCATGATTATATTTTTGTATGTCACATAAATGATGTATTGATGGGGGAAATTGTTGGTCAAAGTTTATCCCAACAGGACGAAATAGAAAAAACAGAGGGGAAATAATAAATAACATTGCACGTTCATTCGATACAAAAATTTAATTAATGGAGTTTAGCTAGCCCCAAAACATGTTTATCCTGTGCCATGATAAATTCTTGTAGGCACTTCGTGTATGTATTACAACATTTACATAAACATGGCAGAAAATAAATAATGATGCATTGACAAAAATAAACTTGGGAACCCACAAGAAATACATGGTACAATCAGACTTGTAGTAAACAAGTACAAAGTGAAGATCATTACCCACAGGCCACAGCATGTGATTTCCATGACAAGGATAAAGATTTACAAGTAGCAAGGAAAGGGAACATTCAAGGGCAAACCTTTGGATGATCAAGCGTGAAAAAGACTACTTTATCATCAGCACCTCCTGAGATTCCACCATTGCAAGACCCATCGATAGCAATGGATAAAGCTGCACACCAGCACCTTATTAGATCATGCCTTTTTCCAGCAACTATTATTGGAAAATAGAAGTTAAATAGTTAGGATGTAACACTGATAGTGGTCCAAATGAGACCTGATTCTGAATGATACTTCACTGAAGATATAGGTAACCCAGGCTTTCGTACATCCCACCAAAGAGTGCTTCCATCTTCGTAACTGGTTCCGATAAAACCAAAGCTTTGTTACTAACCCATTACGTAAACTGAAAATGAAATTCAGAAGCAACAATCCAACAGAAGTTCAGCAAAAATAGAAGCTAAACAATAATGACTGCGCAAAGATATTTCCCTTGCGAATTCAATATAAAGGTTGTGATAACCACCCCCAGAAGCATACGACAGGATTCTTTCTTAGGCCAAACTGGTAGCATGTGGCCAAAAATGAATATTGGAAATGCATAGAAGCCAAGGTAACTTCCTCAAGCAATTTAGATCGGAAAAGAGGCCAAACAAAGAAAGGGACAAATTGGGCTTGCAAAAGCTGAATCCGGATGTTAACCTTGACAAAATGTTCACATGGCCTGCAGATTCATAGGGGATGAAAGCTTGCACAGCCATGCACAGTCCTACAATCAACAGAACAAGTTACCCATCAATCAGTTGAAGTACATATAATGACATTGAACACTTTCAAAGGGAGTTTAATGACTGTCCAGCAGATATTGCGCACTACACCACATTTTATTTTAGTATCAAACTATTGAAGAGGGATCCATCATATCTATATACATCCTTATTCCAGAGTCCAGTGATGCCAGAGGCACCACAGGAAAAGTATTAGGGCTGCCGAAAAACAATAGGTTTCTGGGATAAGGACCGGAGTTGAGTGTCATTCTGTAAAGTGTCCAATGGCCTGTTATAAGCTTGAATAAACTTCATATAACAGAAGCAAGAAAAACAGTGCCATAAATATATTTTTTGTTGGAGTCAAACAGATAAATAAGGAGAAATCAGGAAAGACCATCATCCAAGTCAGAGATATAACCATTCTCACTAATGCATCTCTTAGTACTGTACTACTGTCACCAATTGGTTATCTTTATGATTGTAAATATCTGAAGGCTCTACATATATTGAGTTCAGGATAGTAACTCATATTTTGTCGCGAGACAAAACGACTACAGCTGGAATGGTGAAACTTGAGAGCAGACCTTTTTGCTTAGTAGGGTGATCTGTTGTATCAGCACTTGATGATTGTGGCAAGCTTATTATCTTCCTTGCACTTGTAATGTCCCAAAGTTCAACCTGCGGATTTTATCTTTTTAAGTTAACGAACCAAATGAAAATAATGGTAAGAAAATTAAATAACACAAAAGTTCAGACAGCTTCCTGTATTGCATCAGCTCATCCAAGTAATCTACAGTACTAATTTCGTACGATAGATCAACTTTTGCACAAAAGGTAACACAATCATGGACTAACCTGGGATGATTCTTGACCAGCAATTGCCATCATAGTTTGTCCACTAGAGGTAATGCCTTGTAAACCAATACATAATAAAGTCAATGATGAAGAAAGAACCAACAGAGAGTTATCTGACTTTACCAGGGTGATTGCACAATACCTTCTCCATGTTCTTGGGGATCTTCTGTAGGCTTTACAACATGAGATTCTGTATTTTCTTCAGTGCCTTCTCTTGGTGGCTCTACATCACTAGTTTCACAGCTTGAGCTCAATCTCACGGAATGGGTAAAGGAAGGAGACTTTACAAGTGACATCTTGCAGAAATGGTATGTGCTTGTTTTGACTGTAAATATGGGCCTCCTAAAAGAAGTTAAAAAGAATGCATAAGAAAATGCATCCCGTGGCATTGCCTGCCTAGTAAAGACTCCATTGATGAATTTTAAGACTTGTAGCACTCGAAACATCCTATGTCTGTATATGTGCACATTCCCTTGACATTGACATTCGTCAGAGTTTATTTCCTACTAACCATGTCCCAGATCTCTAACTCTCTAATCTTGGACCAAGCTCGAGCATTCTATTGAGCCACGTCGCCTGCAAATATAAGCCGTTGGATCATCCATGGATGGTTGGGATCGCGGAAAACCAAGGGCCGCGGCTCCGTCTTCGCGAGACATCGTCCTCCCCCGGAACCGGAGCAGCGGGGTGTTTCAGGGCGCGATGTCGGCGCCGACCACGCCGCCGGCCCCGCCGGCCAACGCGACCACCCCGCCGCCGCCGACCCCGTCCGCGCCGCCGCCGTCCGCCCCGGCGGCGCCCGCCCCGCCCGTGCCGTCCCCGCCGCGTCGCCGCCCTCCTCCCCGTCCGTCCCGCCGCGTCCCCGCCCGCGCCGTCCTCCTCCACCCCGGCGACGCCCTCCACGCCCTCGGCCTCCTCCCCCGCTCAGCACGGGCGCAGGACCGCCCTCCTCCTCACACGCGGCCCACGAAGTAGTAGCGCAGAAGCACAATCATCCCCGCGACGAGGTGGAGTGGGAGGAGCACGGCGGCCGCAAGCGTAAGCCGCAGCGCCTCCGCCGACGCCAGCGGGCCGCGACAGATGACCCCATCCAGCTCCTCCGGCGGCTCCCCGCCTACCGCCTGGGCAGGCGCGGTGGCTGCGACCACATCGGAGAGGAGCGGGCTCTCCGTGTGGGCCCCGGCGGCGGCGCACCGGCACTGTGGAGAGCTATTGGGCATCCCCGCGGAAGGGCCGAGCGCCGGGCCGGATCGGCGCGGAGCGACGAAGATGGGGGCGCGAGCAGTGGAGCGACAGCTCTTCGACGGAGGCCATAGCGGCGGCAGAGATGTACTCACGGACCGCGACGGCGGCGTCAGAAGCGTATTGGCCGGTGATTGAGTCATTGAGTGGATAGGCGTCCTCCTCCAGGCCCTGCTCCATATCCTCCACGGCATCCCATCCTGCGCCTAGCTCCTGACCATCGCCGAGATGCTGAGAACAGCGATGGCCGCTTGGTTCCCTCCACCCATTGCCTCCTGCCCCAAGCCTAGGTGAAGCCTGGGCCAAAAAGACGGCCGAGCTGCGCCAAGCTACTCCCTGACGGTCGAGCTGCTCTTGACTAGAGCCTGCTACTCCCGACCAAGCACACGCAAAGGCAACCAACATTACCTGCACTACCTGCAAGTGTTCGACAAAATGCCTAGCCTAACGTATAGCTTCATTCACCACTATCCAATTTCTATTCTGCAAATGACGTCAACAGAATTATATTTTTACAAGCATGGTGCACGAGATGGAGTTCTGACTTACTAATGAGTATTTATTAAAAGAAAAATACACGTCATATTTAGTTCATGTATTACATAGAAGTAATCTCATAAAAAAACTAATACAGAATTTAATGTTTGCAGGTATACAGCTCAATCAAAGTTCTATGCAAAAAGGGTAAGAGGAACAAGCAATCTGAATTACATTCTCATGTAACCATTCAAGATCACTAAGATACATTCAACTAGGAAAATTCACATCTTTCATGTTTGTTCTTCATGCATGCAGAAGCAATCAATACACATGTTATATTTAGTTCATGTGTTATATAGTACTAATATCATAAAAAATTTAATACATAATTTAATGTTTGCAGGTGTAGAGCTCAATCAAAGTTCTTTGGAAAAAGGTAAGAAGAACAAGATCTTGCTCATTTTATACATAAATAATTTCGCTGCAATCTGAATTACATTCTCATATAATCAGACAAGATCACATAGATGCGTTCAACTAGGAAAAATATTGATTAAATAAATAAGTACTTTATTTCCATCTGTTTTTACTTTTTAACTCCATCGTTCTGAGCATGGAAACTATTCAAAATAGACATCCAATCTGTCATATTTGTGCAACACTTCAACTTTTTCGGAATAATTACTAATATTTTATTTTGTACTTCGAGTAAAAATTCCACATACTAAGAGACCTTCAAAAGTAGATATTGCTCTACACAAAACAGATGAAGAGAAAAAACAGGAACGAAAAAGAAAAACTACTGTGTACTTAGAAAAGAAAACACCATGCTATATCAATCCAATGAATAATAGCTATTTCTCTGCCATATATATCAAGCACCTAAAAACATCATATCCATATAGATCATACTATGGCAAGGCAAATAATGAATGCCAACACTGTGGTGCTGTGTTCTGGTATGAAGAAAGAAAAAAATCTGTTCACACAAAGGTTACATATAGTTCATGCTGCAAGGAAGGGAAGATTAAATTCCCACCTTTTAACAATCCCCCGGAAATCTACAACAGATACTCTCTAATTTACACAATGTTCAAATATTTCTGGCTCCAAAACGACCAAATAATTGCACTTTGAAACTTTCTAATGTTGAAATTCATTTGACAGGATGAATTACTAATTGTGTGCCAAAATAATTTGAGCCTCACCAATTATTTCTGCAGATAGCCATTATAAGGAAAACATCTACTGCTGCTACAATGATGTATGAACATGAGAAAGCAAGGTAAGACTTCCACGGAAAAAAAACATGACCCTCTATTCAAATTATTACTCCCCAATTATAGAGCATCATCAGTATTTCAGATTCCTGTTATTTCCTTTGCCTTATGTTGCATATAGCATATTGTTTGATGATCATGAACCAGCTACATTGAGCATATAATGCATGGTTCATTTTACATTGATCATGAACTGCCATTTGTGATCTAACCGCTGCTATATAACCACTTTTTTCATTTGCTTTGGTAAATAATTACTACCTTGGTTAAAGCATAATTTTAGAAACTACTATGCAAGCTTTCAATCTTCTGTATACGCTATTTATTTTCTGTTCATTACTTTGCTCAAATTTATGGTTGACTTCACCCCCTGCAACAAGCAGATGTTATTCTGAAGACACCGCTGCTAGGAAATGGCTGAGGAAACGAGGTTTTGCAGTTTTGTTGTTCTGAATAGCGGCAAGCTCTGCAATACGCTGGTTCACTCAATCAATATATTAAATATTACTTGGCAAATCTGCCTGATACACTGCTTCTCCTAAAAAAGTATTCTTGATGCTTATCTTTGTCTTTTACTTACTAAATACCATTTCCATTGCTTAAACGTATATTCTTGATGCTTATCTTTGTCTTTTACTTACTAAATACCATTTCCATTGCTTAAACGTATCGTTACCACATCAACTATGATGAAGCAAGGGCGCAAAACGACCAAAATACACTGGTCATCTCAGGTAGGCGCGGCAACGGCCGCGCCAGAGTTTCTAGTTATGCTTTAAGGTAAGGATCTCTAGTCTCTTTATCAAAACAGAAATTCACAGACCTGCATATTGTGTCCAAACAAAACTTTTGTTCCATCTTGTAGCAGAGTGCACGGACAAGAAGTCATACCGTGAAAGGCCAGCTTCTTCAATCACCCAGCATTTACAAGTTCCATCCCTACCCTGGCTGCATCAGAGTATCAACACCAAAAACATAAAAATTCGATCAATGCCCAAAATTATGCTGCACTCGGCATCTCTTGGATCTCTGTAACATGCAATGTGTTGAAGCTGTCTGAAATGCGTAATCAGATTGATAGAATAGTCTAATTATAAGGGGAATTTTACATAGGGATCCAGTTCAAATCAATCCTAAAATTACTGGGAGGTTGAATTGTCCTCTAGGCACAGTTACAATTTGACAAAGCTATGTTCTGTTGCAGTTCAGACATGAAAATGTTACACTTCAAGTAAGTTTCCCTTCATAACGACTATGCATTACATTATATGTATCTAGTGATAACTACCAAAAAAAAAATCAACTAGGCTTGTGCAATTCCTGACGAAATTCACCTCTAGGCACTGACCTGATGATCTTGTTTCCCAGTCCGGCAGCAGCAGCCACCGAGTACACCCCGGCCGTTCCGGCATGAGCCCTACACAATCCCACGCAATCGCATCAAAACACCCGATCGAACCACCCGTCGTAGCAGGAGCGGGGGCAGTACGAACCAGACCGAGGAGGCGGTGCGGTGGCTCGCGGTATCCCAGGCCCTGAGCTCCCCGTCGGCCGCGCTGGGTCGAGCAGCACCAGAGAGGAGACGTTACACACCACTCGCTCTTAGGAGAAGGGGTTCGCAGCACGAGGGCCGCTGCGGAGGGTCGGGGAGGGGTTCAGAGCCTGGGGAGCGGGGAGAGAGTGGAGTACCCGGAGAAGAGGAGCGGGAGGGAGGGGTGGAAGCAGGCGTCGTTGACGGCGGCGCGGTGGCCGCGGAGCACGGCGACGGGGTCCGGCGGAGGGCGGCGGCGGGGCCGCTCGATACAGGCCATCTCGCGCCTGTGCGAGCGGGCTCGAACCGAACGGAACGGAACGGAACGTTTGTACTCTCTCCCGCTGACCAGGCGCGTGGTCCACGGGTCCACTAGTCGGTCTCAAGGGCGTGTTTGGATGGCTTTCGAATTTTGGTGCTTTGACCACTAATTAGTGGTATTAAATAAAGTCTAATTATGAAACCACCTCCACGACTATAGTACTGTAGCAGCTAGGTCTTTGACTGCATGATTAGATGATGATTAGGCGCGATTACTGTAGCATCACTTTAGTCAATCATGGTGAAACTTGGCTCATTAGATTCGTCTCGAAAAGTTACATCCATTTGTAAAAAAATTCGCAAATAAACTTCGTTTAGTATCTCATACATCCATTCGTCTTTTTATGAAATTTTTTTAGGGTGTTATCCAAACACGGCCCAAGTAAAAAAGGGACAAGGCCATGATTCAAGAAAGCTTAACCAAGAGACTCCAAGATCGGATATGGATCGGATACGGACGGATATCTAGGCAATCAAGAACGGCAACGTATATTATACAAATCACATTTGTATGTAAACTATGAAAACTCCAATCTAAACCACCAGATCAATATCCAAAGGGAGCGCAGGGAGAGTGTGAGGTGAATTTGCAAAAGTATTATTATCTAATCCAAAGGCGGACGGTTAATTGTAAAATTACCCCTCCTCATGCTCCTTGGATCTTAATCCGATGGTTCAGATTGGGATTTCTATAATTTGCATACGTATGTGATTTGCATAGGATACGTTGCCATCAAGGACATCCCTATATCTAATGACTAGCGATCAAAACCCAAAGTTTTCCCTTTTGCTGATAATATAATCATATTTCAAATTTAAGCGTTGTCAACAAGGCATAAATATAAGAAATTTTATCTTGAAATAGAGCACTAGATAGCAGACCCGTTGAATCAACAAAAAAAGACGTTTACTAGTGACTAGTGAGCACTTGTCCTAGAACTATGAGGCGCAAAAGTTCTCATTTGGCCACTGCCTAGCGGTGAGAGAGAAGATGACATGCGTCACTCCGTAGCTCATACGAAATGCTCAATTTGCATAGAAGATTGCAATTTGGCAATGGGAAGATACGGAGGAAGGTAAAGAAGGCGGAAAGCTAAGAGCATCTCCGAGAGATTAGCTAAATTTATTGATTTAGCTACTTTTAAAATAGATTTGATAAAAAATATTAGAGCAATCCAACAAACTCTGCAAACCAAGAGGCTGGATGGCTAGTGAGGTAGGCTATCTAAAAATACAGAGCAAATAAGGTGAGATGGAGAGCCACTAAATTTGGAGAGTCATTTACAAAGTCTGTTGAAGACATTTTTTTCTTTAGCAATAGCTAAAATTATGTTTACAAAATGTTTACAATCATTAACCTCCACACACCTGTATGAGAATTCTACATTTCTTTCTGAACATGTATTTTTGGAACATAGAGGCATGATAGTAGAGTGACATGACTCAAACGATATTTGTTTTTCACACTAATATGCGAGGAGCATAAAAGTAGAGAACCAAGATACTAACCTCCGTTCATAAATAATTGATAACTTTAATTTTACTATTTAAAGTTTGATCTTCAATTTTCTCATAAATTCATTGTTATGCAATTTTAAACATGTGTCGTACTTAAAGTATTATTGACACAAAATACAATGATACTCTAAGTGTTCTCGTTAACTGAATATTTTTTAAATAATTAGCGGTCAAAGTAGCAATAGTAAAAGTCAAAGTTGGCAAGTATTCATGAACGGGGGTTAGTAAAATATATCATCTTTTCACAAAAAAGATAAAATATATCAATATTTCTCCTGTTTGTAGTTTGAATTTGAACTCTGCAATACAAATTCGAGTGCGCTGAACGAGGCCCAGTTCCCAGAACACAACGGCAGTCCCCGCCTCTCTCCTCTTCTCGGTCGGTGCGCAGTCCAAAACCGGACTCCACAACGGGCGCGGCGTTCCGTTCCACACAGCCCAAGCCCACGCGCAGCACCACGCCACGCCGGTCGCTGCCAATCCTGGCCCAGCCCCACCGCCACGTCACCGATCCGTGCCTCCCCTCCCACTCCACCAATCACCGCCTCCGACCCACCCTCCCACGGATCCTGTGCTTTCTCCCGTCCAACCCGGGCCGTCCGATCCCACCGCCTATGCCGAATCGGCTTTCCCAACGGTCACACGAAACCGCCTCGGTCCACACGCCTGCTGCCGCCCACGCGCCCCCGCTCCCCTCCCTGTTCTCCCCGTCCTATATAAATCCGCCCGGCCCCCTCCTTGTTTCCACTATTCGCCTTTCCGCACTCGTCTTTGGGCGTCGACTACTTCGAGTTCCCCCAGCCTCCAAATCCGCCGAGAAGGAAGCCAGGAGCAGCAAGTCGCCGAGAAGAGGAGAGATGGCCCGTACGAAGCAGACCGCCCGCAAGTCCACCGGAGGGAAGGCCCCCCGCAAGCAGCTCGCCACCAAGGTTGGTTCTCGTGCTCTTCCGTTCCGATCTGCTCTGTTGTCGCCGAGATTTGGCTGCGGTTGTTTGGGCCGAGTTGTCCTGAGACGCGTTTGCGATTCGCTGCTGTGCAGGCGGCGAGGAAGTCGGCGCCGACGACCGGCGGCGTGAAGAAGCCCCACCGCTACAGGCCCGGGACCGTGGCGCTCCGCGAGATCCGCAAGTACCAGAAGAGCACGGAGCTCCTGATCCGCAAGCTCCCCTTCCAGCGCCTGGTCCGCGAGATCGCGCAGGACTTCAAGACGGACCTCCGGTTCCAGAGCCACGCCGTGCTGGCGCTCCAGGAGGCCGCCGAGGCCTACCTCGTCGGGCTCTTCGAGGACACCAACCTCTGCGCCATCCACGCCAAGCGCGTCACCATCATGCCCAAGGACATCCAGCTCGCCCGCCGCATCCGCGGCGAGCGCGCCTAAGCCGCCGCCGTACCAGTAGGGGAGAGGGAGGAGGTCAAGATGGAATCGGCTTGTTGATCTGCCCCCCGCCGCGCGTAGTGGGTCTTGCTAGTAGTTGTCGGTCTCGGTTTGGTTAGTGTAAAAACAGGTTGACAAGTCTTACTTGTGTTCCGCTCCTATTTTGGCTTCGCTTCGAGATGAAGCCAGCTTGTTAAAGACTTAATTCGTGATGTTACTAGCAGTAAAAAAATTACATTGTTCTTAATCCCCGCTCTCTGTTTGGTGGTTGGTTGTTGATTCCTCTGCGATAGATGTCCCCGCGGTGACGTGTTATTGACGATTTCAATCGCTTTGTGGTGTGGTGGTGGTGGACGCGTTTTTGTTCAACCAGTGTTCGTAGGTGGTTCGCTGTGGCGACGTGGCGTCGTAATTCACGGAGTCCTTGTAATGGGATTCACGAGCTCGATGCTTTGGACAGCGCGTGGTGTCGTTTCAGTCGGTTGATTATTCTTGTGGATTTTATTTTTTTTCCTTTCTCTTACACCTGGAGGGCAATTTGCTGCGTTGAATATTGGGATGAGACTGACCTCACCAGACGACGGCGGAGGCGACGCTTCTCGACGCCTCTCGACTCCACCGCACACGTGGCCCGGCCCCGGCCCCGCCACCTCCGCCCGCCCGCCCGCCACATCACCCTCGCGACGCCTCCGCCGTCGTCTGCTGAGGTCAGTCTGACGAAGGAAGGGTGCGACACGCATGTGATGTTGCGGGGCAGTTTTCAAATCCGAACAGCGCTATCTGTATGACGCCTGGGCTGCCGGGGGGGGGGGGGGGGGCATTAGATGAACTCGGCCCAGCTTTGCTCAGCCCAGTACTGTACTGAGCTGTTGGCTGGGCCCAAACGGTAATAATTGACAGCTGGTGGATAACGTTTTCGGACGTTTAGTCATGTATCATGCCGGAGTCATGTCAGAGTAACAGAGTTTGCTAAGTGGGGACTGTACAGCTATTTTGATTTTTCTTATTTTCAATTGCTTTCTGAACAATAGTTCTCAGTTTGCAGTTTTATTACTGGATTATATTGATCAGAATAGAGAGATTACAAATCTGATCTTGAAAGAGGCAGGAGAAATCGTAGATAATGTCCAGCACCTTCCAACCAATCATTAAAACTTGTTACCGCACACACCTTGTGCCTCCCAACACAAACACAAAAAGCACACCATCACACAAACCCTCAAAATTCTCCCTCGAATCGAAACCATTCCTCCGAATTCAAAATCCCCAACACCCCTCTCACTCCCAGTTCGACTCCAAAGCCAAAAATCCCAGCCAAACTCCAAAATTTCACCCCGAATTCGCCCTCCAAAGTCCAAACCACCCACCCAAAAACACGAGACGCCGTTGGCCGTTATAAATCGCGCGGCGCGAATCAGCTGCTTGGCACGCCACTGAAAAATCCGCTTGCATCACGAGCACTGCACTTGTTTGTTGGCCATCCATATGCTAAGCTGCGAATTGTGCTGGCCGGTTGGGTTGTGTTGCTGAGGGGTTGGGTTGTGCTGCATGTCGCTGGTGAGGGGTTGGGTTGTGCTGCATGTCGGCTGTCAATCTCAGGGTGCATGAATGATTTATTTTGGTCCTAGTTGAGATAAATTTCATGACAGTTTTTGGTCCATGGGGCTAATCTTTCGCGACATGGACACATGGTTATCTGAGCCAAATGCTGATTTGCTCCTATACTCCGTAGTTTGCTAACAGTAGCACCTGCTATATACTGCAAGCATGAGCGCCAATGTTTTGAGTGATTATCAAGATTAACTAATACTAGCGTGTTAAATGAGGTGTGGCAATGCCATCAAATCCGGTGCCTTTGTTTTGGCCAGATTATCTCACAGATTTTTTTATATAGTAGATTATCTCACAGATTAAGTACTGTGTTAAATGAGGTGATCGGCTGCTTCAATCGAAAACGTGGGCATATACTAGATTATCACAAGCAATGGTGCCTGACACTTGCCTAAACTGAAAGTCTGAAATTGGAGGTCAGGAGGAGGTGACAAATCCGCGGGCGCGGTGCGCTGGTGATGTACCCGGGTGGCGGGTGGTCCGTGCGGCCGTGCCGGCAATGTTTTTTATTTTTTAAAAAAGTAGCATAGATGCACGTGCAATTAAAAAAACTAATTACTTTTTAATTTGAGAATGCATTGAATGATATATTAATTAAATTAATATTCAAATTAAATCTAAAAAACATGCAATATCATAGACATTACTGTTAAGGTCAATATGAATCTATTGCAACCACGAACGAAACTAAAATAATTAAACGGTTAAGGTTCAATGATATAGGAATAGGGATTAAGCGGTTGAGATTTTCACATGGAGGGAAGAGCCGCGGTGGCGGCGGCAGTGAGGCCCGGACTGTGTGGAGGAAGGGGGAGGGAAAAGGACCGCCGGGTAGGGGTGAGCAAACCTATGCTTTGGTGGGGGGTATGTGCGGGCGGGTAAGAGTAAGCGAAATATACATGTGGTGAGAAAAAAATTATTTTTTAGCGTAAATATTTTTGAACATGCAATTTGCGTTTACCCTTCCTGCTACCATCCCTCGACCCTAACACGTGAGTCAAAAAATAACTTTTCTAACATAAATGTTCTTGAACTTGCAATTTCTGTGGCCCTACCTTGGATCCTAACACGTGAGTCCAAAAATCGCTTTTGCTGCTTCTTTTTTTTATTCAAATTTGCAGTGTCTCCATGGCTGTGTTTAGATGAGGGGAATTGGGGGAGAAAAAGTCACGTCAGTCACTGTAGCACACTGTATCATTTTTCGTTTGTTTGTGGTAAATATTGTCCTACCATGACTTAACTAGGCTCAAAAGATTCGTCTCACAACGTACATCAAAACTATGCAATTAGTTTTTTTATTTAACTACATTTAGTACTCCATGCATGAGTTATTTGCTATATTTAATGTTTTGATGTGATAGGAGATGTGATGGATGTGATGGAAAGTTTGGAAATTTTGGTGGAACTAATCACACCCCCATATTGGTCCTGTTTAGACTTGTTTCGACTAAAAATTAAAGTTGCTTCGTCGATGTTGTGATAGGACACGGACTTTCAAAAAGGACACGGACGACACGAACAAATACTGTGTCAGAATCTCCTTACGCTACAACAGGGGACTCGCAGCTTGTGTGGACCTGACACGTTGGTATTGAGGAAGCCTTTGCTTTGCCAAGTCAGAGGAACACGTAACTCCGAACAAAAGACATGCAATAGGTAACGTGGTAGTCATCTATTAGGTGAGAAGTAGTATCGACCTGGGAGTCTTTTTTTCCCCCGGGCGCAGGCCTCTATTTTCTTGCAAAACACATGGGCAGATAAACAAACTTGTGGTGAGAAAAATAATTGATTTTGGACATAAACAACTCGCAGTTTTTATGGGTCTCCACTCCCTCCCACCTTTCTAAGTCCTAACAGGTGGATCCGACATGAGAGGTATGGTGGGTCCGATTTAGATGAGAAAAATTTTCAATTATTTTCGATTTTTATAGTATAGATAGATTTTAACTCGGACATGCGTAACCGCCACGCCACTCCGCTCCCTTCCCTCCCCTCCCCCTCTGCTCTCTGGAAATGGCGCGCCACGCCGCCACCTCTTCACTCCGCCCCCCGTCCATCCTCTCCTCTCCGTTACTCCACTCAGCGATTCCGCAACATTCAGATGCAACCCCTTGCATTTTCTGATTGGATGCTTGACAGGCAGCGGATTGTTACCGGCACATTCCTGCTGATGTTGCCTTTGATCGAGAACCTGCTGCAAATTAAGAACTTTTGAAAGTTGTTCGCCTCAAGGGTGCAACATCCAGCATCCCGCAGACATGGACATCCACCGCAGCAATCAGCACCGGCGAGGCCCTCCGAGTCCAAGCAGCGCGCGGAGACGGCACCAGGACGCTGGTCCATGTCAATTGGCGTGGGTAGGGCTGCAGGTGGCGGGCGCGGGGGCCGGGCTGTTCATCGGCGTCCCGGGTGGCTCTGGCCGCGGAAACGGACACGAAGGGCGACGTACGGCAGGGAAGATGCATGTCGGTCGCCGCCGCGGAGTGCAATGCGGCGAGGAGAGATGCGCGTGCAAGGGCGGAGACGGCGCCGGCGGCTGCTAGTATGACACTTTACACTTGTGAGGAGCGTGCTGTGACGTCGAGGGCGCCGGCGATGCCAAGCGCGGCGGCGCGCGCCCTGTTCGGTTGGGCGGCTGAGGCTGGGGCTGGCGCTGGACTACTGAGTCTGCGAATGGGCCTAGCAGCTCCAGCCCAGTAGCTCTCCGCCCAGCCAAATGTTTTGCAAATAGACTTTGTTTAGTACTCCATATATGCGAGATTTCTTTCTCGGCTTTGTGTACGAGGGGTTTCTAGTGTGAACCAAATAAGGCCATGATATAGTTTCTGACAGTGACAGTGTGCATCTATTTTGGCTTCGCTTCGAGATGAAGCGAGCTTGTTAATTCGTGATGTTACTACCAGTAAAAAAATTACATTGTTCTTAATCCCTACTCTCTGTCGGTTTAATCCCGGCGCGGCGTTGGAAGCTGGGGATCGATCAGGCGCTGGACTTGGCTCAACCAGTCGTCGGCGGTGGTTCGAATTGGCAACGTGGCTTAATTCACGTGTCACGGAGGGCGTGCGCGAGCTCGATGCTTTGGGACAGCCTGCGATGTCGTTTTGAGGCGATGATTCTTCGAGTGGGGTGAGTACACCAGGAGGGTAATTTGCCGCGTTGAATTGGGAGGGCGGTGTGAATTGTTTTGGGCTACGGTTTGGTAGACCTGTTTGGTTTTGGCGTGGGCTGTCGGCAGTAAAATTAGGCCCAACTAAAGCGGGCCAGCCCAATACTGAAGCAGCTCATATTCACGCTCTTGACCCTGGTCATTTCGCTTTGACTTGCTATTCTTTACCCTTTTTCTTGTCTCCGGTAAATAAAATAGTACTACTTAGCATGATACCGTATCATGCTGAGTAATGTCACGGATTGCTGTTCCGTGATGGTTCGGCAGGCAAAGCTATTTCGACTTTTCTATTTTCAGTTTTTTTTTCCCTAAACTTGCCTTCTCAGTTTGCAGTTTTATTATTGGAGCATAGTGGTTAGTACATGATTACAGAAACGAACAAATGCGAACTTGAAGTAAACTCTCAGGCATAAGCTGATAAGCTGCTGTAGATAACGTGATGGTCTCAGGCTCTAACCAATCCTCAAACCGTACAAACCTTGAGCCTCCCAGCACAAACACAAAAAGCACACCGTCACACAAATCTTCAAAATTCTCCTTGGATTCAAAACCATTCTTCCGGATTCAAAATTCGTCACACCCACCTCGCCCCCAACTCCACCGCAAAGCAAAAACCCCCAACACAAGTCCAAAATTTCATCCCCAATTCGCCCTCCAAACCATCCGCCCAAAAACACTCGAAAACACACAAGCACTCGGCCCTCAGCCCCTCACCCAGGGCCTCGCGGCGCGAAAAGTCCAGAAGCATCCCGGGGGCCAGCCGGCCGGATCGCCCGGCCACGCGTACGCTCCGGATGCGTCGTCCGAGGATCCCGATCCGCGTGCGGCCTCGTCCGACCAATCGGGGCGCGCCGTTGGCCGTTATAAATCACGCGGCGCGAATCAGCGGCTCGGCACGCCAGTGAAAAATCCGCTTGCATCACGAGCACACTGAAACAGAGTAGAGGAGCGATCTTTGCTGTTGTTTCCCATGGCGACCGCGGCTGAGGAAGCTGCACCGGCCGTTGCCGTTGCGCCGGCGCCGGAGAAGGTGGCTGAGGTGAAGGAGGCGGCCGCTGTGGAGACGCCGGAGAAGGTGGAGGAGGCGCCGAAACCTGCGGAGGGGGAGGGGAAGAAAGCAGAGGATGGGGAGGAGAAGAAGGCAGAGGCGGGGAAGAAGGCGCGGAAGCCGCGCAGCAGGAAGCCCAAGTCCGCCGGGCCGCACCACCCGCCCTACTTCGAGGTGAGCCAAGATTCTTCTCTTTCCTTTGTGGTTTGGTTGATCGATGAGATGATTGGGCGATGCTGATGGTCAAATAAAATGAATCTTTGCTGTGGGATCAGATGATCAAGGAGGCGATCCTGTCGCAGGACGGCAAGGCGGGGGCGAGCCCGTACGCGATCGCCAAGCACATGGAGGAGAAGCACCGGGACGTTCTCCCGGCCAACTACCGCAAGGTGCTGGCCGTGCAGCTGCGCAACTTCGCCGCCAAGGGTCGGCTCGTCAAGGTCAAGGCCTCCTTCAAGCTCGCCGCGGCCGAGGAGAAGAAGGCCGCCTCCGCCACGAAGGCGAAGCCAACGCCGGCGCCGGCGGCTGCGGCTCCCAAGCGCAAGAGGACCGCGGTCCCCGCCGCGGCCGCCAAGAAGAAGCCGGCGGCCCCCGCGGAGGCGAAGAAGGCGCGCGCGAAGCGGGCGAGGAAGGCGGCCCCGGCGCCGGCGCAGCCGATGCCGAAGCCGAAGCAGCAGCAGACCAGGCCCGTGCGCGCCGCCGTCGCCAAGAAGGCCGCCGCCAACAAGGCCAGCGCCTGATGAACCGCCGCCGCCAGTGCTCTGTTTCGTTTTGGTCCCGTGTGCGCGCCGCCGTGTACAGCTAGTAGTTGTCGTCGTCGTTAAGCAGTTGTAGTGGTCGTCTCCGGCAGCTCGATCGGGCCGAGCGCTCTGCTCCGCCGCTCGCTAGACCTTGTGTTGGATTGTAAATACCGAAACCCTGCGGGGGGTGATGCCAATAAGCGCGCGCTTGAAGCTTCTTTTGCTGGTGCTTGGAAGAAGATGCCCGTGTGGTGATATGCTAGTTATCTGGACTGTTGACCATCGTGCTAGTTCTAATCGCTGGTGCTGCTTTATTGGTGAAAAAGTTTGGATTTGGTAGTAGCACGTTTTGTTGTTATTTAATAATTACATGTTTTGTTGTTATTTAATAATTAATATTTAATTATAGATTAATTAATATCGTTAGATTTATTTTGTGGGAGTCGATTAGATTGCGTAATTAGTAATTTTTTTAATTATATTTAATATTTTATGTATGTATTTAAAAATTCGATGCGATGAAAATTATAAAAGAAATTGAAAAAATTGAAAACTAAACAGGGCCTTAACCTTTCTCTTGTTCTGCTTCAGAGATTCAGAGTACACCCAGCCAGCTCACGGTTCGATCTGATGCCTGGGAGGGCAGCCGCGTAGTGGCTTGGACCGTGCTGGAGTGATTCGTGGTCCGGGGTCCTGCCCTCCTGGGGAAGGGGCTCAATCGAGAAGCTTCTGGAAATATGTCGGCGACGCCATGGGAATTGGGAAGCCTCTGCCCAGTGCCCAGTGCTTACGTGGAAGAGAGATAAAACAGGAGAGAAGGTGGCGGGCGGTCGCCGAAGCGCCGGCTCAGGGGGTGTTTAAGATTGAGAGACTTCAAAAAAGTCTTAGGGACTTTTTAGTATTTAGAAGTATTAAATAAATATTAATTATAAAACTAACTGCAGAACCCTATGGCTAAACTGCGAGACGAATCTAATGAGGTATCTTAATCTATGATTAGCGAATGGTTACTGTAGCATTATTGTAGCCAATTATGAATTAATTAGGCTCATTAGATTCGTCTCGCAAAAAAGTACTCAGCTGTCAAAAAACATTTATAAACAGATTTTATTTAATACTATAAAATAGTAAGATTCCTTTTAATGTGATAGGGACTTCTGAAAAAAGTCCTGGAACCAAACAAGGCCTCAGGCGGGCTGAAAAGCCAAACTGCTGCTGCGATTGGCTGCAAATTGCTGCTGCGCATTAATTTTCAATGGGGCCCGCCACCATGAAGCCTTCTCCCGGCCCGTTGCGGGGTTTTTTAGGGGGTGTTTAGAAACAGGGACTTCAAAAAAGTCCCAGGGACTTTTTAGTATTTAGAAGTATTAAATAAATATTAATTATAAAACTAACTGCAGAACCCTGTGGCTAAACTGCGAGACGAATCTAATGAGGTATCTTAATCTATGATTAGCGAATGGTTACTGTAGCATCAATGTAGCAAATTATGAATTAATTAGGCTCATTAGATTCGTCTCGCGAAAAAACACTCAGCTGTCAAAAAAACATTTATAAACATATTTTATTTAATAATATAAAATAATAAAATTCCTTTTGATGTGATAGGGACTTTTGAAAAAAAAAAGTCCTGGAGCCAAACAGGCCCTTATAAAACTTGCTCTCAGTAGTCCAGCAGGAGAGAGGAAGACTGAGGAGCAGAGCCCGAGCAGCAGCCTCCGCCCAGCTCAGAAGGCGCGGGGACGTGGCGGGCGCGCACGCGGCCGCCAGTGACAGCGAGACCGCCGCGCTGGCATATTTTTTTTTTGAAAGCACCTTCTCTGGGGAGAGGAGTCCCGTAAGATTTTTGGACGGGACTCAACGTTGACAAAATTGTCCGCGAAATCTCATAACACGACATACTACAGCACTTACGCCACCACACGCACAATCTCATAACACAAAGTACTGTAGCACTTACGCCACCACCCACGCACACACGCTACAGTACCGTGGGAACACTGTTTCCAGTGCGACACCCGCGTTCCTCCCGATGGAAATCGAACATGGGCTGGCAAGCTCGCGCACCTGGCAAGTTGCCGACAGTGGCGCCACGGAATGCGGCGACCGGAGCAGCGGCTGGATGAGGTCCCTGAGATTTGCGTGGTGGAAACGCTCGGGCTCGGCCGATCTGGAGCTGGACACCCAACGTGCCCCTGGGTTTCGAGGAAAAAAATCGGGCGGACACCGGGCGCAGGGGCGCCCCCCTGCGACGCCCCGCCCGATGTTCGCCTTTTCCAATTGGACGACGCCTGTCGTTCGGCTCCCGCTTGCTCGGCGCCCGCTCGGCTTCCGCTAAACTCGCTCACTCGGCTCACCTCCTTTTCCTAGCCTCGGCTCGCCTCCCGATCGTAACGCAAGGCTGAAGCCCTAACTGGCGCTGGCGCTCGCGTGCAGCGACAGTTCATCGACGGACGGCGAAGCCCTACCCGGCAACAGCGACGGGCGGAGGGGATCAAGCGGCGGTTCATGTCACCCGTGCGAAGCTCTACCTGGCCAGGTGACGCTGCTGATTCACCTCACGCTTCTCTCGCATTCTTGTGGCTGCTTCGACAGCTTCGTTCATCTTCCTGGGCAGGCATTCTCGTTCTTTGCTTCAACGGCTGGTAGTTGTGAACTGTGCAAGGAGGCAAGGAGCACGCTAGAATGATGTACAGGTTGCAAGAACGATCTCATAAATGCTAGCACTAGGAAGCCAAGCCAAATTAAACAGATCATGCTAGCTGCGGGGGATGCCGTCATGTTTTTTCTACTTTGGCGCATGTGTGAATGATTTAGTTGCTTATTCTCTTACGCAGGTGATCAACCAGCTTCCATGGATCAACCAGCCGCCTCCGTGGCAGGTGTTCCTTGAGATCAATATCAACAGATAACAGTGTTATCAAGTCAAAATCGAAATTCATACATCACTCGATTCCACAATGTTTCATAGTTCATATCAATGCCAATTATTAGAGAAACAAAAGCATGAACATCACCCACACCAGCAGGAAACAAAACTGAATCCCAGCACAACGCAATTTGTTGCTACGTGAATGGAACTTAAGCAATTCGATTCCACAATGTTTTTATGACTATCTTCGAATTTCTGAATGAAGCTGAACAGCAGCACACAGTTCCACCATAACCGTACAAGGATATCTCATTCACAGGATTCAGGCAACAGCAGAAATCACTTGTACGATCACCAGTTTCTCAGCATTCCTCCTGAACAAAGATCACAAGAAAACGTAAGATCAGCTAGCCATCGAGCAAATCGCGAGTCCTACAGAACTCAGAGACCTCTTCTCGTTGACACCGCCTAACTCACCAATCATGGGGCGGTGATGGCAAGCGCAGCGCTCAGCCTAGCGAGATCCAGTGCGGCGCTCAGAAATTCGGGGGTGCGGCTGCCAGCAGCGAGGCCTCGGGCGCTCGGCGGCCGGCACCGGGGGCCTCGCACGCGCGACGGCCGGCAGCGAGGGCTCCAGCGCGCGGGTGCGGAGGCACCGGCGGAAGCGGGGGCGCGGCAGTGGGGAGCTGGCCACTCTTCTCTCGCTCCATCAGCTCCTCGCTCGCCGCAACGCCGTGAAGCCTCCCGCCGCCGCCATTGCCGAGGATTGGAGCCGTCAAGTCTCGATTGGTGAAGAAGGGAGCGATGAAGTGGAGCCGGGCGCTGGCTATTCCATTCACCGAGTCGAGGTCGTGTGCAAGCCAATCCCCCTGACGAAGCCGAGCCGTTCACTGCGCCATCCGTCAGATCCTAGAGGAACGGCATCCGGGCTGGGGGCGCACGGGAGGTGGGGCGCGCCCGGTGTCCACTCAATTTTTTTCCCGTTTGGATCCTTGGCACCACGGCTTCCGTTAGCCAGGTTCACGAGAAATGTAGAAATCGATTATTTCGGTCGAGCGACGCAGGTAGGGGTGGACAGCGCGAAGCAGCAGGAAGCGGTGGTAATGGATCATGGCATTAGTGATCTTTTCACAGTCTAGCTTTTTTAGATTCCAGTTCTTAAATTTTCCAGTTTAAAATATTGGACTCTTTATCACCTCTAGATGCTCGACTATGCTGTATGCATCCAGTTAACTAAACTGTGAGTTAACCAAATTGTGACTTGTGAGTAATTGCACACAGCTACTTTGATCAAGAAGAATCTGTTCGCAGCAGCGCGGCTAAGAAGAGCCTAGCTCGGCTGGTACGGTGAGGCTCGGGCACGCGGGCAACCAAAACAGCGCATAGGGCGGCACACGGCGGACAAAATCTTGCGCCATGGACGTGGAACGGATCGGACCCGCACTTCCTGTCCCGTAAGAGCAGGTATTATAAGTCTAGTTTCAATGAGAGTTTTATGGAGGGTTTCATGATATTAAATACCACCATTTTTGCTGATATGGCAAGGAAAGAGAAGGGTGGAGTTTCATGGGATGTGAGTAGAGTTTCATCACCATAAAACTCATCTGGCATAGTTACCTAGTTCTCAGTCTAGGTAACTGTGCCCATAAAACTCCCACTGAAACTGGCCTAAGGTCAGCGAGGCGGGCTGGGAGCACAACCACATCGAAAACGAAAAAATCATCGCTGGTGGAGAGAGAAATGGAGAGAGAAGGTAAAGCGGGCGTCTCGCTACACGCCGGCTTCTAGCCGGCTGTTGCGCGCGCGAGCTGCCCTCATTTGCTGCGCTGCTGCTGCGCTCGCGCGCGTGCTGCTTTCATTGGCCGCAGCGCTGCTTGCTTGCTCCTGCTGCCACCGCCCGCCATAAATGCTCACCATGCTGGTGATTTTCTCCGCCGGCAGCAGGCTGGGTTATAAGAGCAAGTATTATAGTTGGCGAAGAGTCGGCTGAATCCGACGTGGAAGGGTGAAAAAGTATGAAAGAGAAAGATGCGAACGTTTGGCCAAGGGTGTGTTTAGTTCCCACAAAATTTCCAAATTTTCCATCACATTCCATATCACATCAAAACATTAAATATAGCAAATAACACATGCATGGAGTACTAAATGTAGTTAAATAAAAAAACTAATTGCATAGTTTTGATGTACGTTGCGAGACGAATCTTTTGAGCCTAGTTAGGTTATGGGTGGACAATATTTACCACAAACAAATGAAAAATGCTACAATGTACTATAGTGAGTGATGTGACTTTTTCTCCCGACTTTTCACCCCATAACACAGCCAAACTTGCTCTAAGCCCTGCTCTAAACGTTGCTCCTGCGCCTGGTGGGCCCTCGCTGCAGAGGCACGCACGAAAGCATGTCACGCTCCGCCCTGCAATAGAGTGGAGAGGGACTGCGAGGAAAGGTGCGTGCCTGCCTGCCAGTGCTATCCCCTCCCCATCCATCCATACGCACGGCGCCCGTACGCCGCCGTCGCCCTCTGACACGTGGGCCCCATCTCCCGCCCCTCCGCCTCCTCCGCAACGCTCGCTTGCTCCCCCAACCCCTTACCAGCCAAAAAAAAAACCGAAAAAAAAACCGAAAGAGAGAGAGGGGGGAAGAGGAAGAGGAAGAGGGGGAGAGAGAGAGGGAGAGAGGAGAGAGACGGACGGAGAGGGTCAGTGGTGGTACTAGCAGCCGCACCAGGCCACCAGCTGCCTCGGAGAGCCCCCTCCCCCGCCGCCCCTGGCCTCCGGCCCGCTGCCGTTCCCACCCTCGCGCTTCCCCCCCAGCTGCTGCTCGCTCGCCGGCGGCTGGAGCCCACGGGTGGCAGGGCGGCCGCGCGCGCCCCGTCCTCCTCCGACGGAAGCCTCTAGAGCGTCCCCCAGCTGCTGATAGCGTACGGTAACCGCTCCCATCTCTCCATCGTTGGTTCAGCAACCGGGAGGCGATTCGCCTCCCAATTTTTTTCTCCCGCGCGGTTTCGCGTGACGGGGAGGGCCGCATTGGATGAGGGAGGCGGCGGGTTAGGCGGTTCTCCGCCCCGGCGAATCCGCGCGGGTTCTGGGCGGCGCTGGCGCTGGCGGTCGGAAGTCGGATTGGGTGATCTAGGGTTTAGTGCCTCTGATTTGTGTTTCTCGTCTTTTTTTGGCCGTGTCTATTGCGAATTCCTGGCCCGATTAGACCCGCGGGGATGGGGGGCTAGTTGGAATTCCCCGTCGAGCTGTGAACTGTGCATGCGAGGTTTTTGGACGGTTAAGCGAGTGGCAGCGTTCGTGATCGTTTGGTGGTGTGATTCCCTGGGGACGTCTATTTGACGCGCGCGCGGGTGGCCGCGATTGCATCGCACAAGCCGCCGCGCCGCCGCGCCACCGCTCCCCCGCCTCCGCCTCCGACTGCCTCCGGCCGCCTCCGCCTCCCCCTCCGGCCGCCTCCGCTCCGGTCACCGCCTCCGCCTCCGCCTCCGCCACCACCTTCGGCCACCTCCGCCGGCCGCCTCCGCCTCCGCCTCCGGCCGCCGGATCTCGCCGGATCCCGCTGCCTCCGCCTCCTCTGCCTCTCGCCGGATTCCCTCGCCGTGCATTGGGATTACGAGTGCCCTGCTGCCTTTAGAGTTGGTAGGGTGGGAAATTGGTGCTCTGCTAGTTACTTCTGCTACTGCTCCCTGTCCCATGCTGGGCTCTTAATCCCTAACATGTTTTGTCATTATAGTATGAACATTGACTGATTAGTGGCTTGGCTATCTGAACCACCTGTGAACTGTTGCCATGCCCTTCCTCAGCCACTGTTCAGGAGTTAATCGCTTCATTGACAGGTCATTGGTCGACCTAATGCTATTTTATGTGTACACTTGTCTTATCTGACTGCTTCCTGTAATAATCGCATCTATGGTTACTTCATAAAGCCAGTTGCAAAATAGTGTTTATAAGAAACTCCAATGCATTTCGGGGCTGACGGTGCACATTTTGGTTCTCCTGCTTGCGCTTGCTTTGCTGGGGATATGGCGTGTGATGTTCTTGGCCAATCAGAATTCCTGGTGACTGTTTTCGAACAAACCCTTGTAGGGATTGCACTCTATTTTGCACAATATGCATTTGTTCATGCCTCCTGTCACAAGATGAACACAACTGACGTTCAGCACTAGCATATTTTTATGCGAAATTTATGCGACAATCAATTGATGCCATGTTTCAATTAATAGAGCTCTGGATCTGTAGTCCATCCATAACTACCCTCTTCTAATACTTTGGAGCTATAATTCAATAATTAACACGATAAATCATATCTTACCCAAAGCTATACCCTGGTCACCTGGTGAAAACTGGGCTTGGATCCATGCATGTAGCGTCTTGTTTGTCCTTTCCCCTCCATTTTGCTGTGGCCTTCTGTTCTCATACATATTCTTTACTGAACTTGCTGCTATGGAGATAACATGTAGTCGTCCAGTCTTTTTTTTTTTTTGAGACAAGGGAGATTCATTCATTAACTAGACCTCTGGTGTTCTGCGGGTGAACTACGCACTCTGGGGTTTCATACCACCTCCCCGAAGGAACGCTACCTGAGACCTGCTTTGCCAGAACATGTGCAACCCTATTACAATTTCTACCAGAAAAAGATAGAGTAAAGTTCTGAAACAGAGAGCTCAACTCCTGGATCTCCCTCAGCAGCGCAAGCATGCTGGACCTCTGGTGTTCTCCTACATGCCAAAGTGTCACCGACTCCTGGCAGTCCGTTTCCATGGTCACTTGCTGCATCCCGAACTGCTGTGCTAGCGCCAAGCTCTGTAACCCCGATACTTCAACATGACCCCGTATCACGTATCCGATACGTATCCGCGTATCCGTATCCGATACTCTGATACACCTTTGTGCCTTTAAGTTTTGCAGAAATTTGACGTATCCACGTATCCGTATCAGGCCGATACTGATACGCCTATCCGTATCGGTGCTACATAGGCGCCAAGCCATCCCTACAAGCTAGGGCCTCCATTAGAAGAGCATCAAGACAGTTAGCGTACCATTTAGCTCCTCCTCTGAAAACTCCCTGGTGATCTCTAAGCACTGCACCAGTCTCCCCTTGCTGTTGATCAGCAATAGTGAAACCTTTTTTCAATTCCTGTCTGCCTCTGTTATTCCCGATCTCTCTAGAACTATAAGCTTGCTAAAATATAATCTCTTTGGAAAACAGTTTCCTGTATTGTTCTCTGTTTCACTGATTTTGTTCCTTTATTTTGCAGGTGATCTACTGATCTCATTGCTGCCCTGTTTTGCTGGCGGCGAGCAGATGTAATAATGGACAACCTTGGGCATAGAGAAAATGGAAGGCAAAGGCCTGACCAATTTAAAGCAGTTCATACTCAGGTTGGTGTAATTCATCCTCTAGAATTTGTATGCAGGTTTTGAAGTTTTCATACCTATACACATCCCTCGCCTCGGTCATATGAAATACACTGACTAAATGTGCCATAAGATATCTGCTTCAGCTGTTTTTACCACTGGACATTGTGCTGTAGCTAACCTTGATTGTTGAAGGATGTATGGTCTTAATATATCTAGACAAGTAAAAGAAGTGTAATTATGCTGTTTCTGCACCCAAAGCAAACCGTCCCCTTAATAGGAGGCAGAAAGTCTGATTACTGAAACAGAGAAAGATAAATTCTGGCACCAGCAACTATCCATCTTTACAAATGTAATGGCAAATGTTAACAAGTCAAAGAACAAAACACCATCAACATAATTATTCAGTCAAAATGGTCATGTCCGATCAGTTAATTTCTGCATGGGGAAGCTTGTTATGATTTTTTTTGATTTATTGCTGGATAGGTAGCCAGACTTCCAAATCTTATGAGTAAAGGTAGTTATTTCTGGGCTAACATATTCAAACAGCTCCGCTGCTCATTTACTGTTCATATATGCTAACTGCTATATTGTATCGAGGTTATGATGTTAAAACCTGCGATGCATATGCTGTTTCTCATTTTAGAACAAACTATTGTGGATGCAATCATGCGAACCCGTCTACCACTCTACCTTAATATCCAATGAGAGAACTCTTGAAATCCTGAGTGCTAGTTGGGCATTTACGCACAGTTGTTATATAGATTAAACCTCGTCTAACTTCATTCTCAGTTATACATTGTGGTTCATTGCTGTTCTGTGTATGCTGCATAATGTTTTAGTTTTCTGTTCAATTTTTATCCTATCTAAATATCTAAATGGTATAACTCTGGATGCTTATGCAATTATCTTCTTTGGTTATGCCATATAGCTTTGTAGCAAGTAGTAGGATACTAGGATTAACTGTGCAGTATGGAACTTCCATGTATCTGTTCCTAAAACAATGGACTTACGGTGCATGTTCTGTGTTTCAGTGGATGATGCCTCAGCTAAAAGACCATCATAGTATGAATCTCCTAGCACTCATGAATGAGAAGGACAGTGCCATCCGAGAAAGGGACCATGCTCTTGCTGAGAAGAAAGCTGCTATAGCTGAGCGAGACATGGCGTTTGCTCAGCGGGATGCTGCAATGGCTGAACGGAATGCTGCAATTGTAGAAAGAGACAATGCCCTTGCTGCACTGGAACTTGCCCGTACAAATGGGTTCAATACGAATAATGGAAATGGATTTCACCAACACCAAGGACCTCCTCTCCATGGTACAAAGAATATCCACCACCATGACCAGCTATCTCATGTACAATCATCGCCATTGCAGCTGGCTGATTCTCCATATGACCATGCCAGAGAAATGCACATATCAGAAGCATACCCTATCGCAACAGCTCCGGGATGTATTGGGAAAGGGAAGAAGCCAAGGAAGAATAATACACAGGCTTCTCCATTGAAGAGGCCATCAGGTGTGCTCCGGAAAACCAAGAAAGCAGCCAGTGAGTGGAAGAATAGGGGGATGTCTGGTGGAGGTGAAGATTCAACTCGTGCTTCTGTGATGAAGAACGAGTGGAAGGACCAAGATCTTGGCCTGAACCAGGTCCCATTCGATGAGTCAACCATGCCCGCACCCGCCTGCTCGTGCACAGGGGAGCTTCGGCAATGCTACAAGTGGGGAAATGGCGGGTGGCAGTCGTCGTGCTGCACCATGAGCATGTCCATGTACCCACTTCCTGTGATGCCCAACAGGCGCCACGCCCGCATGGGGGGAAGGAAGATGAGTGGCAGTGCGTTCACAAAGCTGCTCAGCCGGCTGGCAGCTGAAGGCCATGATCTCTCGACACCAGTGGACCTCAAGGACCACTGGGCCAAGCATGGCACAAACCGGTATATCACCATCCGGTAGCACCAGCGGTCATTGTTGTATCTGCCATTCAAGCTGAAAAGGGAGATGGTGCGAAAGTTGCTTCTCCTGCATCCCTGGAGCAGCCTTACTGGTGCCATATTTTGTAATGTCATTGGTTTCTAGAGGATGTGGGTAGACATTTGTGTTCACATGGCTGTAGGTTCTCCCCTTTCAGAACTGTTAATTGTGCTCGTGGCGCAGAAATGCTGCAGCCCACGAAAATGCAAGTGTAATTGTAGTTCCCAGGTATTCACCGTGAGATCATTGTATAGCTGTGATATCTGGTTTCAACTAGTATTTGTGGAAGGTGGACTATAATTAGCTTCAGTACCATGGCACAGTCCTACTTTCACGCCATTTGGTGATAGATCTAAATCATCTTGTCCATTTGGTGGTGGATCTTAATCTGGCGTGATTGACAGCTCTTTTTTTCTTTCTGTTTTTCAGACATGTTGAGTATAGTGTTAAACGATCTGCGAGAAATTCAGATCGTACGACCGTAGCTCTTAAAGGATTGATGCAAGAAACAGTGCAAATTTCTCTTGAAATCCAATATAATCCCAGGCAGCGAACAGAACTTGTGATAAAGGACAAGCACGTCATGAATTGCAGGCCAGGCAGCTAAGAATTATGATACGGTAACTCTGCAGGGCGACTATAAAAACCAAGCAAATATTTGGACTGTCAGTCCTGCAATAACATTCAGGCCATGTCCTAGAAGCACAATATTTGATTTCCTCAAACAGCATAATACGAGAGCCAGTTTTTGCGGAGTCGAGCCAATGCAAACATAAACGGCTACCAACCAATAATCATGTCAGGGGAGAACCAAAACTCTCAAAGTTACAGGTCATAACATCATCAGCATTAGGCGCTACAGATTTTGCTGATTCGTCCTGTGAAATTACAGTCCACATCACACTTCACAGTTCAGGGTGGGCAAGAAATTGCTACGCATTATCCGCCATTGCCATAGGATGTGCTTGCAGTAACAGAAGATTCAGGCATACTATAACCGCAGGACTAGCTGCAGCTAAGATGCAGGATGAGTTCCAGGCCGTGGTGGTGGATCAGCCGGCGAGTGGGTTTGCGTGGATGGTGACGCGGTTGAGCCTGATCTCGGCGAGCGGCCTGTCCCCTGGGCCGGTCTGCGCCTTCTCCATGAGGTCGAGGACCTCGAAGCCGTGGATGACCTTGGCGAAGATGGTGTAGTGGCCGTTGAGGTGCGGCTGCTTGGCGTAGGTGATGAAGAACTGGCTGCCGTTGGTGTTGGGCCCGCTGTTGGCCATCGACATGATCCCCCTCGCGTTGTGCTGCCCACCAATCCAGCACCCGGTCAGTAAGCCAACCGAGGGTTGGGCTCGCCGGAAGAGGAATCAATCGTCGAGCTGGTAAGGGAGGCGGGGGAGAGGAGAGATAGATCATCAGATCGATGGTATGGTACCTTGAGGGACTCCCTGAACTCGTCGGCGAACTTGGTGCCCCAGATGGAGGTGCCGCCCTTGCCGGTGCCGGTGGGGTCGCCGCCCTGGATCATGAAGCCCTTGATGTTGCGGTGGAAGACGGTGCCGTCGTAGTAGCCGCTGGCGCAGAGCGCCAGGAAGTTCTCCGCCGTGCGGGGCACCTGGTCGCAGAACACCTCGCACTTGATGTCGCCCAGGTTCGTGTGCAGCGTCACCGACTGCAAAGCCAAATCCATCCGTCCGTTCCGTCGATTCGGTCAGTCGGGGATAGAAATCGAGCCGAGGGGAGCGAGGGGTGGAAGGGGGAGAGAGGCTCACCATGGCGCCTGGGCGGACGGGAGAGGCGGGGGTGGGGGGCGAGGAGAGGCGTGGGGCGGCGGGGGGTTTAGGAGGCGGCGAGCCGGCGAGACAGACGATGGGTGGTCCGCGTGTGGTGTGACCGCGCGGCGAAGGAGTAGACGAAGAAGAAGAAGGCTGCGTGGGCCTATTGGGTTGGGCCACCGTATAGGCCGGGATTCGTATGGTGGAAGGGTCAAGAGCTCTCTGGATATTTTTTTATTTAAAAAACAAACAAACAGAGCTCTCTGGAAATGAAGCGCGGCCGACCTCCGGGCTCCGGCCGTCCCCAAGCGCGCCCCGTCGGCACAGATTTCGCACCCCGGCGGCCCTGTCAGCCGCAACCGCCTCCCCTACGCGTCCCCGCATGCCGCCTCGCGCGTACGCCCACAACGCCGGGCGCCCAGCCAGCCTTGCGCACGGCGGGCCGCAGCGGCGCGTGAGGCGGCGAGCCACCGGAGGAAACGAAGCGAGGTGGCGAACAAGCAGGACGTGGAGCTTCGTTGCTGATCTCTCCGCGCTCCCTGTGCTCGAGGGCCGAGGCTGATGCCGCGTCACGAACTCCCCCTTGTTGCTTTGCGAATCAGGCACCATCGCTGATGCTGGCAACATGTTCGACAAAATGCTCGCTGCTTGTTCTGGCAAGTTTTCTTCAACCTCCTACAGTCTAGGGCATGAGATAAGACAGAAGCTGGTACGCGCGAGGCCGATAAATATGACCATGGTCAGCAAGAGGCAAGGGGACGAGGCTGTCGGTGGCTCAAGTAGAACAGAAGAAGCTGCTTCACCAGGTGATGATGACCTACTGCTGTTGCTCAGGGCCTTTTGCCATCATGCACCGGTGAGTACAGAGATAAAATTAATCCATCTGTGTATGTATATGAAAATTGTTGACATATCAGATTTAGAGGCAAAACGGGCATTTGTATATCAGCTGTGAGAACTTTAGATTGCAACACCACCCAAGCAAAGAATTTATGCTTGCCTTAGCTTCCGTGTGTATTCAATCACATTTCCATCACCATTCACGTTAACCTCCATTCTTCTCCCTTTACCTCTAGCCTGGACTAGTTTGGAGAAGCCACAGACACTGTAGAAGCCATGGGGATCAAGAACTCCACCACAACCTTTGCCCAGAGCTGGAGCAGCACTCAAGGCGGGCTGGTGCGCGTGGAAGTCTTCGTTCTCTTCAGCGCCTTGATCTGGATCCTCGTCGAGTTGTTTGGCTCACTCCGGCGGCGGCATAGCCAAGGGTTCTTCCGCTTCTTCGTGTGGACGGTGTACACGCTCTTCATCGTGCTTGGCCCCTACACCATCGGATTGCTGCAGGACAGCCCCTTCCGTGACCAGACGTTCGTCCTGTGGGGCAGTACCCTCCTCCTCATCCAAGTGAGTGCCAATTCCCTCTCCGTTTACAGCATCCATGACATTGAGCAGAGGAAGAGGATGCTTGTGCAGCACGTGTTACAGATCATTCTTGTGCTATGGCTGATTGGGAATAGCAAAGGTCACAACAGAAGCTACACTGCAACCATCTGGATATTCTGGATTTAGAGCGTCATTTTAACATACAGAAAGTCTGGGGTTTTGAGCAACGCGAGCAAAAATGGAGGTTTGCTGAAGCAGTCGAAAGTGGTTGCTGATTATATGATGATTGACCACGAGCAAATACCTCCGGACGTCACTCCGAATCCTGAAACAATGGAAGGTTACAAGTACATATTCCATGGTGAAGAAGAAGTAGCTTCTCTACTTCCCACTGCACCTGAATATAGAGTTGGATTTAAAGAGGCGACACGTACAATGTTCGACTTGTTAATCTGCCAAAGGAGGGTGTTTGGAAAATGCACCACCATTGATTCCGTGTGGCGATGGATCGAGAGTCAGAGTGTTCTCACCAAGGAAGGTGTGGAAACAATAAAGGAAATTGCGCTCTCCTTTTCATTGTTTAAATTGTTGAAGCGGAGATTGTGTGGATACCAAATTGGTGAAGCTGGCCACACCAAGACATTAGATTTCGTGCTTAATGGGCTCATCTCTGAAGAAGGTAACTATGTTCGTGCTTTTAGAGTTATCGAGATTGAGTTGGCATTCCTATATGATTTCCTCTATACAAGATTCGATACAGTGGGTAATGGGTATAATGCCTTGACACTCTATCTTGCAGTAAGTGTTACTGTTTGGAATATTATCTCTGGAGCCTTTAGCAGACACTACCATCATAGTAATTTGGAACAGAGAGTTCATGGAACCGATGTTACTCACTGGGTAACCGTTGTGCTGCTTATCATTGTTTTAGTATTATCCTTTTTACCTGCCACCCTGGAAAAGAGGTGGGACATAGTGGATGAGCTCCATAGCTACAAACAACCCACGAGGATGTCAGCGATGTCTGATATGTATGGATTAAATCGTGTAGCAAAGAATTGCTGGCAGAGAGCATTTGGGCAATACTCCCTGTTACTGGGCTTCGACTACCACTCGTGGAATGTGCTACCGCTTTTGTCACTGGGTCTTGTAGACAAAACAAGAGATGGACAGAAGGCTGGGAAAAAGATCATGTTGACTGCTGAAATCATCGAGCGCGTCCTTTTTGGGTTCAAAGAGAGCAATGGGCAGCTACAAGATGGGCAGTCAGCTCTGGCCAGAAATCAGCTGCTAAGCCAATTCTCATGGTCATGCACCCTGCCCACACACATCCATAAGATTCTCGTATGGCACATCGGGACGACCATCGCCATGGATGGGCACCTGGTTCCCCGAACTGGCGACCACCGTGTCGCCAAGACGCTGTCGGACTACTGCGCCTACCTGGTAGCCTTTTTTCCAGACATGCTGCCCGGCCATGGCTACGACACCCAGCGCATCTTCGACGCCGTGGTCATGGAGGCTCGGGAAGGCCTCACCGGGTGTGACACTGTGAGCAGCAGGTGTGAGAAGCTGACGATGATGGTCCTGCCAAGCGACAGCAGCTGCACAATCCTAGAGCTAGGGGGCTGGCTTGGGAGAGAGCTCAGAGGCGTGGTTCCGGAGGTGCGGAGGTGGAAGGTGCTGGCTGACTTCTGGGCCGAGTTCATCCTCTTCCTCGCGCCGTCAAGCAATGCCGAGATCCACGCCGAGAAGCTCACCGCCGGCGGGGAGTTCATGACCCATCTCTGGGCACTGCTCACACACGCCGGCATTCTGGAGCGCCCCTCGATGACCGGCGGTGTGGGAGGAGGTAACAATGGTGCCCTTGTACATGATTCTCCGGTTTGAGCAATCAAAGCGTTCTTCATCCTCGCTTTTGTTCTTGTCTGAAGCATACTGCTCTTCTGCCGGAGTAATTGATTTATTTTGAATGTTCGCTCGTTAGATTCGAAATTAATTTGGGTGCAGGGTGGATCTTGTTTCACATGACTATGTTTGTATGTTAGCAGTGTGCTATCAGTGTAAGAAGACGACTTTTACGGCGCACAATACTACCATATACTACTGTCTTAAAATAACTCGCATGTAAACATCGTATGGTCTAGTTTTATTCTCTACTATTGAAATATTATTCTGTACTACTTTAAGTAGTTTGACTATGGCATTCATTAAGTTTTGCATGCTCTTCATTATATGTTAATATCTAAAACACCAGTTGCTTTTGATAAAGTTATACCAAATACATAAAAATAAAAGGGCTTCACCCAAATAAACCAAATGAAATTCGGGAATAGCTGACAAAGAGAGGAGAAAAAAATGGCTTTGGTAAATATTATCATATTACCGCAAAGTGTTCTTAAGTTGTAAAGTGTTATAAAAAAATACCATATTACCATTAGGAAGCTACTTTGGTGAATATTTTTTTAAAAACAGCTTCGATTCCATGAAAAATGTGATTTTAGCATTGAAGCCAAAACTAAAGCAATTTTAGAAGGAATTTGACTTCCATACATTTTGGAACCAGGGAGGAAGTGCGAATGCGTAAATCACCTTTTCATTTTCATCAACATTCATTCACGTTATTTTCTTTAAACGAAAGAGCCTATTTTATTAAGTAAATGAAAGAGAGTGTTTCTGAGTTTTATGAGAATTTTAAAAAAAATTCTACTTATTAAATAAGTGTTCACCTAGGATTCTAGATGGTTTCATGTGGAGGCTTCAAAGAAATTTCAATTGATACTAGTAGGAGAGAACTTGCTTATATTAGTTTGAGTTGGAGGAGGAACATCACTAGGGTCGACGGCCGTAGTGTCTGCCCGCCGCCGTTGGCGCGATGCCGCGATAGCCGATGGCGCGATGCTGCAATGCCACGACCACGAGCGAGTCTGCGTTAGCCGACGGGCAACCGGGAGCGACGAGCGAGCTCGGCAGGCACGCAGCTCGGCAGCTGGGCCTTCCTTTCTTTGCTCCTACGGCCTACCTACTTTCGATTTGCTTCCGTACGCATAGTTTGTTCTGAAGGTATCAGTGGCGGAACTGAGAGGAGCTAGACAGACAAAAAAAAAACGCGGGCAGGGGGTGGGGAGATTGTGAACGGACTCCACTGTTTTTCATTAAAAGGAAGTGTTTTTTCGTGGTATAGTCATGGGTTTTTTCGTGTGGGCTGTGTACATGTTTTTCACCGTGCTTGACCCCTACACCATCGGATTGCTGGAAAAATGTATTCTACACCTGCTTGCAGCTACACCCATCTCAGATATGACCGGAGAAATAACCGAGGGTGCCTAGCTTCTCTTATCGGGTAGACCCGATAAGGTCAGGTCATCGGTACCAGACCATCCTATTTTGGCGTCCCCGTCCCCAGATCCATTCCGTCCTCATTTGTAGGACGCAGCAAACCAATCGGCAGGTGACGGCGGCGCGACGACGGACAACCACGTACGAGGTGCTGCTTCTAACAGAAATTGACGAGGTAGTAAGAACGGCAGGGGCGGCACGGCGACCACGAGCTGCTGCTTCTAGCAGAAATTGACTAGGTAGGCATAAGTACGTGTGAATTGAATCTTTACCGCTCGCCAGTGCTCAATATATACATCTGCATCTGCATATTCATGTGTTTTTAGGCTGGGGGAGATGGGATCATGGGAGCGGCAGCAGATTTGTTCTTGGCTTGCTGCCTGCTGTCCGTATTTGTACGAGTCTGCATTGAGGAGCGAATCGCCAGGCGATGGTCGCACATACCGTATTCCGTCAGGCTTGCGATGGATCGATCGACATGGCAGCTGCTAAATTGCGTGGCGACGATAGCAACCTTCAGGGGTTCATCATCATCGTCGATTAGTTTGTCACGGACATCCCTGACTTCACCTGCATATGATGGCTCCACATAGCAGGCACGGCTGCTCATCACGTACTGCAATCTCTAGCGTGTATGCATTGGATGGAGGTTATTGTTCCATACATATTTTTTCAGATTATTAGATTAGTATCACTTGATACTTCTTTCATATTGCAGGTATCCACTGATACTTATTCATATCACATGATCACTTGATACTGCGTTTTCACACAGTTCCCAAACTATACGATTCACATGGATTGATTCTTTCATGTTCACTACTTCCCAGCGACATGGCAATTTGCAGGAGTGAGCGAAAGTCAGGTGATTTCGATCTGGCTGCCGCAAAACAGCGCCAGGAAATGAGCTAATTTAGATAATATTAGTATGACGTACTAGCCATGGGCACTTCATCGGCAAGCTGTTACTATTATTGTCTTGTTGATGACACAATCAATTCTAGTTAGGCTTCTAAACGTATTCATATACTCCCTGTTTGTATGCACCCATACTTCTTATAAACATATTTATGTATGTAAATACTGTCCTTACACATCAACACATGTACTCACCCACTTGGCAAGCACGTACACAATTAATTACTATATTGACTATTCCTAAAGTATATGTGTATGTATTTATACTAATCTCAAGAAAAAGTATGCCCGCATACTAATCTCAAAAAAGAAAAGTATGCCCGCATACTACCTGCGAATACTTCCATATAGTCACAAGCTAACATACTACGACCTGCATAGATAGTATGTACTCATACTTTACTAGATCCGCATATACTATTATTCGGATGTTATCGCCAGAAATCTTTCGGCAAGAGTGCAGCGCTGAGCCATTAAAATATAATTTTATGTATTCCTCAATTAAATCAATCCAGTAGTTTTTTTAGTGCCTCAAACTAGGTACAAGCTGTAGTATCTGTACTCACTCCCTACATAAACACCCACGCACTCCCTAACTAACTAGAAACTACAACCTATACACACACGCCTACTGAGAATACAAGTGACGGGCACGTCATCCCATTATGGTCTATAGGCACTTGAGGCTCCTTCTCCTAAAAAAAATCTGGAAAAACCAGACAGGTGCGACACCAGCGGAACCCGGTGGGGGTTCCGCTGGCGGGGGGCCTCCCCACCGGAGGACCCAACCACCGAGCCATGAGCTCGTTCGCAAATCAATCCGGTAGTTGCACTTGCATGTGCATGCAAACGCTCGCCTCCGATCCTAAAAATTAGCTGAGCTGGTACTTGGTCTGCCCGTGCATACAAAACCCGGTAGCAGAAGGGTGTAACTACACGCAACTGTAGAAAAAATGCGTGTTCTATCGCAGAGAAGGGATACCCATTGTGCCAGTTGTACCGACATATAGCGTACATGGTTACTAGTGTGTCTAAAATTTTCTAAAGGAACAGTAAGGAGTAAGTTCATTTCGTTGATACCCAAATGAAACCAAGCCACTGTCATGGTTTCCACTGAAGCACTGGCCTTTGCGAGCACAGACGGGTGTTGACTTAACATGAGGTCTAACAAAATTAAGGACTGGAGCAGTGAGACTGACTAGTCTCCTACTGTAGGTCCATAATTTAGGCCGTGCAATCTGGATCTGATCTGGGTATTCGTTCTATAAGTACAGTAATATATTATCCCTCCATTCTAACGTAGGTGCATTTTTTATTAGGACAAACCATTGACCAACAGTTTCTTTATTATTACATGATTTTTGTAATAATACAAATTAATCTTATTTGAAAACTACTCCTACTCACTTGTTATGATGATTTTGTACCACATAAATGATATTATATTAGAGTAATTACAGGTCAAACTCTTGTCCTAATGAAACAAAATATATGCATAATGATTTTAAATGGCCTCTGTACTTGTGAATGTGTAGAGACCTTCTCATCACCGTTCAGGTTAACCTGGCTTGCCCCTTCTCCTTGTACCTCTAGCCTGGACTAGTTTGGAGTAGCCACAGATACTGTAGAAACCATGGGGATCAAGAACTCCACCACAACCTTTGCCCAGAGCTGGAGCAGCACTCAAGGCCAGCTGGTGCGCGTGGAAGTTCTTGTCCTCTTCAGCGCCTTGATCTGGATCCTCGTCGAGATGTTTGGCTCACGCCGGCTGCGGCATAGCCAAGGGTTCTTCCGCTTCTTCGTGTGGGCGGTGTACACGCTCTTCACCGTGCTTGACCCCTACACCATCGGATTGCTGCAGGACGGCCCCTTCCCTGACCAGACGTTCGTCCTGTGGGGCACCATCCTCCTCATCCAAGTGAGTGCCAATTCCCTCTCCGTTTACAGCATCCATGACATTGAGCAGAGGAAGAGGATGCTTGTGCAGCAAATGTTACAGATCATTCTTGTGCTATGGCTGATTGTGAACAGCAAAGGTCACAACAGAATCTACACTGCAACCATCTGGATATTCTGGATTCAGAGCATCATTTTGACATACAGAAAGTCTGGGTTTTTTAGCAATGCGAGCAAAAATGGAGGTTTGTTGAAGCAGTCGAAAGTGGTTGCTGATTATATGATTGAGCATGAGCAAACACCTCCGGACGTCACTCCGAATCCTAAAACCATGGAAGGTTACAGGTACATATTCTATGGTGAAGGTGAAGTAGATTCTCTGCTTCCTACCGCACCCCAATATAGAGTTGTACTTAAAGAGGCGATACGTACAAGGTTCGACATGCTCATCTTTGGAAAATGCACCACCATTGATTCCGTGTGGCGATGGGTCGAGAGGCAGAGCGTGCTCACCACGGAAGTTGTGGACAGAATAAAGGACATTGCGCTCTCCTTTTCATTGTTTAAATTATTGAAGCGGAGATTGTGCGGATACCAGATTGGTGAAGCTGGTCTCACCAAGACATTAGATTTTGTGCTTGATGGGCTTATCTCTGAAGAAGGTAACTATGTCCGTGCTTTTAGAGTTATAGAGATGGAGTTGGCATTTCTATACGATTTCCTTTATACAAGATACGACACCAAGAATTTTGTGTACTGGATGTGGAATTTTTTGTTTGTTGTAGCAACTGTTACTGTTTGGAATAGTACCCCTGGAGCATTTAGCAGGCACTACCATCGCAGTAATTTGGAACAGAGAGTTCATGGAACCGATGTCACTCACTGGGTAACTGCTTATCATTGTTTTAGTATTGTACTTTTTACCTCCGACCCTGGACGACAGGTGGGAAATAGTGGACGAGCTCCATAGCTACCAAGAACCCACGCCGACGACAGGGATGTCTCGTACGTCTAGAATAAAACCTGAAGCACTGAAATGCTGGCAGAGAGCATTTGGGCAATACTCCCTGCTATTGGACTTCGACTACCACTCGTGGAATGTGCTACCGCTTTTGTCACTGGGTCTGGTAGACAAAACAAGAGAGGGACAGAAGGCTGGGAAAAATATCACGTTGACAGATGAAATCATCGAGCGTGTCCTTTCTGGGTTTAAAGAGAGCAATGGGCAGCTACAAGATGGGCAGTCAGCTCTAGCCAGAAATCAGCTGCTAAGCCTATTCTCATGGTCGTGCACCGTGCCCACACACATCCATAAGATTCTCGTATGGCACATCGGGACGAGCATCGCCATGGATGGGCACCCAGTTACCCAAACCGGCGACCACCGTGTCGCCAAGACGCTGTCGGACTACTGCGCCTACCTGGTAGCTTTTGTTCCGGACATGCTGCCCGGCCATGGCTACGACACCCAGCGCATCTTCGACGCCGTGGTCATGGAAGCTCGGAAAAGCCTCACCGGGTGTGATACTCTGAGCAGCAGGTGTGAGAAGCTGACAATGATGGTCCTGCCAAGCGACAGCTGTTGCAGAATCCTAGAGCTGGGGGGCAGGCTCGGGAGAGAGCTCAGAAGAGTGGTTCCGGAGGCGCGGAGGTGGAAGTTGCTGGCTGACTTCTGGGCCGATTTCATCCTCTTCCTCGCGCCATCAAGCAATGCCGAGATCCACGCCGAGAAGCTCGCCGCCGGCGGGGAGTTCATGACCCACCTCTGGGCACTGCTCACACACGCCGGCATTCTGGAGCGCCCCTCTATGACCGACGGTGTGGGAGGAGGTAACAATGGTGCCCCTGCACATGATTCTCCGGTTTGAGGAATCAAAACATTCTTCATCCTCGCCCTTGTTCTGGTCTTCAGCTGGAGTTAATTTGATTTATTATGAATCACATGTGGAGTTAATTTGGGTACAGTGTGGATCTTGCTGTTAGCAGTGTGCTGTTTAAGGATAAAGCAGAGTTGTCTGATTTACTGTTATGTGGTTTCTCATGAACGTTCGTCTGTCACATTTGAAGTTAATTTGGGTACAGGGTAAATCTTGTATTCACATGGTCGTGCTGTAAGTTAGCAGTGTGCTATATTTTGGGTAATAAAGTGGAGTTAATGTCTGATTTGCTTTTGTGTGGTTTCTGAGCCGAAGGGGCATTCGCCAATTTGTTGTCATGAGGTGTCCCGATTGTGCAATGTTTGGCAGGAACTGGCATGGAATGGAACGGAATATGGTTCAATTCCTACGCGTCAAACCGAAACAAGACTTTGGTTGGACAATACTACTTGTGGTGGAATACAGCAGTCCCACAAATACCTTATTTTACTACAGCTGTTGCACTAATACCTGATCTTCAGAGTTTTTGTGGACGTTTAGAAACTGTAGTTGAACCTCTGTCAACACACATCAAATTGAGTTCAAAACAAGGTCAAATATCCGAAGCAGAACATAGCCTAAGGATGGCATTACCTTATGAGAATCCAACTAATAAAGCCTAAACACATTGAGTTGCCAGACAGGTTCACTACACAAGTATAGCATAAATGTCTCCCCCTTCTTCCAAGAAACAAGTAAAGTTTGTAACACATAATTCTTTTCATTATTTTTTTGAACAATTGATTCTTTTCATTATTTCCCCAGCCCTCCATTGACTAACTTGTTCTGTCCATGACCCCCCCCCCCCCCCCCCCCCCAAAAAAAAAAAAACTCACTTTCAGTTGCAACGTATAAACAGCGTTCAAAACCCTGGCACATGCAGGAACCATTGCTTTACAAAACCCAAACCTGAACACTAACTTATGTAACCAAAGAACCAAAAGAAAAATAAAAAGGAAAAAATAAGACAGGATCCGGGTGTAAGGATTGGCTCAGCTCGGCGCCTCAACCTTATCACCAGATGAGCAATTTGTCATCTGAATCACCTACAGTGCTACAAAGGAAGCAACTGAGAGCAAGAGGTTGTAACCATCCAGAGTGCTGCAGCATCATGGCTCATCCGAAACAGTGGACAGTTGACCAATATGAATATGTTTTCAGAATCCTAATCATCCTTCCACCAGTCAATGGGCTTCTAGCAATTGCCGGTTCCGTAGCAAGAAGATGCTCAATGTCTATGATCCAAAATAAATGGATTGCGCAATTTTTTTTTTCCTGAGCACCCCTGCATTCCACTGTGGAGCACCCTGCGAGATATGGTTATTTCAATACCTCAGGGGTTTGGAAAGAAAAAGAACCTAGTCGTTTAACTGTTTGACTTGTGGCTATCTGTAACCCTCCTGAGCCTTTCCACCAAGACAGGAATGTCCTCCTCACTCAATGCAGTGAAACAACACCTGAACCATCCAGGCTCAATGCAATGGCATGATGAACCTGGAGTGGCATTGACCTTTGCCTCCTCCAACAGCCTGTCCCAGAGCTTGCGTTCTCCTTTCTCATTGTAAGACCGGATGTACCTGCTCATGTCTGCCCAGCAATAGAACCCTCCGCTGCTTTTGAAGCATTCAATCCCCACTTGTTTCAAAGCATCGACAAACAAATGGTACATTTTCTGGAGCCTCTCTCTGTTAACTGTTAGATATTCTGAAATGAACTTTTGGTCTGAAAGCATGGAAACAAGCAGGCGTTGTGTTGGAGTTGACACTGATGAGAATCGAGCAATTTTAGCAGCAGCTGCCACAATGTTTTCATTGTAGGAATATATCACTCCAACTCGAAACCCAGCAAGAGATAGGTCTTTTGAGAGTCCATATATGATGTGAACCCTGCCTTTATCGAAGTCTTCTAGCTCATCCACAACTTCTGCCACACTGACAAATTTGTCACTTCCATATGTTGAACCAGCAAATATTTCATCAGAAATGAAGTGTATGTTCTTCTCTGCAGCAAACTCTAGAAGATCATGCAGTGTTTCCCTTGGCACAATGCCTCCTGTTGGGTTGGAAGGGTTAGATATGAGAACCCCACGAACCCTTACTCCTCGCTTCTTTGCCTGTTTGTAAGCTATTTCGAGAGCAGTGATACTAATGTTAAAGTTATCAGTGCTACGGCATGGAACAGGTATCAACTCAACGCCAGTTCGCCATTTTATGTCCCTATCCCAACTGTGGAAACAAAAGTAACGAGGTCAGCTCATCACTTAAAATAAAAAAAAAACGTGCATAGAAATGTATCAAGAGAGTGAGCAAAATTACCCGGGGTAGTAAGGTGATGGGACAAGAAATGCATTTCCTGGATCAGCAATACAGAAACTCAGTATTTCCATGGCAGGAGTTGCACCAGATGTAATCACCATTTGAGATGGATCAAAGGATACTGATTCATGCATGATTTGCCTCATGAATCCAGCAAGAGCCTGAAACAGAAATTGAGTTCATATTTGGAAAATAATTATCACACCAACAAATTGGGATTCATGGAAGTAGAGCTCCAAACATTTACTAGTCCCACTTTCCATGCAGCATTCACAATTCAGAACAGGTTACTTAGATTCCCTGAACGAATAAGCTGGAATTAAGTTCTCTAAATAGCAATGAGCGAAAACGGAAAAATAAGGTAAAAGGGAATGTTTCGAATCCAATAAGCAGAACCCTATTTACCCACTTCAGTTGGGAACTAGGTGTTTTAGCATCACACCATTCAACATTAAAAAATTCCGTATGTAGCAGGATAATACAATGTAAAATTTCACGTCAAATTCGCAAATATTCACAGCAGTTAAAGGCACAGAACATGCAACTAAGACTCTTGAAATATTCACAACTTTAGAAACAAACTGATCAAAACAACAAGGCCTATCAAGTCGAGTCAAGATTTGACAAATGGTGCAATTCCAGCCAGCAAGGATCCATATGCCTAGAATGACAACCAAGAAAAAACAGAGCTGGAATGGTAACTCTTTGTCCCATTCCCATCTGCTTCGGATAGCATGTATATGGCTACGAAAAATCAATCAAAAGGAAAACAAAAGAAACAAACAAAATTACACAACACCATGAAAAATGAGAAAAAAGATACCCCACAACAGGCTTAGACGCTAACTCCGGTTGTCTTATTTTACAGCAATTCAATGATTAGTCGCCACTGTTATCTCTGATTGAGGTACCAACTCCAACAGTGCCTCTAGCATAATCCACCGAATCAAAACAGTAACCTAAAAAGTGTCGATACCACAGAAACTTTTTCTGAATCTGAAAGAGGAAAGAAAAACTAAAATAACCCACATATGAGAAACAATCCATCAGACTACTTCGCAGGTTGAATGAAGCAGTACTACACCATACTAAGTTCTTAAGATTGGGAAAAACTTTTTTGGTCGATGTAACCTAGGTGGCCAATTTCAAAGTGAAGCAAAATTTGGCCAGACACCGAACGTATCTTGCAGATGGAATCATGAAATGGGATGTTTCACATTTCATAGGCACAGATGGTCCCCCGTGTCATTCACTAAGAGTGGCAAATTCACGAGTGGTCAGTTTGCAGTCTAATATTGCAATTTTTTCGTTTTATGGACGGAAGAAGAGGGTGGGAATCAAGGCGGATTCCGTTAGCCTACCATCTTCAAGGCAAGTATCCCGTCGTACGGCTGGTAGGTGGCGAGCCCCCGGATGGTGAGGTCCCTGGCGTCCTCCCCGACTCCCGCAATCCCGTCCAGCATCGCCGCCCCCGCGTGCTCCTCCATCCAGCGCCCCACCAAATCCAGCGACAGCTGCGCGCACGGAAGGCCATCCATCATTACCTCCGAACAAATTCCTTGGAAGGCGAAAAAAAAAAGGAAGGAAGGGGATAACGCGATTCCTACGTGGTTCTCGGCGAGGCCGAGGTTGATGAGGCCGTCGGGGTTGCACGCCCGGTGGTACGGGTCGTCGGCGCATCGTCGGAGCCCCGCGTAGTAGAGCGAGTCCTCGTCCCCGGCCCGCACGACGGCGCCGCGGGCGGAGAGCGACGGGAGCGCGGCGCGCGGGGTGAGGAGGCCCCGCGAGAGGGAGCGGTGGATCGAGGAGGAGGCGGAGTTGGCGTTCCCCGCGGCGGCGGCGGCGTCGGAGCCCGGAGGCGGGGACCCGGGCGCGGGCGCCGGGGGGCAGTTGCGCTTGATGTAGAGCTGGAGGAAGTAGAAGAGCGCGCAGGGGATGAGGGAGCCGAGCACCAGGCCGCCCCGGCCCTGCACGACCCCCTGCAGCGGCACGACGATGCGCATCCCGCCGTCGGCGCGCGGGCGCGCCGCCCTGTCGCGGGGGGACGGCGAGGGCTGCTCCTTCTTCGCGCGGGCTGCGGAGGAGGCGGGGCCGAAGTCGTCGTCGCCGTCCCTCATGGGCGCAGCTGCCGCGGCGGCATAGGGCGCGGGGGTTGCGCGTGTGGTGGGCGGGGCTGGGTTGATTGGCGGCGCGGGCGGGGGATTTGGGGTGGCTGGCCTGGTGATGGTGGCCGAGGACGAGGAAGAGGAGGCCAGAAGGGAGTGGGGACGCCGGGCTTGGCGTCTTGCTTGCCGCTTCTGGCGCCGGGCGGTGGACGAACGATACGATACGAACCCCGTTGGCTCGGCTCGGCTCGGATTGGCCGGCTCAGGTGGGGAGGCCGTTGCCCATTCCTCGCCGGGCTCGCTAGCCGACCGTTCCCGAGTTCAGCAACCAGCCAATGAGCCAAGCCAACGGCTCGTGGCCTGTGTGGTCCTTCTCCGGCTGACCTTGTTGTAACCTTGTGATCCCGTGAATCGTTCGTGATCCTTGATCGGTGATCTTGCCGACCTTGCTGTAACCTTGTGATCCTTTGTTTGCGTGATCGGAGATCTTACCCTTTCAGTAGATCATGTACAATGGAAGTGCTTAGAGGAGGTGCTTAGTTTTTTTCTTTAAAAAAAGATTTAATCATGTGTCATTAGCGTTGGGTGCTTTAAACACAGATACCGACACGTACGCCGCTTAATATAATTGTGCCAGCGATATCGTTGGCCCTATTTAAGCCCCATTTCATACCATGCCAGTAATGACATGATAATGTCTTTTTTTTGTCCTTTATAAACGCTCACGTTTAAAACACCTCATGTTCAGGTTGCGCCATGATGTTCATCAGTTCATCTATCGAGTTGCTTCAGCGAGGACAAGCAATGCATGCACATGCGCAGCACGCGCGTGCTGCCCGCCAGCCAGCCAGTCACGCGACGGCGTGGTTCGTGATGCGTACGTGCTCCTCGTTCCATCCCGTTTTCGTGTTCTTCTTCTTTATTTATTTCTCGCAGCACCAAAAACACCGTCGAATTCTCAGCTCCGTTGGTCGCAAGGAACAAGATCGATCGGCAACGACGAACGATTCCGTGGCCGTGGATGCGGACGCCGCCCCAGTTGCCGCCGCTCTTGTTCGCATCGGAGGCGAGCGACCTGCTGAGCTGAGCTAACAAGGGGCGGACCGGGACAGGACGGGACGGGGGCGCACAACTGTTGCGGAAAATGACGAGGGGCGTTGGCCGTTTCCGGCCACCTGGCTCGGCAGGACGGACGGCGAGGAGCTCCCGAAGCTGTCAAGCTGGTGTGGTCTGTCTGGCCTGTCACCACCGTTTCTCGTTGGGCTGCCGAGCAGTGACGTCACAGGTGGCATGGCTGACTCACCGAGACATGAACACGCCCAGGTACAATCATTTTTTTTCCGATAAAGGTTAGGTATAATCATTGGTAATGACTTCTCTACGAGCCGCCGTAATTTCGATCGATCGTACGGCACCCATCCGCATGAGTGACCCATGGATCATTATCTTCTCACCTTCTCTATTTTCCTTCACCCACCTCATCGGCTCTCTCTCCTCTCTCCACCACAGAACATTATCTCCTCACCTTTGTTCTTTATTTTTGCTTCTGGCACAGCACCAGCCCTCTCTCTCTGATGCCGCGGCGGTGCATCCTGGTGGCGGTAGCAGCAGCGTGGGCTCTCTCTCTGATGCCGCGGCGGTGCATCCTGGTGGCGGTAGCAGCAGCGTGGGCGTGTGGCGCAGCAAATCTGCTCCCCGCGTCGCCTCCCCAACCTTCCATCCTCTACACATTGGGCCCTTGCCGGCCTTGATCTGCTCCCATGGCCGGGCGTCTAGGTGTGGCTCTGGTTGCGCTCGTGCTCGAGTCTCGTGGGGCCTATCCGCAACGGCACGACGCGGCCGTGACGGCAGATACAGGCGTGGTGGATTTGTGCCAACGATGAGGTGTAGGGTCACAACTCACCAGTGAGGCTGTGAACGGGAGCGGCGGGTACCGGCACATCATGCGGCCATGTACATGGAGGATGGGGCACTGCTCTTTCACACATCAGCGTCGAGGTATATACCTCCCTCATCTCTCTCTAATTTCCCCCAATTTAATTTGGTCCCTATTCTAGGGTTTGGGCTAGAAATGGGTGTCGTTCGTGGGTTCATCTACCGGGATTGGATATCCTCAGGATTTTGGGTTCTGATCCCCTTTGATTTTTTTTCTTCAGAATCAGGTGTGTGTAGTTTGTCGACAAGCAGAGGACTCCCTGCAGAGGAAAGAGCGCGCAAATGCGAGTCAAATCGATTCCCCCTCCTTAATTTAGCAAGCTTTTTGTGATTGTTGTAGTTAGATTTTTTTTTACATTTTTGTCTGTGGTTGGTTGGGGAGGTGGGAGGATATATTGTGTTGAATGATAGTGCTGATGAAATAGCTTTGTACTGTCGAAGAATGTTATACTGTGTATAGCTCTTTGAACCATATTAGCTCTTCTGGTTAACAAAATGCTTGGGTTCATATGTTGTGACTTTTTTTACCAACTATATTTTGAATGTTTTTGGTTTTGATCTTTTGATGTTGTGTGCAAAGTTTTGTAGTTAGCAGAAGGCTCCCAGTAGAGGAAAAAGCATGCAAAGTTCAGCCAAACCGGATCCAAATATGATTCTCATATTGGCAATAAAAATGAATTTGTACGTTTAGGAAATAATTAAAAAGGGTTTTGGATTATCCAAAACAATATACTTCACTGGTTCTGATTAGTCAATAATATGATTCTGAACCATACAAAATAGTTTACTTGATTAGCCAATATTTAATTTATAGTTTTATAATTTATTTTTCGTTGGCTGCCTAGCACTAGTATTTATCACATAGTATGTGATTGGACTGAAACTAGTATGTTTATTTTTAGACATGCCCTTGTTTCATCAGCAGAATGATAGCTTAACTAAATGATAGCCATGATGAGACAGTTTGGATACGATAGCTAAATAGTGATTTTTATTGGGGAGGGGCATGTAGCAGGGATACTATAGCTTGGATATTTTACATATGCAGAAACCTCATAGTTGCTTTTTTAATTGTGTATACCTCTAGGGTGTAGACAAGACGTTTTTAGTATATTTTTATGATTTGCCTGATAACCTGGCCAATGCGATTCAAATAACCATACCTAGTATTTTCCATGCAGCAACATCATCATTTATTGGATATCATGTATGCAACTTATGCTAAATGGACATGCAAATTATTCATTTTAGTTTAGCATTTTTTATTTTATGATTTAACATTGCCATGTGTATATTTCTACAAGTGAAATGGACATCTCACTAGTATTACTAGAAGCATTTCAGCATTTTTCCAGTGGGCAACTCAGTGCATTTATCCAGATAATAATGGTTAAGAATATGTCAAACTCGGTGTATTTTATCTGGGAAATTCTTCTGATTTTTCAGATATGCAACTCAATATATGTATTCAAGCTATAATGTGTTAACGACTAGGCATAATAATGCAAGTCTTTAAGCAGTTTTTATCTCTCATGCTACATTGTGTTTCCACTGCTAAGTTCTCTAATCAAACCATTGTTTTGCTGGTATCCAGCCAGAAAGGAGGAAGGATCGAGGAGGCTAGTGCGGATCTTTCAAGTGCATGACATGCGCAAGTAATTTCATTCCATTTCTCTCTCTATTTCTCTCACAGACCACTTTGCCTCGTTTCTAATTCCCCCTATCTATTTTTGATGCACGATGGCGATGAGTTAGCAACTAGTTTCCTTCAACTATTGCAAATTGCAGCTCTTAGGCTGGTGAGCAACTCTATCCCGTCAGATTGCAGCTCTTAGGATGGCAATGCGCTGTTGAACAGATTGCAGCTCTTTGGTGCATATCCGATCCCGTCATGGCTATTAGTTGCGCAAACAATTTAATCCATTTTCTCATCCATAGCCCTCCCGACCCTCTCAAATGCCCTTGAGCATACCCTATTTGCAAATCGAGCACTTATCTATGCTCATCATATTTTTGCATAGTAGTAGAGATGAAAAATCTGAATTGAACACGTATCTGATATAGATCATGGTGCACATGATGTGTTTTAGATTCTCCATGAATAGCATGTGATCCATATAATGTGTTTTAGATTCAATACTTTCAACTAATATACAATCTAGACAAAAATTCCTAGGTCATTTTTACATATCTCAATTGATCATATAGGCTAGACCCCTAAGAGCAATTCAGAGATGACTTTTTTTAGCTTTGGATGAATTTTAGATTAGGTAGATTTCTGTTCAGTAAATGAACAAACAATTTATTTATTTTCAGTTTTGGCATGTGTGTTCTGACTTTAGCATTTTTTTCATATTATGACATTTAGCCACTTTGGATATGCTTATCAATTTTTGAAGTAAATAGTCATATTTAGTTTAGTATTTTGTGTTCTAATGTAGCATCTTTTATGTTCTAATTACCTGCCATCTTTTGTGTTCTACTGATTCAAAGTCTTGCTTAGTTCTAGGTTCTAGAGGAGGCCTGAAGACTTGTTTTCCATATATTTAGATGACAGTCACTTTATGGTTCATAATGCATTATGATGTTTAGCTCTAGCATTATGTGTTCTCCAGTGCATGTATGGATTTATAGTACTAGCTAGTCATATGTTGATAGGGGCTGTTTGAGGGTAGAATAAATGTTTTGCTTCATACGTTCCTACATTGACTCCTAGAAAATCATAGTTAAATTCTAGTGGGAGTTCATTTAAATACATAACCCTTCAGCTCCTATTTTTTCACCTACAATTCAGCAACCAAAACAGTGTTATTCAGCAAGCAAATTAGGGGACTATAGCAGGTAAATAGGTGCTACGTAACTAGCAAACAACAAATGCATTCAAGACTAGCATTTGATCACAAAATAGGGGGTGGGGGGCAAAATTGTATAATTTAAATTGGTAAACCAGTGATTCGCGGTAAGCAAAACAAGTAAATTAATTAGCATTTTTTCTCATCATATTCATGCACTTATGTTGGAGTTCAGTAGTAAAATCTTGTAATTTTTTACATCTCTTTTTTTCTCTTATGTGGTTGTCACTACATGGAACCTTTTTACTGTCAGCTAGAGATGAGTTACCTTGTGTAGTTAGTCTTGTGCAATTTCTTGAGGCAATAATTTGTTCATATAAAGGCATAACAGAGTACTTTGTGTAAGCAATTTTCACGGCATTACTGCTAGTATCCACAAAAGTAACATGTTGTTTTTCCCCCAACTACACTTTGCAGCTTCAACACAAAGGACCTTTTGGTGGGGGTGTTTGGGGGTGGAGAGGGACCAGCAGCTTGCAGGTGGAGTATGGGTGCATGATCAAGCAAGTTCTATTTTGGATAGATGACAACTATTTGTTGCAACATTATACTGGTTCAGATTCTATTTCTCTTGGGGAAAGGGGGAGTTGCTGGGGACTGGGGAGTAACATTAAAATCACTGCAGATGAACGCAAAAACTAGTTCTGTAGAAGCATTTTTCTCTTTGGAAAGTGGTGAAGATGTACTTACTCCTGGTGTAGACAGTCAATTTTATGGCACTGTCTTTGTTTTCCTTCGCATCTGCTTGAGCATTTTTTTTTTCTTTGGTTGATGTTGTCGCGGACGGAATTTAGCAGTTTTTAAGCTTCTTTCTGTGTCTGGCGGCAGCGGGTGTGAGGGAGCCAGCTAATTTATCTTGCGGGCAGGTTGATTGTGCAGAGAAGAAACAGGGCACGCAAATTACCGGATCCCTGGCGGGGCCCAGGTGGGAAAGCGATAGTTGTACTTTTTTTCCAAAAATAGAGCGGACGTACGGAAGACAGTTTTACGGCCGGCCGTAATATAGCTGGATCCATAATCATTTATTTTAATAAATATTGTAACAAGTAGTTTTTTATGGAAAATGTCCGTATTCGCATCGGATTGTAAAAGAAGGAACCGGCTCTTGTCTCTCAACTGCAGCTGAAGCACCTGCGCCTGTGTGCCAAGGCAGCAAATATGAAGTGGAGCAACGGAACGAAATGAACAGGAGAAAAAAAAATCGTCAACATTGTGCTTGCGGTCACCGAGAAGCGAGAGCTCTTCGGCGAGGAATCCCACTAGAGATCTTTTTCTCTCCATGTGTGTGTGTGTCAGTTGGCGTGTGTTTCTTTGTTTCTGAATTCTGATTCTGATTGGACGAGGAATCTGGGTCACACGATCGGATTGCGCGGCTTCCCGTCCAGGGCTCCAGGCCACACACGCACACACAAGCCTGGTCCGCACCGCACATGACATGGCTCGGAGATCTCCCGTCCTTGTCGGACGGGCGGCCGCCATGCGCGGTGACCGGTAGCCAAGGCGGGCTCCAGCTCCCCGATCCTCCCTGGACCATGGGACTGATCGGCGACAAGCATCCGCAGACAACGTCGGAGCGGACGGCCCTCATTCCCCAGCCTCTCACCGGGTCCGGTCTCCAACGCTAGGCAGGCCGCGAACTCGGCCCTTTCGCTTTCTTTCTTTGCAAAAGGCCAAACACCAACAAGACAAAAGGCAAGCATCCGGCACGGTGTCGGTGCGTGCCATCTGATATCCCGATCCGACGGCGCGCGCTCCTTTTGCCTTGTCGCGGACTCGCTGGTTACGCCGGGGATTAGGGCTCAATCGTGCTTTCTCTCTCTTTTTCTTTTTTGGAACGTGTAGTAGTATGCGTGGGAAGCCTTCCGTTTGTCCGCCGCGAGACCAGAAGCAGCTGCAGCCTGCAGGTGCACCGTCACTGAAGAAGCGGAGGCACCTAGATGGGCCGAATCCATGTAACCAACGGATTTAGCCCAACGGCGCGCTAGGCCTCCGGGCCGTCCAACAAGCTGCCCGTGGTGTCTGTCGCCTCGTCGTTTTTTCTTTTTTATATTTAAAAAAATTAAAATTTCAAAAATATATGTTCGTTTTGAAATATTTCAAATATATACCCCGGTCGCCCTCCCATAGGGCGACAGGCCCAAAGTGTAATTTTTTTCTTTAAATTTGCAACGAAGTCCCTGGAGAAAAAAAAGGGGGGCCTGTCGCCCTCCCAACGGGCAACAGGGGCCTGTCGCCCACCCCTCGGGCGACAGGGGCTTGTCGCCCGTTGGGGGGGCGACAGGCCCCCCCTTTTTTCCAGGGACCTATTTTGAGCTATTCGAGCGTGTATTCGTTATCATCGTCGGCAGGATCTCGGCCGCTGACTCCTACCGCACCTAACTTGTCCTTCATTAAATCACGGGAAAAAATCGCAACAACTTTCCTTATTTCACGAGCATTATGGAACCCACAAACATAATAAGTTCACATCAATAGTATCTATAGAAACAAATGACAAGTAACCTACCACAATCATAAACATCGGATACAAATAAACGGTCCACAGCTATCTCATTACAAATAAACATCAGATACATCTAACCACCCCTAGGGCGTCGGACCCTCTTAGCCCTCTGCTGGACACGGACATGGCCCTCGGAGTAGGTGAGAACATCTGGAGACCTCACCTGTCGCTCCGGACGCACAAGGGGCTGCGGTGTCTGCTGCTGAGAGATCCCAAGTGGTGCTCCTCCTAGCTGTGAATACCCCAAGACATCGGGGTCACCTTGCGCGGCAGGCTCTTCTGGACTCAAGCTGTCGAAGTCGTCTAAGGTGGAGGTCTCGTTATCTGGTCGAAAGGAGGAAGAAGAAGGTCCGGCGCTCGCATGGGGGTAGAATCCTACGCAAAAAATATTGACATTAGCGTACGCTCGTATATTTTGTCATGCCATGTAGAAACCGAAATACGAAACATAAACTAACCTGTGTAGGCCGATATCTGTGGCCCCGGTACCATCCCTGGATACGGTCCGCCAACTGGTGCTGTCCCTCTAAACATTCCAGTATGGCCGAACGCAGTAGCTGGATCGTATCCTGTATGTGATATTAGTAAATATGTAGGAACACTTGATGTAATTTTAAAGAGATATGTACGTTACCTGCATTTGGGAATAACTGCGACGTCGGCCCGTGCATGGTCGACGGACACGGGAACGACGACGAGGCCTGAGACGACCCGTGGCTGTCTTCGTACTGCACACGGCTTCCGAAGTTGTGCACTACCTGACGCAACTGATCACGCTGCCTCGACCATGCCTCTGTCTGCTCAAACTGGGTCATTGGGGATCCGGCACGTACCCTCGTCAAGTAAGTCGAGCAGTCCGTCTCCATCATGTTGCAAAGGCGAAGCTGCATCAATTCAGTAAAGGTACAGTTACAAACACATGAATTATCTTATGAATATGATTATATATATATACAAATATGATCAAGAGACTCACCGCGCCAGCTAGTGCCTCCACGTGGTGCCGGCCATAGCCATCCTGAGGCCTCGTCTGGTGTGGCTGTGGGTGAGTGTCAACAAAAACCAGACGAGCCCGAGTTCGGGGTAAGTACCAAGTGAGGTAAGTCCTAAAGGAGCTGTCTGTGTGTGGTCCTGTTGGATGGACCAAGAGCTCGTCTGCCTGTACCCATTGGTCCACCCACGGCTGGATCTTGGTGAGCCAATCATCAGAGCACGGCAAGCCACTCCTTGACAATCTACAAAGTGGCCCACGAAGAATCGTTAGATTCGACACGAATGTATGAGCCAAGTTCATTCATAATTACCTGTGGTCCTGGCGACTGACACGCTCCAACGCGGTGGGCACCGGAAACTCCTGGCGCTGCCCAAACTGTCTTCTGACTCTCCAGGGGCAATATGCCTCAACCGCGATGTCATAAACTAGGACGGCGGAAGTAAGCCACAGGCTCGCATTCGCGGAGCAGTGCGAAGACAGGCCTGCTGGTGCACGGGTAGCCACAGCCTCTAGGCTGTAAGGCTCCCAGACAACGTCCTCGGGCGTCAGCATGTCGAGCTCCGAAACAAACTCAGGATATGCGCGTCTAACCCGCGCATGTGCCCAGGACCTCTGCATTCCGAATAAGTAAAATTAAAAGTGCGCTAATACATCATGTAACAATGAATAACAAAATTAGATTTGTTGCGATCGTACCTGACGCCAGATCCAGATAGTTCCCATAGTGGGCCTCTCGTCCTCCTCGTCGCCGTACATGCCCCCGTGGTAAGGCTCGTGGCTGACAAAGGGCCGACCAACGGCTAGCCTCTCGTACGACCAAAGCTGTAGCAGTAGTGGGCACCCTGACAGGATAGCGTTCCCTTGTGTCTTCATGCAGCCGTCACAGAGTCCACGGTAAGTGGCTGCAAGTACCGCCTCACCCCAGCTGTAGGGCGGTACGTCCTCGTCCCCATCCGCAATCTCCCGTGCATACGGAAGGATAATCCTATCGACCGAGTTGCCATGAGTGTTGTTGAACATGATGTAACCAAACAACCAAAGTAGGTACGCCTCCAGCGATCTGGTCATACTGTACTCGTCGGCATCCGCAGCCAACAGGGCAGGCTGCATAAACAATTAAGATTAATGGTTTGAACTATCAATGGAACATGTGAATTGTAACAATTAAATTTATATATGGAATGAATACGTACTGTAAACTGTAGGAACCAGGTCTTCGAAGGACCTGCTGCTCGCGGGTGCAGGTTGATCGGACCTGCTTCTTCCACACGGTCAACCAGGGCAAAACGGGCCTCCAGCTCATCCTTCCATGAGGCCGTCACCACACGCGGACCTACAACCTCCCCGACGATAGGGAGGCCGAGGAGGTAGGCCACGTCCTGCAGCGTAGGAGTCATCTCCCCACACGGGAGGTGGAACGTGTGTGTCTCCGGCCTCCATCTGTCAACGAGCGCCGTCAGGAGGGATCGGTCGAGCTAAATAGGCCCAACCTCAATAAGACGGCTCAGAGTCAGTAGGCCGGCCTCACGTAACCTGGAAAAAAACAAAAAATGTCGAAACAAAGGAATACCGGCGAATACATAAGTGATAAACAATAATATTTCATTACATACCGGTCACACCAATCGTGGTGTATAGAGATCGCCTCGCCGGGTGGACGAGGACGTAGCACCTCTAGGGCTCGGTGCTCAACAGCTGCAAAGTAAGACCTGTGGCTCGAGTCGATCACTGGGTCTAGCAAGGAGTCCATCTCCATACCTACATTCAAAAATATATGAAAACACATAGGTAAATATATATTTCATACAAACTGGACACATAAATACAATAATACTTCATTACATACCTGTCATATTTCATTACTACATATTACAAATAATGAAATATAATTGTGGATCATGACACCGAATGCCTTCCACGAGCAATTCTCGCCGATGCTCGTCTGAATGTAGGAGGTGCTCCATCTCTGGGATTTCTGGAAGGACCGACGTCAGCAGCATCGTGAAGTGCATTCTGAGGACACTTCTTGTAGTTGTGACTCAATGCTCCACATTGGCTGCAACGCTTTTGTGCCTTGCTTGCTTCCGACTCGTCCATACCATTCCGAATACGACGTGTCTGACGGCGGCCTTTGCCTTTCTTAGTGGCTGGATCAGGAATAAACATCTTATTCTCATTATCCTGAGTGAAAGGCCCCACAATTCCAATCCCGTATACCTCATGTCCCCATGTGGATACAGCTGCTTCCTTGCTGAAGTATGGTGAAACAAATAGTCCTGGCTGTAACGCAGACTCTGCACATGCCGCAATGAGATGGGAGCATGGCATATGCAATAACTTAGGCTTCATGCAGGAGTAGAAGGCTTTGCCATCAACTGTCTATGTTCTCATTCTCAACAAATGTAAATGCGAGCGGAACAATTTGGTTGTTGCAATCTACACCGATTGCGGTGAGTATCTGACCTTTATACCTTCCAGTCAAAAATGTGCCATCAATGCAGATCACCGAAAGACAAAATTGAAATGCTCTAACACAAGCACCTATGCAAAAGAAGGCTCGTTGCATAATTCTTTGTCCCCTAGTCACGGCTGGTACAAGGTATGTGTCATAAAAGCTTACAGGATTTCTAGCAGCAACCTGGGATAACATACGAGGTAGGTTATCATATGATGCCTCGTATGTGCCGAACCGCATCTCAAACACTCTTTGTTTAGCCTGTCATGCCTTCAAATAACTGATGGTGTACTGGTAAGTCTGCTCAATGTGTCGAACAATCATTTTTGGCTCATAATTTAGGTTGTTCATAATAAACCCATACATTTGCTTTGCAACAAAGTCGCATGATATATTGCGATGCGAGGGAAGAACTTCTGACAGCAAACAAGTGTGCTCTGTGACAATAGAACATTTCCAGTTTGACTTCCATTTTCCCTTGAATGCATGTTGCACCTTGCACTACCTCATTCCCTCTGTACTCCAACTCCTGATTTTGTATATCTTCTGCGACATGACTGTCAAAACCATGCTCTTTCCACTCTTTTGGCAATGAGTACTGCTCGTCATCAGATGAGTCCTCATATTCTTCCATCTCTATTGCGATTTGGTCTTCTACCTCCATCTCATCCACAATGCTATGTATCCTTTCTCCCTCATCAGCAAGGCCCTGTGGTCCCATGTTTTGGTTCTCTGTCTCTTCTGACTCATCTTGCTCAACATAATTGGTCTCTCTTCGAATACTCGGAGTTCCTTGATCTGCACAATGTTGGATTTTATTTTGTGTCTTCTCCTGAATTTGAACAAGAATGGCCAGAGGCCACCCACGCTCTAGAGCTGCTTGCATGTACTTCTGCCAGTCATCAGTGCTGTGTATCATCATTAATTCCCATAATTCAATTTCTACCTCCCAATTAACAAGAGACTGGACAGTGATCACATGTGTCAACGGATCAACATGGAACCCACGCTGCAGCCACTTACATATGGAACCAAAACTCCTTTCCAGAGGTTTATCTATGCCGCTAGATGTGCGCTTAAAGGCAGAAAGATCTACTCCATTTGGCCCATACATAACATTGTATTCACCATAAAATACTTGAAACTGCATCTTGCTCGACATATCTGTATATCACATAATACTTATCGAGTTATACTCTTTACTTCACTACCTTATTCAATAATTCGTAAAAACTAAGTATGAAATTCAACTACAACGTATAAGTATTCATAAGTACGTGATGACACTCAAATTCTATACTGCATATGCCAAATTCTATTCTAAATCATAATTAATTTATAAACACGTCTCTAATAGTACTGCAATTGTAATAATAAATGCGTAGAACTAATTTTCTAAACTAATTTACTACTACGTAACTACAAACTAAAGTATCATTGAACTCCTACTTAAATGGTTCTACTATAGCACTAATTAAATTAAATTACTCACCCCTACTTAAATTACTCATATTTAAATACGTAGTACTTAAATCTAACAATATATAAACTAAATGTACTAACCTGCAGATCACAAGTGCTGAATCCGGCAGGGCTTCGTTGCTTTCCTTCTCCTCACTCCTCTCTTTTTTCTGGATTTTTGGTGGAACTTTCGTGCTCCAATGAGGAGGGAAGGGGAGGGCTGGACCTTTTATAGGGGGTGGTACCCCGGTCGCCCGCGGGGGGGGGGGGGGGGGGGGGGGGGGGCGACAGGCCCCCCTGTCGCCCGCGTGGGGGGCGACAGGCCCCCCTGCCGCGCTGCCGCGCCCGTGGGCTGGGCCCAGCGGCGGTCGCCCGTGGGCCGGGCGACAGGCCCCTGTCGCCGGGGGGGCGACAGGGCCTTTTTTTTCTTTTTTTTTCCAGGGACCTCATTGCGAATTTGAAAAAAAAAATACACTTAAGCCCTGTCGCCCTATGCGGGGGCGACCGGGGGTATTTTTGAAATATTTCAAAACGGACATATATTTTTGAAATTTTAATTTTTTTTAAATATAAAAAAAAACGCTGTCGCCTCCCGTTGCAACCAGATCCAGTCCAGGTCCATCATAGTCCACAGCGGGGGGCCACAGCTCTCACAACCAGATTTGGTCCACTCGTCCGATCAGCACGCAGCGGCTGGCCTCAACACTGTACATACGGTACGTATCGCCGTGCGACTGCGCGTTTCTGCGGAGCCACTGGAGACGGGCATCAATGGCGGATCTGATCGGGGTGGACCGCCGGTCCGCCGGCCGGAGCAATCAAGCCGCCCTTGACGCGGCGCTGGGCCGCGCGCTCGCCGGCCGCTGACCAGAGAGAGAGAGAGCCCCGGCGCGACGGATCGTACTCGTGTACGTCGTACCTGGAGGCGCAGGTCAGCAGGTGCCTCGGATCAGATCGCGCGCACCAAGCAACCTCGGGCCAGGATGTGCACTGTGCATGCAGTTGAGCTGGAAAAAAAACTTTTGCATGCATGGTCCATGGGCAACTTGACAGGAGACGAAACAAGAGCAGCTGTGCCCAGGCTCTACGTAATGTCTGGATTCGTCACTGACTAAGCTGTCGAAGAAAAACGTAATCTTCTCTGGCATGATGTTTTCGGCCAGGTTAGTTGATCGCGGCGTCAAAGTAAGTTTAGTCCTGGTGGGCCGTGGAATGCCATTGTATGCAACCTATTCTTCTAAATTACTAATTAGGTAAAATACTACAGTTACTCATTTTATAAGGATCTTGGATTGGTTAAGTAACCCAAAATAACTACGACCTGCGCCCAGAGGTACGCATACCAACTCACTACCACTCGAGATCACTGTTGGTGTTGGTTAGCCGTGTAGTACGTTTTGAGTTAATGGCTGCTAGCTGAACCGGAGCCGTATAGCTCCTGGCTGACCTTTTCCAAGAGGCAAAAAAGACAGGGCAGGGCAACAGTGACTGTTGGAGTAATGGGCTTGGCCCATTCGTTCTAAAGCATTAAAAGAATTTAAACTCCACTATTAATGCTAGGGAATCAATGTTTAATTCCGTACCAGGAATTGAGGAGGATCTCAACCGACTTAAAAGGTGGACTTCGTGTACACCACTTGTGAAGCCGGTAAGAGGAGGACGGTGAACCACACGCGCGCGCGCTTGCTCGCCGCGCCGCGCCGGGCCGGGCCGTGGCGAGGCGAGGCGCGGCCGGACGTGACGTGACGTGCGGTGGCTATTTTGCCGTTGACAGCAATTAATCGTATGATTAAACGTGCAATTAAATCTATAATTAACCGCATCACCTAAATGACTCTGATGGTGTCCAGGTTCAACGATCCTGAGCACCTGAGTCACTATATAAGAAGTGTCATTCCCCTCATCCATTCTGCACCAGAGCACTGAGGCAACTCGGCTCCTCTCTTCTCCCGCTCCAGTTGCAACAACTGAGTTCCCCAACGCTAATTTCTGCGAGCCTTGAGATCCGCGCCTTGAGATCCTGCACGGGATAGGCGGGCAATCAGGTTTTTGGGTAACGCTTTAGCGTGACTGCTCAAAAATACAAAGGCTTTGCCCGATTGAACGACTACTTCCTGGTGGACGAGCCGAACGACTACGTCGACTACATTCTGGTGGCCGAACGACTACGTCGACTACATCTTGGTGACCGTTCGCGGGAGTGCACTGCGAACTTCTTCCTGCACCGATTTAGTTCGACTACTTCGACTGAGGCCAACCGAGTAGATGTCTACTCCAGTTGGTAACAGCGCAGCCAATGCCTCCGGCAACGGCCCCGCTTCAGGGTACTCCCTGAAACTTTGGTTATTTATATTGTTTATGCTTATATGTGTGATAAGTATAAACATGTTCACATGTTTTATTTTACTCCTTAAAGTCATAGAAATATTGCTAGTTTATACATTTAATTTTGGAATTAAATTGTGCTCGAAATTGTCTAAATTTCTAACATTCCAAAAACCTGATTGTGTTAATAGGATTTCGGTATCTAGCTTTGCTGCATCAATCAAACCACCACCTTTTGATGGTTCAAATTACAAACGTTGGCAAGAGCGGCTTATACTGTGGTTAACACTATCGAGAGTGATCCATGTGAAAGAGGGTAAGCCTGAACAATTCTCTCTAGAGGAAGGGAGTGCGTTCGATGAGGCTGATATCCTCTTTCGAGGCTGTATCATTAGTGTTCTCGGTGATAACCTGGTGGATTCTTATATCCGGCTGCCAACTGGCAAAGCATTGTGGGATGCTCTTGAGGCTCAATATGGAGTATCTGACGCCGGGAGTGAGTTGTATATCATGGAGCAGTTCCTTGAGTACAGGATGGTCGAAGACCGTTCTGTAGTGGAACAGGCTCATGAAATACATACTCTGGCAAAAGATCTCAAAAATTGCAGCAAAGAGTCCCCATGTGTGTTACCCAATAAGTTTGTGGCCGGAGGTATAATCTCTAAGCTTCCATCTTCTTGGAGGGACTTTGCTACTTCTCTAAAACACAAGAGACAGGAGTTCACAATAGATGGACTCATAGGGACTCTTGATGTTGAGAAGAAGGCGAGAGCAAAGGACATACGTGGGAAAGGAGTTGTTGGTGCTTCAAGTGCCAATCTTGTTCAGAAGAACAACTTCCACAAAAACAAGAAAAAGCCACCGCAGAACCAACCAAAGACTAAGAAGACAACCACTTTTAAGAAGAAAAAGACGGGAGCTTGCTGTGTGTGCGCTAGTACGGATCACTTTGCTGCAAAGTGTCCGAACCGCAAAGGCAACGACTCCGCCAACATGGTTATTAGCGAGCCTGGAGGAACTTCGGGGTACGGTAATTTATTACCTACTGTTCTTTCAGTCTTTGGTTCACCCGAGTGGTGGGTTGACACTGGTGCTAATATTCATGTTTGTGCTGATGCTTCTTTGTTCTCTTCTTACCAGACCGGCGGGACTTCCTCCTTGCTGATGGGGAACGGATCACATACGCGTGTTCTTGGTGTTGGTACGGTAAATCTGATGTTTACTTCGGGGAAGACCGTGCAGCTGAAGAACGTGCAGCATGTCCCCACCATTAAGAAGAATTTAGTCAGCGGCTCTCTACTGTGTAGAGATGGTTTCAAATTAGTCTTTGAGTCCAATAAATATATCTTGTCTAAGGTTGGTACTTTTGTTGGAAAAGGTTATGAAAGCGGAGGCTTGTTCCGTCTTTCTTTGTCAGATGTTTGTAATAAAATTGCATACAATGTTATTAACGTTGATGAAATAAATGTTTGGCATTCGAGGCTTTGTCACGTTAATTTTGGTTGTATGATGCGCTTAGCTAATTTGAGCTTAATTCCAAAGTTCACTTTTGTCAAAAATTCTAAGTGTCATGTATGTGTTGAATCAAAACAAACTCGTAAGCCTCATAAGACCGCGGAGGCAAGGAGCTTGGCACCCTTAGAATTAATTCATTCCGATTTGTGCGAAATGAATGGAGTGTTGACAAAAGGTGGTAAAAAATATTTCATGACTTTGATTGATGATAGTACTAGATTTTGTTACATCTATTTGTTGAAGTCAAAAGATGAAGCTTTACACTATTTTAAAATCTATAAAGCTGAAGTAGAAAACCAACTTGAGAGAAAGATCAAAAGAGTTAGGTCAGATCGTGGTGGCGAGTATTTCTCAAATTTATTTACTTTATTCTGCGAGGAACATGGTATTATTCATGAGAGGACGCCTCCCTATTCACCTCAGTCAAATGAGGTTGCTGAAAGAAAGAACCGCACTCTAACAGATTTGGTTAACGCCATGTTAGATACAGCGGGACTTTCCAAGTAATGGTGGGGTGAGGCTATATTGACTGCATGTCATGTCCTAAACCGTGTTCCTACAAAGAATAAAGAGATAACTCCATTCGAGGAATAGGAGAAGAAAAAGCCAACACTGTCATACTTACGTACATGGGGTTGTTTGGCAAAAGTGAGTGTGCCAATAACCAAGAAACGTAAGTTTGGACCTAAAACTGTGGATTGTATCTTTTTAGGTTATGCTATTCACAGCGTTGGATATAGATTTTTAATTGTGAAATCTGGAGTACCTGACATGTATGTTGGTACTATAATGGAGTCCAGAGATGCTACATTTTTTGAAAACATTTTTCCCATGAGAGATGAAACAAGTTCATCTAGGCAAGAGTTCATCGAGGATGATGGCTCTGCTGAGCCGATAGAACACAATGAACATACACTTGTAGAAAATCCTGAGGAGGATAACAATGATGCTCCGAGAAAGTGCAAGAGACAAAGGACTGTAAAGTCTTTTGGTGATGATTTCATTGTATACCTCATAGATGATACACCCAGAACCATTGAAGAGGCATATTCATCTCCTGATGCTGACTATTGGAAGGAAGCAGTAAGGAGTGAGATGGATTCTATTATGTCTAATGGAACCTGGGAGGTCGTTGAACGTCCTTATGGATGTAAACCGGTTGGATGCAAGTGTGTTCAAGAAAAAGTTTAGGCCAGATGGTACTATTGAAAAGTATAAGGCTAGGCTTGTGGCCAAGGGTTATACCCAAAAAGAAGGAGAAGATTTCTTTGACACTTATTCACCAGTTGCCCGATTGACCACAATTCGAGTGTTACTTTCCCTGGCAACCTCTTATGGTCTTCTCGTTCATCAGATGAACGTTAAGACGGCTTTCCTCAATGGAGAGTTAGAAGAGGAGATCTATATGGATCAGCCGGATGGGTTTGTATCAAAGGGTCAAGAAGGAATGGTTTGTAAGTTGTTAAAATCTTTATATGGTCTCAAGCAAGCGCCTAAGCAGTGGCATGAAAAGTTTGATAGAACTTTGACCTCTGCCGGCTTTGTTGTGAACGAAGCTGACAGATGTGTGTACTATCGCTATGGTGGGGCTAAAGGAGTGATTTTGTGCTTGTATGTGGATGACATACTGATCTTTGGCACTAGCCTTAATGTGATTAAGGAAGTCAAAGAGTTTTTATCTCAAAATTTTGAGATGAAGGATCTGGGAGAAGCTGATGTTATCCTTAATATAAAATTGGTAAAAGAGATCAATAGTGGGGTGATTCTTACACAGTCTCTCTATGTGGAGAAGGTGTTAAGTCGATTTGGTTATAGCGACTATAAACCTGTCTCAACACCATATGATGCCAGTTTAATTCTTAGAAAGAACAAAAGGATAATGCGAGATCAGCTGAGATATTCTCAGATCATTGGTTCATTAATGTATTTAGCGAGCGCTACAAGACCTGACATCTCGTTTGCTGTAAGCAAACTGAGCCGGTTTGTTTCAAACCCGGGAGATGATCATTGGAAGGCTCTTGAAAGAGTAATGCGCTATCTGAAGGGGACAATGAACTATGGAATTCACTACACTGGGTACCCAAGGGTACTAGAAGGGTATAGTGATTCAAATTGGATTTCTGATGCTGATGAGATAAAGACCACAAGTGGATATGTGTTTACACTTGGTGGTGGAGCTGTTTCCTGGAAGTCTTGCAAGCAGACCATCTTAACGAGGTCAACTATGGAAGCAGAACTCACAGCATTAGATAACGCCACTGTTGAGGCTGAATGGCTTCGTGAGCTCCTTATGGACTTGCCGATAGTTGAAAAACCGTTACCAGCAATCCTAATGAACTGTGACAATCAAACGGTAATTGTCAAGGTGAATAGTTCAAAGGATAACATGAAATCATCTAGACATGTGAAAAGGCGGTTGAAATCTGTCAGAAAATTGAGAAACTCCGGAGTTATAGCCCTGGACTATGTTCAGACGGCTAAAAATCTGGCAGATCAGTTTACAAAGGGTTTTTCACGAAATGTGATAGACAATGCATCTATGGAATTGGGCTTGAGACCCACGTGAGTCATTCTATAGTGGAAACCTGTCCTATGTGATCGGAGATCCCGTGAATTAGGATGGTGAAACAAACTAAAGTCTGACTGTGAGAAGAGAACCTTTGTGAAAAGGACTCATTCCGTGTATAAGGTGCATTTATCTTCTAATCTGTATGGCAGGTTGGTCTATACCTTAATGTGTGCCAGGTGGTTTCTTTTAAACAAATGAGTTGTTTTCTTGAAACAAAGATGTTGTCCTACAGAACATCTGAAAGGAACACACCTATATGAGTTTGACCACTGGTCATGGTATATGAGAATTGGGTATTCTCTAGAAACTCATGAAGGGCCTGGAGTATGACTTATAAACTCCAAACCGCAGGGATGCTTTTGCAGCCTAGTACCAGTGTAGGGCTCTGGTCAAACTTGTTTGCACAAAACTGGCAATCCAAGGCATAGTCCATTGCACAGTTGTGAATAAGTGTAGCCTTTGTCCTAGATGGAAGTTCAACTTAACAGTCTATGTCGAATACTGGTATATCAATGAGGGAATGATGGTATTTTTAGTGTGGCTTGAATTTCTTGGTGGGGATTGTTGGAGTAATGGGCTTGGCCCATTCATTCTAAAGCATTAAAAGAATTTAAAGCCCACTATTAATGCTAGGGAATCAATGCTTAATTCCGTACCGGGAATTGAGGAGGATCTCAACCGACTTAAAAGGTGGACTTCGTGTACACCACTTGTGAAGCCGGTAAGAGGAGGACGGTGAACCACACGCGCGCGCGCTCGCTCGCCTCGCCGAGCCGGGCCGGGCCGGGCCGGGCCGTGGCCGAGGCCGAGGCCGAGCCGAGGCGCGGCGCGGCGCGGCGCGGCCGGCCGGCCGGATGGGCGGTGCGGTGCGCGTGCGCGTACGCGGCCGGACGTGACGTGCAGGTGCTGGTGCGGTGCGGTGCGGTGTGGTGCGGGTGCGGTGCGGTGTGATGGCTATTTTGCCGTTGACAGCAATTAATCGTGCGATTAAACGTGCAATTAAATCTATAATTAATGGCCATAACCGCATCACCTAAATGACTCTGATGGTGTCCAGGTTCAACGATCCTGAGCACCTGAGTCACTATATAAGAAGTGTCATTCCCCTCATCCATTCTGCACCAGAGCACTGAGGCAACTCGGCTCCTCTCTTCTCCCTCTCCAGTTGCAACAACTGAGTTCCCCAACGCTAATTTCTGCGCGCACCGAATTAGCGTGAGCAGGCCTCCGAAACCTTGCTCGCCTTGAGATCCTGCACGGGATAGGCGGGCAATCAGGTTTTTGGGTAACGCTTTAGCGTGACTGCTCAAAAATACAAAGGCTTTGCCCGATTGAACGACTACTTCCTGGTGGACGAGCCGAACGACTACGTCGACTACATTCTGGTGGTCGAACGACTACGTCGACTACATCTTGGTGACCGTTCGCGGGATTGCACTGCGAACTTCTTCCTGCACCGATTTAGTTCGACTACTTCGACTGAGGCCAACCGAGTAGATGTCTACTCCAGTTGGTAACAGCGCAGCCAATGCCTCCGGCAACGGCCCCGCTTCAGGGTACTCCCTGAAACTTTGGTTATTTATATTGTTTATGCTTATATGTGTGATAAGTATAAACATGTTCACATGTTTTATTTTACTCCTTAAAGTCATAGAAATATTGCTAGTTTATACATTTAATTTTGGAATTAAATTGTACCCGAAATTGTCTAAATTTCTAACAGTGACCCTGCTCGTGCAACCGTTTTATGAGATCGATGCGCTGTGCTCGTACAAACAACACGCATACAACTCGTCGCCCCCGTGCACGCAGAAAAAAAGGGTACGTGGTGTACAGTGAGTACGACGCGACACGCACGTACGTACGTACGCTGCCGCCGCGAACAGTAACGTCACGTCCCGTCCCGTCCGCGCACGCCGCCTGGGCCTCACGTAGGTCGCACGCGAACCCGTTGGGACGCACGCGGGCAAACTTGCATGCACGCGCTGCGCGCACCGGCTCGTCGGGTCTCCGACTCCTCCGCGTGCACGCCGCGCCGTGCGCGTCTGTCTCGTAGTGCAGTAAAGGGTCTGGTCGTAAGTGGACGCTGGCTGGCCGCACCCAGCCAGTGAGCCAGAGCCAGCCTCGAGTGGGAGGAGTAATTGAAAAGTCATCGTGTACGCTTGCTTTGCGTGTTCTGACGCTTTCAAGTCCCTGCCAAAAACAGCCGCGGCGGCAGCAGGAGCGGCGTGGGCTGCTGGGCACGCCGGCCGCCGGCACGCCGTCAAACGTGAGGCCATGCGGGGCGTCACCGGCCGGGCGGGGAGGAGGCCAGGCGAGGAGCGTGGCCGACTGCCAAAGTGAACAGCGTATTCAGACAAGTACTAGGAGTATACCAATACACTTGGACATTGGAAATACATACGCTTTTTATTTCAAAAAAAAAAGAAATACTTCGTTCGGATGCATCAGGATTCAAGTTTTGAATCCGAGCAAATGCTTGGGTGGACGCGTCAGGCTCGGCGACCTCGAGCGGGCGCGCCCGGATCTCGACGCGTGCGGGCGCTGGGATACTACAGCTCGTAGACTAGACAAGCGCTTGGTGCTGCCCGGTGCCCGCGCGCATCGGATTCCTGCGCGCGCCGGCCGAGGCAGGCGAGGCTTCACTGGAGGAACCGGAGGCCGGGGCGAATTTACGGCCCTAAACCGTCCACAGCGATAGGAGGAAATGGAGGAGTAAATCTACTGTTTGGCACTGTAGATGTACTGTTTGCCACTGTAGACAGAGAGGGCGTGGGAAACGAGACAAGAGCAAATTTGCTCTTGCTCTTGCCATTGTGGACAGCCTAAGGCTGACCACAGCGAGGGAGAGCCCGAGCCCGAGCCAGCTGGTTTCCGTTTGTTTTTTTTTCCTCTCTCTCTTCCGAGTTCCGACGCCGCGCCGCGGGACGACAAGCCAGCCGAAGACTATTCGTGCGCTGCCAGATGGAAAATGGGGCGCGACTACGTGGGGCCGGCCAGCCCCGAAAAGAAGTCAAGTGCGCACCGGCATTTTCAGGGTGGAGCTCCTCCCTTTGCAGATACCACCCTGCCTGCTTGCCTTGCCTTTAGTGCTCACCATGTCAAGTGACCCACCACAATTTAGTCCAGGTCCAGTACTCCAATCGGGATGGGACCCACCACAATTTATCTTCAAAATGACTTCTACCATATGTAATTTTCATTATGAAAACATACGTGAAAAAACAAAAACAACAACCATAACTTCTCAATACCTACCGCGTCAGCTGCCACTTGTTTCCACATTACCGGCAACAGTACTGTGCACGATTCGATGGTATTCTCTCCATCCCAAAAACAATATAAGTCTCGCTTCTCGAGAAGTCAAAAAAATTTAATTTTAAATAAATTTATATAAAAAAATTACAAATATTTATGTCTTCGAATTGATATAGTATAGAAATATATTACATGATTAATTTAAAAATACTTATGTTGTAATATATATATATTAGTTCTATTTTGTATGAATTTAGTCAAAATTAAAATTATTTGACTCCTCGAAAAACGAAATTTATATTTTTTTTGGATGGAGGAATACTACGCTGCATTCTCCTGCGCCGCTGCAGTGCCCGCTGGTCCTCCTCCGAATCCACCCGCCCGACCCGAAAAACTGGGAACCACAGGGACCCATACGCAAATGTCCGCCCCGGGTCAAATCCGGCACTCGCCCAGCCCCACCTCCGGCCTCCGGTGTCGACCCCGCATTTCAAATTTCCTCGGCTTTCCCTTCCCTTCCTTCCGCAATCCGCACCGCCGCTTCTCCGGCCACCGCCGTCAGACTCCTCGCCGCCGCCCTGCCCGTCCCGGCGCGGAGCCTAGCGCCCGGCGCGCGGCGGCATGGACAGCGACGACGAGGAGATGTGCGACGCCTCCTCCTCCGGCCCCGCCTCGCCAGGCGGCGGCGCGGGCGAGGGGGAATTCGAGGAGGAGGAGGAGGAGAAGACGGCGGCGGGGGATGCCGAGGACGGCGCGGGCGAGGGGATGATGGTGATGGAGGTGCTGTGGTTCCAGGTGGACCTGGACTACGAGTTCGACGCGCCCCGGTGGTTCGACCTCTCCCAGGAGGAGCCGCCGCCGGAGGCCGCCGCGGCGCAGGCGTGGTTCGCCTCCGCCCCCAGCTACCCGCCCTCACGTGCGTTCCCCCCTCGCTACGAAGTTTCTGGTTTTCTGTTCCGCGTAAGCGGCACAGGTTCCGTCGATCGAGTACGCGTTTCGAATGCGATGCTCCGGCGTTCCTCCTGCAATGTGTGTTTGGGAAGGTTCGCTGGCGGAGTCTGATGGATTTAGAAAGTGTCCATTTCGTGAGATTTTTGTCGTTCCTTGCTATTATTAGTGCGCAGTCCGCATGGTTAAATGATCGGAGATAGTTTGGGAGTTTGTGGTGTCTTGCGGGGTTAAACGGGCAGGTGCCAGTTGATCCTTCGAGTATTTCTGGGAATTTTGGTGCAACAGTGAATATCTTCCCATTTTCAGTCCTTTGACCGTTAGGAAATTTGTGAGAAGTTGAGGGTTTAGTCAGTGTTTTTTTTATAAGACAGGTTTTGTCAGTGTTGAGCTATACGCCTGTCATGGTCAAATGGCACCCATCTGTGATTAGTATCCATGATTAAAGTGTTTGCGTGGGGGTCGCCAATTTCTAGGTGTTAAACTGGTTTACACATGTAGAGCTTGAGCTTGATTGCCTAATTATTACCTGACACATGGAGAAAAACCATAAGGAGTGAATGGGAGCGCTAGAAAACAAGGATCACATTTGCTCGTGGCCGTATCATTCATTCTAACCATTTCATCTTTTAATTCCATGAGGAAGCTAATGTTCTTTTTTGCAACTACTATCTGGTTGAGAATTTTGTTGCTAGTGAATATTGGCAAAGCTCTTTATGTATCAGAGGTAAAAGTAATATAGCTGAGGGGGCTGCACCATTATGGGCTTTTACATAGTTTGATGAGTAGAGGTAAAGAGGGGTAGAGGTAGACCTAAGCTGACTTGGGACGAGTCGGTTAAGAGAGACCTTAAAGATTGGGATATCTCTGAGGAGCTAGCTTTGGATAGGAGCGCTTGGAGACTAGCTATCAACGTGCCTGAACCATGACCTTTGTGTCTTTTGGGTTTCATCTCTAGCCTACCCCAACTCGCTTGGGACAAAAGGCTTTGTTGTTGTTGTTGTTGTTGTACATAGTTTGATGAGTATATCTGCTTCACTTGTCAGTTGTACTGTGTCAGATGGGTAGAGCATGAGGTTCCTACATCTTATAAACAGGAGTAATTTTGAATAAGTAATTAAGCACTGATGTTAATATGTAAGCTCCTGGAAAATTGCAGTCATGATTGTTGATTGATCCACTGTACAGAAAATTTCGGTGTGCCACTTTATTTTGCTTTGTCAGTATTAAATTTTATGTTTATTCTTTGCAGTTGTTACTGGTGTTTAGTGCCTAATAAATATCACTAACCTTTCATCTTTTTGTTTCTTCAGCCTTAATTGCTAAGATGTTAGCTGAAGATCTTGGATTGCAAGCCATTAGAAGCATTGCAGATACAGATGCTGTGCATTGTTCTACAGCTTCTCATGAGTGTTCCAGTGGTGCTGAACGAAAAATCCATCGGGTTCAAGGTCTTGAAAAATCAAAATATTGAGTTTCCTCAAGTTCTTATTTCATTTCTAATCCGTTGACTTGTTACATGATTCAGTTATCATCTATATTTGCAATTAACTAAATATGTGGCTGAATCAATGTTTGTGTTTTTCCTACGAAATAGGACGGAAACCATGCCATGGCGCATCAGAAAATGAAAACCGACCTGGCTATCGAACAACCATGAAGGGCACTTCCCTGAAAGGCTCCACATTGATGAAACCTACAGCCAGCCAATTAGCGAGGCAAAACAGACAAGTGGAACTGAAGAATGTGATGCAGTAAGTATGCATATAACTAACCTACTTTGTGAACTTTATGTGGGCCTGGTTATAAAAGAATTTGAAACTGCATTTTGTTGGTTGATTCTCTGAACCACCTTTCTAACTGAAATCCTCAATATTTATTTCACCACACTTGCCGGTTTGTGCATTAGATTGATCATTGTTGTGATATCTGGATCTTCAACACTGGACATAACAGTTCATGCCAAATTATGGGTTTCAATATTTTATAATCACAAGTATTTCTGCCCCATCACATTATTTTTCACATTTTCCATCTATTATTTATTATTACCCTCTACTTAATTAGTTTTCAACAAATTCAATGTGTCATCTTTCTTAAAAAAAAACTAAAAGAAGACTTTTAATTCATTTTTGTGAACACCATCTGTACCTCAATTTCGTCTGTTTTCAGGAGTAAAAAGCCTGTGGGAGTTAGAAGTGAGAGAAGCACAATAAGCTCAAATGATTACACTTACCAATCAGCTAAAAGACAGAGATTAGAGAATGGACATCTCAACAAGGTATGGTACAGTTTCCAAGCAGAGATGCAAGGTTTGCCAAATTTTGATGTTCTTTTTTCTCCGTAGAATGAACTTATTTTACAATGTTTATAATGACTTTGGTTTTCTTAAGTAGCAATTGCAGCTCCTACTGCACTTATGGTGACAAATATAAAGGCTAGTGAACTTTCAAATATTTCCTCTACCAAGCGCACTGTTATTCATTTGCATGCCTTGATTCTTGGTTGCTATTCAAAAATGTTCTGGGTGCTGCTTATATGAATATGCTCATTCTTTCTCTAGTTTGAAGGGATTTCCTAGTTTTCTTACCATAGAAACTAAAATTTATGTTCCGTGCTAGTTTGGATGAACTGCTCTTCTGTTGGTTACTGGAAATACCAAGAGTCTTCAGAAGTTTTGCTTTTGGAAGGGGAAAAAATATCATTTTGACGTGAACTAAAGTTCTTTGATACATTTAATTAAATCTAAATACTCAGCGCCTGTTTTTGATATTTAATTGTTATCTTGAGTTGTCTGTGAGCCTAAAGGTGCAAATTGGTAGTATTTTATTGGATAACTTTGCTTCTTGCTCTTTACTGAAGCTTTGCTTGTGGTACAGGCTGCAGCTGCTACCAACCAGCATGAGTTTATTCATAAAAATCATGAAAAGGTACAAAAGCATCCTAAAACCATCTGCTTAAATTGATTGTAAATGGATATTTATGCTTGTATCATCCATGCATCCTTTATTTCCTGGATTGTCTTTCAGGTGTTGTACTGTTCTAGTTCTCTGAGGCTATTTAGTTATATTGTTTTTTTAATAGAACACATACTTGCTACATTTGCACCTATTTTATGTTAGACCATGTCTTAAACTACAAATATTAATATTATGCTATAAAACATGGCCATTCTATTAGTTCTCCGGTTCTCCCTCAAATTTGATCGACGGCAATTTCTTATGGACGCTGCAGAATGTTATGAATCGTAACGTGGATCATCCCACTGCTCCAACCAAGTTAAAGATTACAATTCCCAGAGAACCTGAGTTAGCCACAAAGCTAAGAGCTGAGAGGTCAAGGGTTCTAAGATCAGTGTAAGTCATTTTCACTTGATGTCATGTTTTGATTCTTGAATATAAGGTACTTCAACTATGGTAGTTTTCAGTTTTCACACCTTTGCATGAAAAATTTCAGGCCAACTAATTCGAAGCAGTTAAAGCAACAGGCTGCACCATCTGCTTCCACAGCACAAGTGCCCTCAACTAGAAAGGTGGGAACATCGTGCACTTCTTAATCCTTTAAGTGGTTATGAATTACATCTAAATTTACACTCGATTCTTGAAATTTAATTCTAAATTCATGGTATAGACACGTTACCTTGAAATAGTGAGCACACTAGCTCCCAGGAGCATATGCTTAGAAATATGCTTCTCAGTAGCATGATCTGTGTAAAACTTTAATCCAACATTCTATGTGTGATTTTGTTAATTCTAACTTCGAAGAATTGAATGATTGATGATTGATAATGATCTGAAGAGAGTGAAGTTCAGGGATACCATACATTCATAAATAACTGACTCACTAGTCACTACCTGACTTAGCTTTGCCTTCTGTTATTTATCCTTACTGGTTTGCTCCTGTTTTTTTCCCTTAGTATTTGTTTAGGTGTGCAGTGTGCTTTGTTAGAGCAGGAACTTGCGCTTTTGGTACTTTCAGAGCTATTGAATCTTCAATGTAATTATTACTATCTTTCTTGTGCGGTAGTATACTATGCTTCTGGTTCGTTTTGAAGTTTGAACACTGTTCCTGTAGCAGGTAGTTCAACCACTTCGGGCTACTGGTCATCAGCGTGCAAGTAGACAACATGACAATGTTGTATCAAATGTGCCAGCATGTACATCCAATCATGCAAGGCATCTTAACAAGTATGTCTGTTTCATCATATCTATTTTTAATTCCAGCAGACTGCCCAAATTCTACTCCCATCGTACTTCTATAGATGTTTGAATCATCAAATCTATTGACTGCGTTTGTCAATGTATGATTTGATCTGGCATTAGAGGTGATATATAAGATTCCTTTTGTGATCACTCGATGGAGCACCTATGGTTTTACCAAAAATATGTGCAATTTGGCATGAAGTAATAAGATGGTTTTCTGCAGCCTTTTGTCTGATAACAAACAACTTATGCATGGTTCCTGTGTTGTCTTGTGGCAGTGTTGATAAAAAGCCAGATGGTTGCAGAGATGATCTGTTTAAATTTAAAGCCCGGCCTTTGGATAGAAAGGTAGCATGTGTCAATACCTTCTGTCTATTTCTGAGATTATTTTATGAATGTTGCTGCTTCGCAGTATATTCAGACAGCTGCTGTTTAACCTTGTAACCCCCCCCCCCCCCCCCTGGAACAGATATTAGCAAGCAAAGGTGACGTCGGTGCATTTCAATGTGCAAAAAGGAATACGACTGTGCCTAAGGTAATTTTGTAGCGACACTATTTTCCCTCAGATATTTTCTTCCTTGGCTGTGGATAATATCTCCCTAATTTTCTCAAATCATCTGCATCTTTGTGGTTCAAAATCATAGGAATTTAACTTATCGACAAGCAGGAAAGGCAACCCGGCCCCTTTGTCCGAACTATTTAACAAGGTTTGTACGAGTACAAAACATATGGGCTGCCATTACGCTAATTACACTGACATTTGCACGAATAATGCTGGCAGCTCTCTTTAACTGTGGGAACACACCAACACCGTGGAAGAGAGCATCACATCAGTGATCTGCCAAATTATATCACTACCAAGGTTGTCTCGTTGTTTCCATTTCATTTCTTGTTTGTACTAAAATCTTGCATTTTGATTCAAAGCGCTCAAAGACCTCTTTTGTTCTGTTGCAAGGATTGCAAAGAGAACATAATCGGTAACGTGCCATGTTAGCTCTGGTAAGTATAATGTTCATCCACTTGATGAGATAACTGCCATGTCGTTTCTAGGTCTCTATTAATGCTTGACAGACACCCTTCCATTTGTTTCCCTTTCCAGACCCAAGTCAACCAAGAAATAGAATATACAGGATTTTTCTTTTGACAATGACTGGTTCAGACTCAACATTTCTCCACCGGCACAAAGGTAAATAATCACTCTATCTCCACCAGTTATACAGTTAAGTTACCTTGTTGACAGTGCCCCTCAATCCTCTGTATGCAGCGTTTTTCTTGGTGTTTTGGACTCTAGGACTCACAGGGGAGCTCTCAACTCCTCTTCATTTAACAAGATGAAGCCATACATTATTTGACATTATGGCGCACCTTGGCGACTGGCATCGGCGGCAGTCGCACATTGTTTGTCATCTCAGCCTGTTAAAGAGTTTGTTGTCTCTCAGCCGCCCAGAGCCATGGCTGGGATGGTTTTTGTACAGCAAGATAGACCATAGCGTCATAGCTCGATGAGGGGCGGCTCGCCTGGTGTGCCTGCAGACTGCAGTCGCCGTGCCTCCTGCGGCGACTCACAAAGTGTAACATATTGCAGTTTCCGTGCCAAGCCTCTTCTTCGCCGTGCGCCCGTGCCTTTCATGATCTGGTCTCCAAATGCATCGTGTCGCTCAGAAATCCCCATGATCAGGCGGCAGGAGAGGGACGAAGATTCCGTCGTTGCCTGTTGATGGGCCGGGGCCCGGGACGGCCGGACCATGAATCTCCTGGCTCACAGCAGAAGTGAGCAGTGTTGGCGCTGGTGCCCAGGGAGCGGTCAGGCTCACGCTTAACCTGGCCCGGGCTCCCGGGCCCCCCGAAGTGTGTCAACACAGTTGCTGCGATTAGCCGGCACAGTTGTTCGCCATGCTTCTCATTCTCAGAGCATCGTAACTCGTAATGGTCAGGGAAATGATCTTTCGCAATTACCGAAATCCACAGGTGTAGGGGATCAAAACACTGCTGCTGCTGCTGCTGTAGATGGTGGCGGCAGGAATCTGCAGGGGTCCTGGTCGGTCTCGTTCACAGGCCTCCCGTAAATGTAAAAACACAAAATTTTGCGAAAGAATTTTACTAATTTGAAGTACTAAATGAAGTCTATTTACAAAACTTTTTGTATGGATGGGCTGTAAATCGCGAGACGAATCTAATGAGCCTACTTAATCCATGATTTGCAACAGTTATACTACAGTAACCATCCGCTAATTATTAATTAATTATGGATTAATTAGCATCATTAGATTCATCTCGCGATTTACAACCCATCTGTACAAAAAGTTTTATAAATAAACTTCATTTAGTACTTCAAATTAGCAAGATTCCGTCGCAAAAAAATTTTGCGTTTACACGCCAGCGAACTAAACACGGCCACGGTTGCAATGAGCAGGGCTTGGCCGGCGCCGTGCCCTGTGGCTCAGGGATCGGTCACTGGTCAAGCGCGTGCATTCGCCGGCGCTGGGGGGTCCCTCGTCCCTGGACCCTGGAGAGATCCCGCATCGGTCTGTCCCATCACGGCCGAATAAAGCGCGGCACCAGCCAGGCACCCGCTCCCCCGGCCTCTCCCGCGTCGCGTCGGCGTGGACCCCGGCCCGTCGGACTGGCAGTTTGCGCGACGCCGGTCGCCGGCAGCTGCAATATCGCCGGCGCGATCGTTTCTGCCTGCTCGCGTCGCATGCCGGCGCGACGCGGTACTGTTGGGGGGGGGGGGGGGGCTTGTCGTCGCCGGTGGGGTCACCGGCGGAGCGAGCGGCGCCAAGACGCGCCAGTGGCGTGCACCGATGCGTCACGCACGGCGCGCGCCTTGTCAGCTACAGGCTACAGCACATGGCAACCGGCAACGCCTGCTGCTAACAGAAGGCTTCCATGCTCCGGGCCCGGGCGAGCAGCGGCTGCTGCTCGCCGGCAGGCCGCATGGCCGGGTCAAATCGGAGAAGGGGAGCCGAGAGGACGGTTGCTCGCAGAACTGCCATTGACTACCAGACGAGACAGAGCTCGACGACCACCCGCGGAATGGCCCGCCAAGCCTGTGCCCAACAGCCGAAGGGTTTTGGCACGATCCTGCCTGACTGTCTCTTACCTGTTGAGTGCTAAACTAACACGCAGAGCAGGGTGTTCCATTCCAGAGCAAAGAGGTCAGCAACAGCACAAGCACAGAAAATCGAACAGGTTACGGCGAACACGTTCGGTACCCATTCGATGCAAAGGCTTCATTCACTGCGAAGATGTGCTCACGAGCTGCATGGTTCAGCTGTAAGAGTTGCCAGTTTCTCGCTCATGTACCTGACGAGCAAGCAGGACACTGAAGCAGCCAAACAGGCGTAAATTCAGTTACAGCAGCTATACACCAGAGGCACCAAGACGTAGTACACGGCAGCGAGAGAGAGGCAGAGCAATTCATCAATACCAGTCAAAAAAAGGCGATGCATTTCATTTACAACAGCCCGGCCTGTTCAATGCCGGATGCATGGTTCAATTCAATGCCTTCTCCAGGATCCAAGAAACTCCATGGCCTAGCTCTGAATCGCAAGCGCATGAATGCTTCAGATTCAAGGCGCTCACGGGACACCTCTGACAGATCCACCCACCCCACTCGTGTCGTGATTACACCAAGAACCTCCGCAGCAATCCCCATCCTGACCCACATCATCTTCTTCCATTTGGACGCTTCTGAACCGAACATCCAGAGGAACAATGGGCATCATCTACCGCGAATCCTACACCTATTTCCTGCACTGTGCTACTGTGGTTTTACCACCTTCTTACTTGGATCTCTACTTGGGAGAGAAAAAAAAATTGGGGACCCTAGTGTTAGACAGACACAGAGAGAAGGGGATCATGACATTGTGTGCTTCGATATGACCTCGCCGAACCGCACGAACCACTGCTCGTCGGAGGAGCTGTTGTCGCCGATGTCGTCGGACACGTCGTGCTTCATGTCGGCCGTGGTCGTCGCCAGGAAGCGGGTGTAGTCGCCGGCCGTCCCCTTGGTCGTGGGAGGCTTCACGGCGGGTGCCGGCAGGAGGGAGAGCAGCACCCTCGCGACCTCGTGCATGGTCGGACGGTCGGCGGGGTGCCGCTTGGTGCACAGCAGGGCGAGCTGGAAGGCCTTGCGGACCAGGTTCATGTCCGTGCACGTCACCGAAACCTCCGAGTCCACAGCCTCCATCACCGTGTTGTCATCAGCCTTTGAGAGTATCTGCACGTGCAAGGAACATCCATCACTCACGCAGATCATTCCAAGGAATCAAAATACTGCTAAATATTAATGCATCACATTCTTCTCATTGTTCAGAACTGACTAGGATGGAGCAATTAAAGAAGGATCTGGTAAAGGAATTCAGCATGGTGATGACTTACCAATTGATGCAAGTTGGATTCATTGTCGACGGCCTTTTTCCCAGTGAGCAGCTCCAGAAGGACTATGCCAAAGCTGTAGACATCAGATTTCTCATTGAGCCTTGACGTCCGGGCATACTCTGGATCAATGTAGCCGATGGTTCCCAGAACGTAGGTGGAGGCATGGGACTTGGCAGCCGGAACACATTTGGCAATGCCGAAATCAGAGAGGTGCGCTTCAAAGTTCTCATCGAGCAGGATGTTTGAGGACTTGACATCCCTGTGGACTATGCGAGGGTTGCAGTCATGGTGAAGATAGGCCAGTCCTTGCGCAGCACCCACTGCGATCTTCAGCCTTGTGTCCCAATCAAGCTTCACTTTCTTTGATGGACCTGAAAGTGACCAAGGATCACCACAGATATGTTTAGTGAGGAATCTGTAAAAGAATGCATGGAAGGATACACTGCGGATAAAAGCTCAGAAGTCCTAACCATGAAGAAGATCCCACAGGGAACCATTTTCCATGTAATCATAGAAGAGCAGGTTTCCATGAGGAGAGAGTGAGAAGCCATGAAGGCTGACAAGATTCCTGTGTCGGATGCTACCGATTGTCTCCAGCTCTGTCTCAAACTCACGGAGGCTGTGGTTATACTGACTGTAAAGCCGTTTGACAGCAATAGCCTTGCCGCTCTTGAGATCACATTTGTACACAGTACTTGATGCGCCATAACCAATGATGTATTTCTCACTAAAATTCTCAGTCAACCTCATAATTTCTTCATAGGTATGGGAAGCCATGTCCATTTGAAGGACTACTAGTTTTGGTGGTCCTGAAACATGATCAAGAAAAGTAATAGATGAATATCAACATGTTAGGACATGGCTCTGGAATATATTGCAATGCAAGGGGTGAGTGACATATGCACAAACCTTGCACTGGCTTGTCAGATCCTTTCTCAGGTGGAAGTGGTTTATTTGTCTTGTATACTGCCAGCAGCATAATGCAGAGTAATATGATGAAGCCTAAAATAATGCAAGCAACTGCTGTCCGAGAAATATTAACTGTGATAGTCATAAAAGCATGAGTTAGAACGTAGAAGCAAATGGAGAAACTGCTGAGTAGGCTCAGGACTTATGGTACCTTTTGTTCCATGAGAATGTCCACAGATGGAGTCTTGGCAGTACACGTGGAGCATAGGGTTACCCACAAAGCTGCATTTAGATACTGGTTTCTATCAGAAACTATGATCCAATAAAAAAAATGATATCGAAGACTGCAGATGGAGCCATTTGTTTACCTATCCATTGGGAATTTTGAGAAATTCTTTGCTGATGGGACGTATCCAGAAAAGTTGTTGTATGACAAATTCCTAAAATGAACATAACACATGTTTTAATGCGGGAGAAATCATTAACAATGCTGTTAGGACAAAGCACAGAAAAATTACAAGGTAATTAAGCTGAAGCAGTTAGCCAGCTGAGCAGGGATCTCCCCAACCAAATTGTTGTTGCTAAGAATCCTGGGTAAGAAAATTAACCACAGATCAGTGAAGTTCTAACTTGGTATGCAGTAGAAATCAAAATAATAGTGCCATGAAGGAGGACTCACAAGCTATCAAGGTTCTGCAACTGTCCAAGTTCTTCAGGGAGATAACCGGACAAGTTGTTACTGGATATGTCGCTGCACATAAAGAATAGTTCAGATCAATCAATATTATTGCATGATTACTAGAACATATCTCAAGGATGTTCACTTACATTACTTGGACGCTTCTCAAGTTTCCAAATTCAGCAGGCACAGATCCAATAAGATGGTTTTTACTCAAATTCCTGCATGAACAGTTGTGGACATTAGGCAATAATGCACATAGAAAAGACAACAAGAATTCTGAAAGGTTGGTTCTTGACATACAGTTCAAGAAGATGCTCGAGATCACCAATAGTGGGAGGAACTGGTCCAGAGAATTCATTGTAGGAAAGATCCCTGTGCCAAAATGGAGGAAGATGTAGATATCAAAATGAAGTGATTGCGACACAACATGTAATTCAAAGAATTCATAGGACTAGGTAACAAACAAATAGGTAAAGGGTCTCCTTACAGTGTGTCCAAGTTGACTATGTGGCCAAGTTCAGAGGGAATCTGGCCTTTGAAATTGTTTGAAGAAAGGTTCCTATAATATTTTTAAAATAAAATTAGCTAGATATCAGAGAAGTAAAATAATAAAATGAAATAATAATGTGCTTTCAATGGCAACAGTTGTAAGCAAGCTGCTGCATGTGCAACCACTCACAGGTATGTCAAGCTCTCCAACTTCTGGAAACCACCAGGGATAGAGCCATTCAGTCTATTGCCATACACATTGCTGAGAACAAAATAAACATGATTAAGCATGAGAAACACATAATTGTTTTATTGAAACCTGTGATAAGTGCATGTTTACAAACTTACAATTTGTTCAGTGCACTGCAAGAACTGATGTTTGCAGGAATATGACCCTCAAGATTGTTGTTGGCAAGATTTCTAAAAAATTATACAACTTATCAGAAAATGCAGAGAACAAAATAAACATTAATTAATTTTTATACTTGAATGTGGGATAGGTTCTTACAATTCAAATAATTCTGTGAGCTTGCCAAGCTCAGCTGGAATGGTGCCTTCTAGTTCATTATCGTTCAGCTGCCTGGTGGAAGTAAAAGTAATGTTGAACTTCATTAAGATCACACATCAACATAAATACAAAATTGGTAAGATAACAATTACTTACAAGTAGCTAAGTTTACTCATGTTCCCCAGTTCTGGTGGTATGTGTCCAGTAAGTTTGTTGCCATGTAAATAGCTGAAAAAGAATGGTTATACAAACCATTAATAAAAGAAAAAGAAGATGGTTTGGGAAAGAAGAGTATTGCTGATGATACTAACAGTTTGCCAGTGTATGATAGGTTGCCAAGTATAGGAGGAATCGGCCCTACCAGTTCATTCTCGCTCAGGTCTCTGAGAAACAAATTTGGAAAACTGTTTATGGACAAGTAAAGAAACCAGTAATGGTGGACTGAAGTGTTGTATTTCACTTTTTACTCACAGGACAGCAAGAGCCTGCATGAGGCCAATCACTTCTGGAATTCTCCCAGTCAGTCTATTTCCTTGAAGTGACCTGTAAAAAAAACAATGCAAAGATTAAACAGAAGGCCTGCATGGGAGCACCTTGTGCATGGGGACATAAGTGAGTTAAAGAACTACCTAATTGAAAGAAAACACAGCACTGCAAGATTATGAAAAAGGTAAAAGTATTGAAGATTTTTTTAGAAATCAGGATGACTTACAGTGTGGCTACTTGAAGGTATCCTATGTTGTAAGGTATTTCTCCAGAGATTTGGTTGTATGAAATATCCCTGCATGGCAAATTTGGAAAGAAAATTAGGATCCTAAACTAGGAGAAACAAAACACCAACACAATCATCAGGGCCAACATACAGAATCTCAAAGCTAGTGCAGTTCCCTATGCCCTCTGGAATGGTTCCTGTGAGATTGTTCCCCCTTACATCACTGCATATATATGGAAGGCAACCAATGTCAACAAGACCAAACTGTACATATGCATCAGACCATACAATGGAGCAGGGAGTTTAACTTACAAGTACCACAGGCCAGTCAGTTGGCACATATCAGGTGACAAAGTTCCAGTCAGTGAGTTACCCCTCAAGCCTCTGAGGATCAAGAGAACAGAAATGTTACCTTCTGAAACATATTCTACAGTACGCAAAACAAAGTGTTGTAGAGTTCTTACAGGTACTGCAGTACTTCGTTCCAGTAGATGAGCCTCGGGATGTCACCGGTAAGTTTGTTCTGAGCTAGATCCCTGTTCCAAAGGAACAAATGAGCATTTCAGTACCAAGGCCACATAAGTGACAAAAAAGCATCACAAAAGGAAATTCCATTGGTATGCACAATAAAGCACAAAGGTAGGTGAAACAAACAGAACAAAAAAAAAATCACCCAATGTGTCCAGCAATCATAAAAGAAGTAAAGAGTCACGGATAGAGAAAGGTCCCAGGAAGCTTACAAGGTCTTGAGATTTGGAATCTGGGACAGCGTGGAAGGGATGGGTCCCGTGAGTTGGTTATTCTTCAAAATCCTGCATCAAGAAAGGAGAGGAAAATGTCACAAAACTAGCAATCCAAAACCAGTAAAAAGAGTAGGTAGCAATACATAAACCATAAACAAACAAATTTCTTGAACCACAACAAATGTCTGTATCACACAAGATAATCATGAATGCAGCATGTGCAACTGCCTCCCATTTTCTACTGCAACCACTTAGTTACCCCAAATATAGGTGCAAAAGTTACCATGTCTCAAAAGTCATAGCTCTTGCTAAAAAGGCAGTAAGGAAACAGGAATGGATGGAGTGTGCTTACAGGTCCTCAAGCTGCTTGAGCTTGGAGATGGAGAAGGGGATGTCTCCATACAGCAAGTTCCCAGACAAATCCCTGCAGAGACAAGAAAAAACAGAGACCAATTAAAAAAATGCTAATCTACAGCAAAAAGGTAGTAACACAATAAAAGAAGACCTGGATATAGGGACGTACAGATATTTTAAGGAGACACAATCCCCAATCTCATCTGGGATTTGGCCTGTGAGCTTGTTCAGCTTGAGATCCCTGCACGAGCAAATCATTAGCACACAGATAAACTAATCAGCAAGCAAATCTAGGATGTGTCGGCCTAAAGAAAATAAAACACTAAAGAACCACGTCCCATCATGGCACGAGGGGTCATATCAAATCAGGTGTAGGATTGAAAATAGGGATACGGGTATAGTGAAATGCACAAAATCTCAGGCGGATTGAAGGGGAGGGAAAACTGTACGGTCCTCCGAGTCATCAACTTACACGAACTGTAGGCTCTTGAGCTCCCCTATAGCCGGCGAGATCTCCCCTCCTAGGTTTAGATTTGACAGGTTCCTGTTTTTTCACAGAAAACAATCTCATCAGAAGATTCTTATTGTTTTTCAGCAAACATAAAAAAACGATCCTTCATTTTCCCGCAACAAAATGTGCAATACTCCCTCCTTCCCCGTTTATAAGGCATGGTGGAACATGACACGGTCTTCTAAACAACATTTTGACCATTTATTTATCATATATTATATCACTTTTGATTATAAATTTATAATCATTGTAAAATATATTTGATTATGAATCCAATCATATGAAATTTGCATTATAAAAATAAAATTTTAATAGTCAAATTATTGGTCAAAGATGACAAGGTTTGAATCTTGATATACGTGTATGCCTTATAAACAGGGAAGGAGGGAGTATATTCGAACACAGGCTCCGTATAAAAAAGAATCAAACTTTGTTTCTCTCAGGTACGCTACGGCACAGAATGTTTCAAGAACAAAGCTTGGGTGGCCAAAACATGCTGCAATGCCCAAAAAATAGACAAACATTCCAGCAGCGAGCGTTTGCTCCTGATCGAACCGTAAGAAAGACACGCAAGCAACCCACACGGAGCACGAAATGCAGGAAGCACGGCGGCAAGACCGCAAGAAGATTTTCGAGACCGCCGGCACGCAGCCGCGAGAAACGAGACAACGCAAGGAGGTGGAGGAGGGGAGATCGCAGAGTGCACGCACAGGCCGACGACGGCGAAGGAGGCGGTGTCGCAGGCGACCCCGCGCCAGGCGCAGTGGTCGCGGCCGCCGTCCCAGTCCACGAGCGCGTTGGCCGCGTTCCCGAACCCGGCCTTCACCGCCATCAGCGCCCGCCCATCCCCTTCGCCTCCTCCTCCTCCTCCGGCCTCAACCTCCGCCGCCACCGCCGCAAGAACCAGCACCGCCGCCGCCGCCGACCACCACCACGGCAGCAGCGCCATCCCGCGCAGTCCGCTAGAGAGAACCTCCCGAAGCCTTGTCCCTCCCAGCCCCCAAAGCCACCACCTTTCAGGCAACAGCCAGCAGTCCGGGCCACCACCGCTGCGAACTCGCCGTCGCAGCTAACACGGGCGCAAGTGCCGCCGCTCCGTGTCCATGTGACGGGCAGGAGGGAGGAGGGGTAGGAGTGCGACGGGGTCTGCGTGCGATGCGTTTTTGTGGTGGTGCTGGCGATTGCGACGTGACTGTGGTTGCTTTCGGGGGGCAGCCGCTGCTGCCGCACTGCGCGCAGTGAGAGAGAGAGCAGAGCAGAGCGAGAGCGTGGTAGGGTACTAGGGTGGTGGTAGGAGAGAGAGAGAGGAGGAGGAGGGGGTGTTAAGGCTGACGGTCCCGGGCCCACCGCGCCAGAGACTGGGCCCGTCGCAGAGGGGATACGTGTAGCCCGTGGGGGCCCGTGGGCCTCCTGTTTTCAAACTGCTCCGCCCCGTTTGGCACGTTGCGGCCGCCAGGCTGTAACGTCACTGACATATGGGTCCGCCGTGCGCCGAGACCACCTGTCGGTGGCACAAGCAGCGGCTGACAATCGACGACAGGGGATCCTGGACCCACCTGTCGGCGAGTGTGGGTGGACGTTCCAGCGGGGCAAAGGGGCGGGCGAGCTCGCGCGCGCGTAAAAGGAGAGGCGCCCGCCCGCCAGTCGGTTACCGGGCGGGATCGTCTCCGCGGGGGCGAACCCTGTGGCCTCCCGTGTGGCTGCGCATCGTGGGCCATCCTGCACTGCGGCCTTTTGTACGTGCAGGGATTGTACTGTACTGTACCGGGCTGGGCTGGGTCACGCCGGGGTTGTGACTGCGGCGCTGCGAGCGGCGGCGGCGGAGTGGGTGGAGGAGATTGGAGAGCGGCGGCGTCGTGACGGCGTCCCCCTCCTCATCCTCCTCGTGGTCACCACCGGCCATTGCCAGGCCACTGCTCACCTGACCACGACCAGCCGTGCAACCGTACGAGCTGTCGCCCATGGCGGAACGGAAGGCTCGTCAGGGTCTCAAGGTAAGGAGATGCTGCTGATAATGCGAGGAGGAGGAGGACTATACTGGTCGTGACTGCAATTATTGGTTAATTAATCATGGTTGGGGCCTGGGTTTTAGAGCGGAGTACAGCACCATGTGGCCATGACTCCATGGGATTAGGGCATGAGATAGCATACCTACCAAAGTACCAATAAACATAGTGTACACAAATTGATGTGCCTCATAGTGTAACCATATCCTAGCTAGGTATACATTTGTTCGAACAAACTCCATGCAAATTAAAAGAAAAGGTTGTTCTTGCACTCAAAAAATGGAGATTTCCAAATCAGCATTTGAAAAAAGATCGGACGAAAATGTTCGGGCTATGGTTGTATAAGGACAAAAATGTCTTTTTTTTGTTTTTTCTTCGAAGAAGAAACGAATGTTGGGGGCTGTTCCCTCCAAAATTTGAGCCCGTCCCCCGTTCCAATGCCGGCACGCGTACCTACATGGGTGGCGTACCAAATTAATCAAGGCCGTGCATTAACGCCACACTACACAAACACAGCCCTCTGAAACTGAATCTGATCCCTCCGTGAGCAGCATCTACTTCTCCCTGCGTCTGCAAATGCTTGCCCCGCATCGGTTCCTGCACCCAGCGTACTAGCAGAAATTCAGAACGCACTCCGCAGAGAGCCACCAGGCCCTGCTCGAATTGAAGCCGCGATCGAAGTAACTCCTGCTGCCGCTGCCCCTGCTGCGGGCAGCAGCGTTCAGGCTCTCGCTCACACTTGGTCCATGATCGAGACGGCTGCGAATGCAAGGCCATTGCCCATTTGCAATGGAATAGGTGCTGTGCCTCTGCGTCATCTCGTGCACACACATCGTCACTGTTATTGTAGACATGTTTGCAACGTAAGCAATGAAAGGAGTTAATTCGTCTATATACAATAATAGTAGTGTATGTCTAGCTGCTGCTGCTGCTGCAGGAATATAATGGAGTTAGTTAACCCACACTTTATTTCGTTGATCGATCCAAGACGAGCACGCTGCGTTGCAGGATCCGAGATCGATCGAACTGAATTGGTAACAGTTAAGGCAATGCATGGGGAGGCCAAATGCACATTACACTATTGGAGTTGCAACTTTATTTGCAGGCCAATCGATCTATGCATGCAGTAGTTGCAGCTCATGAGGAATACATACGGCCTTGGAACATCAATGTACGGAGAATTTTGATTTGGAAAAAAGTCCAAACTTTGTAAGTTTAAACCAACAGTTAGTCAAAAAAATTATAGTTTTGCAAAGGTGAATCGCTTTTCGTTCTGAAAATAAGTCGTTTGCATATCAGTCGATCATGGGGCGAGGATAGATATGATCGTACAATGCAGTGATGTGCCCAAACATCGTCTCGAATTAAATCTTTGTCTCTCTTTTTTCACGTGTGTTTCAAGCTTCTTGTGCCCCCTGACAAAGCTGATGCGCTCCTCGCTGCTGCCTGCTGCTGCTTCGATCTTCTTCCTTTGAGCTGCCCAATGCATTGCTTGGCTGCTGGCTGATCCTGCTCCTTGTAGGCTGGATGCGAGACAAGCAAGTACTCCATGAGCACCACGTCAGAGAAATACTACTAGCAGAGGCTTATTATTAGGGCCGTGTTTAGTTACAAAAATCAAAATTCCAAAAAAAATTTCCGGCACATGCATGAAGACTTAAATCTAGACGAAATAAAAAACGCATTGCGACTGCTGTCTGTAAATGGCGAGACGAATCTAATGAACCCAATTAGGCTGTAATTAGATGCTAAATTGCTACAGTAATGCTACAGTAAATAACCTCTAATGACGGATTAATTAGGGTCATTAGATTCGTCTCGCGATTTACAGACGAGTTCTGCAATTATTTTTGTGATTAGTCTATGTTTAGTACTTCAAAAATAAAAAGATGTCTTTTCAAAATTTTTACAAAGGGCAACTAAACACGGCCCTAGCTCTCCTCTCATGCATGCATGCATGACAGCACGAGTCATAAAAACACTCAGCTCAGGCTCACACCGAGTATAGCCTCAGGCTTTGCAGCCTTCATCACCATGGCTAGAGCTGAATCGATCACAAGGCGCTCTGTACAACTCTCACCTAGCTTGGCTGTGTGTGTGTGTGTGACAACACGAGCCAGCAGGCAAGTAATGACTAAAGAGAGAGAACAGGAAACAATGCAGGCTTATTTTCAAAAAAAGAAAAGAAACAATGCAGACCAAGTAGCATATCAATAGAGGAAAAATAGGCACAAAGCAGCTAGCTAGGTAGCCAGCCAGCCACATAGATAGAGAGCTGTTGGTTGCACAGTACTCAATACTCATGCACACCACATGCAAACAAATATGAACATTCCAACCTCTCTCTCTGTATGTGTGTGTAAGGAGAGAGAGAGGAGCCAAAGAGGGACATGCATCCAACCCTTGCTCTCTGTTTGTTTTTGCTGGCCTGGCCTGGCCGAAAGCCTAGCCACAACTGTGCAAAGGCGTTGCACCTTTGTAACTGCCGAGCAATAACTGCATGCAGGGACCTTTAGAGCTGGGCAAGGCCAAGCAACCGCAGCACAGGCAGCTCTAGCTCTGCTTGCAACTCATCACAAGTCAGCTATGGGCTATGGCTGCCTGGGTCACAGCCTCACAGGGCCGGGCATGCATGACACATGGGACAAGGGCTGCGTGCCTAGTTTTGGACTAGTCAAAAGGTTGCTGCTCCATGCCATTGTGGAGTCTGCATTTTTGCCAACTTGCCATTGCTGCAGCAATGCTAGTAGTTGCTTGTATATACAACCGGCCCAGCTCTTGGCAAGATTTCATATTTCTGCATCTCATGCATCTCCTGTACCTTGTTTGGTTTTAGTTTTGTTCTGTTAATCTGAAGAACTGTATACGTTGGAGAAAGCATCGGTGAGAAAACGAGATAGACATTGTGCAGTGCTTGATAGGGGACCAACAGCAACAGTACATATAACAATGAACTGTTTCCATCTTCTCCCGGGTCTGATGTCAGGATGGTTTCGCTTTCAGCTTCCCTGCAACGTTCTGAAGCTCTGAGCTGTTTGAGTTGATCACTGACTGGTTTAGCAGCCCCAGATAAAATTAGTATTTACATGTTCAGATTTTTAAACAAATTAAAATCACGTCTAAGGTTTTGTAGGAATGCACTGATCCATGAGGGGAATTTTCTTAGAGCAGGTATTACGGTCGACTGCAAGAAGGCCGGATCTCACTCGGAGAAGAGAGAAGAGAGAATAAATCCGGCGCTCCACTCCCCGCCGGCTCAATCCGGCATTCTCTTCTTTGCTCGTGGGCCTACAGGCACTAAAACGCGAGCATGCAGCCTGCAGCGGGCGCGGAAGCCGGCGCATGCCTGCCCAGCAGCCGGCGTGCTGAGTTATAAAACATGCTCTTAAATTGGCCACTAATTTCTACTGCAAACAATAGGTACAGTGTGCGCACAACCAAGGAATGCAGCTGTTCTGCAGCTGCTGTGTGCCGAGCAACAGGGTCCCTTATTTGTGCAAGATCACGGGTCCCATCAATCAGCAACAACATTTCGGCAGCCTTTTTCTCCTTACTAATTTTTGGATTTCAGGATGTGATTAAAATTAAAAATAAAATAACAATTTTCTCACAATTTTAAAATTTTCTCAATATTTATTTTTCTTCACAGAGAAATTAGTATAAAATAAAATATATTGGTTGTTTTCTAAATTAATTGAGGTTGTTTTGTTTGTGTCGCATTCATGCTGCAATGCATTGTTTTATTGTTTGTTGTTCGGTTTAAATTTAATTTTTTAATTCGAATTTAAATTAAAAGCATTTGAATCGGCTTCAGAAAATATAAAACTTTTCTTTTTCACCCAAACCTTTTTAGCCCGGCCGGCCCAATCTTTCTCTCTTTCCCTCCTTTTCCTTTTCCTTCCCGCGGCCCAAAACCCCATCGCCGGCCCGTTGCCTTTTCCTTTCCTCCGGCCCAGCCCGTCCCGGCCTTTCCCTCCCGCAGCCACCGACAGGCGGGGCCCGCCTGTCGGGGTCGTCTCCCCGCGACAAACGGACTCCCGCGGAGTCCGGCCGCCGCACGTCTCCCCGCGCTGCCGTGGCCCGCACGCCTAGGAGCCGCGCGCCCCTATATAAGCGGAGCCCCTCGACCCTCCTTGGGCCCCCTCCGAGCCGCTGCCGCCGCCACCTCCCCAAACCCTAGCTCGCGAGCCGCCATTGCCGAGCTCGGAGCTCCGCGTCGCGCCGCCATTCCGCCGTTTCCCCTCGATGTTTTCTCCGCCCCGAAGGTTCGCGTCGTGGTGAGGATGCTCTCTGTTTCCTTATCCCTCCCTATCTCGTTCTCTCGCCTGCGCAGCCGCTCGCCGGCGCTCCGCCGCCTCTGGTGGACGCCGTGAGCCCTGTTCCTCTTGCCAAAGCCCCGTGCGGACCCCCTAGTCGAGTTCGTCGTCGTGCATGCTCACTTTCTGTCCAAAACCCAAGCCGAGCCGAGCCGGAAGGCCAAGTTTGGCCAACTCCGGTGACCCGCCGCCGCGCGCCGCCGCCACGCCGCCGCCACGCCTCGCTGCCGGTCGCCCAGCGCCGCCGCCCGGTCGCCCCACCCATTCTGAACCGTCCGATCGAGATCCAGCGATCGAGTTTAGGTCTAACCCGAGTCAATAGATCCAGATACCGGTCAACTCTAAGTAGTTTTTCATAAGAGCCCCTCTCTTTTATAGAAATCAAGCCGCGGTCCATGGCAGTTCAAAAGTATTTGCGAACCAGTCCTGTTTATTTTGTTTTAACCCCTGCGCTTTTACAAAATTGAACTTGCCGTCCAGGAGCTGTAGTTTTACAGGCTAACCCCCAAGTATAAGGTTTAATTATATTTAGGTCCCTGGTTTCTTCAGATCTAGCCCCTAGAAGCTCTGTTTCTTCACAAATAAGCCCCCTAGAATCTTGTTTTAGCCATAACTTCTTCGTTTTAACTCCGTTTTCATCGATTCTCGCGCTCACGTGATCCTTGTGACGTGTGCGATAGCTTTATGACCTTGTTATCCTCTTTGAGCATAATTTTCTGTGTCTTGCAAATCTTTTCCGCTAGCTCTTAACTCTATAGTTAATCACGACTAGATACCTGAAGCACCGTTTAGTCCATAGATTTGTTTCTAGTTCCGTTTTCTGTGTTTCTTGCGCTAGTGTAACCATAGCAACGAGCCCTATCCTTTAGTACGCTCTTTTAAAGCCTTTCTTTTGTTTTGGTGTATTGTTCTTAGATGTATCTTTTTGTTTGCTTTGTATGTTTGCCCATAATTGCTTCGAGTAGAAGAATCGCTGTTCGAAGATTGAAGAATCAAGAGTTCCAAGTGAGCAAAAGTTGAAGAGCAGTAAGAGTAGCTTTTCGTTGGAAAAAGGCAAGTGACCCTAACCATCTTTCTATCTATGCTTTATTTACATGATTATATGATTTAATTGGAACATGGAGAACCACCCAAGAAAACCGTACAACCACAATACTATATGGCTCTGGTCTTGGCTAAGTAATTAAATGAACTATATGTTGTGTTGGGGTTGTTTTGCTTGGTGGTTATGAGTTTGTGTTGTGGAGCGGGTGATGGAAGCTGTGTCTTCTGAGGGACCGCAACGGCAGGGACCAACACATACATATAGGGATTCTTTGTAAAGGCCTTGTAGCGTCCCTATGCAATTACACCTCGGAAGTGTGGTATTGTGCCTGATCAGCATATATGCGTGGTTGGGTTCAAAGTTCTTCGGAACTTTTACGCGAATTGTGGTGAATGTGTACAACCTCTGCAGAGTTAAAACTAACCAGTTAGCCGTGCTCACGGTCAAGAGCGGCTTGGACCCTCACATGATTAATAAACTTAAAGATGGATTTAAATCATATTCTGGTTATTTCTTGTGGCCTTGCTGAGTACCAACCATAAGTGTACTCACCCTTGCTTATTGCTGCTCAGAAGGAGAAAGTTGTGGTGAAGTCTTTTTGAAGATGTTGCTGAGTTCTAGGCGTACGCAACCCCCAGTCGACTGCCTGTGAAGTTTGAAGCCTTCGTTTCCAGGATAAGCTGTAAACTCTGATAGTCTTTTATTTGTTTTAATTCTCTTTTACGTGATACTGTTACTGATTATTCACTTATGATGTCTCTATATGTATGAAACTTGATCCTGGCATACATATAGTTATGCATTCGGTTTTGTTCTTAAAACCGGGTGTGACATTACTGTGCACACAAAACCACGGCCTGGTGATCATGAGAATAGTGATTCTTTTTCGGCCTTGTTTAGTTCACGATTTTTTTTATTCTGACACTTTCGCTATTATTTGTCAATTAATATTTAATTATGAACTAATTATGTTTAAAAGATTCAGCTCGTGCTAATCAGTTAGACGGTGTCATTAGTTATTTTTTTCAACTATATTTAGTGCTTCATGCATGTATCTAAAAATTTGATGTGACATGTACTGTTGAAATTTTTTTAGAATTAAACAGGCCGTTTCCGTTCAGTTTTCTTCTCCATCTTCTTCGGTGCAAGAAATGAAACTAAATAGGGCGGGGCATTGTTGCAGCTGAGTGTACAATGGATAATGCAGGTGCAGGCAGGCGCGAGCAGGTGAACAGTAGTAGCGTATCCTCTGGCCTCACAGTGCTCTTTTGGTTCGTATTATTGATGGTTATGACCGTATGTGCCATGTAGGCATGTGTAGAGTGGCTAGGACCATGCATACACATGGGGATGGATTGATTGAACCCATCATAGAATCTCTATCTCTCCTAATGAGGAAGACATGATGGAAGAACCATGATTGTGTTTAGATCCGTAAAATAGTGGTAAAAAGAGGCATATCGGACACTGTAGCACTTTTTGTTTGTTTGTGGTAATTGTTATCCTACCATGATCTAACTAGGCTCAAAAGATTCGTCTCGTCGTGTACATCAAAATTATACACTTAATTTTTTTATTTACCTACATTTAATGCTCCATGCATGAGTCAAGATATTTGATGTGATAGGTGAATAGTGAAGTTTGGATAGAGAAATTTTGGAACACAGCCCATATGGCTTCCAAAAAGTGTAGGTAGAGATTTTCGGAAAGTTTACTTCAAAAAAAAAGATTTTCGAAAGTGGCTATAGTGCATATGTGCCCATGCAAGGATTTTAAAATATTCATGGCATTGACCAATGCAAATATATATATGAGGACATATGCTACATACTGTGATATATCTACACACCCAGCTCAAGGATCATGAGCCCATCCTTCTTGACTTTTCGATATGATTTCCTATGTGATTTAAATTTGGCTTCTTATCCACAACACAGCTACAAGGCAAGCAAGCTGCCCCTCTGCAAAGAGAATGAGGAGCCACACCATGGACCACGACTGCATTGCATGCACCAGCCTCACATCTAATCCAGCCCTACCCACACAATGCAGACCTAATCTCATGTATTGGCAAAAAGAAAAGTAAGCCCTGCACCATACACATCCATATGCCGAAAGGGGGTCAAGAATTTTTATACTTCCTTTTTCAAAAAGAATTTTTATACTTCATGTAGTGAGGGGTGATGTTTTTTTTAAGAAATAGTGAGTGGTGATGTGTAAGAAACCATTGTAACACACCAAAAGGAGAAAGGCACAGTGGTACTGATGCCCCCTTACTGGGTCCAGTGGGCATATTATTTGCTGACACAGGCCATGTGATGTGGAGGAGGAGGCAGAGCCAGCATGATGATGGCAGCCCCAGAACTAGCCAACTAGGGGAAGCTAGATGAGAGAAAAAGTTTGTTACTACTCACTTGCATTGGTGTGCAGGATGAAGAGATAAGGCCAATAACAGCCAACAATGTGGAGCACTGTTTTGCGGTTGTGACCTAGGGACTACTTCTAGAAGTGCTCATTGCTGGCTCTTCGGAGCAAGATTAATAATATAGGCAATTGTTGGCTGTAAAAATTCTTATAGCCTACTTCTTAGCCAACTAGTTTAGTCCTTCATCATTAATATAAGGCCCACATGTCCCTCTCACAAGGTTTCTTGATTCTTGTGCCCAAACTGGCTGTAAGCTTGCAGCTCACCTCTCCTCTCTCTCTTCTTCTCTCTCCTCCACCTAAGCATTTAGTCTTCTTGCAATCTGCTATAATACTTACTCTCAGAGGTTGTTTTACAGCATGTGAAAATGGGTTAGTTGTACCACAGTTGTCTCATGTGAGCACATACATACATAGACTATAGCTCCATTCTCTGAGAGGAAAATACACGTCATATGAATCACAATTGTCTATTTCCCCCCATATATGGAAAAGGAAAAATGAGTGCAAAGCACAAGAATGACGGAGTCAATTTCTGGTCCGCATATACAGCAATTTCCAAGCATTATTTGTTTGAGTGTTACGGCAGAAATTTCATGAAAAAGACTTCAATTATTTGTGGGAAAACACCTGCATTTCTAAATTGAGCCTTAATGAAACCCCAATGATGAAGCAAAAAGATCCTATGGTTATTTTTTTTTGAAGAAAATCCTACAAGGCTACAGCACAGTGCACTGTCCATCTTTCTCTGGCGGTCTAGCCTCTACCCTTGCTCCTACAACAGTATACTGTCCAATGACCATCTTTTGAGCGCGTCTAGATCACTGTAGCATCGAGCACTGCCTAGCCTTTTTTTTTTAATTAAACTAGCCTCTTATTCGAGTTGTGGTAGGAGGAGCAGCAATTGCTGCCCTGCTAGCTTGTAGAGGCACTCACTCGGTTGCATGGCCCCAAAGAGGGTCCTATAGTACTCCTCCCGGAAGGTTTCTTTCAATCCCACCTCTCGATGTGTGCAAGGAAAGAGATCGAGGTCGAGGTGAAAGGGGAGGAAAAGAGTGATGGCCATCAGGCCACGGCCATGCCTGACGTGACGTGAATCCAGCCGGAGCGCGCCCACCCATCCCAGTGCCTCAAAAACCGAGGCACACCCATCATGGCAATGGCCGGAGCGATAGGCCGGCCGGCCGGCTCTGCCTCGCCTCCATGGATCTGGTCACTCATGTGACCTGTGAGGCCGGGACATGTGATTGCTTGCGCGTGTTTGTGCGAGCTACGGAGTAGCTTGTAGCTGTGGCCTGTCACGCCTGTGGGTGGGATGTGAGAGGTTCTCTAGGGGCGGTCATGCCAACCGGAAAGCGGCGTCGCCTCCGGCCTCCGCCCTGCGCCACGGCCGGCTCCGTATCCGCCGTACCGGGCCCACGCCACCATTTGTTCCCTCTTCTTCTACTGAAGTCTTGTCACAAAGCTTTCCTTAAGTATTGTTTTTTTTTTCAAAGATGTTCGTCCTTTAATTATTTTTGAAGTTTAGACGGAGTGTTTAGCAGCAGCAATGTCCTCACGCTGTCTGTTTTGCTACGATTTTGTTTTTCTGAATCGAGTTTTGCAACGAATTTGGCTGCTAACTCCGATGAGCAAGCTAGGGGAGGAGCAGGGCTAGCTAGTACAATGCCCAGCTCCGATTGGTGCCGTGGCCGTCGTGCCCGAGCCTCTGAATCACCAACCAGGCCGGCACGGCATGTGTGGATCAGTTGGGGGAACTTCACATGCATGGTAGCAAGAACATTCCGGGCCAAATCGCGGGGCCCAGCCACCACATGGCGCGCAGGCACGTGGGCCCCAGCACCACGATCTATCTATCCATTCCCAAAAAAAAAAGATAGAAAAGATAAATTCACTGCGGCCCAGCCTGGGTCTCTCTCGCACGACTGATCATCTCGCTCAACAATGCAGCTGCTGCGGACTCTCATCAAGACGGTTCGATCTCGCTCACCTAAACGGGAATCCTAAGCCATGATTGCACCGATGATAGATAGGCCAGCAGGGCATCGCTCTTGAATCTCTGACGCCTCCAAGCACAGCAGTAGCATGTCAACGCATGCATCGCCGTGTCAGCAGAGAGGATATCCATCCGTCGCTCTCCTAACTTTTAACAACTTCGGCGATCTTCACCTGCTTCAAAACACACCGCTCCCTGATCAACTTCGGTGTCCTGGGGCAACGCCGCCGCCGCCGTCACCGGCAGCCGGCGGCAGGGGACCTCGCCGTGGCGAGCTCAGCGCTATGACTGTGATCCGGAGCGCGCGCACGGCAACAGAGCGCAGTGGAGTGGAGGACCAGCGGCACCCTGCGTGCCTGCCTGTCCGCGCCGGCGCCGCGCGAGATCCGGGTCTGGGCGCCGGCACATGCGCGTTCGCCCGTGCCGCTGGTGCCCAGTGGGTAAGCCGCGAACCGAACGCGACGCGAGGCGTTGGGCCTGCGGGCGTAGACGTCGATCCGGCACGTTGCCTCCCTCTCCCCTCCCGCGCGGGGAGGCTCGGGGTCCCCTCCCGTCCCCGGCGAGATGATCCATCCTGCATTCGTGCTCCAAGCCAAGAACGGCTTCCTTCAGGATCAGGGATGGAGTGCCATGTCAGAATTCAGAAATGGAATGCTAGAGGACAATTGCATGGCATTCAACCACTCTCAGCAGTTGTAACTTACAAGAGGTGCTGGCATGCACGCAGTGAAACTTCATTCTGACCATGTTTTGAAGTTAGAAATCATTGTTTCTTTTTACACCATGATGACAGCTTTAATCTGCCCTCGGCCCGACCAGCTGTATTTTCTTGTGCTGCATTTACACAGCTACAGACAGGACACAACAGACTTCTGCTTGTATAGTTGTATCGTGTCGTATCAAATGCAGACGCAATGGGTAAGCACAAAGCAAAGTGGCCACTTGTGTAAGCCATCATGTCGAGGGAATCATGTACAAATAGAACTAGGGCTGCCTGATCAGCAGACGGTGAGCACCATTGTCAGCTGGAACCGAACTCCTCGTTCCACTTCTCCAGTTCGTCCCATTTGCTCTTCTGCAAGCTTGGCCTAATCACAGTCATGGCGTTCTTGAAGTCTTCGTACCTCAAAGGTCGCAACTATAAAACAGGTTACATAAACGGGGTTAGCTTGCTTTGCATGTTGACATTCCCATTCTTATCCGTAGAGAGATGACTAGAAGTTTGTTTCAACTGTTATGTAACCATGAATAAAACCCGAAAGAAATATACCTATGTTCAGATTGTTTTAAAAAATGTACCTGGTTTGCTTTAATAGTAAGAATATTCTGTGGACCAAGTTCCCTTATTGGCATCATTGCAGCTTCCTCACACAAGGCTCTCAGGTCACTTCCAGAATATCCTAGAAACAAAACTGTTTCAGCACAAAAGGACCACATAGGCCATCTTTTCAAAATCACCATATACCAGAAAAGAAAATACCTTCAGTCTCCACAGCAAGTCTCTCAAAATCATAATCTGTCAGGAACCATTTCCAGATTAGGTTTCAATTTATACAAACATAATGAATAGCTACCAATCAAAACCCTGGAGCACTTACTGGACAATTTAAATGCATGTCCCTTGAGCTGATTTTTCAGAAGTAACCTCCGTACATTTGGATCAGGTAGTGGCACATAGATTCTCTTTACCTGTTTATAAGATTGAAAACAGTGGCATTCAGAATATAGAAAAATGAAGGCGGCACAGTAAACTATTATTGAGAAAAATAAGTGCACAACACTCCACCAATGTTTCAAGGACCATCTACCACCCATGACTCATTCATTGACTAAAACAGTAATAGAACAGAATAATGATACAACAGCCTTGCTGAATTACATGTCGCACCACCAGTATAATAAGCAAAGTACCCAATCCTCAAAGTGGATTTTTTGGATAGTAGCTTATTCTCAACATAAATAGACCATTGCATAGTAGCCATCCGATTTACTAAAAGATATATTGGAAAACACAAGAAACTGCTAGTGGTAACTTGTAAAACGGTTTTATGTCATTCCGGTTTCAGAAAGAACTCTCCGGCTAACACAATAGACTGAGGCAAAGATGTGTCAGGAAATGGGTGCAGCTTTCATGAAGGATAAACTCTGAGCCCAACAAAAAGCAGTAACACTCCATATATGTTGCGGAAATGGGTGCAGCTTTCATGAAGGATAAACTCTGAGCCCAACAAAAAGCAGTAACACTCCATATATGTTGCGATAAATCTTACCAGTCTTCGAAGAACAGCATCATCCAACTCTTGAGGTTTATTAGTAGCCCCTAAACAAAGAATTGCCATCAACCAAAAATATCGAGAAAATAAAAAGATAACTCAGATAATACATTGCCAAATAAAAACCACATTTTGGTAACATAGAAACCAATTATTAGTTTGCAATGTCCTTTTTATTTAATAAAACTATAACTGTGAGAAAAGGGGACACTAAAAGCTGACAACGTAAACTGTTTCATATTAATTAGACTAAATTACTGATGACAGCTCATATAATATGCTCTATAATGCTGGATGCTGTTTCAGAAATGCCACCCCAAGAAGAACAAGTTTTGCAAGTCCTAGCCAAGGCTACTTAAGTAATGAAAACCTAGTACTAAGAAGTGAAATTGAGGGTCATTTGCATAGCAACTCAAATGTGTGTGTTTTTTTAAATAATTTCAGGGAAGCAATAAACTGAAACCAAATACAGGATATCGAGCCCTAAGCAGCAGTGAATCAAGCAACAGGCATTACCAAACCAAAAGTTACTGTCCTTATGAAAGAAACGCTTCAGCATGGGATTTCAAGATTTGTAACTTACAATTGTGACTGCGAAATATCATAAATATTTCGCTATAGGGCAAACACAAGGTAAAAGCAAAGCATAATTAAACCACTAGAGAAAGATAAAGATGCTAACCTATAACAATTACTAAATCATCTGGGTTCGAGGACACTCCATCAAACTGGATAAGGAATTCAGATTTCAATCGCCTGCTAGCGTCATTCTCGTTAGCTAACCTTGTAGACATGACACTATCAATCTGCACAGTAAAAGCCAGCCAGCCAGCCACCATAAAGAAGCCTCAGATTCCAATATTACAAGAAAACAACTAAATATGAAACCATCTATATAATCACATAAGTAAATAACCAACCAAATATAGTTCAATACTCTAAGAATATTAAATGACAATTGAACTAACAGTATACAGATAACATCTTTTTGCTCACTAGACCTAATATTCAGAAAGATTTTACTTGCAAGGCCACAAGATGAAAGTAAATTAATCATTGTGTTTCAAATAGATTTCTTGAGCAGTATGCAGCAAATCTATCACAATTAAAACCAATGGGATCACTGGACTACCAGAAGAAGTGAAGTGTAGATGAAATCATTAGTCCATACAGACTAAGACCAGAATTTAGTGCTTAATGCATTCCACTGTTTTGTGGAAAATGGAACTTACATATTTTCTCTGTCTAATAGTTGTATGTTTCAAATAAATCACAGCTTCTAGGCACCAGCGTTTTTTCCTTTTCTCTCAACGATGAATCACCATTCTAACAAATTGGTAGGGAATGTTGGGAAAATGGAAGCTAACTACAAATGCTTACAGCATAAAGGGTTTGTAACACGGACCTCATCCATAAAAATAACAGATGGTTGCCTACCAATAGCAACCATGAAAAGTGTCCGGACAAGCTTTTCAGCTTCTCCAACCTGTTTTGCCATTGAAAGAATGAGTTAATTTAGATAAGCCACTACATTAAATTGTCAAAAGGGAAGGATAATCACATACCCACTTTGATGTCAATGAAGAAGCCGAAACATTAAAAAACGTTGCTTCAGATTCTGATGCAACAGCTTTAGCAAGCATCGTTTTTCCATTCCCAGGTGGACCAAAGAGAAGCAAACCTAAAAGATGAAATGAAATGTAATCGGATTTTCCTATTTATAGAACAAGTGTAGAAAAAGGACAATTTCAGAATGCAGAAGCTTACCTCTAGCAGGTCTCCGAAGTCCGGTGAATAAATCCCTTCGTTTAGTAGGCAAAATAACCATTTCCATGAGCGCTTGCTTAGCCTTGTCGAGACCAGCTGCAAATAAATGGTTGATCAAGGATACTGTGACGGATGTTTTACTGGAGTATAGACAAATTATTTGCAACCTACCAACATCACTCCATTTAACAGCAGGGCTTCTGTCCACAATGGTTGTATTAATCATTTCAACAAGCTTGTCATCATAGCTTGCACCAGCCTTTTGAACAGGTTTGGAACCTCCGCTGCTAATCCTCTGATGTGTAGATGCTTGGCCACCTCTGTTGAAGGTAGGGCTATTCTGCAAAGTAGACTTTTGGACACTACTTGGTGCTGGTTTTGCTGTCCTATTAATAGGATTGCTTGCACCAACCTACAAAAATTATGTTGTCATTTTTCTAATGCTTGATATTACAGAATTGAAACAAAATTTTCTCAGACAAGTCCACATGAGCAAAAGTCCCTGGCTTAACAAGTTTTGTTTACCCCTAGAACATGGCCAACAAGTAGAGCATTGCACCATATCAACATACAGTGAACTAATAGGGCAGGAGAGGAGAAAAAGTGAAAAACAAAGGACACACTGGTTTTGCATAAAATAGATGCCTGCAGCCTGCTTCATGCTAAAACAAGACAGATATATGACATTACACTATAAGTGTCCATGCCAGACAACCTAGATGAAGACACCAAACAAATATCTCCTTCTTGAGCTACAAAAAATCAGTTGAGCTATGAAACAGAAGTTTGATACAATATAATACCGCATGTGCAGCTAGAAGTCCAGAAACTATACCTTCTTTGGCACTACTGAAGCAGCAGCTCCTGAAAACCACAGACAAGATAACACAAATTAACTCCCAAGGAACTAAAGCAAATAAGATAAGCAGTAAAAAATTGTGCACTCTACACAAAACAAAAGACAATGAAAAAGTCAAACATCCTTGCACTATATCCAAAGACAAATTATAGCAGCACATATTCCACAGCAGTACAGAACAGATTATGAAGCATTTGAACAGCTCACTAGCTGAACGAATAAATGATAAGTTGATAATCCATATTTTGGAGCAGCTAAACTAACAGATTATCCTAGAAGAAAGTACACATAGCCGATCACATTTCACAAACTTTGCAGTGAATTGTCAAAATGCAGCTGAATTAGTAAGAGAATGAGTAGTCACCTTCACCACTTCTCTGCCCAAGCACTCTGAGTCGCTCCTCGACCTGCGTCTGCCACTTGGCGATCTTCTCCTGGTACACCCTGACCTGCCCCCTCTCGCTGCAAGCTCCACAGGGGCACCCACTAACCAGTTACCGCCAACACACAGAAGCCCTAGCCGCGACGGGAACTAGACGCGGACGCACCTGGAGGAGACGGCGTCGGGGACCCGTGCGGCCTTGGCCTCGAGCATGACGCGCAGCGCGTTGCGGTAGTGCGCGGTGGCGTCGTCGGGGAGGCCCCACTCCTCGGCGCGCACGGCCTTGTCGATCTCCTCCTTGGCGAGCTCGAAGTAGCCCCTGAGCTTCACCGCCACGCGCTCCCCCACCACCGACGCCGGCGACGGCGCCGCCCCCGCCGCGTCCATGGGCAGCGCCCCGCCCCCCGACGAGAAGAGCAGCGAGGAGAAGGTGTCCGCGAGCGCGCGGAGGAAGCTCATGCGCTGGAGGCGAGGGGGCCGGAGCTGATGGAGGCCGCCAGCATCGGGGTTCGAGATTGCTGGTGGAATCTGAATTTTGGGGGAATTTCGGTGGGTTTTTCTTTGCGCGGTTTGATCGAGTTGGGGAGAGGCTGGCGTGGGCGATCGGGTTGTTGCCTTGAGGAAAGGTCCGCGGCAAGCAAGGCATGTGGTGTGATCGGGCTGGGTTCGTGGGCCGACACTAACGTTTACTGGGCCAAAGAGAATTTAGACCGGAATGCATGGGCCAATCGTTTGCTTTCTACTAGATCGGTACTGTTTGTTTGGATTTTTTTTTAAATCGAGCCTTTTTTGAAGAATAAAATCGAGCCTTTTAAAATCAGCTATAAACTGAAATAAACGGGCTCAGGCTGATATGTCGGTACCAGAGATTTTCGTCGGCTGTACAGACCTAGATTATGGGCTCGCTTGGTCCGTGCCAATGTTTGGCCAATTTTATCATTTATTATTATATTTTTGATGACTGATTTTCTTGTTAGATTTCAATCGATTTTTTCAACGATTTTCAGATGATATGATGGCGAGTTCTTTCTGGTGGGGTGCTGCAATAGTTGAGCAAGAAGGGTTTGTGTTAGGTCCTTTTGTGAAGAAACCATAGCTTGTATTTTTTTTCTTTCGCCAATAAATTAAATACCCTATATTGCTTTATAAAATCCTTTTTCCCATATTTTGTAACCACTAAAAAGCGGGATACAACTGTCTGCAGTCATAACTGCATTAAAGCGTGCCATATAGGTGCCTTGAAAATGATGCTTACCCGCAAAAAAAAAAAAAGAAATGATGTTTACCAACACTTTGAGGATTGCAGGACCAGGGCTTATTTTTCCACTGCGAGGACTAGGCTTCTATCTATGGACAGAAGTCCACTTGGACAGGAGGAGCTTCACATGAAATCCAGAGTTCCAAGCACTGCCATTTCTGGTGCAGTGTTCACATGCCTCGGATGTTGGTAGGATAGCGCTGTCAGACTATTAGTCACTCTTAATTCCGAAAAGAATACGGTCGCAAAAGTGGGTGAAACTATAGGGCACACCGTTGACGAAGAAAACCTCGGATTGCTCCACAATCATGCCATTATCACAAAAGTGGGTGAAACTAGAGTGTACGAAGTATCGTATTACTCTTAAGCTGCATCCATCCAAAAGGTGGGGACCGGGGTAGAGGCGGAATAGTAGGTCTCACGTAGGCTTTAAGTCCCCAAAAAAATTCCTTAAAAGGGGCTTTTGATTCTTTAGCTCCAACTAGCACTTTAGCCCCCAAAAATCTCTTCTGTTTAGTTCTTTAGGGACTAAAATATCAAGAATTTTTGCATAAATCCCATGAACCAAACACCCTCTGACTCTACACGTCGTTGCCGATGGCCCCGCCAAGTTTGCTGTCACCCCTTGCTGCCCAACTGATCAATTTAATTATTGTTGGCTCAAAGGGTCACGCTGCCCTGTCGCTCGCTGTGTCGCTGGCGTTGGCCACAGGACACTCCACAAATGTAATAAAATTTTTTCCCGACCGAACACGTTTTTCAACAAATATAATAAGGTAATCAGTTAAACATGGACACTGGACTAGGAGTAATAGCGAAGCGGATCACACGCCGTTTGTTCTGTAAATTTGACGCCCATGGTCAATGGCCGAACCAAACAAACGGTCATCTTGCTCTGAGTGAGCAGCAGCAGCTCCAATGGCTTCCCAGCTCTCCTTCCTCGCGGCCAGTGGCGGAGCTTCATTGGGGCCAAGGGGCCCCCTGGCCAATGAAAATTCCCACTACGTGAATAGTAAAATGAATACTGTTCATTACTGTAGCAAAAGAGTGCCCCCCTTATTTATCTAAAATTCAAGGTCAAGCTCCGCCACTGCTCGCGGCAACTGCTGGCTTGTGCTTGCTTTCAGCTCTCGCCATGGCCGTGCTGGCGGTGACCCTCTGCATCCTGGGTGTTGTTGCTTCCTTCGCCGTCATCTGCATCAGAGAGTATGCCCGGAGAGCTCTCGACCGGCCACTGCTTGTCGGGATAGCGTTCAGGATGGATGCTCAAGAACTTTTACAGGCTCTTCGATGAGCACGTCAAGTACGCGCTTGCCCACAGCACCAGCAGGCTGCTCTTTCTTGACCGTAGAGTGATTAAAGGAGATGGGGTGAACTACATGATTTATGCCATGGGAAGGATGAAATAATACCCATGGGGAGCAGACGCTGAAGAATTCAGCCCTGAAAGATGGCTTGTGTTTTCGTGAATGGAATCTTCCAGCAAGAGAACCCTTACAAGTTACAAGTATAACTGAAGTAGGAAAATATCATGCTGCATCATTGGACAACCGGATCTGTTTGGGGGAGGGAATTTGCGTACAGGCAGATGAAGATCATGGCTGCTACTCTGGGTACATTTCTTCAGGTTCAAACTGGAAGATGAATCCAAGGAACCAATGTACAAAGTAATGTTTAACCTCCACATGGACAAAGGCCTTCATTTGTATGCATACCCACGTTCAGCATGAAGGGCCAAACAAGCTATAGTTAGTGAAAACTCATGACGAGTACATGTAAAAGGACAATAAAGAAGCAAGCATGGGTCATAGTCTTAAAATAAGACTTATTTGTTGTACTCTAATTATACCATTAAAAAGATGGCCGATGCATCCTCAAATCACAAACTAGCTATCGAATGACAAACATTTTCTTAATCGCCCAGCGAGAACTGGAGCGCTAGCGGGAGGTATTTACCACTATTCATCGATTAAAGAATTAGTTTAGCTCGCGATGTCCCCGGCCTTTGGAGGAGGCCTAACTTGCTGGTTTGCATAAAAAGGATCTGCGCGCTAATCAGCAGTGTTGCGGTAGAGTCAAACAAATGGACTGGACTTCTACTACTGTTATTGGGCTGTTAGTGGTTTTAAAGATATAAAGATTAGCCATCTTTCAGAAGATAGATAGAAACCCCTCAAAAAAAAAAAAAGATAGATAGAAAGCCACCCAAGGCCCCGATGTTTTTTCCAGCTCGACAGGCCCTAATGTCAAAGAGGACGACACCGATACATTCAATGAGTTTTTGATGTTGTAAATTTTCGATGTGAAATGAAGCAACTTATTTTCAATGCAAGTTCCGGTCGTACTATACGTCGGCATCTACTTGGATCAACAGATACGAAACCTTGGACTGTCGGCCATTGGTCTGTTGTCCGTGTCAGCGCCGCAGAAGCACTGATGGATAACGCCCAACTGCCACGTCTGACGTCCGTGCTGACGTTCTCGTGAAGCTGCCACTCCCTTTGGCCTTTGCTATCGCTGTCTGATATCCTATATTGTTACAGTATCTTAGGAGTCACGTTGTTCCAATCCAGACTCCAGAGCACAACATCAACGACCAAACCAAAGGCCGGTTAGTTTTAAAAAAAAAAACAAAGGTCAATTTCATGTCTGAAGAATATATATGTTCACCTTAGTCTGAGCAAGAAGGAAGCAGCAGCGGCAGCTCCCTCCAATGGCTTCCCAGCTGCCCGCCTCCCTCGCGGCAACAGCGGGCCTGTGCTTGCTCTCGGTGCTCGCCGCGGCCGTGCTGGCGGTGGCCCTCTACATCCTCCGCGTCGTCGCGTCCTTCGCCGCCTTCTGCTTCAGGGAATACGCCTGGCGAGACCGGGACCGGCCGCCGCTCATCGGGACGGTGTTCCGGCAGCTCAGCAACTTCGACAGGCTGTTCGACGAGCATGTCAGGTACGCGCTGGAGCACCGCACCAGCAGGCTGGTCTACCCTGGCCACAGCGAGATCTGCACCGCCGACCCGGCCGTCGTCGAGCATGTCCTCAAGACCAGCTTCAGTAAATACAGCAGGGTGGGTTTCTTTTTCCATGGCCATCGAGATCACTTTCCCCCTCCCTTTCTCAGTTTCTCCCCCGGCTTCCTCACAGCTTCCTCATTCTATATGTCAGAAGCTTAATTGAATCCTGCAACAAATGGCGTAACAGATTCAGTAGCCTACTGTAATCATAAGCAATCTATTCATAGCCCCTATCTTCATTCAACAAGCTCTAGTGACTTGCAGTAAACTGAGCAAAAAATATGATACAGCTTAGAGTCAATTTAAAGTTAATATCTATTCTACTTTTGTCACGACATCAAAGTATTTAACATCGCAAACAACGGATTAAGTTAACTAGGGCTGATTATCACAAAATGAGCCTATGGACACACTTTTTAGCATGTTTGATGCTTATACACAGGGGGCCTTCAATTATGGCGTCATGAAGGATCTGTTCGGGGATGGGATTTTCGCAACAGATGGGGAGAACTGGAAGCACCAGAGGAAGCTTGCAAGCCACGAGTTCTCAACCAAAGTGCTCCGCGAATTCAGCAGTGTTGTGTTCAGAACAAATGCTACTAAGCTGGCAGATACAATATCCTCTGCAGCAACTAGTGGAAATATTATAAACATGCAGGTACCTCTATGACTAGACACAAAAGTGCATGTTGTCGTTAAGTGATATATGAGGCCATACTAGTAGGTGTTAGCGTTACTGTAAACATGCAGGTATCTTGTGAAGCTAACACAAGATTAATTTTGTTCAGTTTGAGGATGGATGCTTCGAAAAAAACTTGAGTGACTAGATTAAGCTCCAATACATATTCATAGAATACCCTGCTACTTCTCCTTATGAATATTGAATAATTATTGGATGGCAACACCTTGTCTCAGGACCTTTTGATGAAAGCAACTATGGATTCTATCTTCAAAGTGGGATTCGGTTTCGAGCTGAACACACTATCTGGATCAGATGAATCAAGCATTCAGTTTAGCAATGCATTTGATGAGGCAAACTCTCTTGTTTATCACCGATATGTTGATCTATTCTGGCAGCTGAAAAGGTATTTCAATATCGGATCAGAAGCCAAACTTAAGAGGAATATTCAGATAATTGATGACTTCGTGATGAAGCTGATCCATCAAAAGAGAAAGCAAATGAATGGACAAGATAATGTAAGGGCTGCAAAACTCTACCCTGAATATAAGTTTGTTAATGTGTATATACTGTATTTTGGTTTCTTTTACGCTTTTTTAGTAATAAAGCTAATGAATAAAACTCATCTGGCACTGAAATAAGAGATCCTGGTGTCCAGTCCCGAGATGGACTGATTTAGATCTGTTGACGTTGCAAGCATCATTTGCAATCTAGCTAAATTTAAAAATAATCATATCTAAAGGGCAGTGGATGATTTTATAAGTTATCAGCTCTTATGTCTTGTGGAGCATATACTCCAACAATTTTTGAACAATCCTACAATCCACTGTTAGTAGCCAAATTAAACATATTGCACAGTTTCACTTCTGCAATATCCATTTTTAACCAAATTTACTTCTGCAAAATCTTCTCTTAGTTATACACTCTCCTTTATGGTGCATGCAGAGAGCAAGAGAGGACATACTATCAAGATTCATAATAGAGAGCAACAAGGACCCTCAGACAATGAATGATCGTTACCTGCGTGACATAGTACTAAACTTCCTGATCGCTGGGAAAGACACGACTGCGAACACTCTCACATGGTTCTTCTACATGCTTTGCAAGAATCCTATAGTGCAGGATAAAGTTGCCCTTGAAATCAAGGAGTCAGTTGAGTGGGACAAGGAAGATAACAACACAGAGCGTTTCACAGAAAAATTGAACGAAGGCGCTATTGACAAAATGCACTACCTCCATGCTGCGATCTCCGAGACACTACGGCTGTATCCAGCTGTTCCAGTGGTACAAATAAATTCTCTTTAGGCTTTATCTTGTATAGACTAGGGTCCAAGTAAACAAATTCAATCATGATTTAGCCTAATTTGGATCATACAGCACATGACTATCATAATTCATAACCTGCAGGTTGTTATTAAAATACCCGTGAATCCTTAGTTAGCAATAAGAACTTAACTAGGAGCTTATAGATGGTTTTGCGGTGGAAATGCACTACCTATTACAAGTGCATAAAAATAGAGGTTATATATTGTAAATTTCCTTTAAGTATGGTGCAATTAATTTTCAGCAAGAATAATCAGAAGAAGAAAATTAATTAGTAAACTATAACAATTTGTTGCTACGCAGAAAATAAATTTAATAAAGCTCTACTCACCATTGTATTCTGATATTTGCATAGACTTATTTTGTGTCAAGATTGGCATTTCCTTCCGCTCCAAAAAAAAAATGGTATTTCCTTGGTAACTTATTCTGCATCATTCTTACAGGATAGTAAGATGGCAGATGAAGATGATGTACTACCTAATGGTTATAGAGTGATAAAAGGAGATGGAATGAATTACATGACTTATGCAATGGGAAGGATGACATACCTCTGGGGTGAAGATGCTGAAGATTTCAGGCCTGAAAGATGGCTTGTGAATGGAGTCTTCCAGCAAGAGAGTCCTTACAAGTTTGTATCCTTCAATGTAAGTATAATTGGCTCTCACATACTTAGAGAGGACCTAGATCCAACCATAAATCAGATTACCGGCCCATACTAGGTACCTAGATTCTTGCAAATAATTAGAAAGGAAAAGATAAAGTTTAGAATATTAGCAGATAGTGGCATTCAAATCCTGCTCTCTCGCCAAAGAAACAAAATTACAGTCCAAACAAAGTAGCAAATAAATACGTAAGGCCAATGATAGAAGGTACTATCAACTCTCAAACTATCTAAACAACCAAACCTAATCACATTTGCATTCAGCCAGGGGATGTCAATGTCATGTTTTTTAGGCAGCAATTTGAATTTAACAAGTCTTTCTTCGATGATCAGGCGGGGCCCCGTATTTGCTTGGGGAAGGAGTTTGCATATAGGCAAATGAAGATCATGGCTGCCACCCTGATACACTTCTTCAGGTTCAAACAGGCAGATGAGTCCAAGGATGCTACATACAAAACAATGTTTACCCTCCACATGGATAAAGGCCTCCATTTGTATGCCTACCCACGTTCAACTTGAACTGCCAAACAAACTATTGTATCACTTGTTACTGTTGCAAAAAAAGTGTACTACTTATTTGACAACTATAATTTGTGCAAGTTAGAAAAAAAAAACACCTCATGCTGAGTAAAGGAATGCTGAATAATATTATACTCTAATTGCCATGTCAAAGAATGTAACAGAACCAAACATGGGCAGCATGTTTCCAAAACCAAAACCATGGATCAGACATTCAGTATACTTTCTTAATCGCATAATACCTATTGGCAAGAACACAATAATGACCCAACTTGAATGTAAACAAAAACAGAAACATGGAACCCAAACAGAAATGTTTGCCTCAGAATCGCTTACAGGAGAGTACAGATTACAAAACCTATACTCTAAACTTCTCTGATGTAAACAGAGTAAGTTTGCTAACGATACAATAAAAAGATAAAATATCTATGATGACAAGAATGTATTTTCAGCTAGTGTTGGGAGTTGGAGTCCAGGCCTAGATGTCCAGCCTTTGATATTTCTGTAATTCTCAATCGCCTCTTTCCTTAGCATCTCACGAGAAGCATCTAAAGCACTCTTCACCTACAAAAGTATAATACCATCGATGTGTAATCCAGAAACTAGATCATACAAACGGAATTCACGTATAGTGATGTGGAGAAGTGAAGGTACCTTTGGGAATGACAACTTCGGTGGGGCCTCAACAACTTCCCCAAATTTTACTTTCTCACGCCCAGGGAAATCTGGAAGACTTTCCGTCTTATTGCCCTTGCGCTTCTTTTTCTTCTCATCCAGATGTCTGAAATTCATGGAACAACATGTTGATATTGTTTCCACCTTCTAATGAGATAGCAGTGGACCTAATGCGTACGGCATTACTGGAGGACTTACTTCTTCCTTTTTTGCTTCTTTGAAATTGAGACGTTCTCCTCCAATTCCTTGAAACGAAGGTCCACAGCCTTCCCCCGCTTTCTCTTCCCCTTGCTTCCCTCAGCATTCACGTTCTCATCGGCAGCCGAACCATCAGCGCCTTTAATCTCTGATGCTTTGCTTTCAGCTGGAGCCTCCGGGGTCTGCTTCTTAGCTTTCTATATAAACATCACAGAAAAATGTGAAGAAGATAGCACATCACATTCTCTTTAACACACAGTGAATCAGGTGAACTAGAGTAAAGTGCAGAGTTGAGGACAAAAACGCAAAGCGTAATCTAGCTACTCTACCCCGAAATTACCTTGTCTTTAGCTGGTTTGTTCTTCCCTAACCCATCATCTTGCTTCCCGGGAGCACGAGCACCTCCTGAGCAACAAACACCAGCAGCAGCACGCTCACAGGATCAGGTCATGGAGTCGAACAGGAGAGACTGGGCAGATTATCTACGTGCTAGTTGCAGCGCCTGAGAGAGGAAAGGCGATTAGTCACCTGAGGGCGCGTTGGCGTTGGCGTTGTCGCCGTGCTTGTTCTGGAAGGCGATAAGGCGGCGGAGCTTGGACGGGATGGCCTCGAGCTCCCGCTGCTTCGGCGGCGGGGGCAGGCGCGAGTCCCCGCCGTGCGCCGACCGGTAGTTCTTCTCCCTCCGACGCTGCCCCTTCCCCGGCATCTCCTCGACTCCTCCTCCTCCGCCGCCGCCGCCGCCGCCCGCTCGGCCGCTGATTAGTGATTAGTCGGTTGCCGCCGCCGTCTGCGCCGTGGTGCGGCTCGGTTGCAAGGGGTTGCAACTTTCTCATGGGCTGGTCAGCCTACCTGGGCCTTAGGCCCATGATGCTTGTGCTCAAGCGCTTTTTTCATTTTTATATTTAAAAAGAAATAAAATTTCAAAAATATAGACCGAATAAGGAAATTTCCAAAAATGAATGCCTGTCGCCTCCCTAATCCAGTTGGCGACAAGACCTAAATATAAAAAAAATTATATTTAAGTCCTGGCGTTCAGAGCGTATTAAATAGTTAATTTATAAAATCGATATAAAATCGTAGAAAAATCAGAAAAATACAAACTCAACTGTTCTGTATTCTATGAAACAAGATCTACAACTTTTGTTACTTAAATTTTTCATTTGATCAATGCATCTTGCTCTATTTTAAATATTAGTTTAATACACTTTTATTTAAATCTCAAGATCCATCCTTTGGATGCATGTCATCTTTGGCCAGAGTGTTGGTGAGCATGGGCTTGTACAAAATTGGTAGGCCCAGAAAACATTTCTAGAATAAGCTTTTAAATTAGATCTTGCAATATATCTAGTTTAAATGAGTTATTTATCTATGCTGCTATACTGAGTATTAGAAACCATAACTTTTACAATACTATTATTTTATTTCCTAAGAGCTATAAAAAAAGTTTGGTAAATTTTAGATAAGCACAACTAGACCAAATGAATTATTTCAGATTTTTCTAGGTACAAGAACTATTTTTCTTGATTTAGATACATTGATCAAATGTAAAAATTTATGTAACAAAAGTTGTAGATCTTATTTCATAGAATCCAGAACAGTTAAGTTTGTATTTTTCTGATTTTTCTACGATTTTATATCGATTTTACAAGTTTACTGTTTAATGTGCTCTTGGCACCAGAATCTAAATATAATTTTTTTTACATTTAGACTCTGTCGCCAACTGGACGGACGACAGGCACCCTGTTGCCCATGGACGACATGCACCCATTTTTTAAAATTTCCCTATTCAACATATATTTTTGTAATTTTGTTTTTTTAAATATAAAAATGAAAAAAGGCTGTGCTCAACTGGGTCGATGGGCCCCTGCCCAGGCCCATCATTCCAGCCCATGGAGACTATTGCTGGCTCCACGTGCGCGAAGCTTCTAGACACCATGGCGGCGGCAGCGGCGAGTTCTCGTGCACGGTTTCTGCTTGGCTTCCGCCGCCGTGCGCCGCTGCCGCTGCCGCCTCTCCCTCTCCCTTCCCCGGTCGCACGAGCAGCGACCCGCCGCCGCGGCGTGCGCATGGCCTCGTCTGCCTCGGCGCCGCCCAGCACCACCATCGAGGTGCCCGGCGCCGCGGGCCCCGTCATCGTCGTGGGCGCGCCGGGACTTCCCGAGGCGGACTTCAGGTCAGTTCCTTCTCCGATTCTATCCGCTGGTTGGGTGAACATCGAGGGAGTTCTCTGATTGGTCCCGTGTTGCTGGCTGCGACTCGAAAGCGCAGGAACGCGGTGGACTCTGCGCTGTTCAAGCAGTGGCTGAGTAACCTGCAGTCGGAGAAGGGCGTCCTCACCTACGGGAGATTGAACCTTACGAGAATCCTCATTCAGGTGCGGTGCGTTTGTGCTGGTTCGGTCTGCCGAGCAAATTTGTGACTGCGCTCTGTGATTGGATGACATTTCTCAATCTGCACTCGTTGGCATCTGAATTTGAGCTGCAGGGGGTTGACATGTTCGGGAAACGTGTGGGCTTTCTCAAGTTCAAAGCTGACATCATTGACGAGGAAACCAAAACCAAGGTGATCGATTGGATTGTTGCTATTACTGTGGTATATTGTTGTGCGTTTGTTTGGATCTTAGAAACCCCTCATGGTCGTGTATATTGGATTGGAGGTCACTTGGGACTAACAACAATGGTCTAGGCAATCCAAATTTTCTTGTCAGAGATTGCTTGATAGTAATGCTTGATATTTCTCCTAGTAACTATAAGTACATATGTGATGATAATTTTCCATTTTCATTTACGATTGTTAAGGTACTGGATAAGTGGATAGGGTGCTTGGGTTGGATGAGGCAGGACTGAGACTGTCGGTACCCCAGGACTGGGGTACCCCCTCTTGCTGTGTCTAGGCAAGAGCCTTGTGGTTATCCTTGACTACGTCCAAACAGCCGGACCCCTGCGGTCCGGAGCCTGTTCACCCAACAACGGTCCCAGACCCGTCCCCCGGCTGGGAAAGGTCTGGGAGCACCACGTGTTTCGGGAGAAGCAGGCGCTCAGCCCGAACAGCCGGAGGCTCCGGACCTCCCGTGGAGGTCCGGACCCCCGCGGAGTCCCGGACCCCCCATGGGGTTCCGGACCCCCTGTATAGTAACCGGACCCCTCACTAAGGGAAGGAATCGACACCCCGCCCCGGGAGGTCCGGAGCTGCCACGTGTCTGCAGGCACAGACACGTATATAAGGCCACTTGGTCTCCATTCTAAAGGTTCACCTACCACTGCATTCATTGCGGTTGGTGGACGTCCGCATTGATATAGCAAAAGCCGAGGCGAGTCTTTGACCAGGGGACACTATTGATCGCGTATTACCAAGACGTGTAGTGGAGCCGCTGGCACCGCCCACGCCGCGCCTGCAGTCTGCCATGACAGATGCACACGACGGCTCGGCTTCACCCATTATGACGCCTACGTAATAGCCTCAACAGGCCACGCCGCAAGCTACGTTTCCCCAACGGGCACCTTGCTGACGGGACAAGAGAAGATCTCCCTGAGTCAGAGCGCTAGCAGGGCATGGAAGCATATCGGAGAAAAGATTCACAACTACCCTAGCCATTTAAGTACTCTGCGCAGTATGCTACACAGTCACGTTGGGCCCACTTGTCAGGGCCTCAACGACCAATGTATCCGCACCCCTTGATCTATAAAAGGGAGGGCGCCCGCTAGAAGAGGGCTCAGGCTGGAAAAAGGCCAAGGCCCGGCAGAGGATAGGGACATACATAACCAAGAACAACACTTCTCCCAGTGGATGTAGGGTATTACGCTCCGGCGGCCCGAACCACTCTAGATCTTGTGTTCTAGCGTGCTTGCGTCAGTGCTAGATTAGTCTCACCGCCTAGTACTTCCCCGAGTTCTCCCTCACTAGGGAATAGGCGGGTGCGTACCGCCACCCGGCTGTGGGTACCCTAAAAATCCCGCGACATTTGGCGCAGTCCGTGGGGAAGTCAGGCGTTGGCTGGATCTTCAGGCTTCTGGCCTGTGTTCATCCTCTGCAACGGCGAACGAGAAGATGAAGGAAGGCAAGGTGACACCCACGCCACATGCCATGGCGCCGGCGCGGCAACGCCCACAGATCGGCGGCGCACGGCAGCGGCGCCTACTGTGTGTCGCCACTGCGACACCTCAGAGCCGGCGCGGCGGCGCACAGCGGAGGCGCCGCTGGGCGCTGTCGCCCCTCCATCGACTCAAGGTTTTCTCTCAAGCAACGGCCACGCTTCCTCTGCGGTGGCATGGCGTCGGCTCAAGGCTTTCTCTCAACATGGAGCCTGGAGCCAACGGCCATCTCGGAGGAAGTTGGCCGTGTCGTCTCCGGCACCACCCGGGGTGCTTGGTGCTGCTGCAGACAGGACTCTGCCACCAGGAGCGGGGGCCTCTGGCGCTAGCACCAAGGACAAGCCGGCGAACGACCGCCCTTCTCCACGCTCCGTGCTCGTCCATACGAGCACCCGTTCTCCTGCTGCGCCAGGGCGGAAAACCAGGTTCTGCCGCAGCAAGCGGCAGGCGGGCTGGCTCCCGGTGGCAGACGACGACAGCAAGGGGCCTCTCCCATTCAAAGCCAAAGAATTTGTCTCATGCTACCTAAGCATATGACAGCTCTTAGGCAAGGAGTGGTCCCCCGAGCTCCCGAGGTGATGCTAGATGATGCAGTTCAGGCACATCCAGGGCGCCTTCACCTCCGACGACTATGAAGAATCCAGGAGTAGCGGTACCACTTCCGATCAGAGAAGGACATGCTGTATGGGATGCAGCCGAAGGGTACTCCTAAGATAAGACTAAGAAAATTCCTCCTTTGTAATAACGTGGCGCCTACGTGTGAGTCCAGAGCGGTCAAGGTCCGACCTTGTAAACCCGACCTCTGGCCCTATCACACAAACAGGCAAAAAACGGTCCGGAGCGGTAGAGGTCCGACCTCGTAATCCCGACATCTGATGTATACCATGACAACCACAATAATAAAGGGGATTTTCTTTCTCAGTTTTATCTAGGCTCCACCTTGATTACATTTATTCGCCTTGGTTTAACTATTCTTTCCTCTTAAGTAGAATCTTCCTTTTATTGCTAACAATCCAAGTTAAGTTGCTGGCTTGTGGCCAGGTGGGGGCACCCCTTCTAGTTGGAAGGCAGTTCGGACCCCTAAGGACCTGCTCCGGAGAAGTAGTACTCGTATCCTGGGGTAGAGAAGCTCCGCGTAGCTTAGCCTGGTAATGTACCCTAAGTTTACGTAATTCATTACTCTGTTACAAGTACTCTAGAATCCGAGACTGCTGTCTTTAGAATGCCCGGGCTCCCTTCTAGTATAAGGTTTGGTTTCTCGCACCTTACTATGAGGACCAGTGACATATTTCATCGGATCGCCACAAGTCCACTCCGGTGGCCCGCTCCGGCGGAGACCACTCGCCACGGTCGACTCAAGTCCACTCCGGTGGCCCGCTCCGGCGGAGACCGCTCGCCACGGTCGACTCAAGTCCACTCCGGTGGCCCGCTCCGGCGGAGGCTGCTCGCCACGGTCGAACTCAAGTCCACTCCGGTGGCCCGCTCCGGCGGAGACCGCTCGCCACGGTCGACTCAAGTCCACTCCGGTGGCCCGCTCCAGCGGAGACCGCTCGCCACGGTCGACTCAAGTCCACTCCGGTGGCCCGCTCCGGCGGAGACCGCTCGCCACGGTCGAATCAAGTCCACTCCGGTGGCCCGCTCCGGCGGAGACCGCTCACCACGGTCGCCAAAGGCCGGGTCCGGGAAGTGGCGCTTGCTCCCTGAGCGAACCGAGGTCTGTGTAGCCGCTTAGCTTGGTTCCGCACCCTAAGCCTACACATTCGTCGCCCTGTGGAGAGCGCTCTAGTACCTGAACCTGGCAACCGGTGTACCAGCCTCAGGGGTCCGGAGCGCTCGCTCTCTGCATGAGCACACCGACGCAATCAAGTTTGCGTGGAAACACATCACGATAGTAGGCCCCACCCGCGGGTTCGTACCTCTCCCAAGGTGGGCCCCAGGACTGGGGTACCCCCTCTTGCTGTGTCTAGGCAAGAGCCTTGTGGTTATCCTTGACTACGTCCAAACAGCCGGACCCCTGCGGTCCGGAGCCTGTTCACCCAACAACGGTCCCGGACCCGTCCCCCGGCTGGGAAAGGTCTGGGAGCACCACGTGTTTCGGGAGAAGCAGGCGCTCAGCCCGAACAGCCGGAGGCTCCGGACCTCCCGTGGAGGTCCGGACCCCCCATGGGGTCCCGGACCCCCTGTATAGTAACCGGACCCCTCACTAAGGGAAGGAATCGACACCCCGCCCCGGGGAGGTCCGGAGCTGCCACGTGTCTGCAGGCACAAACACGTATATAAGACCACTTGGTCTCCATACTAAAGGTTCACCTACCACTGCATTCATTGCGGTAGGTGGACGTCCGCATTGATATAGCAAAAGCCGAGGCGAGTCTTTGACCAGGGGACACTATTGATCGCGTATTACCAAGACGTGTAGTGGAGCCGCTGGCACCGCCCACGCCGCGCCTGTCAGTCTGCCATGACAGATGGACACGACGGCTTGGCTTCACCCATTATGACGCCTACGTAATAGCCTCAACAGGCCACGCCGCAAGCTACGTTTCCCCAACGGGCACCTTGCTGACGGGACAAGAGAAGATCTCCCTGAGTCAGAGCGCTAGCAGGGCATGGAAGCATATCGGAGAAAAGATTCACAACTACTGTAGCCATTTAAGTACTCTGCGCAGTATGCTACACAGTCACGTTGGGCCCACTTGTCGGGGCCTCAACGACCAATGTATCCGCACCCCTTGATCTATAAAAGGGGGGGGCGCCCGCTAGAAGAGGGCTCAGGCTGGAAAAAGGCCAAGGCCCGGCAGAGGATAGGGACATACATAACCAAGAACAACACTTCTCCCAGTGGATGTAGGGTATTACGCTCCGGCGGCCCGAACCACTCTAGATCTTGTGTTCTAGCGTGCTTGCCTCAGTGCTAGATTAGCCTCACCGCCTAGTACTTCCCCGAGTTCTCCCTCACTAGGGAATAGGCGGGTGCATTCCGCCACCCGGCTGTGGGTACCCTAAAAATCCCGCGACAGAGACAAATATGTATTTTCTGTCAGGCTTTGCTTATGCTGAATATACAGGCTGAAGCATACCTGACTCATGTGTATTTTATTATGTCTTTGCTGTTGTCTTGGTTGTCGCACTGAATGTTACATGTACCATGATAGTCTGAAGTATGTTGTTCAGGATGTGCTTATTAAAATCTTTGTGAGGGGGGGTTGTCTAGCACTAGCAGGACAATGGTTTGGTTCACATCATTTTTTGACAGTATATTTAGGTTCCAGGAATTGTCTTTGCAAGAGGGCCCGCTGTTGCTGTGTTGATTCTTTTGGAGTGTAACGGCCAAAAGTATGCTGTTCTTACCGAGCAGGTATGGTAACCATGATTTGTAGCACATGGTTTTATATACAGTAAGCAAATTCACCTATAGCTGATATCAAAATTCCAGGTAAGAGTTCCTGTTGGGAAATTCTTGTTGGAGCTTCCAGCTGGGATGCTAGATGATGAAAAAGGTGATTTTGTTGGCACCGCAGTTCGTGAGGTTAGTATCTTGGGCTCTTGGCTTCTGAATACAGCAGGCATCCTGTTTTTGCCTGGTTCTGAGTTCAGATTGAACAAGCCAGCCTTGTATTGGTCCTGTTTTTCCTGGCTCTGGTTCAGATTGAACAAGCCCCATAATACGTTACTGTTGCAGTTGAAAATCACATGAATTTGTATAGTACGAAAAAATGCTGTATACAATGTTCTTGTTGCGATGATCCTTAACTGCTGGCAGGTGGAAGAAGAAACTGGTATAAAGTTGAACATAGAAGACATGATTGACCTTACTGCGTTGTTGGACCCTGCTACCGGAGGTCGAATGATACCATCGCCGGTAACTGGCCTACATTTCCCCTCTGTTCGCTAGTACCTAATACATCGCTTCTTTTCCAGAAAAGAATTACCTACATGACTGGGGTAACTCACTTAGCTGTTAGCAAATTAGGTAGCACATGGTCAGTCACCATTTTTCTCTTCATGAATCAGATTTCTGTCCACATGACAAGCATCAAGATCAGTTTAATTGATAAAACTTTGTGAGTTGGCAGTATACATGTAAAGTAGATTTCTAAACCAGTGGTAGCTAGTACAAGATTGCATTTTCTCTAGACAGATCAAAAGCAGGGCTGGCTGTGAGATAGAATGTATGGAAGAGCCTGGGTCCTGCCGGTGTTTGGAACCCTGTCCAAAACATTGCATTATGCCCCTGCCAACTCCGACTAACGCCTCTGTTACCAGGGAGGCTGTGACGAAGAAATCGGCCTGTTCCTCTACAGGGGCCGCGTGGATGAGGAGACCATAAGATCCCTGCAAGGGAAGGAGACCGGGCTGCGCGACCACGGCGAGCTGATCAAGCTGCGCGTGGTCCCATACAGCCAGCTCTGGCGGTCGACCGCGGACGCCAAGGCACTCTGCGCGGTAGCCCTCTACGAGATGGCCAAGCGCGACGGCCTGCTGCCGTCGGCGAACCTGTAATAAGGCCTGCGGCTGGGCATCGTGGGCTGTGCTTGTGCATGCTGCAAGGAAAATCTGATGGCACTCGCCTGAGAAACGAAAGGAACGGCACGTGTGGGAACAAACACATTCGCGTACATTGTTTGGAACTGCGTGAGAAATAGAGGTGTGTGTTTGTGCGTCACTGACGCTTTATTAATAATGAGCCTGAGACATGACCACGCACCCATTGTTGCGAGTGGGCATTGGTGCTACCTGTGAGGCGGCCGGTCATGGTGACTGATGGCAGAACTGGGCGCCCAGCCGACCGAGCATCTCGCCGGAGGGCGGCCAGGTGCACGGACGCCGGCACGTATAGTACCTGTGTGTAGCGGCGCGCTCATGGCTGCTGCGCTGCGCGTAAGTGCAGCGGCTGGCCGCTGGGGTTTGTTTTGCACCGTGTGGACTGCTGGTGCCGATGGAGCGCGCGCGTGCCCACCTTGCATTGATGCGGTCACTTGGGCAACCCCACCGTCACCCGATCGAGATAGCCGGAGGGGCTCTGGCAACTGGAGCACAGTCGCGTCGCGAGGCCGTGCCCGTGCGCGATCGATGCCGGGCGGCCGGGCGACCAAGACCAAGACCAAGCACGTGAAAGCGAGCCTAGTCGCCGACTCGCCCGTGGAGGCGCGCAGGCAGAGGCAGCCGGCTCCTCTGTGTTGGAGCAAGGAGGGCGGGCCAAGGAGCACACGCGCACGGGGTAGCTACGAGGCGAGGCGATGAGTTCCGTGCACACACGCCGAATGTTAACTTGAGAAGAAGTCAATGATACTGTACACATAGAGCTCTTTTCACCCCAAAAATTATTTATTCTTAATATAAATAAAATAGCTTTCCTGTGTATTATTTGATGGAAAAAAGAGATCGATAAAGGTCGTCTAATAATAAGCATAGGTGCATAGGACAATAATTAATCAATTGATGAAGCCTCACACATACTGGTATGCATAAAAGACGGGAAATGCTAATCATTTGATCAAGTGCTTAATAAAAATAGGGTTGTATAGGCTTCATCACCTGATAAAAAGCCCAATCGAGGAGGAGACGACTGGTCCAAGATCGTCTTAACTAAGCTAATGACAGTCGCAGGGCAACTCTCCTTTGGCAGGACGTACGTACGCCTGATCCGGTGTGAGTCGATCAAGGACCACGGCAACCCATTGGCCACGTGCATGCATGCAGCATGCAGCTGCATCATGCATGGATACCGGCCGGCCTCGAGTCCTCGATCGACTACACACCCGTCGATGATCGATCGATCCATCACCTGCCAGAGGAGAGCTGCCTACTACTGTCTTCAGCTGCTAGCACGACCACAATCCATCAGCTCATCAGATCTACTGTAGCTCTTCTTCTTCCACACCTCTATGCTTACCATCATGGACCTCGATCGCTCGCTGACCTGCCTTCGTCTTCGCGGCATCTGCGCCCCTCTTATAGCTAGCCCGCCGGCGAACTGAAGCAGCAGCAGGCCACTCGATCAGGGCTCGGCGGCGGCATATGCCGCGGGATGAGACCAAGAGACCGATGCCGAGGCTTTTGGGCGGGGGTTTGTACCATGGATATCCCTCCCCCGGATTCCTCCGGCCCGGCAACTTTATCCTATTCCCCGGGCCATGATCGGGCCTCCGGCGTCGATACGGCGAATAATCCCGCGGCCGGTCGTCCCGTCGGTGTCCACTGTCCACGGCCACTCTACACCAGGGGAGCCAAGCGGGCGGGGTGGCTCGTCGATCGCCTGTCGAGTTCGAGCATCTCGCCATGCCACTGTCGTTGTTGCGCGGTTTGGCTGTCGAGCCGGGCCTCCCGGTGAACCTCGACAACCATTCAGACTTTCGGATATGGTACATGCTGCTGTACTAACCAAGAACCAACCAGCCGCGTCCCGTCTGAATGAGAAATGGAAATGTCATGTCTGTACAACGTAACACGTGTTCAGCGTCAAAGACTGCAGAGGACATTAGTTGGGTGGTTCGTTTGACTTGATGACTTCTGCAATAATCCCTGTGTTGCTGGTTCAGAACAAGGTTCTAAATAGATAGCTATAGTTATCACTATAGCTTGTTATAGCCTTTGGAAGAAAAGAAAACTAAAATATCCATCTCTTAGTTCTAAAAGGCTAAATCCGCTAATAGTCTACTATATCCCGCTATAGCCGCTAAATTAAGGGGTTTTAGCTAGCTAAACCATATGATTAATCTTTCTTTCTTGTTATTTTTAGTATTGAGCCTCATCATTTACAAAACTTAGTATTTTATCAACGGTGTAACGAGGGAATGAAGCCCAAGATGTATTTCAGTACATGAAATTTTCTTGATTTCATGTTTGTATGCAAAATTACTCATAGATTTATGCATGATATTGAAGTAAAAATAAATAATTGTGAGAAGATTTTAAAAAATTACAGAGTATGCATGAATCATGGTTACCATGCTTCATGGTGAAATATGGAATACTCTAGAAATTATATATTTGTACGCTAATATGGTTAGATAAGCATGAGGAAAATTCTAGAGTTAGATATTTTGTAAAGAGTTGTGTAGAAGATAGACACATGATAAAACTATACGAGCCATGGAGTCTTATAAATAGGGGTGCTTCCCTCCTCTCTTGTCATAGCATGGTATAAGAAGTCTTAAGTAGGAGATTGTAAGGTTGTCATATAATATCATGGTAGGATAGCCATATAAAGAGTGCAAAAGTCCTAAGTTATGGTAAATAAAGAGTTGGTCTCTCTCATATTCGTGTATATTAGTGTCTAGAGGTCTTATATTGGTGTAGTGTGGGAGCATCTACGCAAGAAGTAATATTGCACTACTTTGGTACCGCTCTGCTCATTTTGCGCTGAATCTTCTTTTTTTTTTAATTTTTCTTTTCAAAAGAAAGTTTACTCGGGCTGTTTAATATTTGGTGTTGGAATTGCACGTTTGGAACACAAAATAAACCAATGCAATAGTTGAGACATGAAAGGCCCTTACCACCAAAGAAGTTATGAATGCAAGCTTGCATGAATTTTCCACTTGCCGCAGTACTCCTTCGTCACATACAGAAAGCAGTCTACCTCTTATTTCCTTGTAGGAATATGACACTGTTTCAGAACAAGCACTGAGCAAAAGCTCAGGGTGGTTGCAAAGATCAGCAACCCTTTGCGGGGCATGCTGTCTTCACTAACTGATTTCACTGGTTCTAGAGGTGGATATTCTGGGAGGTCAATACTCAGCTCTACATAATTCTTGAGAGTGAACATGTTATCACTCAATACGTTTGCAGAGCATGTCATTGCTCAGTATAAAATATAAATATACAAAATTTCTCAGGCAAAAAAATTACTCACTGTTGCTCATTTTGCGGCGATTGAAAATCTTCCGCTGCACTTCTGCCCATCTCATTGAGTCTGTCCCAATTATCACCATCAATACCCAAGTCCTCCGCTACACTTCTAACAAACTCTATAAACTTCACCTCAAGTAACTTGTGCCAGAATGAACTACATTTGCAGGACCAGTAGTATTTTTTTGGTTGCTCCATCGATTTCATCGTATTCTTCAGACTGCTGGTCATCGTATATTCCTTCATTATCTGCAAATTATTTGCAAGATTATTCATCTTTATTGTTTGAGACCTCAAAGTCTGCATCTCCTTTATTGCTACTTGGTATATCAGCTCAGCAAAGTCCACTGTGTATGGTCGTTTTGTACGTCTGATAAAGCATTATTAACCATCTTAGAACGTCGGCTCTCATTAAACATTGAGCACACATTTTTCCATAAACTTATGAGCAGTTGTGCTTAAAACATCGGGAGCTATATCAGGTGGGGGCTTTGGTTGCAACAGTGTGTGCAAGTTTGAGAGCTGCTTTAAAGTTTTTTCTTGACATCAACCACCTTGTGGCGGACACTGTAATAACCCAAATTCGGAAGAAAGAAACTAATTAATTAACTCCACAATCATGGGTCTGCATTGGTTGTTGGTGGAGCTTAGGCTGAGATGCACAAACTCGTAGAGGCCAAGAGCGCGGAGGGCATCCTCATCGAGGGCGTCCGCTACGGGAGGCTCCTGGATACAGAGGTTAAGGTGCAACTGCTCATAAAGCGCCTTAAATTTTTCCTCCATCTCAACACTGGTCGCAAGACGAATAATCCACGCAGAGATCCTCCAATCTCTGGATCACCGTTGTTGTCTTGACTATCGTTGCTAGACATTGCTGCCTTTTCTAGGGATGATTGGAAATGGAGTACCTTGACAGCGCAGGGAAGCTTGCTAACTATCAGAGCCGAGGGCGGCCTGAGTGGGGATGGAGGGAGGTCCGCCGCGTCGGCGCCGGGGAGAGCAGTTCAGAAAAAGGCGACGCGTTCTGTGTGCCAGACATGTTCCTGTCCATGGCAGCCACGAGAAACCAGCATGGCGAGCTATTGGGACTCTGTTTGTATGTTGTTGAGGAGAGAGCATATGTTTGCTGGCCATTCTTCAGAATAGGATGTTAGTAAGCTATTTGTTTGCCTCATAATTTCGTTGTAAAATGACAGCTGCCATGAAAAATCTGATCCTTCCGGCTAAAACAACAGTTTCAGAATGTAGTACAGTCTGTCCATGTGGAAAGACATTTTCTGCTAAATCAGAGTCTAATTATACCTGCCACTTACGGCTTTGCATTGCTACTATGTGCTAGAGCTACACAGCAACATAGCTATGATGTCTTCATTTTGCTAGTTGATGGCATTGGTCACCACTCACTCCCCGTTTTCAGTTATGTTGCGAGTATTTGTTTGTCTGTCTGTGCACTGAGTATTGAATCAGTATGCAAGTTGTGTTTTTTGTTCATGCAGTTTCTTATGATCGTTCCAATAGATAGCATTGCTCATTCCTTCTCCATTTTTATCATGCAAAACTGTGCATGAGACTTCCATCTTGCATGGCTCGACATACTAGCATACTTTTTGTATGGCTTGTTCGACACAAATTTAGCCCTTAGCTACAGCATACTTTCTGTACTGCTTGTTCAACTGAAATTTAGCACTTGGCCAACTGAATCTCTCCACCCTCTTCTTGGTTTTATTTAGTGAAAAAATGCATGCTCTTGTCATCCAGTATCCATGATAGTGGACTACATTATTCATGTACTCAATCACTCATGATGATGCCAACTATTCTGTATATTTAACTGATCTTTTGGTCTTTGTCTGGATTCAAACCCCACATCATGTGCTTCCTTCTAAACAAGAACATGTATAGTCACAATTCTGCCCCCAATCAATCGTGTTGAGCTACTATTTTGCCTACACCTAGAACAAAATTACGTTATTCATATGAATTGAGATTTTAGAGGCAACTGATAATATATGCTGCTAATGCTCCTTCTTGGCTAATCATGTTATTGAACATTGTTTGCATCAAGTAGCAACAAGGGTATTCAATCATCAATCGTCATCAGTGTCCACTCATCACTATACTTCATTACACTTCAACCAGGAAATTTTCATACAAGTGACCGATCATTCCTCTTAGTATAGTTAAATCAGAAAGATGGGTATTCGATCGCCAAAAGTCATCAATGTCCACTCATCATGATATTTTAGTACATTTGAACCAAGCTAGTATCAAGGTCCGACGTCTATTCCCCGATTAGATCGGAAAAATGGATCTCACTAAGATGGTTAGCAAGACTATCGGCATCGATAGCGGAGTCGACGCCGACGCCTCCGGCTCTCTGGAGTTGTCAAGGTGGCTGCTAAAGCCGCTATGTCCATCTGCGACACAAATCCATGAGCCAAAGAAGAAGGTGATGCTCTCCTCGAGCATGGTGGTGGAGTTGACGGTTGCCATCGAGTTCATAGGGGGATTGTGGTGAGCTTCCCTACCTAGCGCGCCAGTGCCAGTTGTCGGTGTTTTACCAGAACAGTCGGTGTCCAGTCGTCCAGCCAGTCTCCACCGGCACCGGGGGAGCCAAGCAGGGCGGGATGGCTCGTCGATCGCCTGTCGAGTTCGAGCATCTCGCCATGCCACTGTCGTTGTTGCGCGGTTTGTTGCCTGTTGTTCCATGGCTGCGTCGAGCCGGGTCTCCTGCATTTCCCGCTGAAACTCAACAAACATTCAGACTTTCGGACATGGTACATGCTGCTGTACTAACCAAGAACCAATCAGGCACGTTGGCATCGTCCAACAGAAAATGGATGGCACTGGCTGCCAGGGAAGTCAGCTCACTTCTCCCCTGCTCTCAAGTCTGATCGACCTCAGCTCCAACTCGTTGCCATCGTCTTGCTCTGCGTAGCGTCCTACCTCCGCTCCTCGCCGAGATGAGGCGCCCGTCAACGAGCAATGGCCCACCTGATAGCCATCCTTCTCACTCCCGGAAAGCCACACCGGCGGCAGACAGGCAGAGGCAGACAGCCAGCGTGTGCCCGACCGCGCGTCTGCCCCCCCCCCCCCCCCCTCGTCGCCGCGGCGTCACCACCTCGGTTTCATCCGCCGCGACTCCACGACGCGTTTGACCACGGGAAACACGCCGCACCATGCACTCGGAGAACACGCCGTGCTCGCCGACGCCGAAGGCGCGCCTGGCGCACAGCCGAGAGCGGCTTCAATTCCCCCGCCGCAGCGTGCGGCGGAGCAACACATTAAGGGCGCGCCGTGTCTCCGGCCGCCGGTTAGGCGGCGTGCTAGGGTTCTCTTCGTCAAGCAGGGTGCGTTGCGCTTCGGAGCTTCGCGCCGCCAACTACCAGCTCTCCGGCGGGTGGCGTTCGGCCGCCGCGGACAGCGGCCAGGGGTGGACGGTATTTGGTTTACCGCCCGGGTGGACGGTATTTCATTTACCGTCCACCCCTGGTGCCGAGGAACCGTTCGATTCGTATTCCACGGTGGAGATTGAGCAACGAGGATAAAGCCCTCTGTGAGAACATCGCAAGAACACGAGCCCGCCTCCGTCTCCGCCATGGCGACCGCGCGCCGCTGCTTCGCCGGCCTCGCCGCGCCGCCGCCGCCGCTGCCGCGCCACCGCAAGTATCTGATCGTTCGATGCTCCTGGGCTCGTTCGAATGGTCCGGCGAGTTTCTCTTCTTTTTTGCGGCGGTAGAAATGTAATTCTTCTCTGACGGTTGGACATCCTGAACCCGTAAGTTTCTACGTCCATGGCGAAAGGCGAATCCATCAGATATTGGATGCGACTTCGTTGAGCAAAAGAATGGAAATGCATCGGCCCCCAACAATGTAGAATTGCAATTGCGTGCGGCTCAATGCTCTGTATCTGTGCGTTATTGTCGGTTGGTGCTCTAAAATCTTCAGAAGTCAGAGAAGAACGTATTCTTAGGCTTCTAGCCACTCTTCAGTTTAGTAAGCTTCTTGTTTATTTCATAATTCCAGTACGTTTACGTCTTATACAGTATATGATGCAATAAAATCTTCATATATCAAGAGTGAAAAATTCTTTTCTGAAAATAAATTATCTGCTGTTTTCCGACTGATCAGCTAAGATTATGTAGGATACTGAAAGTAGACTTGCCAATGGACAGCGAGTCAGCAACAGATTGCTTGCTCTTAAAATTTCTTGTCCTGGAGGACGGCCTGCAGGCTGCAGCATCCCCATCCCCAACCGTGAGCCTGATGCGTCCATGGATCTACTATTTGATCATCTATATATGTACCCTGATTGAGTTCTTCTCTTCTGCATTTCCTCAAGAAAAAAAGAAGAAATGCCCGGACATTCTTGCCTACCATAGTCCCTTTTTTGAAAAAAAAAACAAGACGAAGGCATAGGGAATACCCTGCTCATGACTTATACCATCCAACCTCACACTTTCTGTACTGCTGATTCGGCGAAAATGTTAGTCTTCCGTTGACTGAATTTCATTACACTCTTCATGCTTGTCTTTTCTGAAATTGTATGCACTTCTCGCTCGATTTTCATTCTAGCGAAGCACATTATTCATCACTCATGTTTGTCCCTACTACGCTGTTATTTAACTGAACTTTTGGACTTTGCCTGGACTCTCAAATGCTAGTACCTTCTGAGTTCTATATTCCAAAGGATCAGCGCACAGATTCAGCAAGACTGAATCGCACAGTGATATCAAATGATACAGAGTTGGTAGTATAAATCATTAGTGCAGAACAGTCGTGAGCTGCAATTACAGTCTTGAACAGTGATATCAAATGATACAGAGTTGGTAGTATAAATCGTTAGTGCAGAACAGTCATGAGCACGTCAGCACATCAAGTTTCTTCAGAGCATATTTAGATGACTGGTTAATGCCAAGCTTTTATGCTCTTTGCTATTGATTCAGCACATTGTGCTGTGCTAAGAAAAGCATATTTAGATGACTGTAGTTTCTTAGTTTCTTGCCTGAATATGTGATGTACCCTGCCAAATGGTATGGACCTTCTTTCTTCTTGTTGAACGAATGATCAGTGATCAGCAGTTCAGCACAACCTTTTTTTCTTTCGATTACTGAAAATGCGATGGATAATATGCCCTTTTGCTTATCACAAAATATTATCCCTGAAATAAAGTCTAATTTCGAAAGACTGACAAACATTTAGAAAGGGAATTTGATGTGGCGTGGTGCTCTACGAGAGGAACGCAGAGGGGAGTGGAGGAAGAGGTGAGCCTGGGAAGTGGAGCGAAGAACGTAGCAGGGTTGTGAGCTGCCGTCGCCGGTGGCCGAGGTCGCCACCGTCGAAGATCAGCTCCACCCAACAGGGAGAGCTTTATTTCTTCGATGGTTCCAACTGAACCCTAGGCTGCCTTTTTATATGAGGCACTAGATGATTACAACTCCAAAAATTAAGGAAACAAACAAATCTCTGAAACTAAGGAACTCTCCCGTTCTTCTGTTGCTGCGCCGTGACTTCCGCTAGCCACTTTGTTTCTCAGCCGCCGCTCCTTGCTTCTTCCTTCTGTAGTACTTGCGGCCCACAAAACTATCGATAACATTTCCCCCCTCCCCAACAAACAGCGCGTCCTCGAGCTGCACTGAAGGATAGGCGGACTTGAATTCCAACAAGTTTTCCCAAGTAGCATCCGACGGAGCACGCCCAACCCACTGAACCAGCAATTCCCAAACGCCGCGATTCAGCCTGGCGCGGATTACCTTCTTTGGCGATGGTATGACACACCCATTCAGCAAATCCGGCAGTGGAACAACTGAGGTTGGAGGAGTGCCCTCAAACTTCTTCAGAAGCGACACATGGAAGACATCATGTATGTGCGCCTTGGCCGGAAGCTCCAATCTGTATGCAACCTCGCCCACGCGCTCTCGGACCTGGAACGGCCCAAAGAACCGTGGTCCCAGCTTGTTCGGTGACACCGGCTTGATTGATAGCGCCGAGCGCTGGTGTAAGCGCAGCCACACCCAGTCGCCGACTTCAAACGACACCTCCCGTCGCTGTTGATCCTGGAACGCCTTCATAGTTCCCTGAGCTTGCAATAGGCGATCCTTGATCTCCTCCAAGAACTGATCCCGCTCAAGGAGCTGCTTGTCCACCGCTGCAACCTTTGCTGCACCTGGCTGATAGGAGATGAGGGCCGGCGGGTCACGGCCATAGACCACTCGAAATGGAGAACACCGAATGGCCGTCTGGAATGAGGTGTTGTAACAATATTCTGCACATGGCAACCACTGCAGCCAAGACCGTGGACGATCGCCCGCCAAGCAGCGCAGGTACATGGTGATGATGCGATTCACCACCTCTGACTAACCATCGCTCTGTGGATGGAACGCCGAGCTCATGTTCAACTTGACGCCGGCTAGACAGAAGAGCTCGCGCCAGAACGCGCTGGTGAAGACAGTGTCGCGGTCAGAGACGATGGAGCAGGGAAAACCATGTAGACGTACAATGCCGTCGAAGAACGCCTGTGCAACTGATGCCGCCGAATATGGATGACCCAGAGGGATGAAGTGTGCATACTTGGAGAAACGATCCACGACGGTGAGCACCACCGATTTGCCCCCCCCACCTTGGGGAACGCCTCAATGAAATCCATGGAGATGTCACTCCACACCTCTGATGGAACGGGCAATGGTTGAAGAAGGCCTGCTGGATGAAGATGTTCCGATTTGTTGCGCTGGCATGTCGTGCATCCGCGCACGAACTCACGTACACGACGGAGGGCATGTGCGTTGAAGAACGATGCGCGCCACCGGTGCAACGTCTTCTGCGCTCCTTCATGGCCAGCATCATGAGTGTGGGCTAGCAGAGCCGGCCACAGGGAGGACGCGTCGGGGATGAAGACACGGCCTTTGTACAGGAGCATGCCGTCCACCTTCGTCCATCCATCATCCGCCTGACTCGTGGCGAGATTGGCGCGGATCGCCACAGCCTGAGCGTCCGAGCGGAGTTCCTCGCGCAGGGTGTCGTAGAGCTCGAACGATGGCGCCGAGAGTGCGCACGCCGAGGGAGTGTCCTCGTCGCGGCGTGACAAGGCGTTGGCCACCGTGTTCAGCTTCCCAGACCTGTATTCCACCGTCAAATCATACCCAAAGAGCTTAGTAACCCAAGTGTGCTGTGGAATCGTAGTGAGGCGCTGGTCCAGGATGAATTTCAGACTGTAATGGTCCGTGCGAACCGTGAAAGCGCGCCCCCACAAGTATGGGCGCCAGTTCTTCACCGCCTTGACCAGCCCAATCAGCTCACGTTCATAGGCGGGGAGCTTGGCGTGGTGTGGAGCGATGGCGCGGCTGAAGAAGGCCACCGCACCGTCACCATCGCCTTGGTGGAGTACTGTGCCAAACCCGCTGCCCGACGCGTCGCAGTCGACGTAGAAGCGCTTGGTGAAGTCGGGTAGTTGGAGAACTGGCACCGTCGTGAGCGCCTGCTTGAGGGCGCCGAAAGCCTGCTCCGCTTCAGGCGTCCAAGAGAATGCCTCCTTCTTGAGCAAGGCCGTCAGGGGGGCCGCCACGGCCCCATAGCCCTTGACGAACTTCCTGTAATAGCTGGTGAGGCCGAGGAAGCCTCGGAGCGCCTTCACCGTGCTCGGGCGCGGCCATGCCTCCACCGCCGCCACCTTGTTCTTGTCCATGGCGACGGCATCTGCCCCGATCACATGGCCAAGATAGGCCACAGTCTCCTCCCCGAAGGAGCACTTGGAACGCTTGAGCGCCAGATGGTTAGCGCGCAGGACGTCGAACACGGCGCGGACATGTTGAAGATGATCTGCCCAGGAGGAACTGAAGACAAGAAAATCATCAAAGAAAACGAAAATGAACTTGCGAATGAATGGCTTGAGGATCTCGTTCATCAGTGCTTGAAAGGTCGACGGCGCGTTGGTGAGGCCGAATGGCATCACCATGAACTCAAAGAGTCCTTGGTGCGTGCGGAATGCCATTTTGTGCACGTCGGCCAGGTGCATGAGGACCTGGTGATAGCCGCTGCGAAGATCCAGCTTGGTGAAGAACCGAGCTCCCTTCAACTCATCGATCAGTTCGTCCACCAGAGAAATTGGGAACTTGTCACGCACCGTCTGTTTGTTCAGCTCGCGGTAGTCGACGCAGAACCGCCATGTCCCGTCTGCCTTGCGCACCAGCAACACCGGAGAGGAGAACGGCGAGGTGCTCTCCCTGATGATGCCGCACGCGAGCATGTCGCCACATTGGCGCTCGATCTCATCCTTGAGCAGCTGCGGGTATCGGTATGGTCGCTGTAACGACCCGAAAAATTCACCAAATAAATCACATGCTAAAATTTTTCAAAACTCTTTTTCGTCGTTGAGCTCAAAAACCTGAACCTGAACCCTAACTCCCGAAAATCTTTTCTCTGTCCCGAACACCCGATTCCCAACTCCCGATTTTATTCGTCGATTCCATCTTTTCTTTTTCGCCGACCGTACCCCGCTCTCTCTCCCTTTTTCCCCACCACCCGTCGCGATCGTTGCCGCGAATCTCTTTTCTCTTTCTCTCTCCCCCCTCCCTGCCGCGTGCACCCGGGCGCCGCTTGGCCGCTAGCGCCGCGCGTGCCCCACCTCCCCCCTGGCCCGCGCACGCGCGACCGACACTGCGCATGGCCTACCGCGGCCGCAGTCGCCGCCGGCGCGCACTCGCCCCCACCTTTTTCTCTTTCCTTTTTTTCCCTTTTTCTTTTTCTTTTCCATTTTTTCTCCTTCCCTCCCCTTTTTCTTTTTTTCCTTTTCTTTTTCCCCTCCTCCCTTCCTTCTCTCTATTTCCTCCTGCTCTCTGCCGCGCATTCCCCCCCCCCCGAGCGCCGCCCAGCTCGGCAGCCCGCCACCGCCTTGCCCCCGGCCTGCCCCTGCGCTCGCGCCCCACACCCGGCCTGCCTACGCGCACGAGCACGCGTGCACGCAAACGTGCTCGCCGAGGCACCCGCGCACACGCCCCCCCTTCCCTGACCGTGCACCCTGGGCCGCGCACGCCCGCGTGCACGCCCCCGAACGCCGCTCGCGGCCACGCCCGCTCGTTGCCCCGGCCACTCCCGGCCCGGCCCTCGCACGCACACCTCCCCCGACCCTGCACCGCCCGCTCCCTGTGCACGCGCGCGCGCACGCACCCGGTGCTCAGTGCGCCGAGCCGCACCGCCCGCCGCGGCACACGCGCACGCTCGCCGAGCCGCGACGCCGCCACGCGCACACGCACGCACGGCGCTCGGCACGCTGTGTCGCGACGTCGCTCGGCTGCACACCGCCCGTCCCCGCCTCGCTGAGCCACCGCGCCGCTCGCCGCCTAGACGCGCGGATGCGCACGCACACGCGCGCCGCTCGCCGGCCACCCCGGTCCTGCCCACGCAATGCTCCACATGCACCCGCCGCGCCGCGCGTCGCCTAGCCACAGCGCCGCTGCAGAGCCGCCGCAGAGCCGCTCGCGCCAAGGCCAGCGCCCAGCCTTCCCCTCCACGTGCCACAGTGAGCGGCCTCGACGCCCTCACCACCACACGCCGCTCTGCGACAACCCAACGCGGCCACCCGCCATTAATTCCGCCCGCGAGACTCGCCGGCCGGCCACGCCACGGCCACCACCGCACTCTGCCTCTCCACCGACCTAGCGCGCCTATAAAAGACCCCCCCAGCGCCGCTCCTCCACCCCACAGCCATCCCCGTCACCTCCAGCTCCTCTCTCCCAGCCCGCAACGCCGCCGCCGCAAGCGTCTCCGCTCACCGCCGCCGGCTCTCGTCGCCCCACCTCTGCTCGAGGTAAGGAGGGGAGTAGGACCTCCTCGCCTCCCTCTTTCTTTCCCCCCTAACCCCGGCCGCCGCCGAGCCTCGCAGTGCCGCCATCGCGAGCACCAGAGCCGGCCGCCGGCCGCCACCATGGCCGCGCCTCCACAAGACACCTCCGCCCAAATTGAGTGGGGGAATCGACCCACCGCGACTCCCTCTTCCTCTTCCCCCTCCCCATGGCCGCTGTCGCACCCTGAGGCTGCCGGTCCAGGTACCGCCGGCAACCCCGCGCCCCTCCTCTGTTCCACTTGAGGGTGGAGGGAGAAGAAAGGGCATTTTGCCCTTGACCCCCTGACCTTCTCCCTATTTCTTTAAGAGCCCTCCCCCTCTCTCTATATCCTTTTCCAAAGAAAACCCTCTAGGTTCTTCCTATTTAAGAAAAGACCCCCCTACTATACACAATAATTACACCGAGACCCCTGCATATTTCCAGTGAACCTTGAATATTTCTAGAAATTCCAAACAAGCCCTTTTCTTCCTGCAAATAATTACAAATAGGTCCCTGACCCCTTAACTAACCCCTAAACCTTTATATAACCTATCATTTCATGCGCCAAATGACCTCGGATCGACCTAAAACTTTACCACGCCTCTCATGACAGAATTTTGACCATGCCATTAGGAAACTGCCCAAAAATATTACTCCGAACTCCATATCTTAACTATTTCCGATTTGAGCTCAACGATAAAACTTTCATTTCTCCTTCTTGATTGTGTGTTTGTGTGTACGTGTCGTAGACCACGGTGTGAACGAAGGAGAGCCCGTTGATGGGCAGTACTGCGAGCCCGTGAACGAGGACCAGCTCCGCGACCCCGAGCCCGAAGGACAGTGCTTCGACCAGGACCTCCCCGAAGGCTTCGAAGATGGCAAGTTCAATCCCATCCTTTGATGCATGCTTTTGTCCTAGTTTTTATAAACACAACCTATTGACCTGTTTTACAAAACTGCATATGTTTTGCTTGTTGAAAACACGGTTGGATAGCCACCCCTTGATTTGTTATGATCATTCCTTGACCACCTAGATTAATGTCTGATTCTGTTTGGACGTTAATCGCTGTTAGAACGCTTAGGATCTTACATACAATACAACTTGTTTTATAAAGAAAAGGTGTGTGTGGGGGAAGGGATAAAAGTGTATTTTCGAAAGATGAGTTTAGACGGGATGGATGACATTTCAATGTGATTGCCGTTTGGTGTGCTCGTGCCGGTGTGGCAGGGCAAGGAAGGGAGATATCCATCTGGTCACCCCTAAGGACCGAGTTGGTGTTACATCTCACCTAACTCCACTTTCGTGCAAACCACTCGACCGTTGAATGGGCAACGGCTTAGCATAAATCCCACTAGTTAATTTGATAGCCATCAGGAGAGCTGAGAGCAACGGGTGACTAAGGAGAAGGGATAAGCCCCGAGTGACTTATGCCCGATTATACATAAGTGAACGGTCGATGACTCCTTGGTGCATCCCGTGATGGCTAGCCAGGTTTAGCTAAGGTGGGTAATGGCTTTGTTGGGATCTGCACCGACACTAAAGTGATCGAGTTGCGGTACCCCACTTGTGGGTAAAGTTGCACACCTCTGCAGAGTTAAGAATCTATTCGAATAGTCCGTGCCCACGGTATTGGGCGAGTTACGGTGTGGTCTCACAACTAGTGTTTACTATGGGATGGGTGGGCGTGAGTTGTTTTGGAAATGTGTCCGGCAGTTGTGTCGTGTGCTACGGCGGATGAGGAGTCCGGTAGCAGTCTAAAAACATGGATCCCGTGTGGATCAACCCTTTGTGTTACTCGGTATGAGGAAACTGGTTTTACAAATGTTTTCTTTCAAATGAACCCCTGCATAAAATATTGCTTTCCGCAAATCAAACCCTAGCCTTATCCTTGAATTATCATGTGCATTATATTCTGCTTATACCCCTCTGTGGGTGTGGTTGGACTTGCTGAGTACGTTTGTACTCACCCCATTCTTTATGTTTACAGAAGAAGATCCAGACTTTGTGCCTGACGACGTTGAGTAGGGGTACCGTCCTGCACCCAGCCTTGCCTGTGGATTAGGGTTACTTGCAGAAGATACTGCATGGCGCCAGACTCTGATGATTTCCTCTTTGTTTTTAATATCGTTGCGTGTGTGTGGATTGTAATCCTCGCGATAGTGGCGTTCCTCTGCTCACTACCGCGTAGAGTTGTACGGTAATGAACCATCTGATGTAATAAATGTGTCATCAGCCTCCTGGGACTGATGTTTGTAGCACATTTAAATCTTCTCTTATGAGGGGACGCTTCAGTCGCACCGCCACTGGAGTCGCGCCTGGTAGAAGGTAGATGCGGTGGTCGTGGCGTCGTGGCGGTGGCAACCCTCGCGGTTCCTCGAAGAGGTCCGCGTAAGTGTCGAGGATGGCGACCATCAGGTCCTTGGCGGCGACCTGCGTGTTGAACAGCTTGGCGGCGCTGTCGATGCCCGTGAACTTCACGCTATTGTGGTCGCGCCAAAACTCCATGGAGAACGCCAAGAAGTCCCAGAGAATCGGGCCTAAGGTGCGTAGCCACTGCACACCGAGGACGACGTCAAACCCCGCCAGCAGCAAGGCGTAGCAGTTGATGTTGAACGTCTCCTTGTCGATGCCCACAGCCGTGTTGGTGCAGATGCCCGCACTCGTCACTTGATCGCCGTTGGCCACCTTCACCGAGAGGCTGGGCTGATGTGGCGTGGTGCTCTACGAGAGGAACGTAGAGGGGAGTGGAGGAAGAGGTGAGCCTGGGAAGTGGAGCGAGGAACGTAGCGGGGTTGTGAGCTGCCGTCGCCGGTGGCCGAGGTCGCCACCGTCAAAGATCAGCTCCACCCAACAGGGAGAGCTTTATTTCTTCAATGGTTCCAACTGAACCCTAGGCTGCCTTTTATATGAGGCACTAGATGATTACAACTCCAAGAATTAAGGAAACAAACAAATCCCTGAAACAAAGGAACTCTCCCATTCTTCTGTTGCTGCACCGTGACTTCCGCTAGCCACTTTGTTTCTCAGCCGCCACTCCTTGCTTCTTCCTTATGTAGTACTTGCGGCCCACAAAACTGTCGATAACAGAATTAAAAGTGGCTGCATTAAAAATCCCTGACCAGAATTAAAATGAAAAAAAGAAACATTCTGAATGTCAAATTGAAATGTGGGTACGACTAGCAGGGCTGTGCTATTTCGTCCATGCTGCAGTTAGTCAAGCAACTAGTTGATTCATTACTCACAGACTGAGTTATGCGCATGACACTCGCTGGTCGCTGCGCCTTCAACTGAAATTTGGATCCTCAGTTCACTGAATCTCTTCACCCTATTCTTGCTTTCCTTTCGTGAGAATGGCATGCTCTTCTGCCTCGATGATCATGCGCTCCATGTTTCACTGAATCTCTTCCTCGTGATGGTTACTGGTGGAACAATAGCAGAGGATTACGACGGAGGGTGCCACCGGACGCCGGCTGCGAGCGATGAACACGACTCGGTGCAGGCGTGCGGGGCGAGCAGGAGGACGCGGCGGCGAGGGGAGGAGGAGGGCCAGCCAGATCGTTGCGAAGGCCGAGCTGGAGGAGGAGAACATGGAGCTGGCAGGTTGCCGGGGTTCAGGTCCAGCGCGCGGAGCTCGATTAGCGGCGGCGGCGGTCTGTCCCGTCGGCGATGTCAGCGGCGCGCGGCGCGGGCATGGCGCGGCAGTGCCGTCATCCGTTCGCCACTGCCTTGCTTCATTTCTGTCCGTGAGATGTTGATCGGACGGTCCTCGTGTACGGGGTGGATGGTAAATGAAATACCGTCCACCCCAGATCACCAGATCACAAACGCGTCCAGCGGCCATGGCCATCGGCCGGGGAGCTCGGAGGGGGCGACGAATGGAAGGAAGAGCAGAGCCATCCTTGGAAGGCGATAGCGTTTTCCTCCCTCCCCGGCGTCGGCGCCAGCAGTGCCGCGCTCCGCCATGCGCAATGTGCGCTGCTGGTGGCGTGCGCGGGCGCGGCAACCACAAGTGCCACACGCACTGCTGTTACACGGCATGGCCGCGCCCTCGCGCGCCGGTGCATCTGCGTGGTGGTGGACGATGAAGCCGAGGGCGGTGGCGTGCGTCGTGATGGACGGAGAAGCCGCGGGCCCCCGTGCCCACTTATCGTCTCCTTGGTCAGGCGCTGCTCTTCCACCGCTTCCCTCAACCCCTCCGAGCTCTCCTGCCGGCGGCCATGGCCGCTGGACGCCGCCACGACAGGGGTGGACGGTATTGCCTCTACCGACCGGGTGGACGGTATTTGATTTACCGTCCACCATGAGGTGTCTGGAATCCGTCCGATCTGCAACTTGTGGTTGAGATTCAATGCAGGGGAAACCGATTGGGAGGCCGGTCGTTGCGCTCCATGGGCCGGGACGGCCTGCTACCTCCACGGCCCGCTCGCTTGGCGCTTCTCAAGGGCCCATCGTCTCCTCCGCCTTCTGCGGCCGTGCGAGGGTCAGCCGTAGTTGCTACGCCACCCACCCACTTCCGTCGTCGTCTCCCGGCTCCGCGGCGGTGGACGCGGCCACCGCGGCAAGGGGGTGGACGGTATTCGGTCTACCGACCGGGGGTGGACGGTATTTCATATACCGTCCACCCCAGGGTACCGATCCGTATTTGGCGGTCGAGATTGGATGCGCGGAAACTTGGCTGCGGCTGGAGGGCGGAGGCCGAACGTGCCGCGCGCTGATGTCGCCGAGGGGGATGAACTCCGCGCCGCCGCCCTGATGACGACTTCCAGCTACCATGGACACCCTCCGGGGAGCTCCGAGGGTGCCACCAGACGCCGGTTGCGATCGATGAATGCGGCTCGGTGAACATGGACATGGAGGACACGACGGCGAGGGGAGGAGGGCTAGCCAGATCGTACGCCACTCTGCCTGCGGCCCCGAGTCCCAATGGAATCCACCATCTTTCCGCTCCTCCAACACCACCAGCAGCTCCATCCAAGAACACTAAGCTTCCAACACGGCGCTACCGAGCGCGATGTACGCAGACAAGGCCGTTATTGAAGCATCGCGCGTCGCCCGCGCCGGCCAGCGCGCACGGCGGCCACGCGAGGGTCAACCATGGTCACTGCACCACCGGCGTGCACGCCGTCGACTTCCGCCGCCGTTTCGAGGCCAGGCTCCACGACGCGCGATGGAGGCTGCTCGTGATGGACGGCGCGGCAGGCACCCCTCGCACGCCCACGCCACGCCGCGGACCGTCTGTCGCGGCGCTTCTCCAAGCGCCCTGCGCCCCTGTCGCCAGTCAATGGCCAGCGGCTGCGGTGTCTGCAGGGTGCCGCGGCCGTGCGCGGGTCAGCCTTTGTTGCTGCGCCACCCGCCCATTTCTGTCCGCCGTCTGCCGGCTCCGCGGCGGACGGCGGTGGGCGCGGGGCACCGCGGCAAGGGGTGGACGGTATTTGGTTTGCCGACCTGGGGTGGACACGGTATTTCATTTACCGTCCACCCCTAGTGCCTGGGAGCCGTTCGATCCGTATTTTGCGATCGAGATTGAAAGCACGGAACCTGGCTGCGGCTGGGAGACCGCACGTGCCGCGCGCTGAGGTCGCCGAGGGTGATGGACTCCGCGCCGCCGCCCTGATCACGACGTCCAGCTGCCATGGCCACCCGCCGGGGAGCTCGGAGGGGGCGACGGTCGGGAGGAAGAGAAGCGCCGTCCTTGGACGGTGATAGCGTGCTCCTCCCCGGCCGGAGTTGGCACTAGGCGGCGTCGCTGCCCTAGCAGTGCTGCTCCACCATGCGCACTGGTTGCTGCGAGCCCGCGACACCCGCGGAGCGCGGGGCCGAACGGCACTGCCTGCCCGGTGAGGTGTGGGCTGGGATGCGCTCTCGTCTTCGGGGTCCCCCCCTGCCCTCCTGCCGGTGGCCATGGCCGCTGGGCGCTGGACGCCGCCGCGCCGGGAACACGGTGCGGACGCTATTTCATTTACCGTCCACCCCGAGATGCCTGGTAGCCGTCTGATCTGCAACTTGCGTTTGAGATTGAAGGCAGGGGAGACCCGATATTGGGAGGCTGGTCGTTGTGCGCCATGGCCCATGGATTGAACGGCCGTGCGCTGATATCGCCGAGGGGATAGCTGCCGCGCCAGCGTGGGCGGCGCCTTCCAAGGGGATGGTCTCCGCGCCTCCGCTGATGTCCCCGACGGACAAGCCATTTTCCGCCGTCGCAGGACCTCGCCGGAGGATCACAGGCTATTGAATCTTGGACTACCCACCATCCCTGTGCTCTGCCTGCCTCCTGCTGCCATGTGCACACACCCTGCACCCCGCCGCTCCGACGCCGCATTCCGGCCGTGCGACGTGCGCCCGTCAGTCTACTACATCCTTGCTTGGCTCGGTGCCTCCTAGCTCCCCGACGCACCACTGCGGTGGGAGCAGGAGCTCCGACAGCGGCACGGCGACGTTCTGTCGAACCCCGGCAAGGTGGGTGGCCTTGGCTGGGCTAGGAGGCAACAAGGGGCCGATGGTGTTCGGTTCCCAACACTGACTGAGGTGGAGGAGGGTGCTCGGCGTGGAGGCAAGCTGCTGCGGCAATGGTAGCCACCGTGGGCCGCTCGGGCGTGAGACAGGAAGGCCGCAAGGCTTATAGGCAAGCAAGAGAGCGGGGAGAGGGAGTGGAGGGGCCGGGGAAGCTTAGCGGCAAAGGGAAATCGGCCGAGACAAGGGCGCGGCAAGGGGCCGGGACAGCGGGTCCCAGAGCAGGAGGTCGAGTTTGCATGCCCCCTGGCGAGCTCGAGCTGGCCGAGGGCGATTCGGGATAGAGGGAGGGATCGTGCGGCCGCAGCCGGTCGATGGCCTGTTGGGGAGGGGGCCTTGCGCGGCTCGGCCGTCAGACATCGGCGGCCACCTGGCCGGCGGCCTCTGCCGCGGTCGGGAGCAGAACAGGGGAGGGAAAGAGAAGAGAGAGAAAGGGGGTCAAACTGCCTTTTTTCTCAAAAAAAAGTACTGAACTTTAAATTTGACGAAAATAAAATGGAAGAGCTTTTCAAAACCTATAACTTTCATTTTAGGTAAATTTCATTTGAGATTTAGTTTAAAAGATAGCTTAAAATTTACAAAAGCTAGAATTCGAATTATTTGTCATCTCATGTGAAATTTTTCGAATTTGAACCCGACTTCTTTAGCGAATTTGTAGAGAATTACAAGAGGGATATTTTAGTATGGTTTACCGGGCATGCCACAAGAGTATGAAAAAAATTGCCGAGACACCCTATGCTAAGCACATCTGCACACATAGGCACACATACATACACATGTTTGTATTCATATAACAAAATGTATTTGTTTCACTTGTTTCTTGATTATATTGATGCATGATGCTATGTTTAAGTTTTTGCTCAGCATTTAAACACTTAGGGTGTTACAGTTAGAGCTCTCACAATGGTGTGATTGTATCATCCTCTTCATGATGTTGTACTTCAGGTCATGCTGGTTGAGGACAGCAGCATCATACTTACTTTATGTACTGCTAGTTTAAAAGAAAACTTTGGTCCTTGGTTTAAGCAATTTCTTCATAATATTCCTAGTATGCGCTGTTAAAAATGTCATCCGTTTCTTACTTGATGGTCATGCTATTGAACTGCGTTAGTCATGAATTATATCCCTCGAGAATTCTGCCAGCTGATGTAGGCTTAAAAGAAAATTCAGTGTTGGCTCTTTATATATCATCTCCACTAGTTACTTCCACTAGAACACGAGATGGCACAACCCTGCTGCCAGATCGTCAATCTCAATCAGTTTGAATTAGGCTACGAGCAAGGTTGAGATTTTAGAGGAAAACTGAAAATGGATGCTACCACAGTTATCATCTCTGCAACAGTATGCTCCATGCCTTGCAACAGAAGATTGATTAACATGATTAGTCAACCTAGCAATGCACTGTGTACAGCATGAAAGAACCATATATTTAAAGATGAAGATCTTACGGTGGAGGATTGCAAAAGGAAGTTCATGTATAAATTCTCCTTACCTCCTCATAGAGCTCAACAAAGGAAGTTTATGTATGAATTCTCCTTACCTCCTCATAGAGCTCAACATAGGAAGTTTTTCTATGAATTCTCCTTACCTCCTCATAGAGCTCAACAAAGGCAACATAATCTTATCCCAGCTATGGAAGCTAGGTTACAGAATGTATAATTTTCAGGATTCCTCGACCTCTCCTTCCTCCTCTTCTTTTCCCGCGCTGTACCTCTGTTTCTTTTCCTTTTATTTTACTCCCACTGTTTTTATTTACATGTCAAATTATGTCAGTTCTAAATCAAATTTTGATATGGATATACGGTTTTCAAAAATATAACTGTGACACCTTAACTGCTAGTCACATGTGTGACTCCTAATAGCCCCCTGTCGGGCCACCAACCCACTTCCGCCGCCATGTCTCGGCTCTGCGAGCACCGCGGCAGCGCTTTTTTCATTTTTATATTAAAAAAAACAAAATTTCAAAAATATATGCCGAATAGGGAAATTTTCAAAAATGGGTGCCTGTCGCCCATCCAGTGGGCGACATGACCTAAATGTAAAAAAAAATTACATTTAGGTCCTGGCGCCCAGGGCGCATTAAACAGTAAACTTGTAAAATCGATATTAAATCGTACAAAAATAAAAAAAAAATACAAACTCAACTGTTCTGGATTCTATGAAACAAGATCTATAACTTTTGTTACATAAAGTTTTTCATTTGATCAATGTATCTTGCTCTATTTTAAATACCAGTTTAATACACTTTTATTTAAATCTCAAGATCCATCCTTTGGATGCATGTCATCTTTGGCCAGAGTGTTTCATATGGTGAGCATAGGCTTGTACAAAATTGGTAGGTGTCGTGGTGCTGCAAACCACGGCCGGGTGGCGGAAGGCACCCGCCCTAGCCCAGAGGGTGTGTACTCGGGGGTTAGCTAGTCCCAGATGGATCTCACTCAAGAACACGATGAACACAGCAAGATTTAAAGTGGTTCGGGCCGCCGGAGCGTAATACCCTACGTCCACTGAGTGTTGTATTGCCCTTCCACGAGAGTGAGAGAGCTCACGAGAGCTTGTGTGTCCGGAGAGCTTAGCGTCTGTCTCCGAGATCTCTCCGTCCCCCCTGTTCTAGCGGGCGTGCTCTCCCTTTTATATGTCCAAGGGGAGCACGTACACTGAGCGGGGCCCCGACATGTGGACCCGGCGATGTATTATAAACTACACTTTGGCCTTCAATGCCTCAGATCCGGAGATCTTGTCGTCGGCTTCTGTGAGTAGCTTCTGACCAGGGATGGTCTTGAGCTGTCCTGTCGAAGTAGAGTCTAGCCTCTGCAGCCGCGCGTCGAGGTCATGATGAGCGCCTAACTACTGACTCAGTCCGCTGTAGCAGCGTGCACTGTTGCTCCAGTCAGTAGCTGGTCATCATGACTCGTCGCCCATGCGTGCGGCGTTGAGTCTTTAATGCTTGTCTTGGTAACTGACGAGCCGCCTCGATAACTGGCGATCCACAGTGTGGACTGACAAAAGCTGCCCCGTGCCCAGAGGCAGCAGAGCCTGCCTCAACCACTCGCACTTAATGCGGGTGGGTGAGGGAGCTTCCAGCGGAAGGCTTGCGCCTGCGCCCGCATCTGCGTGTCACGTGGCGGCTCCGGACCCCTCCCGAGCAGCTAGCTGAGCCGAGAGCTCACGGGAGTCCGGATAGGCACGTGGAGGTCCCGGACCCATCTGCGGGAGTCCGGATGGCTCGTGGAGGCCCTGGACCCATCTGCGGGGGTCCGGGTCCGCGGCCACAGGTGCTGAGCATTTCCACCTCTGGGACACGTGGTGACACCGGACCCGTCCCCGAGCGAGAAGCGGGTCCGGGACCGTTGGTCCGGTGAGATGGAGTCGGACCCCAGGGTCCGACTGCTCAGCTCCTTAGGGCGTAGTTACAGATAACTACGCGAGTCTTGGCACAGTAGGAGTGGGTACCCCGGCTGCAGGGTACCGACAGTAGGCCCAGAAAACTTTTTTAGAATAATTTTTTAAATTAGATCTTGCAATATGTCTAGTTTAAATGAGTTATTTATCCATGCTGTTATACTGAGTATTAGAAGCCATAACTTTTACAGTACCATTATTTTATTTCCTAAGATCTATAAAAAAAGTTTGGTAAATTTTAGATAAGCACAACTAGACCAAATGAATTATTTCAGATTTTTCTAGGTACAAGAACTATTTTTCTTGATTTAGATACATTGATCAAATGAAAAACTTTATGTAACAAAAGTTGTAGATATTATTTCATAGAATCCAGAACAGTTAAGTTTGTATTTTTCCTAATTTTTTTACGATTTTATATCGATTTTACAAGTTCACTATTTAATGCGCCCTGTGCGTCAGGAAGGTCCTGTCGCCCACTGGATGGGCGACAGGCACCCTGTCGCCCATTAGGGGGGCGACATGCACCCATTTTTGAAAATTTTCCTATTCGGCATATATTTTTGAAATTTTGTTTTTTTAAATATAAAAATGAAAAAAAGGCCACCGCGGCAAGGGGTGAACAAGTATTTAGTTTGCCGACCGGGGGTGGCCGGTAATTCATTTACCGTCTATCCCAAGGTACTTGGGAGACGTCCAATCTGTATTTTGCGGCGAGATTGAAAGAGCGAAAACCTGGCTGCGGCTGAGAGGCCGGACGTGCCGCGCACTGATGTAGCTGAGGGGGATGGACTCCATGCCGCCAGACAGTCACCGACGGAGAAGGTATCTGCCATCGCTGACGCGTCCGATTGCACATGGGTGGTGGCGACTGGCACGAAGCCACGGACACGGTGAAGAGAAGATCCCAACAGCTGAATCCTTTCCGGCACCACCCCGCCCTGCATCGCGTCACCGGCGTGCGTACTGCGGAGCACACGCGACACCAGCGGGCACGCCGTTCGTGGGGTATTTGATTTACCCCGGCACTAGAGCCAAGCAAGGGGTGGACAATATTTCATTTACCGTTCACCCTAGTGTACCTGGGAGCCTTCCGATCTATATCTTGCGATTGAGATTGAAATAGGAAAGACCCGGCCGTGCCGCGCCATGACCCTGAACCGCCGCGCGCTGATGGGCGGCGCTGACGTCTCCGACGGAGAAGCCATCCGCCGCGCACCATGGGCCTTGCCTGAAGGAGCACAGGCTCCCAGATCAGATCTGTGCTTGAGCCAGGATGCCATGTTGGTCGTGCACAGCTCAAGGGCAAACACAACGCGGCGCGCCAGCGATGCTGCGATGCTCACTGCGCCCACTTGCCCAGCCGGCCTTCGCTATTGCCTATTGGGTGATCCTGTCTTGTCCACCGTCCAGGGGTGGAGCCGGAAACAAATCAAACTCCGTGAGCAACTAGTTGGTTCATTATTCACAGACTGAGCTATGAGCAATACCATTAGCATCACATTCGCTGCGCCTTCAACTGAAATTTGGGTCCTCAGTTCACTGAATCGCTGCACCTTATTCTAGCTTTTCTTTCATGAAAACGGCATGCTCTTCTTACTCGATGATCACGCGCTCCGAGTTCCACTGAATCTCTTCCTCGTGGTGGTTACAGGTGGAAAACAGCAGAGGATTGCGACGGCGGCGGAGCTCGATTCGCGGCGGCGGTCTGTCCCCGTCGGCGATGTCCGCGGCGCGCGGCGCGGCCATGGCGCTACAGTGCCATCCGTTCGCCCCTGTAACATTTAATCATTTTCGACCGTGAGATGTTGATCGGACGGACCTCAGGTACCTGGGGGGACGGTAAATAAAATACCGTCCACCCCTGATCCCGAGTTCACGACGTCCGGCGGCCATGGCCACCCGCCGGGGAGCTTGGAGAGGGCGACGGACGGGAGGAAGAGCTGCGCCGTCCTTGGGAGGAGAGAGCGCGTTCCTAGCCTGCCGGATTTGGCACTAAGCGCCGCGCCAGTAGTGCTGCTCCGCCGCGCCGTGGTGCATCGATCTGCGTCGTGGTGGACGGAGTAGCCGAGGGCTCCCGTGCCCACTCCTCAAGCGCCTGTGCCACCACCTCGGCTTCACCAACCACCACGAGACCAGACTTACTCCGCGTTCTCCATCCACCGTATTGCGTCAGATGTTGGGCTCCGGCGAGTCGGCGACGCGCTGCTCCCGAGAGCTCGCCGCGTGAGGGGCAGCGTGGTTGCTGCGACACCGTACCCGCGCAAGCGCGGGGCCGAGCGGCACTGCCTGCCCGATGAGGAGCGGGTCGGGATGCGCTCTCGTCTTCGCGGTGATGCGCTGCTCCTCCTCGCTTCCCTCGTCCCCTCCCAGCTCTCGTGCCGGCGGCCATGGCCGCTGGACGCCGGCACGCCGGGATCACGGGGTGGACGGTATTTCATTTACCGTCCACCCCGAGATGCCCTGGGAGCCGTCAGATCTGCATCTTGCGGTTGATATTGAAGGCAGGGGAGACCCGATTGGGAGGCTGGTCGTTGCGCGCCATGGCCCGGGACCGCCGCGCGCTGATGTCGCCGAGGGGGATGTGGCTTCCGCGCCGCCGCCGCCGACGTCGCCGGCGGAGAAGGCATTAGCCGCCCCCGCGCTCTGCGCTTCCCCACCGCCGCGTTCCGGCCGTGCGACGTGCGCCCCGTCAATGCGGCATCTACCACCTGCCCGCTCCATGGGCCGGGACGGCCGCGCGCTGATGTCGCTGCCGTGCCGAGGCCCGAGGGGATGGGTCTCCACGCCGCCGCTGACGTCGCCGGCGGAGAAGCCATCCGCCGCCCCCGCGCTCTGCCTTCATCCCGCGTGCGACGTGCGCCCGTCAATCTGCTGGCCTCTCGCCTGCATTGGAAGCTCTCTCTTGCATTGCTCTCTCCTCAATCCTCATCCTCGCAAGTGGATGCCAGCCAGTCATTCGCGCTCATACTGCATCATCCCCTAGAACAAGTACAGTTCGTGTGCAGGTGCAGCTTCAGTTGCTCCACTTCACAAACTGCGATGGCCGGCTTCAGTCACCTCAATTTTTTCACTGAACTGAAAATGAGCAGACTGTTGTGCTTCACTTAGTTGCAGCTCCAGGAGTAAGAACCTCATGCTGTCTGGTACATGTCCCATTTTTCTACCTAGATGGTCATGCTAGTGTCTGAATTGCTCATGAATTACATGTCAGGGGATGGAACCAATTATGCTATTGGTTCAAAACAAATTGGAGAAATTTTGGTCAGGGTTGTTACCATTACTTCCATATGTTCCCATTACTTCCACGGTTCCACCAAGACAGGGCTGAACACAACTCTTCTTCCAAACAATCATTTTGAGTAACTACTGATTCTGTACTGTGTGAGTTTGAGATTTTAGAGGGAACTGAAAATGAATGCTGCCACTGCTTAGCATTGGGATGCTGCATGGCTGGAGATTGTTTATGTAATGTAGTAATGGGCTTCTTCAATCTAGCAGTCCTCTCTGTAGTATGGGGTAAATGGAGAGGAACTTGGTTCTTGAAAATTCCCTGCTCGATATTTTAAAAATAGTTTCGCAAGCGTCAACTCCGACCAGGCAGCTGGAATGCCACTCTGGCTCGTGCCATCGACATGGCATGGTTGTTGTGTGCCTCCACATGACAATGTTTGACGATGTGAGTCAGAAGGCGTGCTCGACCATGGCCCACAAAACATCTCTATCTTTAGCTCTATTGAATAATTGCCTAAGGTTGTTAGCTCAGTCGGTCTGGGCGCAACCGGCGGCACCCGCAGGTGGGGGGTTCGAACCCCCACCGGGGCGGATTTCCTCCGCCTGCGGAAAAAAAACCCCATCGCTGTGCTCTTGATGGCTTGGGCTGTGTAGTCAGCCTGGACCCGGCCCGGTGGGTAACGGTCCCAAGAACGTGGCGCCAGACCCAGTGGGCTGAGTGGTCAGCTTGGTCCCGGCCCGTTGGGTAACGGTCCCAGAAACGTGGCACCAGACCCAAGATCAAGAGCCGGGGTTCGGGGGGTTTCTCGGCCGGGGTCAACTTGGCCTCTTCTTAATATAATGCCGCGGGGGCGGTCTTTCCCCCGCCCGGTCGAGTTTTTTAGCTCTATTGAATAATTCTTGTGCGTGTCCGTCTTCTTCTTGTGCTTGTAGCTATATTTAGATAAGCGCATGACTAATTCTTCTGGTTGTGTGCACATTCAGCTCGACACGGGCTTCAGTCGCACTAGAGCGGGTCTCAATGGCGCCATCTGTGGACTGCTCGTTCATGCCGTGAGTCTAGGAGGCTATTCTAGGCAATTGGTGTGCATAAGAGTATCCTTTATATTCGATCAAATGCACATCGCTCTGCAACAAATAAAAACTTCTAGTCTTCCCCATGTGCGAGGGTGCATGTCCAATCCATGGCTCGATTTTTATCCCTAAGCAGCTCAGTTGTTCCCATAAACTTGGCATTGATCCGGTTAGCGCGTCTCCTGCACACCCCTAGATGAAATGGAAGTTTTTGTCTATCTGTTTGCTTCTGTCGTGATGCACTGGATTCTTGCTCGGACGAGTTTGTAGATTTGTTGTCCACATTCAGCCTGATGATAGCAGATTGGCTGAGCTTGATCGTGCCTGTTCTAAAGGTGGACAACAAGTCTACAACCTTGTTGATGATAATGAAGAACCCAGTGCACCACGACGGAGCCAGCACATTGACACAAAATTTCATTTCATATGGAGTTCGCAAAGAGGGGGTAGAATGATTTCGAATCCATCAGAATGTATGAGCGGTTTAGTGACATCTTCACCAAGTTGTGTATTTGATGGCATCAAGTTTTCACATGCTTCTCGAAAGATCGGCTTCACCATCATCAAGTAAGCATACCTTGAGGTAGGGGTTTCCGTTGAATAATTCTTGAGTGAGGTTATTTTCTTCTTCTTCTTCTTCTTTTGTTCTAGCTATAATAGCCAAGCGCATACTCTTTTTTTTTTTTTTGGTTCAGCTCGAGGTGGCTGTTGAAAAAAAAGGGTTGTCTAGGAGGAAACTCCTTTACGCAAGAAAAGTATGCCACGGTCCAATGCTGTCCACAGTTAAGTGGGCTACCCAACCTCGTCCTGGTGGTGCAGTGCCCACACTGCATCATCCTCGTGCGGTTTCAGATGTTTCGCTTCAGAAGCGCTATGCTTGATCACCTCAATACATGCACTCAGGAGTCAGGACAATGATGATAAAGATGGTCTGTAGTACATGACCAAGGTTTACCACGTTCTCGGTCTTTGCGGGCCTGCGGTTTCAAGGTCTGTTGTAACCGCCAGTTGACAGAGCTGAGCTCTGACCTATCTGAAATTCAGTTCATTGCCAACCAAGAACGGGTGCTGAACAAGGTGCAGAAGGTAGAAAATTGCTTCGTTATGATTATATTTTTAAATTGTAAAATCTTGTCTAGTCGTAAGGGTACCGATAAGATGATTAGTCGTAATTAGTCGTCGATCGGTCCGATTAGTTGAGCCTAGTCGTTCCTAATCATGGTCTTGTCGTTCTGTATATTCTAGGACCGATATAGTACATAGTATATTGTTTAAATCAAAGATCAAGACAATGTTGATGGTCAGATGATCACTAACTTAGTAATTTGTGATTCTATAGCAACTAACAAATTAATTCAATGTCACTAGAAATAAAACATCGAACTATCTGGGAGCTGAGCACAGGGCACATGCAAATACTCATTGATGACATGAATGAAACTTAGGTCCTGTTTGGATCCAAGTGCTAATAGGTGAAAATGCTAAACTTTAGCACTAGATCGAGTGCTAATGGGGTGAGCTAACCTTTAGTCAAGACTCAAAATTTTTAGCATGGGTGTGAGTGCTAATATGTGCTAAATTTTAGCACTCAACTTTAGCTTCTCCAGACAAGCCCTCATATCTAAAATCTAATGGGCCACCAAATTACCAGCCAAAAGGTCAAAACCATCGATGGCCTAATGTTGCCCAGAGCTTGCTGTAAACCATCGGTGGCTGTGTTTCTTTGTTCTTGACTTTCTTTTTTTTTAATATATATATAATCAGTAGGGGCCCAGAGCCCCTCCTGTTGCCTAAAAAAAAAAACTAGTCGTCCCCACGCTAATCAAACAACTAATCATGGTTAGTCGACAATTAGTCGGACGACCAGACTTCTAGTCGAGATAATCGCCTCGGTGCACATGATCGGTGCCGGCAGGCGATAAGAGCGATTAATTGTGACTAATTATGATTAGTCGGATGATTTAAAAACACTCCTCATGAACCAAACAACCGTGTCAGATATAAAGCTTACAGAGATTAATAAGTTGGCACGTTACATTTTCATAGAGCTAGTCAAGATCCATAATCTCTGATCCCTTCTGGTAGGCAATTCTGATTCCGGAGAGCAAATGAGATGTCTCGTGTACTCCAGTTTCTCAATTAAGAAATAAACATCAGTTCTTTTATCAATGTCATTGGCTTCAATTGTCTCTGCTCCTATACTTGGTTTCTCATGTAGCAAGCAATGAGTCATGAGCTATTTAACTAGCATGCTATCTGACCCAGGGTGCTTCTTTGTGCATTTCTTCAGTAACTAGTAGTGGCACATACACTTGCAAGCTGGAATTTTCCATTCTCTGTGGATCCATTTTTATCTGCAATTAATGTCTGAATAAGAGAACACAATGTAGTACAGGCTGGTCTGCACCTTACTTGGACTGCACCTCTTTTCTTCAGCGCATATTTAGATGACTGGTTATAATGCCAAGATTTTCTGCTCTTTGCTATTGATCCAGCACATTTTGCTGTGCTGAGAAAAGCTCATCGTAGTTGTCAGTGCCGCCACAAAGTATATTGCAGTGATATGGCTATCTGCAGGGCACACTACCACATGGACAGTCTGCTGTTTGATCCATGTGTTCCATTTAATTTTTTACTTTCTTTCCTGGAAGTGATTTTGCAAACCTTTGGTCAAATTTGTTACGTATCAGGTAGCATGTTAGTTGCTTTGAAGGACAAATATGTGAGCGAGATGTATGTTCAGTGAAGTTGAGGTCTAGATATGCATCTGACGGATGAATGGTTGGTGATGAATTGAATTTCAAGCTCAATGTGGGCCTAGATATTGCAGATTGATACCAAATTAATTGTAAATTCTGGGTCTAGTATATACTATTGCAGATAAATCATCTTTTTTTTTCGGATCCTTTTCAGTAGTCTCACACTCTCACTGAACCATCAGTCAGTGAGTCAGCCAGTCAGTAAGTGCAGAAGCTGCGTGCACCTTCAGTTGTTCACCGTGACAAATCACAATGTTTGAGTCTTCTGAAACTTGTTGTACTCGACAATGATCAATACGCTGTACGTGTTCACCCTCGCGACAACTGAAAGCTGAGCTGACTGGCCCTGTTGGTTGCCACATTTCGGTTTGGCAGAAACCAATCAACCACATCACCTGCCGTACTGCATCTTCAGCGGACTGACTTGGCTGATCAGAATTAAACAACGTTTCTGGTCACCTCAGAGATGGACAAGGGCAACTTTTCACAAAATTCAGCAAGGACAAGGCGTTCCACACACGGTAGAGATGGATCATGGACCTTGTTCACAACATTGCGATCGTGTTGCTTCCGTGAGTCAATCGGCAGAATCCCTCCATCAGAGCAGAGCGCCTGCTCACCATGGATCATTCTCTTGCTATTTCTAGTCAAGCGTCTCTGTTTCAGTTGTGCGCATGTTCAGGTCGACACGGGCTTCGTAGCTGCGCCATGCGTGGGTTAGCTGTTTATTCATGGCGTGAGTCCAGCAGGGGCTATTTTTTTTTTCATTAGGCAAGGCCACAGAGGGGCCAGCCGGTGCCACCAGAGGCGGCCGGGGAACGCGCCACAGAGGGGCCGCGCCCCAGCGTGCAGGCGCCCGGGCTCGAACCCGGGCACGTTCTGTGTTACTCGTGTTCATGCGTGTGCGTACTTGGATCGTGATGCACAGGGTTTTTTATCACTGACACCGTGAATTATACTGATCACGAAGGTGCCCAGCAACATATTCACGATACCAGTTGATCAAGAACACAAAATTTCATTTCATGATTTTCGCATGAGAGTTCGCAAACAGGGTCAAATTGATTGCCAAGTTCACTAAGGCTATGCTCCCCACTTCCGCGCGCGGTTGTACCCGCGTTCGGAGCCGACACCTACCTGCTGGCTGCTGGTCGCGACGCACCAGCGACGGCAACGGCCCCTCCGCACAACGCAGTCCGGCGGCGCCGCCCAACGTCCGCCAGCTCCACGGCCGCGCCAGGTGCTGCCACCTTCGGGCTTCGGCTTCACCATGCGCACCACGACGCAGATGCACAGGGCGGGCGGCGTGCCCGGCGCGCCGCCGGCCGAGGGGCACTTGTCGAGGCGCGGCACTTGGTGCTGCAGCCGCCGCCGGCGGTAAGCGCTCTCGTCCTTGCGGGCAGGCGCTGCTCTTCCCCGCTCCCTGCCTCCCTCCCAGCTTCCATGACGGCTGGACGCTGGACCGGGGGTGGACGGTATTTCATTTACCGTCCACCCCCGAGGCGCCTGGGACCGTCCGATGCGTAACCCACGGTCGAGATTTGAAACAGGCCAGACTATAGATACGGAGGACGGGATGGGAGGAGACGAACCGTACTGCGGTGCCATGGCCGCGCGCCGCCGCTGAGGCGCTGACATCGACGAAGGAACCGCCGCCGCCGCCCGCCGCCGTGAATCAGCCTCTCACGGCCAGGATCACCGCGACTCTCGAGAATCAAGATCACGAGACGCAAACTCTTTTCACCGTCCCCCCACTTGCGTGGCGTGCCGCCTGCCGAGCTTGGATATGATCATGCCGTCATGGCGACCAAGCAGGCGTCCGCCGCTCGTCGGCAGATGATTCACGGTTGCGCACGCGCGTGCATGAGTTCATGCTGGGCTAGGATGCAAGCAGGCAAGGAGCGGCGGCAGTTGCTGTGCTGCCGGGGCGCGCGGCGTGCGTGGCGTGGCGAGGCACTTCCGAACAACGCGCTGTGCGCCATGGATACATACAAGACGACGGCGGTGGCCGGTGGCTGTGCTCTCGTCGAGTCGTCGCAGAGAGCAGGCGCTGTTTTTCCTGCCTTGGTTCGCCTCCTTCCCAGCTCGCTGCCGGGTGGCCATGGCCGGCGGGCGCCGGAATCGGGCCATCAGGGGTGGACGGTATTTCATTTACCGTCCACCCCCTGGGTGCCTGAGATCCGCCCGATCATTATTTTACGGTCAAAAATGAAGCAAGGCTGAACCATGGCTGCGCGCCGTTGGCATCGCCGACGAGGAAGGCCGCCGCCGCCGCCGCGAATCGATCTCTGCGCCGTGGAACTCATCTATCGGGATCACGCACGAGACGTGGGTACTCTTCGCCGTTAGCCCTTGAGCGCGGCGCGCTGGCCAGGGCGGCAGGGCGCCATGCCATGCCATGACGGCGACGACCGATGACGAGCAGGTGGCTGCCAATCGGCGCGCACCTTCGACATGGCGCAATGCTCTGCCTGCTTGCCTTGTCCCCAGAATACGTGCAGCAGCTGCGTGCATCTTCAGCTGGTTCTTCTGACAAATCACAATGTCTCAGTCTCCTGAAACCTGAGGCCGTTGATGTGTTGCAGAAGAAGGTTGCCACATTACAAGGGTGAAGGGGAAAATTGAGGTCATTGAAGTTTGCCACATTGAGGTTTGGCAGAAACCAATCGGCTGCGCACGAGTGCATGCTGGTCCAGGATCCAAGGAGGCAAGGAGCGGACGACAACTGCTATCTGCTCTACTGCCGGGTGTTCGACTGAATTTTGGGACCGAATTCACTGCAGTTAATCCATAAAAGCATGTCATGCTCTTCTTACTTGATTTTCTCGCTATTGAATCGCAAATTCACAATGTTCATGCATTATATCACTCACGATTAGTGACTCCTATGCTGTTGGTTTAACAGAAATTTTGGTCTCTGGTTTCCAGGGTGGCAAGGCAGCTGCAGTATCCATTTCTTCTTTCCTACTAGGAAAAATGTTCTAAGTTTTCAACCAAAATGACAACGGGAAACTGAATTCTGAACATGAGCTCAGAGCTCGCAATAGAGATGGAATTCTTTTGAAGCAATATAATACATTTGTCAGAGATCTTTTTACAGTTAGCATCTTTCTGCAGAAACTAGAACAACTGTTTAGCTTTAGAAGCATTCTAAAAAGGAAAGGGCAATCCTTTCGAGCTAACATATTTAAAAATAATAGCTAAAATCCACGGTCCATATAGAAATTTTACTAACAAATGCTTCTCTAGGCATTCCAGTCACCTCCTGGAATATTCTTATATGCTTATCCTCATCGTGTAAAGTCATCACATCCTCGTCCTAAAACAAAAATATGAATAATTTAATGTTAGTTTGACACCAGCTTAACAACGAAAGTTGGGTGCTTCAGAAAGATCTTTCAAATTCAGTTGCCGTGCTGCAAGTTAACTGATTTTGGACCTTATAATTCACTGTAACTATCATAAGAAATGTCACCCTCTTCTTATTTGATTTTTATGCTATTTAGTCACACTGTTCGAATGCATTGTAGAATTCACAACAAATGACTACCATGCTGTTGGTAGACTTTAATAGAAATTCTGATATTTGTTTCATTATATATATTCACCCAGCTTCGTAACTTTGCGTATTATTTTTGTGTGTGTTGTCTGAGTACATCAAATGCAGGCCATCCCCAGCAACCATCGACGGTGTTCAGTTAATAATCTTAGGCTATGAGAGTTGAGATTTTAGTGGAAACTGAAAATAGATGCTAAGCTAGGAAGCCATCCTGAGTACAATATATTGGTGATTGGGTTGATCCACGAGAATTGCTTGAAGTGTTCGGCGTCTCCATGCATTGAGATCATGTTAGTCTCTCTAGCATTGGAATTGGAACATGGATCGGGTATTTGAGGGTTACCCTGATGCATGTACATCCAGTCGGGAAGGTTTCTTCACTTTTTGTTTTTCGGCTTTTCAGGGAATTCTCACTAGGGGCTTGACCTCCCTGTTTCATCAAAAAAGTTCCATCAGAATTCTATAAGTTGTGTTTCACTTTCTTGTATATGTAGGGTGAATGTCTTCCATTGGATTTGAGGGTCACGTGTCGCTGGACAGCTTTTCTCCGCATCCTTGCTCCTCCTAGCTCACCTTCTGCCGATGCGTTGGAGGGAAGTAGCATTGAGGAAAACAATTCCTTCAGAAAAATATGTAAAATCATGCCTTGTTGGATCGCCTGTGTCACGGACTCCTTTGTCGGCCGTGTTTACCGGCGCCGTCCACGTCCAGCAACCCGTCAACAACAAGATTAGGAATAGTTTGTTTCCTTTTAAATAGATATCAGTTTGAGTTAGTTAAGGAGAGTTGAGATTTGTAAGGCACCTAGTCTATATTGAGTTGAACTTGGATGGTGTAAACAATCTATCGAGGAATAGAGTCTGTTTCTCGGTCGCCCTAGCGCACCTTGCCGCTGGCGACAAGAACAGTCCTCGTCGAGGTTCCGGATATCCTATACGTTCTTCTTCCCAAGCCTCTCTCTTGCTTGTTTCTCCATTACACACTCCACCTCCCAGGCCACGCCATACCAGCCTGGGAGCATGTTTGCTCCGTAGCAGTGGCGGAGCTAGAAATGAATCGAAGGGGGGGCTATTTTTCCCTGACTAAGAACCAAGGATGAAGAAGTCTGTTCCTGGTAGGTGGCGCTAGGGATTGGATCAACCACAAACTGATTGAGATTGATGGGTTGCGGCAGCCAGAGTCCGATTCATCTCCCAACCGGCTGCAGACGCCGGCGACCGGCAGACGATGGAGACCGTAGACCGGGGGGCAGGGGATGACGAGGCGACAAGGCATGAGCGGCGATGCGCCAGTCACCTCGGCGCTGCGTGCCGTCTGCAATTTCTAGCATGGCTGCCAGTCTGGGTGATTGGGTGTACACAAGATGGCCCTTGAAAACTTCAATTTTGCATATATCTATGTATATACCTATGTGATTTTATTTTGATCTAGGGGGGCAATGGCCCTCTTTTGCCGACATGTAGCTCCGCCACTGCTCCGTAGTATGTGATGATCATATCGTCAATGGCACTGCTTCCCTATGGAGGGAGAATCTGTTGGCGTTGCTCATGGGCAGTAGGTGGCTGGTTTCCCGCAACCGCGACGGCTGCTGCAGTTGCGTTTGTGGATGGACTTGAAATCTTGCGACACCAAGTCGATATCAATAGTGGCTGCTGGTGCCGACGCCGCATGTATGGACGCAGGCCGGCATTCCCTCACGTTCTCCATCCACCACCGCGACACATAGTCATTGAAGTTCCCGGAATGCGGATCGAGGAACTGGGAATGAGGAGCAGCACTTTGCTAGCTAACTTGTTTACAAACTGCGCTAATTGCATGGTAATTCTATTTTTCAAGAAGTGCTAAGCACTACTCAGCTAGGTACCAGCTGAATTGGTCATACCAAACTGATGATCGAATGCTACACTTCTGCACTCCTGCCACTTGTTAGATTGTTAGATGTTGGCACTTCTGCACTCTAATCTTGGCAAGTAGTGAAATCTAAGATTGTTAGATGTTGCTAGAAAAATTTACCATCCAATTGGATGAATAACAGTATAACACAGTTACTCAAACTCGACGCTACAATCGATCATCAGCGAAATAATAACACAATTAATCTCGGTATAACATAATCCTACAGCACAGATTCTCTGCTCCTGCGTCCTGCCGCTACAGAGTGTCAGACGATGAGCTCCCGCAGCGCACGCCTTGACACCTCGACGTCGCGGCGAGTGAGGAAAGGGTGCCCGAGCAGCTGCGGCACCGTGGCGCGCCGCGTCGCTTCCCTCTGCAGGCACGCGGCCACGAACCCGCGCAGAGGCTCGGGCTCGCCGTGGGATATCGCCAGCTCCAGCTCCGCAGCAGAGGCCTTCTCGACATCCGGCACGAAGACGAAGCATGTAATGCCCCGTGGCCGCAACCGAATCACAACGTGAGAAATCACAAAAGGGAGTGCAGATTCGGACGGGGACGGGCGGAGGACCCTGTCGCCCGATGAACTCGGAGTTCGATTTCAGATTCAGAAGTAGTCTCCCTTTCTTACACGGCACGGGGTGATAACCCTTCCTTGCCGACCCTGACCCGTAGGCCCCACACACGCAAGACACACGCTCACGCCTACTGAACACGGCTTCTCTGTGTACGCCTTCAAGCCCCCTTTGTCACCGGCACTTGGGGCATTACATCTCCCCCCGCTGGAGAACTGGCTTGACCCCAAGCCGGTGCAGCCGGGAAGCGCGCCTTGACAACATTGTAGTCTTCCCAAGTAGCAGAAGCTGCAGGTAGTCGAGTCCATTTGATCAACACTTGTGGAATTGCTGCATTGCCTTTCTTCACCAGTCGGCGCTCCAATACCTGCTCAGGTTCTAATTCAACAGAATGTAAATCCACAGAAGAAGGAAGAGTAGAGTATACCGGTGTGAAATCTGGACAAAAAGGTTTAAGTTGCGACACATGGAAGGTAGGGTGGATGAGACTGTCAGGTGGAAGTGCTAGCTTGTAAGCTGCCGCGCCTACTCGCTCCAGAACCTCGAAGGGGCCGTAGTACTTCAGTGCCAACTTTGGGAATGGACGACTGGCAACTGAGGTCTGAACATACGGTTGCAACTTCAGCAAAACTTGGTCGCCCACCGAAAACTCCACATCTGTGCGTTTGCGATCTGCATTTTGCTTCATGCGAAGTTGAGCACGCGCCAGTTGGTCGCGCAGTAACCCACACTGCAACTGACGATCAATAACAAACTCTGCAATGGAGGCCAGAGGTTTGACAGTAGCATCCAACATAGCCCCCACCATAGGATCATACCCATAAAGGGCTCGGAATGGAGAACAGCCCAGAGAGGAGTGGAAAGTCGTATTGTACCAGAATTCGGCTTGAGGTAACCATGCCTTCCATTGCCTAGGAGATTGACTGACTACACACCGAAGGTACATCTCCAAACATTGATTGACTCGTTCCGTTTGACCGTCTGTTTGAGGATGATACGCTGTACTATACTTAAGTTGAACACCTTCCATCTTGAATAACTCTGTCCAAACTGTACTAGTGAACACCTTGTCACGGTCTGAGATCATAAATTGCGGCATACCGTGTAACTTGATCACGTGATCATACAGTACCTTGGCAACTGAAAGGGCAGTATACGGATGTTTAAGAGCGAGAAAGTGGGCATACTTTGTGAATCGATCCACCACCACCAGAATTACACTGTAACCATCGACCTTTGGCAAACCTTCCACAAAATCCAATGAAATGTCCCTCCAGACTCCTTCAGGAATAGGAAGAGGTTGTAATAGACCCGCTGGATGAGTGTGAGTATGCTTGGCTTGTTGACAAACACCACATTGTTGCACAAAATTGACCACATCTCGCTTCAGCCCTTTCCAAGCAAACATATTGCTGACCCTATGGAAGGTGGCTTTCTGTCCCGAATGTCCCCCCACAGGACTTGCATGCATAGCAGCTATGATCCTGGTCTGAACAGCTGAGTTGTGCCCTACCCAAATCTTGCCATGTTGCCTAATGATCCCATGATCCAAGGAAAATCCATGAATATCAGGACTGACCAAGGTCAAACGAGCTAATAAATCTTGTGCTTCCTTGTCAGTAACATAAGAATTGGTTACTTCTTGTATCCATTGTGGCTGAACAGAAGACATGGCCTGTATGGCCATCAAATGACCCACCCTAGAAAGTGCATCCGCGGCTGAATTGTCCTTGCCTTTGCGGTACAACACCTTGAATTGTAGCCCCATAAGACGTGTCATCGCCTTTCTTTGCAACTCAGAATGTAGATTCTGCTCAGTCAAATAAGCTAAACTTTGATGATCTGTTCTAATGATGAATTCTTGCCGTTGTAAGTATTGCCTCCACTTCTCTACTGCCATGATCAGTGCAAGGAACTCCTTTTCATAGATGGATTTATGCTTGTGTGAGTCACCAAGAGCCTTACTCAAGAAAGCAATTGGTCTTTCTTTTTGCATAAGTACGGCACCAATTCCAATGTCTGATGCATCTGTTTCTACCACAAAAATCTCCTTAAAATCAGGCAGGGCTAAGACCGGGGCACTAACCATAGCTTGTTTCAGTTGTTCAAAAGCAACCTGGGCAGCAGGAGACCACTGAAACTATTTGTGCTTCAACAACTGAGTTAATGGTTTAGCAATGCAACCATAATCCTTAACAAATCGTCTGTAATACCCAGTTAATCCCAGAAATGCTCGCACATCAGTGACAGTTTTTGGAACAGGCCATTGCAGCATGGCTTCTATTTTGTCACTAGCAGTAGCAACTCCTCTCCCTGAAATCACATGTCCCAGATATTCCACTTGTCCTTGAGCAAAAGAACATTTGCTTTTCTTCAAGTAAAGTTGGTTGGTTTTCAAAGTCTCTAGCACCTGCTCCAGGTGAGCCAAGTGGCTATCCAAGTCTGGGCTGTATATCAATATATCATCTAGGAATACCATTACAAATCTTCTCAGGAAAGGGGCCAGCACGTCATTCATGATGCACTGAAAGGTTGCTGGGGCATTGGTCAAACCAAATGGCATGACTTTGAACTGATAATGACCATGATGGGTTTTGAAAGCTGTCTTATATTCATCTCCTGGTTTCATTCTAACTTGGTGATAACCAGATTTCATGTCCAACTTGGTGAAGTAGTAGCTGCCAGCCAACTCCTCTATGATTTCTTCAATAAGAGGCATAGGAAATCTATTCTTAATGGTCATGTCATTCAACCGTCTGTAATCCACACAAAACCTCCAACTCCCATCTTTCTTCTGAATCAATAGTACAGGAGATGCAAAAGGGCTGGTACTCGGGATTATCAACCCAGCATCCAATATTTCTCTCACCTGTCTCTCAATCTCATCCTTGTGCAAAGGAGAGTACCTGTATGGCCGAGCATTAACTGGAATAGCCATGGGAAGCAATGGTATAGTGTGATCATGAGCTCTCTCAGGAGGTAACTTCTTGGGGTCCTGAAATATCTCCTGATATCTATCCAACAACTTTTCCACCTGGTGACAAACATCTGAATGGATAGGTTGAACCTCAGGAACTAGCATCACCATAGCCCAAACATCATTGCCCTTCCACCACTTAAACAATTTATCAGCAGGTAATTGTGAAATCTCAGAATCTTGTCGTTTAATGCCCTGCAACCTAATATCATGACCTCCTTGTGTGAACTGAATGAGTTTGTTCTCCCAATCACAAGTCATAGGACTGTTTTTCTGTAACCAATCAATGCCCAATATAGCATCAAAATCACCTATGTCCAGCACTTTCATATCAGTATGTAAAGTGAAACCATCACACCACCAAGAAAGCTGTGGAACCCAGTGATCTGAAATCAGCACCTGGCCATTAGCTAATTTTACTGAAGTAGGAACTGTTGGAATAGGTGTAATCCCAACTTGCTGCAAGAATTGGGAGCTGACAAAACTGTGTGTACTCCCACTGTCCACCAAAGCAAGCATGACTTTGTTTTTCACCAGAGCTCTAAGTTTCAGTGTCTGCCCTTGATCTGTCCCAGCTAAAGCATTTAGGGATAACTGCCCAAATTCACTGGTGAGAGAATCTTCTAACTCCAGCTGGGCAACCACTTCCTCAGAGAGGGGCATATCTAGATCATTCACCACAAGTGCATTGACTTGAGCTTTGGGCCTTTGGGCGCAAGTAGCAGCATGTGCAGGATCATATTTCTCTCCACAATAATAACAGAGATTGTTGGATTTTCTGTAATTCAGCAGTACTCTTTCCTTAGACATGGATGGGGTAGGAACATTGGTCTTAGACTCTTGTCTAGGTGACCAAGAATGTTGCCTGGTAGGAATAGAAGATTTCTGAAGTCTAGTCTTGCCCTTTTCCAGAACTTGCTGTTGCACTTTAGCCAACAAAATTGCTCTATCCATGGTCTGAGGAAGTTGTGACTGGACCACAGCTCCAATTTCATACTTGAGGCCTTTAACAAATTGAGACACAAAGAACAAATCATCAAACCCTTCATTGTGCATGCAGATTTCATACTGCAAGTTTTCAAAATCAGCAGCATACTGCTCTACAGTGGTTGTCTGAGTCAGCTCAAGCAGTTCCCCCATAGCATCCCTGTAATCAGCAGCCCCAAACTTTTCCTCCACCGCAGAAATAAAAGATGCCCAATCAGTGAGACCATACTTCCTCTTAAACAGTTGCAACCATTTCCCAGCATTGTCATCCATATGGAGAGAAGCAAAAGTGGCTTGCATCGCAGGCGGAAAATTGTACAACTGAAAGTAATCTTGACACTTGGAACGCCACACCCGTGGGTTGGAACCAGTGAAACGTGGGAAACTTATCTTAGGGAGAGCGTACTTGAGACGATGTGGCGCATCAGCACTATCACGATGACCACCTCTATCCTGGCGCTGGGGAAGGGCAGTATGAGATGTACCTTGGGGACCGTGATGAAACGGGTTGTCTGTGGAAGCTTCAGAGGCCGTGGGGCTTGGTGGCTCGCCGACGGGCGGCCTTGTGGAGTTCAGCGTCAATCGAGCCACTGCTTGTCCCGTAATCTCGACTTGTTGTGCCAACACATGTTGATCCTTCATCATCTGTTCGACCACCTTGGTTGTCATATCGTACTGCGCTTCTAACTTGATTTGAGTGCCGAGGATGTCGTCGACCCTGGCGAACAGCAGATCGAAGTTATTTGCGACCTGATCCCAGCGTTCCTGCGCCCGCAGCGCCGATTGCTCCATCGCCGAAAGCACGAACTGAGTCTGAACCGAAGGCTTGGGGGGCGCCGTGGTGACCACACCGGAAGCAAAGCGAGCGCAACTCAAATTGATGTTACCCCGAGGGGCTCGAGAGCGTCACTAAGCCGACGGGATGCAGTAGTCACACGCCGGAACCCACGAACCGCGCCGAGGAGTTTGACGCAGCGCCGCAGATCTAGACCCAATTCACGAAAGCGCTCTCTGCGAGAGCCCCCAATTCCCCAAACTAGAACCCTAAGCGGCGAAATCAACTGTGGGCGACGGCGCAGGAGCAGCTAACCGTCGCTTGGCAGTGGACGCCGAGATCGGAAGAGAAAACTCGGCGGAGCGGATCGGACTCAAATCGAAGGAAGAACCGATCGGGGAAACGGGATAAACACAGGCGAATTGAGCGGTAGTGTGGCGAGGATAACCTGAATCTGATACCAATTGTAATGCCCCGTGGCCGCAACCGAATCACGACGTGAGAAATCACAAAAGGGAGTGCAGATTCGGACGGGGACGGGCGGAGGACCCTGTCGCCCGAGGAACTCGGAGTTCGATTTCAGATTCAGAAGTAGTCTCCCTTTCTTACACGGCACGGGGTGATAACCCTTCCTTGCCGACCCTGACCCGTAGGCCCCACGCACGCAAGACACACGCTCACGCCTACTGAACACGGCTTCTCTTTGTACGCCTTCAAGCCCCCTTTGTCACCGGCACTTGAGGCATTACAAAGCGGCCCAAGAACAGCTCCAGCCTCCAGGACGGTGACCCCGACGCCCCAGACATCGGCGGCCATGGGGCCGTGCGGCCCGGCGACGGCTTTCGGCGCTAACCGCTCGGGACTGCTGAAGTAGGCACGAGTGCCGGCGGTGAGGGGACCTGGAGGCGCTCGCCGGGCTTGAAAGGTCGCGATTTGATGCAGGCCAGACCGCCAGAAACGAACCGTACTGCCGCGCCATGTCCGCGCGCCGCCGCCGAGGCGCCGACATCGCCGAAGGAACAACCGGCCGGCCACCGCCGCGGCCTCCGCCCACCGTGAACCAAGCTATCACGGCCGGGACCACGAAACTCCTGAGAATCAAGATCACGAGAGCAGGTTCTGTTCACCGTGCCCCCTCTTGCGCGGTGTGCCGGCCACTGGAAGCTAGGATCATGCTGCCGGCGCGGCGACCCGGCCGGCGTCCGCCACCCGGCTGCAGATGGTTCAGGCTGCGCACGCGTGTTCATGAGCTCATTCTGGGCCAGGATGCAAGCAGGCAAGGACCAGCGGCAGTTGCTGTGCTGCCGGCCGGGGCGCGCGGCGTGCGTGGCGAGGCACTCCGCTTCGAACAGCATGCCAGCGGCCAACCATCCGCCCGCCCGTCGTCGTCACCACCTACCTTCGATTTCATCCACCACGACTCCACGAAGCATCGGAGAACACGCCGCGGTCGCCGGCGCGCCTGGTGCACAGCCGAGAGCGGCTTCCCACGCCGCGGCGCGCGGCGGAGCAGCATTAGCGGCACGCCGTGTCTCGTGCGGTGGCGCCGCCGGTTGCGTCAGAGGAGGCGTTCCAGGGTTCCCTTCGGTCAAGCAGGGTGCGCCGCGTCTTCCTAGCTTCGCGCCGCCAACTCCCGGTTCGCCGGCGGGCGGCGTTTGGCCGCCATGGACCGCTGCCAGGGGTGGTCGTTATTTCGCCTACCGGACCGGTTGGGTGGACGGTATTCCATTTACCGTCCACCCCTGGGGTGCCTGGTAGCCGTTAGATTCATATTCCACGGTCTTGATTGAGAAATGGGGCTAACACGCGCAGTGACAAGAACACAAGCGCGCCTGTCTCGGACCCTCCGCCATGTCGTCCGCGCTGCTTCGCCGATCTCGCCGCCGCCGCTCTCCGGCGAGTCCCCGATCTTGGATGCGCCTGTGTTCGTTTGAATGGGCCCGCGTGAGTTTCGTCTCCCTTTTGCGGCTCCAAGCTGATGTCTTTCTTCTCTGACGGTTTGGACCTACTGAAATCGTCTGTTTCTCCGTCCATGGCGAATCCATCAGATGTCGGACGCGCCTTCCTTGCGCGAAAGAGATGGAGATGCATCTGCTCTCAACAACTGAGAATTCGTGTCGCGTCCTAATTCTTTATGTCTGTGCGTCATTGTCAGTTGGTGCGTCAGGAACGTACCCTAGGCATTCTTCAGTATAGGATGCACAGAAATGTGGTTGAGTAAGCTTATTGTTTGCTTCATAATTCCCGCAAGTATGCGACTTATTCAGTACACGATGAAGAATCTTCATGTATCAACTATCAAGAGAGTGATAAATTATTTCCTGAAAAGAAATTATCTGTGCGTTTGTCATCTGATGAGCTGAGATTCTGGAGGAAACTGAAAGCAGACTTGCCAATGGACAACAGCAGATTGCTCTTAAGATTTGCTCTCTTTTTTTCCTCCTGGAAAACGAGCTGCAACATCCCCAACAGTGAACCTGATGGGTCCAATGGAATCGATCTACCATTTCAGCATCTATATAACTATTCTGAACTTCTGATTGGGCTATTCTCTTCTCTTCTGCACTTTTCTCAAGGAAAGGAAGAAATGTTCAGCCTTTCTGCATGTCTGAACTCTGAACTGTCAAATTGGGCTGCCAGGAGTATTCAAACTTTCCTGAGTCTCATTGTAGCTGCCATACAAGTACGGCTTGCATTGTTAGTGTGTTCGAGCTCCACAACTGTATAGCTACCATAGTAGTTGAAGGCACTGGGAACAGCCTGCTCTCTTGAGTTATGCTATTCAGCCTCACACTTTTTGTACTTCTGATCCATTTAGTCCTTTGTTAACTGAATTTGTTCGTCCTCTTCTTACTTTTATTATGCGAAAAAATGTCATTGACTTTTTGCTCACTCAATCATGACAGTGAACCACATCATTCATGTAATTACTCTCTTCTCATGATGATGCCTTGTATTCTGTTTATTCAACTGAACTTTTGTTGTTTCTGGATTTAAATGTATGTATTTTGTGTGCCACCGAATCCCCGACGCCGAGTCGCCGGCTGCGGCTACTGGGTGGGCCTCTGTTTGTACGTTGGTGATGGTGAGAGAAGAGCGTATGTTTGCTAGCCGTTCTTCAGAATAGGATGTCAGTAAGCTGTTTTTTTGCCTCATAACTTCGTTGTGAATTGACAGGCGCCACGAAAACTCTGATCCTTCTGGCTAAAACAACAGTTTCAGAACGTAGTACAGTCTGTTCATGTGGAAAGACGCTTTCTGCTGAATCAGAGTCCAATTGTAGCTGCCATAAACTTATGGCTTTGCATTGCTAGTATGTGCTAGAGGCTAGAGCTACACAGCAACATAGCATAGTTCCATTCTTCGTGCTGTTAGTTGATGGCACTGGTCACCACTCACTCCCCATTTTCAGTTATGTTAGAGTATTGATGTCTGTCCGTACACTGAGTATTGATGAAGTGTGCAAGCTGTGTTTTTGCTCATGCAGTTTTTTATGATCATTCCAAAAGATAGCATTGCTCATTCCTTGCTCCATTTTTATCATGCAAAACCGTGCATGAGACTTCCATCTTGCATGGCTCCACATACCAGCAAACTTTTTGTACGGCTTGTTCAACAGAAATTTAGCTCTCAGCTACAGCATACTTTCTGTACTGCTTGTTCAACTGAAATTTAGCCCTCGGCCAACTAAATCTCTCCACTCGCTTCTTGGTTTTATTTAGTGAAAAAACGCATGCTCTTCTCATCCAGTTTCCATGATAGTGGACTACATTATTCATGTACTCAATCACTCACGATGATGCCAACTATTCTGTGTTAACTGATCTTCTGGTCTTTGCCTGGATTCAAACCCCACCTCATGTGCTTCCTTCTAAACAAGAACATGCGTAGTCACAACTCTGCCCCCAATCAATCATGTTGAGCTACTATTTTGCCTACACCTAGAACAAAATTATGTTATTCATATGAATTGAGATTTTAGAGGCAACTGATAATATATGCTGCTAATGCTCCTTCTTGGCTAATCATGTTGTTGAACATTATTTGCATCATGTAGCAATAAGGGTATTCAATCATCAAAAGTCATCAATGTCCACTCATCACTATACTTCATTACACTTAAACCAGGAAAATTTTCATATATACAAGTGACCGATCATTCCTCTTAGTATAGTTAAATCAGAAAGATGGGTATTCAATCGTCAAAAGTCATCAATGTCCACTCATCACGATATTTCAGTACATTTGAACCAAGCTAGTATCAACGTCTGTTCCCGATTAGATCGGAAAAATGGATCTCGCTAAGATGGTTAGCAAGACTATTGGCATCGATAGCGGGAGCCGACGCCGACGCCTCCGACTCTTTGGAGTTGGCAAGGTGGCTGCTAAAGCCTCCGACTCTCTGGAGTTGATGGTCGCCATCGAGTTCACCAAGGGAATTATGGTGCTAGCGTGCCAGCGCCAGTTGTCATTGTTTTACCTGAAGCCTTCCAGTTGAATTTTGCAATATGTTGTGGGTTTTTTTTTTCTAAGGAGGCAGACTCTATATTTTAGGATGAGCATCCTTACCTGTTGAAATTTGCAATAAGCCTTCCTGTTGAAATTTGCAATATGTTGTGGTTCTTTTTCTAACGAGGCAGACTCTTTATTTTAAGATGAGCATCCTTAGGCTAGTCTCAGTGGGGGTTTCATGACATTAAATACTATCATTTTTGCTAATATGACAAGAAGAGAGAATGATGGAATTTTATGGGATGTGAGAGTTTCATCACCACAAAACTCATCTGGCATAGTTACCTATGTTGTGGTGTTTTTTTCTAACGAGGCAGACTCTTTATTTTAGGATGAGCATTCTATTGTGAAATTTAATCATGCTGATGAGCACTATGTTAAATTTAATCATTGAATTAAGGTTGTGGAGTTTAAACATTGAATTAATAACCATCTGCTAACGGTTAAAGTTTGAAAACCGTGTGCGGTCAGTATAGGAGGCGCGAGTTGCTACAGGGCGAGTTTTTTTTAAAAAAAAGAAAACATCTGCACAACATCCGTCAGTCACAAGACGGTGAATTGCAGAGATCAGAAGGATATCTATCAAAATTTTGCAGGGAAGGCCCAGTTCAGTTGCTGCGATCAATTTACAGCAATCAAATCAACGAACATACAAAACGATAGCCCCTTCGGGCAACTGCAATGGCGGCCTACCCGCTGCCTTGATTTACGCTACCATGGACGAACAGTGACACTACCGAACACACCAGTGGAAGCTTCCATTAGAAAAGCGAGTTGTACGTCAGGAAGGTGCACGTGATGGACGCTGCGCAGATCACAAGGGAAGGCAGCAAGGTGATGTTTAGGAGCTTCCCCACGCCCAGGTACCCTGCAGCGGTGATGGTGCAGTCGGCGACCACCCTCGCCAGGGTCCCAGCCTCCGTTGAGAGGAGCCCACCGTTGTATGTGCCACGGGAGAGGCGTGACGACATCACGCTTGATAGGAGTGAGAGGTTCACACCTGCATTTGCCCAATAAGATTGGAGGTTATGATCCATTCGTAGGAGAAAAATACTATGAAGCGGCATACATTTCAGAGGAGGCTGGATCTACTTACCTTCAAGAACTTCAGCAGAAACAAACGTGATGAGTGCTGAGGCAACGTACTGGACGGCAGAGTATGTGCTCGTAACTTTGAAACTGAAAATAATGCCCACTAGCAATGTAATTTGAGATACCATCAGGAGTTGCCTGTAAAAAACACCAACCAATATGGTAAGGCACAGTTGCAGGTTTCCCCCAAAAATACAAAAATTGTCCCTCAGTCATGGACTTGCGATAATACCCAATAAAAATAAATGGAAAAGGCATAAGCAGTGTCATCACTTGAGCATGGAAAATTCACAAACCTGTCCTCAAACATATTGCTGATGTATGTTCCAACAACGGCATTAACAGGAAGGACTGTTAACCCGAGGATTGCTAGAAATATTGCCACTGCGCTTGTGTTCCAACTGAAATAGTGATTAGTGATAACACTGGACTCTGAAAGTAAAATTTCCATCGCATATTTGAGCATGAAGTATATCAACAATTGAACCTGCATGAGCAAAGTACAATTGAGTCAAGATGTCCAAAAGTAGAAGAAAATAATAATAATAATACAGTAAAATAATACAGTGCTTAACCTAAAGCACAAATTGGTTAAGGCAGAATATTCAGAGGTTCTCTACAGTGCAGGAACTAGTAATTTTTATCGAAACATATATAACCTATTTCCGATCCATCAATGCAATCTGTGGGTTCGAACAAATTCTCAGAAAAACGGTACAAAAATAAATCAAGACAAAAATTGTCGATCAGCGTAATGGCATCCTAATACCTTTACTGATGGAGTAAGCAATCTGTATGCCGAGCCAATTGATGTTGCAGGCTTGCGAGAATCTTCTGCAGCTTCTTCGCTATCATCAATTTCTTCATCTTCATCTTCATTTTGTTTATTTTCAGAGTCTGTGAGCAGCGGTTGTGCAAGTCCATTTTCCAGTTGCCCAATGTCCACCCTTTGTCCTGCCGCCATGACAGACATTCAATCAAATTAAATCAAGAGCAGGAGTCAGAAAACTTTCAAAATTAATCAGAGAACTCAAGTTGAAGTCAGGGATGCAAGTTGCACTTGTTTTTCGGTCATCGGCTCAACCAAAAACTTGCTAAAATGGACTAAAAGTCTAAAATGGCATGCCACATAATTAATTTAGGGAGAGAAAATGAGAAATGCACCATTGGATATCCACTTTGCATCATTAGCTGCACAAGCCAAAGTAACCAAAGACATTAGATTTTCTTGACTTACCAGTAGCAGGATTCTGTGTGGCATCATTCACCTCAGTAGCACGGTTCGGTTCCTTGAATGAGATAGATAGCCAGACTAAGTACAACAGCCATGCAACTGCCATCACCCAACCAGGTAGGGTTGCTTGATTAAAGGTAATCATGTAGATCTTAAATTTCCACTGAAGTAGACCAGCTAGTGCTGGCCCACAGGCCATGCCAAGTGCACTTGCACTAACAAATCCTGCCGAAGCTTGCATGCGTATCCTTGCAGGGACACAATCACTAATATACCGGCGATTTACAGCTCTTGCAGAACCCATCCTATGTCAAAATAATTATATTTCATTAAAACATGTGCACACAAAAACTATGCAGAGATGATAATTAACTGCCACGTGGAATATTTAGTACAAAATTCTCTGTGTATAAGAACAAAAGATCACAGGAAATCAGATTACACCTAAAACTTCTTCACGCTTAGCAGAAAAAACTAAAGATATTGATATCCACAATTGCACCCTAACATTTCTGATCAGCACTGTTCTGAAAAGGGACACTTGCTACAAAGAACTTAGTTCTGAAAATGAAAGGACACAGGCTACTGAAGAGTGAATAAATAATTTTGCTGTTGTTTGATCTTCCACTAGAATATAGAACTGAACTAAAAAAATTGAAAACAATGTTATAGCTGAAGAATCAAGTGCTCACTTGTGAAACAGTACTTCTACACAAGGACACTTACCCACAGAGTAGACGGCCGATAATAAGGACTGTAAGGGACTTCATATCATATGCTATTGCATAACATACATTCCCCAAGAAAAGAACAATACTGCTGAAAATAAGTGGTTTGAAATATGACTTGTTGGACCATGCGCTGAAATAAACCGAGGAAAATATTTGTGCAACAGCCATTGAACCAATAACAACACCACAAACAGTGGAAGCAGCCCCAAGGCTAACTGAGTAGTCATCTGCAGTTGGAACAATGATGTATGTGTTGACCATGTAAAGGAATGTGTTCACCAGGTTCAACATAAGGGACATGAAATGGTATTTTTGATCTTCTATTTCTTCCTCCCCTGCAGTGCTAGGAGACTCCTCATGCGCAATCAGGGCATGTTGTCCCAAAAATCGAAGAAAGTTTGTTGAGCGTGTTAACTTATCCACGGATGAATTTATCATATCAATGATTGGGTCCTGCAGGAAAACAAAAACAGACTGGTCAGCAGCAGGTCTAAGTGTAACCACTATTCTACTGGATGAGTATGAAATTGTTCATAAGTGGCATGACTTAAGTGGTCAAGATGAGAAATAAACCTTAAGAGCAGAAGATGGCTGATCATAAATTGACAAATAACTTCCTTGACGCTCCTGTAGTTCAGCAAGGTTACGTGACAAGGCTCCTACAACAGCTCCTACACCCTGGTTGCATAAAACATGTAAGGCGCTTGCATAAAACATGCAAGGTATACTGATGCATGTTCTAGTCTAGGGAATATTGCGAATGATTGGGAAGGCAGGCCATAGTTGCAAATAGTAAAATTTATACAACAGACCCTTCCAATCCCAAGCAAGTTGAAGTGGGTTCGAGATGAAATCCAATAACAGGCACTTGCATAGAACATGCACAACAACAGGTTTTAATGATGAAAGACAAATCCAGAGCCAGTGCATTACCACATGCTTGAAGACCTGCTGTAGCTGAGAGTAGGGGTGATTTGATCTACTAGTCACATAGTAATCGGTGAATCTGTAACCAAACCGTTTATCGAACTTCTTCAAGATTTTCCGAATTCCAGTTGCATTAAGATCAACGAACTTGAGAAGTTTGATGAGATCCAGACCAACTTCCCTATAAGCTTCTCGCAACTCAGCAATGCCAGATATATCAGGTTGCTCTTGTAGTATTGCCCGTTGCTTTCCTAACTTCTCTATCCTGCTTGCCAGCATTCCTTGTTGTTCCAACAGAAACAGGACAATCTTCTCGATCTGAATAAACAGAAAATAAGAGATTAATACACTGATCCCAGTAGGAACAATTGTATTGTATACACACATCAATATCAATCCAAAGACGATGCCATCAAACAATATGATAGTTCACTTAAATTACATGATGTAGGTACCAAAAGCAACAATCCATAAAAGTACATAATAAAATGTTTCTGAACAAATCATCGACTCATTTGCATAAACCACATGGCCTTGCTTAACATGCAAGTGCATGCAGAGGTCAGATATGGATAATGCATGCTCACCATGTTGATGCTACACTCAGCAAACTAAATATCCAAAGAGAAGCTTAAGTCAGATATGGATAATAACGCATGCAGAGGTCAGATATGGATAATGCATGCTCACCATGTTGATACTACAGTCAGCAAGTTAACATGCATGCAGAAGTCAGATATGGATAATGCATGCTCACGATGTTGATACTACAGTCAGCAATTTAAGTATCCACAGAGAAGCTTAAGTCTGCAAGTTAAAGCAGATCAGGTAGAATGAACTGATGAGTCGTCACACATTTCTATTTCTTAGCATTACCTGATCATCAAGCATCTTCGAGAAATCTTTGAGAACTCGGCGACGATCTTTCTCACCCTGTTGGAGCTGCTGGCCATACTGTTTAACTTTCTTCTTCATCAACTTGTAATTTATATAATATCTGAAGACATCGACATAAAGGAGACAACGGTCAAGCATGGTAACTAAGATTGTTGGTCTGAAAACTTCTACACCAAGGAGCCTACTAAACGGATATGAAGGGTCCAAAATTATAAGGCAGCACAGCCATGAAAGTAACTAAAGGCAATCAAAGGTTCGATAATGTCAATTTTCTTGCCAATATCTAGTTTGCTAAGTAACAATATAATCCAGATATATATCCTCAGAAGCAGCGAATATAAACTATTTTTTCTCAAAGAAAAGAAAAGGTAAACCACTGATTGAAGAGGAACTTGACGGCATTCAGATCACTCATAACTCTATACTAATATATATAGGGTCACAATTGAGAGAAAAAAATATAAATAGTACCCTTTCCATTCTGGAATTTGATCGGCCATCAATTTCTTCCCAAAGTTAACCATCTTGACTTTGATAACTTAATCTGCCAACAAAAGTAGTGCAGTGTCAGTAGCACAAATGGGGGGGAAATAATTATTGGTTCCAATTGCTAAGATAGTAAGATGTGGCATAAAATAAAAGCAATCTGTCAATGAGCAACATTACATAAGGAACCGTATTCAGATCAGTGTAACTCAATGTCAAACTCAGTAAATAATGCCACCACTTTATACAAATAACAAAACAACTAAGTAGGATGAAAAAAGCAACCTACAACCTAAGATGAGAACCTTCCAGCAAAAAGGATATTGATAGTCCCAGGACATTTAATCCAAGTATTGAGTAAATACTGATCATCAGTGTATGATCTAAACCACTTCAAAATTACCTGAAGCATCTTTTACTGTAAATAGTGTTACTCTCACTGTTAAATGATATAAATTTGCTGTTACAGTCACAAACTTAATTATTTGTTGTTTTCAGTAGACCAATTATTGAGAACCAAGAACAGAACTTGTACGATCACAAATTGATTTCATGTCGCAGTCTCACAAGGTGAAAGATGACAAGAAGTCACAAAAGTCCATTTTCACTTACTGGGTGACAGCTTCTCAACCAATTCACATAATCAATTAAACTTTTTTTAGTATCAACTTGCAACACACATGCATCTAGCAGTAGAACAGTCCAGCATAAGAGACTCGCAGACATATTAAAATCTACGATATAGAAAACATCCAAACCAATTTGGCAATATTTTGTTGAGTGTTGAGAACTACGTGCAAAAATACTGAAAAACTTTGGTATAGGCCGGATCTAAATTGGGCCCGAGCTACAAGCCGCACATAATCGTATTCCATTGAATTCGTAGTGACAGTCAGGGATCTCTGGTGCACAGAAAACAGCAGCCTACCAAATCAAACAGAGCAGACAGTGGCTCTGAAATTAAGGTTAAAACCAATGCGGAAACAAATCGGCAACAGGTTTGAGCGCAGCAACGCATACAGCGATACAGGCAACATCGCTAAATCTAAAGCTGCGCACTGGCGGAATCTCCATGAGCTTAAGTAACTCCCATGAAACCTTCTAAAAAACATGGAAAGTTTGAGACACGGGTGCCGGCTTTGTGTGATGTTGTTCGCGAAAAGAAGCAGGCTGCAGCCCGCGCCGCACGCCCGCACCCATGGAAACAATCACCCTCGAACTACCGCGGGCGGACGAACTGAAATTTCCCAGGGCGGGACGAGCCCATCCGATCCGGATGTCCCAAAACGGGCACTCGTCGGCGCATTAGCGCAGGCCGCTCTCGTCTAGACCATCCCCGGAAAGTTCCACCGCCATCTGAGCCCCGACGCTTAGCCACCCCCGCGGAACCAACACGAATCGAACACGACAGAATCCTCAAGCGGGAAATCGCGGGTGGGTGAGCCTCGCCCTTACCTCTCTCTCTCCCTTTCGAAGTGCGCGCCTTGACAGGCGGACTGGACCGGAGGGCCGCGGACGCCGGCGCGGGCGCGCGTCGGAGCTCGTGCGCGGGCCGGGGAGGTGGAGCGGGGAGGGGCCGGGACCGGGAGGGAGGATCACGGGAGATGCGGGCAGGCGGGTATTTATATCCAGGCGAGGCGGAGGAGAGCGGTGGGTGTGGCTGGCTGGCAGCCGTGAGCCGCCGCGGCGAGGAAGACGGCGCGCAGCGGTGGCGGTGAGGCGCGGCCGGTTTTTTACCGGGTTGGATTTGGTCCGGTCGGGTCGGGTCGGGCCGGGTCAATCTCCCGTCGCGTGCGCGTCCCCAATTTCGGGTCTCATTTCGGGAGCGCTTCGTCTCAGCCGCACGGGTCTCAGGGTTGGCGGGTTTCACTTTGCCGCACGGGCCACGTCAGCGCGCGGCGGGGCGCCAGCCCGTCCCGTCCCGTTCCCTGCCGTTGCACGGCGGCGGCGTCTGGCGCGGTCCACATTCTTCTTTTCGGTTTGACACGCCTTTGCCGCTCGTCATGTAAGAAAGCTGCTTTCTCTACTACCGGCTTCCTCATCATTCGAAAGTGGAGCTTATTTTGTTTCGTTTTGTTTCGCCAACTTTGGTATCGACGAAGCTACCCCACATCTGATCTGATCTTATCGAATTAAACTTTCTCAAGCCCGTCCTGGCCTCTTGCTCTCTCGTTTCCTCGCAAGAGTCCAACGGGGCAGCACACCGCGCGTCACGTTGCGTGATCCTGCTACAGTGGGCAGTGTGTGTCTGCTGATCGAGGCAGGAGGGGACGCATCTGCGTTTCAACGGCAGCCTTACCTGACGAGTTCCTCCTCATGACCACCGCCATCAGTTATTCTGGGGCCAGGAGGATTTGGCACAAGAGTCTCTCGGGATCTGCGCTGCGGGCTGCGGCAGGGCACGTGGCGGGTGGCGCTGGCGCCGCCCCGTCGGCTCGCTCGCTCTCGTCCGCGCAGTGCCGGGCGGGCCCCACCTCGAGCCCCGCCAGCCACCCGAGTCCCCACCCCACCGGGGGCCTCGATCGGCTCCCCGCTACGAGCTCGCCTTTGGCTCCGTCGCGGTCCCCGTGATCCTACTAGCAGCTAGCGTGCCGACACGGGCGGGCGGACGGGGCAGCAGCACGGCACGGCCAACCGTTGGCGCAGGCTGCCGGCTCGGCGGCGGCGGGGAGTGGACGGAGAGGAGGCAGGGTCAGTTTAGTCTAACGGAAGTGTTTATCTTACTTGCTCAGCAATCGCGCGTGGAACACGAACACGATCATTTCTTTAACTTTTTATTAATCACAAGTATTCGTGGACCGCATGAGTAATAACAGCAGCAACTACTGTAGTAAGCATGATTGGAGGTCAGGATGGCCGCTACAGAGTCGCGGCACGCCATAAACATGGCGCGGCCCGTGGACAGGGACAGGGCGGTGACAATTTCGTTGTAGCATGCATCCAACAACGACGGCGACCGCTCGCTCTCGGCCGTCCACCGCTCGCCGGGACGAGAGACGGAACCCCGGCCACGGAAACTGACACGGCTTCTTCTGTAGAACGTAGTATTTAAATAAACGAATCGAAACCGATCTCCATGTCAATCGTATCCGGTCTCGGAGAAGAAAAGCAAAACCAATCCGCGGCCACGAGGGCCGGCCGGCGACGCGTATCCGACACGCAGACAGTGCGCGCGTCGCCGTCGCCGTCGCCGTCCCGTCCGCCATCTTCCTGGCAGGAGAAGGAGATGGACATCGAGCTGCTGCTGCTGGTGGTGGCCGAGCGGCCGCTGGAGGCGGCCAGGCCTCCGAGTGAATGGAGCTTTCAGGTCCCTCCGCGGCTGCTGAGGACACCGAGAGAAATCGATCCATGGCCCCGCGGCGCCGGTTGGGTCGATACGCTCCACGAGATGGGATCGGGCGCTGTCCTGTTCCTGTCTGTCACCTCAACGCCGACGCCAAGTCCACCCTCTCTCTGCTGCTGGGTCGCATGTTCCTCCGCACATTCGCTGGCTCGCCGCACGTTACCTTACCACGGCGGCTCTCGGACCCGACCCGACCCAACCCAACCATGCGGATGCGGATGCGCCGCCGTCCGTGCCGACTCGAGCGCCCACCCACCAGCCGTCGTCCTCCCTGGCCGTCACGAGCGAGCGATCCGATCGCTCGTGCTCGTGCCAAACGCCCAAACCGGTGGTCGTTTCCGGCATGTTCATGTTCCCATCCAGGCCGGAGTCGGGATCTACTATTATTTTCCAAAATGGCATCGAGTTTCGACAGGGGGGGATCGGAGATGGCTGCCACGTGCGATCCAATCCAGCGGAAAAGATACTGGTGCCGACCCATCTCACTGACAAACGCCGGTGCTTGTCGAACTACTTGCACGTCGGGAACATTCGTGCACGCCTAGTGCTCCGACGATAGAAGTAGCAGCCATTGCAATTCTCATCTGCAAAGACCAGTAAAATACCACGCCAACGGCATCAAAAGGGTACTTGCCAAGCATTCAAAAGAGCACAATCTGTCATAACTCGTATAACTGGCACCAGTTCGTTCTGTCATAGTAACAGTAATTGGCATCGAAATTCGGTTCCACAAGAAGCAGAAAAACTATGAGTTCAACCTGTCCAAAATAAGCAAGCAGGCATACATAACAACTGAAACCGAGGTCCGCGGGGCACTTCATGTCCCAGGGCTCCCACGTTGGTAGAATCAGATCAAGAAAAAAAGAAAAGCTGCAAAGACCACGATGAAGACTGGCATCAAGATTTCACACAACAAAAGAGCTCAGTATCCACAAGCACCCTGCTGTTATTAAGATGAACAAAAAGAATGTGCCCCATCTATTGGTCGACGCAGATGGAATCGAGCAGCCTGGCAGTTTCCTCCCCGACCTCCACGTTCTCGATCTTGAACCGCTGCCGCATCCCGGGGAACTTCTTCCCAGCAGCCGCGTACGTCCGTACCAGCGGCTCGAAGACCAGCGCACCCAGATCCTTCTGCACCTTCTTCAGAGCTTCCACATATTGCTCAGCCCCATCAACATCTTTGTTCTTCTCAAAGTTGCCCATCAGGGTCTCGGTCACATCACGTGGTGGCACCCAAATCCTGCCGCTGCTGTGTCCCTTCTTCATCGCACGGTCCGCGCACCAATGAGCCGTCTTGAGATCCCCAGCCTTGAGGTAATGATCCATGAAGATCTCCCATGTCTTGGCGTTCAGCCTTCCGCCACGCATCTTGGCACGCTTCTTCAGAGCAACAGCCTTGTCAAGCATACCCTCCGCGATATATGCTCTAATCATAGCATTTGCAACCCGGATGTCATATTTTTTATGCTTCAGTTCGAGCTCCTTCGCTCCCTTGCTTCCGTTGACATCAGACTCATTACTAGGCGCATTGGTTAAAGATTCTGGTTCTGTAGTGGATGCCTCAGAGCCCTTCGTGTTCTTAGGTGGATGGATGTACTGGGCTTCCCACTCTTTGAAACAGGCTTCAGCAGCAGGCAAATCCTTCAGATTGGACAAAACCTGAATCATGTTAAGATAACTCATGTTTGCCTTTCTAGGACAATTCCGCTTCAATGATCGCCAAACACGATGAACTTCCACTAAATTTTGTGTCCTCCCATATAATGTAATAAGGAACTGGTATGCTTCAATGTCATTGCTAGTGTTCCGCCTCTCAAGCTCCTTAAGAGCAGCTTCTGCCTTCTCAAACAGTCCAGCATCAACGTATATGGAGGCCAGGTTACTGTATGTTGTCCAATCAGGAGCAACACGGCCATCCCGTTTCATCTCTTCAATCACCCTCTCAACCCCTGGTATGTCTTTGACAGCTGCAAGTGCCCTCATCCAAACATTATAAGTAAAGACATCTGGTAATACATCATCGGCCTTCATATCCTGAATGATACTGGGGACCTTCTCAGGTTGGTTGACTTTGGTGTACAGTGTCATTAAGCTGTTATACGACATGGCAGTAAAAGCAAAGTTGAGCTCCTTCATTTTCTCCATAAGTGCCTCAGCCTTCTCAGTCATCAACTCTTTGCAGTAACAATTTAGAAGAGCGCCATATGTGAGATGAGTCTTGGAACTTTCTGGGAGATCCAAAAAGTACTTCTCAGCAGCAGCAATGCCTCTCGATTTGGCAACGAGGTCCAGGCGGATTGCTTGGTCACTGACAGTAGGATTCATGCCTCTTCTGGCCATAACTTCAGAAAGCTGCATAAACAAACAAAATGGAGAAAAAGGATCCATTTCAACTTAGTTGATCAAATTCAGAATCATCACAGGCAAATAACCAAGGTTCAACATTATATAATGATTTCAATCAAGAATGTGCTGCTTCATTTGGAAGAAAAGTACATGAAAATGAAAGAAACAACGATATTTCAAATAGAACAACTATTCACAATGAAAGTGACCAGTGATCACTAGTAGCAATTATGAATAAGTAATCGATGTTTTTGCAAGTGCTGCCATGTATATAACAATATATACACTGAACACCCATTACAGCAGAAAGTCTTTCTTTTCAGGTCCACACAAGTATAGTATTAATAAAATCAATACAGTCTTCCAACAACATTTATATGTAGCACACTACTGAAGTTTTGGGGGTCGTTCAGATAAGAGCTTGTAGATACACCAAATCACAACTTGGTATGATAAGTTCAAGGATCAATTGGGTTATCTCACTAGCTACTGCCAGATGAACAAAAAATTAGGAAATTTTTAGCTTCTGCAAAGGATGAAACTACTACAGTGTCAAGCAGCAATATTGACATTGACATAATAGTAGAAATTACATGTACTATAGTTTACCACACTCTAACCATTATATTCTTTAAATTTACAGCTATGTACACTTGCATACAAAAAGGTTGAATAAGACAATGAAATGTGAAGGTGCTTCTGTAGAAACTCGTGGTTCTCAAAGTAGATTATACCATCAAAAGTAGTTTTTTTTCAAATAACACAATGAACATTAACTGCAATTGGTCACAACAAAACTCAACAAAAAAAAACAGGCAAAACATATAGCAATGCTAGAAGTGCCAGTTCCCCAGTTAGCTAAAGGTTCTTTAGTTGAAATAGAGAAGTTCACCTTAGCACATGAAAATTTCCAGGGGAGTGCTAGATTTATAAAGGACTGTTTACACAGCATATTGTCGTGCAAAACATATTATTAAGGGAATATTAGAGTTGCAGCATACCAAGAATCAACTTGTGCAAGAACTAAGGAAAAAAGTAGCCACCATAATCATGGCATAAAGCAATGAATAAACTTCTCTAATGATCAGCTAGCTAACATCACTAAAAAGTTGGCAATTTGAAATGGAGCAGAAAACATGACATAGTGATAAATTTGTTGAAGACAGAGAAAACATATGTAAATCACTTCTGATTAAGTCGAATAACACAGTTTCTAAGAAGATACGAAGGAAATGGATTTTGAAAATGCAACCTTGGTTGTTCAGAAAAACAAAATACAAAGAGAAAAGCAAAAACTAAGCAGATTCTGTGAGGACAAAAAGCAAGAAACTGGTGCCTAACTCTGTAACTTGATAAAATAGTCTGAAAAATTACCATCAATACAGCTAAGTAGCTAGCCATGGCAATGAAAAGACCAACTACCACAAGTTATGAAGCTTCACTAGTTGTTCGGAAAAAAAAAGTTATGAAGCTTCAGTGCTTCACTGAATAATAAAATGGGACTAGTTGCAGGACAAGGATATGAACAAATTCATGTGTGATGCTGATTTAATGGCTTAAAGCTTTCAATAGCCAGTTATACGGCTCCATCTAAAGTTCTGAGTTTAAGTACACATGACATCAAAAGGTCAAAGAAAAGACAGTAATAATTTCGCATAGCTGAGAACTTGAGTGCTACGTTTACATGGCTGAAAAGCTGATGAATAACCTGCCTTAGTTGCATATAAAACTGTACTGATTTGGTGTTGACAAAAACAAATGATGGAGACAGAGCACTGAGCACCATTTCACTGTGTTCAAGCCTATTCCCGTCACACATTTCACAACAGTCTTAATCAAACGAAACACTTTTTTAGTATACTTCGACAACCCTCAAAATCAAATCAAGCACTTCCAGGTCTGGGAGAGAAAATTTTGCAAGAAAAGAAATTCACGTTGGCACCAAGTCCACACCTCACTATCATGTTCATATCAGCAAGCATCTCACAGGATTTATTCCCTTCCCAAATCCTACTTCCATCACCAGATCTAACAACACGAGCAACCGCCGCATCACGAGGCCCAAACCGAGATCACGAAATGATGATAGAGAGAGACAAAAAGGAAGAGCCTGACCTTGAGCGCCGGGCGGTAGAGCGAGTTCCTCCGCATCCGGCGGACGCAAACGCCCACCTCCCACTTGAACGCCCGCTTCCGGCTGTCGAGGAAGACGTCCACCTCCTCCCTCACCGCCTGCGGCGTCGACCCCTTCCGGAACAGCCGCCGGTACAGCGCCTCCTCCACGTACTTCTTTGTCGACCGCCGCGCCACGTCCTTCACCCGCGTCGCCATCTCCGCCTCCGCCCTCTCCTCCTCGCCGCCGGCGTCTCGGGGTTTTGAGGGTTTTGGCGGCGGCGCGGGGAGGAGCTCGCCTCGCCTCGCCTGACTACCCCACCCCACTCGGCCACTCGTGCGATCGCGTTGGGCTTTTCTGGGCCTTGGTGGGCCGTGGGCTCTGAAAATAAGATGGCGTCAGTTTTTCTCTTCATGAGCCAGGGGTAAAACGGGAAAGCCAAAAAAGGAGCTGTGAAGGAGGGGGAAGAGGGGCGGAGGAGGGGGGCGACGTCGCCGCTGCCGGAGGCGACGGGGATGAGTCGGAAGGAGGCGGAGCCGGCAGCAGGGGATGGGTCTTCTGCGTCGGGCGCGGATGAGGGAGGAAGTGGAAGTGGCAGTGGCAGTGGCGGGGAGCTGGCGGATGCGCTCGCGCGGCGGCGTTTGTACCGGGAGGTGACGCTGGCGCTGCGCTCGGGGCTGCGTGATGCCAAGGCGGACTTCTCCTTCCTCCGCGCGCGTGGTCTCCGCAGCCTCCTCGGCTTTCTTCGCTCCACCGCATCCGCGGCCGACGACGCGCGGCTGCTCCTTTTCCGCCACTCCCAATCCATCCCTGATCTCCAAGGTACTATTCCTCTGTCCATTTTCGGTGATCTGATGCGAAATTATTGGAATCTTGATGGGTTCCATCCGACTACGCAATGGTAGTGTAATTAGGTGCATCAATGATCTCTTATGTGGTGACCAATGGCCGTTTGAGATTAATGAACAATCCTTGGACAATTAAAAGACTGTAAGTTGGAGCAGTGGGAAGCCTCTTGCTAGAATGTAACATAAACAGGGGGATTGAATCAATACAACACTCATAGGCTCGTTAATTAGATTCTAAGATTCAGCATTAGGTGATGAATGCCCCCAGACAGCCTTTTGATTTATACTCCTTCAGGTCTCAAGAATGACATCCATAGTAACGATAACTAGGTAGCCGTTGTTGGTAGCATGGTCTAGGTAGTGTTCGTTTTTTTCTCCCCATTTGTCGCTTTCTGGCGCCTTTACTCCTGCTTTTTAATATAAATAGGTAGCTCGTTTTGTTTTAAAAAAATTGTAACGACTAACGAAATAATTATTCCGTTGCCAACTTCTTGGATTGCAATTAATTGTTGCCAATGTATAACGACTGCGTTCGCTCTGTTCCCTCGTGGTGCGTTTGAGGGAAGTCCAAACCTGTTAAGTGTTAACTATATATTGGGTATCTTTTTTGAAACCTAAACCTAAATGGACATACTTAAATCTTGACTATGCTTTATCAATTATTGAAGCTACCAGCTTGATTTTGTAGTCTGAAATTCTCATAATGATCTGTGCCTCTTACAATTAAAATAGTCAAATGGGTGGACTCTGTTGTATGCGAATCATATCTGTACTCAACTTTTGGAGTTGTATGATCATTCTTGTATCTAGCATAAGTTTCGATGAGTAATCTAGTAGAAAAAATGTTACAATGAGGTATATTTCTTCTTATTGTGGATTTGTAGTGCACATACCAGTTCTCAATTTTATAAATCTCAAAAGACATTAATATGCTCAGGCATTTGGCTTGGTATGTTTACACCCGAGAATGCAGCACTTACTGATGACCTTGTTTTCTGCTACAGTTATTCCTGTTCTCTTCCAGAATTCATTGCGTCAACCAAAGGAAGATCCTGTTGTGACATTGGATCATATTTTTGGAACCGAACCAATGAGGATTACAAGCCCCTCAACAGATTCTGAAATTGCTCTTGCTCTTAGAGTCTTGGAAGGCTGTTGCCTTTTATATAGCTGTTGCACAGCTCTAGCCCACAAATACAAGGCTGTGAAGGTAATCACCATACATTTCTGATAACTAACATTACTTCTGGGCTTCAATGAGGTCAGATAACTGTCAGGAAGTTCCTGTTCTTTGGGACTGTAATCTGTCAACTTTTATTCACCTATGAAGGCCTTCTTTTTGCTAAGCATAAACCATAAGTTAACAGGATACATCCGCTTGTGTGGCTTTAGATGGATTGTGTCTCACATTGATCAGTTACCAACTGAACTTGGTGTAGGTGCTCTTGAATATATTAGCCAGCCGAGGTCCAACTGAGCAAGGAGTGTGCTTGGATGCACTGATATCTGTGATGTTGGACTCACCCTCAAATCAGATGGTATGGTTACCTCTTTACCTAAATAATTGCCCAAGTCTTGTATATGCGAAGCTTGGTTATCTAGCATTTTGCATCTTAGATATAGGTGCTCAGTGTAAGAGAGCACTTTCAAAAACAATCCAGTAGACATTCTGATATGATTGAAATGCCTATGTGTTTGGTTGTTACTATTGTAGAGTATATTGGTCTTTGTCCTTCAAAGCATGTTTTGCATGAACCAAGATTTGTGAAAAAAATATATTTCGTCTCAACATCATTAATAATTGCTGTAAGTTCACTTGAGTAAGAGAAGAATCATATAGCAATAAACAGATTGGCATGCTGGCTGTTTCTGGTTTCTATGGCTCTTTCTATTCTTCTGCTGACTGCATTCTATATAACTACTTGGCAAGGATTTTGAAGAATACAGTGGGCTCGACAAGGTTGCTGAACTTTTGAAGGATGTGCAAGTAGAAAAGCATATAAGGCAAGTATTATTCCTCAAGCTCTTTTTTGTCTGAATGCCTAGCCTCATAATTTGAATGTAACTTATTTTACTGCATCATATAAAGAATATATTATAATGTTTCCTTGAAGAAACACAATCAGGTGAATGCTCAAATGAAAAAGGCCCATTAAACCACAATTGGTGGCTTGACAAAGTTTCCAAAGATTCCTTCCCACTTGACAAAGCTGTAGATACCTCTGTGAACAATATGTTTGGTTGCTGCTAAGATATAATTGTGTCTGCAGGCTTGATGCTCTGATTAAATTGTGATGGCTTTTGATATGACTTAGTTTTTTATTTATTTGACACTTCGATGCAGATTGAAATGCGGGGAGTTCCTATTGTTGCTCATTGGTCATGTTTATGTGAAGGAAAACTCTCCCATACATGAACAAATGAAAAATCTATTTGGTGAGCAGTGTGCATCACTCATATGGGCAGCAAGCCGGTTTGGCTCCACCCTTGACGCAGAGCAAAGGCAGACGACTTTGCAAATACAAGCAATGAGAGTTGTCGAATCCTTGGAGCCCTACTAAGCCTGCTTCCTCTGTGTATGTTCCTTATGATGAGTGTTGATGGTTTGACGACTCTGATCTCAGCTGCTTGCTCCATTTTGTTCATGGCAAGCTTTGCTGTCATTTTCCTCTGTGTAAAGCCATTCTTATTGTGCCCTTTGAGCAAGCTTTGTTGAAAGGGTTGTAGTTCCATTTGAGGGTCATTGAACTAGGAAGGCCATGGATGATGGATTACCTACAAGATTTTGATAGATGGAACTTCCAGATATCCATATCATGTGGTAGATATGAGTGATTGTATCTGTGATTTTAATAAAAGTGGTTAATCCAAAGTACTTGTAGTGAAATGTTTATTGATCCCTGCACTGATTAAAAGGAATAGAACCAGATTCTGCACACCGGCACACATTGCATTTGTACTCTGAAATCTTTAGGTTTTCAACTTTCAAGGCAAAAGTACACTCCCGTGGTGCTGAAATTCATTGCATCTGTACCGTATGGAATCTTTGCTATTGTATTTTTGAATTCGTGCTCGTTTGCAAGAGAAATTAAAAGATCAAAGTCATTTTCAAGACTTTCTTTAAACAAAACATGCCGCATTGTTGGATCGAGGGAGTATTGACTCAGGCTTTTTAGTTATACTCGGTGCTTCTTTAAAGGTTTTAGAGCCTCCAATCACTTGATTTTTGTTCAATCAAACGTTCCTTTTCTTTTCGTCTTCCTTTCGCTGGTTCTCCTTCCCAGACAGCGTGTGGCTTGTCACGGTTGTGATCGTCAAACAGACGAATACTGGGTTCAAATTGAACATGCCCATATGCAATCAGAGGGCTAGAAATTGCGTATTGAGAGTTTAGAAAACACAATAGTGGTATTTAGGATTTCATTTTAATTTGTGAGCATCTTAAACTTGAAAACAAGCGGCCAAACACGACCATGATATTGGACACTCGTGGTCTTCACCAAAAGATGAAGATGAAACTCCTTTCATATCCCATACCCCCCTTCGCTCTCATCATAATGATTCTGCCATGTCAACAGATTTGCTGATATGGTAACCCCCCCCCCTCTTCTCTCTTCTCGTAATGATTTTGCCAAGTCAGCAAATTAAATTTGCAGATGTGGCATAATATTTAAGGAAAAAGTCCAATTTATACCCTCAAATTACCGCAAAAGTTTGATTTTCAATCTTCAATTATAAAACTGATAACATAGGACATCCAACTATTGAAACCGGGCAAATTTTGCCCTTAAGGCAGTTTTGAAGGTGGTTTGTATTTTTTAAAAAAATTAAACAAATATAATTAGATCTAAAAAAATCAAAACTAATTCATTTTAAATCAGAAAAATACGAAACAAGTACCAATTTTTTTTTAGAAAATATAATCTATCTATTATTACTCTATTTAAATCTTAGTTATTCAAAAATAATAGTCATAACTACAAGCAACCAAATATTATGAACATAAAAAATGATCTAAATAAATGACAAGTATTGTGCCAATATATAGGTAACATTTTTAGAAAATTTGTGATGCCCATTTTATAACTTTTTGACTTAAAATGAATTATTTATGATTTTTTAGTTTACAATAAAATATTTAATTATCATAAAATGGAAAATCACCATCAAAACCGCCTAAGGGGCTAAATTTGCCCAGTTTCAATGGTTGGATTGCCTCTATTATCTGGTTTCGTAGTTAAATATTGAAATCAGACTTTTGTGATAATTCGAAGATGTAAACCGGATTTTTCCCAATATTTAATGTCCATAAAACTTTTATAGAAACTAACCTTATACATGTGTCTCCTTATTTATCATTAGAGTAAAGTCCATCACCGGTCCCTAAACTTGTTCGATTGTGTCATCTCGGTCCCTACACTCACAATCGACTGTTTAGGTTCTCAAACTTGTTCGGTTATATCATCCTGGTCCTTAAACTTAGAAATCACCCATTTAGATCCTCAAACTTGTTCAATTGTGTCATTTCAGTCCATAAATTTGGTTTTGAGTCTCATTTGGATCAAAACAGGACGATCTAAAAACTCTATATTAAAAAATAATTTATAACTTTTTCATATGAATTCGCATGAAAATAAACTTTATGTCAAAATTATAGCCCTCGACATGGTCTACAACTTTGTAGTTGATTTTTTTATTCAAAGCCGTTCAATGCCTCTAAAATCTAATTTTAAATTTGAAATTTTAAAATCTATAGACTTATAGTAATATATTGGGGCCCTAAAAAGTTTTAGTTCAAAATCTTTTCTACTACAAAGTTATAGATCGCGTCGAGGGCTACAATTTTGATAAAATTTATCTTGATTCGAGTTTATATGAAAATGTTATGAATTATTTTTTTATATAAAATTTTTAGATCGTATTGTTTTGACCTAAATGAGGCAGTTGAACAAGTTTGAGGACATAAACGGGTGATTTTGAAGTTTAGGGATTGAGACATACAACTAAACAAGTTTAAGGACGATTTTACATGTTTAAAATGTTTAGAGACCGGAATAATACGGCGGTAACAAATTTAGAGACAGGACTTTACTCTTATCGTTAATACTGCTGTCGTGAAGAAGTTCAGTTGTGATCTCCACCCATAAAAATCAAGAACATCTCGAGCTCAGATCGACCTAGGCTCGGGTTCCTCGAGCTTTAGGCGGCAGGCTCGCTCGAGCTCGGCTCTTGACAGCTCTCGGGGGGCTCAGCCGCTCAGGGCCTCAGGTTCATCTCCTCCCTTCTCTCGGACAGTCGGGACTCTTTCCTCCCTTGCTCTTCCTTTCCTGGCGGCGACGACTGGGCAAGCGGCGGCGCCATTTGTCCTGCCTTCGCCCAGCCCTTTGCCGGCGATGAGCGTATCCTCCAGGTATGCCCGCCCCTTCTCTTTCCTTGTGCTGTGCGAGACGGAGCACCCCAAACCCTAATTCGGATCTACAATATATTACCTACTAACTTCGATTTCGTTTGCAAGAATTATCGGGTGTACATGTGTGCACTGGGAGCTACCAGCACTGGGTCTGTCCCTTTTTTTTATCGGGTGTACATGTGTGCACCCATGTCCTATGCTGGGTCCGCCCCTGTGCCAGTGAGTGGAGCTGTAGTGAACATTACTAGCTTGCTTATGTGATGAAATCCACCCAACTTGGAGGTATATGTGTGCTTGCCTAAATTGTGCAACTCACTTGACCTTAGAGGCGTGTGTGCTGGCCAGCCACCACTGGCAAGTAAGTAGCGAACTCAAACTTTTAAGACCTTACTTCATTGATTATAGTCCAATGGAGTGAGGAGCAGTTCATTGTGCAATTATGCATGGCAAGCGCAATGTGCCACGTGCGGTGACCGGTGATTGTAGAATAAGGTTTTGCAATGGTTATCTGAATTTATGGTTGAGGTTGGGTTTTAGAGGGACGTAAGTGGCCTCTGCTTTTACTTTTAGAGAGAGATTCCACCATGGATTTGGCATGAAAAAACCTATTAACATAAGAGGATTGGAGTTTCCAGGCTGAAGTTACCCAAATAGATTGCAACCAGAATGGTCAGAAAAGTAGTTATCATGTCTAAGCTGAACGTTGACTCTTAATGCAGATTTAATCATTTAACTTTTGCTGTGAATGCCAATAAGTATTTGGTATATTCTTGCAAAACAACAAATGATATTTTCGAATGACATACTCAAAAAAACAACATATTATAATATTTCCGTAAGCTATGTTAATTTTCATAAAAAAGTTGTCCGTGATGGTAATAGTATGGTAGGCTTTATAACCAGCAGTCCTCTTTTGTGCCCACAGTTAATTATTTGCTTTTTGGTGCAGTTTTGTGGACTTCTGTTCCTAATATACATGGAGAAACAATACCGGTGATCTCAAGCAACATGGACCCTGTCAAACTTGTTGAGGGTTACAAGTTTGATGACCATACTACAAGTGATCTCCGTGTTTGCTTTAAATTGATTGATGAGCAGCCAGAATGGTTTTCCTGCCATTCATCTGTCCTTTCCCAAAATAGCAAGTATTTCGCAGACTGGCTTGCTCAAAATGATGTCCGTTCTAATAATTGCATAGAAATTGAGTGCCCAAGAGTTGAGTATGACCATTATGTCAAGATGTTGAAGTTAATGTATCTTCCTAGAGAATCAGTTATAGATTCATTTGATTCTGTTAAGTCAGCTGTTGGTGTTCTTCGAGCATCAAAATCTCTCGGATGCGAGTTGGTCACCAAAAGTTGTATTGAATACATTGAAGCTGCTTCCTGGGATGAAAAGGAGGAGGAGGAGATTTTAGAAGTAGCTCGAACTCTTGGATCCGAAGAGGTTTCTTTGTTAGCCCGCCTTCAAGCCCCAAGTGCGGACACTGTTAAGAATGTCTTCATCTCTGCCATTCGTTTTGCTACATGCATGGAATCTCCATTCCCTCCTTTCTTGGACGACCTCAAAACTTCTGCCCAAGAGCAAATTGACTTCATGATCCATGAGGATGATGAAACTGCTTTGGTTACTACAGATGAAGACGTGAAATCTGTGGTTCAGGAAGGCTTGAGAAAACTGTTAGGTGCACTTAGGACTGCACTAGATCTGTTGTCCACTGAGTTTGATCAATCACCTGATCAAGCAGAGCAAAGGATTCTATGCAGCTTAGCTGACATTGACTGGATAGTTAATCTCTTGGCAAAGATTGAGATGATGCATGACTTTGTTTCTTGCTGGTCAGAAATCTCTGACCACATTCTTTCAGTGGTTCAGGACAAGAAGTATATCTCAGGCTTGTGGGCTGTGAAGGCAAAGCTTATTGAAGTGACCGGAAAAGCCCTGGATGCTGTTGGCTATGGCTCAGTTGTTCTCCCATCATCATCCAGAGTTCATATCCTGAAGACATGGCTTCCTTATATTCAAATGACAAAGCGTTTTCTAGATGAAAATAGTAAGAATGAAACATCTCTGCAGATGGATTCAGACTTGAGTCAGAATATTGAGAGCGCAATAGTATCGATGGTGTTAGCATTGCCATCGGATGATCAGGCTGATATCCTGTCAGAGTGGATGAAGCAAGCAGAGCAGTTCAGGTATCCTGATCTAACTGAGGCATTTGAGGTGTGGTGTTATCGCAGTAAAACAGCAAAGAGAAGGCTGGTGGGCGGGCTAAATGGAGGTAGCAACCCCACAGTCAGCTTGTAAGGCTACTGTTAATTTGATATTTTCATTGTAGCTCATAGTCATCTAGATTAGGTGGTTGGTAACAAGTATATACCAACTAATTTCTCATTGTTGTATGTTGTACAACAGCTCTTCATGTTTAATAAACTTTGGTTTTATTGCAGCACTCATGTTTCTTCAAACATATTCACTGCCTTTCATCTATTACCTGCATTTGCTGAAATATTTGAGAGTACAGTTCGGGAAGCAACTAATGTTGATCTTTTTCACGCCATTTTACCTCCTAAGTCATAACCCAGGTTTAAGATGTTCTGACCTTATGAAGGTGCATGTGTGCAGCTTACAGTTTTAGTCAGGTATCTTACTCGTTCTTCCGGGAACTGCTTAAGCATGGATCCTAGGACTTCATGAAATACTAGCCAAGTGCTTTAGACTCACTGTCAGCTTATGCTCAATAAGGAAAATAGCCTAATTTTTTTATATCTGGAAATATATGCATTATTATCAGTTTAACAGAAAAAAAATGAGACGTTTTGTGATACCTTGACGATAGTCTGCTCTTGATGGAATTTAGACTCTTTTGCCCTGATACTGAAATGGAAAACAATTGTGTTCCCTTTAAAGTGTATTCTTCTGATGAAGTTAAGACTCCTGGGCTTGCAAGAAACCAAAATTTGTCATATGGGGTGCCGTGATGTGCTGAGCACGAGGGACGTCATTCTTTAGCGTTATTAGTACAGGTTAACAAAGTGGTCCATCAAATATATTATGAATTTTAGTTAATAAAGATCACTGTCTTCATTAAACTGCTCGATTCAAATACTCAGACTAAATTATGGTCCATCCTAATCCAGCTACTGATCTATTCGTTCCTACATCATTAGCCACTTCAAACTGAACCATTTGGGGTTTGGCACTTCTGCGAAAGGCGGTGCATTATTAAGTTGTCCCGTTATGGCACAGGAATCTTCCATGCCTTTCAGCTAATCATCAACAATTTCTCAGCCATCATGAGGCCAATCTTCTGCTAATGATATCCTAAATCATGCCAATCACTTGATTAAGTACATCTAGTAGGTTTAGTTGTGTACTTATTGGTAGAAAGTGATCATTTTTATGATAGAAGGAATCAAGGGATGATTGCTAGCAAGTTTCCAGCTTAATTCTTCTATCTCCTGATGTATTAGGATTACCTAGAAAGGGGCTTTCCTCGTAGTGGAACATAAAGGGGCGTGTTTAACAACTAGTTAGAGGTACAATGAGTCTTCTCAGTACATCATTCTTTAATCATCTACCTAATGAGATCATGTGTGTTCTTTATGGTCTCTCTTTCCTAACAAGTAAACAGTAACCGTCTCCAGATTAACAACTGTTTAGGAGTGCCATGAGACCCTCCTAGTCAACTATTGCCGAACTGGTAATAGAACTGTGGTGGAGCTTGAGTTGCAAGCATGTTTAACCTTCTTTTGTTTGATGCTACCTTTTTTTCTCACCCGTGCGCGATACAAAATTCAGCAAACTGCTCCAGTTGGGGTTGAGAACCATATCCATGGTCCCTTTTTCTTGAGCTACAAACAAGCTATCTATATGATTCCAGGCATGATTAGATGACGTGCGAATAGTGAAGCCCACTACTGCAAGGGGCCAAAGGAAGAGTATCTAGTGCAATGGATGGAATCATTGTACTTGGTTAGTGGAGTTGAAACCTTGATCTAGTGTAATCTAATATATTGGTACATAGGGAAGGAAATGAAGAAATTGTTTTGATGCATGTCTGAATCAGTTCACCCAAAAGCTTAAGCGGACGAGGAAATTTCTCATGCTTCAACATAAACATTTGACGTACTGATCTTTGCAGCCACAGACTATACCCAGAACACACTAGCATGCACTTGTATACATATGGCTTTATATTTACAGGCTTAAAGCTGTACCGTGTATTTGTAATGCATATTCTACTTCTACTATTGCTTTCCTTCTGTATTACTACTAGTTTACTGCTGACTCTGTTTTTTGAGACAGATACTGTTACTGCTGCTGCTGCTACTGCTATGTTTTTCATGATGTGTGATCTCATCAGGGGCACATCGTTGGCGATCAAAATTTCCAAATCTCGAGGCAGGCTCCTACGCGAGGGCCATGCCGCGGTCTGCATTGGAGCTCTGGACCTGGAGCCGGAAGCTGCTGGCACTGACATGGACACCCATCTTCTGAACCTTCTCTGCCGTTATGTTGTCAGAGAAACTCCACAGCTTGGCGGCCTCCTCGCTGCTGGCGCCCAGCCTCGACGGCGACGCCTCGTTGCAGTCGGCGAAGTACTTCCCGGACACTCCGGCCACCGCCGGGTGCACTGCCACGTAGCACGTCGTCGCGGCCGCCTGATGAAGGATCAGACTTCAGCATGGAGCAGAGTAGTAACAGGGCAGAAGAGTGATGATCAGGTGAGCTGGTGAACTGAACTGACCTGAGGGATCGTCTTGAGGAGCTTCGACGCCAGGAAGAACACTGTATCTGCAGTCACCATGAAGCCATGCATCTTGTCAGAATTAAGGTTCGTATGAAGGAACAGATGATACACGGCTCTCTTGAGTATTCTCTCGAAGGAGAAAAAGAAGCGAAGGGATCAATCAGAGAAGAGGACGCACTGGTGACGAGGCCGTCGCGGTCGCGGATGAGCCGGGTCCTGACGATGCCGGGGTGGACGCAGTTGGCCGTCACGTTGGCGTTCATCTCCCTCAGCCGCTCGGCGAGCGCTCTGGTGTGCAGCACGTTGGCGAGCTTGGACAGCGCGTACGCCTTCGTCGGATCGTACGGTCTGGATGGAAATCAATCATCAGCAATCGGCCGGCCTAACAAATCTCAATCTTGAATCGATGGCGGCAGCTATAGCTAGGTAGAGCACGCACATCTTCCTGCGGGTGACGCGGTCGAGGTAGCCGACGGCGTCGTCGCCGGCGAACCAGCTGTGGATGGTGGAGGAGACGTTGACGATGCGGCCCTCCACGCCGGTCGCCCGCGCCGTCTCCGCCATCTTCTCCAGCAGCAGCCGCGTCAGCAAGAAGTGCCCTGGGATTTCGTACGTCTTGGCAGTTAGTCACCTGACCTCGCCGGCCGGTATTTGAATTTTCAAGTAGTAGTAGCAAACCATTCTGTGATTGAACCTGCTCGCCGTACCTAGGTAGTTGGTGGCGAAGGTCATCTCGACGCCGTCCTCCGACACGGCGAAGCGGTCGGCGTACTTCCCGGCGTTGTTGCTGAAACGATGGAACCAAGCAAGCGTGTCATCGCCGACGAACCAAGTGCTCGCGGTGGCCGGAGTTGGTGGTGGCCGGAGGGGGCGGGACTTACACGAGGAGGTTGAGCGGGAGGCCGAGCGCGAGGAAGCGCGCGACGAAGCGGCGCACGGAGGCGAGGGAGCTGAGGTCCAGCGGCAGCACGACGACGTCGGCGCCGGGGCACTCGGCGCGGAGGCGCGCACGGGCGTCCTCGGCGGCCTTGAGGCTGCGCGCCGGCAGCACCAGCCGCGCGCCGCGCTTGGCCAGCACGCGCGCCGTCTCCGCCCCGATCCCCGACGTCGCGCCGGTGATGATGGCCGTCACGTGGCGGAGGTCGCCGCACCCGGCGGTGGCCTCCTCGGCCGTGGCGCGCGACCCGAAGCCGCTCGGCCCCGCCGTGCCCGCCAGGTACCTCAGCGAGCTCAGCATCGCGCCGCCGCCTGCTGCTGCTAGCACTAATACTGTAGCTGCCCAAGGGATAGAGAGAGAAGCTAGACGCTGTCTGGTAGCCCGGAGGTGATCGATCGCGTGGTGAGGTGGTGTGCAGTGTGCTTGGTGGTGTGAGCTAGAGGAAGGAGACGGACTGGGTATAAATAGAGTGAGCCAGCGTATGGCGCTGGCTCTCTCTCGATCTCTCTCTGTTGCAGCCTCGCTTTGCTTTCTTCCTCGCGGAGCTGCACTGGAAAGATAGAGAGGGGCCTCCAGAGGTTTGTTTAGTTTAGTTTACGAATTAGAGAGAGAAGAATAATGCAGGTGATGATCTCATCGCGGTGGCCGTGCGCGCGCGGGCGTGTCAGTCAGCGCGGGAGTGAGCTGGGCGCATCAACCTCGCCATCATCAACAATATCTTTGCTTTCTTCATTTGTTTTTTTCCCCTCTAGCTATCTGCTTGTGTACAGCGTGCCAGTAGAGACAAGGGTTTCGGCAGGGGTGTTTGCTTTGCTTTCTTCTTCTTCTTCTAGTACTACTGCTACTTCTTCCAACATTCTCTTCTTGTTCATTCATCAGTTCCTCTAGATTAGATGTCCTTTTAAAAAAAGAAGAAGAAAAATTAAATCATGTCATGTGCCTTACTTGTTGATCATCCCATTACAGAATTATTTACAGTGATAAGGTTTGAGTGTTTTCTGCAGATGCAAGACAAAATGGTGAGAGCGAGGTAGCATTTTGGATGCAGCATCCGAAGTCATCCACTGGCCGGTCAGCACTCAGCAGCAGCAGCAGCTGCTGATCTGCTCCAATTTTATTCAGCATGCGATGCAGAGAGAGAGAGAGAGAGAGAGAGAGAGAGAGAGAGAGAGAGAGAGAGAGAGAGAGGAGAGAGAGAGAGAGAGAGAGAGAGAGAGAGAGAGAGAGAGAAGAGAGATCGACGATGTTGATGGCGAGCAGGACGTGACGGGGGAAGGATTATATCACTGGTTGTCTCGATCGGTTGGCACCTTCGTCGAGTGCCTTGTGGTCGTGCGGGACGTCGCCTTCCCGAACCGGCGACGACGACGACCCCGGCGGACTTTTGTCTCGTGTCTCGGCCGTGTCGTTCCGTCGGTCGACGCGTGCGTGTTCCCCTCGCTCGCTAACCCATCATCACCTGTCTGTGCGTGCGCAACTGGCGCGAGTCATGCAGCAGCCATGACCCATGAGCTGTAGGAAATGGTAATGGACCGTCAAATTTGGTCTAGATAATTTAAAAGCCAGACTCTAATTCTATACAATTTTAAGTTAAAAAATTAAAAAATTAAATTGGGTTGTGGAGTGACCACTAGGGTCATGGCCCATTAGCTCTAATCCTGTAGCAGCTCGTCTTCGTCCACAGCTGTGATTTATGTTTATTTAGTAAATAGACCACTTGTAATTTTTTCATGCATACTCCATCCAATCATGTAAACATATCGTTATTCATGTGCCAAAGCTCTCAATCCCCCGAGAAAGAGAAATTTGGACATAAAAGATTGGTATGTCAATAACATATATCTCAGAGGCCGAATTTTTTTTTGAAAAAAGAATCGGCCGAACTGAAAGAGAGTTGCTCTAGTTAAACATACTTTTTAAATCACGTTTAGTTAAGCATCTTCGACGCAAACACGTCATTTATATTGCTATTAACTATAGGAAGCCCACCTAATTTGTTTTATGTTACATCCAACCGTGCAAGTCTTTTAACTGCAGAAAATATTTCTTGCACAACCAATTCTAAAACAAGCTGTTTGCTAGCCCTATTCACTCCTAAGTGAGCGATTTTAAATTCGGCTCTAGCTAGCTAGTAAAGCCTAATTAACGACTCATGCTCTGTAGTATGTTTCTAGAAGAGATGCTGACTGTTTCTAGAAGAGATGTTTAGCTTTCCCTGCTGTACTTCTCTATTATCTTTCATGCGCCTAAGCTCAAACCTGATTTTTTTTTAAAAAAATTCTTTGGACCAAAAAGGATTGTTATCATTTAGACATAATTTAGAGGGTGCAAATTGTATTAAAAACCAGCCAAACTGAAAGAGCTATTCTTAGTTAATGGTGGTCGGTGGGCTTGATTTCAGTTGGCCTTGCAAATTAATCAAATCAAATTTAAAAGTTGCAACAGCCCAGTGGTGGTGGGTGGGGAGCAAGCAGCGAGCTCCAAGACTGGGAGCAAAGAGGAGCAGGTCACATTTGCGAAAACAAGTACGCATTGCTCCAAACATAATCAAACGGCCCTGGAGAAGATGGAGGAGAAAAAAAAGGAGGTGATGGAGACTGGACCTCAAGAATAGCAGTTATGGTGGGGGCTTTGGATCTGGCGAAGATTTTGTTGGCCTTGTTTTTTGTGAGTGTGCGTGGTTGCAGTAGTAACAAAAAGAAGTGCAGGACCATATTAGTTCAACGATCTTGTTGTTTTGTTTATTCACTTTATTTTTGTTAGCGCAGATATAGATGGCTATAGGGTAGAAGAAAGTTGGAAATCATGCACTTATATACATAAAAGTTTAGGTATTTTGTTCTGCACTCAATTACTTCAAAAAAAAATTAAAAACCTTGTGGATCAAAGAGAGATTTGGAATGAAGCGTACAAAGAGATCCTCCATTTTCTCTTGTCCTGTGATTCATTGGCTTCTTTTCGAGAACAGGTCCCGCAAAAATCCTCTTGATGCAAAAGATAATCTCTGCAACACATAGGAGACGGTTTTATGGAAAAATAATCTTCCAATTATTGGTGCAGAATAACAAAGCATAACATACTATGTCGTAATTTTGTGGTTATTTATTCTCAGCTCAACTTGAAACAAAGTTGAGCATGGAAGCAATTTGCTATTGACTGGATGAAACTTCAAACACCTTATTTTCAATTCATTTATAGATATTTTTGACTGGCCACTGAGATTGTGAAATGCTGCTCAAGTTATTAGGGTTTACAATAAAAGGTCACAATCTCTCTGAGTCTCTGGCCAGTAACAGTAGTAGCATACTAGCAATACACCCAATGACCCACTACTCAGTAGCACTAGAAAGGTCTGGTAAGGTGTCACTCTGATGGATCCCCTCCGGGCAATGATATGCTTGACTCTTGTTTTGCCTTTTGTTCTCATGTTACAATGTTAAAGCCAAGAAAAAAAACAAAATATTTAAGATTTGGCATGAGCTCAGGTGATAAACAATTCAACGTGGTTATAGATGCTGCATCAGCTGTGAAGGTGATGCCCAATTTGGCTACAAATGGTTGTTGCAATCATTGCTCAATCCTAGCTCCTTGTTTAGAGTTCAATTAATCATCCCTCTCTTCTTTTTTTATTCTAGGGTCTAAAAAGCAGTCTGACTACCAGAGCACCTACTCTGACATGTTGTGCAGAGAAAATCAGGATGTAGATATGCTAAAAATCATCCTAATAATACAGGTCAATACTTCCTTCAATATACAGATTACTTCTTATTAGTCTTATTTTCTTCACATGGATTATACAAGTATACAAACTGAAATATGCATTAGAATAATAGTAACAGTATTAGATGCAAAACAGAAAAGTTAGCGACTGTATCCAAATCTTGACATAATACAAGTCAGCTTAATTGATTTTGTTCAATCACTACCTGTTTCTTCATCATTGTCTTGTGAGCATCCTTGGGTTATCTTCCTATATGCAGGCATCTCTTATTGGCTTCTCTTGTCAATTAATGCGATCCTCTGACAGAAAGTAGCAATTAACGATGCACTAATTGCAACTTAAGTTTCAAGGAGAGAGAGTGGACTAGACGTGTACTTTGAAAGGCATCTGCAATCCCCAAGGATAGGGGATTCCATCAGATTTCCTTTCCTGGTGTCCCCTGCTCTTCCAACACGCACACAAACCGATGGCAAATGATCCGGTGACGATAACTGTATCTTAATCCTGCCCCACACTCCACCGAGAATGCTAAAACAGTGAGTTCCAAATCAGAGCAACTCTTATTTTGCTCGTATAATAATAGTATGCTCATTCCCACCCCCCAAGATCCTTCCTTGGTGCATACAGCCTTGGACTTTGGACCATTCTTCATGTACTCAATTGAACACGCAGCCCATACTTGTTCCTTTCAGACATAACAATACAAACCTTTGATCCCTTTCCCTGGACCTTTTTGGCTAAGATCACGAGCATGCACGGTGTAATAATGCAAAAGAGAGTTTGGCGCGTGCACTGACCGAAAGGCATTTTTGCCATGAAAACCACTCGTGGATCAGCTCAAATCTTTGCTGATAGCAACTGGGTAAGTGGTCAGGTCAAACACCTTGATCAACATACTGGCTCCAACTTCCAGCACCCTGCAAAACCATAAATTAAGCCATAATGATGCATGACTATGCCCAGTGATTATGCTTACTGGTTTTCAACTGAAAGTCACGAGATGATGATGAAGGCTTAGAATCTCGCAAACTCTGAGCACACTATAGGTGGTTAAGGCATAATCAACCTTGTAAAGTATGTGCAGGAGAGACTGAAGGCAGTAAAGTATCACTTCTGCAATGTGAACACAAGTGCATCCAATTTTTCGTCTTTTTTCCCTTAAGAAAAGGTAAAACTGAAAGAAGTACTATGGTACTACTACAAGAAACTGGCGATGGATCACTTTGTTTTGAAGGAAGCCCAAAACGAAGATAGTAGGATGATTTCAGCATCCTGATGTCTGATTGCTACTGCACATTGTCAGAAACGATATTGATCTGAGGAGATGAAGTCATACAACAAGAAACTTGTGAAACCAAGAGATCAAATTTAAACTCGTGACATTCGCTGCTGTTGTACTAAGAGATCAAGATATGGTGAAAAAAGTGAGTGCTTGATATATTTGTTAGCACCACATAAACTCAGATTTTTGCCGCAGTTGATCCTGAAGATTCATGCTCTTCACTCTGACATATCACAAGAATTGGTATGTGAATCTAAACTTAGAATCACAGAGATATCTTGTTTTATTTTACATCCTAACCTATACCAACAATAATGATGATAGGGAAAACCTAATTCACTGATCATTTAACAGAAGTAGGCACCAATATTTCTTAATCTAGACACAAACATACATATCACGTGCAGGAGTGTTATGAAATTTGACAATATGTATGCAGCTTGAGCTCTACAAAAAATGAATTAGTTGATGATATACCAAGGTACGAGTAACCAGCCCTCCATACAAATGGAACCACAGAATGGAATATTGCTACTTGTACAACTGAAAAGATAAGAAGAGAAGCATATATGGAAGGTCAACACGTAAGACGAGAAGAATGGGAGTCCAGGTGATGATCAAAATATTCAGATTCAGAATTGTAACAGAACAAGCACAAGTTTCATAATAGATTCAAAACATTTCCATATTAATATCTCAATGACAAGGCACACATTAGAAAAAGTTATGCTTGATTCTTCACATGAGTGTTTCAGGGGTATGGATGTAAACATTTGGGTGTTAAACAAAGAATTTGCTAGGCAATTGAATGTGAAGCAGTCATAGTAAACTGTCTTAAAACATGAGAGCGTGCGGCAACTTTGTTGGTTTCACATAAAGACTCTTTGTAATGTTACCTTGCAGAGTCAATATGGTTGGCAGTTCTATTCAAGATATAAAGTAAGAAGTAGGAACAACGCCCAAAGCAAAAGCAGTTTTTCCCCCTTGAATTACAAGTGGTAAATTACGCACATACTAAGTCAGAATCACTTACAGTTCGACAAGTCTGTAAATGGATATACTCTTCAAATTGCGCATTCTGATGATAAAAGTAAAACTGTGATCCATTGATATCCACCAAAGAGTACAACAGGGTGACTGACCAGTCAGTTTTCTGTTACATTACTCCACCCAGAAAGGGAGAAAAAAAATCTGATCTCAAATTGCTTCTCCAGTAAGGACAGACACAAGAAAATCAAAAGAATTGATCCAACATTGCTCTTGCAATATAACAGTGCACACAAAAACTTGTGCCGTGGTACCAAAACTCCGGCAATCAGGCTTGGGATCTCGCCCCATCAGGCACCAGCTTCATCTGAAGCAATCACACAGGCAGATTCATCCAAGGAAGGATTGATCACAAGACGAATAACCATCCACGTTTGTAGCACACGAGCGTGATCACAGTCACCGCCGACCACACAGCCACGACCCACCGAGCTGCAAGCAATGCTGCCTCCTTCATTGCAACAGACCATCCAACGAGCCAGTCCAGTCCCTCAACACCCTCAAAGAAATCCTTCCCTTGCACCCGCCACAATGCAAGCAGTGACAGCACGAGCAGTGGCGGAGCGACGAGCTGCGTTGCCACGGCACAGAGGTGGTGGTTGTGCAAGAACACCTTGGCCCGGCCGTACTCTGTATCCGGGGAGCGGCTCGCGTGCAGCCGCTGGTACCAGCAGAAGACGGCCTCATTGAGGTACATCTGCACGGCCGCCCGTGCGGCCAGCAGCTGCAGCCCAGCCGCGGCGGCGAGCAGCCTCACCTCCTGCTCCGCGCCGTCCCCGAACCCGCAGCATTGCAGGATCGAGGCCACAGAGGAGACGAGGACGTCGAGGTGGAGGAGGAGGCGCGCGGGCGCCGACGACGCGAGCACCGCGAGCCCGGTGCGGGGCTGGTCGGTGCCGAGCCAGAACGCGCGCGCGAACCGCGCGGCCGGGAGCGCGGCAAGCGACGCGAGGGCGCCGGCGAAGGGGCTGGAGGAAAGCAGAGTTGCGACGAGGAGCGCTCCGAGGGCGGCGGCGAGCTGCGCGGGGCGCGGCGACGGGACGACGACGTGGCGGAGGAGCGCGACGAAGAGGTAGGCCGCGGGGACGAGCGGCGCGAGCGGGGAGGCCGCGGAGGCGGCCGGGAGGAGGAGCGCGGGCGGCAGGAGCGCGAGCGGCAGGAGGAGCGCGGCGTGGTAGGCGCCGAAGTGGGGGCGCGAGGCGAGCGTGGCGTGGGAGAGGCGGAGGCGGTAGAGCTGCGCGGAGGTGGCGTCGAACGCGTCCTTGGCGGCGGCGGCGGCGGCGGCGGCGGCGCGCTTGGAGGAGCCCTTGGCGGGGGCGGCGCTGTCGCCTGGCGGGCGCAGGACGGCGCGCGGGGTGTTGGAGGGGACGGCGTCGGGGTGGATGTAGGTGTGGAGGGCGTAGAGGAAGAGGGAGGGGACGTGGAGGAAGTGGGCGGCCGCGGCAAGCGCGAGCCCCGCGGCGGCGTGGAGCAGCGCCGGCGGGATAGGGATGGGGAAGGAGAGGGACACGGCCATCGCCGGCGGCCGGAGCAGGTAGGTGGGTAGATCACTGGATCTGACTTCTGAGGCTTTCTCCAACGGCTCCACCGTCCAACTCCCCCTATACGTAGTATTTAATATATTTTACTATCTTCCTTTAAAAAATTCCTCCCTCTATAAATCCTCATCTTCAACTATTCCCCTACCTATTCCCTCTATACCAACTACCATCCATTTTTAAATCATATTCACTTCACAATCCAACAGAACATATTTCGACCATACGCGAGCCGTATTCGTACGATGAACAGTGCAAATGTTCATCAGTGGACGTTTGTAGGGTTCGGACGAACTAAAAAAATTAGAAAGTCATTATACCTGTATAAATTATATTTTGCAACTAGGTTTTAGGTACACAAACCGTTTCTAACGATGAGGAATACTCATATATTTTGTTTTTTCATACAAAAGTTGCGAGATGGCTAGGATGAGATTGTTCTCCTCAGTTTTCCTCTTTTTCCTGCCACGGAGTTGGTCCTTCTTCCCGGGCGCGCCAACGGCCACCAACTCCGTGCCAGCAGGTGGGGGAGCCCGTACGCCCCCTCCCCCACCCATGGGGGGAGTGATTGGGGGGCGCCGTTGGAGGGGAGAGGGGATGCACTGTGCACTGAATGTAGGGGGAGGGGGACATTTACGGGGTAGCGTTGGAAGCAGCCTGAGTGGGTGAGGCGACGGAGAAAGCAGAGTGAGTGCAGTGGGAGATGGGGTTCCTATCTATCTTGTGAAAGATAGATAAGACATTTATTTTTAAAGTTCGCTTTGACCCATTTATCTGCTACAAGTATGTTCAATATTTTAATAAAATTAACTCAACATTTTGTTAAACATATTCAACATTTAATTTTCAAAATGTTGAAACTGTAAAGATAAAATATTGAAATTGAAAACACGAAATGTTGTAAATGCGAAAATAAAAATATTGGAGGTTTCTTCTCTGACGAGCTTCTTCGACGGCGGCGTGCGCGGGCGCAGCGCGCGACACAGTAGCGGCTGCGGCAGCACGGCAGCATAGCAGCGCGGTAGCAGCGGCACGCGGCGGGCAGGCGTGCGGCGGCGGACGACGGGCAAGCACGGCGCTCGCGATCGGCGGCGGGGCGGCGGCGCATCCTGAGAAAGGGAGCAGGAGGAAGGAGAAAGCTAGGGTCGAGGAGATCTAACGGTTGAGGTGATTTGCACGAATCTCAAATATTGGAAGGTGGGGAAGAAAAAATCTTCCGGAAAATATATAGGATTTGCGGTGGGAGATGGCCGATGAGCGTGGGCGGGGTATGGGCCGGGTTTCGGCATGTGATGCTGTGGGCTTTAGATCTGGGCTTCTTTGGACATCTTTTATCTGGGCTTCACTGGACTTATTTTCTCTTTTGTTTTCCTTTGTTTTGCAAAGGGGAACTGAAACTGATTTTTTTTTCCTGACGGGAGAGAATTGAGACTAACCTGTGTGTAGGGCTGCAAGGGGACCGGGTCAAACCTTTTCCAACGTCGCCCCGCTCCTCAAATCAGCCGATGGATCAAAGCGGACCGACCCTAAGAAAAAGAGGAGCGGCAGGGTCATTATCCTATTGACCCCCGGAGACCCTAGGGCCGACCCTCCACTCTTAAATGCTTCTTGCCGCAGCCTGGTTCCGTAGCGATTCCAGCTCCTTGCAATTTCCCTGTTGTTTAATCATTGAGCAAGTATATGCATGCATTAAAGAGGTCGCTAGTGCTGAGAGTAGGGGTGGTAATGGGCCATGGCCCTAATGGCCTCTTCACAGCCCAATAAAGCCCTAAAAATTTTTAGTTCAAAAATACATATGTTTAGAGCTCGGCCCTTTTAGAGCCCGATCCTTAGATTTTCTAGTTCAAAATGTTAGACCCTTTACCACCCCTAGCTGAGAGTTAACCAGCCATTAGCCCTCCTGCTCTGTTAAGTTTTGTTTTTGCATGTGCACTATGACTTGCTAGACTAGCTAGCTAGGGAGGTTCAACCCGTGGTGCTCCACGGATCATCTCTGGCCAAATGGAAGGAGGGGCGGGTTGACACTTGACCCTGTCTTTGATAAAATGGGGCAGCGGATCAGCATCAGGAGCACCCCGCTCCGCCCCCTTTGCAGGCCTACCTGTGTGTGCCCATGTGAGAGGTGGTATTTTGCTCACGGGAATTCGACAGAAAGCGACGGCTACAACTGAGAAGCTTAGAAGGTTTTTTTTTTGGGGGTTCTAGAACGGTTAGAAGTTGAGTCTAAAGCTGCCACAACTAACTCAGCTTGTCTGCAGCAAGGTTAAGCTACGACATGATTGTATGAACAAGCTCAGAATGCAGAAATTGCTGCACTCAAGGCCCAAAACTTTTAGGGACATCTCATTTCAATTTAGTACTGTCGAATCAAAACTATTTAACAACTTGCATACTATAACACAGACAGATTGCAAAAATGCAGCAGCATATTAGCCGCAATCATAGCGTCAAAAGATGAAGATTATTATTTCTTGCTCTTAACAAGATTCGTGATGATTCTAAGTACACGGAAACCACAAATAATGCCTGATGTTTTGTGTTTCAAATCTAACAGAGAAACACTCGACAAAGTTGGACAGATCAGTGCCCAGACATTCAGATAAAAACACCATAAATATTATTATTGCGTTATCATACAATTGGGTACACTAATCACAGCGTGCCTCCTCAATAACCTGGAGGTAGAGTAGCAAAAAACTCATGGCAGTTTCTTTATTTCTGGGTGGCCAAAATGAATAAAAGGTTCACAGACTGAATAATGGTACAGCATGTTGGATTTAATTATTTTCAACAGAAAGCTCACTCCCCACTCAGGATGGGGTTGATCAAAGGCTTCATCTGAGCAAGGTAAACGATGGCATACCTATACAAGAATATTAATGCATGGTTAGCAGAAGAACGAAGGAGTATCAAGACTCAAAACCACCAAAAGAGTGAGTGTTGATTCAGCAGAAACTTAAGGTTCATGCAGGGATGTGGCAACAAGTAGAAAGAAGGTTTATTTTTAAAGAGAATTTTCCAAAACTTCTACACATTCTTTTTATGTGATTTCCATGATTCGAACAAAAGTGGATTCTACGACATGATCCTCCCCATAAAGCAGGAACAGACACACCCAGATAGTATGGCGCTCTGGGAAAATGTCAACCATGTCTCCAGTTCTACCTTCTCCACAAACTTCTCTCTATCTAGTTAACTAGAAACAGATACTTTGTAAAAAAATGAATTCACAACAAACTTCCCGGCATCAAATTGCTTGTGTAATCAATAGAATTTAAAGTGAACATGTAGAAAATAAGAACCAATTGAGAGACTGCTTATCAAGATCAGCAGCATGTTGGAACTAATGCTTCAGAAAAAAATATTACTACAACTAGTACCCACTGCTGATGTTGGCCTTACAATAATATTGTCAAAAGTTTTACGAGAATAGGATACAATTGTCCTAGTCATGTAAGAGAGTAACTGTGTAAGAGACCCAAATATTGTCATGCACCCAATTGTCAGATTTATATTTTTTAGCTGTGAGTAACCTCATAAAAGCAAAGGCAACTTTATGAAGTAAAAGAAAAATGCATGGGAAAGAACTTACATCATCCAACAACAAATTACAGCCGTAGTCACCAAGGTCAAATGGAATCTGCATAACATGAATAAGCAAAGTTGAATCAATATGCTATAAGAATTACCTAGGAATTTACAAACTAGCTAAAAAAGGTATAAATAAAGAGACTAATAATTTGTACATTTTGAGCAACCCAAAATTGCTGCAAGACAAAGGTAAATGGCCAGATGGCAATTGCAAAGTTGGAGAAAAGCTGCTAAAGATAAACAAAGTCTCTGAAATATAACAATAGGGAAAACGAGTATATATTGTAATAATTAAGAAAATAAAATGGGTATTTTTTTTCCATGGGAGCACACAAGTGCAACTGTCATAGTGATCCACATTGAATGCACATATGTCCATCTCCTCTCACAATGTATGCGACCAAAATATAGAGAGAATCATATATTCATATGTGCGATCCTGGCATTCATATTCGAGAAACATTAAACCAATGTTGATCTATGGTAAAATGCGCGCATATATTTTTAGCAATCTTCTTATCATTTGATTTCGAATGAACTAAAACTCTGCGCGAGTACCCAAAAACAGGCCGCAAAATCCCAGACAAATATTATCAAAATTGCGACGAAAAGCAACTCGAGTCAGCAGCAGCGAAGCAAACTCTGCCACTAAGGGGTTTTTTTTGTTTTTGTTTTTGCGGACGAACTAAAGATGAGCGTTGAACAAGTTTAGGTTTAGTTTAGGTTTTCACCGACAAGTACTACTACAGAGTCCGATCAGCTAGATTGCAATGGACGGCTGACCACTGGATCTCAGAAAGCCAAGCTCTAAAGCTAGCCAATCTGCCCCAAATCTAGATCGAAAACCCCCAGACCAAGACCACGGCGATCGATCCGCGGTCAAACCCGCCAAATCTGGCACACTCGGGGCCCCAAGTCCCAATTCCCCATGCCCGCTACCAAACCCACAAGCACAACACGCAGGATCACAGGCCGGCGGGATCGGATCGAGGAGGGAAGGGAGGGAGAAGCTGGGGGCTTACAGGTTGGTGGATGGCCCGCGGTTGCAGCAGAGGAGCGTGAAAAGGTAGGCGACGACGCCGGCGAGGAGGAAGATGACCGTGGACACCCAGAACCCCATGGTGGGCGCGGCCTCGACGAGCGGAGCCCCCCTCACGCGCGGGTGCTGCTTCCTCTCTCGCTCGCTGGAGATCGCCTGGTCGGGGAAGGAGACGCGACGCGACAGGCCAGGCCTAGAGATGGAGAGAGGCGGAGTTGCTGTCAGCCACGTCACGTGCTTCTGGATCGCGATTCGTTTACGGGCTCGAGATGGACTTGCATGAGATGCTGGGCTGGAGGCATTATGGGCCAGGCCAGGCCTCTTTTTTGTTGTCAGTGGTGGACGCGGCCTTGTTTCGAAACGGAAACAGAAGAAGTTCTTCGGTCCAAGAAGAAAACTGCAACCTATTTCCTGCTTCTCCAAATTTTACATACTATAAAAAAAATCTACAAGTTCAAGGATGGTGATGCCCGTTCAAAAAAAAAAGGTCATGTAGCCAGCTCTACTATGTAATCCAGATAAAAAAGCCCTTTGAGGCTTGTAACAAGCTAAATTTGTAAAATTATATGAGATCATTTTCTCACCATTGTACGAATTGAAATTGTCATTCAACTCGTAACATCCTCTTCTGCACAAATTAAGGGGGTTACGGAGTTTCTATGAACAGTTGAGACAGCTCAAAATCACATTTCAGTGCATAAGACTTGCCCCGACAACGCAAACAAAAAGACCCGATATAATAAATTGTAATAAAATATCTAGTGCTACCACTTACCACCCCTTTTGGGTCCTAATCATACTGCCACTACCACTAGGAAAAAAAATGGTGCAAGGAATCACAGAGTACTCCCAAAACCCTCCCATCATCCGACATAATTTGGGTTTGATAACTCAAACCCACCCACATGTGTTCTTGATGGATGCCACGTCCTGCTGCTGATGTAACCCTGGATCACGTAATCGACCAACAAATTTTGCCCTGCTGTTTGTCCAACAGAAAGTATATTCAGACCAACTTTGCCAAATTTGTTTTGACCAGTCATGTGTGCTTACTCTGAAATTGGAACTTTGCAAGGTCGCTGTCAGGTGTCAACAATCATAGCGCAAGTCATAGCTCCCAATTCGAGGGGGACTCCGTTCCAGGCTGCGTTCTCGTTTCAAATTCAGACGTTTGATTTGATCTCCGTCGGCGATCGCGGCGGCCGCCGCGAATTCAAAAACTTTTACGAGTTTGCTTCGAAGCAGCGAGCCGTTTATTTAGACCTCTTCTTTCCGAGACGAAAACGAATAGGAATAAGAAGAAGAGCAAGTCAGCCATCGCCATCGTCCAGAGCTAGTTCATTTGGCCTCAGGTAGGCCCGCGCGAAGGCGCCAAGAACGCGCGCCAGGCCAGCAAGCTGCTTCGCGCTAAGTTAACCTGCCTCACGAGCTAACTTTCTGTGCGGCTTCGCGAGCCCCCCAATGGAAGAAGCGAAGCTGCTCCTCGTCCTCCTCCCGCCTCCCTCATACCTTCCCCACCCCGGCTGTGCCCTCCCAACCATGCGCCGGTATAAACCGCCAGGCGAGGCCACCTGCCCGCTTTACTCTTGCTCCCGTGATCGATCGAGGTCGAGGCAATGTCGTCGTGGCGGTTCCTTCCCAAGAACGGCGTGGCCGCCGGCGCCGGCGAGGACGCGTCCTTTGACGGCGGCGTCGCGCTGGAGGTGACCGTCCTGTCGGCGGACTCGCTGCGCCTGCCGCCGTCGTACTCGCCGCTGCCGCGCCGGCTGCGGCCGTACGTGACCGTGTCGTCGGACGCGCCCGCGTCGGCCTGCAGCACGGCGGTGGCGGCGGGTGGCGCGCCCAGCGGCGAGCACTCGTGGGGCGACACGCTGGTGGTCCCCGTGGGCGCGGAGTTCCTGGAGGGCCGCGCCAACGTCCGGGTGGCCGTGCTCTCGGAGGCCACCTGCCGGCTCGTCGGCGCCACGCCGCTGGGGTGGTGCGGCATCCCCGCGGGCGACGTGCTCGACGGCCTCCGCCCGCCGCGCGCGCTCCGCCGGCTCAGCTACTCGCTGCGGTGCCCGCGGCGCGGTGGCGCGGCGCCCCCCGCGTGGGGCCACGGCGTCGTGCACCTCGCCGTGCGCGTGCTCGGCCTCGGCGGCGACGGCGCGCGGCGCGCGGCGCCTGCAGCGGCGGCGGCGGTGGCGCCGGTGCAGCAGGGGTGGTGCCGCGTGGCGATGGGCATCCCGGTGTCCGGGGCGTCGTCCGCGGCCGCGTCCGCCGTCGTCGGGATGCCTATGTCGTGGGGCGCGACGTCACGGTGAGGGCGCGCAGCGAGGGTGGATGATTGGAGGAGACGGCGGCGACTAGCCGTGGAAAACCGGCGGAAGAACTTGTGCCATCGCTGCGACCAGGTTGCGGTTGCGCCCCTTTCCCGGCGTCACGACGAGGAATAGCGGCGGGAAAAGGAGGCTAGTGCGTGAGTCAAACCAACTGGTGTGGCTTCCATGCAGCTACCTGGCTGGGTTAAATGTGTGGCCGGTTTGTAAGGCTGACGTGTGGGACCGGAACTCATAGGTGTACATGCAGTTTAGGAAGGTTCGTGTTGAATAGTGGCTTCGTAATCGTAAATTTCCTGTGCTACTTAAATTAATCGAGGTGATCTACTACGAACGAACAAATGGTTATTACCGTTTGGCGAACCCTACAAACTTCCTCCAAACCTACAAACTTCCTCCAATTAATGCAAACCATTCTACATGGAGGGCTGCGGATACTATTAGAAAAAATAAAAAATGTTCAAGTATTGTACCAATATGAAAGAGACGGGAAAAAAACTTTTACTAAGAACATCTCCAGCAGTTTGGCAAATCGAGTTGCCATCTTTGATTTTTGGCAAAAACATTAAAAATACTCCTCCAACAGTTTGGCAAAAGACTTGGCAATTTTTGGCAACTTGGGAAAAACCAGCCTCCAGCGCGTAAATATACGCGCGCGGCGCGTGGTTGGCATCGTGGTTTCTAGTCAGGTGGGAGGGTGAAAAAAGAAATAAATAACAGAGAAGGGTTCCTAATTTAAGTTTTCAAGAGGTGAAAGGGCATAAATATAATTTTATTTCTCTCTCAGGGTTCCTGATGTAAGTTAGATTTGGATTTAGCAAGTGAATTATGCCAAACTGTTGGAGATAAGTTATTTTTTTACTTGGTATATATTTTTAGAAGTTGGCAAAACACAAGATATGCCACGTAAAATATGACAAACTCTTGGAACTTCCTTCAGCTATCGTTTGCGCGCATATATAACAAGTACATACTGCAGTAGACTGGGAATCTATTAACTATAATTTAGACTATAGTTTAGACACAAATCCATATTGTCCGTTTGGAACTCCATATAGAATCCATGTGGCCCGTTTGAAACTTTGGAATTGAATTCCATTCTAATAACTATTATTTAAACACAAATCTATTAAGCTACTATAACTATATACGAAATATATATTTGTATACTATTGTTAGCCATACGAGGGAGATATTTATGTGCTACAATTCTTTGTCGTCAACCCTGGTCGCCGTGGGAAGTTGACCATAGGCCGCGCACAGCAAAGTCTTTGTCGTGTGCTTTTGTGGGTTCGCTGTGTGCTTTGGACATATGGCAAATCAATCGTTTCCGGTAGTGAAGGGAGGCATGATCGATCACAAAGGATTATTCTCTAATTTGTCTGTGCTTTTGGTAGATTAATTTCGGCGATAAAAGATGAGAGAAACCAATGATTCCAAATGTGTGACCAGCTGGCCCGTGCAATAATTGTGCTAATATCAAGCTAGTTTGAATGTAATTGAAAGATCTTCATGCAATACAAACCTGCCAAATCCAAACATGAAGTGCAAAAGCAAACATCATAGAGCCAGCTAGCTAGGCCGGCAAGCGTGCAGTACAAGGTCATTCTCCGACGGGCCGCCGCCGCCGTACTTGCGAGCAAGCCACGCCCAGAACACGAGAAGCCCGGCGATGCACGCGGCGACGCCGCCCGTGCAGCCCATCAGGACGCGGCGGTCCTCGACGCCGACGGCCAGGACGGCAGTCACCATCGCGTTGAGAGCGCCGACACCGACGGCGCAGACCCCGATCCAGGTGAACCTCCGCTGCACGGCCGCCGGCGCGCGCGGCAGGAACAGGTCCGTGTACGACATGACCAGGAGGGCCAGCGACAAGTAGGCGCCGAGCGAGGCCCAGAGCGGCAGCCGCCACGGGGCGCCGGCGAAGAAGGAAGGCGAGATGGCGCGCCTGTAGGCGTAGGCCACGCCCACGAAGTAGCCGATGATTGCGACCTGGAAGAAGACCGCCATGGCCCATGTCTTTGCACGGCACACGTGGTGCGGCGCTGACGCAGCCATGGATGCTCAAACGCCGAGCTAATGGCGTGTGCTTGTGAGAAAGCTATCGCGTGCCCCCGTGTGTGTTATCTATAGGCCCAGAGTTCAATCTACAAGGCATATATGGAAATTGAAAGATGATTCAAAGAGGTCGATCTTGCTTCAAAGATGGCAAGACCAACCAACCAATGTATTCCATCCATTCTGGCAGCAACAAAATGTATCAGGACCTCAGACAGCAGTTGTGGTGGACGAGAATGAAGCGGGAAATCGCCCAATATGTGTCTGAGTGTGACATTTGTAAAAGGGTTAAAGCGAGCCACTTGAGGGCAGCTGGTCTTCTACAGCCACTGACTATTCCGTCAGGAAAATGGAAAGATATTAGTATGGATTTCATTGTCGGACTTCCCAAAACTGCAAAAGGGTATGACTCCATTTGGGTTGTAGTGGATCGCCTTACTAAGTCCGCTCATTTTATTCCAGTCAAGACTGGGTATAAATCCCACCAGTACGCCGAGCTGTACATTGCCCGGGTTGTGAGTCTTCATGGTGTTTCTAAAACCATTATATCCGATCGAGGCTCACAATTTGTTGCATGCTTCTGGGAACAGCTACAAGCATCTCTTGGTACTCAACTCATTCGCAGTTCTACTTATCACCCTCAGACCGATGGACAGACAGAGAGAATAAATCAAATTCTTGAAGATATGCTCCGAGCCTGTGCACTCACCTATAGTCAGAAATGGGATGAGTGTTTATCTTTGGCTGAATTCGCCTATAACAACAATTACCAAGAGAGTATCAAAATAGCTCCTTTTGAGGCTTTATATGGGCGGAGGTATAGAACTCCTTTGAATTGGTCAGAAGTTGAGGAAAGAAATTTCTTTGGGCCTGACATGGTTAGGGAAGCTGAAGAACAAGTCCAGCTCATTCAGAAAAAATTGAAAACTGCACAATCCTGCCAAAAGAGTTACGCGGACAAGAAACGTCAGGTTATCTCATTCCAAGTGGGGGATCACGTCTATTTGCGGGTATCTCCAATGAAAGGGGTCCAGTGATTCGGGGTAAAAGGAAAGCTCGCACCTCGCTATGTTGGGCCTTTTTCTTATCACCAAGCGATGTGGCCCGGTAGCATATCGCCTGGAACTTCCTGCACAATTATCCACGGTGCATAACATATTTCATGTCTCTCAGCTCAGAAAATGCCTCCGTGTTCCAACCAAGATCATTGATATAGAGAATGTGCAATTGGATCCCGATCTGGTATATCCAGAGCACCCAGTGAAAATTATTGATTGCAAGACCCGGGTCACTCGACATCAAACGAGCAACTTCTATTAAGGTGCAATGGAGTAATCACTCCGAGCGGGAAGCTACTTGGGAGACGGAGGAATTTGTTCGGTCTAAATGTCCTGAATAGCTACAAGCATATCAAGGTACCCACTGTAAGGATCACCGGGGTGTCCGACCCTAGAGGGGGAGGGGGTGAATAGGGTCGCTAATCGCTATTTAACCTAGGGCTCAAACTACTTGCATAAGATAAACCTAACACGTGCTACACATACTAGTTATGACTAAGGTTTATCTATGCTACCCTCTACTTACCCCTAAAAACTTGCAACCTATAGCCAATCCTAATCAAACTAACTAGGAAAGTAAAGGCATGCAAGATAGAGTAAATGCGGAAACGTAATACGGTAAGTAAAGAGATAAGTGCAAGAGGGATGCAAACTCCCCAGTAGACACGGTCATGTAACGTGGTTCGGCACAAACGCCTACGTCCACGGGACACCGAGGCTCTTCCGATCACGTCTTGCACTACGCCACCAAGGCGATGCCGGCAAGCAAAGGCAAGTGCCCACAAGACACTAAGTCTCGTGCACCGCCACCGTCTCTCTCGGTCACCCGGCCGAAATCCACTACGGAGCTCCTCCACCAAGGAGGGGGTCTCCTCTTCCCCCGCACAAAGTGTCGTTGCCACTCCACACCAAGTCGGAGGGTCACACGACGGATCACAAGGATTGCTTGCCGCAGCAAGACTTCTCTCAAGGGAGCTCTCGCAAGAACTAATCCCTATTACAAGCACTAAGCACTCTCACAAGTGTGCTTAAGCCTATATGATGTACAATGAAGTTCTATGGTGGTTGGAGATGATCTTTGACTCTTGTATACTTCCTTGGTCTCCAGCACCCTCAAATGAGCCGTGGGGTGGCATATATATAGCCCACACACCCCAAACTAGCCGTTGGAAAAAGGCTGACAAAAACCCTTAACGTCGGTTGATCCGACGCTCAACTTTTTGTCATCACCGGTTTAACCGATGAGTGCATTTTCCAACTAGCCGTTATACTTCAACGGCTACCTCAATCGACCGACGTAAACAACCGGTGAATGTAATAGAAACGTCGGTTTAACCGGTGAGTGTAGTTACTGAAAAACTAACTCTCTGGACAACTGCACCGACGTTCATCAATATGTAATCGTCGGTTTAACCGGTGTATAGAATTTTCTCTGTCTTCATCTGTCAATGCACCGACGTATGCAATTTCTTTAGCGTCGGTTAATCTGGTGTAAAACCCTAGCCCGCAGACCTTCTCTGTGATTGTACCGGTGAGTTCATTTTGCCCTACATCGGTTTAACCGATGATAGCAAAATGCCTCAATTCTTGTCCCTTGGACTGAAGAGCCTAGCTACGCCTATCTTCTCTTTGTAATCACTTGAAACTAAAAGCCTGAGAATGGTTTTCTTAACAATCATATTAGTCCAAGTGTTGTGTTGTCTATATCAATCACCAAAATATTATATTGAAATATGGCATGAGAGGCCATTTTCGCTACACCCACCCAATCCTATTTTTCAATTTGTCACGTTCATTCTAAATCTCGGGACAAGATTTCTTTTAGGGGTAGGATTGTAACACCATAGGTATTAATCACCTGTAATTAAACTAACCACAGTCATTAGTTCAAAACTCATGCGACAAATCACCAACTCAAACTTCATTATGTCAGCCTGAGCCTGACCGGTCTGGGCAACCGGTCTGACCGGTTGGGGGCTGACTCAACTATTTTATTGGCCTCACATCATGTAAACCTCACTCTCTCTCTCACCAACTTCCTCAGTCTTACCCCGTGCCCAGCTCGCCCTCTCGAGCTCCCTCTCCCTCCCCTCTCACCCAAACCCTAAGTCCTAAATCCTCCCTTTCCACTTGATTCCAAGGCCAAGGAAGGATCAAACCGGCGTGGGGGAGCTTCTTCTCCACGATTCCCTCCCTGGGATGCTTGGGATTCGAGTTCTTCGTGCAAGGAGGAGCTCACTCAAGGTATGCAGGCTCGTGTGAGTCGATCTCCTTTTCTAGATGATCTTAGGTGATTCCCTCTGGTCAAACACCTCCAATGGCACCCTGGAACTAGTGCCTAGAAGGATATTGGAATTAATGGGCGATTTTTGCCGCGCCAAGGATTCTAGGTTTGATCTGGGCAGGACCGGTCTGACCGGCATGAGTCCGGACAGTCCGGCCATTGGTTCGGATACTCCGGGTTTGTGGTGGCCTAGACATTTCGGGTTTAGGCCCGGAAACTCTGGACTTGGGAGTCCGGATACTCCGAGTAGGTGTCCGGATACTCCGGATTTTTGGTCTTGAGTCGCACAGAGGCCAGACCGGTCTGACCGGTTTGGTATACCGGTCTGACCGGTGTGGCAGTGGCTGAAAGGGGTTAGTAAGGGATAGTTAGTGTAAAGAAATGAAAACTAAGTTGGGTTATTGATTACTTATAATTTTTGCAAATCATGCATTCATTCTCTCGTATCATATGCATATGCACACGTGTAGCAGCCACGGCGGAGGAGATTGTATACAAGGTGGTTGCAGAGCCACAAGAGCCGCAGGGGCAAGCCCCGCAGCAGGAGATCCGTGGGGAGTCAGCCCAAGGCCCATCTCACCCTAGTACTGAGCAGCAGACTCAAGGCAAGCCCCGATGCACATCCTATTATTTGAAATTATGACACATATATATGTATTTATTACTTGTGCATTACATTTCAGGAGTTGATTGGAACCCTAGTTGCATGATCCCTAGGTTCCCTTGAGTTATACTAGTATGATAGGACGATAGAAGTGATATGCTTAATGGTTCTCGGTAGAAGACGAGTGATCCCTGGTCACTCGCGAGAAATAGGATGATTAGAAGTCGAGTAATCTCCGGTTACTCGCGAGATACAAGATATATTAATATTGCAGTATATGAGTTGTTGAATTTGATATGTAATGAAATGGAGAATTGAGACCGGACGGGAAATGATGAGGATATGTAGGTATGGCAGCAGGATATGGTTCCTGGGTGTCTTAGTCCCGTCTGAGTCGGTTAAGGACCGTACCATTGTTGGCCCTGCTGATCATGTTTGAATTGTAATAACCGCATACCGAGAGTAGGAGGTAGTCGAAACGGGTAAGCCGAGTACTGCCTTGCTTCGAAAGTACAGGAACCCGCACCCAACTCCTGGGGTAGTCGAGTAGTCGCGGAGAAATGGGGATGCATTGATTACTTTTGGTGGTCTCACGTTGAGCTCGGCTGACCATATGTCGTTGGGCTGGTTCCTGTAGTTCGAGACGGGGAGGGGAATGGTTGGCATGTATAGTCTGACGGGGCAAATACGTGCCGTGTTAGTTAGGTCCACATTGCAAGGTTAAATCGGATCTATTCGCCGTCAGTCGCTCTTGGATATGAGCACCTTGGTCGCCGAGTCACATCGTAGTGCTATGATGGGATGATAAGTTATATGTATATGAAGATTTTTACCTTAAATTAATAATTATTGCACCACCATGTTTGTTAGAGTTGGTCTATGCAAATGTTAGATTAGAGTTAATTTATATAGAGAATTTGGGGCAAAAATCATGAAAGTAAGGAATTACTTAGTCGCTTTTCTGCAAAATAACCACCAGCCAAATGCCTTGCATGTCTAGGTATGTGGGTTAAGTTATACCCACTGGTCGGGTAAGTCTTGCTGAGTATTAGTTGCTCAGGGTTTGTTGCTACCCAAATTATTTCAGGACCCCAGGACGTCGACTCCTGCCCCTGTTGTGTCAACTTCATCCGCCGGGATGCAGAGGGGTGGCAGGTCGTGGAGCGAGACCCTTAGATTAGGGAATTTGCGGGTTGCACGCGTGAGGGCTGAGGGTGCAACCCTCTATTTTTGCCGGACCGGTATGACCGGTATGTGTACCGGTCTGACCGGTGTTCGCGCCGAGTGTCTATGCAGACCGGTCTGACCGGTTGGGCAGAGGCAGCACACTCATGTAGTTGTAGGTCCTTTTCCTTTGGAACTTGGTTATTTCCGCTGTAAAATTTGTAAACCATGTAATTTATGTACATTATATAAGCTAATGTGTATTTGAACTCGGTTTGTGAAAACTCTTGTATCCTAGTCTGTCACCTTGTTATATTTTTAAATATATTGTCATGCTTGTACCATCTGCGCCCACCGTCGCGTGGGACTAACGGTGTTGTTTTGATCGGGCCGTGGGTTGAGAAAGAATCGCCAAATTAAGCCATTAACCTAATACGCCCGATGTATTCAAATGACAGCCGTTACGCTTAATTTGGAGTTTTAATTTGGCGGTTCCGTCTAGCAAACATACCACAACGGACACTACTACAGAAATTATTTTCACTCACCGCCGCCGCGTAGCTGGGACCTGCGGTGGCCCATGGCTAGGACCGGCGGTGAAAATGGTATCCACCGCCGACCCCAAAACCTACTGCACAGGATTTCAGTAAGAACAGAAATAACCCCCGCCCGTTGCTGCTGGACAAAACAGTAAACTGCACACATATATATAGTATATGTCGATCTAGTAAACCGTTGGTTGGTAGTTGGAACCAAGCCATCCTGTACAGAACAAAATACTGATTCTTGGAGATACTCTTCAGAGTTCATCAGACCTTACAAATCCACATTGCTATCAAGCCTTATACTCAGCGTCTAATTTTCTTCACTTCAGTAAAAGCACCATAACCAATGTGAAGTGCTTTTACTGAAGTGAAGAAAATTAGACGGGCAGGCGTGCATCATAAGGCTGCCCTGCCAACTCCGACGACGAGCTGTCGATCCTCTTCGGCGCCACCGTGGCAGGAGCAAAGTCCAACGGGTCGCCGCCGTACCTGCCGGCAAGCCACGCCCCGAACGCCACGAGCCCGACGACGCACGCGGCGACGACGGCGGTGCAGCCCGCCAGAACACGGCTGTCCCTGACCTGAAAGCCCAGGACGACGCCCACCATCAGGTTGAGAGCACCGACGCCGATGGCCCCGACCCCGATCTCCCGGAACTTCTCCATGACGGCCACCGGCGCGCGCGGCACGAACAGATCGGCGTAGAAGTCGACCAGAACGGCCAGCGACGCGTAGACGCCGTAGGAGGCCCACAGCGCCAGCCGCCACGGCACGGCGGAGAAGGAGGGGGAGATGCCGGACGTGAAGGCGTGAGCGATGGCCAAGAAGAAGCCTATGAACCCGGCCTCGATGAAGACGGCCAGCGTCCATATCTCACAACGCGACAGGTGCGCCACCTTCTCGCCGACGGTCTGCGGCTCCGGCGCCGGCGCCGGCCCCGCCGCGCTGGATGCTCGATCTTCCATCACGGCGACACAGGACTGTCGTTTCGCTGAGCACGGACGTTGCGTATGCCTGTGTTATGTTTATATAGAGGAAGGAATTGAATCAGCTAAACCATTGTCCTAGTCGATCAGGGTTACTAGATATGGAATTATTTTCCAGAGAAGATATGGAAATTAAACATCGATTCAATGGAGACATGGAGCACAGGAAAAGGAAAAGCAAGAAATTTAAGCCGAATACTACATGGATCGTTTTCCTTTTTTCGAGTGGAACGCCAGGGATCAGTCAGTTTGTGCGCCTGTGTTTGACGGGCCCACTCCTTCCACCTGGGCCGCAACTTCCTTTGTTTTTAAGGAAAACTATGGCAACCACCCAGGGTTGCCTGAACTTTATTGCTGATGAAACAATTTACATTAGCTAGAAATTACAAAGCAGAAGATCCAAAGACGGATCTTTAAGACCGAATAGGGAAAGAGAAGAAAAAAACTAAAGGTTGTACAGACTTGGGACTTTTTCTATCCTATCCTAGTGGGAAGTAGTTACTCCATTCAACAATCTTGGCCTTATCAACTTGTCTGTTGCATCTGTTGGTCGGTCCAGAGAAGGTCATCGCGATCATCGCCTGGAAATTTGAAGGTTGGACTCATCTCCATGCCGAAAAACTTTCACATTCCTACATTTCAAACTAAAATCGCATTTTCTACTCTACAAGAATACAAGACGACTACTGACTAGGATACTTCACACACATTCACATTTCAAACTATATTCCAATTCCACAAATTCTTCAACAGAAACAAAGGATCCTGAGTCAAAATCCAGAACCTTTTACAGCAAAGAATGTTCTTTCTTTTTAGTTCCTTTCTACAACACAACCACTCTACAACAAACCAATCAGACGTACACGTTACACCCATACTATGTACACCGCCATAAAATGATCTGCAAATGCCATCGATTAGCACAACGAACGCAAGAGAATCAAACAATCTGTCTGTCCCTGAGCAATCTACCTATCTGTACTTGCATAATACTGCACATTGTTCTAATGGTGATGCAGCTCCTCTGCATCTGCTAACACGCATCGAGCTGCAACTGCAACCCTGACGACCTTCAGGACAGGACGGCGGGAGGAGAGTAGAGGGGGAGGATGCCGATGGGCTGATCCGAATCCGTGCTCCGTTTCTTCTCCGGGCTGGACGACGCCTGGTGGTCGCCGGCGCTGCTGCAGCTCTTGCAGTGGCCACCGCCGGAGCAGGCGGCGCTCAGGTCAGGCTCGAGCCCGTCCTCTGCTTCCGAGGCTGCCCGTTTCCTGAACGAGGCGATCGCGCTCCGGCAGAGCGGGCACGGGATGCTTCCGGCGATCCCCGGCACGTCGTAGGACTTGATCACCGAGCACAGGTCCAGCGCGCACTTGACGCACAGCTCGTGCCCGCACACTGTCAGACATAACAGGATTAGCATCTGCAAGAACTGATTGTTCTCGTCAGGTTCAGGTGCGTGCGTGTGTATGAACAGTGGACTGACTGACAAACCTTCGGCAGCTACGTTGCAGGGTCTTTCCAGGCAGACTGCGCAGGCGTCGCCGTCGTCGACGACGCTGTCTGAAAACTCCGACGACGTGTTCAGAACCAGGCCACAATCCCTGCACGTTGTTCACCAACCAAACAGACAACGTGATCAGATCTCAGAAGAGGCTGCAGCACAAATCAATGGGTGCCTGCATTGCCAGCGCTCTTGATTCTTTGCCGTTACTGAAACGACAGGGATGGATGGGGTACCTTGCGAGGCTGAGCACGCTGGCGAGCGGCGACGACAGGTAGCCCGACGGCGGGAACTTGGGGATCGGCAGGTGCGACTTGGGGGACAGCACGTGCTCCAGCCAGTGGCAGCCCCACGTCCTGGCGACATCAACCGGGAGCCACCTGACTAGCAGAATCCTCGCAGGAATGAGCCACCAATAATCCGAGCACTCGATCGAAGGGAATGGGGAATTTTGCGGGGGAGGAGAAGAGATTAAGCTGAGCGGTTGATGAATTACCCGTTGCAGTTGACAGCAGTTCTGTCGGCGCCCCGCGACACGAGAATCTGAACCATAGCAGAGGCCGGCGTCACGTACTGAATCAGAGGAAGAAGAAGAAGGTCGAGTGATCCGGGGGCGAGAACAATGCGACTTGCCTGGCAGCACTTGACCTCGCCGCCAGCGGCGGCGTAGTGCAGCGGGGTGCTGCCGGCGCCGATGGACCCCATCGGCGACGCGACGCAGGGGAGGGTCTGCGCGGCGAGGTCGGCGTGCTCGTCGATGAGCAGGTGCACGCAGTCGGCGTGGCCGTGCAGCGCCGCGAGGTGCAGCGCCGTGACGCCGCCGCTGCCCGCCCTGTTCACGAACCGGCCGCCGTCGCCGGCGGCCGCGGCCAGCAGCAGCCTGGCGCACTTGACGTGCCCGCCGGCCGCCGCGAGGTGCAGCGCCGTCCGGCTGCTGAGGCTGTCCACCTTCGACACCTTCAGATTGCAATGCGAATTCAGTATGGATCACATCAGCACAACTGTAGCCAGTGGCAAAGGTGAGGACTGTGCCGCACTTACGTTGCATCCGAAAACCAGCAGCGTCTGAACCACCTCCCATTGGCCGAACCGGCACGCTTGCATCAACGCCGTCTTCAATAAACCACATGTGAAAAACGCGAGCATCGTATCATTAATGGATTCAACCTCAACGGATCAGCGCCGGAGACGTGTCGGTTGAGAAATTGACGTTGACGGTACAAAACAAACATATAAACAGAGGTCCGGTTTGGCATAGCTTCTCACCGTGGAAGATTGTACGACTCAAGCCCGAGCCGTGCAATCTTCCACAATGAATCGTAGGAGAGTTAAAATGCTGTTGGATTGGATGAGATGAGATTTCTTACTTGTCCGTAAATGTTTCGGGCGTTCGCGTCAGCTCCGTTCTGCAGCAGCAACGCAGCGATCTGAACAAAGAAGTTGGATATATAGCACGTTTAATTCTTTTCCAAAAAAATATATCAAGCTTAATTAAAAAAAAACATAATAGTTTGGCAAAAAACAAAAAAATAATAGTGGCATAATAATGGTTCACGTTTAATTAGTTGTGTCTGCAATGTCAAACACGTCCTTTTTCCTTTGATTGACTTCTGATACGACCGCATTAAAAATTTGGGAGCTGCTACACTAGTTGCTCGCTGTTGGATCGCACAGCGACGAGCGTGGTTGGAGAGCAAATCGATTGGTCTCTGATATTCAAGTGCACAAAAAAAATCCATTTTGCTTTCATTTTTTCCCAACGCTATGAAAAAAGTTTGCAACTTGTTGAGAGGCCTAAAAAAATTTGAAAACAAGCTAAGACCATTTCAAGTTTCTCCTGGAAGGAAAACGAAAACCAGTGGTAGATTTTGTGTCGCTGTCCAAGTACAATTGTGAGCCTCTACCAACTTGCAGGACGAAAATGAATCAAATAAAAAGTTGGATCCCCTATTAGCAGGCCAACTTGCTGAACGTTACATCTTTTAATAAAAACGTCACGGATTGTGTCCTGTCTCCTGTGTGTATGACCATGATCATTTCGGCAAAGATTTTTTTAGCTCTCATGTCACCTCATGAATTTATCTCAGAAACGCTTGATTGGCTGGAGAATTAAAGTTTTTTTTGTGTACGTGACAGTACAGATACTGAACCAGGGAGGAGGGGGAAAAAATCAAGGATGGGCATCTACCCGTGAGCATGTTTTGTTCACTTTACTGTTATATACATATACTGCACGTCTTGACTTCACTTTAACTATGTGCCACGTGTGCATGTCTCGAATGTTATCAGCTCCAAAACTCACCAACAACAAATTTAGATCAATAAGGAAAGGTAGGCATGGACTCGTGTAGACCTTGGAGATGATAGGAAAGGAAGGAGAGAACAAAAACTGAACCTTCAAACAGATTTAGGCCAAGAAAGCCTTGTTTATTTCCTGACTCGCTCTATATATAGCTAGCTAGCTATATCCCTTAAAATTAAACCAAATCAAAACTCGACAAAAATCAAATAAAACGTATATCAAATAAATTAAGGGAGAGTATGTACGTGCACACAAGCACGTATACTGCTTGGTGATCATCAGCATCAGACGACTCATCATCATCGTACCTCGTGGTGTCCTTTGGCGGCGGCGAGGTGGAGCGGCGAGTTGAGGCTGCCGAAGGCGGCGCACCGCGCGTGCCCCGGGTTCGCCTCCAGCAGCCGCCGCACCTCCGCCGCGTCGCCGTCCCTCGCGGCGGCCGCCAGCCGCTCGCCGAGTCCGGCGCACCCCAGGGCGTTGCCCATGCGCTCGCCGCCGATCGCCCGCCGCCGCCACCCGGCTTCTGTCTGAGCTACCAATAAGCCAGTTAATTAGCTCGAGTAGTTGCAGGTCGATCACTTGGAGCTTTGCTTTGGCTCTTTGGTTATTGCTGCCGTAGAGTAGGATGGCTCACACTACAAACGTGAGGAGCAGGAGCTCGCTACCTCTTGGTCGTTGGCAAAAAGCTAGCGATTCTGTTGAGCTAGCTAGTACACGGCGCTTCAGGTCTTATACACTCTGCTCCAGCTGCCGGCCATCTCTCTCTCTCTCTCGGTTTGGTAAGCGGCTAGCTGCTGGGCATTAGTGTATTAATCAGGTGCGCGGTCTATTCTTGCACAAACACCCTTGAGGACTTGTTGATTATGTGTGCGGTACCGAGTGGGTTAACTAGGTATGAACGTCTCTTCAAAAAATAGAGGGGGGGGGGGGGGGGGGGGGGGGGGGGGGGGGGTGACACAAAGGACAAGGACAAGCATAGCAGTAAGAACATCTCCGATATGATGTGTGGCTTGGTTCAGTTCGGTTCAGTAAGCATTCATTATTAACTCACACGGTCCGCATGGCAGCTAATTAGCCATTGCCTTTTTCTCTCTAATTAATAAGATCCCTCCACGGCTGCAGTGCAACAAACACGTCCTTTTTCTCTCCTGTCTCCTTTTAATTGTCTGCAGGGGATCGAGGACCTAACTCCTATTTAGAATATAATAAGTTAGATTTAAATATTTAATAATCATGAACTGCGAGATCAAACACGTGCAAGCAAAATTATATTGCGCGCGTTTGCTTTCAGTTGGAGTGTTAACTAACCTTATTGTTCCAACCTATTTCTGTAGCCGTTAGTTTATAATTATATAATGAACTGCGTTTCCAATATTTACGTAAATATATATTCGGCTAGTATAATTAAACGAGATGCATGCAATTCAATTCATGGTGACACCGGCCCTATCCACACTTATGATCAAAATAATAAAATAAGCAAGCCAAGTGTGTATCCATTGAAATATACTCCACTGTGATCGAGTAATATTGTAATAGATTGCCTCTTATTATCATCTGCAAAAAAATCGGTTCTCTTGTTATCATCATTAATTATGAAGAAAAGAAGGAGAAAAGCGACTGGATGTGACTGTCAGAAGGGAAGTGGTGCAGATGATGGGACGTACTAAGTGTTAAGCCAAATGTATATATGGTTTTGCTTGAATTGCACGAACATGAGTATTTTAACTGTTTGTTTTAACAAAGTATATATGAATGTGGTGTACATGCATGCATATATAGTGGGGTGTCGTAGAGACCGGAGACAGTTCTTTTTTTCAAAGAAAAACGTAGTAGGGTGCATATGAAGTATCACCTAATATAATTGGGGTAAGTAAAGAGAGCCAAAAGCTAAATACAAATAATTAATAGCTTGGCATCAATTAACTGAAGGACAACAAGACATGCCAGTCGTCTGAACTCTGAACATAGATACTATATACAAATCTTTGGTCCATGCTGTACCGTATCCTCAAAAGAAATGTTTTCTCTATCGCATTATTATTAGGGAACATATCTGGTGGAAACCATAATTTTATGAAAACCCATGCAAAATATGGCAAAAAAGTTGTCTAAATTCACCAAAAAAATCACACATGTAGATGATATGATGATGCACAATCTTGTAAAATATCTTGTCCAAACTCGACTTCGTCTGTGAGATATAAAAATAACAAATTTCTAACGAATTCGAGTTTGGATAAGATATTTTACAAAGTTGTGTATCATCATATCATCTACATGTGTGATTTTTTGTGTGAATTTATACGGCTTTTTTGTCGTGGTTTGCACGGGTTTTCACGGAAGTTGTGGTTTGCACTAGATACGTTCCCTTATTATTACTACAACCTGTATTATTCAACACGGACCAAAGATTTATGTCGTGTGGACCCAACAGGCCGGTTTCAATGTGCAGATGTAGCAAGCAGAGCTAAATGTTGCATCTTATTATTTTTGTTACAAAGGGAGCCAGCGAAACAATAATAATAAAGGAAATGGCCGGCGGCCGCGTGTAATTAAATTAAAGTAGCATGCATAATTCCTGTCAAATTTGCTGCCGGTGGCGCCATTTACTGTTGCAGGGACATACCTGAGTTCATAATATCAACTTCACCGAGGGTCCAAAGGTAAATTGGTGTGGTCGTCAATAATTCATCATCGTGCAGAAGTAATCATCCTTGTAATTATTTTGTCAAGGAATAGGGGTTAGTATCTCCTCCTTACGTAAGAAGAGAGAATCTCTCAAGAATCCGAACACACCAAAACACATTTCATATTTATCCTTGGGTGTTGGATTCTTGCAAGGAAAAGGAATCGGCGTGGTTCCCTCAGTGCTCTTCCTCCTAGCTAAGTGCTCAGTCCACACCAACGTATCAAGGTACTGTCACTGACAACGCGACCCAAGTTAGCGAGCTCATACGGCAGTATGCATATTCAAAGAAAAATCGTCTAGGATTTGTATGCAAAACTTTTTACTGCTGTTTTCTATGCATAGGAACAAGCGAGTTTCATCGTACAGGAATGAAAATAAAGAAAGCATCTTCCTCTTAAAAATACGTGCTCGGACACGGTCGCGAAAAAAAGCATTTTCTTTTCATTTCTAAAATGCGCAGCGCAAGAGTGTAGGACGTTCTTCTGCTCGGCTTATACTTAATAAAGGATGTCAATCAAATGTATGAAGAGAAAACTATCATCATTTTGTCTTTTTTACATGCATGCACTAGGATTATTCGAGACCAATGTAAGAGCCGGTGTACAAATGTATACTATGTTATAAGGCCATGTGTCCCACACGTGTGCGGGGACTACACTAGACGAGTGCAATCTAGCAGGGTGCACGTAGCAGCAGGGGGTGAGGTGTGCGTGTGATTCCATTTCTTTTTTTATCGCTGTCATCACTGGCTAGAGACGAGCTAGGGAGGAGGTAGAGGTACGGTGTGTGGAGGAGTGACTGATTGGCCGGGCGAAAATGACACGCACGCACGCCATCGGCGAATGCCCCCACGGCATCACCTCTCCTCAGTCCTCACAAAGCAAGTTGCAGCCAATGGCCGGGGTGGGCATCATGCCAAGGCCCCAGGATAGCTGCTTGCTTGCGTTCCGAGGCTTCCATTGGCGTGTCGCTCTTCCTTGACCCTGATCGTGTGCCCACCTAGCTCGGGCACAAGTTTAGTGTTGTGGATCCATCAGCAGACGTGGCGCCGCCACGTGGACTGGGTGAAGCAGAGTAGCCTGCCCTGATGGAGAGATTCTGGAGATGGTTGGTAACTATGCGCCGTGACACCTGTTGTTTTTATCCGTTCTAGTCTTCTTTTTCTTCTTCTTCTTCTTCTTCGAAGCTCACATGCATCACATGGCATGGCAGTTGTTGTAGTGGTGATGGTCCTCCTTCCGGTCAAAGCGAAAACGGAGCAAACGTGCTCAAGCAATTGCTAGTTTAACTGGAAGTTCTCTCTTTTTTTTTCATATCATAGCGTGAGAAAATTTGCCGTAAAGATGACATTTCTATAGTATCACAGTTCGTTACAACTTTTGATGAGTTTTCCAAAAATTTACTACGATGTAGAACCTGCTGGACTCCTTTTCGAGGATTCAGAGAACTGAGAACCTGGACATCTGAAAGACTGAAACCAACCAGGTGCGTCAGCGTCACCCCTTGGACTCGGAACAGCTCGTAGACGGCCGCCAGAAAAACTGCAGCTTTTGACGCCTTCAGAGTCCAGCCTGAAATTACCTGAAAACACATGGTTTTCGATGGACATTACGGCATGCACTTTATTTGACGGCCGCGTGTTTTCAAAGCCGGCGGCCGACCAACCAATTCGCCGGTCATCAGCAATGCCTCGTCAGTAATGGCTCGAGATGACTTGGTTTCATGCGGCGAACCTTAGCCGAGATGCGATCTTCTAGACCTATGCTATGGCAGATCCGATCCGAGGACACATGATGATGCCACTGGACATGGCAATCCATACCTCATTCATGTCTCACTGACATGCATGTAGCCATGTATACTTGCAAGTAGGCTATTCTAAAATCCAAATGAGAATAGTGGCATATCCGCTAGAATTCATTAGTGCCTGCCATCAACACCTCTTGGCAGGCAGAATGCAACAATGATTACCGCACCAGCATGAAAACCGCGGGCAATGCTTCCGCTGGAATGGAATCCCTCGTCCATGGTTTGAGACTTGAGAGCAAATGCTTTTCGTGAAATACGTAGCCCCAACCAATTCTGCCGGAACTACCAACCGGACGTCAGACAGCAACATGGTTTCATGGGACTGCCAACCCGTTTCTGCAGTGCTAATAATCACTATAATTATTGCAACAGAAAACGATCAGTGTCCCCACTGAACCACTGAAATCCTCGTCATCGAATCACTCATCAGCAAAACTATGTATTGCTCCTGAAGATTGAATGGGGGAATACGCTTAAGGACTGCTGCTCAAATGAGCAGTTGCATTGACAGCAAAAATGAGGCACAAATGTGAAATGTGTATCAATATCACATTACATAAAGCTCAATTATTGGAACCGAGATGTTAATGTCAGCAAGGCGGGTTGCAGGCGTACCAGGGTCATGAAAAAAAGGATTTTGGTCTTACGCGTCTTATAGGATAGAAACATACAACACAACCAAGTAAATCTTTCTAAGTGCTACTTATCCTTTCAACCTTTAGTCTCACTCACAGGAAAGCATGTGAGTGAATCAGAGGGCGTTGATCATCCGCTTCATTTCTGCTGACCTCCTTGGGTCAGGCTCAGCTATGGCCCTCTCAGTCAAGACATGCTTTATCCGGCACATTGATTTCTTCACCTGAAATTATGCAAACCAAAAATGCCAAGTTCAAGAGCAGATGTAGAAAAAGAAAGGGCATGGAAGATGAAACACATGCTGGCATGTACAATGATGAGAAGAATCCACATCGTATCAGCAACAACAGTGTAGGGGGTGTGAGGGGAGTTGATTTCCATGTTAGCTGGTACATTGTTGAAGTTCAAGAGCAAATATAGAAAAAGAAATGGTATGGAATATGAAACACATGCTGGAATTTAAAGTGATGAGAGGAAATCCACATCACAACTAAAGAGAACACAACTTTTAGTTTATTATGAAGCCACTGTCTTTTAACATATAAACTTTAGGTATGCATTATATAAAGGTTCAGCTATTAGATAACCCGTTTCAAGAATATTCAGTAGCACACAAAATATAAAGAGAACCTACTCAATTTAGTCAAATGTATTGGAGTGATTGAATAGGATCAATAAGGAAAACAGTGTTTACTATACTTTATAGTTGTAAAGCCATAACCACAGTTAGTGTTGCTAATAACTATTGAACTCGTGAAAGTGAAATCCCAATGTAAACAATAACCAAGCAAAAGAAACCAAGAAGACAAGGCCAGAAAAACCAAGATAGCGACTCAAGGCGGCTTTGATGATCTATACTGCATGGAATATTTGGAAGGCAAGAAACAAGCGAGTTTTCGAGCAAAAAGCAATGTCACCGGTTGAAGTGTTCCATGAGATCAAGACTGAGATGCTTTGCAGGAGTTTGGCCTGCGGGAGGCTGGATGTATCTTCTTTCAATGTCTAGTTCAGTCTTTCTTAGTGTACGAGTTTTTTCCTTTTATGTAACATCGACTTTGTAAGCTCTCTGGACTTTGCTCTCTTCTCCCTACTTAAATGACAAAGCGGAGCTCCCGCAATCTCTTCAAAAAAAAAAAATTTGTAAAGTAAAAACACCTTTGATACACTAAAAAAATGCATGCCCATAGACATGGCTCCCCACCAACAGATTAAACAAACTATCATTTTACAAAGCATGGCATCGTTATTTGATGAAACCAAAGCTCATTCAACTATTTTTGTGCATGACATCAACATGATTATGCAGAAATGAGGGCATAGATAGTGTGTAGTTACTTTCACGAGGAACTGTGCAATCAGTGGCAGTCAAATACCTTGGAAATACGCTCTGGATTTGGAAAACGCAAGTTCTCTGCATGCAGCATCTGTCGCTGGGTCATAAGCATGTTCTTTTCCTTCATAAGAACATACCAAAGCTTCTGAAGATCATCCCAAGATTTTAGGCGCAATTCAGAAGCCTTCCAACTACGACCTACCAATTAATGAAACAAAAAGGTGAACAGCATTAAGCTTTGCAGAGTAGTACAGTGTTTAAACAACAAAAATGTGCAGAAACAAATGCAAAATACTAATGCTATGAAACGAAAACGGCCATAAGACTCACTTGTCAACATTTACATGTGTAGTAATGCAGTATGAAGGCAATAGGGTAGGGTACAGACATTTCAGTATTGCAATTGAAGAAATCCTGTGTGTTACGTGCTGATATGCTCATACCGTTAAGTGTTTCATGTACACAAGCAACAGCAGCCAATAATTGGCCCCATAGAAAAGAAAGCCCATCTGGCTACAGTACACACAAGTTTGGGAACTCGATCTTTAGTTGTGTCTACTGTTTACGAAAGGAATAAATGGAAGCACACATACTACCCTAATCCTAAATCGGGCTTACAACTCGAGATTCAGATGTAGAATCACAGCCGAGTATGCAGCGCTGTGGATATGCAAATGAGTTTTGGATAATCTGAACTCATATCAGGGGCAAAATTGCGCTCCAATCGACATCACGCTCTCCAACGCAATCACTGGGATGGTTTCCTCGACCATCTGACGCTAACCACTACCAATCAACGAACACTCCGTACCTATCCCTATCCGCAGCGAATCTGCGAGCCGCAACAGAACTAGAGGTGCGAGCGGCGGAGGTCGGGGAGAGAATGGGTACCGTAGTGGGGACGGGGCTTGTCCTCCTCGGTGCTCCGATCGACCTCGAAGAACTCCTCGAGAGGGTTCTGCGCCTTCCTCACCGCCGACGTCGACGCGGCCGCGGCGGACTCGGACGCCGCCGCGGCGGAGGAGAAGAGCCGCCGCCCGAGAGCCCTCGACAGGGACAGCATCACGGCGGCGGCGGTGTCCTGACAGCACAGCGGATCAGGGAATCTGGACACGCGAAGAGCTCGATCCGAGGAGGGAGGGAGGCGAGTCGCGAGTGAGATACCGGCGGCGGCGGCGGCGGCGGCGGCGGCGGCGAGTGATCCGCGGGAGAGGTGGGGGAAGGGTTTAGATGCGAGAGGGTTTTCGCTTGGAAATGCTGACGGGTGTGGGAGTAAGACACTGACGGTGTGGACCCACTTCTCTTGCCCTCCCTCTCTTTTTTTTTTCCTGAATCGTTGCCCTCTGACGTCGCTTCGGGTGATCAATGGAATGCGACGAAAACATGTCGAACTGTAAACAACCACCAGATCGTATTATGTGCAAATTAACTTTTCTGTAGAAATGATGCAAACTTCAACCTGAGCCACCGAATTAATATCTAAAGAGCATGAGAAGAGAATAACTTTACAATTAACCATTCGTCCTTGAATTAAGTAATCACACTTTTACAAATTTCCTCTTCCACTCTCTCAGCACTATTTTTTTAGATATTGATCCGGTGGCCCACATTTGTATTCATATTTTTTTGGATTATAAATATTTTTGGCTGCGTGGCATGAAAAACACGTCGTGAACATTGACCCACAACTAACACGTCGATTATCTCTTTGGAGCCTATCGCCCTATCATAGCACAATTTTGGCAAAAACAAAAATTGCTAGAATTGTTCCCTCACCTAGTAAAGTAAAGGAAAAAAATCTCAAATTACTCAACTTAACTATAACTAAAGTCTGGATAACATCTAAACTATCGTTTGGTTCATTTTACCCCACAACCTATACCATTTAGTTCAAATTACATCCTAATATAATTTGACTTTTTCATTTCTCCATGCATACGTAGATTGTTAAGTTGAAAATTTATAAGATAATAGTACACACCATAACGCAAGTTAGAAATATAGACCATAATTTTTTTTATCAAAAATTCGATAGGTTAGGATATTTAATAATAAATTGAAGTTCAAAATTATGTGAAAACTAATGGAAAAAATTATAATATTTTTTAAATATGCATTGTGATGTCCATTATTACCCTGAAAATTTAAAATTAAAATTTAACTTGTGTGTGGAGAAACAAAAATAAATAAATTATATTATATTATAGTGTAAAATAAATTAAATGACATAATTTAAAGGGTAAATTGAAGCAAGTTACAGTTTCAGAGATTATCCAGACTTTGGCTATAGCTGTGAGGAATAAATTTAACTTTTTCCTAAAATAAATCCAAGGTCATATCATACCCAGACAGTGCATCTCTTTTACGAGGCAAATCCATTACAAGATTGATCAGAAGAGGAATTAAATTATCTTACAAACTTCTCTGCCTACAAAATTTTGATGCACCGTACACACTGCTATAGCTCTTGCCCATTGTAATGGAATACACTTTAGAATCACGGCGTGTACGGTCAGTTTGTACTCTTGCAATGGATTACAACATCTCAGCACATTTTAGACTTGTGTGAGTAAACTCAGGGGAAATATCACCATTTCTACGTTTACCAAAATCATCTCGAGACCAAATTAGCTCATCCTCTGCCCCTGCCCCTACCTCTGCCGCCTCTCCCACGACCACCTCTCCCTCTGGCGCCACCCCTTCCTCTGCCACGATTTCCACCAAACATATAGAACTCAGCTTTGCCCTGCTTCAACCCCAGGGATTGTACGCCTCGCCTCTTGAAATCCTTTGGTCCTTCATCATCGCTAGGTAATTCTTCCTTGTGCCTTCTTCCACTTCTAGAGATGAATGAGATCTCTCTTGAACCACCAGGTCCATACTTGACCGCATCAAGCGCTTTGGAGTTCTGTTTCTTTTCCAGAGCAGCTATCCTATCCTCTAGGGGAACAGCATCCTCATTAGATAGGGAGACGCTCTTTAGAAATGCTTCAGCGTGTCGTTCATCCTTGACTTCATATAACCTGAAGCATAGAAAGCAATAAGAACATCTTTGATGTACAAGTAAAATAGAATGCACATCAAATGCAACTTCAGATGCTAGCCCCTTATTTTGCAAATGCAGTAGGAAGGAAAGAGCCACTGATTTTAAAAGTGCAATAAGAAGCCATGAGCCAAACAGTTCAGAAATGCACAACCTTGAAGCAAGACAGATGTTTATATAATAAATAAAGCTTTTTGCTCTCATACAGCATAAAAAATAAAAAAAATATGCACCCAGCATACATCAAATGGGATGGTTAAGAAGGCATCATGCCACATTAGTACATATGCACACAATAAAATCTGAAAACTTCGTGTCACATGTTCAGTTCACCAAAATGATGTAGCTTACCTTACACGCTTTGAAGTATGCATGTCATTGTCACTATCGGACATTCCTGATGCATCAGATGCACTAGCATCTGATTGTTTCTCATCTTCACTAACACTCTCAAAGTGCTCTTCAATTAAGCGTGGCTCCTTTGTAGCCGCTTGAGGATGAAGTGCAAGATATTCTTTTGATTGTTCATCAATTTGGAAATCCTGCTCATAAGATCAATGGAGTTAGAAATCAACTACCATCGTAATTTAGCATTAATTAGCTTACAAAATCATAGAAGATTAAAGATCATGAGTAGGTCAAGATTCAAGCTGTAGTGGGCCACCATAAGAGGTTAGATACACAATATAGCTAATTACAGCTGAAATCTCTCCACATTTAGTTCTCATAGACAGGTAGCTATGGATAAGGAACAAAACAAGTGCTCTAAACACAGCTCCAAGGGAGCTAAGGTTATCATAAACACTAGCAAGAATGTGGACCCAAAAGATTCACACGCTACAAGAAACAGATGTATCACCACACAAGCATTTGGACACACAAGTCAGGTTTGGATTAAGTATGTATTGGAATTTATTTTCATATACTACTACCAAATTAAAATATGCCATACATTACTGACAGAAAAGGACAGCACTAATCCATCTACAATCTAATATAACAGCAAGTAGAGTCCCCACCTTATTCTCAAACATTTCTTTGAACCGTTCATCTACTAATAGATCCTTATAACCTTTAAGTCTTCTTTCCTTCTTCTTCTTACTTGATTTATCAGCATTCTCCATATCAGCATTTGTTTCCTCTTCAATTATACTGTCCAAAATCTGCCTATTAACCTTTGGTATCTTGACTACTTGCTGCATGAGAAAAAAGAAAGAAAAAAAAATGATGTTCATCAGAGTTGTGATATTGAGATTATATTAAAAATAAGCAGGGGACCAAACATACCGTTATTCGAGATTTTCTCTGGGCATCTATTTTCTTTTTCTTCATCTCTGCTATAAGAGCCTCATGCTCAACAGGATCAACTTCTCTCCGTTGCTGCAAAGAAGTAGAATACTAGTAAATACATGTCTCAATTGTCTTTTCATTAACCCATCTGACCATACAGAAACAAACTACAGTCCATGATGAACTTCAACTATACAGTTAGATAAATAACTATACGTGTAGCAGTACTTGAGAGTACAACTTAAGCACACCCATGCACTTAAACCATCCAATGCATTTATGAGCTTTCCCTTCAAGTGATTTCAAGAATTAGATCATGGCTGTACTCAGTCAGTATTCAACGGAGACTCATATTACAAAGAAATGAAGAAAGAACTAGTACATTCACAAAAGAAAAATGCCCTTCAAGTTACAAATGCTTCAAATCTATTTCAATTTCCTAGTTAATGTACATTACAACACTAGGATATATAAATCCATAAAAAACTAAATAAATATACAAACATTCTAAAGAAAAAAGAACTCAAATAAAGTATGTATGTGAGAAACCAGTTTTACCTTCTTATATAGTTCATAACGTACGATAAATCCATGTAAATGTACTCTTACAGCATTGGTGCCAATGTATGGAGTAAGATTCAGTCGCTCCATCTCTTCTTTAGTCAGAAACTTGTACTCATCATACACCGTGCTATCTGCTTTCTCTTCCATCTCCTCCTATATAAGTGATGCAAATAACAAAATGTTTAGCCAAAGATTACAAAAAAATAACCACCACAAACCGATTGAGGTAGTTTTACGCACAGTTAGGTTATCAAGATGTGAGCACCACTTTGGAGCAGGGCCAAGTGCAGGAATAAAGTGGGCAGGTATCTGGCTATTATCCAGAGCTAATAGCATTAAACCACTATTCCGGAAGATGCAGACATCATTGATAGCACCACCGTCTGGTTCAATGCTAGTCATGTTATTTCCCTGCAAAAAAGATTGAAGCCATCAACCATCAAGGGACATCAAACCATGAAAATGTGTATTGGGAAGTCATACAGAAATGAATTCCACCAAAGAAATATTAAGTTAATGAACTATGAAGTTCATAATGGACTATGACAGCCCATGAACATTGATGTTATTTAAAATAGCATGGCATATTATGATCATAGTTCAAAAGGTCATACATCTTTTGAAACATCCCTTGGCATGAATGTTGATTTCTAAAATAACACTATTTGGCTTATCCGCTTATCTAAGAAATGTGAGTTCCCAAGTCCACACAAACTGAGCTAAAAGCAAGGGTCAAGCAAGGATAGAACTATATAAAAAAAGGTCAGTGTTCTTATCGCTGTGCTACCATTGCATTAAAATAGAATGTTAGTTTTAGTTTGCTTCAACTCATATCAACATTGATGTGGTTGTGCAAGCACCCATGAAATAAGAAGACAAGTTTTTGGAAAAGAAAGAGCTCACCGTATTAGGATCCCAAACTCTCACTATGTGCTTATCAGCGGTGATAAGTTTAGGCTCAGTAGAATTAAGTGTCTGGTGCCACTTGATATTTAGTATTGGACTACTGTACCTGAAATAGAAAACAATATTAACGACATGGTCAGCGAAAAGTACAATATAACTCAAGAATCATTCGACTATCGATTACATTTCGTATGCAATAGAGATTTGACCCCTTTGTTTACAGGTTATCATATTCAGAGTTGCAAGACCCAGATTAGTACAGAATATACAGTTTCAAAAACCTTATAATAGGTGTGGGAGTTCTATAATAGAATTGAGACAAAGGGTGGAACGTGGCCAGAATGACATGATATGAGAAAGGGGTAACCAGAAAAGGTATGATTCCGTTTGTAATGAACAAATAAAGTAGGAAGTCCCCATCTAGCAAGATGAAATTCCTATGAAAATGGTTTAACCAAATTTTGATGAGCACCAATTGAAAAGTCTTCTTCATATGAGGAAATACAGAACTTACATGTGATCCTTAACTAGCAGAGGAGAAGACATGCGCAAATCATATATTGATATCTGCAGAAAATCACAAAAGTGTTTGTGTATTTAATATAAATCATATTTTTTAAAGACTTGGTTGTCATGAAGATATAATAATAATAAAATGATAAATATCTTGTTTTTTGTACACAAAAAGATATGTAAACACAACAAGATTAGCAAACTTCATACTGCTGAGTAAATCAGAGGTGGTAAAAGCATAAAACTTCCATATGCAGTTTTGTTTGATGTAACAGTAGTTTCTCCGAAACCAAAACTAGATGATGCAGAGAGTAAACAAGGTCATTATTTGAGTACTCAATCTGTCGTCAAAACAAATCTGGATTTTCAGCCAAGTCTTGCTATGCTTGGCTGGTACAATACCGCGGGTACTGTTCACGCCAGCCCAGGCTGGGCAATCCTGGGCACAACACCCATGACACAGACTGTTGGTTCTCAGCACTGGGCAAGGCTTTCCTTGTCTGTGATGCTAGCTTACCCGTGGAATTTTTGGCAGTTCCAAACACGAAACCTGGCTAGGCAAGATTAGATCGGTTCTAGCAGAATATCCAAACACACCCTAAAGTTTCCAGTTCTGTATTGAATATTCGGCTCAAGTAGGACGGCCTGGACAACTATTGTCTGAATTACCAGTAACATCTCAGACGATCAACAACAACAACTTAGTCTTTTATCCACGAAATTGAGTTGGGACAGACTTCAGAAGAAATCCAACATGAGCCCAAAAAAAGAATAAAAAGGCAAAGATAGGAATTAGCAGTAGAAGTAATAGTAAAGCAGACTGATAGCCTAGGTCATGGTTCCAGTACGTGGACTTATAACAGCTCAGATGACCAAGCCAAATTCTTAATCACCAACAAGCAACGAGGCAAACCTCACAAAGCAAATTGTATGATAGCATATAAACTGCTAGCACAATTCTTAATCCTTTTTACTCCTTTAGCAAAAGTTATTAGTCCGTGACCCATGAAATTTTCTTATCCAACTGATGGAACACTGCAACATAGTGTAACTTAAGAAAAAACTTAGTACCAAACATGCAATAGCATATAAACTGCTACCACAATAATCATGGACGAATTTTGGCTGAAGTTACAGAAGGACAAACCAAGTACTCTCTCCGTCCCACAATATAAGGAATCGTTTGAACTGGCACAGTCTACAAGAGCATACTTTGACCACTAATTTCTCTTAGACCATTCGTGGCAATAATGAGTTGATCATTAGAAAGTATTTAAAATGTAAACCATAACCATTTTTGTGCAAATTTTTTCATATTGTTAGACTAATTGTTGGAAAGACTGTGAAGATTGAATATTGAAATAGATGTGCACCTTTATTTTGGGATGGAGAGAGTAGCTACCATGATCAGTTGTGCAGAATAGAAGAAGTGTTATTTGCATAAATTCAGAGCAGAAAACAGATATAGATGAAGTGAGCCACATAAACGACAGAAATACTGTAAAATTTACTGAGCATATTGCAAAACACCAAACTTTCTTAACTCTAACAGGAGGTAGTGAATATAATAAAAACTACATGATTGACACTCAGGGAAAATAACTAGGCACATGGAAAAGGGGAAATCAAACAAGAAATCAGGTAATGACAAACCCTACCTTTCCTGTACTGCTCCCTAATGCCATAAGGTATCCTTGATCTTCGTCAAATTGCAAAGATGTGACCTCCTGCAGTTTCAAACGTCAGACCAGTTGCCAAAAAAAAAACATCACTGTGCTACCTGCTATTAAAGAAATAAACTGATACCTGACCATAATCTTCAGAAGAAACAGCTGGAATATTAATTCTGCCAACAGAAGACCTTTTCCTCATATCAAAGCACTCAACCACACCATCCTCACCACCACAAGCGACAAGCCCATGGACCTTACTGTGAGCACCACAAGAAAATTAAGAAGTTAACGATACCTGATATTCATGTCACTTGCAAGACATGTAAAGTTAATAAAGAGTGACTACCTTCGTGTAACCACATTTATTGCAGGCGATTGGGACGAAAGAGAAGCAAGGAATCGTCCCTGCAAGAAGTGCATACAAAATGTGCAAATATAAGTATTTGATCTAGCAAGACTGAAAGCAAATAACAAGAAAAAAAAAGCATCATTATGGTTATGTGTACTATTTAAACCAACAGAAGGAATGTGTAACAGAATTAATATCACCACAAATATGATATTTTGCTGAATCACTATAAGATAAACGAACTAATCAAATACACCGTTCAAATAAAAAACTAATCAAATACATGAATAATTAAGTACTGAAAGTAGACCTGCTCTAAGTTGATTCTGTACAAATCTGGTGATGAAGCAGCGCATAGCAAATCGCAAGACCAGCAATCGTAGGCCATGTCCCTTCCCATTCTGTCATTAAATCATTATGGACATTCAAAATATGTAAGATTGAAATTTGGATGAGGCATGTCTATAACTTTTTTTTATTGATTCTCTAGTATTCATCAAACAACAGACTTCTATGTTTAGGATCAGAGTATAAGAACAAATACACTATGTATTAACTTAATATAAATTATCCTTTAATGCTAAAATAACTAATATTTTCCTAAAGATACCCACATAGGTGACAAGCATATGTTATGACTGCACAGCGTGTGGAACTAAATGACAAATACATAGATAAGACTGAGTCATATATGAAACAAAAGTACGCTAGCAGTCATTCTAACCTTGGAATTCTCAAACTATAATGGCTTCCATACTTTGCATGCAGATTTACAGAACGATCAGCACACAAAAACGCAAGTTTGGAATAGTCATCACCAAGGATCTAAAGAAAGAAACAAGCAAGCTTGTTAGGGAACAAAGGTGAGCATCCATAAGTATATTAGAAGATTTTAAGAAGTTTTTCTCATGTGAATGCATCAACCAATAATATATAACACTAACTCCCTTGCACTATATAACAAGCCATGTTTCTCCTTTGCCATCCCTCAGTATATAAAATTACATGTTTATAGGGAAATTGAAAACCACCACTATATTCCCAAATCCCGAGTAGTGTCTGGTGCAGAAAAAGAATGTGGTTATGAGGAAACAATCGACAAAGAACATGAAGGAATGTATAGGCTGGTGAAGTTATGGGGTGTTTGGTTTGTGGAAATGCATCCCACAAAAGTCAATTATTAGTATAAGCATGAGGGATGGAGTCAAACCACCAAAATTAATGGAATGGACTCACAGAGGAATTGTATGGTCAAAAGGTAAACAGTAGAATGACCAGAATAAGTAGAGCATAAATACAAATTGAACATAGACAAACCTCATGGAAATCAACTAATTATCAAAGCAGCCAACTGCATGATAATGATGAATTATCAACTATGAATCAACAAGAAAGTCTGTGAATTCTGGAATGGTGTATCGGTGTATGACAAGGCATTGTTCAATAGTAAAATATATGTGCTTCACTAGTGGTACCTGGAAATTTATAATTTCTGAAATCATGTGCCTCTCAAACTTCATGGACAATTCCTTCAGCTCATAGACTTTAACTTGCGGGGGGTAGATACCTATAGCACATAAGACACATAAGTGTGCCGCATTACCTAGGAGTACGTTAAGCTAACCATAGCCATTAAGCTAAACACACCTGAGGCGATCACGAACTGGTCATCAGGCGTCAACTTGATCTTGGTGGTGGCAGTCTCAAACCTCAGGTCATGGATCAAATCCAACCTCCGCTGATACTCTAAAACCAGATAACAAAGCAAGAGGCGCCATTAATCAACAACGATCGCAAAACTTCCCGCGCTAATCCCCCCACCACCAATGACGAACACTCGAGGAGCGGAGGTGTGGGGAGGCACCTTGGTCCTTGCGGAGCGCGCGCTTCTTCTTGGCGAGAACCCAGGGGGCGACGTAGCGGTTGCCGGTGAGCGAGTAGAGCTTGACCCCGTTGATGGAGGTGGACTTGAGCGTCCCCGCGCCATGGCTCGCCGCCATGCTCAGAGAAGTCGCCGGAGCCCTACACCCGCGCTCCTCCTCCTCGTCGTCGTCGACGGCGCCGTCGCGGTGGCGGGCGCCGCTGCTAGGGTTTAAGGAATTTGGAGGGAGAGGAGAGGGGCAGAACAGAGTCGGCGGCTGTCGCTGGGTGTGGTGGTGCCCGCGCAGGCTTCTGCCCTTGTGCAACGGACTGGTGGGAGGCGGCGGCGCGGCGAGAGCTTCCGCAGCCGTCGGATCGCGGTTTCCAACCGTTGGATGGTCTGTGGACTGCAGTCGTGGGCTTGGTGTTGCTAGCGCTATAATTGTGGGCTGTTATTAGTTCTCGGCCCATGAGTTCTGTGCGATGGGCCTGTTTCATGATGCCATCATTCTATGAGCTCCTGGTTTCTTGATTTTTTTTACCTTTTTTTTTTCTTCATTCACTCTACTCCCAATTTCTTCTGTTCTTCTATCTTCGTCTTCGTGACTTTGTTGAATGCACGACGCATGAGTGGATAGGATAGGCTCGTGACCGGCCGCCATGCACGCCGGTCTCACGGTCAGCTCAAGCTCTGAGCGGCGAAGTTATTACGGCTCACAGTTAAGAGTCACAGAAGGGTGCTGAACAGGAGAGCAACTCTGCAATCTGTGTTGCCCGTGCAGAGAACACCGGCATTTGCCATGGATGCCACGCCGCCGGCGAGTTCACCGATGACAAGAAGACCGGTGCTCTCGTCAGTTTCTATCCACCCCACCTGCAACTCCGTTTGGGCCGAATCAGAAGCTGAGTTCTGTAGGAAAGGACCTATTGGTCAGCATTTTGTACATTGTTGACGATCTTCGTTCGGGAAAAAGGTGAAAAGAAGAGTGGCTGATTTGCACTGTAGCTACAGTGACTCAGAGAGACAACGGTCACCAGCCCCAGCTGCGACTGGTACCATCGGCAAACCGAACAGGTAAAGAATCCAGGAAGCAAGGGCGGGGGGGGGGGGGGGGGGGGGGGTTCAAGGGGGCGGTGCAGGGTAGAGTATTCTTCTTTGAGTTGTCTGATCCTTTTTTTTTTTACCTGAATCCTCGTAATGCAGATACACAACAGTCTAAATCCAAGCTTGCAGATTTATCTGCCCCCCACATGCACTTCCGGTCCTCATAACCTGCTGTAGCCCCATATGATTGTGCGTTGTTTACATGTTCTGAAACAGACAAGGAGAAACTGGACATTCCCGCGTTGGGATGATTGTTTAAGCTATCCGCTAAGGGGCCCCCATGGCACCCCAAAGCCATCTGCCCCGGTCATGGTCTCATGGATCCTCCTAGCTGTTCACAAGGGGGTGGCAATTTAGTTGTCGACAGCTGATGTGATAAACCAAGCGCTGGGAGACTGTGAGAGAGAGTTCATCTGAAGAAAAAAAAAATGAAATTTCCAAGACTTGAACTGAAAGCAACGCCCTCACCTGCCATCACCAACCGCGCTGGACCTCCCAAAAGTCCAAATCCGAGCACAAACATGCCAACTCCAGACGAGACCCTGCACCGCTGGGCGCTGGCTGTGCCCAGCCACGCGGGGAGGGGAGTACGCTTCCCAACTCCCAACCCGTTAACCACCCGTCGTCCGTCGCGTCGCGCCAGCCCGCGCCCGCCGCCGCCGCCGCCCACCACGGCACCACCCAGCCGAACCCAACCCAACCCAACCGAAGCGAGCCCGAGCCGAGCCGGCCGGCCGCCTCGCGCTGCTCGCCAGCCTAGCCCACGCTGTGCCCTCCTGCTCAGTCTCGCCCCCGTCCCTTTCCCCATCGGCGTCGTCAACCCACCGCACCCAACCCGCCGCCTCGGCCTCGGCTCCCTCCCACCCCAGCTCCCACCCTCCCTCCCTCCCACCGTCTCCCTCGCCGCGCTCCCCCGGCGCTGCCGCCAGATCCCGCTCGCCGGTGGTGGCCCCCCCGCCGCTCGGCGCCGGAGCAAGGGGGCGGAACACGGCCGAACCCTAGTGATTGTGATTGAGTGACCGCCCGCCCGCGGCCCGCCGAGATCCGGCGGCGATGGGGGACTTCAACCTGGCGCTGGTGATCGTGGCGGTGGTGGTCAGCGTGCTCGTGCTGCTCGTCAGCGTCTACCTGCTCGTCAACTACCAGCACCCCGACGACGCCAACCAGGCCTACTTCCCCAAGCTCGTCGTCGTGCTCGGCCTCACCGTCGCCGTCCTCTCCATCCTCATGCTCCCCGCCGACGTCGCCAACCGCCAGGCCTGCCGGAAGGCCGTCTACAACGGCGCCTGCAGCCTCACGCTCCCCATGAAGACGCTCTGGCTCGTCGTCTACATCGTCGACGCCGTCCTCGTCTTCCTCGTCATACCCTTCGCGATGTTCTACTACGAGGGCGACCAGGACAAGTGCGGCGTCTTCTCTTCCTCTTTCAGAAATGGGGATGAGGGTTTTCCTCCTCTCCTTGTACTCTTCCAAAAGACTGAAGCTTCCCGCTGATTGGATCCGCCTTGCTGTCGTCTGCAGGTCTGTGGGGAAGAGGCTCAGGACCGCGCTCATATGGGTCGTTGCGTCCGCGGTGGTTTGTGGCCTTGTACTTGGCATCCTATACGGTGCGTGCGGATCAATCCAAGCTTCCTCATTTCTCTCTCGCCCTAGAATCCTCGTCTGATTTGTCGAAGAATGGAGTGGGATTTTGAATACCGTTTTAGTTCACTTAAAAAATGTGGCATCTTTTGCCTGATTCTTGAGTCCGATTCCAGTGTTTCCTCGCGTTTGGGTCTGAATTGAAGTGAAATCTGCAAGCTATCATCGTTTTTTTTCATGAGTAATCACAGCTGCAGTGCTCGCACTGCTTAGATCTGGAATTGAGTTTGTCTTGTTGCTAACTTGTTAGGCTGATCCTTCTTATGCTTCTTGAGCTTAGTTTAGAACTATGCAATTTTTTTTAATAACTGCACTGTGTGTTGTTGAAATTAGATAGCCACCTTGTCTCGTCTGGTTTTCCAAACTGCAGGCAAGGACATGCTTTGATGAAAACCTTACCTTCCATACACATTCTATTGAACGAATCAAAGATTCATACACATTCTATTGCACGAATTAAAGATTGTTAACAGTACGGAATGATCATGGCTACAAATTTTATGAGATTATCAGATGTCAGCTTCCTAAGCTCCAACAATATCAAACATTTTTGTTCTGTTAGGTTGTGTTTTTACCTGAGTAGGCTGATGATCCCATTTCCATTTTGGTTCGTCAGGACTTGTTGGTAAAGTGGACTTCACCGTCAGGCACCTATCTTCATCAGTCGAGACGTTTCCAAACTCATTTTCTGGATTCTCAAGCGGTCAGCCTTGCATCAGTTCATTGCCTCGTCAGGTTAGTCATTGATGGAATCTTTTATTTCTCACTAAATAAATGAACACTAGTCTCTGACTGCATCTATTTGTTAGCATTCATAGTTCTCAGCTTTCCCACTTTATCGGACTCCTAGGCATACAGATTTGGTGACTAGTTGTAACCTACCTCTCCTGTCTTGTCTTTTCAGTGTGCGGCTTCTACGGCACCTTCAAGCTCTTTAACAACTTGGACAATGCGTGCTACCTTCCCTGAATATGTCGTTGCTCTTACTACTATCGTTGGATCTGTGCTTTTCACCGTGAGTTTATTTCCAAACTTTTCATTTCTTTAGACATTGTAAACTGTATGTGAAATAAGAGCCATTTGTTCGTTCAACATTTAGTACTGCTGTAGTCATGCTATCAGTTTTTTTTTTACCTTCGGTTTTGCTAACTACACTGTTTGTCTGTTAGATATTTGGTGGTGTTGGCATTGCTTGCCTTCCATTAGGACTTATATTCTCATTTGTCCGGCGTCCAAAAGCTGTCATTACACGCTCACAATATATAAAGGTGCGCGCACATTCTTACATGCAGCATTCTGGCCATAAAGGATGCTTGCTTCCACTTGTGATTGAAATTTTCTGTTGTTTTGATATCATTATGTCCTTAAATATGGGTCCTGCAGGAAGCAACTGAATTGGGAAAGAAGGCCAGAGAATTGAAGAAAGCAGCTGAAGCCCTTCACCAAGAAGAGAGAAGCGGGAACAAGGGCAGGAAATGGCGCAAAAATGTGAAGGCTGTGGAAAAGGTACACATTCCAGCCAAATGGCATAATCTTTCTGGTCATCAGTAATGTTTAGCTATCACTTAAAAGAAGACCATCTTCTACCTTTTAGGAGTTGTGTTAAAAAGTAAGAGCAGGAGATCAACTGCCTAGCGATTTATTTGGTAATGGTCCAACATAGGTTCTAGAGGGCCTCTGCCTTCTGTTTAGCTGTCCATAACCAGAATAAAGATATCAACTCCAAATATTGGCTTAACAGAAAAGGTTAATAATAATCTGACATGTATTATAGAAACCATATTGCATTTTTGTGTTTTGGCAGTAAAAAAATTCTCCATTGAGCTGTTGTCCTTATGCGTGCCTCATTATGCTTGTTTAGTGTTCATATGGAATGCTATCAGTCCCTAGTTATTGCAGTAGACCTTAGTCCCAATGTTCTGTCGTGCTTGTTTTGTGTATTTAGTAGTACTAACTGCTAAGTTCATTATTTTAAACATCAGGAGTTATTACTTCTGGAAGATGACATGAAGGCTCTGGAGGAGATGTATCCTCAAGGAGAAAAGGTAACACAACATAAATTCTCATTCCATATGTTTTGTGTGTAAAGTTTGTCCTTGACACCTGTTCTGGCACAGGCTGAGACTACTTGGGCATTGACAGTCCTTGGGTACATTGGAAAACTTATATTTGGTGTTGTCGGGTGAGTGTAAATTTTTTGTCCTGTATTGGTACTTCTTTCTTAATCTAGTCCGCTTTCCCAAGTAATTTCTGCTGAAAGTGGTGTTCGGCATGCAGGTTAATCATATCGATAGCTTGGGTTGCACATATCGTCATATACTTGCTGATTGATCCTCCTCTATCGTCATTCCTAAATGAAGTCTTCATAAAGTTGGACGATGTTTGGGGTATCTACTAATCTTTTTGCATTCTTGTAAATTTATGCTACTGAGGAGAATAGTCCAATCATTCTTCAGATTTATGTACCAGGTCTGCTTGGGACTGCTGCCTTCGCGTTCTTCTGCTTCTATCTCCTTATTGCAGTGATTGCTGGGGAGATGATGCTTGGCTTGAAACTAGTTTTCATCACCATTCATCCGATGAAGTAACTAACCTATACTGTAACATCCCTTTTTTCCTGCAGTTTTTTTGGGGAAAAAAATTTCCTGCAGAAATGGATCTTGTTAACAAACTAATCAATTTATTTCAGATGGGGAGGCACTTTAATGAACTCCTTCCTGTTTAATGTTGGACTCATTCTACTTTGCTCCATCAGGTATCCCACCAATGCCTTCTTTTAGGCACACATGTTCTGTTGTAACTTATAAATTATTATGAAGTATCAAGGATATTTATCGCATTTCTTGTAGCATGCCCTGTGTCTATGGTTATTGTTGAATTTCCGTATTTAAAGAACATAATATTCAGTATAGTGCAATGCTCAGAAAGAACATAATATTGGGTTTTATTGTGTTCTTGCATGTTACTGAAGATGGAAATGACTTCTGCATGAGCATGAATTTTGTTGATTTCATCAGTTTAGTTCCTTGTGTAAAAAAAGGTCATAACCTGTCCATGAGTATGCATTGCCTATTTTAGTTAACGTTGTCTTTTGCCATATAAAATCACTGTCATTTAGTTTATCATATTTTCTCTGTTCTTTGTGCAGTGTGATTCAGTTCTGTGCCACAGCTTTTGCCTACTATGCACAAGCAACTGCTGCTCAGGAGATCTTCGGCCACACATTGCAATCTCTTCGTGGAATTAAGTACCTTTACAAGTAAGTCTTGACTAATATGGAAGTGTGAAATTTGTTGCTTTTGTGTATTTCTGTTTTACATTAAATTTTGAATGCATTCTGATTTTTAACCAAATGTATGCAGGTACAACATTTTCCAGTATGGCTTTGTTGCTCTTGCCATACTCACGCTCTTTTACTATGCGATATTTGTGAGTCATTCTGCTCAAGTTCTTAATTATTATTTTTTAGATTTATCAAGTTCTTAATTATTCACATTAAAATTTGGGGGGGAACATGCAAGCTTAACTGTTATTCCCAACACTTGTTAGGGATGGCGAAAGAGGAAACCAACAGGAAGGTTCCAGATCTCAAATTGATTTGTGGGTTGCCCTGTAAGTGAAGCTTGACGGATTCAACATCATATTTGTTCAGTTAGCGTTGTATATGATCAACCAAACCAAGACATCTTGAAGAGCCAAGGAGCTGCAACCGGTGTAGATTATCAACTATGAGACCTGGAAGGTGAGAATGGGTAACTGTTGTTGGTCACCAAGGACATGGATGTTAAAAGTAGAACCAATTGATTTTGCTTGCACACATTTCTTGTATCGGCTCTTCTTTTAAGTCTGTATTATTGATGGTATTCTTGAGAGATGTTTGGTGTGATTGGGTGCCACGTAGCCCCCATTCTTCCTTTCTTGGTTGTGTCTGGAGTTATTTTAGGTCAGTCCATTGCTTTTATATGTATCATACTGTGATTACAACACGAGGTTTTAGGTTGTATTGATGATGTCTCGATCATATGTGTGCTTGTCTGTTGCTTTAATTTGGGATCCCAGCTTGCTTTTCAGCTGTAACCCGATCTATGAAGCATTTACCTGTCTTGCAGTGGAATCTTGAGTTGCGTCAACTCAGCAATTTGAATCCCACTTGTCATGTTTTCCCTCGACTGAAATAAAAAAAAATTGACAACTGGAAAGTTAAGATTAATATGTCCAATGTTGAGCTGAAACAGTTGGGTTCAGAGTATTTGCAGAGCCCCCAATGTCCAAAATTAGAATTGGTAAAGCTTCACGCCTCAAACAAATGTAAAATTCAGAAGAATGAGCAGTGCATGCTCATTCTCATGAACAATGTGATTACATAGCATTGCCATTAAATAAGAAAAGGATGAGTTTTGTCGGTCCAAAGAAGCATGTGAAGAAATTGCAGCGAACTAAGGATGAAATCTGAGTTGAACCAGTGCAAAGAGTATGATGCTGAATGGTATAACTGACCACGTGCAGGCTGGGCACAATACAACTAGCATGACTGCATGACTAAGTAGCAGCAGCCTGAAGAAAATTTCACTATGTTACAATACCTCATGGATATCAAGCTCGCCTAGATTAGCATGTATTTTGTCTTTCCAAGTTATTCACGATATGCAGGAGTAGTAAAAAAATCAGAGAGTTCTGCGTACAAAATTTTATCAATCCGGACCATTCTTTCTATCAGTACATGGAACGAATTGAACAAGTTGCCTATAGATCATCCACACACATCCCAAACGAAGTGCATCAGGTCTCCAACAAACACGCGTGCACACACAATATTTCAGAACAGGAGACAGACCAAATCAAATGTCCATCTCCCACATGGAAAGATGCAGACGATATGAGACATACTTTTCGCCAAATCAAACGTTGAAGTAGTGAATTAGGGAATAGTGACCAAATATTTAGCTCAACCAAGCACGATGTTCATTGTACGAAGTGTAACAAATGTGTAGCAAACTCAGCAAGTGATGCCTTCAAAATGTCTACCATTGCACACCTGAGATTCATAGAAGGTACATGCAAAGCAAGCTTGGAGTCACAAATGAAACTTCTTTCAAATTGAAAAACCCACAAAGTTTATACTATGTCATAACAAGGGAGACAAAATCAAATGCTTCTTTCCTTCTACATTGTGGCATAGAGACAAAATCAGAGCTAATGTTGAATAGATACTATATGTTTTTCAATAGTGACCGCTGGAGAATTGGAAATAGTTCATTCATGACTGAGACAATCAACGGTCTATATTGAGGAGACGACTTTAGATGTAAGGGTTAGCTTAGCCTGCGGTAGTGGGAGCTCACGAATTGAGTACCACATTCTGTGGTATGGGACGCCTCGCCAATGATGAGGGAAGAGCTACTATTGATCGGAACAAATGGAAATAAAATTATTTTTTAATCCCCTCCACTGCCTCCCTAGCATTTGTGGACCGAATAATCCTATTAGTATACTGTTGAAGACAACCTCAACTATGCAAACGCCAATCAATGAGAACTAGGAGCGCAAACTATCAGTTCCCTCTAAAATCTCAATTCATTGTTTAGTGGGCAAATGGCGGCTCAACACGGTTAGGTAATGGGCAGAGTTGTATCTCATGTTTTGATGAAAGTACCAGGGCACACACAAGCACTGCCAAGGCAAACACATATATATTGAGCCAGACACAAAAATTCAGACAAACATAGCAGTTACCATTAATTCATGAGCATTGTGTGAATACATCGTGTGACCATCATGTAAGAAGAGCATGACTCTTTTCAGTTGAACCAATAGTAGACCAAGTATGATGGATGCAGATGGTTTAAATCATGAGCAATGCGGGCCATACGCCTATACCAGCTGCAGTCTAAATTCAGCAAGTCTAGTCGGGCAGATTGTTCTTCGTATCAATACATGGATGGCACGGAATCAGTTTGCTTTAGCAAATGATCTGATCACCAATGGAACATCAAGCTGGTACGATGCTGAATGGTATTACTCATGCTCGTTCGATGTACCTGCCAATCTGCCATGCTAAGCTTTCAGTAAGCATGAAAAAACAGCTGCAGTCAGATGGTATGGATGGGAACGCGGCGATCAGGTACAGTGTTGATCATTGTCGAATGCAACAAAAAGTTTCATGAGACTGAAACATTATTGTAATTTGTCAGGAGAACCAACTGAAGATGCACGCAGTTACTGCACGTATTCTGGGGACAAGGCAGCGGCGAGCATTGCGCCATGTCGGAGGCGCGCGCCGAGTAGCAGCCACACCTGCTCGCCGGCGGTCGTCGCCGTGACCGTGATGGCATGGCCCCTGGCCGGCGCGCCGCGCTCAAGGGCTAACGACAAAGTGGACCTGCGTCTCGTGCGTGATGCTGATAGATCAGTTCCAGCGCGGCACCGCCCAAGGCTCGATCGATTCGCGACGGCGGTGTTCACGGTGGGCGGAAGCCGCGGCGGTGGCTGGCCGGCTGTTCCTTCGGCGATGTCGGCGGCGGCGCGCGGCCATGGCGCGGCAGAGTACGGTTCGTTTCTGGCGGTCTGGCCTGCTTCAAATCGCGACCTTCAGTTGTGGATCGGACGGCTCACATACCTTAGGGGTGGACGGTAAATGAAATACCGTCCACCCAGACGGTAGAAGAAATACTGTCCACCCCCGTTTCTGGCGTCCGGCCGCCATGGACGCCCGACGGGGAGCTGGGACGGGGCGAGGAAGAGCAGAGCCTGCCCTGAAAGTTGAGAGCGCTTACCGCCGCCGTCGGCTTCAGCACCAAGCAGCGCCGCACAGTGAGAAGTGCCGCTCGGCCGTGCGCCGCCGCGCCGGGCCACCGGCCAGCAACCACCAGCTATTCCGAGCACGACGAAAACCTAGTCCGGCGCTCGCCGAGGCGGCCACGCACGGCGTGGTGGGGCTGGCACCAGCTCCACGACCGTGGCGCTGCGCACCTCGACATCAAGCCGGGCGAGCGCCTCCAGGTCCCCATCACCGCAGCTGCTCGGGCACCCGTTCCTCACTCGCCGCGACATCGAGGCGCGCGCTGCGGGAGCTCATCGTCGACACTCTTTAGCGGCGGGAGCAGAGAATCTGTGTAATCGGAATAGTTCACTGAGATTAATTGTGTTATTATTTCTCTGATGATGGATTGTAGCTTCGAGTTCGAGTAACTGTGTTATACTGTTATTCATCCAATTGGATGGTAAATTTTTCTAGCAACATCTAACAATCTTAGATTTCACTACTTGCCAAGATTAGAGTGCAGAAGTGCCAACATCTAACAATCTAACAAGTGGCAGGAGTGCAGAAGTGTAGCATTCATCAGCTTGGTATGACCCTGGTACCTAGCTGAGTAGGGCTTAGCGCTTTCTGAAAAATAAAATTACCATGCAATTAGCGCAGTTTGTAAACAAATTAGCTAGCCAAGTGCCGTTCCCCATTCCAAGTTCCTCGATCTGCATTCCGGGAACTTCGATGACTATGTGTCGCAGTGGTGGATGGAGAACGCGAGGGAATGCCGGCCTGCGTCCATACATGCGGCGTCTGGAGACTGAACCCATCATGATTTGTCAGGAGAACCAGCTGAAGATGCACGCAGCTACTACCGCACGTATTCCGGGGACAAGGAAGCGGCGGCGTTGCGCCAAATCGGAGGCGCGCGCCGAGTGGCAGCCACCTGCTCGTCATCGGTCGTCGCCGTCATGGCATGGCATCATGGCCCCCTAGCCGGCGCGCCGCGCTCAAGGGCTAATGGCGAAGAGTACCCGCGTCTCGTGCGTGATCTCGACAGATCAGTTCCAGCGCGCAGAGCTCGATTCGCGGCGGCGGCGATGCCAACGGCGCGCAGCCATGGCGCGACAGTGCCGTCCGTAGCCTCTGTAGTCTGTACCAGGTTAAGCCTTGCTTCATTTTTGACCGTGAAATGTTGATCGGACGGATCTCAGGTACCCAGGGGGTGGACGGTAAATGAAATACCGTCCCCCCCTGATGGCCCGATTCCGGCGTCCGCCGGCCATGGCCACCCGGCAGCGAGCTGGGAAGGAGGCGAACCAAGGCAGGAAAAGCAGCGCCTGCTCTCGATGACGACTCGACGAGAGCACAGCCACCGGCCACCGCCGTCGCCTTGTATCCATGGCGCACAGCGCGTTGTTCGAAGTGCCTCGCCACGCCACGCACGCCGCGCGCCCCGGCGGCACAGCAACTGCCGCCGCTCCTTGCCTCCTTGCATCCTGCTCCCAGAATGCGCTCATGAACGCGTGTGCTCAGTCGTGAAGCATCTGCAGCCGATAGTGGCGGACGGGTCGCCGTGACGGCATGATCCAAGCTTCCCAATGGCCGGCAGCCAGGCACGCCGCGCAAGAGGGGGAACGACGTGAAGAATCTGCGCCTCGTGATCTTGATTCTCGAGAGTCACGGTGGTGAGAGCCTGATTCACGGCGGCGTTTGGCGGCGGCTGTTCCTTCGGCGATGTCAGCGGCGGCCGGCGGCGAGCTGCCATGGCACGGGTCGTCTCCTCCGAATCTATCGAGTCTTCCCGATACTGTGTAAGCGCTCCTGATTCAAATCTCGACCGTGGGTTACGTATCGGACGGTCCCAGGTACCTTGGGGTGGACGGTAAATGAAATACCGTCCACCCGGTCGGTAGAGCAAATACCGTCCACCCCAGGTCCCAGCGTCCGCGGCCACCATGGAGGCATGGACGCCGGCCGGCGAGCTGGGAGGGAGGGGGCGGGGAAGAGCAGAGCCTTCCCGCAAAGACGGGAGCGCTTACTGCCGGCGGCGGTTGCGGCTGCACCAAGCGCCGCGCCGGCCGCGCGAGAAGCACCACTCGGCCGTGCGCCGGCCAGGCACGCTCCCGGCCCCGCGCGCCTGTGCATCCGCATCTGGTGCTCTGCTCATGGTGAGCCGAAGGTGGTGGCACCTTGCGCGGCCGTGGAGCTGAATGGAGGATGTTGGGTGGCCGCCGGACTACGTTGTGCTCCACGTTGTGTGGCGGACGGCCGTGGAGCCCGATGCCGCTGGAGCGTCGCGGCCAGAAACCCCAGCAGGTTGGTGTCGACTCCGAACGCGGCGACAACCGCGCGCGGCAGTGGGGACTGGGGGGTGTCGACGTCCCCGGCCCGAATGCGGCGGCAGCGATGGGGTTGCGGGAGCTTGGCATAGGCTGGCATGGCCTCTTCTGCCGCAGGGGTGATAGCCATGGCGCTGCCGTACAGTTCATCTCCTCCGTTTCTAGCCAGGCACGCTCCCCCGCGCGAGAAGTTTTTTTTTTTCTTCAAAAAAGGGACTACGGTAGGCAAGAATGTCCGGGCATTTCTTCCTTTTCTTGAGGAAATGCAGAAGAGAAGAACACTCAATCAGGGTACATATACAGATGATCAAATGGTAGATCCATGTACGCATCAGGCTCCACGGTTGGGGATGCTGCAGCCTGCAGGCCGTCCTCCAGGACAAAAGAAATTTTAAGAGCAAGCAATCTGTTGCTGACTTGCTGTCCATTGGCAAGTCTATACTTTCAGTATCCTACATAATCTTAGCTGATCAGTCGGCAAACGGCAGATAATCTATTTTCAGAAAAGAATTTTTCACTCTTGATATATGAAGATTTTTCTGCATCATACACTGAATAAGACGGATACGTACTGGAATTATGAAACAAACAAGAAGCTTACTAAACTGAAGAGTGGCTAGAAGCCTAAGAATACGTTCTTGTCTGACTTCTGAAGATTTTAGAGCACCAATCGACAATAACGCACAGATACAGAGCATTGAGCCGCAGTTGGAATTGTACGTTGTGGGGGGCGATGCATTTCCATTTCCAATCCGCCGTCCGTCATGGATGTAGAAACATACGGCTTCAGGATGTCCAACCGTCAGAGAAGAAATACATCCATGTTCACCGCCGCAAAAGGAAGCGAGACTCGCCGCCGGACCACTGGAACGAGCCCAGGAGAATCCAAAGATCATATACTCGTGGTGGAGCGGCGGCGGCGGGGAGGCAGCGCGGTCGGCGTGGCGGAGACGGAGGCGCGCTCGTGTTTTTTTTTTGATGGCGTGCTCGTGTTCTTGTGATCTTATCACAGCGCGTGCTTTAGCCTCGTTGCCCAATCTCGACCGTTGAATACGAATCGAACCAGCACCCAGGGGTGGACGGTAAATGAAATACCGTCCACCCGGTCGGTGAACAAAAGACCGGCCACCCCTGGGCCTGGCCGCCTGGGCGCAGTCCGCGGCGGCCGAATGCCACCCGCCGGCAAGCTGGTAGCTGGCGGCGTGAAGCTTCGAAGCGCAACGCACCCTACTTGACGAAGAGAACCCTAGCACGCCGCCTCTGCCGCAACCCGTGGCCGGAAACTCGGCGTGCGCACCGCGGCGTGGGAATTGAAGCCGCTCTCGGCGGGGCGCCAGGCACGCCTTCGGCGTCAACGAGCACGGCGTGTTCTCCGAGTGCGTGGCGCGGCGTGTTTTCCGTGGTCAGACGCGTCGTGGAGTCGCAGCGGATGAAACCGAGGTGGTGATGCGGCGGCGACGAGAGACGAGGGTAGGGATGAAAGGAGGAACGAAAAAATTCCATACCGGCCGACACCATCTACCATATATCCCGACCAAATATCAAATTCTCAAAAAAGATTCGAAATCAGAAAAAATTCAGGAAATTCCAACAAAATCGGGAACGGAATCAGTTGGGCATTTTTCCTGACCATATTCGCAGATTCCGTATTTTGTCAGAACTTCCCGTTTTCTTAGAATTTATTCCCGTAACTGCATTTGCATTCACTAAAATACAACATGAGCTGTTGCAGCTGAGTGCCTCGGTTGCTCGCCCTTCTATATATAGAGCACCCAGTTCTCTTTCTCAGCTTGCGTACGCGAGGTGGGACTAATTGAGTAGCCTGGCCAAGCGGCTGGCGCTTTGCTGGCTGGATGCCGCCACGCTCATGGGCCGCACTCGTGGGCATCTGGGCGTCTTTTTTATTTCTATATTTTTCAAAAAAAATTATAGAAATATATTTTTGATTTAACATTTTACAGTTCTATACCCCTACCGCCCGGCATGGGGGCGGTAGGGGGGCGGTAGGGACCTCTATGTAAATAAATATAAATTTTATTTGCGCAGAGGTCCTTGGCGGGGGCCTGCCGCCCCGTTGCCGGGCGGCAGGCCCCCTGCCGCCCGGCAGGGGGCGGCAGGCTCCCGCCAAGGATATAAAAGCTCCGCCCCTTCCCTTGCGTCCTCATTTTCTGCCCACGAGATCCAGAGAGTGGAGAGGGAGATAGGAGGGGTGAGGGAGGTAATTCCACCGGCGAAGCCCTGCCGGATTTTGGATCCGAACCGCATGTAACCAATATTTCTCAACATTTTCATTCCAAAATTTTTGTATGTTTAATTTTATGATTAATATTTTTTATTATTGTAAGCACTTAGGGTTCGGATTAGTGGTTATAATTGAAGCCATAGCATATTTATAGATATTAAATTAATTAAAATGAAGTCTTTGGATGGCCAGATATGTCGAGCAAAGTGGCGTTTCAAGTTCATTACGGTGACTTCTATAGAATTACTCATGATTCCTATGGAGTAAATCTATCAGCATTGGAAAGAAGACAGTGCAGTCTAGATAAACCCCTAGAGAAGAGTTTTGAGTCCATTCGGAAATGTATTCACATGATGTTCAATGTGAATCCAAAGACCCATTTGCTTACGGTTCATACCTTGACTTCCTGGAAAACTAATGGGAATTTCTGGGAGTTGACGCATATAAGTAGTACGGAAGAATGGCAACATTACATGCACGCAGCTCTTGAAAGTGGGTGGCCTCTCGCAATGGTAATTCAGATTCACCAGAAGACCGGTGATTTAGGTGAAGGGTCAACACACACAACATCTGACTGCAATGAAGAGATGGAAGAGGATAAAGAAGAAGAGAACATGCAAGCTCCAGAAACCAGAACCACAAGGTTTGACAGATGAAGGCGAGCGGATACCTGGAATTGTGGAGGAAATGGAGAAAGAAGACCAGGATGCGCTAATAGTGGAGCAATGTGGGGACTCATCGGACGATGAGGACGCTTCCCAGTGCTAGGTGAATGGCGTGAAGAGGGTTTTGGGAATCTGGTGGTACAAGATATTAAGAGTTCGGAGTTTGAATACAGAGTGAATGAGATTGTACAAGGGGCAAAGTATCGTACCATTGAGGATGTGAAGGATGCTGTGAAGCTCTGAGCTGTATCTCTGAGGAAGGAATTCAGAGTACTGAAGTCTAGCAGCAAAAAATATGAGGTGAGGTGTGCAGATAGAGACTGTTCATGGCGAGTGCATGCATACAAGGGAAAGTTCAAGACACACTGGGAATGTTCAATTGTTACACCACATACTTGTAGATTGACAAGTGTTGTGGGACATCATCGTAATATCACATCAACTTTCGTGGCTAAGAAGATGTATGGGGTGATTCTTGACAAAATGGATTACGAGCCTGCATTGATAATTAGGGACATTGAACAAAATTTCTAGTATGTGATCAGCTATGCAAAGGCTTGGCGGGCTAAACAAAAAATATTTGAGATGAGGTTTGGCACTTATGAAGCATCATATGACAACCTACCTCGTATGCTTGAAGCAATTGTGCACAGAAATCCTGAAAGTGCTTTTGATACATACAGTGTACCGAGCTTGTCAGGGGGGCCAAGCTTTCTGTTGCGAGCTTTCTTCTGCATTGGAGCATGTGTCAGGGCATTCATTTACTGCCTTCCTGTTCTGTGTATTGACGGCACTTTCCTGACAGGGAAATATAAGGGAACAATATTGACGGCAATCGGAATTGATTGCAACAAGCAGATAGTTCCAATCGCCTTTGCATTTGTTGAGAATGAGAATACAAAAAGCTGGTACTGGTTTCTTGAACGTCTGAAGAATCATGTTGTTGCTGGAATGCCTAATGTTTGTCTTATCAGTGATAGACATGCAGATCTCCTTGCAGCTATAAGACAGCTACAAGAAGGTAGTACATTTTCACCTCCTATATGGCCAGATGTTGTCAGTAGGTGGTGTGTCAGACATATGGCTGCTAATTTTTATGAGCGGTTCAAGAACAAGGATCTCATGAATTTGTTCAAGCGATTGTGCACTCAGAATCAGCAGAGGAAGTTCGATGCTTTGTGGGGTATAATTGATGATATGAGCGCCGAATTGCTTAAGAGCCAGGCCTCATCATCCAGCAGGAGACGTTCTACAGATTCATTAGTGGGACATGCTAAGCCATTTTTATAGTGGATTGATGGTGCGCCTAAAGAGAAGTGGTCACTTCTGTATGACACAGATGGGAGACGTTATGGGATCGAGACGACCAACCATGCTGAGTGTTACAATATGGTAATGCGTCGTGTTCGTGGATTTCCTCTTGTTGGCATTGTTGAGTTCATCATGTATGGATGTATAAGGTATTTTAGGGAGCGATACGCATCAGCCGCTCCCTTACTTAATGATCCAGGAGTGCATTTTTGCAGAAGGGTCAATGAGACATGGAGAAAAAAATTGAAAAGGCTCGATTTCACTCAGTCATATCGATGGGCACAAAGGAGCAAAGATTTGAGGTATCATGCAGAGATAGGACCGGCCAGGGTGTTCACAGGCAAAGGGTAATTCAAGAAGTCTTGATAACCATTGACGGGAGGGTGTTCTGCCGATGTCAGAAGCCAAAAGTGCATCACTTACCATGTTCCCATGTCATCGCGGCTTGTTCTGTATCTGGGTTAGATGCTGCGTCATATGTTTCTCAATATTTCACAAAAGAAGCCGCAGCACAGACTTGGTGTCATGAGATATACGACATCGGTATTCTAGGCCCATTCACTCAAAAAAATCCCCATCCAATTCTCATCCCCGATGCAGCTACGAAGCGGGGCATAGGCCGACGGCAGACACGTCGTATCCGGAACGGAATGGACGAGTCCGAGGCTGGAAAGAAGAAAAAATGTTGCAACTTGTGTGGAGCGGATAGTCACACTTACAAGAAGTGCCCACAGCTTTCAGTACCCAATGCTGCTGCCGAGGCTGGACCTTCCGGGAATCCGACGGATGGATCGGCTCCACCTACAAGAATTCGCCGCATCTAGTTGTGCATTTATTTGTGTGTACGAAATTAAGTATATTGTGTATGTACTATGCCTAAATATCTTGTTTAATTAGTTGGAAGTGCGTATTTCTATAGAATTTGGTTGTAATGAATGTAACCTTCAATGTAATATCATATGTGGTATCTTGTTTAACGTTCTATTTATATTTCGTTCATTGTATCAAATTGGTTAGCCCCAAATGCTTGGACACATGGTTTGTCGCCATCTATAGCACAAGCCACCACATAATGTGACACATAGAAGAAAGCTAAATGAGTACACATCCATGATACTGAAGAATCCAAATTATTTCAGTACAATTTACTTCACAATCTAGACCGATGAACACCATATGTTACACATTATTTCATGAAATCATCTAGGTAGTCACGCACAGGGGGAGGAACATCATCTCTTGGAGATCATGGTTTGGGGGGCATGAAGTCATCTAAGTCATCATCCCAGTTAACAGAACTTGGTGCTGGAGGTGGTGCAGTTTGACTTGATGAATCTCTTGACTTTCCCTTTCTCTCTTTTATGGTTCTACTTTCATGTACAGGGAGATGAACATCAGGTCTTGGAGGCCATGGTTTTGGGGCATGAAGTCATCTAAGTCGTCATCCCAGTTAATAGAATTTGGTGCTGGAGGTGGTGCAGTTTGACTTGACGAACCTCCGGTTCTATGTGATTGCCAAGTACTATCACCCGAAGATCTTTCACGCCTCCTTCGTCTTGTTTGCGGCATGAGTCCACCGAAGATACATACCAATTTACGAAAATTTGGTATTGATTTGTTAATCAACTCTGTGTCATCGGGGTAATTCTTGCATATAATTACACAACAACTTTAAAATTTACGGAATATGGATTACAAATGACTATAGATATTAGATCCGAATGATAGTTACCTTAATGTGCATTTCATACACCTCTGACCGCATCCATATCGTAGAAGTACTTTGTATGAAACCAATAACATTAGGATGATTAGCTAGTTCACATACCCTCATATACATCTTACGGCGTTCTAGCAGGTATCCATTTACATCTTGCGTTGTAATACCTCGAAACAATGTGAAATCTTTAAACCCTACTAATTTGGACAACACCATCTCTATCGTACCATCCGATAATGGATCCAACTTCTTACTGATTACAAGATGTGTCATGATCTCAAGAAATATACAGGATTTTTCTTCGGTCCATGAAAATCCAACAGAATTAGAAGCAGCCATTGCCTTATGCTGCAATAACAATAAAATACCGTCATTCTAAATTTACTATTTTATATTTCACTAGCCAAAAACTCAATCTATTCTAATTCGTAATTATTTTAGAAATAATTCTATAATACATCAGAAATATTGGTTACCTACGGTTCGGATCCAAAATTCGATAGGGCTTCGCCGGTGGAATTACCTTTCTTACCCCTCCTCTCTCCCTCTCCCCTCTCTGGATCTCGTGGGCAGAAAATGAGGGCGCGAGGGAAGGGGCGGAGCTTTTATATCCTTGGCGGGAGCCTGCCGCCCCCGTGCCGGGCGGCAGGGGGCCTGCCGCCCGGCATCGGGGCGGCAGGACCCCGCCAAAGACCTCTGCGCAAATAAAATTTATATTTATTTACATAGAGGTCCCTACCGCCCCTGCCGGGCGGTAGGGGTATAGAAATGTAAAATGTGAAATGGAAAATATATTTTTGTAATTTTTTTTTGAAAAATATAGAAATAAAAAAGAGGCGGCATCTGGCGCATTTGCTCTGCGCTGCTGCCGTGCATGTGCTTGGGAACAGGGGAAGGGCATGCTGCATGCAACTGCTGCCGTGCATGTGATGGGGAAGGGCACTCGTGTAATGATCTTAGTCACTTGAACTTGTTTAAGAATCAATATGTCATGGAATATAGTGTTACTGAATCTTTCAACTTAATTATCTCATGTAGCGTATATATTATATAATCTTTTGAATGGTATTGCCATATATGGGAACGTATCCAGTGCAAACCAAGTTTTGGTGCAAATTTCGTGTAAATCTACTAAAAAATATTTCAAAAAATTCTGAAAAAAATTATGAATGTGCTTCTCAGCTTACCTCATCTATATATAAAATTTCATGGTCGAATTCATCTTACCCTAGAAGTTAAAAAAGACAAATTTTCTGACTAACAGTAATGGTTCAAATGCACCCCAAATTTCTCTTTTTTGTAACTTCTAGGGTAAGATGAATTTGACCATGAAATTTTATATATAGGTGAGGTAAGCTGAGAAGCACATTCATGATTTTTTTTAGAATTTTTTGAAATATTTTTTAGTAGATTTGCACGGGGTTTGCACCAAAACTTGGTTTGCACTGGATATGTTCCCTACCATCTATAAACTTACAGTATTATTTGCCTATGTACTATGCACAATTGTATCTATTACATTGAGTTGAACATCTAGAATGGTTATATGTGTCGCTGTTCTCGCTTTTTATTATCGATTCCCGACCGTTATCGAAGTGTTTCCGATCAAATTGTACCGTTTCCGATATCCCGCATAACCGGTTTTGTTTTCCCGACCGAGCTTTCCTCTTTCCGTTTCTGTTTCCGAATAAAAATATAAAAACAAAAATGGTTAAGGTATTTTACCGACGGTTCCCGACCGCTTTCATCGCTAGACGAGGGGGGTGGACGCGCGGTCGGGCACGCGCTGGCTGTCTGCCGCCGGTGTGACTTTTCCGGGAGTGGGAAGGATGGCTGTCAGGTGCGCCATTGCTTGTTGACGGGCGCCTCCTCTCGGCGAGGAGCGGAGGTAGGACACTATCACACTACGCAGAGCACGACGAGTTGGAGCTGGGAGGTCGACCGTCGATCAGACTTGAGAGCAAGGGAGAAGTGAGCTGGCTTCCCTGGCTGCCATTGCCATCCACTTTCTGTTGGTCTTGTATCCATGGCGCATGGCCCGGCAGCACAGCAACTGCCACCGCTCCTTGCCTGCTTGCATCCTGGCCCAGCATGAACTCATGAACGCGCGTGCGCAGCGGCGAATCATCTGCCGCCGAGCGGCGGACGCCTGCTTGCTCGCCGTGACGGCATGATCCAAGCTTCCCAATGGCCGGCAGGCGGCAGCTCGGCACGCCACGCAAGCGGGGGGACGGTGAAAAGAGTTTACGTCTCGTGATCTTGATTCTCTCGAGTCACGGTGATCCTGGCTGTGAGAGGCTGATTCACGGCGGCGGGCGGCGGCGGCGGTTCCTTCGTCGATGTCGGCGCCTCAGCGGCGGCGCGCGGCCATGGCACGGCAGCCGCAGTACGGTTCGTCTCCTCCCGTCCCGTCTTCCGTATCTATAGTCTGGCCTGATTCAAATCTCGACCGTGGGTTACGCATCGGACGGTCCTAGGCACCTCGGGGGTGGACGGTAAATGAAATACCGTCCACCCCCGGTCCACCGTCCTGCCGTCATGGACGCCCGCCGGGAAGCTGGGAGGGAGGCAGGGAGCGGGGAAGAGCAGCGCCTGCCCGCAAGGACGAGAGCGCTTACCGCCGGCGGCGGCCGCAGCACCAAGCACCGCGCCGCGACAAGTGCCCCTCGGCTGCGCGCCGGGCACGCCGCCCGCCCTGTGCATCTGCATCGTGGTGCGCATGGTGAAGCCGAAGCCCGAAGAGCCGCGCCTGCCCGCAATGGCGAGAGCGCTTACCTCCGCCGCCGTCTTCAGCACCAAGCAGCACCGTGCCACGCCGCGCCGAGCGGGAAGCGCCTGTGTGCATCTGTGTCGTGGTGCGCATGGTGAAGCCGAAGGTGGCGGCACCTGGCGCAGCTGTGGAGTGGCGGACGTTGGGCGGCGCCGCCGGAAGCGGACTGCGTTGGGTGGAGGGGCCGTCGCCGTCGCTGGTGCGTCGCGGTCAGCAGCCGCCAACTCCACCAGGTAGGTGACGACTCCGAACGCGACGACAAACCTCTTAGTGAACTTGGCATCAATTTGGCCCTGTTTGCGAAGTCTCATGCGAAAATCATGAAATGAAATTTTGTGTCAATGTGCCGACTCCGTCGTGATGTTGTGTTCTTGATCAGCTGGTATGGTGAGTATGTTGCTGTCCACTTTCGTGATCAAGAACCCTGTGCATCACGATCGAAGTAAGCACATGGAAACTAAATTTTGTTGCGTTTGATCTTGAGTAACACATATCAAGTTTTGTTGCGTTTGATCTGAATCGGATTGGAAGGAGTTAATAAGTATACAGAACGTGCCCTATAAATAGCCCCTGCTGGATTCACGCCATGAATAAACAGCTAGCCCGCGCATGGCGCAGCTACGACCAAGCCCGTGTCGACCTGAACTGATGCTGAACATGCGCACAACTGAAAGAGTCGCTTGACTAGAAATAGCATGAGATGATCCATGGTGAGAAGGCGCTCTGCTCTGATGGAGGGATTCTACCGATTGACTCACGGAAGCAACACGATCGCAATGCGATGGAAGCTTCCAGTTCCGATCCATCAGCCGGTGACCTGGTGAACAAGGTCCATGGTCCATCTCCAACATGTGTGGAACGCCTCGTCCTTGCTGAATGTTGTGACCAGAAACGTTGTTTAATCCTGATCAGCCAAGACGGTCCGCTGAAGATGCAGTATGGCAGGAGATGTGGTTGATTGGTTTCTGCCAAACGGAAATGTGGCAACCAACAGGGTCAGTCAGCTCAGCTTTCTGTTGTCGCTAGGGTGAGCTCGTACAGAGTGTTGATCATTGTCGAGTGCAACAAGTTTCAGAAGACTCAAACATTGTGATTTGTCAGGTGAACAACTGAAGGTGCACGCAGCTTCTACACTTACTGACTGGCTGACTCACTGACTGATGGTTCAGTGAGACTACTGAAAAGGATCCGGAAAAAAAAAAGATGATTTATCCACAATAGTATATACTAGACCCAGAATTTACAATTAATTTGGTATCAATTTGCAATATGCCACATTGAGCTTGAAATTCAATTCATCACGAACCATTCATCCGTCAGATGCATATCTAGACCTCAACTTCACTGAACATACATCTCGCTAACATATTTGTCCTTCAAAGCAACTAACATGCCACCAGATACGTAACAAATTTGACCAAAGGTTTGCAAAATCGCTTCCACGAAAGAAAGTAAAAAATTAAATGGAACACATGGATCAAACAGCAGACTGTCGATGTGGTAGTGTGCCCTGCAGATAGCCATATCACTGCAAAGAGCATAAAAGCTTGGCATTAACCAGTCATCTAAATATGCTCTGAAGAAAAGAGGTGCAGTTCAAGTAAGGTGCAGACCAGCCTGTACTACATTGTGTTCTCTTATTCAGACATTAACTGCAGATGGAAATGAATCCACAGAGAATGGAAAATTCCAGCTTGCAAGTGTATGTGCCACTACTAGTTACTGAAGAAATGCACAAAGAAGCACCCTGTGTCAGATAGCATGCTAGTTAAATAGCTCATGACTCATTGCTTGCTACATGAGAAACCAAGTATAGGAGCAGAGAAAATTGAAGCCAATGACATTGATAAAAGAACTGATGTTTATGTCTTAATTGAGAAACTGGAGTACACGAGACATCTCATTTGCTCTTCGGAATCGGAATCGCCTCAAACTTCCCTCGGAGGGGGAGAGGGAAGTGGTGGAAGAGCAACGCCTGAACAAGGAGACGATAAGTGGGCACGAGGCCTACGGCTTCTCCGTCCACCACGACGCAGATGCACCGGCATGCGAGGGGCGGCCATGCCGTGTTTAACAGCAGCGTCGATGCCTTGCTCCGTCCATCCACTGCCTCGAGCACTCGCCGTGTGTGTGGCACTTGTGGTTGCCGCGCGCGCCACTAGGGTCGCACATTGCACACGGCGGAGCGGCACTGCTGGCGCGACGCCAGCACCGGCGCCTAGTGCCAACCTCGGCAGGGAGGAAAACGCTATCGCCTACCAAGGACGGCACTACTCTTCTTTCCATCCGTCGCCCCCTCCGAGCTCCCCGGCGGGTGGCCATGGCCGCTGGATATTTCATTTACCGTCCACCCCAGGTACATGAGGACCGTCCGATCAACATCTCACGGCCGAAAATGAAGCAAAGGCCACACGCCCACACCTGATACAGGGCCGAACGGACGGCACTGCCGCGCCGTGCGCCACTGACATCGCCGCCGCGAACTTCCAGCTCCATGTTCTCCTCCTCCAGCTCGGCCTTCGCAACGATCTTGCCCTCCTCCCCTCGCAGCCGCGTCCTCCTGCTCGCCCCGCACGCCTGCACCGAGCCGTGTTCATCGCTCGTAGCCGGCATCCGGTGGCTCCCTCCGTCGTAATCCTTTGCTATTGTTCATCCAGTAACCATCACGAGGAAGAGATTCAGTGAAACATGGAGCGCATGATCATCAAGGTAGAAGAGCATGCTATTTTCACGAAAGGAAAGCAAGAATAAGGTGAAGAGATTCAGTGAACTGAGGACCCAAAGGTCAGTTGAAGGCGCAGCGAGTGTCATGCTCGTGAACGTGGAACATGGCCACGTTCCTCATTCCGGAACGGGAACGGGAATGGGAACGGGAACGTTCCGGGAATGATTTAGTGTAAAAATCCTTCATAAACGTTGTTCCTCGTTCCGGGAACGTTCCGGTTCCGGGAACGGTTCCGGGAACATGGCTACTAAGGTCATGCTCATAGCTCAGTCTGTGAGTAATGAATCAACTAGTTGCTTGACTAACTGCAGCATGGACGAAATAGCACAGCCCTGCTAGTCGTACCCACATTTCAATTTGACATTCAGGATATTTCTTTTTCCATTTTAATTCTGGTCAGGGATTTTTAATGCAGCCAATTTTAATTCCCTTTCTAAATGTTTGTCAGTCTTTCGAAATTAGACGTTTTTTCAGGAAACATATTTTGTGATAAGCAAAAGGGCATATTATCCATCGCATTTTCAGTAATCAAAAGAAAAAAGGTTGTGCCGAACTGCTGGTCACTGATCATTCGTTCAACAAGAAGAAAGAAGGTGTTGACACCGTTTTATGACACGTGTCAAAGAAGGTGATTTTTGTGAAGAGAAGGTGGCCGATTTCGAAGAAACCAAAAGATGCACAGTATTGGAATCGGTCGATGGAGTTCGTCCGATGGACCAGAGGAATATGCTTTAAAGATGCTGATCCGCTAGCTCTGGTATCCGGCCGATGGAGAGTTGTCGATGAAGTCAAAGAAGGAGAAGAGGATCCGGACTCTACGAAAATCTTGATGATTCGGTTGTAATATTTTAAGTAGTTTATTTTTTAGATAGTCTTTTCTTTAGGGTCAAGTAATGTTTGCCGTAATCGGCTAGAACTTGATAGCGCTAGGCTATATATATCAGTTGTAAGGGACCGGAAAAACTTAATACACATCCAATACAACAAACTTTACAATTTCTTTGCACTTTTTCGGCGACTTCGCCTTTTCTCATCTTTTTTTTCCAATGAGTTCTTTCAAGTTGATCAAGGACGCCTCACAATCGAGCGACTTGATTTGCTTGTGAGTTTTCATTTTACCGAGTATATTTGAGCTTTAGCTACAGGGCGTATCGCTATGGCTTCGTTCAAATCTATTCAAAAGTTATCGAGTTTATCTAGGCTTTGACTTCCGGGCGCATCGCTGTCGTCTCGTCTAGATTTATTCACCAATTATCGATATCGGCTAGATTTGTAGGTTTTCCTATGCTTTTTGGCCATTATCACATCTAAAAATATATTAGATCGGCTTTAGGTTTTGGAGTAACACTTTTGTTGTCTCAAGAGCCGGTTTAGATCTGTTTTTAGCTTCACATCATCTGAGTTACACATTCGTAGCTTAGATCTTGTCATACATACACGATCGGCTGTTCAAAGCCGATTTTATCGTTTAGTGTATCGGCTGATCCTGCCAATACGCTCGTTTACTATGCGCTTGCATTTAATATCTTTTTGTCGTCTATAGTATCGGCAAAGTTTGCCGATACGGCCATCTGAGAGATATTCGGAATCCCAGCCGATACGCTCTCAAATTTGACTTTGTTTTCTCCCTTGTCAATTTCAGGTCAAATTAACTGGCACGTTTGGTTGACTTTCCGTGACTCGGCGAACACTCGCCCTCGGATTTTAGTGTGTTGATTTTTGCGTCAACACATCTTTTGGCACTCCCAGTGGGATCGAAAGTTTCAACATGGTGGAAATCACAGATAAATCTGCAGATAGTGAAGAGAACCAGATTCCTGTTCCTGAAGACAAGCTCAAAGAAGAACAAAAGAAGGAATATGAAGAGCTGGTGGAGAGATTCAAACATGAATGCCTCAAGTCGTACAGCATCAACAGATCTGATGAGGTGATCAAGAAGTTTAATCTTCCATCTTTCCAGCCATTGACAGAGGCTCAACGTGAAAACAAGATGATAGACGCAGTTGGCCAAGCTGTGGCATAAGCCTTCATCAAGAGTGCAACAGTCATGGGTAACACGGTGCACAATGCAGTAGTCAAGACTTTTGCTGAAGGCACGTTACCAGGGTGAATGGGTCCTTGCTATATACGATCAGATCAGATGCAATATACTACCTTGGAGGTGTCTATGGCAGCAGCCCTATCGGCTCAAAATAGCTGGGCAGGAACAAGCAACAGTCAAACTCCACCCCAAATGACTACGACAGCATCGGCGGTTACAACAGATCCTATCTACTCAACCACGCCGCCGATTGCTACAACTGTGCAAGGTGAATTTGTGTCCGTATTTCCTAAAGGATGGGATCCTGCTACTGGGTATGGTATGCATCTAGATTTCTTTTCTACGGCACCCAAGATGCAATTTAATGCATCGGCTTCTCAGCCGATAGCCTCTCAGTCTGACCCATCGGTCGTTCAGCCGATGGGTGCACAGCAGGATGCATCGGCAACTCAGCTGAATGCACAAGGCGCATGGAGTCCACAACAGATGGCACAAGCTAATGCATCGGCGCCATCGCCGATGACCCCATAGCAGCGTCTTGCTATCCTGCTACAACCCCAGTCTCCTTCAGAAGTGTTGTTGTCACAATCTCCGCATCAGAAGGGAGTCTACTGGGTATTCCACAATCAAGCAACCGGACAGATACGGTGTGTTAGTATACCATACATGGAGGCTACTGGGCAACAGTCGGCTAGTCCATTAGCTCCACAGCCGACGATGATTTAGCAGACACCCAATCAGATAACTCAGCAAGCACAACAGATGCAATCGGCTCAACAGCCAATGAATCATGTAGCTCAGCAACTTGCAATGATGACCAATGCAGCGAGCGTGGCTTCTCCCCAACAGACGCCAAATGTTGAAACACAAGTTGATTCGAGCACGAAGATAGCTGAAGTGATGAGAGAGCAGTTTGGTTTGAGGCCAAAGCAACAATCTGTCATGTACAAGACTCCCTATCCTCCGGCTTATGATCAGATTCCTCTCCCACACAATTATAAGATGCCTGACTTCACAAAGTTCTCAGGGCAGGGAGAAATTTCTACGATGGAGCATGTTAATAGGTTCCTTCTACAGTTGGGAGAAGCGGGCAACTATGATGCACTCAGAGTCCATTTGTTCTCCTTGTCTTTGTCTGGATCGGCCTTTGCTTGGTTCATCACTTTGCCGGCAAACTCCATATTATATTGGGCCGATCTAGAGAGACAATTTCATCAGTTCTTCTTTTTTGGGATTACTGAGTTAAAGTTGACCGATTTGACCGGCTTGAGACAAAGAAACGATGAATCGGTTGCTGTTTTTATCCAAAGGTTCAGAGATGTCAAGAACCGATGTTACAGTTTGGTTCTGTCCGATCAGCAGTTGGCCGATGCAGCATTTAATGAGCTCTTGCCGCACATTAAGGATAAATATGCATTGCAGGAGTTTGAGAGTATTAGCTAGATCGCAAGTCGGATGACAGGAGAGACTCGATCCTACGAGTCCAAGAAGCCTTTTCAGAAGAAGATCAACTATGTGGAGTATTCTGCTAATGATGAGTCTGAAGAGGAGCAAGAAATGGTCGCATCGGCTAAGTGGATGCAGAATAGTAAAAAGCCGGTGATGTGTCCATTTGGAAAGAAAGAGCCTGAGTCATATGGGTTTGACATCACCAAAGCCGACAAGATCTTTGACTTGTTATTGTCGGTGGGGTTGATCAAGTTGAAGCCATATCACAAGATTCTATCGGAGGACGAGCTCAAGAATATGAAGTACTGCAAGTGGCACAACGCCACGTCACATGATACAAAAGAGTGCAAGGTCTTCCGACAGCAGATTCAGATGTCTTTCGAACAAGGGAGATTGAGATTTGAGGCTCCCAAGAAGATGATGAAGATCGACAGACATCCTTTCGCCACAAACATGGTTGATGTGGCCAGAGATGAGGGTTCTCCTCAAGCCAAGATCCTGACGTCGTCATCGGCCAAGAGATCTGGGGCTGTTGATCCTAAAGCGCAGATAGCGGCCGATGAGGTCAAAGGAAAGGGTCCAATGAAGGATGTTGGACGTTCATCGGCACCACGTAGACGTGTAACGTCTCAAATGTTGTTGAACAAGTTTCAGCGTGATCGTGAAAGGCGGCAACGTAGAGAAGAAGAGGAATGACGCGAGCAAGATTATTGGAGGTGTCCTTTCTTTGTCTACTACTGGGAAGAAGGGTTGACATTGCCTTCGGCATATGATTGTCCCGAGTGCAATGGTCAAGGCAGCCGATCATATGAAAGGCCACGTCATGAACCCTATCGGCGTGAGCGCACTCCTGTGCATGATTGGCTAGGAAAAAGGGTATCAGTGCATGATCGACTGGGGGGCAGGACAATGCTACGTGATCCTGCTGGGAGAAGAGTACCTGCACACAATCGGCAAGACCAGATGGCCGATGAAAGAGTGCAAGATGATCATCCGATGTGGAGAGATCCAGAATGCGAGCCTGATCATACGGATCAATCTCAATGGTGCCCAGGAGGTTTGACCAGGTCTCAGAAGCGACGTGTTCAGAGGCTACGCCAGCTGGAGATCATTGAAGAAGAGCGAGAACAGACTCTGAATAAGAAAGGAGTCAAATCACAAGTCTGGCGTGTCAAGGCTAAGGCCGATGGTGAATCGGCCAGTAACAGTTCCACATCGATCCAAGCAGTAGGTTCTTCAGAAAGTTTCTAATGGATGAGTTCCTAGAAGAAGAAGGGAAATTGGGACAGGGATTTACGTCGGCCGATTTGTTAGAAGAGATTGATATTGGAGATGGTGATAGACCAAGGCCGACGTTTATTAGTGCCAATTTGGATCCCAAATACAAACAGGAATTGAAGAGTTTATTAAAAGAATACAAAGATTGCTTTGCTTGGGAGTACTATGAGATGCCTGGCTTGGATAGGTCTATTGTAGAACATCGTTTGCCTATAAAACTGGGATATTGGCCACACCAACAAGGAGCAAGACGGTGCAATCCTAAGATTTTGCCAGATATAAAGGCTGAGATCACACGGTTAATTGAAGCTAATTTTATTCGGCAGTGTCGTTATGCCGAATGGATTTCTAATGTGGTTCTTGTGTACAAGAAGAATGGCAAACTACGAGTGTGCATTGATTTCAGGGATCTCAACAAAGCTACGCCGATGGATGGATACCCTATGCCGATAGCTGATATGTTGGTAGATGCTGCTGCTGGGCACAAAGTGATTAGTTTTATGGATGGCAATGCTGGATACAATCAGATTTTTATGGCAGACGAAGACATCCACAAGACTGCGTTCAGATGTCCAGGATATCTCGGTTTATTCGAGTGGGTAGTCATGACCTTGGGATTAAAAAATCTCGGTGCTACATACCAGAGAGCCATGAATTATATCTTTCATGAACTCATCGGCAAAATTGTGGAGATATACATTGATGATGTGGTTGTGAAGTCAAAGGGGCACCAAGAATATTTGGCCGATCTGCGTAAAGCTTTGGAATGCACCAGAAGACATGGTTTAAAGATGAATCCTAAAGCGTTGTATATGATCAACCAAACCAAGACATCTTGAAGAGCCAAGGAGCTACAACCGGTGTAGATTATCAACTAGGAGACCTGGAAGGTGAGAACGGGGAACTGTTGTTGGTCACCACGGACATGGATGTTAAAAGTAGAACCAATTGATTTTGCTTGCACACATTTCTTGTATCGGCTCTTCTTTTAAGTCTGTATTATTGATGGTATTCTTGAGAGATGTTTGGTGTGATTGGGTGCCACGTAGCCCCCATTCTTCCTTTCTTGGTTGTGTCTGGAGTTATTTTAGGTCAGTCCATTGCTTTTATATGTATCATACTGTGATTACAACACGAGGTTTTAGGTTGTATTGATGATGTCTCGATCATATGTGTGCTTGTCTGTTGCTTTAATTTGGGATCCCAGCTTGCTTTTCAGCTGTAACCCGATCTATGAAGCATTTACCTGTCTTGCAGTGGAATCTTGAGTTGCGTCAACTCAGCAATTTGAATCCCACTTGTCATGTTTTCCCTCGACTGAAATAAAAAAAAATTGACAACTGGAAAGTTAAGATTAATATGTCCAATGTTGAGCTGAAACAGTTGGGTTCAGAGTATTTGCAGAGCCCCCAATGTCCAAAATTAGAATTGGTAAAGCTTCACGCCTCAAACAAATGTAAAATTCAGAAGAATGAGCAGTGCATGCTCATTCTCATGAACAATGTGATTACATAGCATTGCCATTAAATAAGAAAAGGATGAGTTTTGTCGGTCCAAAGAAGCATGTGAAGAAATTGCAGCGAACTAAGGATGAAATCTGAGTTGAACCAGTGCAAAGAGTATGGTGCTGAATGGTATAACTGACCACGTGCAGGCTGGGCACAATACAACTAGCATGACTGCATGACTAAGTAGCAGCAGCCTGAAGAAAATTTCACTATGTTACAATACCTCATGGATATCAAGCTCGCCTAGATTAGCATGTATTTTGTCTTTCCAAGTTATTCACGATATGCAGGAGTAGTAAAAAAATCAGAGAGTTCTGCGTACAAAATTTTATCAATCCGGACCATTCTTTCTATCAGTACATGGAACGAATTGAACAAGTTGCCTATAGATCATCCACACACATCCCAAACGAAGTGCATCAGGTCTCCAACAAACACGCGTGCACACACAATATTTCAGAACAGGAGACAGACCAAATCAAATGTCCATCTCCCACATGGAAAGATGCAGACGATATGAGACATACTTTTCGCCAAATCAAACGTTGAAGTAGTGAATTAGGGAATAGTGACCAAATATTTAGCTCAACCAAGCACGATGTTCATTGTACGAAGTGTAACAAATGTGTAGCAAACTCAGCAAGTGATGCCTTCAAAATGTCTACCATTGCACACCTGAGATTCATAGAAGGTACATGCAAAGCAAGCTTGGAGTCACAAATGAAACTTCTTTCAAATTGAAAAACCCACAAAGTTTATACTATGTCATAACAAGGGAGACAAAATCAAATGCTTCTTTCCTTCTACATTGTGGCATAGAGACAAAATCAGAGCTAATGTTGAATAGACACTATATGTTTTTCAATAGTGACCGCTGGAGAATTGGAAATAGTTCATTCATGACTGAGACAATCAACGGTCTATATTGAGGAGACGACTTTAGATGTAAGGGTTAGCTTAGCCTGCGGTAGTGGGAGCTCACGAATTGAGTACCACATTCTGTGGTATGGGACGCCTCGCCAATGATGAGGGAAGAGCTACTATTGATCGGAACAAATGGAAATAAAATTATTTTTTAATCCCCTCCACTGCCTCCCTAGCATTTGTGGACCGAATAATCCTATTAGTATACTGTTGAAGACAACCTCAACTATGCAAACGCCAATCAATGAGAACTAGGAGCGCAAACTATCAGTTCCCTCTAAAATCTCAATTCATTGTTTAGTGGGCAAATGGCGGCTCAACACGGTTAGGTAATGGGCAGAGTTGTATCTCATGTTTTGATGAAAGTACCAGGGCACACACAAGCACTGCCAAGGCAAACACATATATATTGAGCCAGACACAAAAATTCAGACAAACATAGCAGTTACCATTAATTCATGAGCATTGTGTGAATACATCGTGTGACCATCATGTAAGAAGAGCATGACTCTTTTCAGTTGAACCAATAGTAGACCAAGTATGATGGATGCAGATGGTTTAAATCATGAGCAATGCGGGCCATACGCCTATACCAGCTGCAGTCTAAATTCAGCAAGTCTAGTCGGGCAGATTGTTCTTCGTATCAATACATGGATGGCACGGAATCAGTTTGCTTTAGCAAATGATCTGATCACCAATGGAACATCAAGCTGGTACGATGCTGAATGGTATTACTCATGCTCGTTCGATGTACCTGCCAATCTGCCATGCTAAGCTTTCAGTAAGCATGAAAAAACAGCTGCAGTCAGATGGTATGGATGGGAACGCGGCGATCAGGTACATGTTACTACCGCTCCTGAGAAGGTCTCCGATCCAACTAGGCCACGGCGCTCATCTCGGCCCAAGCGCCCAAACAAGCGTGTGTCCGGGCGAGAGTGGATTCGGCCCGAGTAGTGGTGTGCGTGAGCTGGCGCCTGCGTGCGCGTCGCGTGCGTCGCGTGGCTGGGTTCCTTGCTTAAGGGGAAAGAGGGAGCAGAGCTCGGCATGTATGAACAACAAACACAACACTCTTCTATGGAGAAATCTGTCCTCCGTGCGAATCCCCTCTCTTCCTCTGAACCCTATCTCTGATCCGCTCTTCTCTCCGGTAGCTAACATCCTGGTATCAGATTCCTTCGTTCCTCGGCATCTACCGCTCGCCCAAGTCGACCAGCGCCGCCGTGCATCGTTCCGATCTCGGCGTCCACGCCTATCGCCGGTTAGCTCTTCCTGCACCGGCGACCACCCAATTCCGCGCCGCTTAGGATAGTAGGTCGGGTTTGAGCTCTGGATTCCCTACCGGCCCACGAGCACTTCACGCGTTTCCAGCGTCGCCAGGGCGCCATGGATCCCGCCGTCAAGATCATCCTCGACGAGATGCAGCAGCGGTTCTCCGACGAGCTCCGCAAGGGCTTCTCCAAGCACGACGAGAAGTGGGACCGCAGGTTCCTCGACCTCGAGCACTCTCAGGGCGCCCGGCTTGACCGCTTGGAGGACGCGGCTCAGGTGTTCGATGAATGGCGTCCCCGCATCGAGGCCACCGTCGACGACGTGAAACTCGAGCTCGGCAAGGTCACCCGCTTCTGGGACCGCTCCCTCCGCGAGCGCGGGTCCAGGAGCCTCCTATCTTCTATATACCTCCCGTTTTCTTAGAATTTATTCCCGTAACCGCATTTGCATTCACTAAAATACAACATGAGCTGTTGCAGCTGAGTGCCTCGGTTGCTCGACCTTCTATATATAGAGCACCCAGTTCTCTTTCTCAGCTTGCGTACGCGAGGTGGGACTAATTGAGTAGCCTGGCCAAGCGGCTGGCGCTTTGCTGGCTGGATGCCGCCACGCTCATGGGCCGCACTCGTGGGCATCTGGGCGTCTTTTTTATTTCTATATTTTACAAAAAAAATTATAGAAATATATTTTTGATTTAACATTTTACAGTTCTATACCCCTACCGCCCGGCATGGGGGCGGTAGGGGGGCGGTAGGGACCTCTATGTAAATAAATATAAATTTTATTTGCGCAGAGGTCCTTGGCGGGGGCCTGCCGCCCCGTTGCCGGGCGGCAGGCCCCCTGCCGCCCGGCAGGGGGCGGCAGGCTCCCGCCAAGGATATAAAAGCTCCGTCCCCTCCCTTGCGTCCTCATTTTCTGCCCACGAGATCCAGAGAGTGGAGAGGGACATAGGAGGGGTGAGGGAGGTAATTCCACCGGCGAAGCCCTGCCGGATTTTGGATCCGAACCGCATGTAACCAATATTTCTCAACATTTTCATTCCAAAATTTTTGTATGTTTAATTTTATGATTAATATTTTTTATTATTGTAAGCACTTAGGGTTCGGATTAGTGGTTATAATTGAAGCCATAGCATATTTATAGATATTAAATTAATTAAAATGAAGTCTTTGGATGGCCAGATATGTCGAGCAAAGTGGCGTTTCAAGTTCATTACGGTGACTTCTATAGAATTACTCATGATTCCTATGGAGTAAATCTATCAGCATTGGAAAGAAGACAGTGCAGTCTAGATAAACCCCTAGAGAAGAGTTTTGAGTCCATTCGGAAATGTATTCACAGGATGTTCAATGTGAATCCAAAGACCCATTTGCTTACGGTTCATACCTTGACTTCCTGGAAAACTAATGGGAATTTCTGGGAGTTGACGCATATAAGTAGTACGGAAGAATGGCAACATTACATGCACGCAGCTCTTGAAAGTGGGTGGCCTCTCGCAATGGTAATTCAGATTCACCAGAAGACCGGTGATTTAGGTGAAGGGTCAACACACACAACATCTGACTGCAATGAAGAGATGGAAGAGGATAAAGAAGAAGAGAACATGCAAGCTCCAGAAACCAGAACCACAAGGTTTGACAGATGAAGGCGAGCGGATACCTGGAATTGTGGAGGAAATGGAGAAAGAAGACCAGGATGCGCTAATAGTGGAGCAATGTGGGGACTCATCGGACGATGAGGACGCTTCCCAGTGCTAGGTGAATGGCGTGAAGAGGGTTTTGGGAATCTGGTGGTACAAGATATTAAGAGTTCGGAGTTTGAATACAGAGTGAATGAGATTGTACAAGGGGCAAAGTATCGTACCATTGAGGATGTGAAGGATGCTGTGAAGCTCTGAGCTGTATCTCTGAGGAAGGAATTCAGAGTACTGAAGTCTAGCAGCAAAAAATATGAGGTGAGGTGTGCAGATAGAGACTGTTCATGGCGAGTGCATGCATACAAGGGAAAGTTCAAGACACACTGAGAATGTTCAATTGTTACACCACATACTTGTAGATTGACAGGTGTTGTGGGACATCATCGTAATATCACATCAACTTTCGTGGCTAAGAAGATGTATGGGGTGATTCTTGACAAAATGGATTACGAGCCTGCATTGATAATTAGGGACATTGAACAAAATTTCTAGTATGTGATCAGCTATGCAAAGGCTTGGCGGGCTAAACAAAAAATATTTGAGATGAGGTTTGGCACTTATGAAGCATCATATGATAACCTACCTCGTATGCTTGAAGCAATTGTGCACAGAAATCCTGGAAGTGCTTTTGATACATACAGTGTACCGAGCTTGTCAGGGGGGCCAAGCATTCTGTTGTGAGCTTTCTTCTGCATTGGAGCATGTGTCAGGGCATTCATTTACTGCCTTCCTGTTCTGTGTATTGACGGCACTTTCCTGACAGGGAAATATAAGGGAACAATATTGACGGCAATTGGAATTGATTGCAACAAGCAGATAGTTCCAATCGCCTTTGCCTTTGTTGAGAATGAGAATACACAAAGCTGGTACTGGTTTCTTGAACGTCTGAATAATCATGTTGTTGCTGGAATGCCTAATGTTTGTCTTATCAGTGATAGACATGCAGATCTCCTTGCAACTATAATACAGCTACAAGAAGGTAGTACATTTTCACCTCCTATATGGCCAGATGTTGTCAGTAGGTGGTGTGTCAGACATATGGCTGCTAATTTTTATGAGCGGTTCAAGAACAAGGATCTCATGAATTTGTTCAAGCGATTGTGCACTCAGAATCAGCAGAGGAAGTTCGATGCTTTGTGGGGTATAATTGATGATATGAGCGCCGAATTGCTTAAGAGCCAGGCCTCATCATCCGGCAGGAGACGTTCTACAGATTCATTAGTGGGACATGCTAAGCCATTTTCATAGTGGATTGATGGTGCGCCTAAAGAGAAGTGGTCACTTCTGTATGACACAGATTGGAGACGTTATGGGATCGAGACGACCAACCATGCTGAGTGTTACAATATGGTAATGCGTCGTGTTCGTGGATTTCCTCTTGTTGGCATTGTTGAGTTCATCATGTATGGATGTATAAGGTATTTTAGGGAGAGATACGCATCAGCTGCTCCCTTACTTAATGATCCAGGAGTGCATTTTTGCAGAAGGGTCAATGAGACATGGAGAAAAAAAATTGAAAAGGCTCGATTTCACTCAGTCATATCGATGGGCACAAAGGAGCAAAGATTTGAGGTATCATGCAGAGATAGGACCGGCCAGGGTGTTCGCAGGCAAAGGGTAATTCAAGAACTTTTGATAACCATTGACGGGAGGTTGTTCTGCCGATGTCAGAAGCCAAAAGTGCATCACTTACCATGCTCCCATGTCATCGCGGCTTGTTCTGTATCTGGGTTAGATGTTGCGTCATATGTTTCTCAATATTTCACAAAAGAAGCCGCAGCACAGACTTGGTGTCATGAGATATACGGCATCGGTATTCTAGGCCCATTCACTCAAAAAATCCCCATCCAATTCTCATCCCTGATGCAGCTACGAAGCGGGGCATAGGCCGACGGCAGACACGTCGTATCCGGAACGGAATGGACGAGTCCGAGGCTGGAAAGAAGAAAAAATGTTGCAACTTGTGTGGAGCGGACAGTCACACTTACAAGAAGTGCCCACAGCTTTCAGTACCCAATAATGCTGCCGAGGTTGGACTTTCCGGGAATCCGACGGATGGATCGGCTCCACCTACAAGAATTCGCCGCATCTAGTTGTGCATTTATTTGTGTGTACGAAATTAAGTATATTGTGTATGTACTATGCCTAAATGTCTTGTTTAATTAGTTGGAGGTGCGTATTTCTATAGAATTTGGTTGTAATGAATGTAACCTTCAATGTAATATCATATGTGGTATCTTGTTTAACGTTCTATTTATATTTCGTTCATTGTATCAAATTGGTTAGCCCCAAATGCTTGGACACATGGTTTGTCGCCACCTATAGCACAAGCCACCACATAATGTGACACATAGAAGAAAGCTAAATGAGTACACATCCATGATACTGAAGAATCCAAATTATTTCAGTACAATTTACTTCACAATCTAGACCGATGAACACCATATGTTACACATTATTTCATGAAATCATCTAGGTAGTCACGCACAGGGGGAGGAACATCATCTCTTGGAGATCATGGTTTGGGGGGCATGAAGTCATCTAAGTCATCATCCCAGTTAACAGAACTTGGTGCTGGAGGTGGTGCAGTTTGACTTGACGAACCTCTTGACTTTCCCTTTCTCTCTTTTATGGTTCTACTTTCATGTACAGGGAGAGAAACATCAGGTCTTGGAGGCCATGGTTTTGGGGGCATGAAGTCATCTAAGTCGTCATCCCAGTTAACAGAACTTGGTGCTGGAGGTGGTGCAGTTTGACTTGACGAACCTCCGGTTCTATGTGATTGCCAAATACTATCACCCGAAGATCTTTCACGCCTCCTTCGTCTTGTTTGCGGCATGAGTCCACCGAAGATACATACCAATTTACGAAAATTTGGTATTGATTTGTTAATCAACTCTGTGTCATCGGGGTAATTCTTGCATATAATTACACAACAACTTTAAAATTTACGGAATATGGATTACAAATGACTATAGATATTAGATCCGAATGATAGTTACCTTAATGTGCATTTCATACACCTCTGACCGCATCCATATCGTAGAAGTACTTTGTATGAAACCAATAACATTAGGATGATTAGCTAGTTCACATACCCTCATATACATCTTACGGCGTTCTAGCAGGTGTCCCTTTACATCTTGCGTTGTAATACCTCGAAACAATGTGAAATCTTTAAACCCTACTAATTTGGACAACACCATCTCTATCGTACCATCCGATAATGGATCCAACTTCTTACTGATTACAAGATGTGTCATGATCTCAAGAAATATACTAGATTTTTCTTCGGATCCAAAATTCGATAGGGCTTCGCCGGTGGAATTACCTTCCTTACCCCTCCTCTCTCCCGCTCCCCTCTCTGGATCTCGTGGGCAGAAAATGAGGGCGCGAGGGAAGGGGCGGAGCTTTTATATCCTTGGCGGGAGCCTGCCGCCCCCGTGCCGGGCGGCAGGGGGCCTGCCGCCCGGCATCTGGGCGGCAGGACCCCGTCAAAGACCTCTGCGCAAATAAAATTTATATTTATTTATATAGAGGTCCCTACCGCCCCCTGCCGGGCGGTTGGGGTATAGAAATATAAAATGTGAAATGGAAAATATATTTTTGTAATTTTTTTTGAAAAATATAGAAATAAAAAAGAGGCGGCATCTGGCGCATTTGCTCTGCGCTGCTGCCGTGCATGTGCTTGGGAACAGGGGAAGGGCATGCTGCATGCAGCTGGTGCCGTGCATGTGATGGGGAAGGGCACTCGTGTAACCATCTTAGTCACTTGAACTTGTTTAAGAATCAATATGTCATGGAATATAGTGTTACTGAATCTTTCAACTTAATTATCTCATGTAGCGTATATATTATATAATCTTTTGAATGGTATTGCCATATATGGGAACGTATCCAGTGCAAACCAAGTTTTGGTGCAAATTTCGTGTAAATCTACTAAAAAATATTTCAAAAAATTCTGAAAAAAATTATGAATGTGCTTCTCAGCTTACCTCATCTATATATAAAATTTCATGGTCGAATTCATCTTACCCTAGAAGTTAAAAAAAGACAAATTTTCTGACTAACAGTAATGGTTCAAATGCACCCCAAATTTCTCTTTTTTGTAACTTCTAGGGTAAGATGAATTTGACCATGAAATTTTATATATAGGTGAGGTAAGCTGAGAAGCACATTCATGATTTTTTTAGAATTTTTTGAAATATTTTTTAGTAGGTTTGCACGGGGTTTGCACCAAAACTTGGTTTGCACTGGATATGTTCCCTACCATCTATAAACTTACAGTATTATTTGCCTATGTACTATGCACAATTGTATCTATTACATTGAGTTGAACATCTAGAATGGTTATATGTGTCGCTGTTGTCGCTTTTTATTATCGATTCCCGACCGTTATCGAAGTGTTTCCGATCAAATTGTACCGTTTCCGATATCCCGCATAACCGGTTTTGTTTTCCCGACCGAGCTTTCCCCTTTCCGTTTCTGTTTCCGAATAAAAATATAAAAACAAAAATGGTTAAGGTATTTTACCGACGGTTCCCGACCGCTTTCATCGCTAGACGAGGGGGGTGGACGCGCGGTCGGGCACGCGCTGGCTGTCTGCCGCCGGTGTGACTTTTCCGGGAGTGGGAAGGATGGCTGTCAGGTGCGCCATTGCTTGTTGACGGGCGCCTCCTCTCGGCGAGGAGCGGAGGTAGGACACTATCACACTACGCAGAGCACGACGAGTTGGAGCTGGGAGGTCGACCGTCGATCAGACTTGAGAGCAAGGGAGAAGTGAGCTGGCTTCCCTGGCTGCCATTGCCATCCACTTTCTGTTGGTCTTGTATCCATGGCGCATGGCCCGGCAGCACAGCAACTGCCACCGCTCCTTGCCTGCTTGCATCCTGGCCCAGCATGAACTCATGAACGCGCGTGCGCAGCGGCGAATCATCTGCCGCCGAGCGGCGGACGCCTGCTTGCTCGCCGTGACGGCATGATCCAAGCTTCCCAATGGCCGGCAGGCGGCAGCTCGGCACGCCACGCAAGCGGGGGGACGGTGAAAAGAGTTTACGTCTCGTGATCTTGATTCTCTCGAGTCACGGTGATCCTGGCTGTGAGAGGCTGATTCACGGCGGCGGGCGGCGGCGGCGGTTCCTTCGTCGATGTCGGCGCCTCAGCGGCGGCGCGCGGCCATGGCACGGCAGCCGCAGTACGGTTCGTCTCCTCCCGTCCCGTCTTCCGTATCTATAGTCTGGCCTGATTCAAATCTCGACCGTGGGTTACGCATCGGACGGTCCTAGGCACCTCGGGGGTGGACGGTAAATGAAATACCGTCCACCCCCGGTCCACCGTCCTGCCGTCATGGACGCCCGCCGGGAAGCTGGGAGGGAGGCAGGGAGCGGGGAAGAGCAGCGCCTGCCCGCAAGGACGAGAGCGCTTACCGCCGGCGGCGGCCGCAGCACCAAGCACCGCGCCGCGACAAGTGCCCCTCGGCTGCGCGCCGGGCACGCCGCCCGCCCTGTGCATCTGCATCGTGGTGCGCATGGTGAAGCCGAAGCCCGAAGAGCCGCGCCTGCCCGCAATGGCGAGAGCGCTTACCTCCGCCGCCGTCTTCAGCACCAAGCAGCACCGTGCCACGCCGCGCCGAGCGGGAAGCGCCTGTGTGCATCTGTGTCGTGGTGCGCATGGTGAAGCCGAAGGTGGCGGCACCTGGCGCAGCTGTGGAGTGGCGGACGTTGGGCGGCGCCGCCGGAAGCGGACTGCGTTGGGTGGAGGGGCCGTCGCCGTCGCTGGTGCGTCGCGGTCAGCAGCCGCCAACTCCACCAGGTAGGTGACGACTCCGAACGCGACGACAAACCTCTTAGTGAACTTGGCATCAATTTGGCCCTGTATACAGAACGTGCCCTATAAACTTATACAGCCTAAGATTTTCTGAAGAGTAAATGAAAACCGCCTCAATGCAAGATGGTTGCTGGGGATGGCCTGCATTTCATGTACTCAGACAACACACAAAAAATATTACGCAAAGTCTTGAAGCTAGGCGAATATATATATAATGAAACAAGTATCAAAATTTCTGTTAAAGGGTACCAACAGAAAAAAGTCATCAGTTATGAGTGATATAAATATAATGCATTCAAACAGTGTGACTATAGCATGAAAATCAAGTAAAAAGAGCGTGACATTTCATATGATAGTAACAAGGAATTATAAGCTCCAAATTCAGTTGAATAATCTGCAGCATGACAACTGAATTTGAAAGATCTTTCTGAAGCACCCGAACTATCCTTGTGAAGCTGGTGTCAAACTAACATTAAACTATTCATATTTTGTTTCAAGATGAGGATTGGTTCCATCGCCTGACATGTAATTCATGAGCAATTCAGATCACTAGCATGACCATCTATGTAGAAAAATGCGACACAGAACGCATGCTCCCTGGCTGGCAACCGCTTGCGAGGATGAGGAGAGACCAAGAGAGAGCTTCCAATGCAGGTGAGACCGCGAGAGCTCTGCCACCGCCGCGGACGGACGCCGCCGGCACTAGAGCTGGGATGCCGTGCCATCATGTGCATCATTAAGGCATAAAGGAGCATCATGTGCATATGTGTTTTGTTTTGAATTTAATTTTGTGTATGTGTGAATATGTGCTTGTAAAGAAAGTTCAAATTTTATTATGCAACTTGGCCCCCAAAAATTTTATTTAAATAATATATTTCAAATTTTGAATTAAAAATATTTTTTCAGGATTTTGTGACCTTTGAACCGAGCCACAAAATTCTAGGAAATTTCAAAAATAGTCTTATTGTTCTTTTTGCTGCGATCAAATTACAAAAGCTTTTCGAGTGATTCTTGTTGTATTGTGTTCTTGGTGATTTTATCTATATCTAGTAAAAATTTGGTAAATTTTTTAGCCAGGGAACACCTTCGTTTCGAATTTCAAACTTGAACCGCTTATTTTTTTCCTCGCCCGAGCCCACCCGTCAGCCTCCCCTTCTCCTTCCCCCTGCTCTGCTCGGCGCCACACGCGTTGCCACCGCCGGCGGCCAACCTCATGCCACGCACCAGCGATCCTCGCTCCGCGTGCGTCCTTATCCACGCCGAGTCCGCCCCTCCCCCTCGCCCTCTCGTTATCCGCGCCCGACTTGCCCTTTCCCCTCCAAACCCAAGCCCCAAATCCACCATGGCCGCCGTGGTCCGGGCTCCATTGCCGCCGCGATTTGCCGCCGCCGGTGAGGTCCTCCCCAATCTAGCACGCGCGCCACCTAGCCCTCCCCATCCTCGACCGGTTTGGGCCCTCATCCAGCCTCCTCCCCCTCCCTGCTGGGCCGCCGGCGAGCGCCTCCGCCCGCCGCCGCCGTTCGCCGTCGCGCCGCCCCCTCGTCGCCGTTCCCCGCCGTCCAAGCCACCGGTGAGGTTTGCCGCCCTCCCCTCCACCCCATGCATGCCTCCTCTGCCCCGCTCTGGCCCCGCCTCGCCGCGCCGCCCCGCGCCGCCGCCGCCGCGCGTGCGCGCCGCGCGTACGCCGTGGCCGCGCCCACGGCCCGCCCTGGCCGCGCCCCGCTTTGGGTCAAGGCCCCTGGTTGGCCTTGACTCGGGCAGGTGGGCCGCTGGCCTGTGGGCCCCGCCCGTCAGCCTCAGGGCTGGCTGGCCGTGGGGTGCATCTAGCGTTTTCAAGGTTTTGTGTTGAGTAGTGATTTTGCAAAATCCATAGAAATTCGTGTATAGCTTGGAAAAATATGAAACTTATTTTGTTGGATTCCTCTAGCCCAGATCTACTTAGGAAAAATATTGCTTTGCATGTTACTTTTCTGTAGATTTATCTATAGGTTTATCTTGCAAAAGTGAGTTTAATGCTTAGTTATTTGTATATTGCTCTAAAAATGCCAAACCAAATTTTGTTAGACTCCTTGTGAAGTGTAGTTTCCAGTGGTGGAACTTGTTTATATGTTTCCCTGCTATTTGTTAGAGTGCAAATTTGTGCATGTCGAGAGACAGACACGTGTTAACTCTCATCTTAATGGATTAATCAATAATTTTCACCTAAACCGAGTGCAAATTGGGCAGTTCTCACATGTGAGGCAGGCAGAGCATGGGGGCGGCGGATGGCTTCTCCGCTGGCGACGTCAGCGGTGGCGTGGAGACCCATCCCCTCAGGCCTCGGCACGGTAGCAACATCAGCGCGCAGCCGTCCCGGCCCATGGAGCTCAACGACCGGCCTCCTAATCGGTCTTCCCTGCATTGAATCTCAACCGCAAGTTGCAGATCGGATGGATTCCAGGCACCTCGGGGTGGACGGTAAATCAAATACCGTCCACCCGGTCGGTATAGGAAATACCGTCCACTCCTGTGAGGCTGTGATCCTGGCATGGCGGCGTCCAGCGGCCATGGCCACCGGCAGGAGAGCTCGGAGGGGGAGAGGGAAGTGGTGGAAGAGCAGCGCCTGAACAAGGAGACGATAAGTGGGCACGAGGCCTACGGCTTCTCCGTCCACCACGACGCAGATGCACCGGCATGCGAGGGGCGGCCATGCCGTGTTTAACAGCAGCGTCGATGCCTCGCTCCGTCCATCCACTGCCTCGAGCACTCGCCGTGCGTGTGGCACTTGTGGTTGCTGCGCGCGCCACCAGGGTCGCACATTGCACACGGCGGAGCGGCACTGCTGGCGCGACGCCAGCGCCGGCGCCTAGTGCCAACCTCGGCAGGGAGGAAAACGCTATCGCCTACCAAGGACGGCACTACTCTTCTTTCCATTCGTCGCCCCCTCCGAGCTCCCCGGCGGGTGGCCATGGCCGCTGGATATTTCATTTACCGTCCACCCCAGGTACACGAGGACCGTCCGATCAACATCTCACGGCCGAAAATGAAGCAAAGGCCACACGCCCACACCTGATACAGTGGCGAACGGACGGCACTGCCGCGCCGCGCGCCACTGACATCGCCGTCGCGAACTGCCAGCTCCATGTTCTCCTCCTCCAGCTCGGCCTTCGCAACGATCTTGCCCTCCTCCCCTCGCAGCCGCGTCCTCCTGCTCGCCCCGCACGCCTGCACCGAGCCGTGTTCATCGCTCGTAGCCAGCGTCCGGTGGCTCCTTCCGTCGTAATCCTCTGCTATTGTTCATCCAGTAACCATCACGAGGAAGAGATTCAGTGAAACATGGAGCGCATGATCATCAAGGTAGAAGAGCATGCTATTTTCACGAAAGGAAAGCAAGAATAAGGTGAAGAGATTCAGTGAACTGAGGACCCCAGTTCAGTTGAAGGCGCAGCGAGTGTCATGCTCGTGAACGTGGAACATGGCCACGTTCCTCATTCCGGAACGGGAACGGGAACGTTCCGGGACGATTTAGTGTAAAAATCCTTCATAAACGTTGTTCCTCGTTCCGGGACCGGGAACATGGCTACTAAGGTCATGCTCATAGCTCAGTCTGTGAGTAATGAATCAACTAGTTGCTTGACTAACTGCAGCATGGACGAAATAGCACAGCCCTGCTAGTCGTACCCACATTTCAATTTGACATTCAGGATATTTCTTTTTCCATTTTAATTCTGGTCAGGGATTTTTAATGCAGCCAATTTTAATTCCCTTTCTAAATGTTTGTCAGTCTTTCGAAATTAGACGTTTTTTCAGGAAACATATTTTGTGATAAGCAAAAGGGCATATTATCCATCGCATTTTCAGTAATCAAAAGAAAAAAGGTTGTGCCGAACTGCTGGTCACTGATCATTCGTTCAACAAGAAGAAAGAAGGTGTTGCCACCGTTTTTTGACACGTGTCAAAGAAGGTGATTTTTGTGAAGAGAAGGTGGCCGATTTGGAAGAAACCAAAAGATGCACAGTATTGGAATTGGTCGATGGAGTTCGTCCGATGGACCAGAAGAATATGCTTTGAAGATGCTGATCCGCTAGCTCTGGTATCCGGCCGATGGAGAGTTGCCGATGAAGTCAAAGAAGGAGAAGAGGATCCGGACTCTACGAAAATCTTGATGGTTCGGTTGTAATATTTTAAGTAGTTTATTTTTTAGATAGTCTTTTCTTTAGGGTCAAGTAATGTTTGCCGTAATCGGCTAGAACTTGATAGCGCTAGGCTATATATATCAGTTGTAAGGGACCGGAAAAACTTGATACACATCCAATACAACAAACTTTACAATTCCTTTGCACTTTTTCGGCGACTTCGTCTTTTCTCATCTTTTTTTTCGACGAGTTCTTTTAAGTTGATCAAGAACGCCTCACAATCGAGCAACTTGATTTGCTGGTGAGTTTTCGTTTTACCGAGTATATTTGAGCTTTAGCTACAGTGCGCATCGCTATGGCTTCGTTCAAATCTATTCAAAAGTTATCGAGTTTATCTAGGCTTTGACTTCCGGGCGCATCGCTGTCGTCTCGTCTAGATTTATTCACCAATTATCGATATCGGCTAGATTTGTAGATTTTCCTATACTTTTTGGCCATTATCATATCTAAAAACATATTAGATCGGCTTTAGGTTTTGGAGTAACACTTTTGTTGTCTCAAGAGCCGGTTTAGATCTGTTTTTAGCTTCACATCATCTGAGTTACACATTCGTAGCTTAGATCTTGTCATACATACACGATCGGCTGTTCAAAGCCGGTTTTATCGTTTAGTGTATCGGCTGATCCTGCCAATACGCTCGTTTACTACGCGCTTGCATTTAATATCTTTTTGTCGTCTATAGTATCGGCAAAGTTTGCCGATACGCCCATCTGAGAGATATTCGGAATCTCAGCCGATACGCTCTCAAATTTGACTTTGTTTTCTCCCTTGTCAATTTCAAGTCAAATTAACTGGCACGCTTGGTTGACTTTCCGTGACTCGGCGAACACTTGCCCTCGGATTTTAGTGTGTTGATTTTTGCGTCAACACATCTTTTGGCACTCCCAGCGGGATCGAAAGTTTCAACATGGTGGAAATCACAGATAAATCTGCAGATAGTGAAGAGAACCAGATTCCTGTTCCTGAAGACAAGCTCAAAGAAGAACAAAAGAAGGAATATGAAGAGCTGGTGGAGAGATTCAAACATGAATGCCTCAAGTCGTACAGCGTCAACAGATCTGGTGAGGTGATCAAGAAGTTTAATCTTCCATCTTTCCAGCCATTGACAGAGGCTCAACGTGAAAGCAAGATGATAGACGCAATTGGCCAAGCTGTGGCATAAGCCTTCATCAAGAGTGCAACAGTCATGGGCAACACGGTGCACAATGCAGTGGTCAAGACTTTTGCTGAAGGCACGTTACCAGGGTGAATGGGTCCTTGCTATATACGATCAGATCAGATGCAATATACTACCTTGGAGGTGTCTATGGCAGCAGCCCTATCGGCTCAAAATAGCTGGGCAGGAACAAGCAACAGTCAAACTACACCCCAAATGACTACGGCAGCATCGGCGGTTACAGCAGATCCTATCTACTCAACCACGCCGCCGATTGCTACAACTGTGCAAGGTGAATCTGTGTCCGTATTTCCTAAAGGATGGGATCCTGCTACTGGGTATGGTATGCAACCAGATTTTTTTTCTACGGCACCCAAGATGCAATTTAATGCATCGGCTTCTCAGCCGATAGCCTCTCAGCCCGACCCATCGGTCGTTCAGCCGATGGGTGCACAGCAGGATGCATCGGCAACTCAGCTGAATGCACAAGGCGCATGGAGTCCACAACAGATGGCACAAGCTAATGCATCGGCGCCATCGCCGATGACCCCATAGCAGCGTCTTGCTATCCTGCTACAACCCCAGTCTCCTTCAAAAGTGTTGTTGTCACAATCTCCGCATCAGAAGGGAGTCTACTGGGTATTCCACAATCAAGCAACCGGACAGATACGGTGTGTTAGTATACCATACATGGAGGCTACTGGGCAACAGTCGGCTAGTCCATCAGCTCCACAGCCGACGATGATTTAGCAGACACCCAATCAGATAACTCAGCAAGCACAACAGATGCAATCGGCTCAACAACCAATGAATCATGTAGCTCAGCAACTTGCAATGATGACCAATGCAGCGAGCGTGGCTTCTCCCCAACAGACGCCAAATGTTGAAACACAAGTTGATTCGAGCACGAAGATAGCTGAAGTGATGAGAGAGCAGTTTGGTTTGAGGCCAAAGCAACAATCTGTCATGTACAAGACTCCCTATCCTCCGGCTTATGATCAGATTCCTCTCCCACACAATTATAAGATGCCTGACTTCACAAAGTTCTCAGGGCAGGGAGAAATTTCTACGATGGAGCATGTTAATAGGTTCCTTCTACAGTTGGGAGAAGCGGGCAACTATGATGCACTCAGAGTCCATTTGTTCTCCTTGTCTTTGTCTGGATCGGCGTTTGCTTGGTTCATCACTTTGCCGGCAAACTCCATATTATATTGGGCCGATCTAGAGAGACAATTTCATCAGTTCTTCTTTTTTGGGATTACTGAGTTAAAGTTGACCGGCTTGAGACAAAGAAACGATGAATCGGTTGCTGTTTTTATCCAAAGGTTCAGAGATGTCAAGAACCGATGTTACAGTTTGGTTTTGTCCGATCAGCAGTTGGTCGATGTAGCATTTAATGAGCTCTTGCCGCACATTAAAGATAAATATGCATCGCAGGAGTTTGAAAGTATTAGCTAGATCGCAAGTCGGATGACAGGAGAGACTCGATCCTACGAGTCCAAGAAGCCTTTTCAGAAGAAGATCAACTATGTGGAGTATTCTGCTAATGATGAGTCTGAAGAGGAGCAAGAAATGGTCGCATCGGCTGAGTGGATGCATAACAGTAAAAAGCCGGTGACGTGTCCGTTTGGAAAGAAAGAGCCTGAGTCGTATGGGTTTGACATCACCAAAGCCGACAAGATCTTTGACTTGTTATTGTCGGAGGGGTTGATCAAGTTGAATCCATATCACAAGATTCCATCGGAGGACGAGCTCAAGAATATGAAGTACTGCAAGTTGCACAACGCCACGTCACATGATACAAATGAGTGCAAGGTCTTCTGGCAGCAGATTCAGATGGCTTTCGAACAAGGGAGATTGAGATTTGAGGCTCCCAAGAAGATGATGAAGATCGACGGACATCCTTTCACCACAAACATGGTTGATGTGGCCAGAGATGAGTGTTCTCCTCAAGCCAAGATCCTAACGTTGTCATCGGCCAAGAGATCTGGGGCTGTTGATCCTAAAGCGCAGATAGCGGCCAATGAGGTCAAAGGAAAGGGATGTTGGATGTTCATCGGCACCATGTAGACGTGTAACGTCTCAAATGTTGTTGAACAAGTTTCAGCGTGATCGTGAAAGGCGGCAACATAGAGAAGAAGAGGAATGACGCGAGCAAGATCATTGGAGGTGTCCTTTCTTTGTCTACTACTGGGAAGAAGGGTTGACATTGCCTTCGGCATATGATTGTCCCGAGTGCAATGGTCAAGGCAGCCGATCATATGAAAGGCCACGTCATGAACCCTATCGGCGTGAGCGCACTCCTGTGCATGATCGGCTAGGAAAAAGGGTATCGGTGCATGATCGACTTGGGGGGGGGGCAGGACAATGCTACGTGATCCTACTGGGAGAAGAGTACCTGCACACAATCGGCTAGACCAGATGGCCGATGAAAGAGTGCAAGATGATCAGCCGATGCGGAGAGATCCAGAATGCGAGCCTGATCATATGGATCAATCTCAATGATGCCTAGGAGGTTTGACCAGGTCTCAGAAGTGATGTGTTCAGAGGCTACGCCAGCTGGAGATCATTGAAGAAGAGCGAGAACAGACTCTGAACAAGAAAGGAGTCAAATCACAAGTCTGGCGTGTCAAGGCTAAGGCCGATGGTGAATCGGCCAGTAACAGTTCCACATCGATCCAAGCAGTAGGTTCTTCAGAAAGTTTCTAATGGATGAGTTCCTAGAAGAAGAAGGGAAATTGGGACAGGGATTTACGTCGGCCGATTTGTTAGAAGAGATTGATATTGGAGATGGTGATAGACCAAGGCCGACGTTTATTAGTGCCAATTTGGATCCCAAATACAAACAGGAATTGAAGAGTTTATTAAAAGATTACAAAGATTGCTTTGCTTGGAAGTACTATGAGATGCCTGGCTTGGATAGGTCTATTGTAGAACATCGTTTGCCTATAAAACTGGGATATTGGCCACACCAACAAGGAGCAAGACGGTGCAATCCTAAGATTTTGCCAGATATAAAGGCTGAGATCACACGGTTAATTGAAGCTAATTTTATTCGGCAGTGTCGTTATGCCGAATGGATTTCTAATGTGGTTCCTGTGTACAAGAAGAATGGCAAACTACGAGTGTGCATTGATTTCAGGGATCTCAACAAAGCTACGCCGATGGATGGATACCCTATGCCGATAGCTGATATGTTGGTAGATGCTGCTGCTGGGCACAAAGTGATTAGTTTTATGGATGGCAATGCTGGATACAATCAGATTTTTATGGCAGACGAAGACATCCACAAGACTGCGTTCAGATGTCCAGGATATCTCGGTTTATTCGAGTGGGTAGTCATGACCTTGGGATTAAAAAATCTCGGTGCTACATACCAGAGAGCCATGAATTATATCTTTCATGAACTCATCGGCAAAATTGTGGAGATATACATTGATGATGTGGTTGTGAAGTCAAAGGGGCACCAAGAATATTTGGCCGATCTGCGTAAAGCTTTGGAATGCACCAGAAGACATGGTTTAAAGATGAATCCTAAAGCGTTGTATATGATCAACCAAACCAAGACATCTTGAAGAGCCAAGGAGCTACAACCGGTGTAGATTATCAACTAGGAGACCTGGAAGGTGAGAACGGGGAACTGTTGTTGGTCACCACGGACATGGATGTTAAAAGTAGAACCAATTGATTTTGCTTGCACACATTTCTTGTATCGGCTCTTCTTTTAAGTCTGTATTATTGATGGTATTCTTGAGAGATGTTTGGTGTGATTGGGTGCCACGTAGCCCCCATTCTTCCTTTCTTGGTTGTGTCTGGAGTTATTTTAGGTCAGTCCATTGCTTTTATATGTATCATACTGTGATTACAACACGAGGTTTTAGGTTGTATTGATGATGTCTCGATCATATGTGTGCTTGTCTGTTGCTTTAATTTGGGATCCCAGCTTGCTTTTCAGCTGTAACCCGATCTATGAAGCATTTACCTGTCTTGCAGTGGAATCTTGAGTTGCGTCAACTCAGCAATTTGAATCCCACTTGTCATGTTTTCCCTCGACTGAAATAAAAAAAAATTGACAACTGGAAAGTTAAGATTAATATGTCCAATGTTGAGCTGAAACAGTTGGGTTCAGAGTATTTGCAGAACCCCCAATGTCCAAAATTAGAATTGGTAAAGCTTCACGCCTCAAACAAATGTAAAATTCAGAAGAATGAGCAGTGCATGCTCATTCTCATGAACAATGTGATTACATAGCATTGCCATTAAATAAGAAAAGGATGAGTTTTGTCGGTCCAAAGAAGCATGTGAAGAAATTGCAGCGAACTAAGGATGAAATCTGAGTTGAACCAGTGCAAAGAGTATGGTGCTGAATGGTATAACTGACCACGTGCAGGCTGGGCACAATACAACTAGCATGACTGCATGACTAAGTAGCAGCAGCCTGAAGAAAATTTCACTATGTTACAATACCTCATGGATATCAAGCTCGCCTAGATTAGCATGTATTTTGTCTTTCCAAGTTATTCACGATATGCAGGAGTAGTAAAAAAATCAGAGAGTTCTGCGTACAAAATTTTATCAATCCGGACCATTCTTTCTATCAGTACATGGAACGAATTGAACAAGTTGCCTATAGATCATCCACACACATCCCAAACGAAGTGCATCAGGTCTCCAACAAACACGCGTGCACACACAATATTTCAGAACAGGAGACAGACCAAATCAAATGTCCATCTCCCACATGGAAAGATGCAGACGATATGAGACATACTTTTCGCCAAATCAAACGTTGAAGTAGTGAATTAGGGAATAGTGACCAAATATTTAGCTCAACCAAGCACGATGTTCATTGTACGAAGTGTAACAAATGTGTAGCAAACTCAGCAAGTGATGCCTTCAAAATGTCTACCATTGCACACCTGAGATTCATAGAAGGTACATGCAAAGCAAGCTTGGAGTCACAAATGAAACTTCTTTCAAATTGAAAAACCCACAAAGTTTATACTATGTCATAACAAGGGAGACAAAATCAAATGCTTCTTTCCTTCTACATTGTGGCATAGAGACAAAATCAGAGCTAATGTTGAATAGACACTATATGTTTTTCAATAGTGACCGCTGGAGAATTGGAAATAGTTCATTCATGACTGAGACAATCAACGGTCTATATTGAGGAGACGACTTTAGATGTAAGGGTTAGCTTAGCCTGCGGTAGTGGGAGCTCACGAATTGAGTACCACATTCTGTGGTATGGGACGCCTCGCCAATGATGAGGGAAGAGCTACTATTGATCGGAACAAATGGAAATAAAATTATTTTTTAATCCCCTCCACTGCCTCCCTAGCATTTGTGGACCGAATAATCCTATTAGTATACTGTTGAAGACAACCTCAACTATGCAAACGCCAATCAATGAGAACTAGGAGCGCAAACTATCAGTTCCCTCTAAAATCTCAATTCATTGTTTAGTGGGCAAATGGCGGCTCAACACGGTTAGGTAATGGGCAGAGTTGTATCTCATGTTTTGATGAAAGTACCAGGGCACACACAAGCACTGCCAAGGCAAACACATATATATTGAGCCAGACACAAAAATTCAGACAAACATAGCAGTTACCATTAATTCATGAGCATTGTGTGAATACATCGTGTGACCATCATGTAAGAAGAGCATGACTCTTTTCAGTTGAACCAATAGTAGACCAAGTATGATGGATGCAGATGGTTTAAATCATGAGCAATGCGGGCCATACGCCTATACCAGCTGCAGTCTAAATTCAGCAAGTCTAGTCGGGCAGATTGTTCTTCGTATCAATACATGGATGGCACGGAATCAGTTTGCTTTAGCAAATGATCTGATCACCAATGGAACATCAAGCTGGTACGATGCTGAATGGTATTACTCATGCTCGTTCGATGTACCTGCCAATCTGCCATGCTAAGCTTTCAGTAAGCATGAAAAAACAGCTGCAGTCAGATGGTATGGATGGCAACGCGGCGATCAGGTACATGTTACTACCGCTCCTGAGAAGGTCTCCGATCCAACTGGGCCACGGCGCTCATCTCGGCCCAAGCGCCCAAACAAGCGTGTGTCCGGGCGAGAGTGGATTCGGCCCGAGTAGTGGTGTGCGTGAGCTGGCGCCTGCGTGCGCGTCGCGTGCGTCGCGTGGCTGGGTTCCTTGCTTAAGGGGAAAGAGGGAGCAGAGCTCGGCATGTATGAACAACAAACACAACACTCTTCTATGGAGAAATCTGTCCTCCGTGCGAATCCCCTCTCTTCCTCTGAACCCTATCTCTGATCCGCTCTTCTCTCCGGTAGCTAACATCCTGGTATCAGATTCCTTCATTCCTCGGCATCTACCGCTCGCCCAAGTCGACCAGCGCCGCCGTGCATCGTTCCGATCTCGGCGTCCACGCCTATCGCCGGTTAGCTCTTCCTGCACCGGCGACCACCCAATTCCGCGCCACTTAGGATAGTAGGTCGGGTTTGAGCTCTGGATTCCCTACCGGCCCACGAGCACTTCACGCGTTTCCAGCGTCGCCAGGGCACCATGGATCCCGCCGTCAAGATCATCCTCGACGAGATGCAACAGCGGTTCTCCGACGAGCTCCGCAAGGGCTTCTCCGAGCACGACGAGAAGTGGGACCGCAGGTTCCTCGACCTCGAGCACTCTCAGGGCGCCCGGCTTGACCGCTTGGAGGACGCGGCTCAGGTGTTCGATGAATGGCGTCCCCGCATCGAGGCCACCGTCGACGACATGAAACTCGAGCTCGGCAAGGTCACCCGCTTCTGGGACCGCTCCCTCCGCGAGCGCGGGGTCCAGGAGCCTCCTATCTTCCCATCTCCGCAGTCGGCGACGGAGCGCTCACCTGCTCCTCACGGCGTCGACGGCCCCGCTGGGCACCGCGTTGATCCGACTACACGGGATGCTGGGTTCGGGTCGGTACTGATCCATTCCCACATCCCGGCCAAGGGTGCGTGTTCTCGATCTACCCCTCCCCCTACATCCTCTGGTTTTCCCCGTGATAATCCCTCACTCGGTAAACTACCCAAGTTGCATTTCCACCGCTTTGATGGCGATAATCCCAAACTGTGGATCTCTAGATGTGAGGATTACTTCGAGATGTACTTGGTAGATTCCAGTTTCTGGGTCCGATTGGCTCTAAACCAATTGGATGGTCCTGCAGCACGCTGGTCTCAATCAGTGTCCAAGCGTCTGAAACAATCGAGTTGGTCGGAGTTTTGTTCTTTGCTCTTAGAGCGCTTTGGTCGTGATCAGCAAGAGTCATTGATCCGCCAGCTTTACCACATCAAACAAACTTCTACTGTTGCCGATTATGTCGATCGATTCTCTGAACTCGTCGACCAGCTCATTGCTTATGAACATACCACTGATCCCATGTATTACACCATTCGATTTCTAGATGGCTTGCGAGATGACATTCGTTCTGTTGTTCAAGTTCAGAGACCGTCTACTCTCGATACTGCTTGTTCCCTCGCTTTGTTGCAGGAGGAAGTGGCCGGTCCAGCGTCTCGACGGGATGCTCGCCGCCCCGAGGCTGGGTTTCAGTGGAGGCCGCCGCCTCCCAAAGGTCCCCTACCACTCCCGGCACCGCCCCGCGTGGACAAGCCGCCGGCTCCATCTCTCGTTTCAGCAGACGACAAGCACGCGGCCGACCCCGGCAAGCCATCGGTCGACAAGTTCGCGGCGCTCAAAGCCTATCGGCGCGCTCGCGGCCTCTGCGACAAGTGTGCTGAGCGTTGGCGTCCGGGTCATCAATGCGCGTCGACAGTACAGTTGCACGTCGTGCAGGAACTCATGGATCTTCTCTCTCCGGATGTGGGTGATCATGCTGAACTGTCCGATTCGGTAGACACATGTCCCGGCTCTTCTTCTTCAAGTGATCAGGCACACTTGTTTGCCACTATCTCCTTGGATGCTCTCGCAGGCTCGGATGGTCCCAAGACAATGCGATTCCTGGGCTCTCTTCAGGGACAGGACATTCTGATCTTGGTCGACTCAGGTAGCACCCATTCCTTCTTGAGCGACTCAGTGGCTGCTCATCTCCAGGGAGTTCAGCCTCTTCCTCGGCCAATTCGAGTGCAAGTGGCCAACGGTGCAGTCCTGCAGTGCTCTCACCATTTACCCAATGCTTTTTGGTCGATCGATGCTCACAGTTTTTCAGCCGATCTACGGGTGCTTTCACTGCAACATTTTGACTTAATATTGGGCATGGATTGGCTTGAAAGCTTCAGCCCTATGAAGATTCACTGGAAATCCAAGTGGATGGCTATACCATATGATACTTCATGTGTCACACTCCAGGGCCTCTTACCCCAAGTGCCTACTGACACAGTGGTCCAACTTTGCAGTATTGCTGTTGCAACCTCTGATGATCATCCCCTGCAACTTGAGGTCTCCTCTTTACTTTCAGAATTTGCTTCAGTTTTTGCCCCAGTTGCTGGCTTGCCACCGTCTCGTGCCTGCGACCACTCCATCCCCCTGGTGGCGGGGGCCAGACCGGTTTTCATTCGGCCATATCGCTACCCCCCGGCACTGAAATCCGAGATTGAGAAACAAGTACAAGAAATGCTGGATAAAGGATTGATCCAACATAGCAGCAGCCCGTTTTCTTCTCCACTGCTCCTTGTCAAGAAAAAAGACGGATCCTGGAGACCGTGTGTGGATTACCGGTACTTAAATGCCTTGACAGTTCGCGGCCAGTTTCCTATCCCTGTGTTTGATGAGTTAGTGGACGAATTGGCCGGTGCCTCTTGGTTCTCCACGCTGGATCTGAATTCTGGATTCCATCAGATTCGTATGAAGGCCGGAGAGGAGCACAAGACGGCGTTCCAGACTCACTTCGGTCATTTCGAATTCAAGGTGATGTCCTTTGGCCTCTGTGGCGCTCCTGCCTCCTTCCAGGGCGCCATGAACTCTACTCTGCAACCCCTCCTCCGCAAATGCGTTTTGGTGTTCTTCGACGATATTCTCGTCTACAGCGGCTCTTTTGCTGACCATTTGGCACATCTACGGGCAGTATTTCAACTCCTTTCTCGCGATCAGTGGCAAGTGAAGTTGTCCAAATGCACATTTGCACAGCGACAAATCGCGTATCTTGGGCATATTATCAGTGCAGAGGGAGTCGCCACGGATTCTCGGAAAGTTGATGCTATTGTTTCATGGCCTCCTCCTTCCAATATCAAGGAACTTCGCTGCTTTCTCGGGCTCGCTGGTTATTACCGCAAATTTGTCCGCCACTTTGCTATCATTGCTCGGCCCCTTTCTGACCTCTTGAAGAAGAACACTATCTTTGTTTGGACTGTCGATCATCAAGCGGCTTTCGACGCCCTCAAGACAGCTCTGAGCTCTGCCCCAGTACTAGCTACTCCGGATTTCAGCAAGCCGTTTTGCTTGGAGACAGATGCTTGTGCAAACGGCATTGGCGCTGTACTTATGCAGTCCGGTCACCCGCTGGCGTTCATCAGTAAGCCCCTCGGCCCCAAGACAGCTGGTTTGTCAACCTATGAAAAAGAGTATTTGGCGATTTTGCTGGCAGTAGAGCAATGGCGCTCGTACTTGCAACTTGCCGAGTTCACCATTTTCACAGATCAGCGCAGCTTGGTTCATCTGACCGACCAACGCCTGAATACTCCCTGGCAGCAGCGGGTTTTCACCAAGCTCTTGGGCCTCCAATACAAAATCGTGTACAAACAAGGCGCCGACAACAGGGTCGCTGATGCTTTGTCCCGTCGACCCCATCAGCCCGACAGCTATCTCTGTTCTATCTCCTCTTGTGTTCCATCCTGGACCTCCACTATCATCCAGGGGTATGACAGCGACTCTGACGCTCAGTTGCTTTTGGCCAAGTTAGCTGTCGATCCTTCAGCTGTTCCACAGTTCTCCCTCCATGATGGGGTCCTCAGGTACAAGAACCGTCTATGGTTAGGCTCTAATTCCGCTCTACAGCATCAAGTCATGTCAGCCCTGCACGATTCTCCGGCCGGCGGCCATTCGGGTTTCCCAGTAACCTACCGCCGCATCAAGCAGCTCTTTGCCTGGAAATCCATGAAATCGGCTGTCAAAACTTTTGTGGCCTCTTGTCAGATATGCCAACAAGCCAAACCAGATCGCTCAAAAGCTCCGGGTCTTTTGCAACCACTACCCATACCATCTGCGGCTTGGCAAATGCTCGCCATGGATTTTGTCGAAGGCCTCCCACATTCCCAAGGCAAGAACTGTATCCTCGTGGTGGTCGACCGTTTCACCAAATACGGTCATTTCTTAGCTTTGGCTCACCCTTTCACTGCTGCGGGCGTTGCCAAGTTATTCTTTGACAATATCTACAAGCTTCATGGTCTTCCTGATTCCATCGTCTCCGACCGTGACAAGATCTTCACAAGCCTTTTTTGGCAAGAGTTGTTCAAGCTCGTCAAAGTTTCCCTTCGCCTGAGCACTAGCTATCACCCGCAAACAGACGGACAATCGGAGCGTGTCAACCAATGCCTGGAGACGTTCCTTCGTTGTTTCGTCCATTCCTGTCCCTCTAAGTGGATGGACTGGCTCAGTTCGGCTGAATTTTGGTACAATACTGCTCCACACTCCGCCATTGGCTGCTCTCCCTTCGAAGCTCTATATGGCTATACTCCACGCAGTCTGGGTCTTTCCTCCCCTTCCAGCCGTTCTGCTGCTGTCTCTTCCTGGGCTCAAGATCGGCAATTGATGAACCGGCTTCTCCAGCAACATCTTTACCGTGCCCAGAACCGAATGAAGATGCAAGCCGATAAGCACAGGTCAGACCGTTCCTTTGTTGTGGGTGACTTTGTCTTCCTGAAAATCCAGCCCTATGTCCAGTCATCCCTCGCTCCACGGGCTAATGCAAAGCTGGCATTCAAATACTTCGGCCCCTACCAAGTCATTGGCAAGATTGGCTCTGTCGCTTATAAGCTCCAGCTGCCTCCTACTGCTGCAATCCATGATGTCTTCCATGTGTCGCAGTTGAAGAAGGCGGTTTCCTCCAGTGCTCAGGTCTCCCCTTCACCTCCTGACCCTACAGATTCTTTGCAGGTCCCGGAACGTATCCTGTCGAAGCGCATGGTGTCCAAGTGCATTCGCTCCGTCCAGCAGGCCCTCATCAAGTGGTCATCCTGGCCGGACTCCATGGCCACCTGGGAAGATCTTGAAGCTCTCTGCCAGCGCTTCCCTTCTGCTCCCGCTTGGGGACAAGCGGGCTCCTTACAGGGGGGGGGGCGTGTTACTACCGCTCCTGAGAAGGTCTCCGATCCAACTGGGCCACGGCGCTCATCTCGGCCCAAGCGCCCAAACAAGCGTGTGTCCGGGCGAGAGTGGATTCGGCCCGAGTAGTGGTGTGCGTGAGCTGGCGCCTGCGTGCGCGTCGCGTGCGTCGCGTGGCTGGGTTCCTTGCTTAAGGGGAAAGAGGGAGCAGAGCTCGGCATGTATGAACAACAAACACAACACTCTTCTATGGAGAAATCTGTCCTCCGTGCGAATCCCCTCTCTTCCTCTGAACCCTATCTCTGATCCGCTCTTCTCTCCGGTAGCTAACAGTACAGTGTTGATCATTGTCGAATGCAACAAAAAGTTTCATGAGACTGAAACATTATTGTAATTTGTCAGGAGAACCAACTGAAGATGCACGCAGTTACTGCACGTATTCTGGGGACAAGGCAGCGGCGAGCATTGCGCCATGTCGGAGGCGCGCGCCGAGTAGCAGCCACACCTGCTCGCCGGCGGTCGTCGCCGTGACCGTGATGGCATGGCCCCTGGCCGGCGCGCCGCGCTCAAGGGCTAACGACAAAGTGGACCTGCGTCTCGTGCGTGATGCTGATAGATCAGTTCCAGCGCGGCACCGCCCAAGGCTCGATCGATTCGCGACGGCGGTGTTCACGGTGGGCGGAGGCCGCGGCGGTGGCTGGCCGGCTGTTCCTTCGGCGATGTCGGCGGCGGCGCGCGGCCATGGCGCGGCAGAGTACGGTTCGTTTCTGGCAGTCTGGCCTGCTTCAAATCGCGACCTTCAGTTGTGGATCGGACGGCTCATATACCTTAGGGGTGGACGGTAAATGAAATACCGTCCACCCAGACGGTAGAAGAAATACCGTCCACGCCCGACGGGGAGCTGGGACGGGGCGAGGAAGAGCAGAGCCTGCCCTGAAAGTTGAGAGCGCTTACCGCCGCCGTCGGCTTCAGCACCAAGCAGCGCCGCACCGTGAGAAGTGCCGCTCGGCCGTGTGCCGCCGCGCCGGGCCACCGGCCAGCAACCACCAGCTATTCCGAGCGCGACGAAAACCTAGTCCGGCGCTCGCCGAGGCGGCCACGCACGGCGTGGTGGGGCTGGCACCAGCTCCACGACCGTGGCGCTGCGCACCTCGACATCAAGCCGGGCGAGCGCCTCCAGGTCCCCATCACCGCAGCTGCTCGGGCACCCGTTCCTCACTCGCCGCGACATCGAGGCGCGCGCTGCGGGAGCTCATCGTGGACACTCTTTAGCGGCGGGAGCAGAGAATCTGTGTAATCGGAATAGTTCACTGAGATTAATTGTGTTATTATTTCGCTGATGATGGATTGTAGCTTCGAGTTCGAGTAACTGTGTTATACTGTTATTCATCCAATTGGATGGTAAATTTTTCTAGCAACATCTAACAATCTTAGATTTCACTACTTGCCAAGATTAGAGTGCAGAAGTGCCAACATCTAACAATCTAACAAGTGGCAGGAGTGCAGAAGTGTAGCATTCATCAGCTTGGTATGACCCTGGTACCTAGCTGAGTAGGGCTTAGCGCTTTCTGAAAAATAAAATTACCATGCAATTAGCGCAGTTTGTAAACAAATTAGCTAGCCAAGTGCCGTTCCCCATTCCAAGTTCCTCGATCTGCATTCCGGGAACTTCGATGACTATGTGTCGCAGTGGTGGATGGAGAACGCGAGGGAATGCCGGCCTGCGTCCATACATGCGGCGTCTGGAGACTGAACCCATCATGATTTGTCAGGAGAACCAGCTGAAGATGCACGCAGCTACTACCGCACGTATTCCGGGGACAAGGAAGCGGCGGCGTTGCGCCAAATCGGAGGCGCGCGCCGAGTGGCAGCCACCTGCTCGTCATCGGTCGTCGCCGTCATGGCATGGCATCATGGCCCCCTAGCCGGCGCGCCGCGCTCAAGGGCTAATGGCGAAGAGTACCCGCGTCTCGTGCGTGATCTCGACAGATCAGTTCCAGCGCGCAGAGCTCGATTCGCGGCGGCGGCGATGCCAACGGCGCGCAGCCATGGCGCGACAGTGCCGTCCGTAGCCTCTGTAGTCTGTACCAGGTTAAGCCTTGCTTCATTTTTGACCGTGAAATGTTGATCGGACGGATCTCAGGTACCCAGGGGGTGGACGGTAAATGAAATACCGTCCCCCCCTGATGGCCCGATTCCGGCGTCCGCCGGCCATGGCCACCCGGCAGCGAGCTGGGAAGGAGGCGAACCAAGGCAGGAAAAGCAGCGCCTGCTCTCGATGACGACTCGACGAGAGCACAGCCACCGGCCACCGCCGTCGCCTTGTATCCATGGCGCACAGCGCGTTGTTCGAAGTGCCTCGCCACGCCACGCACGCCGCGCGCCCCGGCGGCACAGCAACTGCCGCCGCTCCTTGCCTCCTTGCATCCTGCTCCCAGAATGCGCTCATGAACGCGTGTGCTCAGTCGTGAAGCATCTGCAGCCGATAGTGGCGGACGGGTCGCCGTGACGGCATGATCCAAGCTTCCCAATGGCCGGCAGCCAGGCACGCCGCGCAAGAGGGGGAACGACGTGAAGAATCTGCGCCTCGTGATCTTGATTCTCGAGAGTCACGGTGGTGAGAGCCTGATTCACGGCGGCGTTTGGCGGCGGCTGTTCCTTCGGCGATGTCAGCGGCGGCCGGCGGCGAGCTGCCATGGCACGGGTCGTCTCCTCCGTATCTATCGAGTCTTCCCGATACTGTGTAAGCGCTCCTGATTCAAATCTCGACCGTGGGTTACGTATCGGACGGTCCCAGGTACCTTGGGGTGGACGGTAAATGAAATACCGTCCACCCGGTCGGTAGAGCAAATACCGTCCACCCAGGTCCCAGCGTCCGCGGCCACCATGGAGGCATGGACGCCGGCCGGCGAGCTGGGAGGGAGGGGGCGGGGAAGAGCAGAGCCTTCCCGCAAAGACGGGAGCGCTTACTGCCGGCGGCGGTTGCGGCTGCACCAAGCGCCGCGCCGGCCGCGCGAGAAGCACCACTCGGCCGTGCGCCGGCCAGGCACGCTCCCGGCCCCGCGCGCCTGTGCATCCGCATCTGGTGCTCTGCTCATGGTGAGCCGAAGGTGGTGGCACCTTGCGCGGCCGTGGAGCTGAATGGAGGATGTTGGGTGGCCGCCGGACTACGTTGTGCTCCACGTTGTGTGGCGGACGGCCGTGGAGCCCGATGCCGCTGGAGCGTCGCGGCCAGAAACCCCAGCAGGTTGGTGTCGACTCCGAACGCGGCGACAACCGCGCGCGGCAGTGGGGACTGGGGGGTGTCGACGTCCCCGGCCCGAATGCGGCGGCAGCGATGGGGTTGCGGGAGCTTGGCATAGGCTGGCATGGCCTCTTCTGCCGCAGGGGTGATAGCCATGGCGCTGCCGTACAGTTCATCTCCTCCGTTTCTAGCCAGGCACGCTCCCCCGCGCGAGAAGTTTTTTTTTTCTTCAAAAAAGGGACTACGGTAGGCAAGAATGTCCGGGCATTTCTTCCTTTTCTTGAGGAAATGCAGAAGAGAAGAACACTCAATCAGGGTACATATACAGATGATCAAATGGTAGATCCATGTACGCATCAGGCTCCACGGTTGGGGATGCTGCAGCCTGCAGGCCGTCCTCCAGGACAAAAGAAATTTTAAGAGCAAGCAATCTGTTGCTGACTTGCTGTCCATTGGCAAGTCTATACTTTCAGTATCCTACATAATCTTAGCTGATCAGTCGGCAAACGGCAGATAATCTATTTTCAGAAAAGAATTTTTCACTCTTGATATATGAAGATTTTTCTGCATCATACACTGAATAAGACGGATACGTACTGGAATTATGAAACAAACAAGAAGCTTACTAAACTGAAGAGTGGCTAGAAGCCTAAGAATACGTTCTTGTCTGACTTCTGAAGATTTTAGAGCACCAATCGACAATAACGCACAGATACAGAGCATTGAGCCGCAGTTGGAATTGTACGTTGTGGGGGGCGATGCATTTCCATTTCCAATCCGCCGTCCGTCATGGATGTAGAAACATACGGCTTCAGGATGTCCAACCGTCAGAGAAGAAATACATCCATGTTCACCGCCGCAAAAGGAAGCGAGACTCGCCGCCGGACCACTGGAACGAGCCCAGGAGAATCCAAAGATCATATACTCGTGGTGGAGCGGCGGCGGCGGGGAGGCAGCGCGGTCGGCGTGGCGGAGACGGAGGCGCGCTCGTGTTTTTTTTTTGATGGCGTGCTCGTGTTCTTGTGATCTTATCACAGCGCGTGCTTTAGCCTCGTTGCCCAATCTCGACCGTTGAATACGAATCGAACCAGCACCCAGGGGTGGACGGTAAATGAAATACCGTCCACCCGGTCGGTGAACAAAAGACCGGCCACCCCTGCGCCTGGCCGCCTGGGCGCAGTCCGCGGCGGCCGAATGCCACCCGCCGGCAAGCTGGTAGCTGGCGGCGTGAAGCTTCGAAGCGCAACGCACCCTACTTGACGAAGAGAACCCTAGCACGCCGCCTCTGCCGCAACCCGTGGCCGGAGACTCGGCGTGCGCACCGCGGCGTGGGAATTGAAGCCGCTCTCGGCGGGGCGCCAGGCGCGCCTTCGGCGTCAACGAGCACGGCGTGTTCTCCGAGTGCGTGGCGCGGCGTGTTTTCCGTGGTCAGACGCGTCGTGGAGTCGCAGCGGATGAAACCGAGGTGGTGATGCGGCGGCGACGAGAGACGAGGGTAGGGATGAAAGGAGGAACGAAAAAATTCCATACCGGCCGACACCATCTACCATATATCCCGACCAAATATCAAATTCTCAAAAAAGATTCGAAATCAGAAAAAATTCAGGAAATTCCAACAAAATCGGGAACGGAATCAGTTGGGCATTTTTCCTGACCATATTCGCAGATTCCGTATTTTGTCAGAACTTCCCGTTTTCTTAGAATTTATTCCCGTAACTGCATTTGCATTCACTAAAATACAACATGAGCTGTTGCAGCTGAGTGCCTCGGTTGCTCGACCTTCTATATATAGAGCACCCAGTTCTCTTTCTCAGCTTGCGTACGCGAGGTGGGACTAATTGAGTAGCCTGGCCAAGCGGCTGGCGCTTTGCTGGCTGGATGCCGCCACGCTCATGGGCCGCACTCGTGGGCATCTGGGCGTCTTTTTTATTTCTATATTTTTCAAAAAAAAATTATAGAAATATATTTTTGATTTAACATTTTACAGTTCTATACCCCTACCGCCCGGCATGGGGGCAGTAGGGGGGCGGTAGGGACCTCTACGTAAATAAATATAAATTTTATTTGCGCAGAGGTCCTTGGCGGGGGCCTGCCGCCCCGTTGCCGGGCGGCAGGCCCCCTGCCGCCCGGCAGGGGGCGGCAGGCTCCCGCCAAGGATATAAAAGCTCCGCCCCATCCCTTGCGTCCTCATTTTCTACCCACGAGATCCAGAGAGTGGAGAGGGAAATAGGAGGGGTGAGGGAGGTAATTCCACCGGCGAAGCCCTGCCGGATTTTGGATCCGAACCGCATGTAACCAATATTTCTCAACATTTTCATTCCAAAATTTTTGTATGTTTAATTTTATGATTAATATTTTTTATTATTGTAAGCACTTAGAGTTCGGATTAGTGGTTATAATTGAAGCCATAGCATATTTATAGATATTAGATTAATTAAAATGAAGTCTTTGGATGGCCAGATATGTCGAGCAAAGTGGCGTTTCAAGTTCATTACGGTGACTTCTATAGAATTACTCATGATTCCTATGGAGTAAATCTATCAGCATTGGAAAGAAGACAGTGCAGTCTAGATAAACCCCTAGAGAAGAGTTTTGAGTCCATTCGGAAATGTATTCACAGGATGTTCAATGTGAATCCAAAGACCCATTTGCTTACGGTTCATACCTTGACTTCCTGGAAAACTAATGGGAATTTCTGGGAGTTGATGCATATAAGTAGTACGGAAGAATGGCAACATTACATGCACGCAGCTCTTGAAAGTGGGTGGCCTCTCGCAATGGTAATTCAGATTCACCAGAAGACCGGTGATTTAGGTGAAGGGTCAACACACACAACATCTGACTGCAATGAAGAGATGGAAGAGGATAAAGAAGAAGAGAACATGCAAGCTCCAGAAACCAGAACCACAAGGTTTGACAGATGAAGGCGAGCGGATACCTGGAATTGTGGAGGAAATGGAGAAAGAAGACCAGGATGCGCTAATAGTGGAGCAATGTGGGGACTCATCGGACGATGAGGACGCTTCCCAGTGCTAGGTGAATGGCGTGAAGAGGGTTTTGGGAATCTGGTGGTACAAGATATTAAGAGTTCGGAGTTTGAATACAGAGTGAATGAGATTGTACAAGGGGCAAAGTATCGTACCATTGAGGATGTGAAGGATGCTGTGAAGCTCTGAGCTGTATCTCTGAGGAAGGAATTCAGAGTACTGAAGTCTAGCAGCAAAAAATATGAGGTGAGGTGTGCAGATAGAGACTGTTCATGGCGAGTGCATGCATACAAGGGAAAGTTCAAGACACACTGGGAATGTTCAATTGTTACACCACATACTTGTAGATTGACAGGTGTTGTGGGACATCATCGTAATATCACATCAACTTTCGTGGCTAAGAAGATGTATGGGGTGATTCTTGACAAAATGGATTACGAGCCTGCATTGATAATTAGGGACATTGAACAAAATTTCTAGTATGTGATCAGCTATGCAAAGGCTTGGCGGGCTAAACAAAAAATATTTGAGATGAGGTTTGGCACTTATGAAGCAACATATGATAACCTACCTCGTATGCTTGAAGCAATTGTGCACAGAAATCCTGGAAGTGCTTTTGATACATACAGTGTACCGAGCTTGTCAGGGGGGCCAAGCATTCTGTTGTGAGCTTTCTTCTGCATTGGAGCATGTGTCAGGGCATTCATTTACTGCCTTCCTGTTCTGTGTATTGACGGCACTTTCCTGACAGGGAAATATAAGGGAACAATATTGACGGCAATTGGAATTGATTGCAACAAGCAGATAGTTCCAATCGCCTTTGCCTTTGTTGAGAATGAGAATACACAAAGCTGGTACTGGTTTCTTGAACGTCTGAATAATCATGTTGTTGCTGGAATGCCTAATGTTTGTCTTATCAGTGATAGACATGCAGATCTCTTTGCAACTATAATACAGCTACAAGAAGGTAGTACATTTTCACCTCCTATATGGCCAGATGTTGTCAGTAGGTGGTGTGTCAGACATTTGGCTGCTAATTTTTATGAGCGGTTCAAGAACAAGGATCTCATGAATTTGTTCAAGCGATTGTGCACTCAGAATCAGCAGAGGAAGTTCGATGCTTTGTGGGGTATAATTGATGATATGAGCGCCGAATTGCTTAAGAGCCAGGCCTCATCATCCGGCAGGAGACGTTCTACAGATTCATTAGTGGGACATGCTAAGCCATTTTCATAGTGGATTGATGGTGCGCCTAAAGAGAAGTGGTCACTTCTGTATGACACAGATTGGAGACGTTATGGGATCGAGACGACCAACCATGCTGAGTGTTACAATATGGTAATGCGTCGTGTTCGTGGATTTCCTCTTGTTGGCATTGTTGAGTTCATCATGTATGGATGTATAAGGTATTTTAGGGAGAGATACGCATCGGCTGCTCCCTTACTTAATGATCCAGGAGTGCATTTTTGCAGAAGGGTCAATGAGACATGGAGAAAAAAAATTGAAAAGGCTCGATTTCACTCAGTCATATCGATGGGCACAAAGGAGCAAAGATTTGAGGTATCATGCAGAGATAGGACCGGCCAGGGTGTTCGCAGGCAAAGGGTAATTCAAGAACTTTTGATAACCATTGACGGGAGGTTGTTCTGCCGATGTCAGAAGCCAAAAGTGCATCACTTACCATGCTCCCATGTCATCGCGGCTTGTTCTGTATCTGGGTTAGATGTTGCGTCATATGTTTCTCAATATTTCACAAAAGAAGCCGCAGCACAGACTTGGTGTCATGAGATATACGGCATCGGTATTCTAGGCCCATTCACTCAAAAAATCCCCATCCAATTCTCATCCCTGATGCAGCTACGAAGCGGGGCATAGGCCGACGGCAGACACGTCGTATCCGGAACGGAATGGACGAGTCCGAGGCTGGAAAGAAGAAAAAATGTTGCAACTTGTGTGGAGCGGACAGTCACACTTACAAGAAGTGCCCACAGCTTTCAGTACCCAATAATGCTGCCGAGGTTGGACTTTCCGGGAATCCGACGGATGGATCGGCTCCACCTACAAGAATTCGCCGCATCTAGTTGTGCATTTATTTGTGTGTACGAAATTAAGTATATTGTGTATGTACTATGCCTAAATGTCTTGTTTAATTAGTTGGAGGTGCGTATTTCTATAGAATTTGGTTGTAATGAATGTAACCTTCAATGTAATATCATATGTGGTATCTTGTTTAACGTTCTATTTATATTTCGTTCATTGTATCAAATTGGTTAGCCCCAAATGCTTGGACACATGGTTTGTCGCCACCTATAGCACAAGCCACCACATAATGTGACACATAGAAGAAAGCTAAATGAGTACACATCCATGATACTGAAGAATCCAAATTATTTCAGTACAATTTACTTCACAATCTAGACCGATGAACACCATATGTTACACATTATTTCATGAAATCATCTAGGTAGTCACGCACAGGGGGAGGAACATCATCTCTTGGAGATCATGGTTTGGGGGGCATGAAGTCATCTAAGTCATCATCCCAGTTAACAGAACTTGGTGCTGGAGGTGGTGCAGTTTGACTTGACGAACCTCTTGACTTTCCCTTTCTCTCTTTTATGGTTCTACTTTCATGTACAGGGAGAGAAACATCAGGTCTTGGAGGCCATGGTTTTGGGGGCATGAAGTCATCTAAGTCGTCATCCCAGTTAACAGAACTTGGTGCTGGAGGTGGTGCAGTTTGACTTGACGAACCTCCGGTTCTATGTGATTGCCAAATACTATCACCCGAAGATCTTTCACGCCTCCTTCGTCTTGTTTGCGGCATGAGTCCACCGAAGATACATACCAATTTACGAAAATTTGGTATTGATTTGTTAATCAACTCTGTGTCATCGGGGTAATTCTTGCATATAATTACACAACAACTTTAAAATTTACGGAATATGGATTACAAATGACTATAGATATTAGATCCGAATGATAGTTACCTTAATGTGCATTTCATACACCTCTGACCGCATCCATATCGTAGAAGTACTTTGTATGAAACCAATAACATTAGGATGATTAGCTAGTTCACATACCCTCATATACATCTTACGGCGTTCTAGCAGGTGTCCCTTTACATCTTGCGTTGTAATACCTCGAAACAATGTGAAATCTTTAAACCCTACTAATTTGGACAACACCATCTCTATCGTACCATCCGATAATGGATCCAACTTCTTACTGATTACAAGATGTGTCATGATCTCAAGAAATATACTAGATTTTTCTTCGGATCCAAAATTCGATAGGGCTTCGCCGGTGGAATTACCTTCCTTACCCCTCCTCTCTCCCGCTCCCCTCTCTGGATCTCGTGGGCAGAAAATGAGGGCGCGAGGGAAGGGGCGGAGCTTTTATATCCTTGGCGGGAGCCTGCCGCCCCCGTGCCGGGCGGCAGGGGGCCTGCCGCCCGGCATCTGGGCGGCAGGACCCCGTCAAAGACCTCTGCGCAAATAAAATTTATATTTATTTATATAGAGGTCCCTACCGCCCCCTGCCGGGCGGTTGGGGTATAGAAATATAAAATGTGAAATGGAAAATATATTTTTGTAATTTTTTTTGAAAAATATAGAAATAAAAAAGAGGCGGCATCTGGCGCATTTGCTCTGCGCTGCTGCCGTGCATGTGCTTGGGAACAGGGGAAGGGCATGCTGCATGCAGCTGGTGCCGTGCATGTGATGGGGAAGGGCACTCGTGTAACGATCTTAGTCACTTGAACTTGTTTAAGAATCAATATGTCATGGAATATAGTGTTACTGAATCTTTCAACTTAATTATCTCATGTAGCGTATATATTATATAATCTTTTGAATGGTATTGCCATATATCGGAACGTATCCAGTGCAAACCAAGTTTTGGTGCAAATTTCGTGTAAATCTACTAAAAAATATTTCAAAAAATTCTGAAAAAAATTATGAATGTGCTTCTCAGCTTACCTCATCTATATATAAAATTTCATGGTCGAATTCATCTTACCCTAGAAGTTAAAAAAAGAAAAATTTTCTGACTAACAGTAATGGTTCAAATGCACCCCAAATTTCTCTTTTTTGTAACTTCTAGGGTAAGATGAATTTGACCATGAAATTTTATATATAGGTGAGGTAAGCTGAGAAGCACATTCATGATTTTTTTAGAATTTTTTGAAATATTTTTTAGTAGGTTTGCACGGGGTTTGCACCAAAACTTGGTTTGCACTGGATATGTTCCCTACCATCTATAAACTTACAGTATTATTTGCCTATGTACTATGCACAATTGTATCTATTACATTGAGTTGAACATCTAGAATGGTTATATGTGTCGCTGTTGTCGCTTTTTATTATCGATTCCCGACCGTTATCGAAGTGTTTCCGATCAAATTGTACCGTTTCCGATATCCCGCATAACCGGTTTTGTTTTCCCGACCGAGCTTTCCCCTTTCCGTTTCTGTTTCCGAATAAAAATATAAAAACAAAAATGGTTAAGGTATTTTACCGACGGTTCCCGACCGCTTTCATCGCTAGACGAGGGGGGTGGACGCGCGGTCGGGCACGCGCTGGCTGTCTGCCGCCGGTGTGACTTTTCCGGGAGTGGGAAGGATGGCTGTCAGGTGCGCCATTGCTTGTTGACGGGCGCCTCCTCTCGGCGAGGAGCGGAGGTAGGACACTATCACACTACGCAGAGCACGACGAGTTGGAGCTGGGAGGTCGACCGTCGATCAGACTTGAGAGCAAGGGAGAAGTGAGCTGGCTTCCCTGGCTGCCATTGCCATCCACTTTCTGTTGGTCTTGTATCCATGGCGCATGGCCCGGCAGCACAGCAACTGCCACCGCTCCTTGCCTGCTTGCATCCTGGCCCAGCATGAACTCATGAACGCGCGTGCGCAGCGGCGAATCATCTGCCGCCGAGCGGCGGACGCCTGCTTGCTCGCCGTGACGGCATGATCCAAGCTTCCCAATGGCCGGCAGGCGGCAGCTCGGCACGCCACGCAAGCGGGGGGACGGTGAAAAGAGTTTACGTCTCGTGATCTTGATTCTCTCGAGTCACGGTGATCCTGGCTGTGAGAGGCTGATTCACGGCGGCGGGCGGCGGCGGCGGTTCCTTCGTCGATGTCGGCGCCTCAGCGGCGGCGCGCGGCCATGGCACGGCAGCCGCAGTACGGTTCGTCTCCTCCCGTCCCGTCTTCCGTATCTATAGTCTGGCCTGATTCAAATCTCGACCGTGGGTTACGCATCGGACGGTCCTAGGCACCTCGGGGGTGGACGGTAAATGAAATACCGTCCACCCCCGGTCCACCGTCCTGCCGTCATGGACGCCCGCCGGGAAGCTGGGAGGGAGGCAGGGAGCGGGGAAGAGCAGCGCCTGCCCGCAAGGACGAGAGCGCTTACCGCCGGCGGCGGCCGCAGCACCAAGCACCGCGCCGCGACAAGTGCCCCTCGGCTGCGCGCCGGGCACGCCGCCCGCCCTGTGCATCTGCATCGTGGTGCGCATGGTGAAGCCGAAGCCCGAAGAGCCGCGCCTGCCCGCAATGGCGAGAGCGCTTACCTCCGCCGCCGTCTTCAGCACCAAGCAGCACCGTGCCACGCCGCGCCGAGCGGGAAGCGCCTGTGTGCATCTGTGTCGTGGTGCGCATGGTGAAGCCGAAGGTGGCGGCACCTGGCGCAGCTGTGGAGTGGCGGACGTTGGGCGGCGCCGCCGGAAGCGGACTGCGTTGGGTGGAGGGGCCGTCGCCGTCGCTGGTGCGTCGCGGTCAGCAGCCGCCAACTCCACCAGGTAGGTGACGACTCCGAACGCGACGACAAACCTCTTAGTGAACTTGGCATCAATTTGGCCCTGTATACAGAACGTGCCCTATAAACTTATACAGCCTAAGATTTTCTGAAGAGTAAATGAAAACCGCCTCAATGCAAGATGGTTGCTGGGGATGGCCTGCATTTCATGTACTCAGACAACACACAAAAAATATTACGCAAAGTCTTGAAGCTAGGCGAATATATATATAATGAAACAAGTATCAAAATTTCTGTTAAAGGGTACCAACAGAAAAAAGTCATCAGTTATGAGTGATATAAATATAATGCATTCAAACAGTGTGACTATAGCATGAAAATCAAGTAAAAAGAGCGTGACATTTCATATGATAGTAACAAGGAATTATAAGCTCCAAATTCAGTTGAATAATCTGCAGCATGACAACTGAATTTGAAAGATCTTTCTGAAGCACCCGAACTATCCTTGTGAAGCTGGTGTCAAACTAACATTAAACTATTCATATTTTGTTTCAAGATGAGGATTGGTTCCATCGCCTGACATGTAATTCATGAGCAATTCAGATCACTAGCATGACCATCTATGTAGAAAAATGCGACACAGAACGCATGCTCCCTGGCTGGCAACCGCTTGCGAGGATGAGGAGAGACCAAGAGAGAGCTTCCAATGCAGGTGAGACCGCGAGAGCTCTGCCACCGCCGGCACTAGAGCTGGGATGCCGTGCCATCATGTGCATCATTAAGGCATAAAGGAGCATCATGTGCATATGTGTTTTGTTTTGAATTTAATTTTGTGTATGTGTGAATATGTGCTTGTAAAGAAAGTTCAAATTTTATTATGCAACTTGGCCCCCAAAAATTTTATTTAAATAATATATTTCAAATTTTGAATTAAAAATATTTTTTCAGGATTTTGTGACCTTTGAACCGAGCCACAAAATTCTAGGAAATTTCAAAAATAGTCTTATTGTTCTTTTTGCTGCGATCAAATTACAAAAGCTTTTCGAGTGATTCTTGTTGTATTGTGTTCTTGGTGATTTTATCTATATCTAGTAAAAATTTGGTAAATTTTTTAGCCAGGGAACACCTTCGTTTCGAATTTCAAACTTGAACCGCTTATTTTTTTCCTCGCCCGAGCCCACCCGTCAGCCTCCCCTTCTCCTTCCCCCTGCTCTGCTCGGCGCCACACGCGTTGCCACCGCCGGCGGCCAACCTCATGCCACGCACCAGCGATCCTCGCTCCGCGTGCGTCCTTATCCACGCCGAGTCCGCCCCTCCCCCTCGCCCTCTCGTTATCCGCGCCCGACTTGCCCTTTCCCCTCCAAACCCAAGCCCCAAATCCACCATGGCCGCCGTGGTCCGGGCTCCATTGCCGCCGCGATTTGCCGCCGCCGGTGAGGTCCTCCCCAATCTAGCACGCGCGCCACCTAGCCCTCCCCATCCTCGACCGGTTTGGGCCCTCATCCAGCCTCCTCCCCCTCCCTGCTGGGCCGCCGGCGAGCGCCTCCGCCCGCCGCCGCCGTTCGCCGTCGCACCGCCCCCTCGTCGCCGTTCCCCGCCGTCCAAGCCACCGGTGAGGTTTGCCGCCCTCCCCTCCACCCCATGCATGCCTCCTCTGCCCCGCTCTGGCCCCGCCTCGCCGCGCCGCCCCGCGCCGCCGCCGCCGCGCGTGCGCGCCGCGCGTACGCCGTGGCCGCGCCCACGGCCCGCCCTGGCCGCGCCCCGCTTTGGGTCAAGGCCCCTGGTTGGCCTTGACTCGGGCAGGTGGGCCGCTGGCCTGTGGGCCCCGCCCGTCAGCCTCAGGGCTGGCTGGCCGTGGGGTGCATCTAGCGTTTTCAAGGTTTTGTGTTGAGTAGTGATTTTGCAAAATCCATAGAAATTCGTGTATAGCTTGGAAAAATATGAAACTTATTTTGTTGGATTCCTCTAGCCCAGATCTACTTAGGAAAAATATTGCTTTGCATGTTACTTTTCTGTAGATTTATCTATAGGTTTATCTTGCAAAAGTGAGTTTAATGCTTAGTTATTTGTATATTGCTCTAAAAATGCCAAACCAAATTTTGTTAGACTCCTTGTGAAGTGTAGTTTCCAGTGGTGGAACTTGTTTATATGTTTCCCTGCTATTTGTTAGAGTGCAAATTTGTGCATGTCGAGAGACAGACACGTGTTAACTCTCATCTTAATGGATTAATCAATAATTTTCACCTAAACCGAGTGCAAATTGGGCAGTTCTCACATGTGAGGCAGGCAGAGCATGGGGGCGGCGGATGGCTTCTCCGCTGGCGATGTCAGCGGTGGCGTGGAGACCCATCCCCTCAGGCCTCGGCACGGTAGCAACATCAGCGCGCAGCCGTCCCGGCCCATGGAGCTCAACGACCGGCCTCCTAATCGGTCTTCCCTGCATTGAATCTCAACCGCAAGTTGCAGATCGGATGGATTCCAGGCACCTCGGGGTGGACGGTAAATCAAATACCGTCCACCCGGTCGGTATAGGAAATACCGTCCACTCCTGTGAGGCTGTGATCCTGGCATGGCGGCGTCCAGCGGCCATGGCCACCGGCAGGAGAGCTCGGAGGGGGAGAGGGAAGTGGTGGAAGAGCAGCGCCTGAACAAGGAGACGATAAGTGGGCACGAGGCCTACGGCTTCTCCGTCCACCACGACGCAGATGCACCGGCATGCGAGGGGCGGCCATGCCGTGTTTAACAGCAGCGTCGATGCCTCGCTCCGTCCATCCACTGCCTCGAGCACTCGCCGTGCGTGTGGCACTTGTGGTTGCTGCGCGCGCCACCAGGGTCGCACATTGCACACGGCGGAGCGGCACTGCTGGCGCGACGCCAGCGCCGGCGCCTAGTGCCAACCTCGGCAGGGAGGAAAACGCTATCGCCTACCAAGGACGGCACTACTCTTCTTTCCATTCGTCGCCCCTCCGAGCTCCCCGGCGGGTGGCCATGGCCGCTGGATATTTCATTTACCGTCCACCCCCAGGTACACGAGGACCGTCCGATCAACATCTCACGGCCGAAAATGAAGCAAAGGCCACACGCCCACACCTGATACAGTGGCGAACGGACGGCACTGCCGCGCCGCGCGCCACTGACATCGCCGTCGCGAACTGCCAGCTCCATGTTCTCCTCCTCCAGCTCGGCCTTCGCAACGATCTTGCCCTCCTCCCCTCGCAGCCGCGTCCTCCTGCTCGCCCCGCACGCCTGCACCGAGCCGTGTTCATCGCTCGTAGCCAGCGTCCGGTGGCTCCTTCCGTCGTAATCCTCTGCTATTGTTCATCCAGTAACCATCACGAGGAAGAGATTCAGTGAAACATGGAGCGCATGATCATCAAGGTAGAAGAGCATGCTATTTTCACGAAAGGAAAGCAAGAATAAGGTGAAGAGATTCAGTGAACTGAGGACCCCAGTTCAGTTGAAGGCGCAGCGAGTGTCATGCTCGTGAACGTGGAACATGGCCACGTTCCTCATTCCGGAACGGGAACGGGAACGTTCCGGGACGATTTAGTGTAAAAATCCTTCATAAACGTTGTTCCTCGTTCCGGGACCGGGAACATGGCTACTAAGGTCATGCTCATAGCTCAGTCTGTGAGTAATGAATCAACTAGTTGCTTGACTAACTGCAGCATGGACGAAATAGCACAGCCCTGCTAGTCGTACCCACATTTCAATTTGACATTCAGGATATTTCTTTTTCCATTTTAATTCTGGTCAGGGATTTTTAATGCAGCCAATTTTAATTCCCTTTCTAAATGTTTGTCAGTCTTTCGAAATTAGACGTTTTTTCAGGAAACATATTTTGTGATAAGCAAAAGGGCATATTATCCATCGCATTTTCAGTAATCAAAAGAAAAAAGGTTGTGCCGAACTGCTGGTCACTGATCATTCGTTCAACAAGAAGAAAGAAGGTGTTGCCACCGTTTTTTGACACGTGTCAAAGAAGGTGATTTTTGTGAAGAGAAGGTGGCCGATTTGGAAGAAACCAAAAGATGCACAGTATTGGAATTGGTCGATGGAGTTCGTCCGATGGACCAGAAGAATATGCTTTGAAGATGCTGATCCGCTAGCTCTGGTATCCGGCCGATGGAGAGTTGCCGATGAAGTCAAAGAAGGAGAAGAGGATCCGGACTCTACGAAAATCTTGATGGTTCGGTTGTAATATTTTAAGTAGTTTATTTTTTAGATAGTCTTTTCTTTAGGGTCAAGTAATGTTTGCCGTAATCGGCTAGAACTTGATAGCGCTAGGCTATATATATCAGTTGTAAGGGACCGGAAAAACTTGATACACATCCAATACAACAAACTTTACAATTCCTTTGCACTTTTTCGGCGACTTCGTCTTTTCTCATCTTTTTTTTCGACGAGTTCTTTTAAGTTGATCAAGAACGCCTCACAATCGAGCAACTTGATTTGCTGGTGAGTTTTCGTTTTACCGAGTATATTTGAGCTTTAGCTACAGTGCGCATCGCTATGGCTTCGTTCAAATCTATTCAAAAGTTATCGAGTTTATCTAGGCTTTGACTTCCGGGCGCATCGCTGTCGTCTCGTCTAGATTTATTCACCAATTATCGATATCGGCTAGATTTGTAGATTTTCCTATACTTTTTGGCCATTATCATATCTAAAAACATATTAGATCGGCTTTAGGTTTTGGAGTAACACTTTTGTTGTCTCAAGAGCCGGTTTAGATCTGTTTTTAGCTTCACATCATCTGAGTTACACATTCGTAGCTTAGATCTTGTCATACATACACGATCGGCTGTTCAAAGCCGGTTTTATCGTTTAGTGTATCGGCTGATCCTGCCAATACGCTCGTTTACTACGCGCTTGCATTTAATATCTTTTTGTCGTCTATAGTATCGGCAAAGTTTGCCGATACGCCCATCTGAGAGATATTCGGAATCTCAGCCGATACGCTCTCAAATTTGACTTTGTTTTCTCCCTTGTCAATTTCAAGTCAAATTAACTGGCACGCTTGGTTGACTTTCCGTGACTCGGCGAACACTTGCCCTCGGATTTTAGTGTGTTGATTTTTGCGTCAACACATCTTTTGGCACTCCCAGCGGGATCGAAAGTTTCAACATGGTGGAAATCACAGATAAATCTGCAGATAGTGAAGAGAACCAGATTCCTGTTCCTGAAGACAAGCTCAAAGAAGAACAAAAGAAGGAATATGAAGAGCTGGTGGAGAGATTCAAACATGAATGCCTCAAGTCGTACAGCGTCAACAGATCTGGTGAGGTGATCAAGAAGTTTAATCTTCCATCTTTCCAGCCATTGACAGAGGCTCAACGTGAAAGCAAGATGATAGACGCAATTGGCCAAGCTGTGGCATAAGCCTTCATCAAGAGTGCAACAGTCATGGGCAACACGGTGCACAATGCAGTGGTCAAGACTTTTGCTGAAGGCACGTTACCAGGGTGAATGGGTCCTTGCTATATACGATCAGATCAGATGCAATATACTACCTTGGAGGTGTCTATGGCAGCAGCCCTATCGGCTCAAAATAGCTGGGCAGGAACAAGCAACAGTCAAACTACACCCCAAATGACTACGGCAGCATCGGCGGTTACAGCAGATCCTATCTACTCAACCACGCCGCCGATTGCTACAACTGTGCAAGGTGAATCTGTGTCCGTATTTCCTAAAGGATGGGATCCTGCTACTGGGTATGGTATGCAACCAGATTTTTTTTCTACGGCACCCAAGATGCAATTTAATGCATCGGCTTCTCAGCCGATAGCCTCTCAGCCTGACCCATCGGTCGTTCAGCCGATGGGTGCACAGCAGGATGCATCGGCAACTCAGCTGAATGCACAAGGCGCATGGAGTCCACAACAGATGGCACAAGCTAATGCATCGGCGCCATCGCCGATGACCCCATAGCAGCGTCTTGCTATCCTGCTACAACCCCAGTCTCCTTCAAAAGTGTTGTTGTCACAATCTCCGCATCAGAAGGGAGTCTACTGGGTATTCCACAATCAAGCAACCGGACAGATACGGTGTGTTAGTATACCATACATGGAGGCTACTGGGCAACAGTCGGCTAGTCCATCAGCTCCACAGCCGACGATGATTTAGCAGACACCCAATCAGATAACTCAGCAAGCACAACAGATGCAATCGGCTCAACAACCAATGAATCATGTAGCTCAGCAACTTGCAATGATGACCAATGCAGCGAGCGTGGCTTCTCCCCAACAGACGCCAAATGTTGAAACACAAGTTGATTCGAGCACGAAGATAGCTGAAGTGATGAGAGAGCAGTTTGGTTTGAGGCCAAAGCAACAATCTGTCATGTACAAGACTCCCTATCCTCCGGCTTATGATCAGATTCCTCTCCCACACAATTATAAGATGCCTGACTTCACAAAGTTCTCAGGGCAGGGAGAAATTTCTACGATGGAGCATGTTAATAGGTTCCTTCTACAGTTGGGAGAAGCGGGCAACTATGATGCACTCAGAGTCCATTTGTTCTCCTTGTCTTTGTCTGGATCGGCCTTTGCTTGGTTCATCACTTTGCCGGCAAACTCCATATTATATTGGGCCGATCTAGAGAGACAATTTCATCAGTTCTTCTTTTTTGGGATTACTGAGTTAAAGTTGACCGGCTTGAGACAAAGAAACGATGAATCGGTTGCTGTTTTTATCCAAAGGTTCAGAGATGTCAAGAACCGATGTTACAGTTTGGTTTTGTCCGATCAGCAGTTGGTCGATGTAGCATTTAATGAGCTCTTGCCGCACATTAAAGATAAATATGCATCGCAGGAGTTTGAAAGTATTAGCTAGATCGCAAGTCGGATGACAGGAGAGACTCGATCCTACGAGTCCAAGAAGCCTTTTCAGAAGAAGATCAACTATGTGGAGTATTCTGCTAATGATGAGTCTGAAGAGGAGCAAGAAATGGTCGCATCGGCTGAGTGGATGCATAACAGTAAAAAGCCGGTGACGTGTCCGTTTGGAAAGAAAGAGCCTGAGTCGTATGGGTTTGACATCACCAAAGCCGACAAGATCTTTGACTTGTTATTGTCGGAGGGGTTGATCAAGTTGAATCCATATCACAAGATTCCATCGGAGGACGAGCTCAAGAATATGAAGTACTGCAAGTTGCACAACGCCACGTCACATGATACAAATGAGTGCAAGGTCTTCTGGCAGCAGATTCAGATGGCTTTCGAACAAGGGAGATTGAGATTTGAGGCTCCCAAGAAGATGATGAAGATCGACGGACATCCTTTCACCACAAACATGGTTGATGTGGCCAGAGATGAGTGTTCTCCTCAAGCCAAGATCCTAACGTTGTCATCGGCCAAGAGATCTGGGGCTGTTGATCCTAAAGCGCAGATAGCGGCCAATGAGGTCAAAGGAAAGGGATGTTGGACGTTCATCGGCACCATGTAGACGTGTAACGTCTCAAATGTTGTTGAACAAGTTTCAGCGTGATCGTGAAAGGCGGCAACGTAGAGAAGAAGAGGAATGACGCGAGCAAGATCATTGGAGGTGTCCTTTCTTTGTCTACTACTGGGAAGAAGGGTTGACATTGCCTTCGGCATATGATTGTCCCGAGTGCAATGGTCAAGGCAGTCGATCATATGAAAGGCCACGTCATGAACCCTATCGGCGTGAGCGCACTCCTGTGCATGATCGGCTAGGAAAAAGGGTATCGGTGCATGATCGACTTGGGGGGGCAGGACAATGCTACGTGATCCTGCTGGGAGAAGAGTACCTGCACACAATCGGCTAGACCAGATGGCCGATGAAAGAGTGCAAGATGATCAGCCGATGCGGAGAGATCCAGAATGCGAGCCTGATCATATGGATCAATCTCAATGATGCCTAGGAGGTTTGACCAGGTCTCAGAAGTGACGTGTTCAGAGGCTACGCCAGCTGGAGATCATTGAAGAAGAGCGAGAACAGACTCTGAACAAGAAAGGAGTCAAATCACAAGTCTGGCGTGTCAAGGCTAAGGCCGATGGTGAATCGGCCAGTAACAGTTCCACATCGATCCAAGCAGTAGGTTCTTCAGAAAGTTTCTAATGGATGAGTTCCTAGAAGAAGAAGGGAAATTGGGACAGGGATTTACGTCGGCCGATTTGTTAGAAGAGATTGATATTGGAGATGGTGATAGACCAAGGCCGACGTTTATTAGTGCCAATTTGGATCCCAAATACAAACAGGAATTGAAGAGTTTATTAAAAGATTACAAAGATTGCTTTGCTTGGAAGTACTATGAGATGCCTGGCTTGGATAGGTCTATTGTAGAACATCGTTTGCCTATAAAACTGGGATATTGGCCACACCAACAAGGAGCAAGACGGTGCAATCCTAAGATTTTGCCAGATATAAAGGCTGAGATCACACGGTTAATTGAAGCTAATTTTATTCGGCAGTGTCGTTATGCCGAATGGATTTCTAATGTGGTTCCTGTGTACAAGAAGAATGGCAAACTACGAGTGTGCATTGATTTCAGGGATCTCAACAAAGCTACGCCGATGGATGGATACCCTATGCCGATAGCTGATATGTTGGTAGATGCTGCTGCTGGGCACAAAGTGATTAGTTTTATGGATGGCAATGCTAGATACAATCAGATTTTTATGGCAGACGAAGACATCCACAAGACTGCGTTCAGATGTCCAGGATATCTCGGTTTATTCGAGTGGGTAGTCATGACCTTGGGATTAAAAAATCTCGGTGCTACATACCAGAGAGCCATGAATTATATCTTTCATGAACTCATCGGCAAAATTGTGGAGATATACATTGATGATGTGGTTGTGAAGTCAAAGGGGCACCAAGAATATTTGGCCGATCTGCGTAAAGCTTTGGAATGCACCAGAAGACATGGTTTAAAGATGAATCCTAAAGCGTTGTATATGATCAACCAAACCAAGACATCTTGAAGAGCCAAGGAGCTACAACCGGTGTAGATTATCAACTAGGAGACCTGGAAGGTGAGAACGGGGAACTGTTGTTGGTCACCACGGACATGGATGTTAAAAGTAGAACCAATTGATTTTGCTTGCACACATTTCTTGTATCGGCTCTTCTTTTAAGTCTGTATTATTGATGGTATTCTTGAGAGATGTTTGGTGTGATTGGGTGCCACGTAGCCCCCATTCTTCCTTTCTTGGTTGTGTCTGGAGTTATTTTAGGTCAGTCCATTGCTTTTATATGTATCATACTGTGATTACAACACGAGGTTTTAGGTTGTATTGATGATGTCTCGATCATATGTGTGCTTGTCTGTTGCTTTAATTTGGGATCCCAGCTTGCTTTTCAGCTGTAACCCGATCTATGAAGCATTTACCTGTCTTGCAGTGGAATCTTGAGTTGCGTCAACTCAGCAATTTGAATCCCACTTGTCATGTTTTCCCTCGACTGAAATAAAAAAAAATTGACAACTGGAAAGTTAAGATTAATATGTCCAATGTTGAGCTGAAACAGTTGGGTTCAGAGTATTTGCAGAACCCCCAATGTCCAAAATTAGAATTGGTAAAGCTTCACGCCTCAAACAAATGTAAAATTCAGAAGAATGAGCAGTGCATGCTCATTCTCATGAACAATGTGATTACATAGCATTGCCATTAAATAAGAAAAGGATGAGTTTTGTCGGTCCAAAGAAGCATGTGAAGAAATTGCAGCGAACTAAGGATGAAATCTGAGTTGAACCAGTGCAAAGAGTATGGTGCTGAATGGTATAACTGACCACGTGCAGGCTGGGCACAATACAACTAGCATGACTGCATGACTAAGTAGCAGCAGCCTGAAGAAAATTTCACTATGTTACAATACCTCATGGATATCAAGCTCGCCTAGATTAGCATGTATTTTGTCTTTCCAAGTTATTCACGATATGCAGGAGTAGTAAAAAAATCAGAGAGTTCTGCGTACAAAATTTTATCAATCCGGACCATTCTTTCTATCAGTACATGGAACGAATTGAACAAGTTGCCTATAGATCATCCACACACATCCCAAACGAAGTGCATCAGGTCTCCAACAAACACGCGTGCACACACAATATTTCAGAACAGGAGACAGACCAAATCAAATGTCCATCTCCCACATGGAAAGATGCAGACGATATGAGACATACTTTTCGCCAAATCAAACGTTGAAGTAGTGAATTAGGGAATAGTGACCAAATATTTAGCTCAACCAAGCACGATGTTCATTGTACGAAGTGTAACAAATGTGTAGCAAACTCAGCAAGTGATGCCTTCAAAATGTCTACCATTGCACACCTGAGATTCATAGAAGGTACATGCAAAGCAAGCTTGGAGTCACAAATGAAACTTCTTTCAAATTGAAAAACCCACAAAGTTTATACTATGTCATAACAAGGGAGACAAAATCAAATGCTTCTTTCCTTCTACATTGTGGCATAGAGACAAAATCAGAGCTAATGTTGAATAGACACTATATGTTTTTCAATAGTGACCGCTGGAGAATTGGAAATAGTTCATTCATGACTGAGACAATCAACGGTCTATATTGAGGAGACGACTTTAGATGTAAGGGTTAGCTTAGCCTGCGGTAGTGGGAGCTCACGAATTGAGTACCACATTCTGTGGTATGGGACGCCTCGCCAATGATGAGGGAAGAGCTACTATTGATCGGAACAAATGGAAATAAAATTATTTTTTAATCCCCTCCACTGCCTCCCTAGCATTTGTGGACCGAATAATCCTATTAGTATACTGTTGAAGACAACCTCAACTATGCAAACGCCAATCAATGAGAACTAGGAGCGCAAACTATCAGTTCCCTCTAAAATCTCAATTCATTGTTTAGTGGGCAAATGGCGGCTCAACACGGTTAGGTAATGGGCAGAGTTGTATCTCATGTTTTGATGAAAGTACCAGGGCACACACAAGCACTGCCAAGGCAAACACATATATATTGAGCCAGACACAAAAATTCAGACAAACATAGCAGTTACCATTAATTCATGAGCATTGTGTGAATACATCGTGTGACCATCATGTAAGAAGAGCATGACTCTTTTCAGTTGAACCAATAGTAGACCAAGTATGATGGATGCAGATGGTTTAAATCATGAGCAATGCGGGCCATACGCCTATACCAGCTGCAGTCTAAATTCAGCAAGTCTAGTCGGGCAGATTGTTCTTCGTATCAATACATGGATGGCACGGAATCAGTTTGCTTTAGCAAATGATCTGATCACCAATGGAACATCAAGCTGGTACGATGCTGAATGGTATTACTCATGCTCGTTCGATGTACCTGCCAATCTGCCATGCTAAGCTTTCAGTAAGCATGAAAAAACAGCTGCAGTCAGATGGTATGGATGGCAACGCGGCGATCAGGTACATGTTACTACCGCTCCTGAGAAGGTCTCCGATCCAACTGGGCCACGGCGCTCATCTCGGCCCAAGCGCCCAAACAAGCGTGTGTCCGGGCGAGAGTGGATTCGGCCCGAGTAGTGGTGTGCGTGAGCTGGCGCCTGCGTGCGCGTCGCGTGCGTCGCGTGGCTGGGTTCCTTGCTTAAGGGGAAAGAGGGAGCAGAGCTCGGCATGTATGAACAACAAACACAACACTCTTCTATGGAGAAATCTGTCCTCCGTGCGAATCCCCTCTCTTCCTCTGAACCCTATCTCTGATCCGCTCTTCTCTCCGGTAGCTAACATCCTGGTATCAGATTCCTTCATTCCTCGGCATCTACCACTCGCCCAAGTCGACCAGCGCCGCCGTGCATCGTTCCGATCTCGGCGTCCACGCCTATCGCCGGTTAGCTCTTCCTGCACCGGCGACCACCCAATTCCGCGCCGCTTAGGATAGTAGGTCGGGTTTGAGCTCTGGATTCCCTACCGGCCCACGAGCACTTCACGCGTTTCCAGCGTCGCCAGGGCACCATGGATCCCGCCGTCAAGATCATCCTCGACGAGATGCAGCAGCGGTTCTCCGACGAGCTCCGCAAGGGCTTCTCCGAGCACGACGAGAAGTGGGACCGCAGGTTCCTCGACCTCGAGCACTCTCAGGGCGCCCGGCTTGACCGCTTGGAGGACGCGGCTCAGGTGTTCGATGAATGGCGTCCCCGCATCGAGGCCACCGTCGACGACGTGAAACTCGAGCTCGGCAAGGTCACCCGCTTCTGGGACCGCTCCCTCCGCGAGCGCGGGGTCCAGGAGCCTCCTATCTTCCCATCTCCGCAGTCGGCGACGGAGCGCTCACCTGCTCCTCACGGCGTCGACGGCCCCGCTGGGCACCGCGTTGATCCGACTACACGGGATGCTGGGTTCGGGTCGGTACTGATCCATTCCCACATCCCGGCCAAGGGTGCGTGTTCTCGATCTACCCCTCCCCCTACATCCTCTGGTTTTCCCCGTGATAATCCCTCACTCGGTAAACTACCCAAGTTGCATTTCCACCGCTTTGATGGCGATAATCCCAAACTGTGGATCTCTAGATGTGAGGATTACTTCGAGATGTACTTGGTAGATTCCAGTTTCTGGGTCCGATTGGCTCTAAACCAATTGGATGGTCCTGCAGCACGCTGGTCTCAATCAGTGTCCAAGCGTCTGAAACAATCGAGTTGGTCGGAGTTTTGTTCTTTGCTCTTAGAGCGCTTTGGTCGTGATCAGCAAGAGTCATTGATCCGCCAGCTTTACCACATCAAACAAACTTCTACTGTTGCCGATTATGTCGATCGATTCTCTGAACTCGTCGACCAGCTCATTGCTTATGAACATACCACTGATCCCATGTATTACACCATTCGATTTCTAGATGGCTTGCGAGATGACATTCGTTCTGTTGTTCAAGTTCAGAGACCGTCTACTCTCGATACTGCTTGTTCCCTCGCTTTGTTGCAGGAGGAAGTGGCCGGTCCAGCGTCTCGACGGGATGCTCGCCGCCCCGAGGCTGGGTTTCAGTGGAGGCCGCCGCCTCCCAAAGGTCCCCTACCACTCCCGGCACCGCCCCGCGTGGACAAGCCGCCGGCTCCATCTCTCGTTTCAGCAGACGACAAGCACGCGGCCGACCCCGGCAAGCCATCGGTCGACAAGTTCGCGGCGCTCAAAGCCTATCGGCGCGCTCGCGGCCTCTGCGACAAGTGTGCTGAGCGTTGGCGTCCGGGTCATCAATGCGCGTCGACAGTACAGTTGCACGTCGTGCAGGAACTCATGGATCTTCTCTCTCCGGATGTGGGTGATCATGCTGAACTGTCCGATTCGGTAGACACATGTCCCGGCTCTTCTTCTTCAAGTGATCAGGCACACTTGTTTGCCACTATCTCCTTGGATGCTCTCGCAGGCTCGGATGGTCCCAAGACAATGCGATTCCTGGGCTCTCTTCAGGGACAGGACATTCTGATCTTGGTCGACTCAGGTAGCACCCATTCCTTCTTGAGCGACTCAGTGGCTGCTCATCTCCAGGGAGTTCAGCCTCTTCCTCGGCCAATTCGAGTGCAAGTGGCCAACGGTGCAGTCCTGCAGTGCTCTCACCATTTACCCAATGCTTTTTGGTCGATCGATGCTCACAGTTTTTCAGCCGATCTACGGGTGCTTTCACTGCAACATTTTGACTTAATATTGGGCATGGATTGGCTTGAAAGCTTCAGCCCTATGAAGATTCACTGGAAATCCAAGTGGATGGCTATACCATATGATACTTCATGTGTCACACTCCAGGGCCTCTTACCCCAAGTGCCTACTGACACAGTGGTCCAACTTTGCAGTATTGCTGTTGCAACCTCTGATGATCATCCCCTGCAACTTGAGGTCTCCTCTTTACTTTCAGAATTTGCTTCAGTTTTTGCCCCAGTTGCTGGCTTGCCACCGTCTCGTGCCTGCGACCACTCCATCCCCCTGGTGGCGGGGGCCAGACCGGTTTTCATTCGGCCATATCGCTACCCCCCCGGCACTGAAATCCGAGATTGAGAAACAAGTACAAGAAATGCTGGATAAAGGATTGATCCAACATAGCAGCAGCCCGTTTTCTTCTCCACTGCTCCTTGTCAAGAAAAAAGACGGATCCTGGAGACCGTGTGTGGATTACCGGTACTTAAATGCCTTGACAGTTCGCGGCCAGTTTCCTATCCCTGTGTTTGATGAGTTAGTGGACGAATTGGCCGGTGCCTCTTGGTTCTCCACGCTGGATCTGAATTCTGGATTCCATCAGATTCGTATGAAGGCCGGAGAGGAGCACAAGACGGCGTTCCAGACTCACTTCGGTCATTTCGAATTCAAGGTGATGTCCTTTGGCCTCTGTGGCGCTCCTGCCTCCTTCCAGGGCGCCATGAACTCTACTCTGCAACCCCTCCTCCGCAAATGCGTTTTGGTGTTCTTCGACGATATTCTCGTCTACAGCGGCTCTTTTGCTGACCATTTGGCACATCTACGGGCAGTATTTCAACTCCTTTCTCGCGATCAGTGGCAAGTGAAGTTGTCCAAATGCACATTTGCACAGCGACAAATCGCGTATCTTGGGCATATTATCAGTGCAGAGGGAGTCGCCACGGATTCTCGGAAAGTTGATGCTATTGTTTCATGGCCTCCTCCTTCCAATATCAAGGAACTTCGCTGCTTTCTCGGGCTCGCTGGTTATTACCGCAAATTTGTCCGCCACTTTGCTATCATTGCTCGGCCCCTTTCTGACCTCTTGAAGAAGAACACTATCTTTGTTTGGACTGTCGATCATCAAGCGGCTTTCGACGCCCTCAAGACAGCTCTGAGCTCTGCCCCAGTACTAGCTACTCCGGATTTCAGCAAGCCGTTTTGCTTGGAGACAGATGCTTGTGCAAACGGCATTGGCGCTGTACTTATGCAGTCCGGTCACCCGCTGGCGTTCATCAGTAAGCCCCTCGGCCCCAAGACAGCTGGTTTGTCAACCTATGAAAAAGAGTATTTGGCGATTTTGCTGGCAGTAGAGCAATGGCGCTCGTACTTGCAACTTGCCGAGTTCACCATTTTCACAGATCAGCGCAGCTTGGTTCATCTGACCGACCAACGCCTGAATACTCCCTGGCAGCAGCGGGTTTTCACCAAGCTCTTGGGCCTCCAATACAAAATCGTGTACAAACAAGGCGCCGACAACAGGGTCGCTGATGCTTTGTCCCGTCGACCCCATCAGCCCGACAGCTATCTCTGTTCTATCTCCTCTTGTGTTCCATCCTGGACCTCCACTATCATCCAGGGGTATGACAGCGACTCTGACGCTCAGTTGCTTTTGGCCAAGTTAGCTGTCGATCCTTCAGCTGTTCCACAGTTCTCCCTCCATGATGGGGTCCTCAGGTACAAGAACCGTCTATGGTTAGGCTCTAATTCCGCTCTACAGCATCAAGTCATGTCAGCCCTGCACGATTCTCCGGCCGGCGGCCATTCGGGTTTCCCAGTAACCTACCGCCGCATCAAGCAGCTCTTTGCCTGGAAATCCATGAAATCGGCTGTCAAAACTTTTGTGGCCTCTTGTCAGATATGCCAACAAGCCAAACCAGATCGCTCAAAAGCTCCGGGTCTTTTGCAACCACTACCCATACCATCTGCGGCTTGGCAAATGCTCGCCATGGATTTTGTCGAAGGCCTCCCACATTCCCAAGGCAAGAACTGTATCCTCGTGGTGGTCGACCGTTTCACCAAATATGGTCATTTCTTAGCTTTGGCTCACCCTTTCACTGCTGCGGGCGTTGCCAAGTTATTCTTTGACAATATCTACAAGCTTCATGGTCTTCCTGATTCCATCGTCTCCGACCGTGACAAGATCTTCACAAGCCTTTTTTGGCAAGAGTTGTTCAAGCTCGTCAAAGTTTCCCTTCGCCTGAGCACTAGCTATCACCCGCAAACAGACGGACAATCGGAGCGTGTCAACCAATGCCTGGAGACGTTCCTTCGTTGTTTCGTCCATTCCTGTCCCTCTAAGTGGATGGACTGGCTCAGTTCGGCTGAATTTTGGTACAATACTGCTCCACACTCCGCCATTGGCTGCTCTCCCTTCGAAACTCTATATGGCTATACTCCACGCAGTCTGGGTCTTTCCTCCCCTTCCAGCCGTTCTGCTGCTGTCTCTTCCTGGGCTCAAGATCGGCAATTGATGAACCGGCTTCTCCAGCAACATCTTTACCGTGCCCAGAACCGAATGAAGATGCAAGCCGATAAGCACAGGTCAGACCGTTCCTTTGTTGTGGGTGACTTTGTCTTCCTGAAAATCCAGCCCTATGTCCAGTCATCCCTCGCTCCACGGGCTAATGCAAAGCTGGCATTCAAATACTTCGGCCCCTACCAAGTCATTGGCAAGATTGGCTCTGTCGCTTATAAGCTCCAGCTGCCTCCTACTGCTGCAATCCATGATGTCTTCCATGTGTCGCAGTTGAAGAAGGCGGTTTCCTCCAGTGCTCAGGTCTCCCCTTCACCTCCTGACCCTACAGATTCTTTGCAGGTCCCGGAACGTATCCTGTCGAAGCGCATGGTGTCCAAGGGCATTCGCTCCGTCCAGCAGGCCCTCATCAAGTGGTCATCCTGGCCGGACTCCATGGCCACCTGGGAAGATCTTGAAGCTCTCTGCCAGCGCTTCCCTTCTGCTCCCGCTTGGGGACAAGCGGGCTCCTTACAGGGGGGGCGTGTTACTACCGCTCCTGAGAAGGTCTCCGATCCAACTGGGCCACGGCGCTCATCTCGGCCCAAGCGCCCAAACAAGCGTGTGTCCGGGCGAGAGTGGATTCGGCCCGAGTAGTGGTGTGCGTGAGCTGGCGCCTGCGTGCGCGTCGCGTGCGTCGCGTGGCTGGGTTCCTTGCTTAAGGGGAAAGAGGGAGCAGAGCTCGGCATGTATGAACAACAAACACAACACTCTTCTATGGAGAAATCTGTCCTCCGTGCGAATCCCCTCTCTTCCTCTGAACCCTATCTCTGATCCGCTCTTCTCTCCGGTAGCTAACAGTACAGTGTTGATCATTGTCGAATGCAACAAAAAGTTTCATGAGACTGAAACATTATTGTAATTTGTCAGGAGAACCAACTGAAGATGCACGCAGTTACTGCACGTATTCTGGGGACAAGGCAGCGGCGAGCATTGCGCCATGTCGGAGGCGCGCGCCGAGTAGCAGCCAGGGTTCACGTATCCGACCGGTGACCGGTAACCGCCGGCCTCCGGTTCCGGTATACCGGTCCGGTTTGGCCGGTTACCGGTCGGAACCGGTGGAATTCAAATTTGAATTTAAACTTCCCCGTTCAACCGGTTCCGATCGGTATGCCGGTCGGTTAGACCGGTATACCGGCCGGTTTGGCCGGTATACCGGCCGGTTTGGATGGTAACCGGCCGGTTTGACTGGTACAGGTCAAATTCAAATTTTTTTCTTTTTTTTGTTTAAATTCAAATGCCCACAAAGTATACTAAATAAATGTTTGTACAACATATTTTAGTCTAAATGAACCCTCCAACTCTTTTTTATACTACTTTTACATTGTATTTGTATACTTTCGTATGCACGTTTTTTTTATTTAACTTATAAATTCCGCAAACCATACTAAATGAACGAATTTTTGAGAAAATTTGACACCATTAGATTCATCACACCTTGAAATATTTTTAGGAATTTTTTGAGAATTTTTCATTTTTTTAAATTCAAATTCAAAATTTGAATTTGGACCGGTTGGGAACCGGTCGGAACCGGAACCGGTCCGGACCGGTTTGACCGGTTACCGGTCAAACCGGACCGGTTCCCACCGGTAAGGTTAACCATGGTAGCAGCCACACCTGCTCGCCGGCGGTCGTCGCCGTGACCGTGATGGCATGGCCCCTGGCCGGCGCGCCGCGCTCAAGGGCTAACGACAAAGTGGACCTGCGTCTCGTGCGTGATGCTGATAGATCAGTTCCAGCGCGGCACCGCCCAAGGCTCGATCGATTCGCGACGGCGGTGTTCACGGTGGGCGGAGGCCGCGGCGGTGGCTGGCCGGCTGTTCCTTCGGCGATGTCGGCGGCGGCGCGCGGCCATGGCGCGGCAGAGTACGGTTCGTTTCTGGCAGTCTGGCCTGCTTCAAATCGCGACCTTCAGTTGTGGATCGGACGGCTCATATACCTTAGGGGTGGACGGTAAATGAAATACCGTCCACCCAGACGGTAGAAGAAATACCGTCCACGCCCGACGGGGAGCTGGGGCGGGGCGAGGAAGAGCAGAGCCTGCCCTGAAAGTTGAGAGCGCTTACCGCCGCCGTCGGCTTCAGCACCAAGCAGCGCCGCACCGTGAGAAGTGCCGCTCGGCCGTGTGCCGCCGCGCCGGGCCACCGGCCAGCAACCACCAGCTATTCCGAGCGCGACGAAAACCTAGTCCGGCGCTCGCCGAGGCGGCCACGCACGGCGTGGTGGGGCTGGCACCAGCTCCACGACCGTGGCGCTGCGCACCTCGACATCAAGCCGGGCGAGCGCCTCCAGGTCCCCATCACCGCAGCTGCTCGGGCACCCGTTCCTCACTCGCCGCGACATCGAGGCGCGCGCTGCGGGAGCTCATCGTGGACACTCTTTAGCGGCGGGAGCAGAGAATCTGTGTAATCGGAATAGTTCACTGAGATTAATTGTGTTATTATTTCGCTGATGATGGATTGTAGCTTCGAGTTCGAGTAACTGTGTTATACTGTTATTCATCCAATTGGATGGTAAATTTTTCTAGCAACATCTAACAATCTTAGATTTCACTACTTGCCAAGATTAGAGTGCAGAAGTGCCAACATCTAACAATCTAACAAGTGGCAGGAGTGCAGAAGTGTAGCATTCATCAGCTTGGTATGACCCTGGTACCTAGCTGAGTAGGGCTTAGCGCTTTCTGAAAAATAAAATTACCATGCAATTAGCGCAGTTTGTAAACAAATTAGCTAGCCAAGTGCCGTTCCCCATTCCAAGTTCCTCGATCTGCATTCCGGGAACTTCGATGACTATGTGTCGCAGTGGTGGATGGAGAACGCGAGGGAATGCCGGCCTGCGTCCATACATGCGGCGTCTGGAGACTGAACCCATCATGATTTGTCAGGAGAACCAGCTGAAGATGCACGCAGCTACTACCGCACGTATTCCGGGGACAAGGAAGCGGCGGCGTTGCGCCAAATCGGAGGCGCGCGCCGAGTGGCAGCCACCTGCTCGTCATCGGTCGTCGCCGTCATGGCATGGCATCATGGCCCCCTAGCCGGCGCGCCGCGCTCAAGGGCTAATGGCGAAGAGTACCCGCGTCTCGTGCGTGATCTCGACAGATCAGTTCCAGCGCGCAGAGCTCGATTCGCGGCGGCGGCGATGCCAACGGCGCGCAGCCATGGCGCGACAGTGCCGTCCGTAGCCTCTGTAGTCTGTACCAGGTTAAGCCTTGCTTCATTTTTGACCGTGAAATGTTGATCGGACGGATCTCAGGTACCCAGGGGGTGGACGGTAAATGAAATACCGTCCCCCCCTGATGGCCCGATTCCGGCGTCCGCCGGCCATGGCCACCCGGCAGCGAGCTGGGAAGGAGGCGAACCAAGGCAGGAAAAGCAGCGCCTGCTCTCGATGACGACTCGACGAGAGCACAGCCACCGGCCACCGCCGTCGCCTTGTATCCATGGCGCACAGCGCGTTGTTCGAAGTGCCTCGCCACGCCACGCACGCCGCGCGCCCCGGCGGCACAGCAACTGCCGCCGCTCCTTGCCTCCTTGCATCCTGCTCCCAGAATGCGCTCATGAACGCGTGTGCTCAGTCGTGAAGCATCTGCAGCCGATAGTGGCGGACGGGTCGCCGTGACGGCATGATCCAAGCTTCCCAATGGCCGGCAGCCAGGCACGCCGCGCAAGAGGGGGAACGACGTGAAGAATCTGCGCCTCGTGATCTTGATTCTCGAGAGTCACGGTGGTGAGAGCCTGATTCACGGCGGCGTTTGGCGGCGGCTGTTCCTTCGGCGATGTCAGCGGCGGCCGGCGGCGAGCTGCCATGGCACGGGTCGTCTCCTCCGTATCTATCGAGTCTTCCCGATACTGTGTAAGCGCTCCTGATTCAAATCTCGACCGTGGGTTACGTATCGGACGGTCCCAGGTACCTTGGGGTGGACGGTAAATGAAATACCGTCCACCCGGTCGGTAGAGCAAATACCGTCCACCCAGGTCCCAGCGTCCGCGGCCACCATGGAGGCATGGACGCCGGCCGGCGAGCTGGGAGGGAGGGGGCGGGGAAGAGCAGAGCCTTCCCGCAAAGACGGGAGCGCTTACTGCCGGCGGCGGTTGCGGCTGCACCAAGCGCCGCGCCGGCCGCGCGAGAAGCACCACTCGGCCGTGCGCCGGCCAGGCACGCTCCCGGCCCCGCGCGCCTGTGCATCCGCATCTGGTGCTCTGCTCATGGTGAGCCGAAGGTGGTGGCACCTTGCGCGGCCGTGGAGCTGAATGGAGGATGTTGGGTGGCCGCCGGACTACGTTGTGCTCCACGTTGTGTGGCGGACGGCCGTGGAGCCCGATGCCGCTGGAGCGTCGCGGCCAGAAACCCCAGCAGGTTGGTGTCGACTCCGAACGCGGCGACAACCGCGCGCGGCAGTGGGGACTGGGGGGTGTCGACGTCCCCGGCCCGAATGCGGCGGCAGCGATGGGGTTGCGGGAGCTTGGCATAGGCTGGCATGGCCTCTTCTGCCGCAGGGGTGATAGCCATGGCGCTGCCGTACAGTTCATCTCCTCCGTTTCTAGCCAGGCACGCTCCCCCGCGCGAGAAGTTTTTTTTTTTCTTCAAAAAAGGGACTACGGTAGGCAAGAATGTCCGGGCATTTCTTCCTTTTCTTGAGGAAATGCAGAAGAGAAGAACACTCAATCAGGGTACATATACAGATGATCAAATGGTAGATCCATGTACGCATCAGGCTCCACGGTTGGGGATGCTGCAGCCTGCAGGCCGTCCTCCAGGACAAAAGAAATTTTAAGAGCAAGCAATCTGTTGCTGACTTGCTGTCCATTGGCAAGTCTATACTTTCAGTATCCTACATAATCTTAGCTGATCAGTCGGCAAACGGCAGATAATCTATTTTCAGAAAAGAATTTTTCACTCTTGATATATGAAGATTTTTCTGCATCATACACTGAATAAGACGGATACGTACTGGAATTATGAAACAAACAAGAAGCTTACTAAACTGAAGAGTGGCTAGAAGCCTAAGAATACGTTCTTGTCTGACTTCTGAAGATTTTAGAGCACCAATCGACAATAACGCACAGATACAGAGCATTGAGCCGCAGTTGGAATTGTACGTTGTGGGGGGCGATGCATTTCCATTTCCAATCCGCCGTCCGTCATGGATGTAGAAACATACGGCTTCAGGATGTCCAACCGTCAGAGAAGAAATACATCCATGTTCACCGCCGCAAAAGGAAGCGAGACTCGCCGCCGGACCACTGGAACGAGCCCAGGAGAATCCAAAGATCATATACTCGTGGTGGAGCGGCGGCGGCGGGGAGGCAGCGCGGTCGGCGTGGCGGAGACGGAGGCGCGCTCGTGTTTTTTTTTTTTTTGATGGCGTGCTCGTGTTCTTGTGATCTTATCACAGCGCGTGCTTTAGCCTCGTTGCTCAATCTCGACCGTTGAATACGAATCGAACCGGCACGGTAAATGAAATACCGTCCTCCCGGTCGGTGAACAAAAGACCGTCCACCCCTGGGCCTGGCAGCCTGGGCGCGGTCCGCGGCGGCCGGACGCCACCCGCCGGCAAGCTGGTAGTTGGTGGCGCGAAGCTTCGAAGCGCAACGCACCCTACTTGACGAAGAGAACCCTAGCACGCCGCCTCTGCCGCAACCCGCGGCCGGAGACTCGGCGTGCGCACCGCGGCGTGGGAATTGAAGCCGCTCTCGGCGGGGCGCGAGGCGCGCCGCCGGCGTCAACTAGCACGGCGTGTTCTCCGAGTGTGTGGCGCGGCGTGTTTTCCGCGGTCAGACGCGTCGTGGAATCGCAGCGGATGAAACCGAGGTGGTGATGCGGCGGCGACGAGAGAAGAGGGTAGGGATGAAAGGAGGAACGAAAAAATCCCATACCGACCGACACCATCTACCATATATCCCGACCAAATATCAAATTCTCAAAAAAGATTCGAAATCAGAAAAAAATCAGGAAATTCCAGGAAAATCGGGAACGGAATCGGTTGGTCATTTTTCCTGACCATATTCGCAGATCCCGTATTTTGTCAGAACTTCCCGTTTTCTTACCGAATTTATTTGTAACATCCCAGATTTTAAAACACTAAGCAAGAAATATTAAACACATAATCATGCTTAATAAGCAAGAGCAATTCAAGTTAAACTTTTCTTTTGGGAAATAATATAAGTGTGTTTTTGTGTATATGAATTTTTGCACATAAAATGACAGGTCAAATGAACTATAGTATTCGAGGTTTTAAACAATCTGTCGAAATTTTAAACAAATATGCTTTGAAAATAATTTCTAAAATATAGCTCAAACGAACGTTTGTCCAAAACCAAAGTTATAGGTTTTCAAAAGACGAACAACTTTCGTGTTCAAAGTTTTTCGAGTTGCTACACAAAACTGGGACAAAAAGTTGATTTTCGAAGCGTATACGATAATTTCGAATGCATTCAAGTTTCAATTTTTATCTTTTAAACCATTGTTCAAATGAAAAAGTGCCTAAAACAAAAGTTGTAGATCTCGAAATTTTAAACAACTTTGGTATTCAAGAGTTTTTCATTTGAGGCCATGTAGAAGGATGAGTTTACAAACTAGAGTTTTGAACTTCGCTTTATTTACGAGCCTGCCATCAACTCCATCTCCCTCTCTGTTTTCTGGCCGGGACGGCGTTCGTCGCCGGCGTCGGCCCCCGGCCGTCCCACGCGTCGCGCCCCAGCCAAACCCGTCCTCCGCGCCCCTGGTTTCGACGAAACCAGCCTCCCTGGCACCTCCCACGCACGACACGCCGTCGAACGTCGTCGTCTCGCCGTCGCCGCTCTCGACGTCCGAGCCACGCGTCGCCGCACCACTGTCCTCGCCGCCGCTCCAGCTGTCCTCATCTTTTCATGACGCCAATTCCGAGTTCGCCTCTTCCTCTCCTCGCGCTAGAGCCAGAGCTCGAGCTCTCCCCTGCTCTGGAACGGCGTCGCCGCCCGCCAGGGTTGCCGCCACCCCTGCTTCCGCGGAGCTCACCCCTCCAGCCTCCCTCCGCCCCAAACGACCCCACAGCTAGCTCCCCGTCTCCGCTCTGAAGCTCCTGCACCCGGCCTCGCCTTGCTTCTTCCACCAGAACGCCGCCACCATGAAGCAGGGCTGCCGCCGCCCCTAGGCCAACGTCGAGCTCCCACCTCCGCCCTCCCATGGCTCCGATTGACCTCGGGAACGGCTTCACCTCGCCCCAACGGAGCTCCCAAGCCCAGCCAAGCCGCCTCCCTGCCGCCGGAGTAGCCCCGCCGCGGCACAGGGCCACCGCCGGCCGCCGGCGCCTGTGGGCCGCCCTCCTCAGACCGCCTCCGCCCCCACCAAGCACCTCTACTGGTTCGTCTCAGTCCCCTCTACCTTTTCCCCCACATCTCCCTTGCCGCCGGTGAGCAAAAACGCCGGAAATCCAGCCGCCCGACCCTCCTCTGTGCTGTCCCGTCCGCCAAGGACCTCCCCTGAGAAGAAACAGAAATCCAAGGGCCTAGATGCAAAAGTTCGTTTCCTTTTTCTTTTGTTTTCAAAAATAGCAAACTTGTAAATTCCATATAAAATCGTACAAAAATAATAAAAATTCAAACTAAATTTTTTTGGAATCCTTAGATCAAACCCTACAACTTTTGTTACAGTCACATGTTCATATTATGCTTTTATTTTAATCTAGGATAAAGATTAGATTAAATAGCACACAAATGTATCTCCTGCTGTAGTCATGAACTAAGGCTATTTTTTGGACAGTGTGCTACACCATAGATATATAGATTACTGTAAAAATTTGAGAACATTTTGACAAATCTAGCTATAGGTTTCATTAGATCTTGGTTTATGCTTGTGTTAAATAGAATTAAATCCACAGGGTTATATACTAGTTTTCTTGAGCTGAAATTTTTATGACAGCCTTAGCTTTGTTTCTAGATGCTATAGAAAAATTGTGGGAATTTTTAGTATTGTATAACTAGTTATTTTGTTTTATTCATGAATAAACATTGTAAATCAAAAACCCTAGTTTCCTTCATTAGAAAAATCTCATAGTTTTACTAGAGCTTGGTTCTGAGTAGATGAACATGCATGCCAATTTTGAGAATCAATAGCGTCCTACTTTGTTATGTAAAAATAGATCTTTATCCCAGCAGAAGTTTTTTAACTTATTGTTCGTGTTTAATCTGCTTCATGAAAATAGCTGAAAATTTTATTGTAAGTTGGTACTTTAGTTTTGTTCCTTGCAGTAGAATTTCAACCCCATGAGCTATGGTTAACTATAGTTTTGGATAAAGCGTGTTATCTTTATTTTTGTTAGAAGAAATAACTTTTGTATGTTTTGGTATATAATGAAAACCCCACTTTGATTTTATGAATTAAATTGTATAAAATTACTACTCTATAAATGACTGCCCAGGAAATATTAATTGACAAGTTTCCCATACCAACTCACTTTATGTTGGACTACAACTTTATCGTGAAGGAAAAATAATAACATTTACATTGTTGAGCAACTCGAAACTATGCATTCATACATATGCATTGTCGCATTTCTTTTAGGTACGATAGAAGAACCGCGAGAATGACGTGATGATAGAGTCGAGCCAGAAGACGGTGAATGTGAACACGTTGAAAAGATGGACGGATGGATCCCGAGGTGCACGACCGAAGGAAGATGTTCGTCGAGCAAGTATTCTCTAACTCACACTGACCTAGTGTTATTCCCAGGCAAGCCCTGGTGCACATTCTACTATTTTAAATTATGACACTTATATATGCCTCTATTACTTGTGCATTAGGTTTAGGAATTGTTTGGAACCCTAGATGCATGATCCCTAGGTTTCCCTGGAGTTATACTAGTATGTATAGGACGATAGAAATGCTATGCTTAATAGTTCTCGATAGAAGTCGAGTGACTTCTTGCACTCGTGAGATATAGGACATTTAGAAGTCGAGTAATTGCCGGTTACTCGCGAGAATTAGGTTGTATATTTATATTCCAGTACATGAGTTGTTGAAATTGATATAGTATTTGGAGACCGGGCGGGGAAAAGGTTAGCCCCGCCTGTGTCGGTTAAGGACCGTTCGTTGCCTGGCCCTGTGATCGAGTTTGAATTGTACTAACCGCATGCCGGGAGTAGGAGGTAGTCGAAATCAGTAAGCCGAGTACTGCCTTGCTTCGAAAGTACAGAACTTCTACCCACCCCTTAGGGCGAGTCGAGTGGCCGCGGAGAAATGGGATGTATAAGTTTACTTTTGGTGGTCTCTCGTAGGGCTCGACTGACTATATGCAGGTGGGGCGGTTCTGTAGTTCGAGGCGGGGAGGGGAATGGTTGGCATGTATAGTCCGACGGGTCAAATACGTGCCGTGTTGGTTAGGTCCACCTTGCAAGGTTAAATCAGATCGATCTGCCGTACGTCGCATCTCGGATATGAGCACCTTGATCACAGCACCACATCGTAGTGATGCTATATGGAATTTAAATGATGGTTAGGAATTAATTATCTTGATTTAATATTTCAATGTTTGCTATGGTTGCTTAGAAGGTGCAAATACTAGTTGATGGTTTAAGCATATGGAAATTTGGAGCTAAAATATTGAAATTAAGGATCCACCTTTATGATGTTTTTTTTGCAAAATAAACCACCAGCCAAATGCCTTACATATCTAGGTATGTGGGCTAAGTATACCCAAAAGTCAGGTAAGTCTTGCTGAGTATTAGTATACTCAGAGTTTGTTGTTTACCCTATTTCAGGTATAGAAGCTAACCAGGATTCGCATCAGTGGGCTCGATGTGACGTCCTCACGTGTTCATAGTTATCGTTTTGTTTTATTGGTTCTCAATCAAATTTTCTTCTCTCAGGTCATATTCTCTTCTGCTGTTGTCATTTATTTTATGTAAATTCTAAATTTAAAGCTGTGTTGTAAATATTTATGTTATTATCTATTTTTGTTAAATTATATTATGCTGGTACCGTCTGTGCTCGCCGTCGCGGGAGACTTCTGGTGTGTTTCGATCGGCCTGTGGGTTGGAAACAGGCTGTCAGGTTACACTTAATTAAACTAATGCGCCTGATGCATTCAAATGATGGCCATTACGCTTAATTAAGCCGTTTAACTTGGCGGTTCTGTCACATTATTCCCGTAACTGCATTTACATTCACTAAAATACAACATGAGCTGTTGCAGCTGAGTGCCTCGGTTGCTCAACCTTCTATATATAGAGCACCCAGTTCTCTTTCTCAGCTTGCATACGCGAGGTGGGACTAATTGAGTAGCCTGGCCAAGCGGCTGGCGCTTTGCTGGCTGGATGCCGCCACGCTCATGGGCCGCACTCGTGGGCATCTGGGCGTCTTTTTTATTTCTATATTTTTTCAAAAAAATTTTATAGAAATATATTTTTGATTTAACATTTTACAGTTCTATACCCCTACCGCCCGGTAGAGGGGCGGCAGGGACCTTTATGTAAATAAATATAAATTTTATTTGCGTAGAGGTCCTTGGCGGGGGCCTGCCGCCCCGCTGCCGGGCGGCAGGCCCCCTGCCGCCAAGTGGTGGGGCGGCAGGGGCCTGCCGCCCGGCAGGGGGGCGGCAGGTTCCCGCCAAGGATATAAAAGCTCCGCCTCTTCCCTTGCATCCTCATTTTCTGCCCACGAGATCCAGAGAGGGGAGAGGGAGATAGGAGGGGTGAGGGAGGTAATTCCACCGGTGAAGCCCTGCCGGATTTTGGATCCGAACCGCAGGTAACCAATATTTCTCAACTTTTTCATTCCAAAATTTTTGTATGTTTAATTTTATGATCAGTATTTTTTTATTATTGTAAGCACTTAGGGTTCAGATTAGTGGTTATAATTGAAGGCATAGCATATTTCTAGATATTAGATTAATTAAAATGAAGTCTTTGGATGGCCAGATATGTCGAGCAAAGTGGCGTTTCAAGTTCATTACGGTGATTTCTATAGAATTACTCATGATTCCTATGGAGTAAATCTATCAGCATTGGAAAGAAGACAGTGCAGTCTAGATAAACCCCTAGAGAGGAGTTTTGAGTCCATTCGGAAATGTATTCACAGGATGTTCAATGTGAATCCAAAGACCCATTTGCTTACGGTTCATACCTTGACTTCCTGGGAAACTAATGGGGATTTCTGGGAGTTGACGCATATAAGCAGTATGGAAGAATGGCAACATTACATGCACGCAGCTCTTGAAAGTGGGTGGCCTCTCGCAATGGTAATTCAGATTCACCAGAAGACCGGTGATTTAGGTGAAGGGTCAACACACACAACATCTGACTGCAATGAAGAGATGGAAGATGATAAAGAAGAAGAGAACATGCAAGCTCCAGAACCAGAACCACAAGGTTTGGCAGATGAAGACGAGCGGATACCTGGAATTGTGGAGAAAATGGAGAAAGAAGACCAGGATGCGTTAATAATGGAGCAATGTGGGGACTCATCGGACGATGAGGACGATGAACGCTTCCCAGTGCTAGGTGAATGGCGTGACGAGGGTTTTGGGAATCCAGTGGTACAAGATATTAAGAGTTCGGAGTTTGAATATAGAGTGAATGAGGTTGTACAAGGGGCAAAGTATCGTACCATTGAGGATGTGAAGGATGCTGTGAAGCTCTGGGCTGTATCTCTGAGGAAGGAATTCAGAGTACTGAAGTCTAGCAGCAAAGAATACGAGGTGAGGTGTGCAGATAGAGACTGTACATGGCGAGTGCATGTATACAAGGGAAAGTTCAAGACACACTGGGAATGTTCAATTGTTACACCACATACTTGTAGATTGACAGGTGTTGTGGGACATCATCGTAATATCACATCAACTTTCGTGGCTAAGAAGATGTATGGGGTGATTCTTGACAAAATGGATTACGAGCCTGCATTGATAATTAGGGACATTGAACAGAATTTCCAGTATGTGATCAGCTATGCAAAGGCTTGGCGGGCTAAACAAAAAGTATTTGAGATGAAGTTTGGCACTTATGAAGCATCATATGACAACCTACCTCGTATGCTTGAAGCAATTGTGCACAGAAATCCTGGAAGTGCTTTTGATACATACAGTGTACCGAGCTTGTCAGGGGGGCCAAGCATTCTGTTGCGAGCTTTCTTCTGCATTGGAGCATGTGTCAGGGCATTCATTTACTGCCTTCCTGTTCTGTGTATTAACGGCACTTTCCTGACAGGGAAATATAAGGGAACAATATTGACGGCAATCGGAATTGATTGCAACAAGCAGATAGTTCCAATCGCCTTTGCCTTTGTTAAGAATGATAATACAGAAAGCTGGTACTGGTTTCTTGAACGTCTAAAGAATCACATTGTTGCTAGAAGGCCTAATGTTTGTCTTATCAGTGATAGACATGCAGGTCTCCTTGCAGCTATAAGACAGCTACAAGAAGGTAGTACATTTTCACCCCCTATATGGCCAGATGTTGTCAGTAGGTGGTGTGTCAGACATATGGCTGCTTATTTTTATGAGCGGTTCAAGAACAAGGATCTCATGAATTTGTTCAAACCATTGTGCACTCAGAATCAGCAGAGGAAGTTCGATGCTTTGTGGGGGCATAATTGATGATATGAGCGCCGACTTGCTTAAGATCCAGGCCTCATCATCCAGCAGGAGACGTTCTACAGATTCATTAGTGGGACATGCTAAGCCATTTTCACAGTGGATTGATGGTGCGCCTAAAGAGAAGTGGCCACTTCTGTATGACACAGATGGGAGACGTTATGGGATCGAGACGACCAACCATGCTGAGTGTAACAATATGATAATGTATCGTGTTCGTGGATTTCCTCTTGTTGGCATTGTTGAGTTCATCATGTATGGATGTATAAGGTATTTTAGGGAGCGATACGCATCAGCCGCTCCCTTACTTAATGATCCAGGAGTGCATTTTTGCAGAAGGGTCAATGAGTACATGGAGAAAAAAATGAAAAGGCTCGATTTCACTCAGTCATATCGATGGGCACAAAGGAGCAAAGATTTGAGGTATCATTCAGGGATAGGACCGGCCAGGGTGTCCGCAGGCAAAGGGTAATTCAAGAAGTCTTGATAACCATTGACGGGAGGGTGTTCTGCCGATGTCAGAAGCCAAAGGTGCATCACTTACCATGCTCCCATGTCATCGCGGCTTGTTCTGTATCTGGGTTAGATGCTGCGTCATATGTTTCTCAATATTTCAAAAAAAGCCGCAGCACAGACTTGGTGTCATGAGATATACGGCATCGGTATTCTAGGCCCATTCACTCAAAAAAATCCCCATCCAATTCTCATCCCTGATGCAGCTACGAAGCGGGGCATAGGCCGACGGCAGACACGTCGTATCCGGAACGGAATGGACAAGTCTGAGGCTGGAAAGAAGAAAAAATGTTGCAACTTGTGTGGAGCGGACGATCACACTTACAAGAAGTGCCCACAGCTTTCAGTACCCAATGCTGATGCCGAGGCTGGACCTTCCGGGAATCCGACGGATGGATCGGCTCCACCTATAAGAATTCGCCGCATCTAGTTGTGCATTTATTTGTGTGTACGAAATTAAGTATATTGTGTATGTACTATGCCTAAATGTCTTGTTTAATTAGTTGAAAGTGCGTATTTCTATAGAATTTGGTTGTAATGAATGTAACCTTCAATGTAATATCTTATGTGGTATCTTGTTTAACGTTCTATTTATATTTCGTTCATTGTATCAAATTGGTTAGCCCCAAATGCTTGGACACATGGTTTGTCGCCACCTATAGCACAAGACACCACATAATGTGACACATAGAAGAAAGCTAAATGAGTACACATCCATGATACTGAAGAATCCAAATTATTTCAGTACAATTTACTTCACAATCTAGACCGATGAACACCATATGTTACACATTATTTCATGAAATCATCTAGATAGTCACACACAGGGCGAGGAACATCATCTCTTGGAGGTCATGGTTTGGGGTGCATGAAGTCATCTAAGTCGTCATCCCAGTTAACAGAACTTGGTGCTGGAAGTGGTGCAGTTTGACTTGACGAACCTCTTGACTTTCCCTTTCTCTCTTTTATGGTTCTACTTTCATGTACAGGGGGAGGAACATCAAGTCTTGGAGGCCATAGTTTTGGGGGCATGAAGTCATCTAAGTCGTCATCCCAGTTAACAGAACTTGGTGCTGGAGGTGGTGCAGTTTGACTTGACGAACCTCCGGTTCTATGTGATTGCCAAGTACTATCACCCGAATATCTTCCATGCCTCCTTCGTCTTGTTTGCGGCATGAGTCCACCGAAGATACATACCAATTTACGAAAATTTGGTATTGATTTGTTAATCAACTCTGTGTTCTCGGGGTAATCCTTGCATATAATTACACAACAACTTTAAAATTTACGGAATATGGATTACAAATGACTATAGATATTAGATCCGAATGATAGTTACCTTAATGTGCATTTCATACACCTCTGACCGCATCCATATCGTAGAAGTACTTTGTACGAAACCAATAACATTAGGATGATTAGCTAGTTCACATACCCTCATATACATCTTACGGCGTTCTAGCAGGTGTCCCTTTACATCTTGCGTTGTAATACCTCGAAACAATGTGAAATCTTTAAACCCTACTAATTTGGACAACACAATCTCTATCGTACCATCCGCTAATGGATCCAACTTCTTACTTATTACAAGATGTGTCATGATCTCAAGAAATATACTAGATTTTTCTTCGGTCCATGAAAATCCAACAGAATTAGAAGCAGCCATTGCCTTATGCTGCAATAATAATAAAGTAATTATTTTAGAAACAATTCTATAATCCGATAGGGCTTCGACGGTGGAATTACCTTCCTTACCCCTCCTCTCTCCCTCTCCCCTCTCTGGATCTCGTGGGCAGAAAATGAGGGCGCGAGGGAAGAGACAGAGCTTTTATATCCTTGGCAGGAGCCTGCCGCCCCCTGCCAGGCGGCAGGCCCCTGCCGCCCCACCACTTGGCAGCAGGGGGCTGCCGCCCGGCATCGGGGTGGCAGGCCCCCGCAAAGTACCTCTGCACAAATAAAATTTATATTTATTTACATAGAGGTCCCTACCGCCCCTTCCCGGGCGGTAGGGGTATAGAACTGTTAAATATGAAATGAAAAATATATTTCTATAATTTTTTTTGAAAAATATAGAAATAAAAAAGACGCGGCATCTGGCGTATTTGCTCTGCGCTGCTGCCGTGCATGTGCTTGGGAACAGGGGAAGGGCATGCTGCATGCAGCTGCTGCCGTGCATGTGATGGGGAAGGGCACTCGTGTAATGATCTTAGTCACTTGAACTTGTTTAAGAATCAATATGTCATGGAATATAGTGTTACTGAATCTTTCAACTTAATTATCTCATGTAGCGTATATATTATATAATCTTTTGAATGGTATTGCCATATATGGGAACGTATCCAGTGTAAACCAAGTTTTGGTGCAAACCCCGTGTAAACCTACTAAAAAATATTTCAAAAAATTCTGAAAAAAATCATGAATGTGTTTCTCAGCTTACCTCATCTATATATAAAATTTCATGGTCGAATTCATCTTACCCTAGAAGTTAAAAAAAGACAAATTTTCTGACAAACAGTAATGGTTCAAATGCACCCCAAATTTGTCTTTTTTGTAACTTCTAGGGTAAGATGAATTTGACCATGAAATTTTATATATAGGTGAGGTAAGCTGAGAAGCACATTCATGATTTTTTTCAGAATTTTTTGAAATATTTTTTAGTAGGTTTGCACGGGGTTTGCACCAAAACTTGGTTTGCACTGGATATGTTCCCTGCCATCTTTAAACTTACAGTATTATTTGCCTATGTACTATACACAATTATATCTATTACATTGAGTTGAACATCTAGAATGGTTATATGTGTCGGTGTTCTCGTTTTTTATTATCGATATTGAAGTGTTTCCGATCAAATTGTACCGTTTCCGATATCCCGCATAACTGGTTTTGTTTTCCCGACCGAGCTTTCCCCTTCCCGTTTCTATTTCCGAATAAAAATATAAAAACGAAAATGGTTAAGGTATTTTCCCGACTATTCCCAACCGCTTTCATCGCTAGACGAGGGGGGCGGACGCGCGGTCGGGCACGCGCTGGCTGTCTGCCTCTGCCTGTCTGCCGCCGGTGTGACTTTTCCGGGAGTGGGAAGGATGGCTGTCAGGTGGGCCATTGCTTGTTGACGGGCGCCTCCTCTCGGCGAGGAGCGGAGGTAGGACACTACGCAGAGCACGACGAGTTGGAGCTGGGAGGTCGACCGTCGATCAGACTTGAGAGCAAGGGAGAAGTGAGCTGGCTTCCCTGGCTGCCATTGCCATCCACTATCTGTTGGTCTTGTATCCATGGCGCATGGCGCATGGCGCGTTGTTCGAAGTGCCTCCCCACGCCACGCACGCCGTGCGCCCCGGCAGCACAGCAACTGCCACCGCTCCTTGCCTGCTTGCATCCTGGCCCAGCATGAACTCATGAACGCGCGTGCGCAGCCGCGAATCATCTGCCGCCGAGCGGCGGACGCCTGCTTGCTCGCCGTGACGGCATGATCCAAGCTTCCCAATGGCCGGCAGGCGGCAGCTCAGCACGCCACGCAAGCGGGGGGACGGTGAAAAGAGTTTACGTCTCGTGATCTTGATTCTCTCGAGTCACGGTGATCCTGGCTGTGAGAGGCTGATTCACGGCGGCGGGCGGCGGCGGCGGTTCCTTCGTCGATGTCGGCGCCTCAGCGGCGGCGCGCGGCCATGGCACGGCAGCCGCAGTACGGTTCGTCTCCTCCCGTCCCGTCTTCCGTATCTATAGTCTGGCCTGATTCAAATCTCGACCGTGGGTTACGCATCGGACGGTCCTAGGCACCTCGGGGGTGGACGGTAAATGAAATACCGTCCACCCCCGGTCCACCGTCCTGCCGTCATGGACGCCCGCCGGGAAGCTGGGAGGGAGGCAGGGAGCGGGGAAGAGCAGCGCTTGCCCGCAAGGACGAGAGCGCTTACCGCCGGCGGCGGCCGCAGCACCAAGCACCGCGCCGCGACAAGTGCCCCTCGGCTGCGCGCCGGGCACGCCGCCCGCCCTGTGCATCTGCATCGTGGTGCGCATGGTGAAGCCGAAGCCCGAAGAGCCGCGCCTGCCCGCAATGGCGAGAGCGCTTACCTCCGCCGCCGTCTTCAGCACCAAGCAGCACCGTGCCACGCCGCGCCGAGCGGGAAGCGCCTGTGTGCATCTGTGTCGTGGTGCGCATGGTGAAGCCGAAGGTGGCGGCACCTGGCGCAGCTGTGGAGTGGCGGACGTTGGGCGGCGCCGCCGGATGCGGACTGCGTTGGGTGGAGGGGCCGTCGCCGTCGCTGGTGCGTCGCGGTCAGCAGCCGCCAACTCCACCAGGTAGGTGACGACTCCGAACGCGACGACAAACCTCTTAGTGAACTTGGCATCAATTTGGCCCTGTATACAGAACGTGCCCTATAAATAGCCCCTGCTGGACTCACGCCATGAATAAACAGCTAGCCCGCGCATGGCGCAGCTACGACCAAGCCCGTGTCGACCTGAACTGATGCTGAACATGCGCACAACTGAAAGAGTCGCTTGACTAGAAATAGCATGAGATGATCCATGGTGAGCAGGCGCTCTGCTCTGATGGAGGGATTCTACCGATTGACTCACGGAAGCAACACGATCGCAATGCCATGGAAGCTTCCAGTTCCGATCCATCAGCCGGTGACCTGGTGAACAAGGTCCATGGTCCATCTCCAACATGTGTGGAACGCCTTGTCCTTGCTGAATGTTGTGACCAGAAACGTTGTTTAATCCTGATCAGCCAAGACGGTCCTCTGAAGATGCAGTATGGCAGGAGATGTGGTTGATTGGTTTCTGCCAAACGGAAATGTGGCAACCAACAGGGTCAGTCAGCTCAGCTTTCTGTTGTCGCTAGGGTGAGCTCGTACAGAGTGTTGATCATTGTCGAGTGCAACAAGTTTCAGAAGACTCAAACATTGTGATATGTCAGGTGAACAACTGAAGGTGCACGCAGCTTCTACACTTACTGACTGGCTGACTCACTGACTGATGGTTCAGTGAGACTACTGAAAAGGATCCGGGAAAAAAAAGATGATTTATCCGCAATAGTATATACTAGACCCAGAATTTACAATTAATTTGGTATCAATTTGCAAGATGCCACATTGAGCTTGAAATTCAATTCATCACGAACCATTCATCCGTCAGATGCATATCTAGACCTCAACTTCACTGAACATACATCTCGCTAACATATTTGTCCTTCAAAGCAACTAACATGCCACCAGATACGTAACAAATTTGACCAAAGGTTTGCAAAATCGCTTCCACGAAAGAAAGTAAAAAATTAAATGGAACACATGGATCAAACAGCAGACTGTCGATGTGGTAGTGTGCCCTGCAGATAGCCATATCACTGCAAAGAGCATAAAAGCTTGGCATTAACCAGTCATCTACATATGCTCTGAAGAAAAGAGGTGCAGTTCAAGTAAGGTGCAGACCAGCCTGTACTACATTGTGTTCTCTTATTCAGACATTAACTGCAGATGGAAATGAATCCATAGAGAATGGAAAATTCCAGCTTGCAAGTGTATGTGCCACTACTAGTTACTGAAGAAATGCACAAAGAAGCACCCTGTGTCAGAAAATTGAAGCCAATGACATTGATAAAAGAACTGATGTTTATGTCTTAATTGAGAAACTGGAGTACACGAGACATCTCATTTGCTCTTCGGAATCGGAATCGCCTCAAACTTTTGCCTTGGGAGATAGCACAGAGCAGAACGTAACTAGAATGTAGGATGAATGAGCTGTCATCAGACCAGATTCAGTGCTTGAAATAGTAACAAAGGATGGATAAGTATGTTGATTATCGAAGTTCATTGTTCTCCGGACCCTATGCATTATGATAGCCTGTAAAAGAAAAGGAAAAAACAAGACATCTGACCCAACTCAATAGTGCCACAAACATATATGTTTCACATGAGAAATAGGAACTGTGCTGCAGCACAACCTCTGTCTGCTCTGCACCGTGCGACCGCTCATCCGTGCGCCAGGCACGCCACCGCGCTCACAGAACTGGCAGATGTAGGGCGGCCGCCGGCCTGCGTTTCTTGGAGAGGCGGTCCTGGTGCATCCATATAACGGTATAAGCGGCACTGGCTCCAGCAACCACCAGGGAGAGGTAGGTCGCCTCAAGGCAGAAACAACTTAGTCTTCTTGCTTGTAGACTTGTCGTGCTGACCTGCTTTGTTGTCTCTGCCAAAGCTCTGATCTTCTTTTTTCCATTCAAGAAATGCAGAAGGAGGAGGCTATGCTTTATATCACGTGATACAGAAGTGTGGCACTAGGAATCTTGGTCTCTTGGATCAGGGTAAACCCTGGTTACATCATGCATGTTCTAATTCCAATGCTAGAGAATTTTGTGAGGCTACTGGTTGTCATGACATCAAGCATGGAAGCACCACATATTTCAAGCAACTCTGTTTGGATCAACAGAATCGCCAATAGATTGTACTCAGGATGACTTACTAGCTTAGCATCTATATTCAGTTTCCACTAAAATCTCAACTTATACAGCCTAAGATTTTCTGAAGAGTAAATGAAAACCGCCTCAATGCAAGATGGTTGCTGGGGATGGCCTGCATTTCATGTACTCAGACAACACACAAAAAATATTACGCAAAGTCTTGAAGCTAGGCAAATATATATATAATGAAACAAGTATCAAAATTTCTGTTAAAGGGTACCAACAGAAAAAAGTCATCAGTTATGAGTGATATAAATATAATGCATTCAAACAGTGTGACTATAGCATGAAAATCAAGTAAAAAGAGCGTGACAATTCATATGATAGTAACAAGGAATTATAAGCTCCAAATTCAGTTGAATAATCTGCAGCATGACAACTGAATTTGAAAGATCTTTCTGAAACACCCGAACTATCCTTGTGAAGCTGGTGTCAAACTAACATTAAACTATTCATATTTTGTTTCAAGATGAGGATTGGTTCCATCGCTTGACATGTAATTCATGAGCAATTCAGATCACTAGCATGACCATCTATGTAGAAAAATGCGACACAGAACGCATGCTCCCTGGCTGGCAACCGCTTGCGAGGATGAGGAGAGACCAAGAGAGAGCTTCCAATGCAGGTGAGACCGCGAGAGCTCTGCCACCGCCGCGGACGGACGCCGCCGGCACTAGAGCTGGGATGCCGTGCCATCATGTGCATCATTAAGGCATAAAGCAGCATCATGTGCATATGTGTTTTGTTTTGAATTTAATTTTGTGTATGTGTGAATATGTTCTTGTAAAGAAAGTTCAAATTTTATTATGCAACTTGGCCCCCAAAAATTTTATTTAAATACTATATTTCAAATTTTGAATTAAAAATATTTTTTCAGGATTTTGTGACCTTTGAACCGAGCCACAAAATTCTAGGAAATTTCAAAAATAGTCTTTTTGTTCTTTTTTCTGCGATCAAATTACAAAAGTTTTTCGAGTGATTCTTGTTGCATTGTGTTCTTGGTGATTTTATCTAAATCCAGTAAAAATTTGGTAAATTTTTTAGCCAGGGAACATCTTCGTTTCGAATTTCAAACTTGAACTGCTTATTTTTTTTCCTCGCCCGAGCCCACCCGTCAGCCTCCCCTTCTCCTTCCCCTGCTCCGCTCGGCGCCACACGCGTCGCCACCGCCGCCGGCCAACCTCGTGCCCCGCACCAGCGATCCTCGCTCCGCGTGCGTCCTTATCCGCGCCGAGTCCGCCCCTCCCCCTCGCCCTCTCGTTATCCGCACCCGACTTGCCCTTTCCCCTCCAAACCCTAGCCACAAATCCACCATGGCCGCCGTGATCTGAGCTCCGTCGCCTCCACGATTTGCCGCCGCCGGTGAGGTCCTCCCCAATCTAGCATGCGCGCCACCTAGCCCTCCCCATCCTCCACCGGTTTGGGCCCTCACCCAGCCTCCTCCCCCTCCCTGCTGGGCTGCCGGCGCGCGCCTCCGCCCGCCGCCGCCGTTCGCCGTCGCGCCGCCGTTCCCCGCCGTCCAAACCGCCGGTGAGGTTTGCCGCCCTCTCCTCCACCCCGTGCGCGCCTCCTCTGCCATGCTCTGGCCCCGCCTCGCCGCGCCGCCCCGCGCCGCCGCCGCCGCGCGTGCGCGTCGCGCCGCGCGTACGCCGTGGCCGCGCCCACGGCCCGCCCTGGCCGCGCCCCGCTGTGGGTCCAGGCCCCTGGTTGGCCTTGACTTGGGCTGGTGGGCCGCTGGCCTGTGGGCCCCGCATGTCAGCCTCAGGGCTGGCTGGCCGTGGGGTGCATCTAGCGTTTTCAAGGTTTTGTGTTGAGCAGTGATTTTGCAAAATCCATAGAAATTCGTGTATAGCTTGGAAAAATATGAAACTTGTTTTGTTGGATTCCTCTAGCCCAGATCTACTTAGGAAAAATATTACTTTGCATGTTACTTTTCTGTAGATTTATCTATAGGTTTATCTTGCAAAAGTGAGTTTAATGCTTAGTTATTTGTATATTGCTCTAAAAATGCCAAACCAAATTTTGCTAGACTCCTTGTGAAGTGTAGTTTCCAGTGGTGGATCTTGTTTATATGTTTCCCTGCTATTTGTTAGAATGCAAATTTGTGCATGTCGAGAGACGGACACGTGTTAACTCTCATCTTAATGGATTAATCAATAATTTTCACCTAAACCGAGTGCAAATTGGGCGGTTCTCACACGTGAAGCAGGCAGAGCGCGGGGGCGGCGGATGGCTTCTCCGTCGGCGACGTCAGCGGCGGCGTGGAGACCCATCCCCTCAGGCCTCGGCACGGCAGCAACATCAGCGCGCGGCCGTCCCGGCCCATGGAGCTCAACGACCGGCCTCCTAATCGGTCTTCCCTGCATTGAATCTCAACCGCAAGTTGCAGATCGGACGAATTCCAGGCACCTCGGGGTGGACGGTAAATCAAATACCGTCCACCCGGTCGGTATAGGAAATACCGTCCACTCCTGTGAGGCTGTGATCCCGGCATGGCGGCATCCAGCGGCCATGGCCACCGGCAGGAGAGCTCGGAGGGGGAGAGGGAAGCGGTGGAAGAGCAGCGCCTGAACAAGGAGACGATAAGTGGGCACGAGGCCTACGGCTTCTCCGTCCACCATGACGCAGATGCACCGGCATGCGAGGGGCGGCCATGCCGTGTTTAACAGCAGCGTCGCTGCCACTGCGTCGCTCCGTCCATCCACTGCCTCGAGCACTCGCCGTGCGTGTGGCACTTGTGGTTGCCGCGCGCGCCACCAGGGTCGCACATTGCACATGGCGGAGCGGCACTGCTGGCGTTACGCCAGCGCCGGCGCCTAGTGCCAACCTCGGCAAGGAGGAAAACGCTATCGCCTACCAAGGATGGCACTACTCTTCTTTCCACCCGTCGCCCCTTCCGAGCTCCCCGGCGGGTGGCCATGGCCGCTGGATATTTCATTTACCGTCCACCCCCAGGTACACAAGGACCGTCCGATCAACATCTCACGGTCGAAAATGAAGCAAAGGCCACACGCCCACACCTGATACAGTGGCGAACGGACGGCACTGCCGCGCCGCGGGCCACTGACATCGCCGCCGCGAACTGCCAGCTCCATGTTCTCCTCCTCCAGCTCGGCCTTCGCAACGATCTTGCCCTCCTCCCCTCGCAGCCGCGTCCTCCTGCTCGCCCCGCACGCCTGCACCGAGCCGTGTTCATCGCTCGCAGCCGGCGTCCGGTGGCTCCCTCCGTCGTAATCCTCTGCTATTGTTCATCCAGTAACCATCACGAGGAAGAGATTCAGTGAAACATGGAGCGCATGATCATCAAGGTAGAAGAGCATGCCATTTTCACGAAAGGAAAGCAAGAATAAGGTGAAGAGATTCAGTGAACTGAGGACCCAGATGTCAGTTGAAGGCGCAGCGAGTGTCATGCTCGGGAACGTGGAACATGGCCACGTTCCTCATTCCGGAACGGGAACGGGAACGGGAACGTTCCGGGAATGATTTAGTGTAAAAATCCTTCATAAACATTGTTCCTCGTTCCGGGAACGTTCCGGTTCCGGGAATGGTTCCGGGAACATGGCTACTAAGGTCATGCTCATAGCTCAGTCTGTGAGTAATGAATCAACTAGTTGCTTGACTAACTGCAGCATGGACGAAATAGCACAGCCCTGCTAGTCGTACCCACATTTCAATTTGACATTCAGGATATTTCTTTTTCCACTTTAATTCTGGTCAGGGATTTTTAATGCAGCCAATTTTAATTCCCTTTCTAAATTTTTGTCAGTCTTTCGAAATTAGACGTTTTTTTTTTCAGGAAACGTATTTTGTGATAAGCAAAAGGGCATATTATCCATCGCATTTTCAGTAATCAAAAGAAAAAAGGTTGTGCCGAACTGCTGGTAACTGATCATTCGTTCAACAAGAAGAAAGAAGGTGTTGACACCGTTTTTTTGACACGTGTCAAAGAAGGTGATTTTTATGAAGAGAAGGTGGTCGATTTGGAAGAATCCAAAAGATGCACAGTATTGGAATCGGTCGATGGAGTTCGTCCGATGGACCAAAAGAATATGCTTTGAAGATGCTGATCCGTTAGCTCTGGTATCCGGCCGATGGAGAGTTGCCGATGAAGTCAAAGAAGGAGAAGAGGATCCGGACTCTACGAAAATCTTGATGATTCGGTTGTAATATTTTAAGTAGTTTATTTTTTAGATAGTCTTTTCTTTAGGGTCAAGTAATGTTTGTCGTAATCGGCTAGGACTTGATAGCGCTAGGCTATATATATCAGTTGTAAGGGACCGGAAAAACTTGATACACATCCAATACAACAAACTTTACAATTCCTTTGCACTTTTTCGGCGACTTCGCCTTTTCTCATCTTTTTTTTCGACGAGTTCTTTCAAGTTGATCAAGGACGCCTCACATTCGAGCGACTTGATTTGCTGATGAGTTTTCGTTTTACCGAGTATATTTGAGTTTTAGCTACCGGGCGCATCGCTGTGGCTTCGTTCAAATCTATTCAAAAGTTATCGAGTTTATCTAGGCTTTGACTTCCGGGCGCATCGCTGTCGTCTCGTCAAGATTTATTCACCAATTATCGATATCGGCTAGATTTGTAGGTTTTCCTATGTTTTTTGGCCATTATCACATTGTAACGAACATGGCACCATTTATGCCATTTCGAGTGATTTTGGTGATCGAATGACAACACAACACTTGGACTAATATGATTGTTAAGATGACCATTCTCAAGTTTTTAGGTACAAGTGATGACAAAGAGAAAGAGAAGATAGGCGTAACATGGCCCGAAGGGCCGCCCCTACGGGGGTTCCGCCCGAAGCGCCCTGAAAGCTCTTCGGATCAGGAGCACCGGAAGAACCGACGCCAGGGGCATCGGTGGATCCGACGCTTGTCGGAATCACCGACGCTTGTCGGAATCACCGGTGGTCACTGCATCAGCTGTCAGGACTTCAACGGCTACTTCGGTTTGTGAGTGACCGGAAGAACCGACGCTACCCCTGTCAGAGGCATCGGTTCTTCCGGTGATACGCAGATTTTCATTTAACCGTTGGAGCAACGGCTACAAGACTTGGTGGCCTATATATACGCCTCACCCCGGCCATTTGAAGATTGCTGGAGTTGCTGGACATCCCACACACACCCAAGAACATCTCCAACCACCATAGAGCTTCATTGTACATCATATAGGCTTAAGCACACTTGTGAGAGTGCTTAGTGCTTGTAATAGGGATTAGTTCTTGTGAGAGCTCCCTTAAGAGAAGTCTTGCTGCGGCAAGCAATCCTTGTGATTTTTCGTGTGACCCCCCCCCCCCCCCCCGGCTTGGTGTGGAGTGGCAACGACACTTTGTGCGGGGGAAGAGGAGGCCCCCTCCTTGGTGGAGAAGCTCCGTAGTGGATTTCGGCTGGGTGACCGAGAGAGACGGTGGCGGTGCACGAGACTTAGTGTCTTAGTGGCACTCGCCTTTGCTTGCCGGCATCACCTCGGTGGCGTAGTGCAAGACGGTGATCGGAAGAGCCTCGGTGTCCCGTGGACGTAGGCATTTGTGCCGAACCACGTTACATGACTGTGTCTACTCGGGAGTTTGCATCCCTCTTGCACTTACCTCTTTACTTACCGTATTACGTTTCCGCATTTACTCTTCTTGCGTGCCTAAACTTTCCTAGTTAGTTTGATTAGGATTGGCTATAGGTTCCAAGTTTTTGGGGTAAGTAGAGAGTAGCAAAGATAAACCTTAGTCATGACTAGCATGCATAGGACATGTTAGGTTTATCTTATGCAAGTAGATTGAGCCCTAGGTTAAAAAGCGATTAGCGACCCTATTCACCCCCTCCCCCTCTAGGGTCGGACACCCCGGTGATCCTTACACACATCTAAAAACATACTAGATCGGCTTTAGGTTTTGGAGTAACACTTTTGTTATCTCAAGAGCCGGTTTAGATATGTTTTTAGCTTCGCATCATCTGAGTTACACATTCGTAGCTTAGATCTTGTCATACATACACGATTGGCTGTTCAAAGCCGGTTTTATCATTTAGTGTATCGGCTGATCCTGCCGATACACTCGTTTACTACGTGCTTGCATTTAATATCTTTTTGTTGTCTATAGTATCGGCAAAGTTTGCCGATACGCCCATCTGAGAGATATTCTGAATCCCAGCCGATACGCTCTCAAATTTGACTTTGTTTTCTCCCTTGTCAATTTCAGGTCAAATTGACTGGCACGCTTGGTTGACTTTCCGTGACTCGGCGAACACTTGCCCTCGGATTCCAGTGTGTTGATTTTTGCGTCAACACATCTTTTGGCACTCCCAGTGGGACCGAAAGTTTCAACATGGTGGAAATCACAGATAAATCTGCAGATAGTGAAGAGAACCAGATTCCTGTTCCTGAAGACAAGCTCAAAGAAGAACAAAAGAAGGAATATGAAGAGCTGGTGGAGAGATTCAAACGTGAATGCCTCAAGTCGTACAGCGTCAACAGATCTGGTGAGGTGATCAAGAAGTTTAATCTTCCATCTTTCCAGCCATTGACAGAGGCTCAACGTGAAAGCAAGATGATAGACGCGGTTGGCCAAGCTGTGGCATAAGCCTTCATCAAGAGTGCAACAGTCATGGGCAACACGGTGCACAATGCAGTGGTCAAGACTTTTGCTGAAGGCACATTACCAGGGTGCATGGGTCCTTGCTATATACGATCAGATCAGATGCAATATACTCCCTTGGAGGTGTCTATGGCAGCAGCCCTATCGGCTCAAAATAGCTAGGCAGGAACAAGCAACAGTCAAACTCCACCCCAAATGACTACTGCAGAATTGACGGTTACAGCAGATCCTATCTACTCAACCACGCCACCGATTGCTACAACTGTGCAAGGTGAATCTGTGTCCGTATTTCCTAAAGGATGGGATCCTGCTACTGGGTATGGTATGCATCCAGATTTCTTTTCTACGGCACCCAAGATGCAATTTAATGCATCGGCTTCTCAGCCGATAGCCTCTCAGCCTGACCCATCGGTCGTTCAGCCGATGGGTGCACAGCAGGATGCATCGGCAACTCAGCTGAATGCACAAGACGCATGGAGTCCACAACAGATGGCACAAGCTAATGCATCGGCGCCATCACCGATGACCCCACAACAGCGTCTTGCTATGCTGCTACAACCCTAGTCTCCTTCAGAAGTGTTGTTGTCACAATCTCCGCATCAGAAGGGAGTCAACTGAGTATTCCACAATCAAGCAACCAGACAGATACGGTGTGTTAGTATACCATACATGGAGGCTACTGGGCAATAGTCGGCTAGTCCATCAGCTCCACAGCCGACGATGGTTCAGCAGACACCCAATAAAATAACTCAGCAAGCACAACAGATGCAATCGGCTCAACAGCCAATGAATCATGTAGCTCAGCAACTTGCAATGATGACCAATGCAGCGAGCGTGGCTTCTTCCCAATAGACGCCAAATGTTGAAACACAAGTTGATTCGAGCACGAAGATAGCTGAAGTGATGAGAGAGCAGTTTGGTTTGAGGCCAAAGCAACAATCTGTCATGTACAAGACTCCCTATCCTCTGGCTTATGATCAAATTCCTCTCCCACACAATTATAAGATGCCTGACTTCACAAAGTTCTCAGGGCAGGGAGAAGTTTCTACGATGGAGCATGTTAATAGATTCCTTCTACAGTTGGGAGAAGTGGGCAACCATGATACACTCAAAGTCCGTTTGTTCTCCTTGTCTTTGTCTGGATCGGCCTTTGCTTGGTTCATCACTTTGCCGGCAAACTCCATATTATATTGGGCCGATCTAGAGAGACAATTTCATCAGTTCTTCTTTTTTGGGATTACTGAGTTAAAGTTAACCGATTTGACCGGCTTGAGACAAAGAAACAATGAATCAGTTGCTGCTTTTATCCAAAGGTTCAGAGATGCCAAGAACCGATGTTACAGTTTGGTTCTGTCCGATCAGCAGTTGGCCGATGCAACATTTAATGAGCTCTTGCCGCACATTAAAGATAAATATGCATCGCAGGAGTTTGAAAGTATTAGCTAGATCGCAAGTCGGATGACAGGAGAGACTCGATCCTACGAGTCCTAGAAGCCTTTTCAGAAGAAGATCAACTATGTGGAGTATTCTGCTAATGATGAGTCTGAAGAGGAGCAAGAAATGGTCGCATCGGCTGAGTGGATGCAGAACAGTAAAAAGCCGGTGACGTGTCCGTTTGGAAAGAAAGAGCCTGAGTCATATGGGTTTGACATCACCAAAGCCGACAAGATCTTTGACTTGTTATTGTCGGAGGGGTTGATCAAGTTGAAGCCATATCACAAGATCCCATCGGAGGACGAGCTCAAGAATATGAAGTACTGCAAGTGGCACAATGCCACGTCACATGATATAAATGAGTGCAAGGTCTTCCGACAACAGATTCAGATGTCTTTCGAACAAGGGAGATTGAGATTTGAGGCTCCCAAGAAGATGATGAAGATCGACGGACATCCTTTCGCCACAAACATGGTTGATGTGGCCAGAGATGAGGGTTCTCCTCAAGCCAAGATCCTGACGTCATCATCGGCCAACAGATCTGGGGCTGTTGATCCTAAAGCGCAGATAGCGGCCGATGAGGTCAAAGGAAAGGGTCCAATGAAGGATGTTGGACGTTCATCGGCACCACGTAGACGTGTAACATCTCAAATGCTGTTGAACAAGTTTCAGCGTGATCGTGAAAGGCGGCAACATAGAGAAGAAGAGGAATGACACGAGCAAGATCATTGGAGGTGTCCTTTCTTTGTCTACTACTGGGAAGAAGAGTTGACATTGCCTTCGGCATATGATTGTCCCGAGTGCAATGGTCAAGGCAGCCGATCATATGAAAGGCCACGTCATGAACCCTATCGGCATGAGCGCACTCCTGTGCATGATCGGCTAGGAAAAAGGGTATCGGTGCATGATCGACTGGGGGGGCAGGACAATGCTACGTGATCTTGCTGGGAGAAGAGTACCTGCACACAATCGGCTAGACCAGATGGCCGATGAAAGAGTGCAAGATGATCACCCGATGCGGAGAGATCCAGAATGCGAGCCTGATCATACGGATCAATCTCAATGGTGCCCAGGAGGTTTGACCAGGTCTCAGAAGCGACGTGTTCAGAGGCTACACCAGCTGGAGATCATTGAAGAAGAGCGAGAACAGACTCTGAATAAGAAAGGAGTCAAATCACAAGTCTGGCGTGTCAAGGCTAAGGCCGATGGTGAATCGGCCAGTAACAGTTCCACATCGATCCAAGCAGTAGGTTCTTCAGAAAGTTTCTAATGGATGAGTTCCTAGAAGAAGAAGGGAAATTGGGACAGGGATTTACGTCGGCCGATTTGTTAGAAGAGATTGATATTGGAGATGGTGATAGACCAAGGCCGACGTTTATTAGTGCCAATTTGGATCCCAAATACAAACAGGAATTGAAGACTTTATTAAAACAGTTCAAAGATTGCTTTGCTTGGGAGTATTATGAGATGCCTGGCTTGGATAGGTCTATTGTAGAACATCGTCTGCCTATAAAACCGGGATATTGGCCACACCAACAAGGAGCAAGACGGTGCAATCCTAAGATTTTGCCAGATATAAAGGCTGAGATCACACGGTTAATTGAAGCTAATTTTATTCGGCAGTGTTGTTATGCCGAATGGATTTCTAATGTGGTTCCTGTTTACAAGAAGAATGGCAAACTACGAGTGTGCATTGATTTCAGGGATCTCAACAAAGCTACGCCGATGGATGGCTACCCTATGCCGATATCTGATATGTTGGTAGATGCTGCTGCTAGGCACAAAGTGATTAGTTTTATGGATGGCAATGCTGGATACAATCAGATTTTTATGGCAGACGAAGACATCCACAAGACTGCGTTCAGATGTCTAGGATATCTCGGTTTATTCGAGTGGATAGTCATGACCTTCGGATTAAACAATCTCGGTGCTACATACCAGAGAGGCATGAATTATATCTTTCATGAACTAATCGGTAAAATTGTGGAGATATACATTGATGATGTGGTTGTGAAGTCAAAGGGGCACCAAGAACATTTGGCCGATCTGCGTAAAGCTTTGGAATGCACCAGAAGACATGGTTTAAAGATGAATCCAAACAAATGCGCTTTTGGTGTATCAGCTGGCCAATTCTTGGGTTTTATGGTACATGAACGAGGAATTGAAATTAGTCAGAAGACTATATCAGCTATCGACAAAATTGAAGCCCCTACGACGAAGGTTGAACTTCAGTCATTGATCGGCAAGATTAATTTTATTCGAAGATTTATATCTAATCTGTCAGGAAAAATTCAGCCGTTCAGTTCTTTACTGAAGTTGAAGGCCGATCAGGAATTTGTATGGAGAGAGAAATATTAGAAGGCATTGGATGAAATCAAATATTATCTGGTAAAGCCTCCGGTATTAGTTCCTCCCCAAAAGCACAAGCCGTTTAAATTGTATTTATCGGCTGATGAGCGTGCTATCGGATCGGCCCTTATTCAAGAATTTGAAGGAAAAGAAAGAGCTATTTACTTTGTGAGCAGAAGGTTGCTGGATGCTGAAACCAGGTATTCTCCTGTCGAGAGATTATGTCTTTGCTTATACTTCTCCTGTACCAAGCTTAGACATTATTTATTATCGGCTGAATGTGTTGTTGTGAGCAAAGATGATGTTATTAGATATATGCTCTCATTGCCGATTTTAAAAGGGAGAATAGGGAAATGGATTTTGGCATTGTCAGAATTTGATTTGAGATATGAATCGGCTAAAGCAGTTAAGGGTCAAGCCATAGCCGATTTCGTTGTGCAACATTGTGGACCAGAGCTAAGCATGGTAGATCTTGTTCCTTGGACTTTATTCTTTGATGGATCTTCGTGTGGGAACGGTTCTGGAATTGGTGTGGTGCTGATTTCCCCTCGGGGGGCAAATTTTGAGTTGTCATTTCCAATTGAAGCCTCTGCAACCAATAATCAAGCTGAGTATCGTGCTATTCTCAAGGGGATTCAATTACTTCGAGAAATCAAAGCTGATGCTGTTGAGATTTTTGGAGATTCTATGCTGGTGATCAATCAGTTAGTTGGGGAGTATGAATGCAAAGATGATATTTTACAACTATATCATGAAGAATGTCTCCGGCTGCTGAAAGAATTCAAGAAGGTAACCATCGAGCATGTTCTCAAATTTCATAATAGTGATGCAAATCGGCTGGCTCAGCATGCTTCAGGATATCGGCCGATGGAAGGAATAATGGCCATGGAATTAACAGTCGATGATTGGAGGAAAGAGATTATTGATTATCTAAAAGATCCATCCAAGAAAGTGAACAGGAAAATCAGATTCCAGGCAATCAAGTATGTGTTGTTGGAGGGAGATTTATATTATCGGACAATTGATGAGGTTTTGCTCAAATGCATTGATAAAGAAGAAGCAAAGGTGTTAATGGGTGAAATTCACGAGGGTATCTGTGGATCCCATCAATCGGCCAATAATATGAAATGAGTGATCAGGAGGAACGGATATTTTTGGCCGATAATGCTGGAAGATTGTTTCACATATTATAGAGGTTGCCAAGAATGTCAGAAGTTTGGGAGCGTGCAAAGAGTTCGTGCGTCAGCCATGAATCCCATAATCAAGCCGTGGCCGTTTAGAGGATGGAGAATTGATTTGATCGGCCAGATATATCCTCCATCCAGTAAAAATCATAAGTTTATCTTGGTGGCCACTGATTATTTCACCAAGTGGGTTGAAGCAATTTCTCTGAAAAATGTTACATCGAAAGAGATGATTGAATTCGTCAAAGAACATATTATCTATCGGTTTGGTATTCCACAGACCATAACGACCGATCAGGGTACTATGTTTACGTCAGATGAATTTGAGAAATTTGCTACTGGAATGGGGATTAAATTGCTGAATTTTTCTCCATATTATGCCCAAGCTAACGGTCAGGCAGAAACATCTAATAAAGGAGTCATCAAATTAATCAAGAGAAAGATTGATGAATATCCTAGAAAGTGGCATACTGTACTTCATGAAGCTTTATGGGCACACAGAATGGTTTGTCATGGTGTTACAAAGGTGTCTCCATATCATTTGGTATACGGACATGAAGTTGTTCTCCCATGGGAGTTGAAACTTGATTCACGACGTGTCACGTTTCAGAATCAATTGACGGCCGATGAATATTCTGCTCTGATGAAAGATGAATTAGAGGATTTGGCTGGCCATCGGCTGAAGGCTCTCATAAATGTTCAGGCAAATAAAGCCAGAGTTAGCCGATGGTATGATAAAAAAAAAGTAAAAGCCAAAACCTTTGAGCAAGGGGAATTGATTTAGAAGTTGATACTGCCGATAGGAACAAAGAGTTCAAAATTCGGCAAATGGTCGCCAACGTGGGAAGGACCATTCAGGGTAAACAGATGCGTTCCTGGCAATACTTATATTTTAGAGACACTCGAAGGGGAAGAGTATTCTAGAGCTATTAACAGAAAATATTTGAAGAAGTATTACCCTAGCGTTTGGGTGGATGGATAGCCAATTAATTGAGTTATCGGTTGAATTGTTATGGCCGACACGATATGTGTTGCCCTTAGTACAAAAAATCTACATAATCCATATTGTTCAAATTCGGGTCAGAGTTGGTTTTTTGCCACGTCAATTGAGAAATTGCAATGGAAATTGGCAAGAAAAAGGAAATACTTCATTAATAATACTGTTTACAAAAGGGGCCGATCTGAGGATCTGGCCGATACAGCAAAAGGTTGTTTCTAGGAAGATGCTACTCCTAGAAATCTAATCATCGGCAAAGACGTGCCGATGACCGCCTCTATGCTGATATCTTCGGAGATGGCGGCGGCTGCCATCTCCATGTCGTCGGCGAGCTCCCCGAAGGCCCACCAGTCTTCGCTGCCTAACGGGAAGTGGACCGGTTCGATCTGCAGGAGATCATGACCGGTCTCGAACTGGGCCGTGGCGAGGGCTACGGCGTTGCCACGGCGAACCCCATGTCCGGCGACCTCCCGGATGCGGTTGGAGATGTCCTGCAGACGGGTGGCGACGGTGTCGCCGCGCGCGTTCACCGACTCGGTAGCGGTGGCTGCTGAGGCGTGGAGGGTTTGGACCTGCGACTCCAGGACTGAAACAAGATGTCAGAAAAAGAGTCAGAAAAATAAGAGAGAGCAATGCTTCGGAAGGGGCAACTTACAAGCGACCCTGGAGTCGGCGGCGGTGAGCTGGGCCTGGAGGATTGCCCGATCGGATTGCGCCGCCTCCAATTCGGCGGCAAAGAACTGAGACCAGATAGTCTCCTGGGAATAATTCTACCGAGCTTCATCCTTCTCGCGAAGGAGCTGGCGAATGTACTCCTTGGTGCTCTCGGAAACACCAGGAAAAGGGGGTCCCTCCGAGTTGGAGGAACCAGAGGAGGCATCGTCACTTTACAAAAAAGAGGCAAAGAAATTAGAGATCGAAGTTGAACAAAAGCATGGCAATCCGAAAACGGAAGAAAGAGGGGCTTACTCCACGCAGCGACGGATCGCCGGCGGGGCATTGGAGGGACCCTCATCGGGACGCTTGGAGCCTGCCATTGCTACAAGAAGACCTAGGGTTTTTTGTGAAGAAAGAAGAGAGGAGGCTCTGTAGCTAATGGAGACTTGTTGCCGATACAAGGACGGAAGGTGATATTTATGGCCCAGTCTGGGTAAGTGAAAAGACGAAAGGTGAATCGGCGCGTTGGGTTTGTGCGGATGGAAGGTGAAAGGCCAGGGGCAAAAAAGAGTTTTACCCGATCGTATGGGTAAGCCGTATGCACGGGGTACGAGGAATGGCTTTAAATGCTGGTTGGAGTAGTTTCGGAATAAAATAAATTATTCCGAAACTGGGGGTATGTGTTGACACCGTTTTTTGACACGTGTCAAAGAATGTGATTTTTGTGAAGCAAGGTGGCCGATTTGGAAGAAACCAAAAGATGCACAGTATTGAAATCGGTCGATTGAGTTCGTTTGATGGGTCAGAAGAATATGCTTTGAAGATGCTGATCCGCTAGCTTTGGTATCCGGCCGATGGAGAGTTGCCGATGAAGTCAAGGAAGGAGAAGAGGATCCGGACTCTACGAAAATCTTGATGATTCGTTTGTAATATTTTAAGTAGTTTATCTTTTAGATAGTCTTTTATTTAGGGTCAAGTAATATTTGCCATAATCGGTTAGGACTTGATAGCGCTAGGCTATATATATCAGTTGTAAAGGACCGGAAAAACTTGATACACATCCAATACAACAAACTTTACAATTCCTTTGCATTTTTTCGGCGACTTCGCCCTTTCTCTTCTTTTTTCGACGAGTTCTTTCAAGTTGATCAAGGACGCCTCACATTCGAGCGACTTGATTTGCTGGTGAGTTTTCGTTTTACCGAGTATATTTGAGCTTTAGCTACCGGGCGCATCGCTGTGGCTTCGTTCAAATCTATTAAAAAGTTATCGAGTTTATCTAATCTTTGACTTCTGGGCGCATCGCTGTCGTCTCGTATAGATTTATTCACCAATTATCGATATCGGCTAGATTTGTAGGTTTTTCTATGTTTTTTGGCCATTATCACATCTAAAAACATACTAGATCGGTTTTTGTTTTTGGAGTAACACTTTTGTTATCTCAAGAGCCGGTTTAGATCTGTTTTTAGCTTCACATCATCTGAGTTACACATTCGTAGTTTAGATCTTGTCATACATACACGATCGGCTGTTCAAAGCCGGTTTTATCGTTTAGTGTATCGACTGATCCTGCCGATACGTTCGTTTACTACGCGCTTGTATTTAATATTTTTTTATCGTTTATAGTATCGACAAAGCTTGCCGATACGCCCATCTGAGAGATATTCGGAATCCCAGCCGATACGCTCTCGAATTTGACTTTATTTTCTCCCTTGTCAATTTCAGGTCAAATTGACTGGCACACTTGGTTAACTTTCCGTGACTCAGCAAACACTTGACCTCGGATTCCAGTGTGTTGATTTTTGCGTCAACAGAAGATTCATACCATTTGGCAGGGTACATCATATATTCAGGCAAGAAACTACAGTCATCTAAATATGCTTTTCTCTGCACAACACAACGTGCTGGATCAATAGCAAAGAGCATAAAAGCTTGGCATTAACCAGTCATCTAAATATGCTCTGAAGAAAGGAGGTGCAGTCCAAGTAAGGTGCAGACCAGCCGGTACTACATTGTGTTCTCTTATTCAGACATTAATTGCAGATGGAAATGGATCCACAGAGAATGGAAAATTCCAGTTTGCAAGTGCATGTGCCACTACTAATTACTGAATACGCTGAAATGCACAAAGAAGCGCCCTGTGTCAGATAGCATGCTAGTTAATAGCTCATACTCATTGCTTGCTACATGAAAAACCAATTATAGAGCAGAGACAAATGAAGCCAATGACACTGATAGAAGAACTGATGTTTATGTCTTAATTGAGAAATTGGAGTACACGAGATATCTCATTTGCTCTTCGGAATCGGAATCATCTCAAACTTTTGCCTTGGGAGCTAGCTCATAGCAGAACGTAGTTATGGGATGGAAATGAATGTAGGATGACTACCCAGACCAGATTCAGTGCTTGAAATAGTAGCAAAGGATGGATAAGTATGTTGATTATCCAGAAGTTCATTGTTCTCCGGACCCTCTGCATTATGATAGCCTGTAAAAGAAAAGGAAAGAGCAAGACATCAGGCCCAACTCAATAGTGCGACAAACATATATGTTCAATATGAGAAATAGGAATTGTGCTGCAGCACAGCCTGGGCAAAAGATGATGCTCCATGTCAATTTCAGGATCATAATGAAACAGATGAACAGAAAAAGCGCAGGGAAGAGCTCTAATCATGGCCTACCACTCTATATTAACAACGAAGTGTGTGTACCTGAACTCCAGTGAAGTTAATCGTGACACTTATCATTGGCTAGCTCATCATCAGGACACTCGGTCATAGCAGACGAGATGTGAGATGTGAGATGTGCGTGGCACACCCAGGGCCGTACCGGCGAATTCGAGGGCCCTGCGCGAAACAAGGGACTGGGCCCTAGTGGCCTAGTGCAGGATCGTGAATACCAAGCGATAGCAGCCGGCAAGCGCGATGTGCTGTGTGAAAGTACAAATATTAGAAGTCACACGTGTGACTGGCAGTTAAATCATCACAAAAGGTCTAATAACTATTTTTTTTGTTCCAAAATAATTTCTTTTATTGTTGGAACAATTGTTATTGTTTGAGCAACAAATTTTTTTTCCAAAAAAAGTTTGTTCTAGCAACAAAGCATTGAGGGCCTGGTTTATTAGGCTGATTTTAGGTTGAAAATATGAAATCCTGGAGAGATTGTGGTGCTGTGATAGGTCCACTCGAGATCACACACGTGACCCCGAGTAGCACCCATGTAAAAGGAAGTGATAAGTAATACGCCTACAATGATTTATATTTTAGAAGCAATTTGGGCCATATTTTGCCATAAATTGGATCAACAATCAACTAAATTAAAGTATTTATATGACTATATCTAATTTATATCTAATATTTTGGGGCCCTTCAAATTCGGGGGCCTGTGCGGTCGCACGGTCCGCACGTGACTAGATACGGGCCTGGGCACACCATAAATCCCAGCGCCTCCACCACCGCGCCGCGCGTCCGATGGCTTGCTCCACCACCGCACCAGATGATGAGGGTCCCGGCTCCGGCACCAGAGGAGCCGCAGCTGTCGCCCGCGGGGGACGCAGCAACCATGGCTGCCCTCGCACGGCGAGCGCTCTGGAACGGCGCCGACGGCCCCGAATGCCGCGGCGGCGGGAGTGGAAGCTTTGGATATTCATGGTCCCGGCCGTGGGAGCTCGATTCACGTCGGCGGCGGCGGTTCTTGCGGCGATGTCTGCGGTGGCGCGCGCGGCCATGGTGCGGCAGTACGGGCACGGCCCGTCCCCTCTGTATCTTTTTTTTAGGCCTGCTTCAAATCGCGACCGACAGTTGTGGATCGGACGGCCCCAAGCACCCCAGGGGTGGATGGTAAATGAAACACCGTCCACCCGGTCGTAAACCAAATACCGTCCACCCCTGATGCCGCAGCGTCCAGCGGCCATGGACGCCGACCGGGGCGCTGGGCCTGGGAGAGGGCGAGGAACGCGACGACGAGCACTCGCCTGGCGCGCAAAGACGAGAGCGCTTACCGCCGCCGCCGCCGGCTTCAGCTCCGAGCACCGCAACCTCTGTCTGCTCCGCGCCGCGCGGCCGCACGGGCAGTGCCGCTCGACGCTCGTCCGTGCGCCACGCACACGCCGCGGCGCTCATGGAACTGGCGGACATAGGCCAGCCGTCGGCCTGCGTTGCTCGGAGGAGGGGCGGTCCTGGTGCGTCCGTATACGCGGCGTCGGCGTCTCGGCGGCAGCAGCCACCAGGCTCTTAACCTCTTGATTTGATTTGGTCGTAGACCTGCTCTGTTTTCTCTGCCCAAGCTCTGAATTTTTTTCCATTCAAGAAATGCAGAGGGAGAAGGCCATTCTTTTTATCACGTGATACGCACTTAGTATGGGGCTAGGAATCTAGTATCGATGGTATTTCAATGTCACTTTTCAGATAAACTTGAAAAACTGCTCAGGATGACAAGCAGAGAACAACAGATCAAGGTGGTTGTTGTTACATTATGATGTGAGAGCTGAAGTCTAAATTGCACTTTTTTTCCGTTGTGTTGTTACTAGAAAATCTCTATGGAACACAAGAGTCGGTTTTTCAAAACCATGTGCATTTCAAGCTCAAAATTGTAGTGGCTTGTTATCCAAGAAGGATTAATTGTTGCTACAAATATCATTTCGCAACTAGCCATAATATATTAAGAAGCTTTGCTGAAAATAATCATGGCATGTTTTCTAAAATGAAATACAACTTATGGAATCCTGACAGAACTATTTTGATGAAAGAGGAGGGTCAAGCCCATACAGGATTCACAGAGAGTTCGCTGAGAAACGAAAAGCCAAAATGGCCGATGCTAGAGAATTTTGTGAGGCTACTGGTTGTCATGACCTCAATGCATGGAAGCACCGAATACTTCAATCAACTCTGTTTGGATCAACACAATGGCCAATAGATTGTACTTAGGATGACTTACTAGCTTAGCATCTATTTTCAGTTTCCACTAAAATCTCAACTCATACGGCCTAAGATTGTCTGAAGAGCAAATGAAAACCGCCTCAATGCAAATGAAAAGGAAATGACTGGAATGCCTAGAGCAGCATTTGTTAGTAAAATCTTATCTATTCCAAGTTTCTGAAAATGGTGAGGCACCCTATGCGCTACAGCAACAAAGCGTAACTCTGTCGTTGTGGGCTGTGGTGACCAAGATGTGCTTGTCCCTTAAGTGACACACTTAAGAACCTTGGTGCCATCTACCATCGACATTATTTTCCAATCATAGTGATGCAATTTTGTGGTTACTTACAATGTATTGAAAAATAATACAATATAAATGAAGATTACTTGAATCACTGAGTTGTTTATGCCTTATTTTTATCAGGTAGTAATAAAATTCGTTATTTTTATCTTTGTTCAAACTAGTAATTTTTAATGTATAAATTAGTTTTCTGTTTGAGAGAAAAAATCATACAGCTAGGTCTATTATTAACTAGAGAACTCTTCGGTTCTCTTTTCAAACAACCTAGGCTCTAAGAAAATATAGAGTTTACATTATATTTTTATTCTGGAAAAAAAACAGCTAATGTCCGGCAAGAAGGGTCGGTGACAAAATAAAAGGGGGGGGGGGCTGAACCTTAATTCTTTTTTTTCATTCACAAAAGTCAAAGTTCCGGTAAAACCCAAATGACTATGTGCGTGACTAATCATAGCTAGAAATAAAAAATGGAAACAACCTTGTAAGAGAATTATTCAAAAAAACGCCCCTAAATCATGTTTTGCTTACTTGATGATATGTTGGTGAAGCCGATCATGGGAGAACTGAAGCTTGTGGAACTGGATGCGACTAAAGGGCTGGGTGCAGATGTCACCGACCCCCTCATCCAACTGATGAACTTGAAATGTCAATCTAGCCCCTCTTTGCAAATTGTCAGATGAAAAATCATGAAATGGAAGTTTGTGTCAATGTGCTGGATCCGGTCGTGATGCACTGGGTTCTTAGAACTAACTATTCACGACCGAAGCAAGCACATAGAAACTAAATTTCATTTCATACGGGACCGAGCTATGTACGCACACAAAAAATGAGGAACATGCTGGAAGTTTTATGGTACGAAGTGGTGACATTCTGTTGCATTGGATTGAATTTAAAGGATTCGATGGACCCAACATTCCCTGAATAGCCTCTAGACTCACACCGTGAACAAGCAGTCCACACATGGCGCAACTATGATCCGTTCCTGTGTAACTACAGCAAGGCAATGGCGAGCTGAACATGCGCACAACCAATAAAGCACTTGACCAAACATAGTAGGAGATGATCCATGGAGGCAGGGGCAAAGCCAGACGAAGAAGGCACCGGGGTCAGATGCATCAAACGCCGGGGTCGGCCATGTAGAGGAACACTAAACAGTGATTTTCCATTGACTTTAGCAAATTTTATCAGGGTCCGGCGACCCCGATGGCTCCATTGAGCACCGCCCCTGCATGGAGGACAGGCACTCTGACTCACACCGCCATGTGATAGGGGTTCCATCAGCTGGTGACCCCGAGAAATAGGCAATCTCGACCTCGTGCGGAACGCATTTTGCACGAGGGCACCGCTCGAGGCCTGCAGCGGTGCGTTTTGCATGTGGTGGGCGGAATCCCCTGTGGAGACGAAACGACGAGATGGAACGGCACGATCTCGAGTGCGACGGCGTTGGAGGGGGCGGATTGTGAAACACGCAGGGAATGGTGGGGAGATGTGGGCATGAAAATGAAAATTTTCCCCACCTCTGTCCGGTGCCCTCTGATCAAGATCATGTGGCCTCTGTTGCGGTTTCTATAGTTTTCATAGGGGGCTTGGTTTTCATAGAATATGGTGCCTTCTTTGGTACCTTAAATGTGGTGTAATTCTCACAAAGGACAATCTTGCAAAACGAAACTGGCAAAGCAACCAATAGTGTTATCTCTGTCATGAAAAAAAATGATACAACATCTATTCTTTGACTGTCAATTTACACAGATGGCTTGGGCTATGGTGTATGCAGCATGGGGCCTCTTCAAACCTCGCAATATTTCAAATATGTTTGAAAGTTGGCTCAATGGAATACCCAAAAACTACAAATCTCTTGTCCTTGTAAGAGTGCCAGCCTTGTGTTGGTCTATTTGGCTCTGCAGAAATATTGTCGTATTTAAAAATAAACATTCTTCTTTTTTGCAGCTAATATACTCGAGTATACACTGGCTTCGTACTTGGCTATCCTTCAACAACCTACTTTCCCGAATGTGCTTGTTGCGGCATCTCGGTTCTTGGAGTGGGTGGTCAAAGATTTTTTTTATCTCGATACATGGATTGCGGTCTAATCTTAGGATTGACAGTCATTAGTATGTTCTGTTGTGTGCCGTTTTGGCATAGGTCGGGAAAGTTTGAAGTCGTTGTATCATCTCAATGTAACTTCTTGAAATCAATAGAATTTCTCTTTTTCAAAAAAAAGGTTGATAACCAACAGACGGAGCTCACAGTTAATAAAAATAAATACAAATCTTGAAGCATGCTAAAGTTAACTTACACTGAACCTGGCCTAGCATCTGCTCTGTTTGGTGGACCGAATAATCATATCATCACGGTACACAAACAATTGTCAGCTATATGCAGGGTCCTAATGCTAAGCAATAGCAGCAGGTATGTTCAGTTACCTCTAAAATCTCAAACTCACAGCCTAATTGTTATGTTAATAGCGATAGATGGTTGCTCAAATTGGTTGACTGGTTGCAGATTTGTGCAATCTTATTTCCTGTTAGAGGTGAGCAATAGGGACATATAACGAGGCCTTGACCAAAGTTTCCTATAAATCAATAGCATGGTAGGTTGCAGTTGTGAGAGACAATTCATTTTCTAAAAAAAAAAAATACAAAACCACCTTTGAAACCATCCAAAGAGTTAAACTTGTCCGGTTTTTATAGTTGGATGGCTCTCGTTACCCGGTTTTGTAATTGAAGGTGGAAAATCGGACTTCTACGATAATTCGAGAGTGTAAACTAGACTTTTCCTCATATGAAAAGGCAAACGATCTAGACTTTTCCCCATATGAAAAGGCAAATGATCTAGCACAATTTGCAAAGACACATTGAGTGGTTGTCCATTATGCCCAGTCCATGTACAGAGTGCATTTTTTAAGGAAACAAGTGGGGCACGCCCCTACTGTGATTTTCTTACTGCCTCTGTTTTTATTTACATGCTATATTAGGTTTGTCCTAAGTCAAATTTGGCAAACTTTGACCAAAGCTATAGAAATAAATAAAAACATTTACAATACCAAATTTATTTCATTGAATTCACCATGAAGGTATTTGTTGATAGTGCATATGTTGGATAGTATACTTATTGCTATATTTTTTCAATAGACTTGGTCAAAGTTAGTCAAATTTTATTTAGGACAAACATAATACAACATGTAAATAAAAACAGAGAGTAAAATAAAAAGGGAAGAACCAGAATTTAGTTACAAGAGGGAAAAAGAAAAGGAGGAAGGAGAAGTCGAGGAATCCTGAAAATTATACATTCTGCAACCAAGCTTCCACAGCCGAGATTAGATTTTGTTGACACTTTGAGCTCTATGAGGAGGTAAGGAGAATTCATAGATAAATATCAATTGTTGAGCTCTATGAGGAGGTAAGGAGAATTCATAGATAAACTTCCTTTGTTGAGCTTTATGAGGAGGTAAGGAGAATTCATACATAAACTTCCTTTGTTGAGCTCTATGAGGAGGTAAGGAGAATTAATAAATAAACTTCCTATGTTGAGCTCTATGAGGAGGTAAGAAGAATTCATACATAAACTTCCTTTGTTGAGCTATATGAGGAGGTAAGAGAATTCATACATAAACTTCCTTTTGCAATCCTCCACCGTAGGATCTTCATCTTTAAATATATGGTTGTTTCCTATTGCACAGAGTGCATTGCTAGGTTGACTAATCATGTTAAACAATATTCAGTTGCAAGGCATGGAGCATGCAATTGCTGAGATGCTAACAATGGCAGTACCTATTTTCAATTTTCGAGATAGGCAAAGCTGATGTCTGAGCATAGTTTGCAAGTCAAATACACTATAGTGCTGCGAGGAAAATGGACCGTCCGCCTCCCCCACCCCCTCTCCTCCCCGACGCCGTCGCCCCCTCCACCAGCCTCCCGCCGCCGTCCATCTCGGAGCCGGCGGCCACTCCCCTCCCGCCGACGCTCACTCCGAGCCCGGCGGCCACCCCCACCACCTCTCCGGCGTGGAACACACCCTTTTGCGAGCCGACTGGGCGCAGCAAGGCCCAGCGCTGCTGGTGTCGTGACACTCCTCCTTCGGGAAAATCCGGCAGTGCTTCTCAGTTATCCTTCAAGGAGGCGCTGCTGCACGGCATTGCCGCATGCACTACCCCACCGTGCCTGACGCCATCGTCCCTGTCGGACCTTCCTCGGCGTGCAGGGCCACGGATTGTGGTGCGGCCGGAAGCCCGCCGGTCGTCAATCCCGGGGACTGATGCCGACGGATGGGTGACCGCGGTTAGCTGGAAGACGCATTTGGCTGCACGTCGCGCCGAGCGGCGACCTCCTCAGCCCGTTCCAGTCGACCTCCGAGGGAAGTGCTTCAAGTGCTTCTCTTCGCGGCACTGGGCGGCGTTCTGCAAGTCAAGCACTCGGTGCTTCCGCTGCCGTGAGACGGGCCACATGTCCTACATCTGCCCCGCTCGGCGCGCGGCTCTTCCGGCCACCGCCTCCCCCAGGCTGGTGTGGCGGCCGGTGGTGGCTTCGCCGACGGCAGCGGCAGCTACCATGGCGACCCCGGCGGACATTGCGCCGGCGGCGGCAGCTACCATGGCGACCCCTTCAGACACTGCGCCGACGGCGGCAGCTACCCAGGCTAACGGCGACGCCCCTGTGCGGCGCCGTCGGCGCGCTCGCAATCGTCCGCGCCGTGGAAGCCGCGATCAGCCGTCGTTCAATCCTGAAGCCCTGGACGATCACCCCTCCCCTGCTTTGAGCGGCAACGATCACAGGATCACCGATGTCGGCCAGCAACAGAGGCCACGTCGTGTGATTAAGCGCTCAGTTGCCATTGCTCGGTGGGAAGAAGAACTTGCCGGGCGGGCCCTCGTCCGCTCGGTGGTCGCTGACAATCCCGGCGGCCTGGTCAACTCCATCTTACCTGCTGTCGCTCAACGTTTCGAGATCGAGGAACGCTTGCTGTCCCTGTACCCCTTGGGCCCTGCTAGCTTCCTCCTGGTCTCACCTGATGAGCTATCGGCTACCACAATTCTCAACGACGGAAGGCCGCTGATCATCCCGTCTGGGCGTCTGCATGCCATGCGTTGGTCGCGGTTCCTCCTCGCTTCAGCAGGAAATCTCCCCTCTGCTACGGAGATTGAGCTCAGAGGAATCCCAGCGCATGCATGGGATCTGGACACGGCTTCACAACTACTCAGTGATTGCTGCCTTCCTTGCGGCCTTCACCATGGGATGGATGCGCAAAGAGATGTCTTTCGCCTGGTGGCCTGGTGCTCTAACCCGAGGGACATCCCTCCGGGGATTGACCTTGTGATTCCGGAGCCAACATCTGGGGGGGAGACGCACGAGCAACGTACTCTCGTCTACCCTGTCGAAATCTCTACGAAGCGGATCGGGGAGCCATCATCGGCGGACAATCGCCCGCCCCCTCCTCTGCCGGCGGACGATGATCACCAGCGCCGCAGACAGCAACGACAGCACAACTCGACTTCTTCCCCGGCGCCGGCGCCGGCGGCTGTTGGCGATCCTGCTCCTTCGGAAGGGGCCCACCGTATCCCGGTGCATTCACGGCTGGGTCCACCGGCCACCGGGTGCGAGGACTCGGTCCTAGGCGACGTCTCGTGTCCTGTGCATGAGACCGCGCCCAGTCTTCGCGGGATATTAATGTCCCCGAGCCGTTGGGTGCTGCGGACGCTGGGCACGAAGTTGCCGCGGCGGCTGGGCTGCCCATCTTTGACGATCTCGCGGCAACGGACGTCTCGGTATTTTCCCCTGTCACTGAGCGTTTCGCTTCGACTCCGGCGCCCAGTACTGCCCTGCCGGGGCCACAACCGGTGACCGCCACGTTGGATCCTGCTGCTGCGGTGCCACTGCCGGCATTGACGACACCAGCACCGGCGACCACCACTGACGCGGCTGTTGCAGAGGCACCAACCTCCCCTGGCGGAGGCAATGAAGTCCCCCACTACCATTGGCTGCACTGCTGAGGTTGCTGATGGGGTTTTGGCTGCTCCAGCGACCATCGTTTGCAGGGCTGCGCCTGAGCCATCTCTGGCCCCTGCGACAACTCGCGAATTCCAGGCGGCTCCAGCTCCTACAACCACCACGGTGACGGAGGCGGCGGTCCCTGACTCTGCTCCGGCCCCGCCTGAGATCAACACTTGCTCCGCCGGGTGTCCGGCCTCAGAGGACGCACCTCCGGCCCCTGCGACCACCGCGGGTAAGGCTGTTGAGGGGGCGTCTTCGGCCACCATTCCACCCGCGACCACTGTGAGCATGGGGTTATCCCAAAGAGTTCTTCCGGACAACCTGATCGTCTACAGCCGGACGCCACGGAAAGCTGCAGCATCGTCTACCCCGGTGGCCGAGTTTATTAGCAAGGTTTCAAAACCGGTGGAATCTCTCTTGCCTGCCCCGGTTGTCCAGAAGAGAAGACCAAAAACGGCAGGACCTGTCAGCCTACCACGTCGCAGCCGCCAATTGCTAAACTACCTCCTGAAACAGATAGAGCTTCGGCCTCTACTGTCTGCAGAAAACTTGGCCTAACTAATGAGGAAGGACGGTGTTGGAACTAATCCTCTAATCACTCACTCTCACGCCGCACGCAAGGAGGAAGATAGAAAACAAAAGACAGAAGCTTTGGCGACGAACGCCCCGGCCGCCGGACGGCCTGTATGTTGGCTTTTGTATTCAGTTCTGAGGACTCGAACACTGACACCTGAGAGTACAATGGCCTTTTGTAGACCTGGAACGCACACACGCCTGGAGCACGAACTCCATTCTCCCGGCCTTCAAGCTGTGATCCGCGCGATCCGGCATGCCGCCATGCACCAGTTCCAACTGCGTGCACGACTCACCCATGCCTCGCGCCACACGCATGCCATTTGACTCCGTCCCAGCTTCCCAACGGACTTGCCGCACAAGTCAATCGCTAGGACTCGATCAAACCCAAACAAGCTAACTGACTCAACGTGAACACGCGCACACGCGTGATTCACGCAACACACATGACACACGAGATCAGGTAGCACCTAGCACGTACACTCCCTGGACTCCACGTACTCGTCGCACACACGACGGACTTGACGCGACCTCTCAACCTAGACGAGGGACACAAACGCGAGCTCGAACACGCGCGCGACAACTCGACCTGACACACGCCATGCACGGACATGACGTGGTTTATTCCTAACAAACTCCCCCTAAACCACGACACCGCCGTGCATCCCGCCCTACAGGAGCGTCGGCTCGTCGTCGGCGTTGGCGAGCAACACCTCCTCCTTCCTTGGCTTGGGGCACTCCCTCGAGAAGTGGCCACGGACGCCACAGTTGAAGCACTTGCCCTTGCCGGACTTTGACTTGTGCCGCGCCTTCCACTCCTGCTCGGTGAGCAGGAGCCTGTCACCGCCGCCTTGACCACCGATTGGCGCCTGCACGCCGGTGATCTGCGCGCGTCGCCGCGAGCGCTCGTCGAACGCCTTCAAATGCTCGAGCACCTCCTCGAACGCCATCTTCTCGACATCGCAGAACTGCTCGATGCCAGCCACGGCCGGGTACAGCCGATCAGGGACCGTGTCCAGTAGCTTCTTCGCCATGGCGACATCGTCGAGCGTGGACCCGAGACAGGCATACTTTGCGGCCATGCCGCTAATCTTGCCGGCGTAGTCGTCCAGCGACTCCCCGTCCGCCATGCCTAGCTTGTCGAAGTCCCCCTTGAGCGTGGCGAGGCGCGGCGTCTTGACACGATCGGCGCCAACTAACCTCATCTTGAGGCTCTCCCAAACCTCCTTCGTCGTCTTCTTCGTCGACACCTGCATGAGGATGTCCTCGGGTAGCGCTTGTAGTAGCTGCGCCCGCGCCGTCTTGTTCTTGTGCGCGTCCACCACGCCATTGCCTGATGGTGACACAGCCTCCCAGAGGCCTTGCGCGTCGAGGATCGTCTCCACCTTGATCGCCCTCTCAACCTAGATGAGGGACACAAACGCGAGCTCGAACACGCGCGCCATCGACAACTCGACCTGACACACGCCATGCACGGACATGACGTGGTTTATTCCTAACAGACGGATCTCGGATGAAGCGCTTGATCAATATACAAAATTTTATAATCATCTTCTTGGTCAGGATCATCTGACCGCCCTCTCTGCTCTTTTTGGATGGGATGTCCCACCTGAGGATCAGGTTCGTGTTGTAGCCGATCCTGTAATTATTGCTTGAGAGGCATTCTTGCTATGTGGCCAGGTCTCAGTGCTACCTTAATCCAATGGATAGATCCAGTATTCTTATTTGGAATGTACGTGGTCTCAATGACAAGACTAGAAGAGATAACCTTCGGAAAGTGGTTGATGAGTCTCGGCCTGCAGTGGTCTGCCTTCAAGAAACAAAGTTATCACATATTTCGGTACAAGATGTGTCCTCCTTTCTCGGTCAGGAGTTTGTTAATTTTGTGTATCTAACAGCACAGCAAACAAGAGGTGGGTTCCTGGTGGCTTGGCGAGAAGGAACCTTCATGGTGGACCACCACCGAGTCCATCGCCACTCGGTGTCAGTTCTGCTCAGCAGCAATGATGACCCTCCCTGGTGGCTTACGGGAGTTTATGGCCCCCAAAGTGATGCTGAAAAGGTAGCCTTTTTGGATGAACTACGAGAGGTGCGAGCAAGCTGCCCTGGACCACGGATGCTGGCAGGTGATTTCAACATGATTTACTGCTCTGAGGACAAGAACAATGAGAATGTTAATCAAGCAATGATGGGGAGATTTCGTCGTTTTGTGAATGAGATGGAGTTAAAGGAGATCCCTTTGCTCGAAAGACGTTACACGTGGTCAAACGAGAGAGAGTCCCCTACTCTTGTCAAGTTAGATCGAGTACTTTGTACTAATGATTGGGATGACATTTATTCAGAGAACATTCTACAAAGCCATGCCACTGAAATGTCTATCATTGCCCGCTGATCTTGGGACTCAGGGAAGGAATCAGAGGGAAAAAGAGATTTCACTTTGAAAGCTTTTGGACAAAACTCCCAGGGTTTCATGAGACGGTGCAACAATCATGGGACCAGCCTGTTCAGAGCCGCTGCCCCCTAGAAAGAATATCCATTAAACTGAAACGTCTCACAAGAGCTCTGCAATCTTGGAGTCAGAAGCAAACTGGGCATGTAAAAACACAGCTCGCCCTTGCTCATCATGTTCTACATCACCTGGAGATAGCACAAGATCACCGTGCTCTGTCAGGACAAGAGAATTGGCTGCGATGTGAGCTCAAGCGGCACTGCTTAGTGCTTGCCTCTCTCGAGAGAACGATTGCTCGGCTTCGATCACGGGTTCGCTACCTGAAGGATGGGGATGCAAATACGTCCTTTTTCCACAAGCAAGCTAGTTTCCGTAAGCGGAAAAATTTCATCTCCAAACTAATAGATGGTAACCGGGTAGCCACTGCTCAGGAAGATAAACACCAGATCCTCTTCGAGCATTTTGATGGTCTATTGGGAACTGCAAGATCCAGAACTACTACTCTTGACCTGGCTACATTTCACAGAGCAGGAATTGACCTATCAGAACTTGAGGCGCCATTTTCAGAAGAGGAAGCCTGGGCAACTATCAGATCACTCCCGGCTGATCGAGCTCCAGGGCTGGATGGCTTTACTGGGCGTTTCTACAAGTCCTGTTGGTCAATCATCAAAGCTGATTTCATGGCTGCAATCATTACTCTACAGCAAGGCGATACAAGAATGTTAGAGCTGCTGAACTCCGCATATTTAACGTTGATCCCCAAAAAAGCTGATGCGGTTGAAGCCAAGGATTATCGCCCAATTAGTCTTGTGCACAGCTTCGCAAAGTTTGTTACCAAGATGATGGCAAATCGCTTAGCTCCTTATCTGGACAGCTTGGTCGCTACGAATCAAAGTGCATTCATAAGGGGCAGATGCATTCATGATAACTACATGTTGGTGCAGCAGACCATCAAGGTTCTACATCGACGTAAAACCTCAAGCCTGTTTTTGAAACTCGATATTTCCAAGGCCTTCGATTCAGTAGATTGGGCTTTCTTACTAGAGATCTTGTCACAATTGGGTTTTGGAGCTGCATGGCGTAATCTAGTCTCTAATCTCCTACAATCGGCCTCAACTCAAGTTCTTCTAAATGGAGAGCCGGGAGTCTTCATTACTCATCGGCGAGGGCTTCGGCAGGGAGATCCCCTCTCCCCCCATGCTGTTTATCTTGGTCATGGATGTTCTAAATAGTCTGTTTTTGAAAGCTGAAGCGGAAGGCCTGCTCCTACCCCTCCACTCTACTGGTCAATGGTTGTCCTTATACGCAGATTATGTGGCACTCTTTATTAGATCAGAGGAAGAGGATCTTCAGATTACTAAGGAACTCCTGCAAGTATTTGGTGAGGCTTCTGGACTGCAGACTAACTTACAGAAAAGCTGCGTGATTCCAATTCATTGCGATGGGGAAATTATGGAGGTCGTGAACAGCACCCTGCAGTGCACAACAACTAATTTCCCCACCACTTATTGTTAGAAATCTAGGCAATTTTCGGTATATTTTAATTCCAAAATTAAATGTATAAACTAGCAATATTTCTATGACTTTAAGGAGTAAAATAAAACATGTGAACATGTTTATACTTATCACACATATAAGCATAAACAATATAAATAACCAAAGTTTCAGGGAGTACCCTAAAGCGGGGCCGTTGCCGGAGGCATTGGCTGCGCTGTTACCAACTGGAGTAGACATCTACTCGGTTGGCCTCAGTCGAAGTAGTTGAACTAAATCGGTGCAGGAAGAAGTTCGCAGTGCAGTCCCACGAACGGTCACCAAGATGTAGTCGACGTAGTCGTTCGGCCACCAGAATGTAGTCGACGTAGTCGTTCGGCTCGTCCACCAGGAAGTAGTCGTACAATCGGGCAAAGCCTTAGTATTTTTGAGCAGTCACGCTAAAGCGTTACCCAAAAACCTGATTGCCCGCCTATCCCGTGCAGGATCTCAAGGCGAGCAAGGTTTCGGAGGCCTGCTCACGCTAATTCTGTGCGCGCAGAAATTAGCGTTGGGGAACTCAGTTGTTGCAACTGGAGAGGGAGAAGTGAGGAGCCGAGTTGCCTCAGTGCTCTGGTGCAGGATGGATGAGGGGAATGGCACTCCTTATATAGTGACTCAGGTGCTCAGGATCGTTGAACCTGGACACCATCAGAGTCATTTAGGTGATGCGGTTATGGCCATTAATTACAGATTTAATTGCACGTTTAATCGCACGATTAATTGCTGTCAACGGCAAAATAGCCATCACATCGCACCGCGCCACGCCGCGCCGCACCGCACCGCCCGTCCGGCCGGCCGGCCGCGCCGCGCCGCGCCGCACCTCGCCTCGCCTCGCCTCGCCTCGGCCTCGGCCTCGGCCTCGGCCACGGCCACGGCCACGGCCACGGCCCGGCCCGGCCCGGCCCGGCTCGGCGAGGCGAGCGAGCGCGCGCGCGTGTGGTTCACCGTCCTCCTCTTACCGGCTTCACAAGTGGTGTACAAGAAGTCCACCTTTTAAGTCGGTTGAGATCCTCCTCAATTCCCGGTACGGAATTAAACATTGATTCCCTAGCATTAATAGTGGGCTTTAAATTCTTTTAATGCTTTAGAATAAATGGGCCAAGCCCATTACTCCAACAATCCCCACCAAGAAATTTAAGCCACACTAGAAATACCCTCATTCTCTCATTGATATACCAGTATTCGACAGAGACTGTTAAGTTGAACTTCCATCTAGGACAAAGGCTACACTTATTCACAACTGTGCAATGGACTATGCCTTGAATTGCCAGTTTTGTGCAAACAAGTTTGACCAGAGCCCTACACTGGTACTAGGCTGCAAAAGCATCCCCGCGGTTTGGAGCTTATAAGTCATACTCCAGGCCCTTCATGAGTTTCTAGAGAATACCCAATTCTCATAGACCATGACCAGTGGTCAAACTCATATAGGTGTGTTCCTTTTAGATGTTCTGTAGGACAACATCTTTGTTTCAATAAAACAACTCATTTGTTTAAAAGAAACCACCTGGCACACATTAAGGTATAGACCAACCTGCCATACAGATTAGAAGAGAAATGCACCTTATACACGGAATGAGCCCATTTCACAAAGGTTCTCTTCTCACAGTCAGACTTTAGTTTGTTTCACCATCCTAATTCACGGGATCTCCGATCACATAGGACAGGTTTCCACTATAGAATGACTCACGTGGGTCTCAAGCCCAATTCCATAGATGCATTGTCTATCACATTTCGTGAAAGACCCTTTGTAAACTGATCTGCCAGATTTTTAGCCGTCTGAACATAGTCCAGGGCTATAACTCCGGAGTTTCTCAATTTTCTGACAGATTTCAACCGCCTTTTCACATGTCTAGATGACTTCATGTTATCCTTTGAACTATTCACCTTGACAATTACTGTTTGATTGTCACAGTTCATTAGGATTGCCGGTAACGGTTTTTCAACTATCGGCAAGTCCATAAGGAGCTCACGAAGCCACTCAGCCTCAACAGTGGCGGTATCTAATGCTGTGAGTTCTGCTTCCATAGTTGACCTCGTTAAGATGGTCTGCTTGCAAGACTTCCAGGAAACAGCTCCACCACCAAGTGTAAACACATATCCACTTGTGGCCTTTATCTCATCAGCATCAGAAATCCAATTTGAATCACTATACCCTTCTAGTACCCTTGGGTACCCGGTGTAGTGAATTCCATAGTTCATTGTCCCCTTCAGATAGCGCATTACTCTTTCAAGACCCTTCCAATGATCATCTCCCGGGTTTGAAACAAACCGGCTCAGTTTGCTTACAGCAAACGAGATGTCAGGTCTTGTAGCGCTCGCTAAATACATTAATGAACCAATGATCTGAGAATATCTCAGTTGATCACGCATTATCCTTTTGTTCTTTCTAAGAATTAAACTGGCATCATATGGTGTTGAGACAGGTTTATAGTCACTATAACCAAAGCGACTTAACACCTTCTCCACATAGTGAGACTGTGTAAGAATCACCCCACCATTGATCTCTTTTACCAGCTTTATATTAAGGATAACATCAGCTTCTCCCAGATCCTTCATCTCAAAATTTTGAGATAAAAACTCTTTGACTTCCTTAATCACATTAAGGCTAGTGCCAAAGATCAGTATGTCATCCACATACAAGCACAAAATCACTCCTTCAGCCCCACCATAGCGATAGTACACACATCTGTCAGCTTCGTTCACAACAAAGCCGGCAGAGGTCAAAGTTCTATCAAACTTTTCATGCCACTGCTTAGGCGCTTGCTTGAGACCATATAAAGATTTTAACAACTTACAAACCATTCCTTCTTGACCCTTTGATACAAACCCATCCGGCTGATCCATATAGATCTCCTCTTCTAACTCTCCATTGAGGAAAGCCGTCTTAACGTCCATCTGATGAACGAGAAGACCATAAGAGGCTGCCAAGGAAAGTAACACTCGAATTGTGGTCAATCGGGCAACTGGTGAATAAGTGTCAAAGAAATCTTCTCCTTCTTTTTGTGTATAACCCTTGGCCACAAGCCTAACCTTGTACTTTTCAATAGTACCATCTGGCCTAAGCTTTTTCTTGAACACCCACTTGCATCCAACCGGTTTACATCCATAAGGACGTTCAACGACCTCCCAGGTTCCATTAGACATAATAGAATCCATCTCACTCCTTACTGCTTCCTTCCAATAGTCAGCATCAGGAGATGAATATGCCTCTTCAATGGTTCTGGGTGTATCATCTATGAGGTATACAATGAAATCATCACCAAAAGACTTTACAGTCCTTTGTTTCTTGCTCTTTCTCGGAGCATCATTGTTATCCTCCTCAGGATTTTCTACAAGTGTATGTTCATTGTGTTCTATCGGCTCAGCAGAGCCATCATCCTTGATGAACTCTTGCCTAGATGAACTTGTTTCATCTCTCATGGGAAAAATGTTTTCAAAAAATATAGCATCTCTGGACTCCATTATAGTACCAACATGCATGTCAGGTACTCCAGATTTCACTATTAAAAATCTATATCCAACGCTGTGAATAGCATAACCTAGAAAGATACAATCCACAGTTTTAGGTCCAAGCTTACGTTTCTTGGTTATTGGCACACTCACTTTTGCCAAACAACCCCATGTACGTAAGTATGACAGTGTTGGCCTTTTCTTCTCCCATTCCTCGAAAGGAGTTATCTCTTTATTCTTTGTAGGAACACGGTTTAGGACATGACATGCAGTCAATATAGCCTCACCCCACCATTCCTTGGAAAGTCCCGCTGTATCTAACATGGCGTTAACCAAATCCGTTAGAGTGCGGTTCTTTCTTTCGGCAACCCCATTTGACTGAGGTGAATAGGGAGGCGTCCTCTCATGAATAATACCATGTTCCTCGCAGAATAAAGTAAATAAATTTGAGAAATACTCGCCACCACGATCTGACCTAACTCTTTTGATCTTTCTCTCAAGTTGGTTTTCTACTTCAGCTTTATAGATTTTAAAGTAGTGTAAAGCTTCATCTTTTGACTTCAACAAATAGATGTAACAAAATCTAGTACTATCATCAATCAAAGTCATGAAATATTTGTTACCACCTTTTGTCAACACTCCATTCATTTCGCACAAATCGGAATGAATTAATTCTAAGGGTGCCAAGCTCCTTGCCTCCGCGGTCTTATGAGGCTTACGAGTTTGTTTTGATTCAACACATACATGACACTTAGAATTTTTGACAAAAGTGAACTTTGGAATTAAGCTCAAATTAGCTAAGCGCATCATACAACCAAAATTAACGTGACAAAGCCTCGAATGCCAAACATTTGTTTCATCAACGTTAATAACATTGTATGCAATTTTATTACAAACATCTGACAAAGAAAGACGGAACAAACCTCCGCTTTCATAACCTTTTCCAACAAAAGTACCAAAATTAGACAAGATACATTTATTGGACTCAAAGACTAATTTGAAACCATCTCTACACAGTAGAGAGCCGCTGACTAAATTCTTCTTGATGGTGGGGACATGCTGCACGTTCTTCAGCTGCACGGTCTTCCCCGAAGTAAACTTCAGATTTACCGTACCAACACCAAGAACACGCGCATGTGATCCGTTCCCCATCAGCAAGGAGGAAGTCCCGCCGGTCTGGTAAGAAGAGAACAAAGAAGCATCAGCACAAACATGAATATTAGCACCAGTGTCAACCCACCACTCGGGTGAACCAAAGACTGAAAGAACAGTAGGTAATAAATTACCGTACCCCGAAGTTCCTCCAGGCTCGCTAATAACCATGTTGGCGGAGTCGTTGCCTTTGCGGTTCGGACACTTTGCAGCAAAGTGATCCGTACTAGCACACACATAGCAAGCTCCCGTCTTCTTCTTCTTCTTAAAAGTGGTTGTCTTCTTAGTCTTTGGTTGGTTCTGCGGTGGCTTTTTCTTATTCTTATGGGAGTTGTTCTTCTGAACAAGATTGGCACTTGAAGCACCAACAACTCCTTTCCCACGTATGTCCTTTGCTCTCGCCTTCTCCTCAACATCAAGAGTCCCTATGAGTCCATCTATTGTGAACTCCTGTCTCTTATGTTTTAGAGAAGTAGCAAAGTCCCTCCAAGAAGGTGGCAGCTTAGAGATTATACCTCCAGCCACAAACTTATTGGGTAACACACATGGGGACTCTTTGCTGCAATTTTTGAGATCTTTTGCCAGAGTATGTATTTCATGAGCCTGTTCCACTACAGAATGGTCTTCGACCATCCTGTACTCAAGGAACTGCTCCATGATATACAACTCACTCCCGGCGTCAGATACTCCATATTGAGCCTCAAGAGCATCCCACAAAGCTTTGCCAGTTGGCAGCCGGATATAAGAATCCACCAGGTTATCACCGAGAACACTAATGATCAAGCCTCGAAAGAGGATATCAGCCTCATCGAACGCACTCCCTTCCTCTGGAGAGAATTGTTCAGGCTTACCCTCTTTCACATGGATCACTCTCGATAGTGTTAACCACAGTATAAGCCGCTCTTGCCAACGTTTGTAATTTGAACCATCAAAAGGTGATGGTTTGATTGATGCAGCAAAGCTAGATACCGAAAGCCTATTAACACAATCAGGTTTTTGGATTGTTAGAAATCTAGGCAATTTTCGGTATATTTTAATTCCAAAATTAAATGTATAAACTAGCAATATTTCTATGACTTTAAGGAGTAAAATAAAACATGTGAACATGTTTATACTTATCACACATATAAGCATAAACAATATAAATAACCAAAGTTTCAGGGAGTACCCTAAAGCGGGGCCGTTGCCGGAGGCATTGGCTGCGCTGTTACCAACTGGAGTAGACATCTACTCGGTTGGCCTCAGTCGAAGTAGTCGAACTAAATTGGTGCAGGAAGAAGTTCGCAGTGCAGTCCCACGAACGGTCACCAAGATGTAGTCGACGTAGTCGTTCGGCCACCAGAATGTAGTCGACGTAGTCGTTCGGCTCGTCCACCAGGAAGTAGTCGTACAATCGGGCAAAGCCTTAGTATTTTTGAGCAGTCACGCTAAAGCGTTACCCAAAAACCTCTCACGCTAATTCTGTGCGCGCAGAAATTAGCGTTGGGGAACTCAGTTGTTGCAACTGGAGAGGGAGAAGAGAGGAGCCGAGTTGCCTCAGTGCTCTGGTGCAGGATGGATGAGGGGAATGGCACTCCTTATATAGTGACTCAGGTGCTCAGGATCGTTGAACCTGGACACCATCAGAGTCATTTAGGTGATGCGGTTATGGCCATTAATTACAGATTTAATTGCACGTTTAATCGCACGATTAATTGCTGTCAACGGCAAAATAGCCATCACATCGCACCGCGCCGCGCCGCGCCGCGCCGCGCCGCGCCGCACCGCACCGCCCGTCCGGCCACGGCCACGGCCACGGCCACGGCCACGGCCACGGCGAGGCGAGCGAGCGAGCGCGCGCGCGTGTGGTTCACCGTCCTCCTCTTACCGGCTTCACAAGTGGTGTACAAGAAGTCCACCTTTTAAGTCGGTTGAGATCCTCCTCAATTCCCGGTACGGAATTAAACATTGATTCCCTAGCATTAATAGTGGGCTTTAAATTCTTTTAATGCTTTAGAATAAATGGGCCCAGCCCATTACTCCAACACTTATTTGGGATTACCAATCTCGGACAGAAAGCTGCGACGCAGTGACTTGATGATTTGGATTGAGAAGATTGCCAACAGACTTCCTGGTTGGAAGGCTTCTCTGATGAGCTTGGCAGGCCGGGCTGTTTTAGTGAGATTTATTCTAACTGTCATTCCTATTTATCTGCTGGTCGCTATCAAAGTCCCTAAATGGTTCATCCGAGCAGTAGACAAAATTAGGAGGAGTTTCTTGTGGAAGGGAAGGAAGGAGATCAATGGAGGCAGCTGCTTAGTGGCATGGGAAAAGGTCATGAGACCTATCGATCTTGGGGGGCTAGGAATCCATAACCTGGAAATTATGGGTTGGGCCCTGCAAATGCGATGGCTTTGGATTGAGAAAACTAAACCGGACCGTCCATGGGCTAGTCTGGAAATTCCAATATACCCCAACACTACTGCTATGTTTGCCGTGTCAGTTGTGACTACGGTTGGCAATGGTAGGAACACTTTGTTTTGGATTGATCATTGGTTACACGGCTGCAGTATTGAGAATCTGGCACCTAATGTCTTCAAGACCGTACCACCAAGATTAAGAAAATCAAGAACTGTGAGTGATGCTATGATTGAGCTTTCCTGGGTGTCAGACATAAGAGGAGCTCTCAGTTGCAGGGCCTTGCTGAATATTTAGAACTTTGGGATGCCCTCGCTAAGTTTGCTGTAAATGACACGGAAGACCTTCATCACTGGAAGTTTGAAGCCTCAGGAACATTCTCTACTAGATCTGCATATAGAGCTTTTTTTTAAGGAGCCATTGGCTTTGAACCTTGGAAGAGGCTCTGGAAATCCTGGGCACCCAGCAAGTGCAAAACCTTTGTTTGGTTGGCCATTCGCAACCGATGTTGGATTGCTGATCGTTTGCAGAAAAGAGGACTACCTCACCCTGCCCGCTGCCCGCTGTGTGACCAAGAAGAAGAGACAGTCCAACATCTACTCACTACTTGTGTGTTCGCACGGCAATTTTGGTTCAGCGTTCTCCAGCCACTGAACCTAACTCGTTTGGTGCCTAGTCGCACATCTAGCTCTCTTGCAGATTGGTGGAAGAAATCTTGGAAGAAATTACAGAAGCAACTACGGAAGGGATTTAATTCTCCTGTAATCCTTGGAGCCTGGATCATCTGGAAGCACAGGAATGCCTGCATCTTCGATGGAGTAGCACCAAACTTGCAGGGAGCTCTTCAGGCCTTTAAGGATGAGTTTCACTTATGGCAAATCTCTGGTGCCAAAGGGCTTACTACCCTGAGCCTAGAGGGAGTTGCAGTTCCTAGTTAGAGGAGGTCTAGCTGTGGTCAGGTCCCAAATTCTTCTTTGCATGTAATATTTTGTTTGTCTAAAACAGTTGCATCCCTTACTGTAGTTCAAGGTAAGGTGATGTGTTTGTAATTGGACTGTTTCCTCTCTTAATACAAAGATACGCAGCTCTCCTGCGTGTTCGAGAAAAAATTTTCAGTTTTCCTCTAAAATCTCAACCTTGCTCATAGCCTAATTGCTTTAGAATCAAACTGACTGACGGGCCGGCAGCAGGGTTGTACCATCTCGTGTCCTAGTGGAAGTAACTAGTGGAGATGATATATAAAGAGCCAACACCGAATTTTCTTTTAAACCGATATCATAGCTGCCAGAATTCCCTGAGGGATATAATTCATGACCAACGCAGTTCAGTTGCATGACCATCAAGTAAGAAACGGATGATATTTTTAACAGAGTATACTAGGAAGAGTGTAAAGAGATTGCTTGAACCAAGTACCCATATTTTCTCTTAAACTAGCAGTACAACAAGTATGATGCTGCTGTCGTCAACCAGCATGACCTTAAGTAACAACATCATGAAGAGGATGATACAATCACACCCTTGTGAGAATTTAACACATACTACTACTACTACTACTACTACTACAAATGCAATCCGTACGCATATAACGGCTGCAGTCTTGATCCAAAAAGTGCTGATGGGGGGAAACATCGTGTCCCTGTAAGTTAAGCTGAAGTTAACAAAAGGTAATTGAATGATAGAATTAGTGAAGAGAGCAAAAAAGGAGTATATATAGAGAGAGAGCTTTGAACCTGCACTTCGCCAGTGACAATTATCCCAAGCTTTCCTGAAACATTGGAAAACAGAGTTATGGGAAAATACGTCTAGATCATTTTACCTTCCAGAAGGGATCAGGGATTAGGGGTCTTGAGTAGCTCTGTGGAAACGTAACGTGCCAACTTAATCTCTATAGTTTTTACATCTGACACGGTTGTTTGGTTCATGACAAAGCAATTTTCACCCTTCTGCTGCACCTTGTTCCGCACCTGTTCTTGGTTGGAAATGGACTGAGTTTCAAGTAGGTCGGAGCTCAGCTCCTTCAACTGGCAATCACGACAGGACCTTGAAACGGTAGGCCCGCAACGACCAAGAACGTGGCCAATCTTGGTCATGTACATACCGTCTTTATCATCGTTGTCCTGAGTGAATGTATTGAGGTGATCAAACATGGCAGTTTCTGAAGCTAAACATCTGAAACCACACGTCTTGCACTTATTCAGAGGATGATGCAGTGTGGGCGCTGCACCTCCAGGACGATGTTGGCCGGCATTGGACCATGGCAGACTTTACTTGTGTAGAGGAGTTTTCTCCTAGACAACCACCTGTCCACCTGAGCTGAACAAAAAAAAAAAAGGCATGGCCAAGCGCTTGGGAAATTATAGCTAGAACAAAAAAAAAACCTCACTGAACAATTATTCAACAAAAAATCCTACCTCAAGCTATGCTTACTTCACGTTGGTGAACCCGATCTTTCGAGAAGCATGTGAAAACTTGATGCCTTCAAATACACAGCTTGGTGTGTTCTGATGGACTTGACATATCAATCTACCCTCTCTTTACAAACTCCATATGAAATGGAATTTTTTGTCAATGTGCTGGCTCCGTCGTGGTGCACTGGGTTCTTCATTATCATCAACAGTGCATCACGACAGAAGCAAGCACATAGACAGAAACTTCCATTTAATCCTCCGGGGGTGTGCAGGAGACGCGCTAACGAGATTGATGCCAAGTTTATTGGAACAACTGAGCAGCTTATTAGCTAGGGGTAAAAATCGAGCCGTGGATTGGACACGCACTGATGCACACTCGAACATGAGGACTAGAAGTTTTTTTATTATTGCAGACCGATATCTTTTCAGGATGCATTCGAATGAATTTAAAGGACACTCTTATGCACAGAAATTGCCCAGAATAGCCTGCTAGACTCACGGCATGAACGAGCAATCCACAGTTGGCGCCATTGAGACCCGCTCTAATGCGACTATAAAGTCTGTGTCGAGCTGAACGTGCGTGCAACCAGAAGACATAGTCATGCGCTTAGCTAAATATAGCTACAAGCACAAGAAGAAGACGATACACACAAGAATTATTCAGTATAGCCAAAGATAGGGATGTTCCTGGCCATGGCCGAGCAGTCACTCTGACTTTCACATCGTCAAACAACTGTCATTTTGAGCCACACAATGCAACCATGCCACGTCGATGGCACGCACCCGAGTGGCATTGCAGCTGCCTGGTCGGAGCGGCGACCAAGTTCCCCTCCGTTGACCCTATACTACGAAGAGGATTGCTTGATTGGAAAAGCCTATTACTAAAGTACATAATCAATCTCCGGCTATTCAGCATCCCAATGCTAAGCAGTGGCATCTGTTAGAATACCTTCAGGAAGAATGAACAAGAGGGTGAGACAGTAGTCTTGTTGTGTGTATATAAGCATAGTGGGCCTCTTGGGCCTTAACACCCCCCTTCAAACTCAAGGCGGAGGTGGAGGATCGGAAGCATTGAGTTTGAGCAAATGAAGTCGATGTTGCTCTCGAGTTTGTGTTTTAGTGAAAAAATCTGCTACTTGCAGCTCTGATGGCACATACTGAAGAGCAATTTTCTGTTGATGACAATGAGAGCGAGTAAAAGATGCATCAACACCAATATACTTTGTGAGTTCATGCTTCACCGGATCATTAGCAATCTGTATGACTCCGGTATTATCACAAAGGAGAGGTGTGGGGGTATCACAAGAAATACCAAAATCAGCTAACAACCAACGAAGCCATACAATCTCTGAAGTGGTAGTGGCAAGTGCTCGAAGTTCTGCCTCTGTACTTGATCGAGATACAGCTGACTGCTTCTTGGACTTCCAAACAAGAGGAGAAGAACCAAGAAGGATACAATAACCAGTGACTGAACGATGGTCTGTGGGCTCACTCGCTCAAGTGGAGTTCGAGTAAGCATGAAGACGGAGTGGACTATCATAAGCATAAAGCAAACACTGAGATGTTGTCCCCCTTAAGTAACGTAGCACATGAAGCAAGTGTCCAAAGTGAACCGAAGTAGGAGCACTCACAAACTGACTCTAGATATGCACAACATGAGCAATGTCAGGTCGAGTAACAGTTAGATAAACAAGACTCCCAACAATATGCCTATATCGAGAGGGATCCTCCAAGGGGGCACCATCAGTAGGACGAAGCTGCAAGTGAAGATCCATAGGTGTTGTAGCAATCCGACTATCGGAAATGCCAGAGCGAGCAAGAAGATCTTGTATATATTTGGACTGAGAAAGATAATAGCCCTTGGCAGAACGCAAAACCTCAATCCCTAAGAAATAACTGAGAGGACCTAAATCAGACATCTGAAATTGCTCCCCAAGTTGCTTCTTCACATGAGAAATGTGCTCCATATCATCTCCCATAATCAACATATAGAAGAAGTAAAGTGCGTCCATGTGGAGAACGATGAATAAATAAGGCTAGATCATGCTCACTTGGTGAAAAGCCAGCAGTCCGTATCACAGAAACAAAGCGCTCAAACCAAGCACGAGGAGCCTGTTTGAGACCATATAATGCACGACGAAGACGACAAACATATCCTGAAGGTGCATGAACACCTAGTGGGGGTTGCATATACACTTCCTCATGTAAATCACCATGGAGAAAAGCATTCTTAACATCCATATGAGAGATAGTCCAAGAACAAGAAGCAGCCACTGCAATTAGAGTGCGAACAGTGGTCATGTGAGCAACTGGAGCAAATGTCTCATCATAATCAACACCTTGAGTTTGCTGAAAACCCCTGGCAACCAAGCGAGCTTTATATCTCTCAATAGAACCATCTGATTTGGTTTTAATTTTGAATACCCATTTGCATGTGATAGGTACTGCATGAGATGGCAATGGAACAAGATCCCAAGTACATGTGCGCTCAAGTGCAGCAAGTTCCTCAGTCATAGCAGCTTGCCACTCTAGAATATTGGCGGCTTCATGATAACTGGATGGCTCACCAATAACAGCACCAACACGTGGGAACCCCAACTTGTCAGGTGGCTCAATTGTGGTACGATCACGTAGATTGTAGTGCTGACCAACCTGTGGCTCATCAGAAGCATCATGTGACTCAGAAAGAGTATTAGAATCATTAAAAATATCGGGAGTGATCGAGGAAGGAGGAGTAGATGGAGGTTCAGTAGGAGCTTTGGGACGACGGGTGTAAACTTTGGTGATAGGTGGTTTAGAGGGTGGAGGAGGTGGCGGTGGTGGTGATGGAGGATCAACAGGAATAGGTGTGATGGAAGGAGCCGGATCGGGAATAAGGGTATCAGGTGGTGGTGGCGGTAGTAGTGTGGCAGTATCGCTTGATGAAATAGGAGGAAGAAAGAGAAACGATGTGGACTCTGTGGGAGAATCTGAGGGCTGAGTAGAAGGGTTATAAAAGAATGGACAATTCTCAACAAATGTCACATCACGAGAGATACGCTTGCGACGTGAGGAAGGATCATAACAATGGTAACCCTTATGCTCAGGATTGTAACCAAGAAAAACACATTCAACAGACTGTGCAGTCAACTTAGTTCTCTCACGAGGTGCAAGCAAGACATAGCACGTGCACCCAAAAACTCGGAGGTGATCATAGTTAGGAGGTATCCCACAAAGAATCTCACCAGGACATTTTCCAGCAAGTTTAGAAGAAGGTTGTCGATTGATTAGATATACAACTGTAGAAATGGCTTCTCCCCAAAAATGAGAGGGCACAAAAGATGCAATGAGAAGTGTCCGAGCAGTCTTAATGAGATGACGATGTTTGCGTTCAGCGACACCATTCTGAGCATGAGCACCTGAACATGAGAGCTGAGGAAGAGTGCCCTCAGGTGAGAAACTGACAAAAAACTGAAGATAAATATTCTCCTCTAGAATCGGAACGAAAGATTTTAATAGCTGTAGAAAATTGGGTGTGGACCATGCGAGCAAAAGATTGATAAATAGAACACAACTGGGAGCGATGCTTCATGAAATAGATCCAAGTATATCGAGAATAGTCATCAATAAAAATGACATAGTAACTATGACCACCCTTGGATGCAAAAGGCGAAGGGCCCCAAACATCCGAGTGAATAAGATCAAAAGGTCTAGCAGAATGAGAAGTACTACTAGAATATGGGAGTTGTACCTGTTTGCCAAGTTTACAACCCTTACAGTGGAAGCTAGAGTCAATAGGAATGTGTCCAAGATGTCCCTCATGAATCAAGGTGGACAATCGAGACCCACAAAGATGGCCAAGATGATGATGCCACTTCGCAAAAGATGAAGCTGATGATGACACTGCTGATGATACACGAGCAGTGGAAGAAGGAAGACGTAGGGTATCCATAACATAGAGATTAGAAGAATCTCTACGACGATGACCAGTCTCAATCACTTTCCCATTTCGACGGTCCTGAATGAAACAAGATGACTCATCAAATCCAACAAAGCAGTTCATATCAGCTATCTGACCCACTGATAGAAGATTTATAGATAATTGAGGTACACACGAGACATCAGGTATATAAAAATGTGGAGAGTGAAGGGATCCTTGATGAGTAATGTGACAAGATGTACTATCAGCCGTGTGCATAGAAGTACCATCAGTGATAGGCTTACAGGCAACCAACTTAGACTTGTCAGACGTCTCATGAAAAGAAGCCCCTGAATCTAAAACCCAATACGGAGTAGTGACATGTGAGGCAGCAGCTATAGACACAGATCCACTAGTACAGATCTCGCCATCAAGCTCAATATCACTGGCTATAGCATTGGATTGCATCATATTGAAGAATGCTAATACTTACTCAAAACAGAGAATAAAGCTGTGCTGCACAACTGACCAGCCACAAAGGACCTCTGGAGCAGCAGAGATACAGAATACCAGTAGTAGAAAAGAGTGCGATGGGCAACCTGCTTCAATCACGGACAAAACAAGGCAGAAATATCCCTGCAGCAGCAGATCAGAGTAGAGCACCCCCCCCCCCCCCCCCCCCCCCTTTCCGTTCTGCAGAACACCAGCAGAGCAGAGAACCCCCGGTCCTTGTGTAGAACAAGGGCGAGCGCAGAGCAGAGGTGCAACACCAGCAGACAGGCGGCGCGAAGAGGGGCGGGCACAGACGGCGCGCGGACGGGCGGCCGCAACAGGCAGCAGGGAACGAGGCCCAGATGGGCAGCAACGACGGCGTCCACGACGGGCTGACGGGAGAACAGCCGAGGCAGCGTCCGGCCAAACGGATCTGCGACGACCGGAGGTCGGGGATGGCTCTCCGCGAAGAAAATTTTTATTTCCAGAGGTACTTTTAGTTTCCACGCAATATTTGTAATGGGTAAACTACCTGTCTGCATTAAGTTCTTATACATTGATTTCACAGTGAATTCGGAGTTTTTGGTTAGAGTCCATTTGAAAGAATCATTGGCATTGGACAGAACTATATTCAATACTTTCAAGACTAGCTCATGCCACATCCCCAACCTGTCCCCTACCAATCCTCTCCTAAATGAATATTTAGGGGAATAGTGCCAAGAACACTAGCAACTGTTTGGTGTTTCCTTCTTACAATATTGTAAAGAGAGGGATATTGCTGCATCAAAGGCTTGTTACCCAACCACAAATCCTCCCAAAACATCGTTTGTTCACCATTGTTAATCTGAAATTTTCCTCTCTGAAAGAACTGCTCTTTAATCTCCACTTAGATATTTCTTCTTAAGAAGTTGTTGCCAAGTGCCCTCCTCTGTTAACAGGTTAAACAACCATTTGCTCAATAGGCAGGTGTTCTGGGCCTCTAGGTTTGTAATTCCTAGCCCTCCTACACTCTTAGGTGTACTCCTGGAGCAGACTAGCATGACCATCTAGGTAGAAAAATGTGACATGCAACAGAAAGCATAAGGTTCTTACTCTTGGAGCTGCAACTAAGTGGAGCACAACAGTCTGCTCATTTTCAGCTCCAGTGAATAAATTTAGGTGTCTGAAACCATCGCAGTTTGTGAAGTGGATCAACTGAAGCTGCACCAGCACCTGCACACGAACTGTACCTGTTCTAGGGGATGAGGCAGTATGAGCGCGTCGCCTCGAGCTGGTCGCCAACTCGCCACCCCCGCGGCCGGCCGGCTGGCGGCGACACTAGAGGTGGATCAACGGAGAAGTCGAGGGAAGGTTATGAACTCATGATTTGTGGATCGGGCAGATGGGAGCGCGTCGCCAGGCCGGAACGCGGCGGCGGAGCGGCGGACGCAGGGTGTGGGCACGCGGCAGGCTGTAGGCAGAGCCCAAGATTCAGTAGCCTGTGCTCCTCCGCGAGGTCCTGCGGCGGCGGCCGATGGCTCCCCCGTCGGCGACGTCAGCGGAGGCCATCCCCTTGGAGGCTTGGACGGCGCCGCCGGCGGCGCCGGCGCGGCCGCGGCAGCCATCCCCCTCGGCGACATCAGCGCGCGGCGGTCCCGGGCCATGGCGCGCAACGACCAGCCTCCCAATCGGGTTCGGGTCTCCTGCCTTCAATCTTAACCGCAAATTGCAGATCGGACGGCTACCAGGCATCTCGGGGGTGGACGGTAAATGAAATACCGTCCACCCCGTGATCCCGGCGTGGCGGCGTCCAGCGGCCATGGCAGCCGGCAGGAGAGCTGGGAGGGGACGAGGGAAGCGAGGAGAAGCAGCGCATCACCACGAAGACGAGAGCGCATCCCGACCCGCTCCTCATCGGGCAGCCAGTGCCGCTCGGCCCCGCGCTTGCGCGGTACAGTGTCGCAGCAACCACGCTTCCCCTCGCGCGGCGAGCTCTCGGGAGCAGCGCGTCGCCGGAGCCCAACATCTGACGCACGATGGTGGATGGAGAACGCGTAGGAAGTCTGGTCTCATGGAGGTTGGTGAAGCCGAGGTGGTGGCACAGGCGCGCTTGAGGAGTGGGCACGGGAGCCCTCGGCTACTCCGTCCACCACGACGCAGATCGATGCACCACGGCGCGGCGGAGCAGCACTGCTGGCGCGGCGCTTAGTGCCAAATCCGGCAGGGGAGGAAAGCGCTCTCTCCTACCAACTACGGCGCTGCTCTTCCTCCCGTCCGTCGCCCTCTCCAAGCTCCCCGGCAGGTGGCCATGGCCGCTGGACGTCGTGAACTCGTGATCAGGGGTGGACGGTATTTCGTTTACCGTCCACCCCCAGGTACCTGACGTCCGTCCGATCAACATCTTACGGTCAAAAATGATTAAATGAAGCAAGGCCACACCTGATACAGGGGCGAACGGACGGCACTGCAGCGCCATGGCCGCGCCGCGCGCCGCTGACATCGCCCGACGGGGACAGACCGCCGCCGCCGCGAATCAAGCTCTGCGCGCTGGAACTGTGCCCCGCGCAACCAGGCAGCTCCATGTTCTCTTCCTCCAGCTCGGTCTTCGCAGCGCTCTGGCCCTCCTCCCCTCGCCGCCCGCGTCCTCCTGCAGTCCTGCTCGCCATGCATGCCTGCACCGGGCCGCGTTCATCGCTCGCAGCCAGCGTCCGGTGGCACCCTCCGTCGTAATTCTCTTCTGTTGTTCCACCAGTAACCACCACGGGCAGAGATTCAGTGAAACACGGAGCGCATGATCATCGAGTAAGAAGAGCATGCCATTTTCATGAAAGAAAAAGCAAGAATAAGGTGCAGCGATTCAGTGAACTGAGGACCCCAATTTCAGTTGAAGGCGCAGCGAATGTGATGCTAATGCTATTGCTCAAAGGTCAGTCTGTGAATAATGAACCAACTAGTTGCTTGACTAACTGCAGCATGGATGAAATGATACTGTTTTTCAGTGCTTTGAGCACAGTAATGGTGAATCGGATTGATGCTTTGTTTCACTGCTTTTTTAATTTAGGACTGCATAGGTCCTTTTGTTGGAACTTGGAAGGAATGACTGGTAGCAGATCAATCAGGACATCAGGTTGTGTGCAGGTGAAGATCGATTGAAAGGGAAAGAGCCCTTCGGGCCATGAGGAAAATTTTCTATTGTCTATGGATGTGAGAACCGTCCAATTTGATACTATTTTAAACGAACCGCCGGTCGTTATCATCCAGATGAGAGTTAACGCGTGCTTGCCGGAGAGCATACCACGTGTTGTCCCACATCTAGAGACGGGGAGAGGGAAAGGGAGACTGACAGGTGGGCCCGGCGTGAGATTTTTATTTTCTTTCTTTTTTTTTCCTTGGGCTGTGACAATGGACCTCGCCATACCTTAATTTTTTTTCAGTCCTCCTCCACTGACGGAGCGCATGATGATCGAGTAAGAAGAGCATGCCGTTTTCATGAAAGAAAAGCAAGAAAAAGGTGGAGCGATTCAGTGAATTGAGGACAGAAATTTCAGTTTGTTAGTAGCCCAGGTACTGAAGCACCTGCTGGGCCCCGTCGCAGCACCCGTCCGAGAAAGCCCAACCCGTCCGTCGCTGGATGAATGTCTGAGCCAGTCGGCCCATGTAATGAACTATATAAACTGGAGAGCAGAGGGGAGAGAATTAACTTGTAATACACCAACTTATTTCCCAAGTTAATCTGTCCTCTGTTCTTCTACCTTTGCCTTCTTCCGATCCCATCTCCAATTCTCCAATTCCTTCTACCCCCGCTACCAGCTTCCCTCACACAGTTGAAGGCGCAGCGAATGTGATGCTAATGGTATTCTCATAGCTCAGTCTCTGAATAATGAACCAACTAGTTGCTTGACTAACTGCAGCATGGATGAAATGATACTGTTTTTCAGTGCTTGAGCACAGTAGCTTGTAGCAGAAATATGCAGAGTTGCAGACTCGATGCACAGTAGCAAGGTAGCTTGCTCATGTGCAGAAATAGCACAGCCCTGCTAGTCGTACCCACATTTGAAATTTGACATTCAGAATGTTTTATTTTATTTTAATTCTGGTCAGGGATTTTTTTAATGCAGCCACTTTTAATTCCCTTTTTAAATGTTTGGTCGTCTTTTGAAATTAGACTTTTTTCAGGAATCATATTTTCTGATAAGCAAAAGGGCATATAATCCATCGCATTTTCAGTAATCAAAAGAAAAAAGGTTGTGCTGAACTGCTGATCACTGATCATTCGTTCAACAAGAAGAAAGGAGGTCCCATACACTTGGCAGGGGACATCATATATTCAGGTTCAGACAAGAAACTAAGAAAGTATAATATGTCAGGAAGTTTGAAGATCATTTTCTGAATGTCAAGAACAGAGTAGGCATGCCGAACCATGGGCTTTGGTGTGCTTGGGAAAATAATAAGATCTGGGCACAGGTGACCGCGCCGCGCGGCGCCGTGCCACGGTCGTTGTCTCCCACAACGGGCAACGAATCCAGTTAGCCTCGACGAGATCAAAATGAGCTCCATGTCCGACCGCTTCTGTCAGCAGCTTGGAGGACGTACGGCGACGACGGCGCAGTGGCGCAGCCACGCCCCGTGCTGCCTGTGCTGCCGCACGGGTTCTAATTAAGCCTAAATCACAGTGGTACATCAGACTGAAAAATAGCTAAAATGTTAAAAATAGTAAGAAGTTAGCTATTCAGCCCGGAGTTTGATTTGTTTCCGGCTCCACCCCTGGACGGTGGACAAGACAGGATCACCCAATAGGCAATAGCGAAGGCCGGCTGGGCAAGTGGGCGCAGTGAGCATCGCAGCATCGCTGGCGCGCCGCGTTGTGTTTGCCCTTGAGCTGTGCACGGCCAACATGGCATCCTGGCTCAAGCACAGATCTGATCCGGAGCCTGTGCTCCTTCATGCAGGGCCCATGGTGGAGGCAGATGGCTTCTCCGTCGGCGATATCAGCGCCGCCCATCAGCGCGCGGCGGTTCAGGGTCATGGCGCGGCACGTCCGGGTCTTCCCTCTTTCAATCTCTGTCGCAAGATACAGAACGGAAGGCTCCCAGGTATACTGGGGTGGACGGTAAATGAAATGCCCCACGAACGGCGTGCCCGCTGGTGTCGCGTGCGCTCCGCAGTACGCTCGCCGGTGACGCGATGCGGGGGGGGGGGGGGGCGGTGCCGGAAAGGGCGGAAATGATTCAGCTATAGGGATCTTCTCGTCACCGTGTCCATGGCTTCGCGTTCGCTAGTCGCCACCGCCCATGCGCAATCAGACGCGTCAGCGGTGGCAGATGCATTCTCCGTCGGTGACTGTCTGGCGGCGTGGAGTCCATCCCCTCAGCGACATCAGTGCGCAGCACATCCGGCCTCTCAGCTGCAGCCAGGTTTCCGCTCTTTCAATCTCGACCGCAAAATACAGATTGGAGGGCTCCCAACTACCCTGGGGTATAGACGGTAAATGGATTACCAGTCACCCCGTCGGCAAACTAAATACCTGTCCACCCCTTGCCGCGGTGCCCGCAGAGCCGGGACATGGCGGCGGAAGTGGGCTGGTGGCCCGACAGGGGGCTATTAGCAGTCACACATGTGACTAACAGTTAAGGTGTCACACAATTATACTTTTGAAAATCGTATATCCATATCAAAATCTGATTTAGGACTGACATAATTCGATATGTAAATAAAAACAGAGGGAGTAAAATAAAAGGAAAAGAACCAGAGTTTAGGTACAAGCGGGAAAAGAGGAGGAGGAAGGAGAGGTGGAGGAATCCTGAAAATTATACATTTTGTAACCTAGCTTCCATAGTTGGGATAAGATTATGTTGACTTTGTTGAGCTCTATGAGGAGGTAAGGAGAATTCATAGAAAAACTTCCTATGTTGAGCTCTATGAGGAGATAAGGAGAATTCATAGACAAACTTCTTTTGTTGAGCTCTATGAGGAGGTAAGGAGAATTCATACATAAACTTCCTTTGTTGAGCTCTATGAGGAGGTAAGGAGAATTCATACATAAACTTCCTTTTGCAATCCTGCACCGTAGGATCTTCATCTTTAAATATATGGTTGTTTCATGCTGTACACAGTGCATTGCTAGGTTGACTAATCATGTTAATCAATCTTCTGTTGCAAGGCATGGAGCATACTGTTGCAGAGATGCTAACTGTGGTAGCATCCATTTTCAGTTTTCCTCTAAAATCTCAACCTTGCTCGTAGCCTAATTCAAACTGATTGACGATCTGGCAGCAGGGTTGTGCCATCTCGTTTCCTAGTGGAAGTAACCAGTGGAGATGATATATAAAGAGCCAACACCGAATTTTCTTTTAAGCCAATATCAGCTGGCAGAATTCTCGAGGCATATAATTCATGACCAACGTAGTTCAATAGCATGACCATCAAGTAAGAAACGGATGACATTTTTAACAGCGCATACTAGGAATATTATGAAGAAATTGCTTAAACCAAGGACCAAAGTTTTCTTTTAAACTAGCAGTACATCAAGTAAGTATGATGCTGCTATCCTCAACCAGCATGACCTGAAGTAACAACATCATGAAGAGGATGATACAATCACACCATTGTGAGAGTTCTAACTGTAACACCCTAAGTGTTTAAATGCTGAGCAAAAACTTAAACATAGCATCATGCATCAATATAATCAAGAAACAAGTGAAACAAATACATTTTGTTATACGCATACAAACATGTGTATGTATGTGTGCCTATGTGTGCAGATGTGCTTAGCATAGGGTGTCTCGGCAATTTTGTTCATACTCTTGTGGCGTGCCCGGTAAAACATACTAAAATATCCCTCTTGTAATTCTCTACAAATTTGCTACAGAAGTCGTGTTCAAATTCGAAAAATTTCACATGAGATGACAAATAATTCAAATTCTAGCTTTTGTAAATTTTAAGCTATCTTTTAAACTAAATCTCAAATGAACTTTACCTAAAATGAAAGTTATAGGTTTTGAAAAGCTCTTCCATTTTATTTTCGTCAAATTTCAAGTTCAGTATAATTTTTTTTGAGAAAAAAGGCAGAGGCCGCCGGCCAGGTGGCCGGCGATGTCTGACGGCCGAGCCGCGCAAGGTCCCCTCCCCAACATGCCATCGACCGGCTGCGGCCGCACGATCCCTCCCTCTATCCCGAATCGCCCTCGGCCAGCTCGAGCTCGCCAGGGGGCATGCAAACCCGAGCTCCTGCTCTGGCACCCGCCGTCGCCGGCCCCTTGCCGCGCCCTTGTCTCGGCCGATTTCCCTTCGCCGCTAAGCTTCCCCGGCCCCTCCACTCCCTCTCCCCGCTCTCTTGCTCGCCTATAAGCCTTGCAGCCTTCCTGTCTCGTGCCCGAGCGGCCCACGGCGGCTACCATCGCCGCAGCAACTTGCCTCCACGCCGAGCTCCCTCCTCCACCCCAGTCAGTGTTGGGAACCGAACACCATCGGCCCCTTGTTGCCTCCCAGCCCAGCCAAGGCCACCCACCTCGTCGGGGTTCGACAGAACATCGCCGTGCCTCCGCCGGAGCTCCTGCTCCCGCCGCAGTGGTGCGTAGGGGAGCTGGGAGGCACCGAACCAAGAAAGGATGCAGTAGATTGACGGGCGCACGTCGCACGGCCGGAATGCGGCGGCGGAGCGGCGTGCACAGGGTGTGTGCACATGGCAGCAGGAGGCAGGCAGAGCACAGGGATGGTGGGTAGCCCAAGATTCAGTAGCCTGTGATCCTCCGACGAGGTCCTGCGACGGCGGAAAATGGCTTGTCCGTCGGGGACATCAGCGGAGGCGCGGAGACCATCCCCTTGGACGGCGCCGCCCGCGCCGGCGCGGCAGCCATCCCCTCGGCGATATCAGCGCACGGCGGTTCAATCCATGGGCCATGGCGCACAAGGACCAGCCTCCCAATATCGGGTCTCCCCTGCCTTCAATCTCAAACGCAAGTTGACGGCTACCAGGCATCTCGGGGTGGACGGTAAATGAAACAGCGTCCACCCCGTGTTCCCGGCGTGGCGGCGTCCAGCGCCCAGCGGCCATGGCCACCGGCAGGAGAGCTGGGAGGGGGCGAGGGAAGCAGCGACCGACCACGAAGACGAGAGTGCATCCCGGCCCACTTCTCACCGGGCAGGCAGTGCCGTTCGGCCCCGCGCTCCACGGGTGTCGCGGGCTCGCAGCAACCAGTGCACCTTGAGCACGACGGAGCAGCACTGCTGGGGCAGCGACGGCGCCTAGTGCCAATTCCGGCAGGGGAGGAGCACGCTCTCGCCGTACAAGGACGGCGCTTCTCTTCCTCCCGACCGTCGCGCCCTCCGAGCTCCCCGGCGGGTGGCCATGGCGGCTGAACGTCGTGATCAGGACGGCGGCTCGGAGTCCATCCCCCTAGGCGACATCAGCGCGCGGCACGTCCGGCCTCCGCCCTCCAGCCGCAGCCAAGTTTCCGCGCATCAAATCTCCACCGCCAAATACGGATCGGACGGCTCCAGGTACCCGGGGTGGACGGTAAATGAAATACCGTCCACCCCCGGTCGGCAAGCCGAATACCGTCCACCCCTTGCTGCAGTGGCCGCGTCCACCGCCGCCCGCCGCGGAGCCGGGAGACGGCGGCGGAAGTGGGCGGGTGGCGCAGCAACCACGGCTGACCCTCGCACGGCCGCGGCACCTGCAGAAACCGCAGCCTGGTTTCCGGTGGGAGCTCAGTGTGTCTGCCGTCCATCACCAGCAGTGTTGGAATCGGAGGCGACAAGCGACGAAAGAACACGACCAATCAATCAAGCACACGGGACACACGATTTACGTGGAAAACCCTCTCAATGCGTGAGGGAAAAACCACGGGCGCCAGCCAGCAAACACTTTACTATTTTGAGAGTCTGTTACAACGCCGTATGGCGGCTTACAAGAGATGAATGGAGTAAACCCTAATCAAAGATATATGGCGTCGTGGAGCCTGGCCGCGAGACGGCGGCGGAAGTCGACGGCGTGCGCGCCGGTGGCGCAGCGACCATGGGTGACCCTCGCGCGGCCGCCGTGCGCGCGCTGGGAGCCGCGCGGCGCGGAACGCAGCGCGACGCGCGATGCAGCAATAATGCAACGGCCTTTGTGTGCGCGCGTGGCCTCGGTAGCGCCGTGTTGGAAGCTTTCTGTTTTGGCTATGGTGCTGCTGGTTGTTTGGAATAAACCTGACTGATCGTGTGTGTGCGTTGGTGTGTCTGGTAGATGCGTGCATGTGTTGCATGCTTGCATGTAGATTAGCTTGTGCTAATCCATGCGTAGATAGTTAGCGCGTGGGTCGGTCAAGCGGGCTAGCTGTGTGGTGTGTTCGTGCGTCAAGTTCAAGTCATGCAAGAGCGCTGCACGTAGGACAAGGCGAGTTAGTTGGCGGCGGCTGGGAAGGAGCACGTCAAGGCGCTGGAGACCGATTCTCACGGACGGGAGTTTGTTGCTCAGAACGTGAAGAAGGCTGGGTCGCCAGGGAGTGCGCGTACGTGCGCGCCGAGTTCGCCGGAGGGCGTTGCGTCGCCGGGAGGCCTTTTAAATGGCCATGTAATCTCTGTGTAAGAGTCGAGCCGAGTGGAATAAGAGAATCTAACATATAGGCCGTTCGGCGGCCGGGGCGTTCGTCGCCAAATACGTGTGTTCCTCGTGTTCTTGTGATCGTTCGTCGATCCTCGGTTCCAACACGGGTGATGTTGGAGGAGCGGGAAGATGGTGGATTCTCGGGGCCGCAGAGTGGAGTGGAGTGGAGTGGAGTGGCGTCGCGGGCGTCGCCACGTGGTGGAGACGACAGGAAACAGCAGCTATCGGGAGATTCATGGTGGGCGACGGCACGCGGCGGGGAAAGGAAAGGCTTGGAAGCAGAAGGCGGAAGAGACGGTGGGCTTGGTGGGCTCTTGAGAAGCGCCAAGCGAGCGGGCCGTGGTGGTAGCAGGCCGTAGTTTATTTGGATGCTCGTTGTGCCTGCGCTGAGAGCCGCCTGCGAGCGAGCGAGTGGATGAGGGAGACGACCGGCCACGCTCGGCAAACACCCAACCAACATGGATGGGGATGGGAATGGGAATGGGATGCTGATGGTGGATCGTCATCGTCGTCTACCTGAGTACCTCTCCGTCCGCCCTGCGGGCCAATCCTGTATCCACGCGTGCCTCCCCGCGGTCCCCGTCACGACTAGGACGCTGCGGCCACGTCACGTTGGCGTCCCACCTGGACCGGCCCGTGCCACTCCCAGGTACGAGGCAAAGGGGCGGGAGCTCGGGGCGGCAGCACTTGGCAGCCCACCGGGCCCGGCCGGTGGCCAACGGTGACCGACGGCTGCGCTGCGTGCATCTTCGGCCGCAGCCTTGTTCTTGCTGGGCCCAACTCCAACTCCACCCGATGATGGCAGGCAGAATCCAAAGCGGATGCGCCGATGACGAGATGAATGGGTCCGGACCGGACGGCGACAGCTGACGATTGACAGAGGAGAGAGTAGTGGTCGTAGCAGCGGGCGGGCGGGCGGCTCCCATCCCGTGCGCGCGCGCGCGGCTGCTGCAGTGCAGGGGCGCGCCGGCCCACGCACGCCGCAGACGCGTTTCCGCGGGCGGCCAGCCCTTGTCTCCGAGCTGGCATGGGCGCATGGCAGGCAATGGCAGCGGCAACCAACCCGCGACCGCGAGCGCGGCCCGACCGACGGAACAGAACCCACTGCCGCCGCCTCCCTCCCTCCATCACGTGCCCCATGCTTATGCTAGAGCACGCCCGCCCGCCGGCCGCCGCAGTTTCAATCATCACGTCGCACCGGACGCTGATGACTTCCTTCTTCCGTTTCCCCCGCCAGACAAACCAGAGTACTACTCGCGGATCTCGATACCAAATGAGACTATATATATATATATATATATATATATATATATATATATATATATATATATATATATAGTCTCCATTGTCTTGCTCTCTTTGAGTTTTTATTTTTATTTTTTTATATGACAGCTCTCTTGGACAACCTCACTCACACATAATATACACTACTAATAAATACTTCCTTCATTCATAAAAGAACGCAATTACATGATCCGGTGCTGGTCAAACTAGTTCAAATTTATACAAAATAGTATTAGTGGTTATGTCTCCAAATAAACTTATTACCAAAATATATTCTCTAAGTAATCTGATGGTACTTATTTTATACCATGAATGTTATTTCATTTTAGCATAGTACTTACTAGTAAGGACAAAACAAAGAAAATGAAGAAAAAAAAGAAACAGCAGCCACTTATTATTGTACAAAACGCGAACCGGAAAATAGATGATATTTTTCCCTCTCATCATTTATACTCCTTATCCAATGCAATTTAACTGAGTCAAGCCTCCAGCTACCGTTTTCTATGCTGCAAATTGTGCTTAAAAGGTACCCTAAAAACCAGTACTAATTCATCACTTGCACGTTGGAACATATACCGCTTAGACACACATATGACGTAAGGAAAGCGCCGTTATCTGGGTCACTGCTGCAGTTGCCCTGCTCGTTTTCGTTTCACACAGGCAGCATACTCCTGATTCTGAAGGTGTCAGTGAGTCAGTCAAAGTCAAGACGGTAGCAGAAGTAGTCAGTCGTTGAGCTCAGCCGCCCAAAACCAAAAGCCAGCTCCTGTCGCCATCTCCACGTGGCCAGCTGCTCCCCCACTCCCCACCGCAGCTGCATCCTTCCTTCCTTCCACCTCCGTCGCTGCCATGGCGGGCTCCACCCCGATCCCCAGCTGCACTCCTCCTTTACTTACCCCACCTGGCTAAAGAATCTCCCTTCCGATCCGACGACATGCCCACGCCAACGCGGCTTCCCCGCCGTCTCCGCCACCGCCCCCCACGCCCACCTCCACTCCCCGACCAAGTCCAGACGCCGCGCCCGCCCGCAACCAGCCGTCCTCCAGCTCACCTCCATCTCCCGCCACGCGCCCGCTTTAAACTTCTCCCGCTCCTATATAAACCGCGCCACGTTCCCACTCCTCCATCGCCGAGCAAGCAACAGCCACGAACCGAGACCCCATCGCCCGCCACCGAGATCAATTCGAGCTAGACAAGATCACAGGATCGACATGGAGTACGACGAGCAGGAGTCGCCGGAGGCCGCCGCCGGGGAGGAGTACGCCACGGTCATGTCCGCGCCGCCCAAGCGCCCCGCGGGGCGGACCAAGTTCCGGGAGACCCGCCACCCGGTGTACCGCGGCGTGCGGCGGCGCGGCCCCGCGGGGCGCTGGGTCTGCGAGGTCCGGGAGCCCAACAAGAAGTCCCGCATCTGGCTCGGCACCTTCGCCACCGCCGAGGCCGCCGCGCGCGCGCACGACGTCGCCGCGCTCGCGCTCCGGGGCCGCGCGGCCTGCCTCAACTTCGCCGACTCGGCGCGCCTGCTCCGCGTCGACCCGGCCACGCTCGCCACCCCCGAGGACATCCGCCGCGCCGCCATCGAGCTCGCCGAGGGCTCCGCGCAGCAGGACGCCGCGGCGGCGGTCGCCTCCTCGTCGTCCGGGGCCGACGCGGCGGCACCGATGGCGATGGCGATGCACCACCAGCAGGACGCCGCGCCGTACGACTACGCGGCAATGTACGGCAACATGGACTTCGACCAGCCGTACTACTACGACGGGATGGGCGGCGCCGCCGCCATCGGGGGCAACGACTGGCAGGCCGGCTGGCATGTGGACGCGGACGACGACGGTGCAGCCGCCGCGGGCTGCGGCAGCGACATGACGCTGTGGAGCTACTACGACTGAGTGGCATTGGATGGAGCAGCTTCAAGCCGGATAAATTCAGCTGCTACTCTAAAGTCTCAAGCATAGGAGATTGGAAGAGGAGAAGCTGAGTTGATAGGTTTTTTTTTCCGGAGGGATGTTGGATTTAAATTCAAAGTTTGTAAGCGAGAGGAGCGGCAAAGGGCATGCAAAAAATGCACTTTTGCCGTTCTTCTTTTGCGGGAAGGAATAAAGAAAACCAACTCTGCCTAGAGTTAGTATTTTTTGTTTTCAAAGGAAGGAGAAAACAAATAGACTTATTAGTGCTTAACTCAAATTTTCAGCTAGTAGAGTTTATTTTTTTGAAAGAAAAGAGAAAACAAATAGATCTAGCTCATGTTTCTTCGTCTTCTTATTTATTTATTTGATGAAGGAGAGGAAACATATAGATTTAGTTATGCTTCTTTTCCTACGTATTATTTTTTTTCCATTTTCGCCTTTGTATTCTCAAATAGCAGTAGCAGTGTAAACTTCATGGGAGCTGTGAAAAGGAATTAACTACATATGTGAATGCAATTCAGCAATTTTTTTTTACGGAATTTGCCTTGCTTACCTCAAATTTTATGTTTGGACCTGAATCGATCATCCAGTCTTCTTATCACCTGACGGGAACAGTACTTTTCAAAGGGGCTATTATTGCAACGGTATGCCACCCTCTCCTCTCTCCTTTTTCCCATTTTGTTAATTTTTGGGGTGTAAAATTGAAATAATTTATTTTAAAAAATATGTGGTATATTTTGGATAAAGTTGTGGCCTTGTGGGCACTAATTCATCTCACCCCTATATATATAATTTCCTTTTAGAAGCGAAACCGGCTGATTTTTTTTTCTTTTTCTTGTTTCAGCACACCGGAGATGGATAGATGGTGAGAGCCAGATCTAGCTCATGTTTCCTCCAGGACTTGAGCTTCACCCATGCGGCTGGCTGACGAGGTCAGTTCATTGGCTGATGAAATGTGCTACTAGTATACCAGTAGAACTATCATCATATAGATAGATGAGCTGTTGAGCAGCAAGGGTAGTGACGTCGCGCGCCCGTGGCTCGTTGAATCCGTCGAGGGCAAGGGGACAAGATCTTATCGAAGGGCGGCGGGGATCCACGGCGGCGGCCACCCCGGAGCCGGCACAAGTTCCGGTGCGCTCCTCGCACGTGCGAGTTCTTGCGAGCTTTCAGCTTAAGATACTTGATCGGGAATCGAGCGGGTGATTAGCGCGTGCCTAATGAGCGACGGTTGGTGTCAGGCGATGCCTAATTCCGGATTAAAATAGCGGCACGGCACCGGCCCCGGCGACGCGTTTGCGCGGGCGGCGCAGCTCCGGACAAGCTGCCCATCATCCGCCCGGGACAAAACTGCCCGGCTGCTTTCTGCTCGCCCGCAGCTGCAGCCCGGTCAGGATCCATTGAATCTGCACCGAATCAGGGCTGCGCATGTGGCTCTCCAGTCTCCATACAAGCCAAGCTCACCGTCGCAGCCAAGTGGGCGCCCACCCATCCCGGTCCACTTCGCCACTCGCTGACTTTGCATCTGCACATCTGAATGCAAGCAAAATGCAAGTTTCTCAGGTCAACTTTTATACAGCTACAAGCCAACCAGAGCAGAGCCTTCCGAAGCAGAGGAATGATCTTCTGAGCCACTTGCGAGACCAAAAACCAGCTACTACTATCTATATAATAAGCAGGGCTACGAGCACCTCGGTTTCATCACGGGTATGGAGTAGAGCAGCGGAAGTCCTCACAAGAAACGAAAATGAAAAGGACTCTGGAAAGCCATGCTCCTGCCCCTTCTGCACCATGAGTGGGTGGGATCAAACTGAAGGACTGACACCAATTGTGCATCCTCCTCTAAAATGAAGTGTACTTAGTACAGTACAAACGAAGATGGTAATATGGTACTCCGTAAGTGTTAATATGCTACCCTGATACGATAAAGAATAAACCAACTCCAACGCAATGCAAGCATCGTCCTCAGTAGAGGTAAATAAATAATAAAACCCCTATGAATTATGATGTGTTGCCGGAAAAGATATATGGTGGAGGCCTGGAGCTAACGCAAATTTGCCGCCTGATAGCTCTCTCCCGCGCTCAGAGAAGGTCGTCAGACCCCATCAAACTATTACTACAGCCAGGTGCTTCTTTTGGCCATACTCCATCAAGTGCGGATACCAGCATCAGCTTGACAACTCTGCAATTCTAAACTGCTGCAAAACTGTAAAAATCAGAAGCGTCAACAAGTTAGAAAGTATTATTGCAACCATTCATCACTGCAATTGTTGTAAGTTTGATTCACAATCATTAAAAGGATTACTGTACATTCTTTTCATGCGATTTCAGGAATAATTTTGAAGCAAATCAGGCATGAGAACTTCGCAGAGAGTAACACTTGGCAGCTTGTTTTACTATGAATTACAGAAGTTCAAAACAGCCTATTTTTTCCCCTTGGAAGATAGAGATCACCTTGGTAAGACCTATCAACTGAAATGGACAATCCTAGAAAATATGAAAGCATACGCTAGTTACCAACAGCAGCAACAATGAAGCCTTTTAATCCCAAGCAAAGTTGGGGAGCATAGGAAGTATGCTTTGTTATTCTAGGTCGAAAATGACTTTTTACTGCAAAATATGCAGCGAAAAATGATAAAAACAAATTACACTTGTATATTGACTCATGCCTCTGTACTGAAATATTTACACTTACCGGGGCATTATCTTCAACAACTCTAAATTTGTACAGATAGGTTTCTTAGGTCTGCTCATTTGCAGAAAGCTCCAGAAGATACTCTGCCTCCCTCAGGAACAACCTTGTTAACTGCTTTTGCCCTCTTCGGTACACTATACATGAACGATTATTTATTTTCAACTTCCTTTTGCTATTCTCATCCTTTCCACTGAGAAAGTTCCAAGAAAACAACGTCAATAGTTAACAGATTAGGATAAGAGCTTGCATAGAGTTATGATGAAACAAGATGTAGACGACTTCATATCTTTGATATTTGGGGCTATTCACTATTGACCACTTCATACAAAAAACCATGTTCTATCCCAATAGTCATTTTCAATAGTAGCCGGTAGTACATTGCAGGAAATAAGTATATTAAAATACATGCATGTGAATTAAGATACTGAATTTAAAATAACTATCTATTGAGCAAAACCAAAAATTCATCTGCACCTCGCGTAGTCTTCTGAATGAATGGAATCGAACTCCTCAAGCAGTTGCGTGTCAGATGCTTCTGTACCAGAGCCCTCTTCAAGTTCAGCCATTCTTGCAACATGAATGGAGTGATATATGGGTTATTACTTATTCGTGGTGCCATACTAGACACAGCTATATGATCCAAAATACACCAATGGGAAAATAAAAAAGATGAGTTCATTACTTAACCCTAAGAAGATCCACAAGCAAACCCAGTGCCCCTTGATCACCACACACCTCCCAAACAGCACTTTGGATCTCTGCATCAGATGGTTCTCTATCTTCACTAGATCCAACCTTACAAGAGCAAATTCAGCGAAGGCCTAGAATCAATTTGCCAGCATAATACACGATTTGTTGTTTTTTCAAGGCTAGATGCAATGCAATCAGAATAAATTCTTTGAGCTGTTCAATTTTAAACCTACACGCAGGTTGAATAGGCCATGTAGAATTATGTGAATGCTAAGGTTAGACTAGGAAATGAAAATATTGCTGCAAAACTTGAGATCACAACTGCTTCATCAAGATTTTCTGGAACACAATTCATCAAGATTATTTACTGCATGCATAATGAATAAAGCTCCTATTCATGAATGTGGACTTCATGACACAAAATAAGGATCATGGACGTGCTGCCAAAAATTAGTTCCTCCAAACAAACGACATGAAAGGATCATCCATGGTGCGGCCAAAAACAGTAGATATATGCAACAAACTATGGAGTTATGTGCAGCATCAGTGCTAGTTAGTTTTTCAGATTTTTGGAACCTAAGGATTCCAAGTTTACGAGCCATAGGATGATGCCTGCTAACAAGACATGCCCAAATAATACATAGGTTCTGCCATTTTGGCACAACAGATAGCTATGAAAAGGTACCTATATGCACAGATAATACGGGCCTATACAGTATACAGTTATCAACAGGTCAATCAGAAGGTTGATTAGTGAAGGAAAAGTAAGCACTCATATTTGCATCAGCAGCAATTTACAGTATACAGTTATTTTTTAAGAGAAAATATAGTACACAGCAATCGACAGATCAATCAGTAGGTTTCTAACAATGTTATAGAATTCATAAATAGTAAAGGAAAAGGAAGCACTGAGCATTGCATCTGCAGCAAACGTAGCATGATGCCTCAAGAATAAAGTCTGAATCTAAATACCAACGTGATTGTTGGTGTATACTGAGCCCATGTGTATAGAGACCCATCTAGAGGCCCATGTATAGGAATTATATATACCCACCCTTTTAGGGTTGGAGGAATACATCCATTATTCCCTCCTACATGGTATCATTAACCTAGGGTTAGCCCCTCTCCTCTCCTCTCCTCTCTCCCAGCCGCCGGCAGCCATGGCCGGCCACCGGGGCCCCCTCCTCTCTCCTCCTTCCCTCCCCTCACCTCCTCCTCTGCTGCCGCGGCCGGGCCGGCTGCCGGCTCCCCTGCAGCCGCCGCCGCCTGGTTGGACCCTGGCGCCCTGGTCGTGCAGCCCGCTGCCGCCGCCGATGCGGGCACGGGGGCCGCGGCTGCAGCCGCCGCCCTGTAGCTGCCCGCGCTTGGGCCGCGCGCGCCGCCGCCCGTGCAGCCCGCCCTGCAGGGACCGCTGCAGCCGCGCGCGCCTGGGCCGCCGCTTGTCGCGGATCCGCCTGTGCAGAGCCCCCTGGCCGCCGCCGCCACCGATCTGGTTGCCCTGCAGGCCGCGGGCGTCGATCCGACTGCCCTGCAGGCCGCGATGCAGGCCGCGGGCACCGATCCAGCTGCCGCGGCCGCCGCCGCCGCTGCAGCGCACCGCGCTGCTGTCGCAGCGGGCAAGCAGCCTGCAGCCCGCTGCCGTCGCCGCCGCCGCCGATCCCGCATGGCCTGGCCTCGGGATGTCGCCGGCGGATGCGCCGCTCTCCGCTGCTGCCCTCCACGGGCAGCAGGCCGACGCCACTCTCGCCGCGGCCCTCCTCGCCGCCAAGTCGGAGGCTTCGGCGGCCTAGGAGCGGGTCCGCGTGGCTGCTCTCGCTTGGGAGCGCGAGCGCGCCGCGGCCGACGCCTCCGCTCTCCGGGTCGCCGAGGCAGAGCGCTTCCTCCGCGTCTCCTCCGGCCAGCTGCTCGTCGACCCCGAGCCCGACGCCTCTTCCTCCCACCAGGCCCCGCCCGCTGGATCTGGAGCCCGGTACGACCCGACCGACCTCATGGTCGCCCAGCTCTACCTCCAGGCCGCCGGCGTCCAGAACATCAGGGCCCTGGTCACCGTCCTCCTCGACTCGACGTCCTTCTCCTACGGACGCTGGCGGGACCAGGTCCTGCTCGCCCTCCGCCGCTACGCCCTCGACGACCACGTCCTCCTCGACACGCCGATCGAGGCGCAGGACGTGGCGTGGCTGCGCCTCGACAGCGTCGCCATGTCCTGGATCTTCAGGACCATCTCCCTAGATCTTCAGGACCTCGTCAGGACCCACGGCGGCACCGCACGACAGGCCTGAGTGGCGCTCGAGGGGCAGTTCCTCGGCAACGCCGAATACCGCGCCCTCCAGCTCGACGCCACCTTCCGCACCTTCGTGCAGGGGGACCTCTCCGTTGGTGAGTACTGCCGACGGATGAAGGGCATGGCCGATGCTCTTCACAACCTCGGGGATCCGGTGTCCGATCGGGTCTTGGTGCTCAATGTCCTGCGGGGTCTGAGCAGCACCTATGACCACCTGAAGAGCTGGATCGCCCGCCAGAGGCCATTCCCCTCCTTCCTGCAGGTCCGGGATGACCTCACCCTCGAGGAGATCACCAGGGGTCTCGCGCCCGGATCGCCCTCGTCCACCTCCACCGCGCTCGTCGCTGCTCCACCGGCTTCGTCCGCCGCTCCTGCCACCTCTCTTCTTGGTGCTGCTCCCGCCGGGCAGACCGGAGGTGGGGGGGGCGTGGACGTTGTTGGCGAGGGGGACGTGGTGGTGGTGGCCCTGCTCCTGGGGGTACCGGTACCGGTGGGGGCCGTCGGGGCGTGCCGACTCCTCCGGCTCCGGCTCCGGCTCCTGCCCCTGCCCCTGGAGGGACGCCCTGGCCATCCTTCAGCAACCCATGGTCAGGGCGCATCTCGATGTGGCCGTTCCAGGGTCCGGGAGGGGGGCCTCGTCCTCAGCTCCCACTGGCGGCCATGTTCACCGGTGCTGCTCCCCTTTCCGCGCCGTCCTGGACCCCGCCCACTCAGCCCAGCTAGCAGCCGACTTGGCCAGGGGGGTGGGACCAGGCCGCTCTGGCGCAGTCCTCCAGTACCATGGGACTGACGCCGCCGGTCAACGCCGAGTGGATCGCCGACTCGGGTGCCTCGTTCCACACCACTCCTGATGCCGGTATCCTCTCTTCTGTCCGACCCCCACACCCCTCTTGTCCTTCCTCTATCATGGTTGGTGATGGGTCTTGCCTTCCTGTCACCGCCGTGGGTTCTGCTCCTCGTCTTCCTAATGTTCTTGTTGCTCCTCAAATGATTCAAAACCTTCTTTCCATTCGCCAGTTTACTGCTGACAACTCATATTCTATCGAATTTGACTCATCTGGTCTTACTGTGAAGGATTCGGCTTCCCGGCGTCCGCTCCTCCGATGTGATAGCCCGGGCCCCTTTACACTCTTCGGCTTCCTGTTTCCGCTGTCTCGCCTTCGATTTCTTCGTCTACTGCTTTTGCCGTGACACCTTCTTCCACCACCTGGCACCGCCGGCTTGGTCACCCCGGCCGCGATGTTTTGGCTCAGCTCAGCCGTAGTACCGATGTTCCATGTACTAGGGCTCTTGCTGAGCACCTCTGTCACGTGTGCTAGTTAGGTCGTCATGTTAGGCTTCCGTTTTCTTCTTCTTCTTCGCATGTTGTGCATGCTTTTGATCTGATTCACTGTGACCTGTGGACATCTCCTGTACTCAGCATGTCTGGCTATAAATATTATCTGGTCATTATTGATGATTTTTCTCATTACTCTTAGACTTTCCCTTTACGCGCCAAGTCTGAGACCTTCCCCACTCTCCTCCACTTCTTTGCCTGGGTGTCCACTCAATTCGGCCTCACCGTTAAGGTCGTCCAGTGTGACAACGGGCGGGAGTTCGATAACTCCACCTCCCGTTCCTTCTTCCTCTCTCGGGGTGTTCAGCTGCGTATGTCTTGTCCGTATACCTCTCCTCAGAACGGCAAGGCTGAGCGGATGATTCGCACGATGAACGACGTCGTGCGCACCTTTCTGATCCAGGCTTCTCTGCCCCCGCGCTTCTGGGCTGAGAGCCTCCACACCGCCACCTAACTGCTGAACCGCCTTTCGTCCACTGCTTCTCCTGCCCCCACTCCACACCACGCTCTCTTCGGTACCCCTCCTCGCTACGACCACATTCGGGTCTTCGGGTGTGCGTGTTACCATAACACCTCCGCCACCGCTTCTCACAAGCTGGCGCCCCGCTCGACTCGTGTGTTCCTCGAGTACTCCCATGACCACAAGGGGTACCGATGCTTTGACCTCACCTCTCGCCGCATTCTGATCTCCCGACACGTCGTCTTTGACAAGTCGGATTTCCCCTACCCCACCTCCTCCACACCTTCTCCTGGCCCCGAGCTGGAGTCTCTGTTTCCGACTGACCCGGTGGTTCAGCACCGTTACCTGTCTGTCCTTTTCCTGCAGGTTTTCCCGGCACACCGGCACTGTTTCCGATGATCCCTGCTGCGCCGAGCGCGGCCCCGGTGCCCGAGGTCGCGCCACGCGCGGCGCCCGGACCTCCGGTCGTGCCGCGCGCGGAACCGGTGTCTCCCGCTGCTCCACGTGCGGCCCTGGTGCCTTCCCCTGCACCTGCGCGGTACGCTCAGCCAGTGCAAGTGTACCGGCGTCGCTCGGCACTGACCCCGGCGCCGCAGCGGTACGCTGAGCCGGTGCAGGTGTACCGACGTCGACATCGGCACCGCCTCCTGCTCCGGAGGCTCCTGCGACGCCAACACCGGAGCCGTCGCCGCCGCCGACTCCTCCGGCTCCCCTCTCGAGCCGAGCCGGAGGTGTACCACCCGCCAGTCATCCATCAGGATCCTCGGCATATACATCCCATGGTGACTCGGCGGATGACGTCTCAGGCCGCGACTCTCTCCGCCACCGAGGGAGAGACGCGGGTCTCTCCGGTACCCTCCTCTGTCCGCGACGTCTTGACGGATCCTCACTGGCGTCGCGCGATGGAAGAGAAGTACGCGGCTCTTCTTGCCAACCAGACGTGGGACCTCGTGCCGCGTCCGTCTGGTTGCAATGTGGTGACTGGCAAGTGGATCTGGACGCATAAGCGTCGGGCTGATGGCACACTGGAGCGCTACAAGGCTCGCTAGGTTCTCCGGGGGTTCACTCAGCGGCCTGGTGTGGACTATGAGGAGACCTTCAGCCCAGTCGTGAAGCCCGCTACGGTGTCCACGGTCCTCTCGCTTGTGCTCTCGCGCTCTTGGCATGTGCACCAGCTGGACATGAAGAATGCGTTTCTTCACGGCACTCTGTTAGAGACTGTCTATTGCTCTCAGCCAGCGGAATTTGTGGACTCGAGTCGACCGGATATGGTCTGCCGGCTCAACAAGTCTCTCTATGGACTGAAGCAGGCTCCTCGGGCTTGGTACTCTCGGTTCACCACGTTCTTACTGACATTGGGGTTCACCGAGGCCAAGTCTGACACATCTCTCTTCGTCTACCGCCGTGGGGATGAGGCTGCATATCTGCTGCTCTATGTCGATGACATTGTGCTCACAGCCTGCAGTCAGCAGTTGGTTCAGAGTGTCATCTCCTCTCTGCAGCAGGAGTTCGCTATGAAGGATCTTGGTCAGCTCCACCACTTCTTGGGCGTCCCTGTTGAGCCTCGCCCATCTGGTATTCTCCTTCACCAGCGGCAGTACGCATTTGATATCCTGGAGCGGGCTAGGATGACTGATTGGAAAGCCTGCTCCACTCCTGTCGACACTCAGGCGAAGCTGTCTGCTGATCTGGGTGATCCGGTGGCTGATCCTACTGACTACCGGAGTCTGGCCGGCGCTTTGCAGTACCTCACCTTCACCAGGCCGGATCTCACCTACGCTGTCCAGCAGGTCTGTCTCCATATGCATGATCCCCGGGAGGCACACCTTGCTGCGCTGAAGCCTCCTCCGCTACGTCCGTGGCACAATGGACCTCGGCCTGGTGCTTCACCGCTCGTCCTCTGCTGAGCCGGTGGTCTACACCGACGCTGACTGGGCTGGCTGCCCGGACACTCGTCGCTCCACCTCCGGCTACGCCGTCTTCCTGGGCGGCAACCTGGTCTCCTGGTCGTCCAAGCGGCAGCCGGTTGTCTCCCGCTGCAGTGCTGAGGCGGAGTACCAGGCTGTCGCTAACGGCGTGGCGGAGGCGTCCTGGCTACGACAGCTCTTGGCGGAGCTCCACAGCCCGCTCGCCAAAGAGCACGCTCGTCTACTGCGACAACGTCAGCGCCGTGTATCTCTCCACCAACCCCGTCCAGCATCAGCGGACGAAGCATGTGGAGATTGACCTGCACTTCGTACGCGACAGAGTCGCTATCGGCGATGTTCGGGTACTCCATGTCCCGACTACCTCCCAGTTTGCTGACATCTTCACCAAGAGACTGCCCTCCTCGACCTTCTCGGAGTTTCGCTCCAGCCTCAACGTAGCCGGTGGCTAGTTGTGGCTGCGGGGGGTATTAGCCCTTTATACTCTCTTTGTACTCTCTTCTTGTCCAGTCTTGAACACCGCTGCGTCGGTTGTTCAGACTGCGGGGGGTGTTGGCTTTCTTGTTGTCCAGTCTTGAACACCGCTGTGTCGGTAGTTCAGACTGCGGGGGGGTGTTGGTGTTTATTGAGCCCATGTGTATAGAGGCCCATGTATAGGAATTATATATACCCACCCTTCTATGGTTGGAGGAATACATCCATTATTCCCTCCTACAGTGATAATCTTAAGAGTCAACTCTTGGCTCAAAATACAGAGTGAAAAGCACTAACCTCTCCAAGTAAAGAAGCGACCTGTTCAAGCTCATGATCTTGCATGGCAATCGTACGTAGAGTACTCATAAAATCCTGAGAGAAAACAATTTTGTGGAGATATGATGGAACTTTGCGTTGACCGCTCCAACTATAACTAGAAATAGGACTAATATTTTTCTTGTTATCCTTATCTTCATTGGAACGAATACCAAAAAATCCATTATCAAGCAAACTTCTGGGTAGGAGACATCTCAATGCACCCTTCTGCAAATATGGAATGCAAACTAAGTGAAATTCATGATGGTAAGAGGGCTTCAACTGGTAAGTGCAGTCATCATGATCTTGAGGCATCCTGAAAAGGGATAATTTTTGAAATCGTGTACAAATTAACAATCAAAAGCAGAAAACATACCATGCCTCGATCTATACGAAAGGGCACAGGTTTTTTTCTTTCAGACATGCAAGGTAATTAATAAGAACAAACTACTTATTACTACTAGGCAATTCCAAATACCCTGGTGTCTATGGGTAAGCAGCACCAAAATATCATAATAGAAGCAATGCATAAATAGGGGAGAAGAAGGCTAGTCACTTGGCAGTACCAGTATCTCTAGTAGTCTCATCTTAATATCAGCAGACTGGATCTGTCTAAGAGCTTCCACAGGATAATGAACCTGCACTTACATCAAGACATCAAGTAGACCAGAGCTTGCTTTATTAGATACATCTTATGTATTTATGCCACAAGTGGGACAATACTGAGTGTGAACTATCTGATCCTGTAAACACACGAAGCCTTTCAAACAGCCTATCGAATAGTCATAAAGTTTCTAATTAATTTATACAAAGGATGAGACAAAGACCTGCCATTGTATGAAATTTCAATTCCTAGCTCTACTGACTCTGGAATGAATGAGAAAAACACTGTTAGTGCATCATTTCATCTTTTCCTTTAAACCTTCAACTGATATAGTGAGTTGGTACCACATAAAGTTAAGCCAAACTCAAACTCCCTCCCTCCCTCTCTTGAAAAGTTACCAAACATTTACTTGGTTAGTTTAATAGTCACAATGTTCACATTGCCACTACACAAATGTCCTCCCACAAAAGAGCCCTGACCTTCATTTATTAATCACAAAAGATAAATTGTAAACATGCCCTATAAAATTATAAACTTTTAGCCCATACATCATTGTGAGTGTTACCAGCTTACCATGAGATAATCATCAGGGTTGTTGTCAATCACAAATCCATAAAGGTACAGTAGTTCCTGTAAGTATACAAAATACAACTTTCATCAGTAAGGATACACTAGTTGTTGAACTGTTAAACATGAATGTGCATAAACTTTTCATTTATATAAGCATGATTAATGTGAAATCCAGAGTAGTAGTTTAGCATTTGCACTAGAAGTAAATGCATAAAAAAACTAAGGATCTGTGAATCCATGTACCAATCGAATTAAATAACCAGAGCCCAGTGATTAAAAAAAAAGTAGAGCCACAGAATCTACAAGAAGTGCATTACCAGTCATTTGAGGTTTTATCCCTTTTTGGTTAATTTGTCCAAATTGTAACTAAGGTCCAAGGATACAGCTCAAAAGAAATTTCTTGTAAGGGGTCCTTATAGTTCCATAAGAGACAATCAGAAATGTATCACGGTTGTGTGTACTAAAATTTTAAAAAAAAAGTGTGATAGAGAGCATAAATAAGAATGTGCAGGACAAATAGACCAATCCATTTTTTTTTTGACTCGGACCAATCCAATTCATACAATGGCAAGTATCATAAAATGGAGAAGTAGTAAAGAAGAACAAAGAATCGTGATAAACTAATAACACTAGATCTACACATATTTATGTGAGTAGTACCTCATTTCCTTTGTTGCCATAATTTATGTAGATCTCTGCTCCAGCCTCAACAGAACTTTTGTCAGCTTGAGAAAGAAATGAATACATACAATTAATCACAATAGGATCATTATGTTTTACAAAAAAAAAATCAGCTTAAAGGAAAGACACGTGATTCTTCATCATCATTTAGAGAATACATGAAAAGAAAAGTTTGGATCATAAAAGTTACCAAGCATAAGGTACATTGAAGCAGGAACTCCGGTAGCATTTCCCACAGAATCAACTTCCCATGTTGCCAGTGCCTTTACATCTACTGTATACAATCAAACTAGCTTAGAATTGGGGAAAACCGATGCTAGCCTGACAGATAAATATTTACTTTATTTATAGTTTATATAACTCCTTGCAAATACACCCACAGGCATTTCTTATTGAAAAACAGACATACGAATGCTCTGCCTACTAAACGATCTTTGTTAGAGTACATACTTGAAGAATTCTGTTTAGAACTCTTACTATGATTGCAGAAATCAATTCCTGGAACAAGGCCCTCAACCCAAATCGACTCCGTGTTACTTGATCTAGAATTTTCATCAGCAGTACTATCCTTAGCTGTGACGTCAGTTTCCTGACAAAAACAAGCAAAAGTTTTGGTAGAACATTGCATAACAGAGTCTCAAGAAGTTTCTTGAACTCTTGCTATATTATTAGGAAAAGGATGCAAAAACAATTGAGCATATAGGTACAAGTACAATTATGATATTCCTCCAAAATGGCTTCAGACTCAAATCATGACACAATGTTGAATTCAATTTCAAAACACTGCCCCAATCCTGAGGCACATTTGATGGTGGTCATAGTAGATTTGCCTACATATACAAGTGCCAAAGCCATTTTAGCCATAACTTCCAAAATTGATGTTATTCTTACTTCATCAATAAATTTAGTTTCAATGATATACGATCGTCTAATCAAACCTAGTCGCTATGGCACCGATAAGGTCCTAATCGGAAGATTAGTCAGGCGAAAAGTCCGACTAATCGTAGTTTTACCTAGTCACCTTAGTACCAACTAGGATGACTAATCATGATTAATCACGATTAGTCGGATGACTGTATGGTTTAAAAAATGTTGTTCCTAAATACAAGTCATTCTACAATTTCAAGGTAACTGCTTCCTTACATATAGCTTCCTGATAATTGTTCAGTGCCCCTTAACTTTTAGTATTTCGTGATTATTTCCAAGATGATTTGCTATTATGGACTAGAGGAAGATACTATCCCTACTAAATTAGTGAAAGCGTTGAATGAGAGTAACATAATCTTCTGCAGATGTGAGTCGCTTTCAAAAAAAAATGCCATGCATATAGCTGTATAATAGTAGAATGAAATCTATTTAGAAGCCAACTTCAGCAACATCGTTATTTAGTTTTTCTCTTGCACTTTCATTACATTCTACTACTTTTCCATCATTTATCTGTGAAATTTGAGTTACTTTCTTAAAAAGAATAATTAAAAACAATATATACTTGACACAGCAACAAAAAAGAATTTGATCCCTCAGATGTAATTCCAAAATAAGAGATAGCATAAGTTGCAGTCAATTTGCAGATTAATCCTGATAACAGATTGAATCGGATCAAAAGTAAAATACACATATCAAATAAATGACAAATGCTAGGTTGGAAAGATTGAAATTGACCTGGTGGGCGGGGAGACCAGAATCACAAACATCATCGTCGGTTCTGGTGTGCTGATCGCCACATAAACCAGGAAAAACATAAGAACGAGGCAACGGTATGTTCAGTGCTCGAGTCCAGAAGATTGAGTTTGCCCTGTCAATGAATCATAATGCTGACAGAATGAAAAGGAACTGGAGACAGGAAAACTGGGATGTCTATGTGGCATTTTCGGATTTTCCTTAGCTTTTGATTCTGTACATTTGTGGAAAGAACTAGTCCTTGACACCTTCACATTTTTTCTTTTTCTTTTTTGATAATCCTTCACATTTTTCAAGTACACAGATGACAGAGTCCCTAGCTCTGTGCTAAATGTCAAAACATATTAAACTTTTTCGCATGACTAATATGGTAATAACTCATTTGGCTTGGCTGACTCACTTATGAAAGTTGCTATATAGACCATCCAATTGCATGGCAGATTTCAAAATACAGCAGTATTTCCCTGCAGCACTACTAATTCTGGTGCAAATACGCTCCAATTTGCTATACTATTGTAACAGATGATACCTAACTAATCTACACTGTCATAAAACATAATATCAACAGAAGACCCTTCCGCTTTTTCTCTTGATTACTGTATTTGGGGATTTTGTCTTTGTCAGATTTATGTAGGTATGTCCAGCCATCAGAGTGAGGAGGTTCTCTAATCCCACGTATTGTTTACAACATTATTATTAATACAGGGCTGTCCACAATCCACATATTGGCATGATCAATCAAGATGGCAAAATGATACAAGTTTATATTATGTCGTTTCCACTTTTAGTGCAAACAATAATTATACATACCAAAGGAAGTCCTCAAACACCACCTCAGTTGAGCTGCAGAACAGTTTTGATGGCGTTAGTACTAAACAAACCAGAAAGTTTCAAGAAAGGAGTACGTTTTTCAGCAAACATGCTACAGCAATGCAATGAGCCTTAGTTTGGGAGAAAAGGCCAGGAAGCACCAATTTACTTGATGAGAGGGAGTAAAATAAAGACAGAATGATCTAAAACCTTTTTTTTCTTTTTGCTTCATCATAATATAATATGTCATCCCAAGCGATGAAATATTTATAGTTTTGGGGAAAGAGAGCCAAATGACACTTAATTGAGTAGAATAGTAGATGGCAGAAGGAAATTAAGTTAATATTTATTTGCTTATAATCATGGTGCAACCTTCTGTCAGTTTTCAGGTTTCTAACAACTTAATTTAAAGAGATAAAGATAATGACCAGGCACCTAATAAATAGATACCCATGCACCAAATAAACCAAACAACTGACAATATTTTAGAAAGACCTAACTCATATTTTGATGCCATGCAGAACTAGGAGAAACAGCTTGGCAGATAGGACCTAGCACCTATTCCTTGGCTGCATACAACAGGCCAGTATTTGAGCATAAGAAGCAATGCATCGTACAGAGTAAGAAGAATCACCAGCATTATTGCACCACAGTCAGAGCGAAATTCAAAAGGCATGAGGGCATACATAAGTATGTCATTAGTTGAGTGATGCTTAATCGGTGAATTGATGGGTCTTAAGTGCATTCTTAATCAATAACCATAAAATCATGAGAGTTGCAATAGCCAATAGGATCATTAACATACATACAAATAGCCTTTACAAAAGATATGTTAGTGCAATGAGGACTAGATGAGGTAGGTAATCCCAGCAATTCAGGTCGAGATGTACAAAAATTTATATGTTTCTATAAAAGTTGGGAACCCTTTTTTCGGGCAAAAAAAGGGGGGCAGCTGAAAAAGGCTATTCAGGTCAAAATAGACTCTAAAAGTCAATAAACTATAATAGTAACCATAAACCCCAGTAGAAACGAGTTTCAAACACCTTATAAACTAAAATACATGCCTCATAAACAAGGTATAAACTTTCCATAATTGCGAACTTTGTGATTCAACATTCATCCACTGTGAATATAATCACGATAAGTATTCCCATGAATCAATTCCAAACACCGTAGATGAACATGAGACTCCTGACATTACACAAAAGCGAGCAATGCTCCCAGAAAACACTAGTCATGCAATGTTGTTGCAGGAATCTTGTCTGTAAAATAGGTAGGATACGGTACAATGCCGTGCATTGAGGACCCACAGAATATGATTTAGGGCATGCCCATATTAAGGTTTTGCTTGCTGAAGAAATATGAGAACAAAATGACGCAGACTCACTACGAACCTTGCTGAATCATCGACATGTAAAAGCTCCTCAACGAGACCTTTAACCTTCTCATCAAATAAGGACTGCATTGACTTCCTCTGAAATAATAATTTTCTCTTAATAACCACCCAATATCCCCAAGTAAATTCTAGAAGCACCGGTGGGCACAGACGAACCTGAATCACCGTAGCCCGGTACAGAGTCGTCCCTTCCAGTTCGGCAAGCTCCTCCTCGCTGAACCAAAGGGAGCTCCCGAAGGTGGTTGGAAGCATATCCAAATACCTACAGACGCAGTGACCCAGCACTTGAACCACGGCTCAGACAACTCAGATGCGAAGGCGCGGGGGGATGCTAATTGCGGCCTTACGGCTTCCAGAGCGAGCCAGGGCGCCGCCGCTCGGCCATGAGGAAGAGCATGACGAGGAGGCGGTCGTCGACGCCTCCCTCCTCGTAGAGCGCGCGGCACCGCGGGCCGACGAGCTGGTCCTGCAGCACCCGCATCGGCGTGATGGCGAGGTCGAGCGGCACCACCAAAACCACCCCTGCACCGGCGCAGCCGCGCGCACGTCAGCGGTCGGATGAGGGCCGGGAGGGGAGAGGAGGGGAAGGGTGTGCTACCATCTCTGGCGCCCGGCTCCGGGGCGGCCGTGGAGAAGACGCCGAAGCCCTTGCCGGCGCCGCACGCGCGGATCGTGCAGCCGCGGAGGTCGGCGCCGTTGGCCTGCGGATGCGAGGGGTCGGGGTTTAGGACTTTAGGGCTTTGGGAGCAGAGGAGCTGGAGGAGAGAGGGGAAGGGAGAGGGGGCCACCTGCAGCCATTGGAGGAAGGATTCGAGCTTGGCCTCGTCGGCGGCTGCTGCTGCCATGGCGGTTTGCGGTGTTCGATGAATTGCGCGAGGAAAGCGGGAGGAGCGTCGCCGCGCGCCCGAAAACGAACCCGTTTTATCGTTTTCCCGTGTACTAGTACGAGTTTCAAATGGACGGGCAACAGATATTTAATCACTTAAAATCCTGTTTTGCATATCTTTTCAAATCAGCTTTTCTCTCGCAGCAAATAAGCACCAATTACCGGCCAAAGCCAGCCGGACATGGCCAAAGCCAGCCGGACATGTTAGTAAATATGTTCTTGTTCGTAAATATACTATATATAAACTGCTTGAATCTTATGAATCTGAGGAATTCTTGTTCGCATGGTGCCTAGCATATCGACAAAATACGCTCCGTTGTCACTGGCTCGTGTGTACAAATCATGGATTTAGTGTTCGACGAAAAGCGCCCACCACCAACACATCTCACTCAGCATGCAGGAACTGAGGAACATCACTAGTTAATCTACTGCTTTACTATAATAACATCATATATATCGGGTCCAGGTTACATTCTCTACCTTCGACTGACACTTTAATCTCAACACTCAGCTTTGCATAGCGTTACAGGTAAAGGCGGCCGACAAACTATCGAGCGAACGAAATGCTAGCTAGCACACGAGCGAAGCCCGGAGCGAGTGCGTCGTCGACAGGTTCGTGCACGACGCCCACCGTATGACGGACTCCGCCACCGCCACGTCCAGGGGCTCCCGCTCGCCGGCGCCGATCGTGTGGTTCCGCCTGCTGTTGACGCCAGCGACCCGCGACTGGTTCGTCACGGGCCTCGCTGCCCCCATGACCTCTGACATCCTCCGTGAAGTGGAAGGAGCAGCAGCAGCAGTGGCAACTGACACCCCCTGTGATGCCGACGGCTCGGGCTCGCCGCACTCTTGCCCGCAGAAGAATGAGAAGCTCGGCATGGAAGCCACTGGCAGCGTGGGGGACGCCACGCCGCCACCGAGCTCGCTTGCCTCGCCGAACGAGAAGCCAGACATCGAGCAAGATGGGGCCATGTCGGTGACAAATGCCGAGAAGGACGACCTGCAGGCGAAGGAGGGCGACCACGCCTCGTCCTCCTCCAACATGCCCTGGCAGGTGATGGGGCCGCCGGTGTTGAAGCTCACGTCCCTGCTCCGTGTCGCCAGCGGCGTGGAGAAGGAGCACGAGCCGAGGTCCTCCCTCCGGAGGCCGATCCCGTGGCAATGGCTGCAGGAATCTTGTGATTGGTCAGCGTGCTCTTGCATCCACGAATGCTCTGCGTAAGAAGATTTGTTAAGATAAAAGTCCACATGGTGATTGGTGAACAGCTACTACAAAATGGGGGGAGAAGCCATCATTGACAACAGGCTGATCTGTACAGTAAGGTCCGGAAATGATGCTATGACAACCAAACAAACCAGATTCCATGAAGAGTGGAAGAATGAATCAGCAAGCTTAAAAAGTAACATGAGCAAAGAGAAAGGGGAATTTAAAATCTCTGTACGGTAGTAGTGGATCTACCAGAACATGGCCCTACCAAAGAACGGTGATGACTGCAATGGCACTCGTCCTGTTCCCAGCCTTGCAAGATTAAATTAGGAAAACCAGCAGCTTGAGCTGGCGCTAGCACACTGCTTAGCGGAGAAGCTACAATGCTTTACTCAATTTGTAGCGTAAACAAGGCAAATTTGTTGAGGGGTTAAACAAGGCTAGACATGTTTTTGTTTATCTCAATGGTCGACAGTTCAATTGACTGAATATATATATAGTCAGTAATCATGAGTTGAGCTAAAGATATCGATGCATGAAAAGGGCAAGTATTTAAAATTGGCGGTTACGGAAACGGATCAATTCATGTCTGAATTTATAGTCAGGAATAATGAATCAAGCTAAAGATATCCATGCATGAAAAGGGCGAGTATTTACAATTGGCGGTTACGAAAAACGGATGAATTCATGTCTCACCTAGAACCTGCTTGGCAGTTAGTCGTTGCCTAGGATCGCGCCGCAGCATCCCAGTGACCAGCTCCTTGGCTGAATCAGAAACCCTATCCCATGGATCAGAAGGGAACCGCAGCTCCGTCGACCTTATACACTCGAAGATCTTCGACTTGGTTTTCCCCCAAAACGGCGGGATGCCGCTCAGGAGGATGTAGAGTATAACCCCGGCGCTCCACACGTCGGCAGCTTCATTGTATCCACCGGAAAGCACCTCCGGCGCAATGTAAAACGGGCTTCCTACCATGCCACTCAAGCTTCGACCTGACAAAAACCCAGATTCTGATTTTAGCTCCCAAAGACTAGCATTGATAAAGTGCGCCTTGTGTAGAATTGATCGGATACCAACTGTACCAGGCAGGATGTAGGTGGCGAGGCCAAAGTCCGCGAGTTTGATCGGCGAGGACGGCGACTTGCTGACCAGGAGGATGTTCTCCGGCTTGAGGTCCCGGTGCACGATCCCCTTGCTATGGCAATGGGCGACGACCTCCATGAGGTACCGGAAGAGCACGGCAGCCTCGTGCTCCGAGAAGCAGCCGCGCTCCTCGAGGCGGTGGAAGAGCTCCCCGCCGGCGCAGAGCTCCATGACGAGGTGCACGGAGTCCTCGTCCTCGTACACCGCCTTGAGGTCAACGACGTTGGGGTGGCCCGAGAGGCGCGCCATGACCTCGATCTCGAGCTTGACGCCCCTCACGTCGTCGGGGGACACGAGGCGGTCCTTGGCGATGGACTTGCAGGCGAGAGCCTCGCCGGTGACCAGGTCGGAGCAGGAGCGGATGACGCCGAACTGGCCCCACCCAAGCTGCGGCCCGAGCGCGTAGCGGTCCTCGAGGCACGAGACGTGCGCCGCCTCAAGGAAGGCCCCGCGCAGGCCCGGCGCCTTGTACGAGTTGTACTTGGCTTCGGCGGAGGCGCCGCCGCCGGCGGCCATCGCGTTGAGGTCCCACACGCTGGAATCCGGAGAGCCTCCGCCCCCAAACCACCTCCGCCGCCCCGGCGAGGCGAATCCCCGGTGCCCCAAGCGAGGCTCTCCCGTGCTCCCGAATCTGGGCGCCTCAGTGCCCTCCCTCCGCGGGCATTCCGCGCTCGGCAGCCGAATCTGCGGCGAGGAAAGCGAGAAAGGCAAGCAAGAAACCAAAAACGCAAAGCTTTATCAGCTCTCGGAGCCCCCAAAATCGCGGCTTTGTCCCGCAAAAGAAAAATGTTTCCAAACAAAAAAAAACCGAGAAACCCCGCGGGCTCGGGACCCGGACACCGACTCGGAATTCAAAATTCCCAGCACGGGGGCGACCGCGAAACACGCGCGGCCGGCGCGGCGGCGACAGAGCCCGCGGCCAGCCGCCCGAGGAAGCTCCGGCGGAGCCGGTTGGGCGAGAGGCCGCGCAGATCGAGCCGCGTCTCGCCTGAGAGGCCGAGACGGGCTGGCAAAACTGCCGGAGAAACCACCGTATCCGGCCTCGAAGATATATAGATACGCTAGAGGAAGAGACTCACCCGTGTCGCTGCGGCGGCGGCGGCGGCCGAGCGGAGTCGCCGGCGGGCGGGGTCAGCTCCGCCCGGCTCGCGGCATTCGGCCACGCCGCGGGAGGGGAGAGGGAGAGGGAGAGCTTGAGGACGAGGAGAGAGAGAGAGAGAGAGAGACAGGGGAGGGGGGGTCACGGTGTTGGTCTGTCTGCCTGTTCCGTTGGTGGGGAGGCGCCCCAACTTTTTGATAGGGGGCTACTAGCTAATTAGCAGCCGGTCTGCCTGCTAGAGTAATTAGCAGCAGCGTAATTAGGCCGCTAATCATGTGGGTAAGTTTTGTTTATTCGCGCCCTTCTTTCCATTTATATTTATTAGAGGTAAGCTTGGAGGGTTGCTCTTGTCTAATTTTCTAGTACAACCCATTACCAGTGTTCAATTTAAAAAATAATATAAATGTTAATGTGCTTGTAGATAGAATGTGTCGGATTTGAGGGGTTGTTTAGGGTTTAGGAGGGGTTGAATCGTTCTAATGTGGTTGGTCGGGTTCGATTTCAAATTATGTGCAGTGTTTCTTCTCCAGAAGATGAAACTGTACGTCTTGGGGATTTGGTGCCCTGCGTGGCTACCTGTCACCGTGTGATGCAGACCGGCCGTACCGTTAGTTAAAAACAGCACATGCACGCCTGTGCCTCCGATCCTGCTCGGGTAAAAAAAAACAGAAATTTATATATAGCACACTCTGAAACAAACAGTGATTTTGTGTGGAGCACACCGTGAAAGTTGAAATTGTCTCCGACACATTGTAAAATTGCAAGTTTGTCTCCAACACACCACGCCAAGTATATTAATCATTTTTAGCAGAGTGAAGGTGTAAAAAGACCATTTTGCCCTCGCCCCACCTGTCATCTTCTTCTTCCCACTCCGGCAGGCCACCGCCGGCGCTCTCCCGCGTCCGCTCTAGCACGTCGACCGCCGCCACTCCCCTGCGCCCTCCGTTTGCTACCTCGCAGGGGGGGCGCCCGGACCTGTGGCGTCGTAGCCTTGGACGTGGTGCTCTGCTCGGGATCGACTCCGCCACTGCCGCGGCCAACGCCTCCGCCGCGCTGTGTGCTGGAGCCTCGGCCGCAGGGACCGGGACCACGGACGACGAGTCGAGGCTCAGCTGCAGCTGCGTGTTCAGCTCTTGTCCAGCAGCTCGCCCAAGCTGTCTGGGCTGGACAGCGCGATGATCTGGACCGGGGTCAGGCAGCTGCTGCCCGGGACGTGTGCGTGCCTCCTACCCGCGTCGTCAGCCTCCAGGAGCAGGTGCAACTGCGCCACCACGCTAATGGCGAGCGCCTCGCCGGACCTGACACGGAGGAGTTGCCGGAGCGCTGAACTGGAACTGGATGTCGAATGCATCGGCGTCCTTGGCGAGCACGCCGGCCATGTTGGCGAGGAACTCCTTGCGGTTGTGCACGGCGGTGATCCGCAGGTGCAGCGAGCGCGGAAGGCGTGGAAGAGCGCGATCCACCAAACTGGGTTGGAGGCCGGGCTGGAGAGGTCGACGACTTGCACGAACATCCCCCTTCATGGCCTCCAAGATGGCTTGGTGGTGCACCTCCCCCTTCATGGCCTCCAAGATGGCTTGGTTGGTGGTCAGGTACGCCAGCTTCATGAATGGGATTGGAGCATGTCGTCCAGGTGACCATGCGGAGTTTGCCGTGGACAGCGGCGCGCGCGAGAGGCCCGGCACGAGGTTGAGCAGCTTCCGCATCGCCGTGTGCTGGAGCCTCGGGGCCTCGTGTAGGGTCGAGATGGCGGACTAGAGAGGGGTGGATAGTTTTTTCTAAAACTAATTGTGCCGGCTAACCGAAACTTATGCGGAATTGAAACTATTCGCTTAGCCAAGACTTCACGCCTCTAACTATGACTCGCACCTCAAAAAGATCCTACACAAAGTAAATGGAGTGCCAAACTAGTAAGAGCTCTCCTAACAATTCTAATGCCAAGCCACACAAGTCTAAGCACTAGTACTTCACAAACCGGGGGAGCTCCTACATAATTCTAATGAGCAAAAGTACAAAGCCAAACCTAAGCTCACTAGATGCTCAAGGATAAGGATACACAATCCAAACCCAAGAGCTCAACTTGCTTAGCTACACAATCTAAGCAAGAGCAACTAATTAAGCTACACAAGCTAACTAGTTACACTAGGATCTCTACTTCTAGCTACACAAGCAAGAAGATGATTAGCAAGCTACACAAACTAACTAATCACTAGAGAGCAACTACACAAGCACAAGGTATATATATGAATGTAAATACAAGGCTTGTGATTTGGAGAATGCAAACCACCGAGAAGAGATGAACACGTTGACACGGTGATTTTTATCCCGAGGTTCACTTGGTTGCCACCAAGCTAATCCCCGTTGAGAAAAGCTCCAAGGTTGCCGCCAATCACTCTCAAGTCACACTCTCCCACGTGGAGTGCTCACACCGAGCTCTAGCACATGATCCGGCTGGACCACTTGTTGCTCTTCACGTCTCGCTCAACTAGAGCCTAGAGGTGCTCTTCGCGGCTCCCGCGGGGTGAGCACAATACCCCTCACAATCTCTTCTCCGGAGCACCGCACAATCTTCTTGCGGGCTTCAACGGAGCATCTTGCCACCAAGCCGTCTAGGAGGTGGCAACCTCCAAGAGTAACAAGCACACCGGCTTGCAACACAATCACTTAGTGCCACTCGATGCAATCTCTCAAAGCAATCGCACTAGAATCACCCTCTCCCTTGATCGGATGATTACTATCAAGTTAGAGTGAGTAGAGGGCTCTCAAGCACTCTCACACAAGGACACCAAGTCCCCAAAGTGCTCAGCAACCTCAAATGGCTGGTCACACCTTCTATTTATAGAGGGAGGCCCCAAACTAGCCGTTACACTCAAATCCCGTGAAAACAGAGGTTTCGCGGACGGTCCGCCCCACAGGGGCCGGACGGTCAGCCATTCAAAACCAACGGCTAGAAACGCAATGATTATGTGTCAGAGTCGACCGTTAGAGCTCTTCACGGACTGTCCGCTCCATAGGGGCGGACCGTTCGCCTTTCAAACACTCTGAACACTCAGAGAGATAGCGTCTCTGGGCAAACTGAAAGTTGAGGGGCGGACCGTCCGCCCTTTACTTCGTGCAAACCACCAGAACCTACAAGATTTCTGTCCCAAAAACTTCAGTAGGAGGCGGACCGTCCGCCCCCAAGAGCTAGACCGTCCGCAGTACAATTTGGACACCCAAGACAGAACTACCAAGATTCTGCGCTCGTTTCAGGTTTTAAAGGCGGACCGTCCGCCCCCAAGGACCGGACTGTCCGCGGTTCACTTTGGACCACCATCCAGAGCCAAGAACGGTTCTGTTCAAACTCAAACGAGACAACAGCGGACCGTCCGCTCCCCTAGAGCGGACCGTCCGCAGGTCCATTTCCAGCAGAAATGTACCTCGGAAAAACGACCATAACTTTTAGCTCCGATGTCCAAATCAGATGATCTTGGACTCTATAGAAAGCTTATTCAGAGGACTACACAACACAACTGAATATTTGATCCAAAACACAATGGATCAAAGCAGTATTCCACTCCAAGAGCCAACCTAGTTTCCGGAGAATACCGAAAAACCTTTCTTACTTCCCCAAGTTGATCAACATCAACTCCAACACCTTCTCCTTTGCAAAAGTGCCAACACCACCAAGTGTACACCACCATGTGCATGTGTGTTAGCATTTTCACAATCATTTTCAAAGGATTTTCACTTGATCTCACCACGCCACTCGATCCTAGCAACATCGCAATGTTAGATCGCTCAAGTGGCACTAGATGACCGATATGCAAACAAGTTTGTCCCTCTTGATAGTACGGCCATCTATCCTAAATCCGGTCATGCACTTCTCTACACAACCTTTGACCGGTGAAATGAAATGCCCTACAAGTCATACCTTTGCCTTGTGCATTCCATTTCATCTTTGATGCCACACAAGCACCAAACTCCATCAAGCCTTTTGATCATCATCATGAGTCAACACTTGGCTTGATCTTCCTTGAATCATATGATCCACTCCATATCATCACATGACCTCTTTGATCTATCGATCTTGACCTTGCCCGCTCTTCACCATTGCCTCGGTCCATCGGTGCCAAGTCTAGCTCAAGCTTCACCGCCACGCGGTCCCTCGCTTCAAAGCCTTGACTTGCCCTTCACCATTGAAACCGATCCATCAAGCCAAGCCTTGTCTTGATCTTCTCCACTTTGGTCACATGACTCCATGTCATGTCTCATATGCAATGAGTTCTTTCATCACACTATATGAGCATAGCATCAACCTTTAGTCATTTCTCCTCCGTGGCACATGTTGCTCATACTAGTGTCTTTGTGTGGACTAATCACCGGTGTATCTCAACATAAACACTTATTAGTCCACCTAAGTTGTCACTCAATTACCAAAACCAAATAAGGGACTTTCAATCTCCCCCTTTTTGGTAATTGATGACAACTCTACAAAGATATGGAAATTAAGCATATTCCAAGCTAGCACTTCACACACGTGTAAAAGCTAACTTGGTTTGGATTTTATGTTTCTTATCCACCATTAAGACCACTTGTGAAAGATTGGATAAGCACCATAAAAATCCGACTTGGTAGTGATAACTCCCCCTACATGTGTGCCCAAGAAATTTGGTATTAAACTCACACACATGCATAAATATGAAATTTGTGGGATTGTTATCACTACTAAATGATGCTAAAGTATATAGCATAAACCTTTGAAGCGTGATACCAATTTGAGTTGCATCCTTGAAGTTCATTCCTTAGCATCAATGAGTAACTAGACATGCATCAAAAACTCAAGATACCTCATGAGATCAACATTATTAGCAAGACTCTTGATTCACTTATAAAAATAACATGTCTATCTACAATCTATGTATGCTAGTTATCAAATCATCAATCAAATTCTATGACACACAAGCATTGCATATATAAATTTTAAAACTTATGCAAATGCAAGCAAGCACATGAATATGCACATATCAAATGCAAACAACTAAGTTCATGAGCTTGCTCCCTCTACTTGTGTGCTCCTCTTGTCCAAAAATATCGATCCTCCTCAATATTGCTCATCTTGATCCATGTCCATGATCGCACTCTCATCTCATCTCCCCCTTTGTCATCCAAGGATAATTCATATCTTTGTTCATTCCTCTCCCCCTTTGTCATCAATGACCATAAAAAGGGCCGAAACCAAATGAAATTTGCCATGTGAAGATCAATGGCTACCACTTGAAATTGTACCTCTTGTACTTGTAGGGTTACCACTTTACTACCCCTTGTTGGCAATCATATGAAGCGGTTGTGGTTTGATACAAAGAGTTGGACTTGGGTAAATGGTTGAGTCTTGAATCTTCATTTTTGATGGACACTTTCAATTTGATTGGAATTGACACCACTTGTAACAACAACATGTGGAAGCATGAAGACCACCTTGAAATGCCACATGTAGGATCCTTGACCTTGATACCTTGTAGTGGGGCTCCTCCACCTATGTCAAAATGTTTGTCAATCCACTTGAACCTTGAGCTCTTTTTGGTGAGGGTAGCTTTCTTGATTTGAATTAATCACTTAAAGTTGAGGATCACTTGTGGAACCACCATTGTTGCACTAGATCCACTTGAATGAATATACCACTTGTATGATCATGTGTACCAAGTGTAGAATATAATACCACTTGTAGGAATGATGATAGACCACTTGATGAATTTGACAAATATAACCAATTCTTGAATTAGATTATTTTCATGAGTTTCTTTCTCTTTTGACTTGATCTAGATTACTTGCCCAAATGATCTAACTCGGTTTGAACCAATGACAAGCTTCTTCACGCATCATTCTAAAGGTTATCTTGACAATGTTGAGTTAAACACTTGAAAGCTCATTTTCTAGATCAACTATTTGAGTTTACTAGCTCATGAACATGTCATATGTTACCAATATATCATATCAAGCATAGAAGCAATAGTGGCATCATAAAACATTTAAAATCATTTTATTTTTCATGAATGATCACTATATATGACTATATGCACTAATCATGTCCTTAGCATAGTATGAATGCATATGTCAAATAATTTCATCTTGCTATGTTGGAGTAGAGGATAGTCATTAGATTCCAATTTAGCTCTACAATAGAAATATGAAGTCCAATTAAATAGCTTGGTGAGAACCAATAAATACCAATATGAATTCCATACTTCACCCATATGAAATGAGAACCACTTATGATCAAGTGCACTTTTCTTGTTGTGGTTGGCTTCCTTCATCTTTGATCTTTGCTTTCTTGAGAGAATATCATTTGAATATCACTTAAATTATCATGAATATCTCTCTATTTGGATGTTGCTTTCTTTTCTTGATCAACCCGTTGGATGGCTTCAACTAAGCATTTCCTTGATGTCCTTTAGATAACCAATTCCTTGGAACACATGCATAAAAGCCTTCGGCTTCCTGGGCCTGCTTGAAATCCGCTGTGGCGGACTGTCCGCGATCCCCTAGTGGACCGTCCGCAAGTGCCCTACTAGCACCTTTTGTTCCACTTACTGCACATCGGAGTAACCGATGCTTATCGGATTGACCGACGCCAGGCGCGGACCGTCCGCGTGCTAGGCGGACCGTCTGCCAGTGCCATGTCGCAGTTAAATCAATGTGCCGATGCCCTTATTCCGGTGTAACTGATCCCATGCGGACCGTCCGCAGATATGGAGCGGACCGTCCGCCTTACATTTCAGCTGCCAACACCGTTTCTGCAGAGCCTCTGACTAAAATTCTTCACACTTGCGGACTGTCCGCCTCTTACCCGCGGACTGTCCGCATTACACTTTCCAGACAGCCCAGAATTCTAGTGAAAGTCCTCGAGTTGAATTTGAATTTGGGATCATTGCTCATAAATACTTCCAAAAATTACAAAATCAGCATGAATACCATCCATTAAGCAATAAAAACATGTTGTATCAAGAAATTTTGATAAAACACGCAAGATCATTGTAGAATCAAAAGTAGCTCAAAAATGTACGAAGAATGCTAGAAATGCAAACCAAAAGATGCATAAGAGAGCCAAATAGCACATGCACTAGACTTCAAGCCACATTTGTGAAGTCAATGACACTTAGCTCATTTCTCAACTTGCAAAATCGATTTTCATTCAAAGGCTTGGTCTTGATCATCAATCTTGAGTACCAAATGTGTTCCAAATATACACCTCAATCAAATGGCCTTATACTCATAGCTTGTCATGCTTCTAGCTCAATTCAAAACCAAACATAGGTGCCTCAATCACTTATAATCATGATTCCAACTTGAGGACTGTTTAATTAAAGTGACTCTTGATCAATCCAATAATTTTCACTTATATGGCAGATTTTGTACTTTTCAAGGAATAAACCATATCTCCCAAAGTACATATCCAATTGTCACGAAATTTGGTGGAGATGTGTAACACCAAGTCATCCACCAGTCATAAAAATTTGAGCTTCATTGGACTTCTAGATTGCTACCAGATTTCACATCTTCCCACACTATTATATGCTGAAAACTGATGTGCTATAGTTGACAAGTTCCACTCCAAAACCGAAGTATCCTGTCGTGGTGCTGCTACCACAGCCGGGTGGCGGAAGGCACCCGCCCTAGCCCAGAGGGTGTGTACTCGGGGGTTAGCTAGTCCCAGATGGATCTCACTCTAGAACACGATGAACACAGCAAGATTTAGAGTGGTTCGGGCCGCCGGAGCGTAATACCCTACGTCCACTGTGTGTTGTATTGCCTTCCCACGAGAGTGGGCGAGCTCACCAGGGCTGGTGTGTGCGGAGAGCTTGAAGTCTGTAGTGCGCAGCGAGCGCCTCCCTTTTATATCTCAAGGGAGGCGCGTACATGGCTGTTGGGTCCCCGACAAGTGGGCCCAACGGTGTAGTATAAATTAACGTACTGTTCATACATCATGGCGTCGCAGGCAGCGGGGATCTCTCTTCTGGAACCCCTTGCCTGCCCCTGGTGTCCCTCGTTCATCATATCCAGGTGCCGTCTTGTCAGGATGATGCCAGACGTAGCTAGCGGCGTCGCCTGCCACGTAGCTGAATGGCTGTGTAGGGAGCGGCGTAGGCGGCATGATGGAAAAGTGCCGTGCCGTCGTATCCATTTAATGCTGCAGACGGGCTCTGCGCGGGCGCGGCACAGGCGGCCGCACTGTGCACCTTGGTAATACGCGGTGCACAGTGAGACCTGACAAAGGCTGTCCCGCGTGCCGCGGCGACAGATCACGCCTCAACCATCCGCATTAAATGCGGTAGGTGGGCGAGTCTCCTTGCGGAGGACTCGCGCACGAGTCCGCGCCCGTGCCTCCGGGGCACGTGGCGGCTCTGGACCCCCACACGGTAAGGGGGGTCCGGAAGGCGTAGGAGGTCCCGGACCCCTATGGGGGGTCCGAGGCCTCGGCTGTCAGCTCGAAGCTTCCCTTCCTTAGAGACACGCGGCGTCTCCGGACCCATCCCCAGGCGGGGAACGGGTTCGGGGCCGTTGGCCTGCTGAGGAAAGAGCCTGACCGGTGGGGCCTGGCTACTCCGTTCTTACGTGTAGTTACGGATAACTACGCGGGTCCTGCCTTGCTGCAGTAAGAGTGGGTATCCCTGCTACAGGGTACCGACAGTGGCCCCCGGGCCCACCTTGGGGGAGGTACGAACCCGCAGGTGGGGCCACTACTGCGATTTGACTCTGCATAGCTTGAAGCTTCTTGCTGCAGAGGTCTTGACCGGCTTTGACCATCCATCGGATTGTCCGCTGCCTCATCACATCGCAACGGCTTATTGACTCGTGGCCCCCACGCACAGTGGTACACCTAGTCACGCGCGCGACGCTCGGCATTTTTGCGGCCGGAGTAAACGGATCATTTACTACCGGCGCAGTTCCCGAAAAGCTCGGCCACGCCAGCGCTTAATACACGCACGTCAGCTTGGCTTCCGCCTCGCTCCGCGCGCTCGGGCGTTGGTTCAGATCCCGTCTCTTCGCACCCTTGTTGGTTACCCGCTCACCCCGACAGATGGGCCTGGGCCCCCATGTCATGGACTGGGCGGTTAACACCAGGCGCGGGCGTCGCTTGGGTTCCGGCGACGGTTCCGGGGTGCGCCGGTTGAGTCAGGCTTTATAATGGGGTGAACCGCATTCCGCGGTTACTTTTCCGCATTCGCCTTCTTCCTTCTAATCTTTGCGCCCCTTTGCCTTCGAGCTTCCCTTGCCCCTTTCTCTCCCGCGCAGGCTGCTACTCACTCCACCGAGAGATGGCGTCCCTTGTTCATCCCCGCCGCTACCAGACCGAGGGAGAGTTGAACACAGTGCGCCGTCTGCTGGGATGGAGTGCTCAGGAGACCGGCTGGGGGGTGCGAGCAGGCTCGGTTCCCCTTGGCAACCTCCGCGCTGGGGAGTTTGTGCTATTCATTTCGCACATCTCCACCGGCGTGGGACTGCCGATTTCCTCGTTCCTGCTGCTGCTGCTGGAAGACTTCGGCCTCCAACTTCAGCATCTGACGCCGCACTCCCTCCTCCTAGTGTCCATCTTCGTGCACTTATGCGAGATGTTCGTGGGAGTTCGGCCCTGCGTCATCCTCTTCCGCTACTTCTTCATTCTAGTCAAGTCCGGAAGGAGCAAGGACGAGGTGGGGGGTACTACTTCCAGGTGAGGAGTGACCTGGCGACTCCTTACATTCCCGGCCTTGCTGGCAGAAAGCGGGAGGAGTGGCGCAGGGATGGGGTGATCGCCACCACCGAAGCCAACGAGCGCCTCGCCCTGCCGACCGAGGGGCCCGCCTCCGATAAGGCATCCTGGAGGGCCAAGCTGTCGTTGCAGCCGGAGTTTGACTCCGTGCTGGACAAGATCAGGTCGCTGGCGGAGAGCGGCCTCACCTCGTGGCACGTGCTCGGAGACTTCGTGAAGCGCCGGATCGCTCCCCTGAAGCAGTGGCCGCGTCCTGCGTGGAACTTCACCGGCCTCAACGACTGCAGCAGGACCCAACGCGGAGAGGGGAGCGACCTGACCCAGGAGGCCTTGGAGGTTCTGGTGCGGAACGTGACGGGGGACGCCTTCATCCCGGAGAACCTTATCCTCCCGCAGAGCATAGTCCCCCTCTGCGAGGACCCCGCGAGGGTGGCGGTGCTGGCAACCCTGCCGACTCTGGACGACGGGGGACTGGCCCCATGCCAGACCGGAGGCGACGCGAACTGTGGGCTCCGGATCCCTGGCGCGTCCGGGGATCAGGCTACGCTGAGCACTGCGGGGTCCGGCGCCACCACAAAGGGGAAGCAGGCCACGGCTAGCATCGCGGCCGCAGCCGGTTCCAGCCGGGCACAGAGCAGCTCCGGTGCATCGTCGGGAGAGGGGGCCGGCGCAGGCTACTCAGGGGCGACAGGACCCTGGTCTCAGAGCCCGCCGCGAAGCGCCAGAGGTCTTCTGAGGGCGCGGGCCAGGGTAGCTCCCGGCTGCCGGCCCCCACGCATCCTCTGGGGCAGCCGCACCACCACCATCGCCGCCGAGGAATTCCTCCCGCCGGCAGCAACAGCAGCAGCCGCCGCAAGAGCAGCGGCAACAGGCACGAGGGCGGCAACAACAGCAACAGGTGCAACCCCGGGTCGTGCCCGTGCTGCAGCCACGGGGACAGTAGCAGCAGGAACAGGCCCGGGTTGCGCCTGCATCGCAGCTGCAGGGGCAGCAGCAGCAACAGCAGCAACAGCAGCAGCCGCAGGAGAAGAGGCCGGGGCTCCGAGGACGCTGGGTGCCCGGTACTTCTGGGTTAGTGTTATCCTGCTTTCTTCCTTTACGCCAGTGCTCTGCTTTTTTCCTGAAGGCTTCTCCGCTTTGTTACCAGGGCTCCTCGCCCCAGCGGTTCCTCTACCATCGCTGGGTCGTCGGTTGGTGCCCAGGCGGCCGCGGCCTCGGTGTTGACAGCAACGGCGACAGCGGGTGCGGGACCCTCAGGTACAGCGACCTATGCCAGCCCAGTAGTGTGTGACGTGGAGCTGACAGGTGTGTCATTTCCAGGCTCAGCAGCGCACAATGCCGCGGCGGTGGAGGCACCTGCGGCAGGGGCAGCAGACACAGCGGCGGTGGAAATGCCGGTGCTGGGTGCAGCCACATCTGACGCGGCGACGGCGGAAACGTCGGTGTTGGGTGCTGCCGTACCCGACGCAGCGATGGCCGAGGCGCAGGCGCTGGGGGCATCCGCACCCGACGCCGCGGCGGCTGAGATGCCGGCTCTGGGCGCAGCCGCACCCGACGCGGCGGCGGCGGAGGCGCCGGCGCCGGTGCTGGGCGCAGCCGCATCCGACGCGGCGGCGGTGGAGGCGGAGACAAGTGCTACAGCAGAAGCCCCCACCTCCAGCTCCGGTCCTGTTGCAGAGGAGGAGTTGGAGGTGGTCTTTGGCAGGCGGCTCCTGCAGCACCAACTCCCGGAGGAGGATGTGACTCCCCTCCCCCAGGTGATGTTTCAGGTCCGGCGGTCGATCGAAGAGGCAACCTCCTCCGCCGAGACGGCCTTCCAGCGGGAGTGGTCTGCCCTGGAGAGCGAGCGCCAGCGCCTCTCCGACTGGCACACCCGCCTGGAAGCACATACGAAGGCTGAAGCCTCCCGCGCTGCAGAAACTCGGTCAAAGCTCAAGGCGGATCAAGAGGCCTACCGAGCCAACCTTAAGAAGGTGTTTGACCGGGAGTTCGCAGTGTCGAACCGAGAGAAATCCCTGGCGCAGCGGGAGCGGGATTTCACTCTGGAGGTTGTTGGCTTCGCGGCTCAGCGGTCCGACCTCGAGGCCCACCTCGCGGCTCGACAGTCCGAGCTGGAGACTCGCAGCGAGGACCTCGAGGTCCGGAGGCAGGAGCTCGACGTCTTCTCTGCGACTCTGCAGGGATGGCATGAACAACTGCAGGAGAGAGCCCGCCAGCTGACTGCCGACGAGGCGGTTTTGGAGGAGGGCGGGAAATCCCTCGCCAAGCGGGAGGCCCACGCCACCGGCATAGATAAGGAACTCAGGCGCCAGCGAGACTCGCTCAAGAAGTTGAAGGACCAGGCGGAGGAGAGGGAGGCCGAGCTCTAGGAGAGGTCCCGCGGGCTCGAGGAAAGGTCCCGTGAGGTGGAGGTGGCCAAAGTGGCTCTGGACACCCGGGTGCGAGATGCGGTCCAGGAGGCGGTCCGGAAGCACCAGGAGGACCAGCGCGTGGGAGCCCAGCGGATTGCTGACTGGGCGGCCGAAGCGAGCCTCGCACTGGTGCCACTTGGGATGAGCCCAATCCAGGTGGCGGAGCCGCCAGCTTCGATAGCTGACGCCCTCCCAGTGCTGAGCTCTGCTTCGGATAGGCTCCAGCGCCTGGGGCCGGTCCTTGCTGGACAGCTCGAAACCGAGGGCCGCGAGCTGATCCGGATGGTGGCGGAGCACATCCTAACCTGCCTCCGGAGCCACGACCCGACCATCTCGTTGGCGCCCGTGGTCGATGGCCCTGTAGCGGAGACGGAGGCCGCCGCTCGGGACAGCGTGCGGGAGGTCGTTGACTTCGTCGCCGCCTACTTCAAGCGAGGGCCTGCGGACCCTTAGGCTAGGGATTGTATCTTTTATCTTTTTGCACTATGTAACAAACATTATATTAGCTGAAATTTTTGAAACAGAAGAAACTTCAACTTAGCTGTTTGTCAGTTGTTGATTTGCGGTATGCAGCACCCCGGCGCCCTGGCCCCCTGGCAGATAGGTGCAGTTGCTTGGACCTGTCTGCCACCTGAGCCGTAGAAGATACTCCGGACCTCGTTGGGCATAGGGCTGCATAGTTTGTAAGACGAGCAAGGGCCTTGTTGCCTGTGTAGCATACATAACTACAGAGAAAAGAATCAAGCTCACTTATATAGTAGCAATGATACTGCAACTTAGTTGCTTAACGCATGCAGAATCCGTTCGTGATGTGTGGGACAAAGCGGATGCTCCGGGCCCCCTGGGAGATAGACTCAGTTGTTTTGAGTCTGTCTACCATTGAGACTGGACCTTGATCTGCATGAAGGCTTTGAAGCAGATGCTAGGGCCCCCTGGTAGGTAGGCTCAATGGTTTGAGGCTGGCTACCACCAGTCAGGACTTAACCTGTGTACCACTTCAAATTTACAGCTTAGTAGCAGGCCCGCGGGGCTCATCCCTGACCAGTGCCAGGCTGGTACAAGGTCCGGGGCTCTAGATGCGCAGGTCCAGGTTGCTCAGCGCTTGTTACAGAGTGGTGGAGTGTGTAGGCTTAGGGTACGGGACCAGGCTAAGGCGCTACACAAGGCTCCGGACCATTCCAGGAAACAGCACGATCTTCCCGGACCTGGCTTCATCATCCCAGGCCTCTCGCAGCAGTGGCAAGGTCACTTTGTTGTACTCGATCTTTTGAGATATAGGACTAGACATGCCGTGTTGGACTTAGGAAACCAACTCTTGAGCTGGAACGGGGTCCGGGCCCTTAATTACCCGACTCCAGGTACTAGAGTACTCGTTACAGGGTGGTGGAGTGTGTAGGCTTTTGGGTACGGAACCAGCTAAGCGGCTACACAGGACTCCGGACCACCCCAGGAAACAAGCACTCGCTCTCTAGAGTAGGTCCCTAAGGGTCTGGACTCCTCTCCAGCAGCAAGAGGGTCCGGATCTGTATGGCAGTCCAGTAACCCAGCTCAGATCTTAGTTGTAGCAACAAGGGCAGAGGTCCCCGCGGGGGTTAGAGAGGTAAAAACTTTGAGAATCGGCATGCGAGTTTAAATTTTGACACAAAGACAGAACTGGGAGAAATTATTTCCTTTGCAATCTTGATGTACATGGCATGCGCGATAGATGCCAGAGACCGGGTTTACGAGGTCGGACCTCTACCATTCTGGGCCGCGCGTTAGCCGCCGGTGCGATGGATGCCAGAGGTCGGGTTTGCGAGGGTGGCCCCCAACCGCTCTGGGCCGCACGGTAATTCTATCTTATTACAAAGGAAAGGATTATTTTCCAGCTCTGCCTAGGTGTAGAACTTACGCATATGCTCTATGTTCCATGGGTTGGGCAGCGGCACTCCATCTTCTGTGGCGAGGCGAACGCATCCGGGCCGGCATACCTCTGTAACCCTGAAGGGCCCCTCCCAGCTGGGGGAAAGTTTGTGGAGCCCTGCTCGGCTCAGGATCCGTCTGAGGACGAGGTCGCCAGCTCGGAGCTCCCTGCCGTGCACGAACCGTTGATGATAGCGCCGGAGCGCCTGGTTGTAGCGTGCATTTCGGATTGCTGCTCGCCACCTTCGCTCATCAGCGAAGTCCACATCGTCGCGCCGCAGCTGTTCCTGCATGGATTCGTCAAAGGCCTGGACCCGTGGTGAGCCCAGGTGAATTTCTGGGGGAAGGCATGCTTCAGCCCCGTAGACCAGGAAGAACGGAGTCTCCCCGGTGGCTCGGCTGGGTGTGGTCCGATTGCCCCATAGCACGCATGGAAGCTCGTCAACCCATTTGGCACCATGCTTCTTCAAGCAGTTGTAGGTGCGGGTCTTGAGTCCCCTGAGAATCTCTGCATTCGCTCTCTCAACTTGTCCATTGCTGCGAGGATGTGCTACGGACGCAAAGCATAACTGGATGCCAATGTCCTCACAGTACTCTTGGAAGAGTCTGCTTCTGAATTGGGTCCCGTTATCCGCGATGATGCGACTTGGGATGCCAAATCTGCATACAATGGACCTGAGGAAGGTGTCTGCTAATTTCTTAGTGATATTCACCACAGGGGTAACTTCCGGCCACTTGGTGAACTTGTCGATGGCGACATAGAGGAACCGGTACCTGCCAACAGCCCGGGGGAATGGCCCCAGGATATCCACACCCCACACAGCGAATGGCCATGAGGGCGGAATCATCTGCAGAGCTTGAGCTGGGGTATGTATTTGCTTTGTATGGAATTGGCATGCTTTGCAGGACCTTACGAGCTCAGCCGCATCCTGGAGTGCTGTTGGCCAGTAGAAGCCATGCCGAAAGGCCTTGCCAACAAGCGTGCGAGAGGAGGAATGAATTTCGCACTCGCCTCCATGGATCTCCGCGAGCAACTCGCGGCCCTCTCCTTGGGAAATGCACCGCATGAGGACACCGTTGGCGCCACGGCGGTAGAGATCCCCTTCTACCACCGCGTAGCGTTTAGCCAATCGGACTATGCGCTCAGCGGACACATCGTCATCAGGCAGGATGTTATCCTTCAGGTAGTCCCGGATCTCGGAGATCCATGCATCGGGAGCTCCCTGAGTAGGTGGGTGTGGCTCTGCGAGGTCTCCAGGATCCTCAACAGGGCACACGGCCCAGGTCGGGCACCACAGGTGGAGTGCTGCCGGGACCGCTGGCTTTGAGGTGCTAGCTTGATCCCCTTCACCCAGCTCGGCAGGCTGGGCGGTAGGTCTCAGCAGCCGTCTTTCGAAGACACCCTCCGGCACGGGTGCCCAGGTAGATGCTCTCACAGAGAGATCATCTGCTGCTGAGTTGTGCTCGCGGGGAACGTGTTGCAGTTCCAAGGCGTCGAAGTCCTTCTCGAGCTTCCTCACGTGTATGAGGTATGCCGCGAGCTGGGGGTTGTTGCAGTTGCAATCCCTTCGGACCTGCTTGATGATTAGCTGGGAGTCCCCCTTCACCAAGAGCTGCCGGACCCCCAATGAGAGGGCTTGCGTCAGGCCAAAGATCAGAGCTTCGGACTCCGCCATGTTGTTGGTGGCCTTGAACTCAAGGTGCACCATGTACTTCAGCTGATCTCCGTTTGGGTCGATGAGGACCACACCAGCTCCGGCCCACTTTTCGCGGGCGGACCCGTCGAAGAAGAGCGTCCAGTGGGGCTCGGTGAAGACTGGTGCCCTGATTTCCGGCTCCGGGGGTCCAGCGTTGACGACCGGACCCCCAGGATTGCTTGGGGAAGGAGTCCACTCCGCTATGAAATCGGCCAGAATCTAGCTCTTGACTGCATGGCGTGGCTGGAAGTCCAGTTGGAACTCGGCCAGCTCTGCCGCCCACTTGGCGATATTGCCTGTGGCGTTGGAGTTGTGCAGGATCGCTCTTAACGGGTAAGAGGTCACTATGACAACTCGGTGTGCCTGAAAGTAGTGGCGCAGTTTCCTGGACGCAATAAGTATTGCATAGATAAGCTTATGTGTCTCAAGATACCTGGCCTTCGCCTCGTGGAGGACTTCACTGACGTAGTAAACTGGCTTTTGGACGGTCCGGACCCTGGTTACCGGGTCCGGCTCGCCCTTATCCACCACATCAGGTCCTTGGGCCCCCAGCGGCTCTGGATTCCCACTGGCACAAGGCTCGTCCGGACCCCCTTGTGCGGGGTCCGGGGCTTCAGGCAGAGGTGAGGCTGACCGGCCCCCGTGTCCGGGGTCCGGCTCACCATCTTTGGCCGGGGAGACCCTGGTGTCCCCCTGGCGAGCTTGCTCCGTCCTTTCGGCGACCAGCACCATGCTGACTGCCTCCGCAGACGCAGCAAGATACAGAAACAACGGCTCACCGGGCTCTGGAGCCACCAATACTGGCAGCGAGGTGAGGTGCTGCTTCAGCTCCTGGAAGTACTGTTCAGCCTCTTCGGTCAAAGAAAATGGACCGGACCTCCTCAATAGTTTGATGAAGGGGAGGGCCCTCTCAGCTAGCCTCGATATGAAGCGGCTAAGAGCAGCGAGAGATCCAGTGAGCTTCTGGACATCCTTGATGCGGCCGGGAGGCCTCATCGCTTCGATCGCCTTGATCTTGGCTGGGTTTGCCTCGATGCCTCGATGTGAGACCAGGAAACCCAGCAGCTTCCCTGCTGAGACACCGAAGATGCACTTCTCGGGATTCAGCTTCGTGCGCGTGGCGCGGAGCCGGTCGAAGACGAGGGACAGGTCCTCCACTAGTGTTGACCCTACCTTAGTCTTGACCACAATGTCATCGACATAAACCTCAACAATATCTCAAATTAGATTACAGAAGGTTTTGTTCATAGCTCGTACAAACGTGGGTAAGGCATTCCTTAGGCCATACGGCATGACAATGTAGCAATAAAGCCCATCTACTGTTACAAAGACAGTATGCTTCCTATCCTCTCTAGACATCTGAATCTGGTGGAAACCAGAGTATGCATCTAGGAAAGACAAAAGGTCACACCCGGAGGTGGAGTCCACGATCTGATCGATACGCGGAAGAGGATAGGGGTCTCTAGGACATGCCTTGTTGAGGCTGGTGTAGTCGATGCACATCCGAAGCTTCCCGTTGGCCTTTGGGACGACGACCGGATTGGCTAACCACTCGGGGTGGTGGACCTCCTCGATGAAGCCGGCGTGTAGGAGCTTGTGGACTTCTTCGCGGATGAAGTTTTATCGCTCCACGGACTGCTTCCGAGGCTTCTGGCGCACCGGCGTGGCGTCGGGGTAGATCCTCAGATTGTGCTCGATCACTTCCCTGGGGATCCCGGGCATCTCTGACGGTTCCCAGGCGAACACGTCGACATTTGCCCGGAGGAAAGCGATGAGCACGTCTTCCTATTTCTCCTCCAGGTTCCCCGCGATGCGGGTGGTCCTGGTGGAGTCCTCTCCAATATGCACTGTCTTCACGGGAACATGGTCCGGATCGGACGGTTGGGCCTTGGTAGCCTTTGCAGGCGCCTTGAGTTGCGAGGTGGATGGATCCTCCTCGGAACGTGCAGCCTCTGCCGCCAGAGTATGCAGTCTCTCAACTGCAGCGACGGCAGCGGTGCGGTCGCCCTGCACGGTGAGGACTCCGGCAGGGGAAGGCATCTTCAAGACCAAATACCCATAATGAGCAATGGCCATGAAGCGGTAGAGCGCCGGCCGGCCAATGATGGCGTTGAACGGGAGGTTTACTTCCGCAACATCGAACAGAACGCTCTCTGTGCGGAAGTTCTCCTCGGTCCCGAATGTGACCGGCAATGTGATGCTCCCCAGAGGGAACACCGGGTGTGGGCCCACTCCAGAGAATGGGCGAGAGGGAGTCAGCTTGGACTCCGGGATCTGTAGCTGCTTGAACGCTGCATAGCTGATGACATTGAGGCCAGCCCCACCATCAATCAGCACGTGATTGAGCCTTACGTTGGATATGACGGGAGCGGTGACTAGAGGTAGTACACCAGCTCCGGCCATATTCTCCGGGCAGTCGGATGGCCCGAAAGAGACGGTGGTGTTCATCCACCTCTGGTGCGGCGCCGCCTTCGGGACCCCCGGCTTCACCGAGAGGACCTCCCGGCGAAGGGTCTTCACGTCCCGTCGGGAGACAAGCTCCCAGCTTCCGCCGTACATTACGTACAGCTTCTTGCGGCGGTCGCCGTTGTCGGAATTGGAGTCGTCGTCGTGGTAAACGCCCTTCAGCTCTCGAGCAGGGGATTGGTACCCCAGCTCCTTCTCCCCGGCGGCGGCCCCGCTGTCGGAGGCCTTCTCCTTGCCGGCCCGCTGGCGAGGAGGAGGTGAGCCATCTTTGGAGGACTGCTCACGCCGCCCACTGACCCGCTTCGCGAGCTTCTGGATCTCGCGGCAGTCAGCGGCGCTGTGGCGAGCGGTGGGATGCACTGGGCTTGAACCTCCGCTCCCACCTTGCGGGCGAGGGCGTTTGCCATGTGCATTTTGGCCCCCAGCCGCTACTGCCGCAGTCGGCGCCGCCGCTGGCGCTGCCGCTGCAACGACTGGTCCGCCAGATTGCGGTTCCCCGCGATTCCGGTTCTTGTTCTTCTTCTTCTTGCCACCGCCCTGAGCGGTAGCACTGGAGCCGCTAGCCTTGACGTCTCCGCCTTGGGGGCGGAGTGCCATGCACGACCCTCAGCGGCCCTGGCACACTTGTCTGCCAGGGAGAAAAGCGTAGTGACGCTTTCCACCTCGTGCGTCGCCAGCTTCTCGAGCATCTTCTCGTCACGTACCCCCTGGCGGAAAGCAGTGATAATAGATGCATTTGAGATACGAGGAATGGTACACCGTACCTTGGTGAAGCGCGAGATGAAGGCCCGGAGCGTTTCTCCGGGTTTTTGCCTCACGGCGTGGAGGTGTGCCTCCACACCATGCTGCTGATACGCACTGGCGAAGTTCACTGTGAACCTCGCACACAGCTCTTCCCAGGACTGGATCGTCCCAGGTGTGAGGTTCATGAGCCAGGTCCGGGCTGGCCCAGACAAGGCTACATGAAAGTAGCTTGCCATGACGGCGCCATTACCACCAGCCGCTGTGATGGCAGTAACGTACACCTGCAGGAACTCCGACGGGTTAGTGGTACCGTCGTACTTTTCCGGCAGATGGGGGTGGAACTTGGATGGCCATGCCACTGTTCGGAGGTGGTCCGCCAGCGCAGCGCAGCCCACCCCAGGAACTGGTGCGCCTGGCTGTATCCAGGCATTCACCGTGGGCTTGGGTGCCACCACGTCCAAGTCGGCGTTGAGGTTACGGCCCTCAATGTTAAGACAGCGCTCTCGCGCCCTCTCAACAGAGACGCGAGCATCCTCTCCCACACGCCGGCGGTTGAGCTCCGCCCGCAGGTCTTTTGTTCGTGCACCCCTCACGGTAGGGGAGCGCACGGACGCCGACGCACCGCCCTGACGCTGGTGGTAAGGTACCACCGCGTTGCCGGGCGGAGGTCGTTGCCCAGTCCTTGCAGAACTGGGGGAGGCCTGAGCCAGGTGGAGGAGACGATCAACGTCATCCCGCCACTGCTTCAGGGCGTCTGGCGAGGCTGCCTCAGCTGGGGGGTTGTGAAACAACTCCCTAGCCGCTGCCAGCGCTCCGCCGCTCGCAGCTTGTGAGGGGGCCCTTGATGGGCGCCCTGACTCTTGCCGGCGAGCAGCGCGCGCTGCCGCCGACGGTGGCTGCTCCGCAGGCACAGTTGCCCCTGGAGCAGGAACACGAGGGGCGTGTGGCGTGGAGGACGCCACACCCTCTGTCATCTCTACGCCGTCCACACGAACCATGGGGACGAAGAGGAGATGAACTGCGACCAGCTAAACCCCCTACCTGGCGCGCCAAATGTCGTGGTGCTGCAACCACGGCCGGGTGGCGGAAGGCACCCGCCCTAGCCCAGAGGGTGTGTACTCGGGGGTTAGCTAGTCCCAGATGGATCTCACTCTAGAACACGATGAACACAGCAAGATTTAGAGTGGTTCGGGCCGCCGGAGCATAATACCCTACGTCCACTGTGTGTTGTATTGCCTTCCCACGAGAGTGGGCGAGCTCACCAGGGCTGGTGTGTGCAGAGAGCTTGAAGTCTGTAGTGCGCAGCGAGCGCCTCCCTTTTATATCTCAAGGGAGGCGCGTACATGGCTGTTGGGTCCCCGACAAATGGGCCCAACGGTGTAGTATAAATTAACGTACTGTTCATACATCATGGCGTCGCAGGCAGCGGGGATCTCTCTTCTGGAACCCCTTGCCTGCCCCTGGTGTCCCTCGTTCATCATGTCCAGGCGCCGTCTTGTCGGGACGATGCCAGACGTAGCTAGCGGCGTCGCCTGCCACGTAGCTGAACGGCTGTGTAGGGAGCGGCGTAGGCGGCATGATGGAAAAGTGCCGTGCCGTCGTATCCATTTAATGCTACAGATAGGCTCTGCGCGGGCGCGGCACAGGCGGCCGCACTGTGCACCTTGGTAATACGCGGTGCACAGTGAGGCCTGACAAAGGCTGTCCCGCGTGCCGCGGCGACAGAGCACGCCTCAACCATCCGCATTAAATGCAGTAGGTGGGCGAGTCTCCTTGCGGAGGACTCGCGCACGAGTCCGCGCCCGTGCCTCCGGGGCACGTGGCGGCTCTGGACCCCCACACGGTAAGGGGGGTCCGAAAGGCACAGGAGGTCCCGAACCCCTATGGGGGGGGGGTCCGAGGCCTCGGCTGTCAGCTCGGAGCTTCCCTTCCTTAGAGACACGCGGCGTCTCCGGACCCATCCCCAGGCGGGGAACGGGTCCGGGGCCGTTGGCCTGGTGAGGAAAGAGCCTGACGGGTGGGGCCTGGCTACTCCGTTCTTACGCGTAGTTACGGATAACTACGCGGGTCCTGCCTTGCTGCAGTAAGAGTGGGTATTCCTGCTACAGGGTACCGACATATCCATTATCCAATTCTCATGAAATTTTGCACAGCCATTATACTATAAGTGTAGATCATGCATACCAAATTTCAAGACAATCCAAATAGATTTGATCATCTAAATGTGGCTAACTTCTCAGCTCACTCAGATTTTCAATAAATGACAGATTTGAGCAATTGAGATATACTTCAACAAACATGAATCAAACTTGATGCTAACTTGTTTGAATACTATCACAAGATATATATCCATTCATACCACATTTTAAATGTCATCTCATGATCATATCCATTCAAACTAACTCAAAATTTGATTGCTAATCATTAAATCCATTTAATCATCTCATAGCAAGCAACATGTGTATATTTCCAATTCAATCAACTCATATACACCCAACTGAAATGATCAACACATAATCATACCTTGATAGCTCATGATCATCCAAAAGCAAGATTCAACTCAAATATTTGCAAGCCATCAAATATATCCAATGAATCACCCACAACGAGATAATTGCACTTGTATGTTGAAAACACTTTGGACTTCATTAGCTTGTCATGGCATTGGGTTGTATATACGCAAAAAGCTTCAATTTCTTGATTCAATCATAAAATCAAAAATATGAATTTTATTTGAATCAAGCCTCCAATGCCTTTGGTACCTACACACATTCATCCACGTTTTGATGGTACCCAAACTAGGTTGGGTCCTCTCAAGTTAGAAACAACATATTTAGGCAATGCCTTATTATGAATAGCAGGATGTTTTGCAATAGCAACCAATGAGGTACCATTAACATCCTTTCTAAGCATAATATTTGCATCAATTGAAATTGGCTTAGAATTGTTACCTAGGGGACATGAATTAACCATGTGTCCCCTTTCCTGGCATAAGTAGCATCTTCTCTTTTGTTGAGCCTTTTCTTCCTTGCTCATTTGATGATTTTCATTGCCTTGCTTCTCATTGTTTGTTTTAGCTTTCTTCTCAAACTTGTTTGGGCAACCCTAAGCTAGGTGGCCCAATGTTGCACAACTATGACACTTAATGTGAGCAACTTCCTTCATCTTTTCTTGAATCTTGTTCTTCCTCGTCATCTTGGCATCTTAGATATGCATTTGATGTCTTGCTCTTTTTCCACCCCTTCTCGTTCTTTTCTTCTTCATCTTCAAGTCATCAACTTGATTTTCATGGTTGATCTTGACTTGATCTTGGGGTGCCTTTTCTTGCTCAACTTGTGGTTTTGGTTGAGGTTCTTGTTGCTTCACCAATTGCTTGGTTGGGCACATTGAGGTGAGGTGACCCCAAGTGCGGCACTTGAAGCATTTGACATGTTTAAGCTTCTCTTCTTCCTTCTTCAACTTGAGTTTTTCTTTATTGGGGCAACCATTTGCAAGATGTCCCATCTCATGGCATTGAAAGCACATGAAATGAGATAGCTTCATTTCTTCTTACTTCTTCATATTCCTATTATATTTATTCTAGCCCCATTTCTTGCCTTTGACTTTGCTCTTGTTGGAACCAATGCCACTCATGTCACCGAAACTTCTTTGATTTTTTATTATGCTTTCAAGGGTGACTTTTGATTTTGTCCACCTCTATCTTGTTGCTCAAATACTTCACTTCATTTTTAAGTTCATTGTTCTCCTTCAAGAGTTTAGTCTCACAAGACATAGAAGTAGAACAAGCATCTAATTGTGAAGAACATGGCATAGATAATAAATCATCACATGAGGTGGATACATGCTTCTTGCCTACATCACAAGGGTTAGCAACATTTTGCAATTGATCCTTTGACCCATGTGATGAGCTCTCACTAGTTTTAATTCCTTTACTAGAAAACTTGTTAGTGAGTAAAGTATGGTCTAGTATCAAATTCTCATGAGCAACACTAAGCTCCTCATGAGTCAATTTTAGCTCCTCATATGAACAACTTAAGATATAAAGTAGATGCTTTTGTTGTTCACATGTGTCTTTGAGAAAAAAAGTTTTCTTTTTCCAATTTGATTGTTTTGGATAACACTTTCTCAAATAATTTGGTCATGCTAGCATATCTCTCAAAGCAATCGTACTAGAATCGCTCTCTCACTCGATCGGATGATTACTATCAAGTTAGAGTGAGTAGAGGGCTCTCAAGCACTCTCACACAAGGACACCAAGTCCCCAAGGTGCTCAGCAACCTCAAATGGCTGGCCACACCCTCTATTTATAGAGGGAGGCCCCAAACTAGCCGTTACACTCAAATCCCGTGAAAACAGAGGTTTCGCGGACGGTCCACCCCACAGGGGCCGAACGGTCCGCCATTCAAAACCAACGGCTAGAAACGCAATGATTACATGTCAGAGTCGACCGTTAGAGCCCTTCGCGGACTGTCCACTCCTTAGGGGCGGACCGTCCACCATTCAAACACTCCGAACACTCAGAGAGACAGCGTCTCTGGGCAAACTGAAAGTTGAGGGGTAGACCGTCCGCTCTTTACTTTGTGCAAACCACCAGAACCTACAAGGTTTCTGTCCCAGAAAATTCAGTAGGAGGCGGACTGTCCGCCCCCAAGAGCCGGACCGTCCGCAGTACAATTTGGACACCCAAGACAGAACTACCAAGTTTTTGCGTCCGTTTCAGGTTTTAAAGGCGGACCGTCCGCCCCCAAGGAGCGGACAGTCCGCGGTTCACTTTGGACCACCATCCAGAACCAAGAACGGTTCTGTTAGAGCTCAAATGAGACAACAGCGGACGGTCCGCCCCCCTAGAGCGGACCGTCCGCAGGTCCATTTTCAGCAGAAATGTACCTCGGTAAAACGACCATAACTTTTAGCTCCGATGTCCAAATTAGATGATCTTGGACTCTATGGAAAGCTTATTCAGAGGACTACACAACCAAACTAAATATTTGATCCAAAACATAATGGATCAAAGCAGTATTCCACTCCAAGAGCCAATCTAGTTTCCGGAGAACATCGAAAAACCTTTCTTACTTCCCCAAGTTGATCAACATCAACTCCAACACCTTCTCCTTTGCAAAAGTGCCAACACCACCAAGTGTACACCACCATATGCATGTGTGTTAGCATTTTCACAATCATTTTCAAAGGATTTTCACTTGATCTCACCACGCCACTCGATCCTAGCAACATCGCAATGTTAGATCGCTCAAGTGGCACTAGATGACCGATATGCAAACAAGTTTGTCCCTCTTGATAGTACGGCCATCTATCCTAAATCCAGTCATGCACTTCTCTACACAACCTTTGACCGGTGAAATGAAATGCCCTACAAGTCATACCTTTGCCTTGTGCATTCCATTTCATCTTTGATGCCACACAAGCACCAAACTCCATCAAGCCTTTTGATCATCATCATGAGTCAACACTTGGCTTGATCTTCCTTAAATGATATGATCCACTCCATATCATCACATGACCTCTTTGTTCTATCGATCTTGACCTTGCCCGCTCTTCACCGTTGCCTCGGTCCCTCGGTGCCAAGTCTAGCTCAACCTTCACAGCCACGCGGTCCCTCGCTTCAAAGCCTTGACTTGCCCTTCACCATTGCAACCGATCCATCAAGCCAAGCCTTGTCTTGATCTTCTCCACTTTGGTCACATGACTCCATGTCATGTCTCATATGCAATGAGTTCCTTCATCACACTATATGAGCATAGCATCAACCTTTAGCCATTTCTCCTCCATGGCACATGTTACTCATACTAGTGTCTTTGTGTGGACTAATCACATGTGTATCTCAACATAAACACTTATTAGTCCACCTAAGTTGTCACTCAATTACCAGAACCAAATAAGGACCTTTCACCCCGCCACCACCCTGTACTTCCCGGCCACACGGGGACCGGGACCCAGTTCAGTTCCTCGTCGCCGGTGGCAACTCACCTGCGGCCAAGCTGTGGCGTCGTTCCGCAACCAGTGGCCAGCGAGCGAGGTGGAGGCCGCAAGCTCTGACGCCGGCAGTAGGACAGGCGCCCCATTGAAGCAGAGCACAACCCACGCAGAGTAGGCAGGGAAGAAAGGAAGAAGGGTATAAATGCCATTTCACAAACCTCTCCCACTCAACCAAATGAGTTTTCTAATCGGATCAATGTGCTGCAGACCAAACACTGGTTTCATAGTGTGTGAGACAAATTCAACTTTAAGAGCGTGCGAGAGACAAAATCACCCTTTCGCGGTGTGCCGCAGACTAAAACCCAAAAAAAATTCTGCTTCCCTGTTGCTTTCGGTCTATTACTACTGTTGATCAGGACGCTTGTTCCCAGTGCTGGGATGGATGGATGTTGGATTCATGTGTGGAACAGGCGTGTCCCGGTTTAGCAAGTGGCATGCTTAGTTTGTGCCGACTCATTTTTGAAAACTTTTGTGCCGACTCATGAGCTTGCTGTTTAATCTTTTCATGCTTTTCTTTTTTGCTGTGTTCATGAAGGACCAAAATCATTTAATTATTAGGTTCTTACAGAGCTACATGAAGAACCCGGGCCCGATTTCTCAAATTATGTAGTTTAGTTGGTGGTGCAAGTTTGGTTGTTATGGTTGTCATGGACCTTTTGGTTTCTTGTATTAGTTTAAAGGATCCACCACTACAAGTTGGTCCTCCTCACCCTCAAGTGGGGGTGCTCCAGACCAAACCGTGATGTTTATGAACTACTAGTACTGTATATTTGGTTTTTTATCGGTGTTGTATTTCAGACACTAGGAGTCACATTTAATTAGGTTTCGCTTCACATAGTTTTTTAAACATTGGTAAACACATTTAATTAGTTTTTTTTTAAAAAAAGTTTACTGTTGTTGGACAATAAAGTTGCAATAGGAAAGAGTTCTCCATATATGATGTATAAAAGTTCTCCAAGCAACAACGCAAACGCAAATTGCATGGTAGGACCCAAGAAACCGGGCCAGACCTCGCTCTCAAAACATGTACCAGGAACTTAACAAGTTGTTAGCGCAAGTGTATTAGTTTTTATTTGCCGATTCACGCGTCACCTTTTTTGGTTTGCTCATGAATCGGCGGCTTAAAGAAGGTACCAACTAGCACTACGAGTTGCCTCAAGTGGATGGTGCTCAGACCAGCCAGAAGCTAGTAGCTAGTGTGGCGCCCCGGAGCAAGAAAAAAAAAACGTCACGGCTTGCCTCGCCACCTCTTATTTCTCGGCTCTGTCCCGTTTCGGACGTGATGGGGAAAGCCGGCCAGCCGACCTGGGTCCTGGTTGGGCACCAAAACGGGAAAGCGACCCACTGGCAGCAGGCGGCGAGGTGCACTGCACTGCACACTACACTCTCGGCGACCGCTGGTGCTTTGATTCTGACGGCGGCGATCAGAGCGAAAACCTGGGTTGCTTCCGTTTTGGGCTGGCAGCGGCAGCAGCAAAACATGATGGATTTATCTCCTTCTTCTTCTTTTTTTCTTTTTCTTTTTTGCAACTCTCAGGCTTGCAGCCAACCCACCACACGGCCACACCACGGCAGCACGGCTGCACGGCATGACAGGTGAAGTGCTGGTTCAGGAAATCTGCGATCCTCCTCAACAAAAAGTGAGGTCATCTGGTAAATGGTGCGTGTAAGAATGTGGCTGCTCCTGCTGGCCCTTTTTGGGCAGTACACAGTACATGGCTGCTGCTCGCCAAAAAGGCTAGGACAATCAACGGCGAATGAACAATTTTACACGGAGCTTCGGGCGAAAGGTCGATGTTGCCATGCTGGTCATGTAAAAATGCCGGAAATAGCAGAGATGGAGTGCTCGTGAAGGACAATTAGGATGGTGCATCTTCTTATTAGTAATCATTTTGTCTCCTTTTTTAGGAAAAGAAGCTACGTGATCTCGGTGCACTAATAAGCACTTGTGCTTTTGTTCCCGGCGGCCTGCAAGGGGATGGAATAATTCTCCGGGGCGACGATGCATGGTGTCTTTGAAATCCTGGACGCGTCGGTTGGAGTCCAAAGTGGAGCAGCAGCTAGCCGCTCCATTACAGGCCAGTTCTTAAACAAATGATTTTCTTTTGGAATGTACATGTTTGGTGCGGTGAGGAATCTAGCCAAGTGCTGGGGTGCCACGCCGGGTTAGTTGGTGCGTTGCGCCAATGCAAGTGTGACAGGAGCAAAGGTCGTTTGTTTTTTTTTACTATAGTAAAAAAATGTCTCTAACTACTTGGATAATAACCAAATTACATGACCAAACGTAATTGTGCTTGGCCGCGTGATCACGTCATTAGCCCGACAGTTTTTTCACTCCAAAGAAGGGGGGGCACGGGTGCGTGGTGACCCCTGCATCAGCACCAGAGATTCTTTGGAGGCTTTGGAGGCAGCGGTGTGACTGGTGACCGGCGTCCTCCGTCCGGCGAATCCTACGGCCTGCTCACCGCCGCACCCTCGGGCCACCACTCGCCGACCGCCACGTGGGGCTTCCGCGTACGGGTGGTGGTGTGACGACGGAAGGTGGGGCGGAAAATCCCGTGCAAGCCCGCCCGCCCGCCTGGACGGAACAGGACACGAGGCGAGGTAACGGTAACTCGAAGCCAATGCCATGTGGGCCTCCGGATCGGGCACGTGGTGGGGCCCGGCCGCCCTGGGAGACAGCGGCCAGGTGGGTCCCGCCCTACTTTTCGAGGGTGAGAGAATGTCAACGGGGGCTGCTGTGGTTGCGGTGAATGATGATCACGGCCGTCGCCGGCGAGTGGGTGTCATGTGGCTGGATGGACGTGATCTAGCTAGAATAGCTGAGCCGGTGGGGGTAGTTGACCTTCCTTCCCTTTACGAACGTCCAAAAGTGACCGATCTGCCGCTCATCGGCCGTCGAGCCGTTGACATTGTACGCACTAGCTTGTTTCTCTCCGTGTGTTACCTCCCCTGTACATGTACATGAAGGTAACTGGCGAGCTTTTCCAAAAAAAAAAAAAGAATGTAACTGGCTGATTAATTTTTTCACGCCATTGCTGTCGCCATCTTTTTGTTAGGGAATGGAAGATATAATTACACAAACTAAATTCACTTGACACCAAAGATCCATAACCCGGAGATGCAGACAGAGATGGAGCCCAACAGTAGTGGTAGAAAGGGCACATAATATGCTTCGCTTGAAAAAAGAAGAACATGCTTCCCTGCTCTTAAATTTCTTAAAATGACAGTGTAGTACTCCTGCAAATTTATTAAAAAAAAAGAACAAGAAGAAAGCAGACACAATAGTACACAGCTCAACCAAAAGGAGGCAAGCGACAGAACATAAGCCAACAACTGTGTCCTTTCTAATAATTTCAGAAAAGAAGAGAAAAACTGAGCCCTATCCTATATTCCTATGGGACTTGGGATGAAATTCCAATGTTGCAAACAAAGTCGACGATGTGAACAAGAACAAGTGAAGTGGCAATGTGGCATGCTTTATTATTTCGTGAGGGTGGTGGAAGTGCACGATTTGAGGCCCAGTTTCTATCCGCCGGCCAAAGGCCCAAATGGCCAAATGCCACGAGACAGCAGCAGGCCGTGTAGGATCGATCGGCCAATCAGGCCCGCCCACGACCTTGGCGTGATCCACCCGTCCGAAAAGGCAAAGGCGGAAGGCAAAGCTCCGAGCACACGATTCCTTGCGCGTCCTTCTTCCTCGAGACCCCACACGTCAGTCATCCCGTCCGTCCCCGCGGCTCCACCACCACCACCTCTGACCTCTCTCCACTCCCGCCGCCCGCCTCGCTTCCGCTCAGAGGCGACCCCCAGCTTCCCGGCGGGGGCGAGGAGCCGAGGACCGACCAAGCCGCGATGGCCGACGCGTACTGGAGGTACGCGGCCGCGGACCCGCGCCAGCAGCAGCAGCCGCCGGCCCCCTCCGCCGCGGCCGGGGCCGGGGCGCACCCGGGCATGGGCGGCGCCCCGCAGATGGCGCCCGCCGGGGGCCAGCAGCCCATGAAGCGCCCCCGCCCCACCGACTTCTCAGGTTCGCCCGCCCGCCCCGCCCTTGCCCCGCGATCTGATCCGCGCGTCGTCGTCGTCGTCTGCGTTAACTGCCGCTCGATCTGCTCGTGGCGGAGGCGCCGGCAGCCGTTTAGGGGCTCTTGCGCTGCCGCCGCTTCCGTGCAATGCGCCCTAGTGTTTGCTCCCCGCCCGTGACGGAGCTGAGATCGCGCGAGTCCCCAGCGTTTCCGCTCGAGCAGCTTCGGTGGTAAGAGGTGTGTGCACCGCTGATGCGATGAATTCGGTGACGTCTGTGTCGGCTTTCTGTCGGAAGCAGGTGGATCCGGATTCCCGTGTTGAGTTCATTCCCACGGATCTGCCGGAGTGGACTCTGTTGGTTGCGCGATGTGTCGCAATCACTTAGATGTTGCTCTGGTGCAGACAGTTGTTGGTTGTTGCCTATTACCAGTTTAGGATGACACCTAAAGGCTAAAACCCGCTGCTAAAAACCCACTGATAGATTCATGTCCGTAGTTGCTGCTGAGTGGTCCACGATGCAGTGCTACAATCTTTGAATTGTTTGTCTGGTGCAAGCTGTAAGTGCAAACTGTACGGAAACTTTGGATGATTCATTACGCGCAGGTACCTAGAGACTGAAACGGTAAAACCATAGTACTGTTTTCACCAGGCTTCTTATTCATACGGGCCTAAGTACCTCCGCAGCTAATAGTTTGCATCAGAGTCTTGTTTGTCAAGTTGTAACCGACAAAGGAGCTACTCCCTCTTATTTCCACGGTTTAAAAGGTCAACTTGGACTAGCAATTTTACAAAAAATATGATACTTAAAATAAAAGGAACTAGATATTTACAAAATTACAATTAGAGGAGGAAATAATTAAGATCGGGCTGCAACTTGGAATAGCTTGAGACAGCATTATCATTAATTCCTTATCTGCATTGAAATGTTCCACAAAAATCTGGGTGAACGGTATGGCTTGAAATCTGTATTTACTGCTAATGTTTTCGCTCCATAGATGGACCTGGTGCACCTGACATGACCGGCTATTATCCTCGTGATGAAGAAAGGCCAGGGTATCGTGCTGCTAGAGACACCGAGTCTCTTAATGCATCCTACGAACGTTTTCTGCGTACTGGGGTATCGATTGTTGCGTCATTGCATTATCATCTCTCCAACACACAGTCAGCTAACACTTCTGTTGAACTTTTTAGCAAATTCAATCCTATGGTGCTGGACCTGCTGGAGAGCCTATTAGGCCTGCTGTGGGAGGCAATGCTGGCTACCCCGTTGATGAGCGTTCAATGATGGCTGCAAGGGGTATGGATAGCAGAAATATTGGTTATGGTGGTGGAATGCCAGAGCCTCCCCTTCCACCTGATGCCTCAAACACCTTATACATTGAAGGCATTCCTACTGGCTGTACGCGTCGAGAAGTTTCACGTATCCTTAATCTTTATATTTTCTGCTGTTCGCTTTCCCTACACATACATTGCATAAACTGCAGGTGATATCAAGTATGATAGGCCTCCATCTTTTAGTTATTGATCCTTCACTTCCCCCCAGATATCTTCCGGCCATTTGTTGGCTTCCGTGAGGTTAGGCTTGTAAACAAAGAACCGAAACATGTAAGTGAACTATTTGATTTCTTTCAAGCCTTTGTCTCTTCTTTGATTCCATTCATTTTTCTTACTACATTCTATTGGCAGCCTGGTGGTGACCCTATTGTCCTCTGTTTTGTTGATTTCGCTGAAGCTACTCAAGCTGCTATTGCCATGGATGCTTTGCAAGGTGAAACTGCTATTGACATATACAGATGCTTTCCAAACTATGCTCATTTGAATCTAAATCATTTGTTAAAGTTAATTCCAAAACTACTTCTGGTTGCATTTAGTCATATACCGAATTCTTTGTTTAACGTCGAAAACCATGATTACACTGTGTTCAAGTATTGGTCTTATCTGCTTCCATTTTCCTTGAATGTCTCAAGTTTTATCTTGTATAGATCTGAGCTGAAACCTACCTTCTCTTTTAGCGGTCATCCTAGAAAGCATGCAAGAACCTTTAAAAACCTTCTAACGCCACTTTACATATCAATTTTTAGGTCTTTTATATGGAAATGTTATGGCAAACATTCATTCTCACATATATTTTCATGAGGTTAATTTTATTATTTTTGTAGCATATGATTAGGAAAACTAATGGTCAGGTTTGTATATTGCGGGCTATCAATGAATGTCCAAATGACAAGTAAAAGTGAATGGAGGGCATAACTATTTCTTTCTTTCTTTGCTATCTCTTTTTTCCCCCTCCCCCGAGTGCTACTTTGTGCTTTAAGACACATTGGGAATGGTAGTTTAGAGCCTTAACCAAGATCCACAGACCTTTTGTACATGGAATACAGTTATGTCAAGTGAACTATATACCTTCTTTGGTTTTGTAGAATGGCCACCCAAAACCTTTCCAAATCAAGTTGTGTAGATCTTGCCTTGATAATACTAAAATTCTATAAAATTTCCCACCGCATGGCCAGTCACAATTTGTCACTGATGCTTATGCCACTTGGTGGGATTGAGTTTCATGTGATAATGTGATGAGGACATCCTCCACTATTACCCGCTGGCAAAGACGCAACAAAAATGGGCCAAAAGTGGCCCAGTTGTAGTCGGGCGGCGACCGTGTGAGCCGCATAATCCCACCTTGCTTAGCTTGGGAGGAGGAAGCCCGAAGCCACCTTAAAAGGGAGAGCCACCTTTCCCCTATTGGACTAGTATTTTGGGGCGATTGGGCCTTTTTCCTAAGTGGGTGCGCCGGAGTGCGGTGCTAAGATTGCCGAGGCACAAGAGGCCCTAGTGGCGTTGTAGGCCGGATCGGTGCGTCGTAATTTCGAATGCCGGTGCTAAGATTGCGGGATTCGGGGAATCCGGATCGGTGTGTCGGGCTTTTCATCCAATCCCACCTGGGCCGGACTCATCATTTGGTATCAAAGTTGGGCCCTTGTTAAGGGGGTGGGAATGATGAGGACATCCTCCACTATTACCCGTTGGCAAAGACGCAACAAAAATGGGCCAAAAGTGGCCCAGTTGTAGTCGGGCGACGACCGTGTGAGCCGCATAATTCCACCTTACTTAGCTTGGGAGGAGGAAGCCACCTTAAAAGGGAGAGCCACCCTTCCCCTATTGGACTAGTCTTTTGGGGGCGATTGAGCTTTTTCCTGAGTGGGTGCGCCGGAGTGCGGTGCTAAGATTGCCGAGGCACAACAAGAGGCCCTAGTGGCGTTGTAGGCCGGATCGGTGCGTCGTAATTTCGAATGCCGGTGCTAAGATTGCGGGATTCGGGGAATCCGGATCGGTGTGTCGGGCTTTTCATCCAATCCCACCTGGGCCGGACTCATCATAATGCTTCCCAACTTTATACTGACATACGCATGTTTTGAAAGTGGACACACTTGGCTTACCGATACCATGACTAATTTAGTAATTGGTTCTTTGTGTGGCCACCAGTTTAGTGTTAAGGATATGATGCCGTGATGTGATTATGAGGGTGAGAGCGGTCCACTTCTTGATGTGTGCCACCCTATATCTTATTCTAGAGAGATGATTATTGGTCAAGGCTGTGTGAAAGGGGCCAATGTTGAGATTTCGTGAGACATTTGTCTCCAACATCTCTAGTAAGATCAGTAAGTAATTCAGACTTTGCTATGGCGTCTTGCTAGAATATGTTAAAATAGACTGTTCAGTGTTGACATTATGTGTTGCGGACTGCTTGTTAATTCATTTTCTATCAATAACAACATATATTGATGCAGCGTTTAACTCGATGAAAATCACAAAGCTCCACGGTTGATTTTGCAGGCTATAAGTTTGATGAGCATGATCGCAACTCGTCCAATTTACGTCTGCAGTATGCTCGTTTTACGGGTCCAAGGGGGCATTCAGGACCTGGTGGGCCTCGTAGCAGGCGATAAGTGCTTGGCGTTCGGATTACCAGGTGATTTGAGAGTCTGATAATTTGGCGCACGCCCTTTCTTTTGAAAGGATCAATTTTGGCGAGGATAGTGTTAATCAACTGCTTCTATCGCTGTTTTGTAGGCCTGGTCGCGTCAAATGCCCATGAGGGGTATTGTTAGTTCGATTTCGGAGATATTACCGCGCAGCGATAGGTTGGTTAGCTTGTGCCCTACGTGGTTCCAGCTATATATGCGACCCTGGTCTTGCTAGATGTCTTGTTGGCAGAATAGACTACTGATGGTTAAAACGTTTGTGCCATACCTGTCGACGTAATGCCTATTGCCGTGTTGTTTGTAATGTGCTGATTTGTATGTCGAGGCAGTTTTGCCGTTTAATCCGTGGATTTGACGAATGTTGGCCTGGCTGCTACATTTGAGAGCTTGCATATTTCTCCATCTGGCATAAAGGCTTCGTAGTCTGTATTCCATGTATATTTAGTTTCCACGGTCCACGCACATCAGTTTCAGATCCGGCACATCTGCTCAGCTGCTGGCTGGTTCCTGTTTTATTGGATTAAACGCGCTGAGCATTGTGTGGCAACCATGAACGCTGTCCTTCAGTTGAGCCTCAGATGAAATTTTGTGCTCTTCCGCTGCAGTACAGGCAGCCTGTTCTAGGTGACCCGTGGGGAACGACTTGCGCTAATGCTATGCGGCTTATGACTGTGTGGCGAACAGTTTGGCCTGACAGCCGACCTCTGTTGGAGTAAGTTATTTGGACCTCTCTTTAATCTTTATTATGCGTAGATTTTGCTATGCGTATGTGGGTGAGGACGACGACGGGACGGGATGCAACGCAACGCAAGCGGCCGGCCGGACTTGATAGTTGCGGCGGATCACGCGACAGCCGGGCTGTACTGTACGCCGATGGCTCGTCCGAGTCCCACGGGCCCTGCTTTAACGATCAGAATCAGAGAGACTGGATCGCTGATATTCATATTCTCTGCAACCCTAGAAATGGGCCAAATCTATGCGAATTATCTGAGAGACCGGGTTGTGTTCCAAGATGATCCAATCCTACTGCCAGCCTCAATTCCTTTTGTACATGGTGGAAAATGCTCCTGCACTGGCCATTTCAGTAGCAGCAGTCGACAGGTCGGATTCAAATGGTGAAGCAAGAAGCAACAGCCAGGGAAAAGTAGGCGAAGAGGAGACAGAGCAAGCGGCCTCAGTTCACATAGCACCCATGTGTTTACATGAGAATGGGGATGACATATGAAGAAGATGATGCGATGACAGCTCATAGTTTCATTACACTTTCAGCCCCTCGCAGCGGTTGATTGCAATCTCGTTCCAATAGTAGGATCAAGTTCATGGAGGGAGGGGGCAGCACAATTCAAAGAGACTCGGATCATAAGGCGTTCCAGTTTACTCAAAACATCTGGCAAGTTGATCAGGAGCAGTTATACCTTTTGTTTCTGACAACAACAAAAATTCAGATGAAAACCATAGTATTTGATTCCATTTCCTTCTGACTCGGAACAGAGATTACAAGTTACAAGTATCTAAGCAAATACGGTGAAAGAATTGCATGTAACAAATAATATGATGTATTGCAACTGGAGACATCCATATACGCTGTGAGCTACTCTGCCAACATCTACAACTCCTTTGCTTCTACATAACATGCAGCTAAGTTTTGCAGGGGGCTCAGCAGCCAAAAGAATAAAGAATTACAACTACTAACAATTTAATCTTTCATCCTATCAAGCTATAAAAACAAAAGCTACAAATCTTTGTTTCTCCTTTGTTTTTTTTTGTTTGTTCTTCTGGATGTATAAAAGAATTGTCAGACTGTATAATGAACTACTGAATGATCACTAACAGCAAAAGAACCAGCGAAAAACCCTGTTCTTTCTTCCTCACTTAACCTTCCTTCTTCCCCATTCAGCTTTGCTGAGAATGGGATGCTGTGGTGGAGACTGACGCGGACACCGTGCTGCCTCCGCCGCCGCCGTCGCCCACCGGCGCCCATGCGGACACGGTGTACATCGGCTGGTCCAGCCACCGGAGCGTGAGCCCCTCGCCGTTGCCCTGCGCCTGCACGCTGTAGTTGCCAGGCGCGAACATCCTCGCGATCATGCGCGCCTGCATCACCTCCCGGTCGCCGAGGCCGGCGTTCTGGAACCCGCCTTCCTCCATGCGCCGCCGCCATCCGGCGAAGCTCTCGTGCCGCTCGAAGCGGTCCGCGTCTTCGAACGCCACCGCGTTGCAGATCTCCCGCGCGAACATCTCCTCCGCCTTGACCCTCGCGGGGCTCGCGTCCGGCAGCCCGGCGGCGTCCACGGCGTCGAACGCCGCGGCGTAGAACCGCAGCGCGCGCGCAAACCGCGCCTCCCACCCGCCGGAGTTGAGGGCGTCCTCGTGCTCGCCCAGGAGGAGGATGGCGGCGCCCGTGCTGCGCGCGAGCCCGAGGAAGTCGGCGAGCGCGGCGCCGGTGTCGTCGCGGAGCAGGCGGTGCGCGGCGAGGACGCAGTTCACGGCGACGCGCTCGCCGCGCTTGACGTGGAGCATCCACAGGCGGACGTCCTCGAGCCGGTCCACCACGGCGTGGAACTCGAACGCGAGCCCCAGCGCGGCGGCCACGCGGCCCAGCCGCGCGCCGGTCTCCTGCAGCTCCTGCCTCGACTCGCCGACGCCGGTGATGCGCACGTGCGCCGGGGGTGTCGCGCGCGTGGCGAGGCTCTGGAGCAGGCCCGGCCACTGGAGCCCCTGCTTGATGTCGAGGTCGATGACGTGGACGCGATCGTGGCCGTCGAACGCGCGGAGCATCCTCTCGTTGAGGGTGAAGTGCAGGAAGCGCGGGATCGGAGTGATGGCGTTGAGGATCCGCAGCGCCGTGGCGTCGTCGTCGCCGTCGGCGAGCTCGCGCGGCGGGGTGACGTCGAACAGGTGCGGCCACGTGCGCACCACGCGGAGCGCGAGCGCCTCGGCGAAGTAGGCGGCCACGCGGTGCGTCGGCGTGGGCCCCGCCGGCGAGGCCATCTCGCCGAGCCGCGCCAGGTAGTAGTTGGCGGCGTCGTGGTTGCGGGCGGCGAGGGAGTCAGCGCACGCGGTGAGCGCGACGACGAGCTCCATCGCCTCCCGCCCGGCCTCCCCCGGCGCCGGCACGCCGTTCCTTGCGTGCGGGAGCAGCTCGGGCGGCGGCAGCGCGGACGAGCCGCCGTCCGTGCCGCCCGACGAGGCCGGCGAGTTGGACGGCGACTTGCTGAGCTCCTCCTTCTTGGCCGCGGCCAGCGACAGCCCCGCGTGGGGGAACGCCGCGGCGCTCGGCACCAGGAAGACCTTCTCTTCTTCCGGCTCTTCTCCTTCGCCGCCACCGGCTGCTTGCACTGTCCCTGCAATGGGTTGATGGAACCATACCTCGTCCCCGTCGCCGCCCATTCTGGTCCGCTTGGCGCGGACGACGGGGCCTCCATACTCCTCGCCGGCGCCCTCCTCGTGGGCCCGCTTGACGGCTCTGCTGCTCCGCTCCCAGACGCCGCCGGCGCCATTGCCGCCGGGCTCCGGCTTGGCGCCCCATGACACCGCCTGGGTGACTGGCGGCGCCGGATGGGCGCGGAAGGAGCAGGTGGCGCCGCCGCCGCCGCCGGTCCTGGCGTCTCCGGCCGCGACGCGCGGGGCGGCGGCGCCGTCGCCGCGGTTGCTCCGCTTGGAGAAGCCGCAGGGGAGGATGTCAAATCGCTGCGTGGTGCTCATCTGATGCCTCGACGACGAGAAGGAGCAACCAGCCAACATCCCGGAGACGCGGCCGGATGCGTTGCGGCAAGAAGAGACCTAGTTCTCTCCTCTGCTCCTCTGCGGCTTCCTCTTCGTCTTCGTCTCCCTCCTCTTTGTGATCCACTCCTCACTCTGCTCTCTCTCTCTCCCTCTCCCTCTCCCTCTCTGTCTCTCTCTGGTATCGGGCTACTGGTATAGGATCTTGCAAGGTGAGCTGTATTATGAATCGATGTACACAAGAGAAAGAGGAGAGCTCTAAAAACAGAGGATCTTGTCTGGGAAAGAATTTGGTCAGCTTCCTTTGGGTTAAAAAAAACAAGAGGAAGAAAAGAATTCAATGTCTATGAGGTGGGAAAGAATGTGTATGTTATGCTGTATATGCAGGAAAGAATTGGGGATTAGTACAAAAGAATCAAAGAATGTATTTTGGAGAAAGAACGGCGGCCTAAAACATCTAGAAAGATCGGGCAACGGAGAGCATGCCGGGGCGGCTCACCGTCCGCAGAGCCCGCGCGGCGGCGACGGCGGCGGAACCCAGCGAGCGGCAAGCGGCGGACCCCAGCACCTCCATTACTCGACGGAAAAGAACCGAAAAAAAAGTCAGGAATCAGGGGACGACGATCTAACAATGCAACATTGGATGCAATGCAGCGGCGATGGGTGATGAAATGAAATGAAATGGGATTGATTGTGTTGTGAGTGTGTTCCTATTCCCTAATGGATGGATCCTACTGCTGCTCCTCCTCCTCTTGCCTCACCATGAGCCCTCCTCTCTGTTGGATGCAATGCAGCTCTCTGGCGCGAGGGAAGGGGGGCAGCGAGAAGAAGCCCCGGGCCAGGGACGGAGACGGCCGTTCTGGCAGGCCCGAATCACGAGGCGCCCGCGCGCGGCCGTCAGATCCGGACCGGACGGCTGGCGCGGCGTGGCGGGGGGTGGTCCGGGATGTGACCGTTGCCGCCCTCCTCCTCCTCCTGGTCAAGGTGGTGGTGAGGTATGTGACCGTTGCCGCCGTGCGCCCGTGAGGGTCAGGTGCGCGCCACGTGAGCCGCATCGCCTCGCCCCCCTCACCCCACTCCGTTCCTTGGTTACCGTTGGGCTCCCACACGCCGTCCACGTGGAGCCCGCGTGGCCTCCGCGGGGCCCGCGCGTGGCTGCCTGGTCGCCCGCGGGCCACGCCACGCGGGCGACTCGTTGTCGCCTTGCTGCCGCGATGCGCGGGGCCCACCTCTGCGTGGCACGGACGTGTCTGCTGACGGTGCAGGGCCGCACGCACGCGTGCCCCGTGGTGGCTTCTCTTCAATGCTCCCCTCGTGTTGCTTAAATGAGCTGACGCCGAGTTGGCATTTAGGGAAGCCCAGCTGGAGGATTATGTGGTGGGTACAGCTCTTCTGCAAATACCAAGTGGCAACAGTTCTCTCTGTGTTCACAACCATTTTGTTCACAAGTCTGGAAATAATTAAGTAGTGTTTTTTTTGCGAGAAAATTAAGTAGTGTTTCTTCAGTAATAGCCAAATACACTCACACAAAGCCACACTAACGATAAAACTGTCCCTTCGTAATGTTCAAATTCCATTCCCCTGCAAGTAAATTCAGCTCATGTACCAGAAGAAAATTAATAGCCAATCAACCAGCTATAATAATCTACCAAAGTATATATTCCAGTGTACACTTATTTTTTTGAATAAGGCCAGTGTACACTTACAGTACTGCTTACTTACTCTATACCTGCTTCCATCCGTTGAGGCCCAACAGCTACGCATTGCATAGTTTCTCCTTGTTCATCTTGCTCTATGGTCCCAACGGCCATCCCCGCTAATTATTCACGGGTGCGTAGCAGTTTAGCCCTATTCATTTTGTATTCATTCTTAATTATACGTTCATCTAGTCGCAACTCACAGGCTAACTAGTTCGTACAGTAACAGTTGTGGTTACAAGAATTAACTCACAAGTGTTGTAATTTGTAATTTAAAGAGAGAATTCCGTTCTACCTATCTGAATTGTCGCCGAATATGAAAAACACCCCCAAACTCAGAAATCAGAAATCTTGCGTACCTTAACTTTCAATACTGGTCAAATACCCCCTGACCATTTCAAAATGGTTTTGGATTGTGGTTTTGCTTACGTGGTAGTAAGGATCCACACGTGGGAGTCCACCTCATTTAATACGTGGAAGTGGATTCTGGTTTGTAAGCAGTGGCGGAGCTTAGTGGAGACCAAAGGGGGCCATGACCCCCCTGGCTTAACGCAATCTCCACTAAATGAATAGTAATTTGCTACTGTTTATAAATATTTAGTGCTAAATTACATAGATTAGCCCCCCTCGTTTAGTATTTAAGCTCCGCCAGTGTTTGTAAGTTCGGGGTTATTTTTCAGATTCGGTGATAAATGGAGAGGAGTAAAACATGTTTTCTCTAATTTAAATGGAACGGAATAAATACATTATTATCATGATGACAGGACAAAGTTGGTGAAAGAAAAAGAAAAGCATGGGTCTCTGACAGGTAGACCCAACCTTCTGACAGAGACGACCACTTCTCACGCCATCGCCGCTGGGTCCTGGTATTGTCGAGTGTCGCTCGTTTGGAACCTTCCTGATCTCTTGGACCCCTTAACCCCCCGGCTGCTTCCGAATCATCAGTTTTTTTTAATTTCAGATTAGCTACAATATATGTATGCTAATCTACAGCCGTTATGGACGGTATTATACTTGTGTTACTACTAATAATCTTCTTCATGCTTTTTCATGCCTCATAGTTTGGTGAACCACAATTTTCATGAATCATGCAGCAGTGATGAACCGTCCTGATGACAAACTAATGGAGCTATATAAGGTTCAGGCCTCTGTCTCCTTTTATAGCTCCACACACCTGTTGTATCATTTGCATATCTTTTATCTTTGCTACCTCTCATATCATGATTCATGAAACATGAGACGAGATTGAACTCTACGGGTCTGCAACCCACCTTGAGCTGCAATTCTATTTACTCTGAGAGAAACTTATGCCCACATTGAGAGCTTAGAGGAAACTGGAAGTGTCTGTTGCCAAGTGCTGCTGCCTTGCCACTGATTGTTGTATAAACATGTGTCTTCGTTTTTCTCTACAAGGAGATATGGATAGTTTGGCTCAACATAGACAGTTTCATCCGCTAAAAATGGTGAGACTGTCGGTACCTCTGGACTAGGGTACCCCCTCTTGCTGTGCCAAGACTCGTAGTTATCCGTAACTACGCCCAAAGAAGCTGAGCAACCGGACTCCTGGGGTCCGACTCCATCTCACCGGACCAACGGTCTCGGACCCGCATCCCGCTCGGGTCGGGTCCGGTGTCACCACGTGTCCCGGAGAAGGAAGCACTCAGACAAAACAGCTGGGGGCCCCGGACCTCCCATATACTATCCGGACCCCTCGGCAGGGAGGGAACAGACCCCGCCTGGGGGGTCCGGAGCCGCCACATGTCCGCAGACGCAGATACGCGCGCGCGGCTGCCAAACTTCCTCGGGAAGACTTGGCCACCTTCCGCATTCAATGCGGGAGACGTTAAGAGCGCTCTGCCACAACAGAACCCGAGGAGACTTTGCCAGGCTGTACTGCTGACCGCGCGTTACCAAGGTACACTGTACAGCCGCTGGCGCCACTCGCGCCACGCACGACAGTCTGCTACACCAGTTAGACACGACAACTCGGCGACAGAGTATCATAACGCCTACATGGTAGGCCCAACAGTCTATGCCGCAACCTACGCTGCCTCAACGGGCGCCTCGCCGATGAGACAGGAGAAGACCCCCCCCTCGGCCAGAGAGTCTACAGGACGATGAAGTGTATCCGGCAAGAGATTCTCCATCACTGTAACACCACTACTGTCTAGTAAAATATACATCTTTGTTGGGCCCACCTGTCGGGGTCCGACGCCTGTGTACGTGTCCTCCTTGCTCTATAAAAGGGAGACGCCCGTTAGAGGAAGGTTCAAGTCCAAAGAGAGACTTGGCGGCAGAGGATAGACTCATTCATTCCTAGTGCAATACACCACGCAGTGGACGTAGGGTATTACGCTCCGGCGGCCCGAACCACTCTAATCCGTGTGTTCTTGCGTTCTTGCCCCGAAGCTAGATCGGCCTAATAGCTTAGCACTTCCCCGAGTACTCCCCCTCGGGGAAAAGGCGGGTGCGTTCCGCCACCCGACTGCCACCCGACTGTGGGTACCCAAAAGCCCACGACAAATAAAATACGCGTTATCCCAATTCGGCGTAATGGGCTAGAATGACCTCTAGCAACATTTGACTAGGTAATAGGGGCTGTCTAAGCTCACCGGACCGATCTCAGATTGTCTATGACAACCCCAATCTGAGGCACATTGTTAAGAGGTTGGCTTGGTAGTCACCAACGTTATGCTTGCCCTCCTAACCACTATTTTGATGGCGAGGTGTATTTCATCCACATGATACCAGTGTCAATGTGTCATAATGTATCTTTGTGGTCTATTGTCTAAGACACTTGCATTCATGAATTTCCCAAATTTACCACTGGACATGTATTTATTCATGGTTATGTTTAGTTAACTATAAAATTTCATATGAAATAGCACATATTGATCATACTAGAAACACTAACCCAAGAGTGCTGGTGCTCCACAGTGCATCTCATATGCATTAATCAAGTACTCGTTAAATAAAAAATGATGATTTAGTGTAGTTCTTACTTCTTAGTATGAAACAATGTGTTAGTGGTTCGTTCAGAGGAATCATAGGGCTGGTTACGGAGGTGCGAAGAAATACTACCAAATACCAATCAGCATCGATGAGAGTCAACTCCTTCCCTCAAATATTTCATGGGTCCATGTCTGTTGTTTGCATCTTATATTCCACCAAATTTTTTAAAATTAAGTTGATGTCAATAGCTTGGAAAAAAGTTCCATGGCCGAGGCACTGAGGCAGAGGACCAACAACAAGGGCAACTAAGAACTGACAACCAAGATAGCAACCATGGCCGAGGACCATGCCCAACCATGGAAGATACCGCCGATCGTGCAGGAGCTGGCCGCCGGCGTGCAGGAGCCACCGAGCCGGTACGTGGTCCGCGACCAAGATCGTCCCGCCGCGGCCGCGGCCGCAGCCATGCCCGAGCCCATTCCAATCGTTGACCTCAGCCGGCTGTCCGCCGCTGAAGACGGCGAGGTTGCCAAGCTGCGGTGCGCTCTGCAGAACTGGGGCCTCTTCCTGGTAAAGCCTTTCTCTTGCTATTTTCTGGTTGATCGATCCGATTCCGACTCCGACCAAGCTGATTTGGTTTCGGTCTCTGTTCAGGCTGTTGGGCACGGGATGGAGCCAGGACTCCTCGCCGAGATGGTGCAAGTGACGAGGGGTTTCTTCAACCTCCCGATTGAGGAGAAGCAGAAGTACTCCAACCTGGTGAACGGCGAGGAGTTCAGGTTCGAAGGGTACGGCAACGACGTGGTGCTGTCCGAGGATCAGATCCTGGACTGGTGCGACAGGCTCTACCTCATCGTGGAGCCCGAGTCCCGGGTCGTCGGCAGCCTCTGGCCGGCGCGGCCTCCTGCGTTCGGCGCCGTCCTGCGCGAGTACACCGCCGGGTGCCGGCGCATCGCCGGCGTCGTGCTCGCCAGCCTCGCCAGGCTGCTGGGCCTGCGCGAGGGCCGTTTCGTCGGCATGATGAGCGAGGGCGTCGCCAGGACGCACGCCAGGTTCAACTACTACCCGCGCTGCCCCAGGCCGGACCTCGTCCTCGGCCTGAAGCCCCACTCCGACGCCTCGGTGATCATCGTCGTCCTCATCGACGACGCCGTCGGCGGGCTCCAGGTGCAGAAGCCCAACGACGGCGCCGGCGGCGGCGTCTGGTACGATGTGCCCATCGTTCCCAACGCGTTGCTCGTCAACGTTGGGGACGCAATTGAGGTATCTGCATGTTGCTGTCGTGTTTGCCCCCAATGCAATCGTGTTCTGTGCTCGCTTGATACCTTACGGGCACGCAATTCTCTGCAGATAATGAGCAATGGATTCTTCAGGAGCCCCGTGCACAGGGCGGTGGCGAACGCGGAGCGCGACCGGGTGTCGCTGGCGATGTTCTACACGCTGGACCCGGAGAAGGAGATCGAGCCGCTGCCGGAGATGGTGGACGAGAAGAGGCCGAGGAGATACGGGAAGACGACGACCAAGGACTACCTAGCGGTGCTGTTCGAGAGGTTCGCCAGAGGGGCACGAGCCATGGACACTGTCAAGATCTCAACAGCTGAACTTGATTCTGGGACGAGTGACAGTGAGGATGGTTGATGATCGATTCCATGTCGATTGGAGATATCCATCGATCCGTTTGTCGCCAAGGCAGCTACTGTGAAGTGAAGCACTGGCCGTCTGCATATGTAGGTTGCTCTGCTTTTTCCATATTTCCATCAGTCCATGTCTACTTGTTCAGGCTTTGGATTAAGAAAAAAATGCTATTGGTTATTGGCTTATTGCTTTTATGCCTGATGAATCATTTCTTTTTGTAGTTCAGTTCAGTTCTGAAGCTGGAGCATGAAATGTGTTGATGGAATCAGCATTGTTTTTTCTGCTGCTCTTTTCTGAATCTCTAGAGCAGACTTGGGTTTGATCAGCATAGACAACGCAATTGCCTAACTTTTGATCGAAGATTAAGCAATCTGACTTATGCTTGTTTGTCACCTTCCTAAAACATTTGCACATTGGGCACATTTGCGTCCGATTGTAGCATAACTTCGGTGGTGGGGGGGTGTGGGGATTAACAGCTGGCTAGCTACCACACGTTTCTTTATCCTCCGTGCCAACTGTAGACCAATCATACAGTTAAACATTGCAGCGGCACTAACAATCTGCTCTTAGTTTACTCTTCTTCTTATTGGTTTCATACTTTTATTAACAAAAGAAGGTCAATAAAGCTGAAGAATTCAAGTGCTGTTTACCGGCTTCAGTGGCTGGCGGCCAATGAAGCCCCTGAACTGAAAGCCAAGGAACAAGGCGGCAACAGGTTTGACGCCTTCTGATGTTTCTTCACCTGAAGGGAATGGACCACAAGAGAAATGCAAGCGGAGGCCCAACACCACATTGAGTCTGCTTCCTTGCTTGCCTGAAATCTCCGCTTCCACCCAAAGAGACAAAATGAATGCATCCTTCACAGTTCAAACGGGCCATTTCTTATTTCGTGACAACTGATGACAAGTCCCGGCACCGCAAGCTACAACTTGGATCGTACAATAATCAGCCACAAAGGACTATAACCAAGTCAACAATACAAGTATCTACCAAACAGCATGACCACCACCGCGCTTAACGCCAGCTGGCGTGCCCAATATGCTACACGGAGAGTTTCTTCTGGATTTATTTGTTGTCGTCGATGCCATCAGTAGGGGATGGAGGCACCAGCTGCCCTCAGCTACAGATGGTATCACTTGCTCTTGGATGGGCTCGGAAGCAACTGCCAAGGAGAGCGAGAGAGTCAGAAGAAATGAGACTCCAGCTTCCAGTTCTCCGGTGGGTGGCTCCGAACAGAGAGCGAGGAGCAGGGGAAGTGCTTTGATACCTGGTAGCAAGCGATCAGTGAGCTGGCGAAGCCGAACGCCCCGGTGACGCGGGGGGTCACCTTCTTCGGGGCCAGCTGCAGCAGCCCCACAGCCACAACTATGTCAAGGCTCGACTTGATCAGAACCAGACGCCGCTCTTTGGACTTCTGCAGCTTCATCTGGTATTGCTCGTTCTGACATAGGCATAGGCATACAGTCGAATGTTTCAGCAAAGAGGAGTAAGTTAAAACAGTTTCATCAAGGACTGTTCTTTGGTCGCCCTCAAAAAAAAAAGGACTCTTCTTTGGTCGAGCTGAAGGTACCTTGTACAGCTCTTGGGGTTTGAGTTCCTTCTCTAGCTTCTTCATCGAATTGTACAACCGTTCGAGCTCAGCAAGCTATACGATTAAGCACGAGTTATTCCAATGTACTGAAACTATTACATGTCTGAAACCAGATAACCATACAAACACCCAGAACAGAACAATAGGGAATAATCATACCTCAATAATGGTTGTGCAGGTATTAGAACCTAGGAAGCAATAGAAAGCTATCCGGCTGAGGAACTCCGCTCGCTCCTTGTTCTGTAGAAGGAATTGGATTAAAATTACCAATCATTTGTTTGTCACCATGTAAATAGTTGTATTGATTTTCTTATATGACTTCTTCAGCATATACATTAGGGCAGAAGAATTCTGTGCCAATTTATTTCCTTTGTTTCATCGAGTACAAAAGGTAGGGGAAAACCCTGGTAAATCAAACTTCTCTTGTATGACAGTATAAAAGGAAATCCTCAAACCTTGTATATTCCTGTCCTCCCAGCCCACACAATCTGATCCAGGAAGAGGAAAGTTGACAGCATTGCATTCTTCGACTGCGAAGTACATGAAGAAAATCAATCAGGAAACTTAAGAACAAAACCAACCATCCTCAGCTGAATGAGTTGCGAAAGGAACAGTGTAACGCCACCTTCAGCAATCAGCATACCTTTCCGAGTAAGATCAGTGGAAGTGGAGTTCCTTTGGCAGGAGGACTAATGAGAGCATGCAGGTCATTGACAAACTGTACAAGTGACAGACAGAATCATAAATCGTGCAAGTTTGAATCTTTCCAATTTGCAATCTGTACTAAGCAAACAATTAACCAGTAGTATACCTTAAAAAGCCTGAAAACTTTCCGAGCTAGACTAGTTGACTTGTCGACATTCTGCGCCGGCCCTGGTTCTCCGTTACTCAGAAACTTTGATCCATACTGTATAGCTCTGCAGATCTTATCTCTTGCTTCAGCCTTGTTTAGGTACAGAATGACGAGAGCAAGATCTCCTCTCACAGTGTCCAAAGAAGTCATGGTGTGAACTCAGTGTCTGCACAAGTGAAATTGGGTCAAAACTACAGCAGTGATTGAAAATTAACATCACAATGGCACAATAGGCGCACAGTTGAAGCACGAAACGAAGAACCGAACCTGAAACTAATAAGGTCTGATAACAGATAAAAGTGATCCGGGTTCGGTCCAAGATATTCACTTTCCCTGCGCGCTTGCAAACTGACACAGGGGCAAATTCGAAGCATGGACAGGCGGTCGATGCCCAGATCGGGCGACGAGCTGGGAGTGGACGGCAGCGGCCTAAAGCATTAGCAGCGCCGCCACCGGATACCAGCCGTGCTTCCCCAGATCCCCATCCATGGTGGAGACCGGTGCTGTCTTGACTAAAGACGGTGGCCCGGCGATCTCCGGGACCAAGAGAAGCGAGCGAGAGAAGCAGCAGCAGCAGCAGCAGATTCGGGCAGGTAGCGGCGCGGCGTGTAGCTAGCATGGGAGCAGAGTTTGGGGGAAATTGGAAGACAAACAGATTGAGGGTGGCCATGAGGGGTCTGGCAGGGCAGAGATCCCTGAATCTTTGCTCACTCCCCGCGGATAGAACCCTAACCAATCCCATCTCGCACCGAAATCCAAATAGCGAAGCTACCCAATCGACGGTGCAATCGAGAGACTAGAATCCTCGCACCAAAGCCCTCCGTCAATCAATCCACCCAATCCCCCGACGACAATTCGATCACCACGGCCGCCCAGGGGGAACGAAGATTGACTAAAAGTTGCGAGCAATCGAGGCGTGCAAGAAACCTCACCTGCGCCTTCGAATTCGGCGAACCAAGCCGCCAGCCTGCCTTGCTGCGGCTGCTACCTCCGTTTTGCGGGCGATCAGTTGATTGGGACAGGGATGGGTCGTAGCAGGACAAGACTCCACGCCTCGGCACGTCTGCCCTTTAAATACGGTTATTGAGCAGGTACTGAAATGTTAGGCGCACAGGGACCGAAGGAAACCGGCTGCAAAACCTGCGTTTCTTCCCTTGTGCGTACTCCTATGGACTATGGTTTGGTGTGCGGATAAGACTTCCACGTTGGACAAAACATGTGTTAAAGAAAATAGAGTTAGCCACGGATGTTTATACATAAGCACTCTGTTGTGCTGGCTGCGGCTGGTGGCTGGTGCTGGTTTGTTGTGAGAGAAAATTATTGTTGACTGGCTGGTACTGATTTGGTGTGAGAGAAAAATATTGTTAGTTGGTTGAAAAAACAGCCAACAGAGTGCTTCCTACGTACTACGGCTCAAGATGCTCTATCGGCATATATCTCGGTACAGGAAAAGTCACCATAGACTTTGTAATCCATCGCCCATCTATTCTATTCTTGCTTGTAATGATTTATTCTAATGGATGTTGGGCTAGTAAGTTTGTGTTATCTGCAATACATATCGGTAGGGGATGAATTTATACAAAGACATAATACAAGCTGCAAAGATGGTTTATCAAGCTAAGATCTTATAAATGTTGCCAGTGATTTTATACTCCCGTCCATCTAGAGAACCTTTGTATTTTCTTTGTTGCTATATAAATGAACCAAGGATCATATTGCATCTACATAACATAACAGTCTATACAAAAGCCATAGTGTCATTCAGTATTATGGGTAAGGCCTCCTCCAATAGTCTTGGCGAAATCGCCAGCTGAGGTGGAGATCACTGTGAATAAAATAAGCAAAAGCTGTTCCAGCACTCCTTAATCTCCGTGCCTTCTCTCATGTTGCTTTGCCAAACTAGCTATTGCGCTAGCGGCGAAATTACAGCTAGTGCAGCACTTTTTGTGATTTCTCTCACCGCCATGTCATGAGATACCAGTGATATCACTGCTCGCTGGAGGAGACCTAATAAGGTTACCTGCTACCCTGACTAGTGAGCACGATATATATACCATCTTTATGCATGCTATCGTTTGGTTGTGCGCGTAGCATTATACTACCGAGGAAATTGGCATAGTGGATGTCGTCGCGCAAACGCACATGAAAGCACTCACACTCGGTATATATAGGCCGCTTCTGCTGACGAGGCACGAGCGAAGCAAGAAGGTCTGCTTTTATTTTTTTGAAGTAAGCTTTTATTTTTCTTCAGAAGATTCAGAGGAGAAAAACTTAACTTAAGAAGGCCGTGTACTAAAGGCCCAGCTATGGCATTCCTTTCCTTGGTAAGTCGGGTGATCACGGCCCACCTTGCCATCTTGTACGTACAATCCGACTGCCGGGCTTTTAGACGTTGTACGTAGCCTGCTATCTCTAATAAATTGAAGAGCTCGCTGGCGACGTGGTGGCCCGCTGAGAACTGAAACCTGTTAGTTTTTTTTTTTAAAAAAAAGAAAAATAAACCTGTCGCGCGCGCCTGAATGAATCAATCAACAATCAATACTCAGAGCAGCACCAGTGATGAGTGCATCGCAAACAATTCTCCACTCGCCGGCGGGCGGCGGACGGACGGATCCCCTTCCTCCGGCCACCCCGGCCGGCATCGGCAATGATGAACGACGCGGCGGCCTTCCAATGCCAAGAGCCAAGGTCTTTTTAGATGCATAAAATTTTGGGTGTAAAGCACTGTAATATTTTTATTTGTATTTGGTAATTATTGTTCGCTATAGATTAATTAGGTTCAAAAGATTCGTCTCGCAAATTATAGACAAATTATATAATTACTTATTTTATTTAGCTATATTTAATACTTTATGTATACGTTAAAAAATTCGATGTAATAAAAAATCTTGTAAAGTTTAGAAATTTCGAAGGAAACTAAACGAGCCCAGGAGCAGAGCAGCATCTGGAATGGAACCCATGTCCTCCGCTGTCCGTGGTTGGTGTCGCCGGGCCGTTGGCTGCAGGTCTGGCGCCGCGGCAGGCAGCTGGGGCATGGCCGCCGCCTCCCTCCTTTTGGCATGAAGCGGCGGTCACTGTTGCTGCCGCCGCGGCCGGCGCCTCTGGCCGGCAGCGCGGGCCTTTGGCCTCCCCGGCCGGGCCTCGCTCCGATCCGGCACTGTGCCTGCCTACCTCGGCTGCCGCCGTGGCAGCATGCTTTTGCCTGCGCCCAGGTGATTTGGCCCTCGCTCTCTTCTGTTGTTGGTTGTCATGTGGCGGCTCGGCCCCTAGTGTTTGGCGCAAGGGAGGGGAATCCAATCCGTGTCGGCCTCGTCGAGGGCTCCTTCTTGCCCTTGGTAGCATTGCATATGCTCTTCTGGATTGCCGAGGCAAGGCCAGCCGCCCGGCCTTGCCACTGTTCCTCCGTCCGTCCGTCGACCGTCGTGGTCGCTCTCGCCACGCCGGGGCGGATGACGCCGACCACCGGACAGCTAGCCCCGCCCGCGCACAGTGTCGGCGCGCCGCCTTGTTCAGCCCGCGTGGCGGATCCGGCTGGATTTCTACGCCGCAAAAAGGCCGGCATGCTGCTAGTGGTTCGTGTGCGCGTGGCCTCCATTTGTGGCCGTACGCACACATGTTTCCTCTTGCGATCGTCGCCGTCAGCTCTGCTCCGTCTGTCTGTCTCTGTCATCCTCCTCATCCAGAAATCTAGAGTACCCATGGGCCATGGCCATGGCCCCTCCCCTCCCCTCCAGGCGGTTTTTTTATTTTTTTATTTTCGTTTTTTATAAAAATATATTTTTGTTTTCAAAATTTACAAAAATATACCCCGGCCGCCCCGCTGCCGGGCGGCCGGGCGGTAGGGACATACCTGCAAAAAATTTTATGAAAAAATTACGTTCCGATCCCTGGAGAACCGGTCGCCCGGCAACAGGCCGGCCGGCAGCGGGGCGACCGCCTCCCAGAGACCTACTAGCTACCTCCCAGCGGCAGCTCGAGGCCTACTAGCTAACTGTAGGCTCGGCCGATGCTCATCGATCAACGCGCGCGGTGCGTGCGCACATGCATATTTTTGGCTGGAGGTTTCCGCAGTTCCGACGGCGACGCCTACCCCTGCTTCCAGCAGCGTCGAGCTGTGGCACGCGTACGCGCACAACCTGGGTATACGTGAGGCCAGGGCGTGTACAGCAACCTAGGACTGAGGTGCTACATGCATGCCGAGCGGCCCGTCAGGCATCGACTCGTCAGACAAAAGTAGTGCAGATCAAGCTAAGGGACCATTAACGGTGGCCAGCCGCACGCACCATCGGGTTAGCAATTGGTAGGATTTATAAAGTCTCGCCTAATGTAATACCTCCAGCAAACTTCAGTTGTCTGAAACATCAGGCTTTGCTACAAAGTTCTCATTTTGTCTTAGCATTTTTTATATAATTTTATTTGGTTCTGCTTATGGTCATTTCAAGGCTCTGAAAACACAATACATACATCAGCTTAATCAGGACCTATAAAAAGCACCACAAACATGCATGTGCAGCTGTCATATTAGTCATGTTGTTATAAAGTAATCCAAGATGGAATGTGTTCGGATATACATGTTGCTATTTTTCTTCTCTTGAACTATTGATTGAGCATATATGCTTTGCGCTTCTCCCTGATATATTTAAGCTTAAATAAAGGGAGCATAACAAGAAGAAGAAAAGGGTAGCGGATGGTTCTTAGCTTTAAGTGAACATCAAGTATTTGAATTGGCAAAAAACGAGGAATCACCTAATGCGAGCAGAATTTTGGCAGATTCCTCTCTTTTGCTAAACATTATCTTGACAAAAGTGGTTTCAATTTGGATTTATATATGTGTGCAACTAGATAGGGCACTTGTGTTCTTTTGCTCCAGAGAATAATCTGCCCTTTTGGACACGCTTCTAGAGCGGACGTAGGACCCCGAGCAAATAACAAGGGCGCAGGAACCAACAGATTTGTCTTGAGGTCTGATGAATCGTTGTGCGCGTACGCGTGCCACAGCTCGATGCTGCTGGAAGCAGGGGCAGGCGTCGCCGTCGGAACTGCGGAAACCTCCAGCCAAAAATATGCATGTGCGCACGCACCGCGCGCGTTGATCGATGAGCATCGGCCGAGCCTGCAGGTAGCTAGTAGGCCTCGAGCTGCCGCTATAGATGTCCATGCAGCCCGCAGCCCGTTAGCCCGGTCGAAGCACGGCTAATTTGATCCGGCCCAAACACGGCCCGGCCCGGTCCAAACCGTGCCCGGGCTGACCCGGCCCGCTCCCCGTGCCCGGGCTTGGGCCGCACCCCCCGCCCGTGGGCCGGCACGGAAGTTATAGGCCGGCCCGTAGGCGGCCCGGTAACTTCCACAGTCCAGCCCACACACACAGAACACAGCGTGGCGCCCCCCACACACACCGCCCCGACCGGCCGACCCCCACAGCCCAACCCTAACTCATCCGTCATCCCCAGACTCCGACCCCAATTCCCCACCCGCCCCAAACCGGCAAGCCCCCAACCGGCCAACCCCCGGCTCCCCCCGTCGTCTCGCTCACATGACCTCCCAGACTCCCACTCCAGTCCCAGTACTCGGCAGCACACCAGGCGCGGCTGAAGCGGACCAGGCGCGGCGGCGGCGGCCAGCAGACGCGGCAGCGGCGGCTGCCGAGCTGCCCGGAGCCGCGCCGAGGCGGACCGCGTACGCGGTGGCGGCCGAGCGGCCCAGAGGTCGGAGCCGCGCCGAGGCGGACCACGTACGCGGCGGTGGCCGAGCGGCCCGGAGGCCAGAGCTCCTCCAGCGACGGCGGCGGCGCATGGACCTCCCCGCAGCGGATCCGGCGGCGACGTAGCGGATCCAACCTCCCCGGCGGTGGCGCATGGTGGCGGGCTCGGATTGGACCTCCCCGGCAGTGGATCCGGCGATGGCGCATGCTGGGGGCGCATGGTGGCAGGTCCGCCGCTCCGAGCTACACGCTCGCCGCCTCCTGCGGCGTGACGCCCCCGTCGTGGGCCGCGGGCGGCCCGAGCCCGACAAGCAGGCCCGGCTCCGCGGGCTGGCCCGGCACGAAAAAGGCCCGTGGGCCCGTGGGCCCATGCCTGGGCCGTCACCCCAGCCCGTGGGCTGACCCGGCACGGCCCGCTAAGGGATAGGGCCGGGCCAGGCACGGCCCGGAGATGACCGGGCCAGGGCGGACCCGGGCTCGGGCCGGGCCGGGCCGCCCGAATGGACATCTATAGCTGCCGCTGACAGGTAGCTAGTAGGTCTCTGGGAGGCGGCCGCCCCGCTGCCGGGCGACCGGTTCTTCAGGGATCGGAATGTAATTTTTTCGCGAAATTTTTTGCAGATAAGTCCTTGCCGCCCGGCAGCGGGGTGGCCGGGGTATATTCTTGTAAATTTTGAAAACGAAAATATATTTTTGTAAAAAACGAAATAAAAAATATATATATAAAAACCGCCCCCTCCAGCGGCGCTGGTCCTCGCTGCCCATTTCAAAACACTGCTGGTCCAGTGAGTCCGGCAGCCCAAGCACCGACGTCGGTCCAACTCGCTCGTCACCAAAATAAAAACCATGTCAAACAAGACACCCGCCGCTCACAGCTCTACTAGCTCTGTACAGTACTGGCCGGCAGTGCTACAGGTCGCCATGGCAGCTTTGAGAAATGAAATGAAACCAACCAGTGCTACAGTGATTGAGTGGTTTGGTTCATGCGCGCCAGACGTACAGTACAGACAGGCATCAGGAGTGCGCCGTGCGGTGCCGGTGCGCGCGCGTCTCCCCTCCTTCTCCCTCCCCGGGGCGGCGCGCCACCGGCCCGCCGCCCCGGGGGGCATCGCATCAGGGCCTTCTCATCTCACCTCATCACCACCAATTCACTACTCGCCATCGTCCCAGACGATCGATCACGACGGACGATTCAACCACCACAACAACCAAATAATACTCCTCATCCTGCATGCCACAACCACAACACGTGTGCGAGACCAAGTTGCTGCCTCCCGCCAGGTCGCCAGGACCGACCCTGCCCAGCTGCTGAGCATCTCCCTACATGTGTGTGTTTTCCTTCCTCTTGGGCTTTCGATCGATCTCGAGAGAGACAGCGAGCACAACAAACAGCTCCGACGGATGCGAACGGGGCACCTAAACCAAAACCAGGGGCACGCCGGCCGGCCGGCCATAAAGAATTCAACGCCGCACCAACCCGCCCCTCCCACACTTCATCAAATCTGAAAGGGAATCAAGCCTGACAGATAGGCGCCAACTAACGCAGCAGCAACTGCAAAATTATATAATCTTTTTTTTAAAAAAAATTCTTCTGTATATCTTATACTATCTTATTACTAGTATCTTATTATTGTTGATTACAGGAGGAAAAGAAATTCTGCATCCACCAGTGGCTTGAGCAGTGACTGTCACAGCCCTGGAAAAAAAAGAAAAAGAAAACGAAAATCCCCACCGGGCCCACCTGTCAGCCGCCCTTCCCCTTCCTCTGTTCTGCTCGGCGCCACGCCGCGCGCACGCGTCGCCCGTCGCCGGCAAACCTCGTGCGTCGCGCCACGTGCCGGTCATCCTCGCGTCCCGTGCCGCCTCTTCCCTCTTTCCTCGCCCCTCTCCTTATCTGCGTCGAGCCCGGCCCGTTCCCCTTCAAACCCTAGCCGAATCCGCCCCCAAATCCGCCATTGTTGCCGCCGGCCGAGCTCCTTGCCGCCGCCGATTCGCCGCCCACGGTGAGTCCCTCGTCGATTCTTCGCGGGTGGAGCATCTCCTCGCTTCCCTCGACCCGTTCCACCCCTAACCCGGCCCTTTCCCTCCCCTGCAGGGCCGCTGGCGAGCCCATTCGCCCGCCGCCGCTCATCGCCGTCGCGCCGCCCCTCTGCTGCCGCTTCTCGCCTGCATCACCGCCGGTGAGCTTCGCCATCACCTAGGGCACGCCATGCGCCCTCGCCCCGAGCTCCTCCAGCCTCGCTCTGCCGCACCGCTGTCCGCCGGCGCCACCGCGTCGCGCACGCGCGCACGTGGGCGCGCCCAGGCGCGGGGTCAAGGCAGGCCTTGGCCTCGACCCGGCCTGGTGGTGCCGCCCGGCCCCCTGGGCCCACCTGTCGGTGGCCGGGGTGGCTACCCTCGGGTAGACCTAGCATTTTCGCTAGGGTTTCTTAGGTTTCATATATCTGCAATCTTGTAAAATCCCTAGAAATTCGTGTATAGCTCCAAAAATTGTGAAACTTATTTTGTTGGATTCCTCTAGCTGAGATCTACTTAGGAAAAATATTTTTTTGCATGTTACTTTGTTGTAGATTTATCTATAGATTTATCTTGCAAAAGTGAGTTTATTGCTTAGTTAATTGTATCCTGCTCGAAAAAATGACAAACCAAATTTTGTTAGACTCCTTGTAAGGAGTAGTTTTCAGTGGTGCAACTTGTTCACTTGGTTCCTTGCTGTTTATCAAAGTTTTATCTTGTTTTCTTATGCTTTAGCTGAAAATGGTTTAATATAGAACTTTTTTCTGGAAAATGAGAAAATAGTAAAACTAGTTTTGTTAGCCTTATATTCCTGCCTAGTTTCTAGGATAATTTTCTTGGATTTGTTTAGTTGATTTTGCATGCCTTTCCTGATTTATCTCGCTTAGAGTAGCTGAATAGTGATCTATTTTTGTTTACTTATAGGATAATTCTTTTGCTGCAAAACCAATTTTCTTGAGTTCCCTGTTTGGTTCTCTGCATGCTCAAATTGTTTTATGATTTATGCTCGCTTTTTAGTTCATTCCTTAATTCGTGCATCGCATTCATGCATTTTAGTGACCGAACCGTCGGAGAACGAACCCGTGGAGCCCGCCGAGTCCGTGGAAGCTGAACCCGAAATCCCGTTCGTGGTCGAGTCTGAAGTTAACCAAGGCAAGCAGCTAAGCATATACCTTCACCTATTTAATCTGATTTAGTTTAGCTATCTCACCGGGTAATGTTGGGTTATATATATTATCTATGTATTGCATTCTTGTACCTACTTTGATGCACTAGCCTTCCTTGAATTGTTTAACCATGTCCTTGCCACATGTTAGTCAGCTATTAACTTGATTTGACTAGATGCTTAGTTTTGCTTAGAATACTTCTATTGCTTGCTAGAAAGGAATGATTTGGAGTATCACACTTACCTGATTATCCTTGATCGCACTTGAGTATCTGGGACTAGTAGAGTTTGGTAGTACCGAGATTCGAGCGGAATGGTAGGGCCTAGAGAATGAAGTCACATGGGCATAGTCCGCTTGGATCGATTAAGGACCGAGTGGATGACATCGGCCTTGAGCACCTTTCCGTGCTACCACAGATCCAATATAATGGAACAGATGAGCCAATTACCTTCTTTGACTTGATCATTGGGGCCCGGTCCCAGATGCGTGGCCAAGGGCTATGCAGGGAGGCTTAGTGTGTCCCCGGGTGGAACTATGTGTAGGAAAGTTTAGAGATGTTCCCGGTGGAACTAAGTCTCCACGCGCAAGCTGGGCGTACCCTCAACGGTTGAGCCTTGTTGGGAACGGTTGACGTGAGTACCCCCTTGCCCGGCGTGATCGGTTGGGTGAGTCGTATGGTGCTCGCGTCGTGTGGGTAAAGTAGTACACCCTTGCAAGGTTATAATCAATTCGAATTGCCGCGCTCTCGGATATGAGCAAGCTCTTGGTTCGCCGAATTCCTTTTAGAGAGTTTCGGTATTGTTGGTTTTGGAGTCATGTCTGGTCAATGATCTATTGATTATTATGTTACTTTCTTATTCAACTAAAAGTGAAGTGTTTGGGCTTGGGGCAAGATTAATTAATTCTGATAGGTGATAGTGTAGAGAGCTAATGCTTATGCAATAATTACTTAACCTTAAAACTTTTACTTGAGCCAATGCATGATCCTTGCTTAATTAATCGCGTAAGTCTTGCGGAGTACCTTTGTACTCAGGTTGCTTTCTAAACCTAGTTGCAGGTGAGCCAGAAGTGGTGTTCGGCCACTTCTACCCCGCTGATCCGAACGCGGGGCAAGAGTAAGTCGTGGTGGCTGTAATGATGTCCTTGAGCAAGACGTCATTACTTTAGTACGTCCTTATCGTAATCGAGTTTCGCGAGAGCATGTAAATGCAATAAACTTTATGTTTCTGTTGAATATGACTTTCGTGAGCCCAAGCCTTGTAAGTGAAGTTTGAAACCTACCTATGTTGAACTTGTTATATTAAGCTGTGAACTCTGATTGTATAAAACTGCTCTTTGTGAATTTTTGGCGATTTATTCGATTGTAAACGGTATGTGCATATGCTGATTCTGGGCGTATGTTGGAGCACATACCGGGACTACCGGATTTGATATTATTTTGGGTGAATGACGTGTCGGTTATTCGTGTCTCTAGATGTGGGATAACACGTGGCGCGCTCTCCGGCAAGCACGTGTTAACTCTCATCTGGATGATAATGACCGGCGGTTCGTTTAAAATAGTATCAAATTGGACGGTTACGGTTCTCACAGTGACCACTCACCACATTCTCAAGCAAGAAGCAACTGTACAACGCACGTAGGAGTATTGCTAGTGCCATGGCTGGCTGCCTCATCATGTGAGCCATGGCTTCTTGTGCATAGGCAGGCATGTTCGGACACCACCCAATTGGAGACGGACAACCCTTTTGACTCGACTTATTCCCAATCTGTTTGAATACACTTTAACTTGCTCTAACCAACCCTCTCTCTCTCTCTCTGAATAATATGCACACAAAAGAATCTCAAAAACATTATGGTGAACAAGAAGAAGAAGAACAGAAAAAGAAGAAAAAAAACGAACTCTCACATGCACGATGCATCCTCACATGATGAACTACTACCCACCCGTACCATACCATGCGACGCGACGCGATGCGTGGCCAAGCAAAGCAAGCAAGGTACTAGCTCGGTCGCTAGCCTAGCCCAATCATCGCCTCATCAAGGATCGGAGCCCCCCCCCCCCCCCCCCCCCCCCCCAATCAGATTTCTGCCGGGGCACGGGTGCAATCCTTGGCACACAAGCATCGCATCGCATCTGCAATTCCCTTCCCCTTTCGCTTTCCACGATTTCCCTCGCCTTTTGCGCTGGTGATCGATCGCTCGTCGGGGCCCGTCAGAAGAGCATCCAGTCCAGCCGGTTCGTCGGCGGCGCGCCGGAGGACGCCGTCGAGCTCACCGTGGTCGTGGAAGACGCCGAGGATGTGGACGGCAGCGACGACAGCAGGTCGAACATCTCCCACCGCGTCTGCCCCGCCGCCGGCGCCTGCTGCTGCTGCCTTGGCTGCTGCTGCGCCGGCATCTGCTGCTGCTTGGGGGCGGCGGCCTTCTCGCCGGATTTGCGGATGATGGCGGCGTTCTTGGCCGCCACCGCGTCGAGCGTCTCCACGTACTTCTGCACGCGCTTCACCTGCAACGGACGGATTAGATGGCCCGCGGCATTCAAGGCGGGGAAGAAACCAGCCGAGCCGGATTGATGCGCTGCTGCCGTACTGCCAAGATTACTAGTCTAGTCACCTGCATCCGCCTCTGCGCCTTGACGTCGCCGTCAGCGACCACCGCGTCGAGCTTGAGCAGCTCGTTCATCAGCAGCTCCGTCACCTGCACCACGTCGTTCTCCGCCACCTTCTCCCCCTTGCGCACCGACGCGTCCAGCGCCGCCACCTGCCATCAGTGCCAACCAGAGAGAGAGAGAGAGATTCAGTCAGAAGGATTCAGTGCCGGGCAGCAGGTCAACTCCTCTGTTCCTGCTCGCCGCCCGATGGGGCGGGCTCGGAAAGAGATGCAATAATCTTGCATTGGGATGGATGATGGGTCATGGCATGGCAATGCGGGTCACCGACGGACCTTGGGCGCGAGCTTGTTGACCTCGGCGGTGACCGCGGCGACGGCCTTGGCGGCCTTCTCGAGGTGCCCGTTGCGGCGCTCCTCGATGAGCCGGCGCGCCTTGGCCTCGGGGTCCTCGACGACGACGAGCTTGGACCGGTCCTTGACGCCGGCCATGTCCAGGAACGCCTTGGAGTCGCGCTCCTTGTCCTTGTACAGCACCTTCTGGTCGTCCGGGTGCAACCCCGTCTTGGCCGCCACCAGCTTCTTCAGCTCCCCTGCAGGTCCACCACCCAATCCCCAAACGAAACGGTCAGGCGACTGCCGGCAACCTCATCGCCGGCATCGAGGTATCCAATCCAAGATCATGGATCACCCACCGAAGGACGCCTCGGAGCTGATGTAGATCTCGTGCGTGACGCCGGCGTGCTTGACCTTGACGCGGATGGTGGGCACCGGCTTCACGTTGGGCGACGGCTCGTCGTCCGACACCCCGCCGCCCCGCTTCTGCACCAGCATCCCGCCGGGCCGCACCTCCCACACCTCCTCCGCCGGCACCTTGTTCCCCGCCGGCGCCACCGCCACCGCCGGCGGTGCCCCCTTCACCGACCCCAGCTTCGCCGGCGCGCCTTTCCTCGCCTTGGGGGCCGCTCCCAGCATCCTGTCCCCTCCTCCTGCTCCCTTTCCAAGCTACTAGTACTACTAGTCTGCTGCTAGCTGTGTAAAGCTCGTGGGTGGGGGGAGCCGGGGCGTGAAGGAGCAATGGCGCGCCAAGGAACTAAGCACCAGAGCTAGCTCCCGGGGCAGCGAATATGAAGGCCGCGGGGATCGGAGGGGAGAATCGGAGGAGGAAGGCGACGGATGGATGGATGGACAGCGAGAGGTCGGTCGATGAGGAAGAAGGGGGAACCACCGCATGGACAAGGGGAATATATACGCCAAATAGAATAGCGGCCACTGGCCACATGGCCAATACATTATCGTCATCAGCTTCAGCTCAGCTCCAAAGGAGAGGAGGAGGAAGACGATTTAAAATCGCAAACCGTTCTCTAATCCGTTTCTGAATAAACAACCCTGCTATTATTTCGGCCATGATGACGAGCCGGGCCTGATTGCTACTGCTTTTAATTTCTTTTGTTCCTGCAAATAAATCCGATTGCAACTGTAGAAAGAGAGAGGGAGGATGCACGGGTCGTCACACACTGCACCAGCCGCTTAGCTAGACGCTAATGGCGCCATCTGGCAATCACTGTTCCTTGTTTCTTGTTTTGTTTCGGCTCGTGTGGTTTCGGTGCTATTTCTCGCTCGTCCTGATGCTACCTGCCCGAATTTAATTGTATTTGTTACATATATATAAATGTGAAGGAAATGGAAGGATCCTGATTCCTGAGTGATTCGTTTTCGTTTGGTTGGCGCGGAGAGTGTCGGCCGGCCGGCTCTGCTCCTGGTGCCAGCGCTTCGTAATCATGCGCTTCTCCCCCTGTTTGATCGATCTGCTTGCTAATCGCGATGCGCTGTGGCTGTCGAGACACAAACGTCCCAACCATCGCCGGTACAAATTCAGGCGCCAGCAGCATTCAGCTCGGCAGGTAAAACATTTGCAAGAAACAACAAAACAAAAGAAAAACTGACGCAACGGCTACTACTTTATAGTAAAAAACTTTTTTTTTTTGAAAACAACTGCTTTTAAAACAGTTACAGGTAGTACTCACTGCGAAACTGCATCAGCAGGTAGTTGACGTTCATCGGCTGATGTTGAGGTGGTGGGAATGCAGTGCACATGCGGGTGGATGCAGCACGACCGATCGAGAAGACCGTGTCATGGGCGTTTTAACGAGGGGAAAAAAGGAAATAAAACGAGGCGTCGCCATGGATCGGACACTGTTGTTACATTATTAACGGGGCCAACAGTGGGAGCACGGAAAGTGAAACAGTGGGATCTAATCAGGTGGATCAGATCAGATGTCAGAGCATTACTGTGTGTGTGTCGTCCGGGTCAATCTCCAATGACGAAACGCTCGAGTGGCCGCCGCGCTCGCGGTACTCGTCGACCGACCCCTGGTATGGTACTACTGCACTGCAGCACCGCGTGATGTTTTGCCGAACAAAGATTAGTAGGGGCTATAACAATCTTTTTAAAAAAAAGAATGCGTTTTTCCTTTTTCATGTGCGGTTTTTTCTTGGAAAAATGTACAAGATTCTAGCAAATATTCCGGCGAGGTGTGGGCCCCACACGTGTCAGTTGGAGTGACAAAAGAAGGGGACAGTTCATCTCCCCTCGCATAAATGGTTGGATCCCTATACCGTTACCGGGACAAGTTCCTGCAAATCTCAACACCACCAGAACGGGGAAATGGCTTAGGAGCAGCTCCATGTACTAGTACCACTATTGTACTGTCGGTTGCACGCTCCAGCATGCTGTCAAAATCATACTTACCGGTGGTTAACCGTATCCGATCATGTGGGTGACAAGTCTGCTCCCGAGGTTAAAAAAAACTAAAACCATTGTTAACTTTTTGAAGTAATTTCTTTTGGCCCATCGAGGATCTGAAAGCAGTAACAGTCAATCAAGCGGCTGCAAAAGCAAGTTGGCGTGTTGCGAGGGGTGGTGGTGACTGTACTGTACTGGACTACTGGTGGTAGCTGGAGGCGATGAAGGGCCAAGGGGGAGGCGGAAGCTGACAGTCTGCGCTCCACCGACAGCCAGGGGGTGTCGCACGGTCCCCGCGTGGGGCTGGGCTGCCACGCTGGCCGCCGCCCCTCCGTCCACCGGCCGCCCGGCCCGGCGTGACCGCCGAGCCGAAAAAGACGCTGGAACCTACCACCCTCCACCCCTCGCGCTCGCCGGCCGTTCCGTTCACTCGCAGATCATTCCAGCCGCCGGGGATCCCATTCCAAAAGGAAGGAAAAAAAAAGGCAGCCACGTTTCAGCACAACTGCCCCGCCCGGGTTTAATTTTTGTTTCTTCGATTTCGATCCATCCCTTTTGCTTTCAGAAGAAAACAAAGCAAAATGCAGCTAATTCTCACCAATACAATCCACATGTGCGTGTGCCCTGAGACCAAACACCTATCGACTATCATTCAGCTCAAATTTGCAATCTGAGATGTACTAGTACCCATGAAGAGGTAGCAGCGAATCTTGGGGGGTTCAGCCGGCTGCAACCCAACGCCGGCGTGCTTGCTGCTGGTCCATCCAGATCCTTCATTCTCTGCAGCAGCCTGCGGCCACGGGATCCGAATGTTCCCGGGCGGCGGCGTCGGCAACGCCGACCAACTCCCAACGAATCGATCGGTCGAAACCTCCCAACCATGGCGTATACTGCTATAACCTGTAGCTTAACACCGACCGATGCTGGCTTTGTGCGCGAGCACACACGCGCACGCACATTGCATTGGCATTGTCACGACTCGAAAAATTTAAACATGATTAGCATGTTAACCACATCTTCATAAGCATCATTTAGGCATAAAGGAGGATCATGTGCTTGTGTGTTTAGTTTTGAATTTAATTTTGTGTATGTTTGGATATGTGCTTGTTAAGAAAGTTCAAATTTTGTTATGCAACCTGGTCCCCAAAAATTTTATTTAAATACTAGATTTCAAATGTTGATTTAAAAATATTTTTGTAGGATTTTGTGACCTTTGAACCGAGCCACAAAATTCTAGTAAATTTCAAAAATAGTCTCTTTGTTCTTTTTACTGCGACCAAATTACAAAAGATTTTTGAGTGATTCTTATTGAATTGTGTTCTTGATGATTTTATCTATCTCCAGTAAAAATTTGGTGAATTTTTTATCCCGGGAACACCTTTGTTTTGAATTTCAAACTTGATTTCTTTATTTTTCCTCGCCCAGGCCCACCCGTCAGCCTCCTCTTCTCCTTCCCCTGCTCTGCTCGCGCCACGCGCCGGCCATCCTCGCGTGCCATGCCGCCCTCTCACTCCCCTCCTCGCCCTTAAGGCTCGACCGGCCCCTTTCCCCTCAAACCCTAGCCCAAATTCCCCATTGCCACAGTCACCCCCGAGCTCCGTCGTCACAGCGGTTCGTCATCCTCAGTGAGCCCCTCGCCAATTCCTCGCGGGAGCAGCTCCTTCTCCCTCTGCTCCTTCGATTCCGGCCGTCACCCGGCTCCCTCCCCTCCCGCAGGGCCTCCGCGACGAGCGCCGCCGTCCGCCGCCGCCTTCCTCCGCCGGGACGCCGCCTCGTCGCCGCTCCCCGCCTACGCCATCGCCGGTGAGGTTCACCGCCACCGCCTCCATCCCGTGCGTGCCTCCTCTAACCGCCCCGGCCCCGCCTCCGCCGCGCTGTTGTCCGCCGGCGCCGCCGCGTCGCGCGGGCCGTGCCGTGGGCGCGCGCATGCACCGGGTCAAGGCCGCCCGACCTGCCTTGACTTGGTCCGGGGGCGCCTGCCCAGTGGGGCCTGCCTGTCAGCGTCTGGGCCGGCTCTGCGGGGTGCACTTAGCGTTTTCAAGCATGTTTATTCTAGCAGTGAGTTTGCAAAATTGATAGAAATTCATGTACAACTCAGAAAAATATGAAACTTATTTTGTTGGATTACTCTAGCTTAGATCTACTAAGAAAAATATTGTTTTGCATGTTACTTTGCTGTAGATTTGTCTATTGTTTTATCTTGCAAAAGTAATTAAAATGCTTATTTATTTGTATATTGCTCTAAAAATTCCAAACTAAATTTTGTTAGACTCCTTGTGAAATATAGTTTCCATTGGTGCAACTTTATTCTAGGTTTCCTTGCTATTTGTTAAAGTTTTAGCGTGTTTTCTTATGCTTTGTCTGAAAATGTTTTAATATAGAACTTTTTTCTGGAAAGTGATAAAAGGGTAAAACCAGTTTTGTTAGATTTTTTTTCATGCCTAGTATATATGATAATTTTTTGGATTTGTTTAGTTCAGTTTGAATGCCTTTTCTGATTTATCTTGTTTTGAATAGCTGAAAATTAATTAATTTATGATTAATTATAGGAAAATACTTTTGCAGCAAAACAAATTTTCATGAGTCCCTTGCAATGTCCTCTGGATGCTAAAGTTATTTCATGATTTATGCTTTCTGTATAAGTTTATTTCTTAATTCTTGCATCGCATTCATGCATTATAGTCACCGAACCGTCGGAAGTCGAACCCGTGGAGCCCGCCGAGTCCGTTGAACCTGAACCCGGACTCTAGTTCACGGTCGAACCCAAAGTTAACCAAGGCAAGCAGCTAAGCATATACCTTGCACCTATCTAATATGATTTAGTTAGCTATCTCACTTGGGTATTGTTGGGCTTTATATATGTTTAGTAGGTATGTATTGCATTTTGGTACCTACTCTCTTGCATCACTCTTCCTTGAATTGCTATCCATGTCCTTGCCACTTGTTAGTCAGTTAATTACTTAACTTGACTAGATGCTTAGTCCTGTTTAGAATACTTATATCGCTTGTTAGGAGGAATGTCTTGGAGTATCACACTTACCGATAATCCTTGATTGCACTGGTTCGTTGGGTTAATGTTGGTAGTAGTACCGAGATTCGAGCGGAATGGTAGGGCCTAGAGAATGTGGTCACATGGGCATAGTCCGCTTGGATCGTTTAAGGACCGTCCGTGGATGCCATCGACTTTGAGCATCATTTCGTGCTACCACATATCCAAATAATGGTACGGATGAGCCAATTACCTTCTTTGACTTATCGTTGAGGCCCGGTTCCAGATGCGTGGCCAAGGGGCTATGCAGAGAGGTTTAGGGGTGTCCCCGGTGGACCTAGGTTACTCACCGCGCAAGCTGGGCGTATTCTCAACAGTTGAGTCTTGTTGGGAACGGTTGACGTGAGTACCCCCTTGCCCGGCGTGATCGGTTAGGTGAGCCGCATGGTCCTCGCGTCATGTGGGTAAAGTAGTACACCATTGCAAGGTTTGAATCAATTCGAATTGCCGCGCTCTCGGTTATGAGCAAGCTCTTGGTTCGTCGAATTCCTCGTAGAGAGTTCCGGATATGTTGGAGTGGTTCTTGCCACTTTTATGATCACTCATATATTATGCTCTTAATCAGCTAAAACTTTTGGGGTTTGGGCAAGAATAATTAATTTTGTTAGGTGATAGTTTAGAGAGCTCTTGCTATGCATTAATTACTTAACCCTAAAGCTTTCACTTGAGCCATTGCTTGATCCTTGTTTAATTAATCGCGTAAGTCTTGCGAGTACCTTTTGTACTCAGGTTGCTTTCTAAATCTAGTTGCAGGTGAGCCGGAAGTGGTGTTCGGCCACTTCTACCCCGCTGATCCAAATGCGGGGGAGGAGTATGTCGTGGTGGCTGAAATGATGTCCTTGAGCAAAGCATCATTATCTTAGTATGTCTTATCGTAATCGAGCTCCGTGAGAGCATGTAAATGCAATAAACTTTAAGTTTCTGTTAATATGGCTTTCGTGAGCCCAAGTCTTTTATTGAAGTTAGTTGAACAATCCTATATCGAACATGTATTGAACTTTATTAATGTAAAACTGTTCTTTGTGGTTCTGTGGCGATGTATCTTTTTGTAAACGGTATGTGCATATGCTGGATCCTGGGCGTATGTTGGAGCACATACCGGGACTACCGGATTTGCGATCGTTTTAGATGAATTGTGTTGATTAAGTGCCTCTAAGATGTGGATTAACACGTGGCGTGTTGAGAGACGGACACGTGTTAACTCTCATCTTAATGGATTAATCAATAATTTTCACCTAAACCGAGTGCAAATTGGGCGGTTCTCACAAAGGGTATCAGAGCCCATGTTCTATAAAGTGAACCTAAAATTAGCTTAGTGGGTTGAGAGTAAAATAAAATTTGATCACTTGCACTAAGATTTAAATTTGGTTAAAAAATTGAACTTAAGGTAAAATGCTACCCTTCTTCCTTCGTCCTAGAGTTAATTCTTCATTATTACTTCATCTGTTTAATTAAGATATGCTTAACTCTTCTTACCTTCATGGGTAGCGGGAGCATAGGAAAACCCTTACCTGCTGGAAACCTTTTGAGCTGTTTACCGGGGTTGAGAAGGTGGGAATCACCCAATGTCCTAAGTGCTAGTAGGAGGGTTGTAGCACTGTTGGGCAATGCGGTTGTTTCGGGTCGTGAGTGAGTGCTAGAACGTTAGAGCGTGCTCACGAGGTGAGGTGACGTCATGTGCATTCATACCTTGCATCCATGCATACTCTCTCTTCCGGTCTCCAAATCTGTTTTTCCGCTTAGATTTGCTACTCCTGTGTTGATCTTGTGTTAGATTTTTATCTACACATTGTCTTTCCACCCTTTCTTTGAGTATCCTTCTCTATCTTTCATTTCTTACCGCTAACCGTTTTGTTTAACTGACAGGATGGTGTTGCGTTCAGAAACTGATAGGGATGGTGCTAATGGTTCGGGTGGCAATAACAATCGCAACAATGATATTCCCCTTCCTGACCCTCCCGTTCACCCGACCCTCGGCGACGACTTGGCTCGACAAACTGAGCTTATGGCGCACCTAGTCAATCAGATGGGCAATGCCGGCAATCATGGTCCAAGAGCTGAGCCTCAAGTGAACAGGTTCGGAGAATTCTTCCATACCAACCCTCCCATCTTTCGTGGCTCCAAGGATCCTCTTGATGCGGATTTCTGGCTCAATATCATTGAAGAGATGCTCGCTCTTATTGAGTGTGAGCCACATGAGAAGGTTCTCTTTGCCGCTCACCAACTTCATGACGCTCCTGGGGCTTGGTGGGGGAACTTCAAGGCATCTCACCCTGCTAACCACCACTTCACATGGGAGGAGTTTCCGCACAGCTTTTCGCTCCTTCCATATTCCTAAGGGTATCATGGACATCAAGAAGAAGGAATTTCTGAATCTCACTCAAGGAAATCGGAATGTGATGACCTATGTCAATGCCTTCAACATCCTCTCCCAATATGCACCGGAAGAAGTGGCCACCGATGCCAAGAAGCAAGAACGCCTGTATGATGGGCTTTCAGAAGAATTGCAAGACAAGCTCTCCACCACCAAGTTTGAAGACTTCAATGACTTGGTAAATATCGCTATCAGAGCCGAGCATAAGATGAAGAATCTTGAGGCAAAGAACAAGCGTCCCGCTCCTACCTCGGCAGGTGGTAACTCCTCACGTCCACGTCTGGGGCCTCCTCCTCCTCCACCTCGGGCGTCAGGTGCTCAAGCTCCACGTCCTATGTGGATTGTGCGCCACCCTCAACCTCTTCAAGGACAAGCTCCTAGGCCAGCCAATGCCTATTGGAACAACCCAGGTGTTGCCACAAAGGGTCCGTGCTACAATTGTGGTGGCATATGCCACATCTCCAAGAATTGCCCTTCTTCGAGGCGTGGCGGTGCCTTCAATGCACCTAAACCCAATAATCCTCTACCTCAAGCACCGCGTCAGGAAGTCAAGCCACAACAAGCTCCTAAGCGTGGCCGTCTTAACTACACCACCGCTGAAGAAGTTCCGGTGGATGCCGAAGTACTCATGGGTATGCTCATAATCAATTCCTACCCTGTAGTTGTTCTTTTTGATTCTGGGGCAACTCTTTCATTCATCAACAAGAGATTTATACTGCATAGTAAACTTGAGATGCAAAACCTACAAGTGTCATACCATATAGAATCACCGGGTGGAGAGGTCATCTCTAGAAACTTTGTGGGTAGGGTTCCAATTCTTATTGAGGGAGCTACTTTCCGTGCTAATCTTCTCATCCTAGACAAAATGGGGTTAGATGTGATTCTTGGGATGAATTGGTTGGGTAAGCATGACGGAGTTATCAAATGTGGGCCCCGCACCATCGATCTTTTGCACCCCTCTGGGAGTAGAGTTCTCCTCTCTCTTTCTAAGATGGAATCTCATCTATATACTTTGACAAGTACCAAAGCCACCGTGTTGGAAGATATTCCTGTGGTGTGTGAGTATCCAGATGTCTTTCCAGAAGAACTACCAGATATGCCTCCTGATCATGAGGTTGAATTTGTCATAGAGCTCAAGCCTGGAACAAGTCCTATCTCTAAACGGCCTTATTGAATGCCTCCTAATGAGCTAAGGGAGTTGAAGGAACAACTCAAGGTCTTGTTGGACAAAGGTTTCATTCGTCCGAGCTCCTCTCCTTGGGGGTGCCCGGCTCTCTTTGTGAAGAAGAAAGATGATAGTTTGCGGATGTGTGTTGATTACCGTCCGTTAAACGAAGTCACCATCAAGAACAAATATCCTCTTCCTCGGATTGATATCTTATTTGATCAACTCTCGGGAGCTCGTTATTTCTCCAAGATTGATTTAAGGTTAGAATATCATCAAATCAAGATCCGGAAAGAAGATATTCCAAAAATGGTCTTTTCTACTAGATATGGTCTCTATGAATTCACTGTCATGTCTTTCGGCCTCACCAATGCGCCGGCTTATTTCATGTATCTGATGAATAGCATCTTCATGGAAGAACTTGATGTCTTTGTGATCATCTTTATTGATGATATTCTTATTTATTCCAAGACCCAAGAAGATCATACTCGTCACATTCATATTGTCCTTCAAAAATTTAGAGAGCATCGTCTTTATGCCAAGTTTAGCAAATGTGAATTTTGACTTCAAGAAGTATCTTTTCTTGGTCATATCCTCTCTAAGGATGGTATTGCTGTAGATCCTAGTAAGGTGCAAGATTCTTGATTGGAAGCAACCTCAGAATGTCCATGAGATCCGGAGTTTTTTTGGACTTGCGGGGTATTACCGCCGGTTCATAGAGAACTTTTCTAAAATTGCGAAGCCTATGACGGAGTTACTAAAAAATGGGGTCAAGTTTGAGTGGTCCCCAGTCTGTAAAGAAGCCTTTCAAACCCTTAAGGACAGTCTCACTACAGCTCATGTTCTTGCTCAGCCAAATATTTCCAAGAGTTTCGATGTCTACTGCGATGCTTCTCGCATCGGTCTTGGTTGTGTTCTTATGCAAGAAGGCCGAGTTGTGGCCTATGCTTCTCGTTAACTAAAGCGACATGAACAAAATTATGATACCCATGATTTAGAGCTTGCGGCTGTTGTCCATGCTCTAAAGATATGGCGTCACTATCTGCTTGGCAATCATTGCAATATCTACACCGATCACAAGAGCCTCAAATATATTTTCACTCAATCCGATCTCAACATGAGGCAACGTCGATGGCTTGAGTTAATCAAGAATTATGACATTGAAGTGCACTATCATCCCGTAAGGCAAATGTCGTCGCTGATGCATTCAGCCGGAAGGCTCAATGCAATTGCTTAACCATAGCTCCTCCTGTGCATACTCTTTGTGATGATCTTCGAAAACTTGAAATTTCTATTATCAAAGAAGGCTATCTTGCCACTCTCACGGTCAAATCTAACCTTTATGATCAAATTAAGGAAGCCCAAAAGAAGAATAAGGGTATGGCTCGAATCCGGAAATTAATGAAGGAGGGCAAAGCTCGATACTTCTCTACGGATAATGTCACGCCCCAACATAGGCCCATTTGTAACAGTCGCCACATATTTATTAAAATTTATAAATATGCAATGCTTACATGCTAATCCATTCTTTATTTCCATCGACAAGATGATACAATATTATTTCTTTATTACACTGATCCATAAAAGCAACTACATCATTCCAACTATTAAGTTTCTTGTATTTCCCATCCCGGCGGCTACGTCTACGGACCGACGTCATGATCTTCATTAGTGCTAGATGAAAAAAATTTAAGTTAAGCAGGGTGAGTATATGTGTATATACTCGGCAAACAGATACACAAAAATAATAAAGCATTTCAAAATCTTGGTGTTACATGTGACGGCAAGCTTCCCAACCCGGGAGTCACATGGGTGAAATTTCACACTTTTACACTCTTAAGAGGTGTACTCCGACATCGACAGTCTCCACTAGAACAAAGGTTCTAGAAGAGCTGAGGTCTTAAACCCACAAGAAGCGACAACCTTGACCTACTAGTAGTTGATCACTCCTACGGATCCATCACCAATTACTCTGTTCTATACAAGGGTCAGTCCTCATGGAGAACCCAGACAGTCCCATTCCTGAACTGTGACCGGTACAATACAATTGCTATCGTAAAACCATGTTTTCATGAGTAGAATAGTAAATAGGGTACATATAAATATCATAGAAGATACTGAAATTAATAAAAATAAGAACAAGGTAAGGGCATGGCTGTAATGATGATCTGCTTGCCTTCTCTGAGTTTCGACAAACAACAGCACCTTATCTAGCCAAGTACCCAGTGCCTGCTCCTAGCTTTTGCAGGAACTCAACTGATCAATAAGAAGTCGATGTGTGGTGTGTGCTTCCCTTCTAGTTCCAGCACGTCTATTTATAGGGACCAAGAATGATGTCCACGTGAAAACTAGCACTTTCTAATTGATTTCCTAGAATGTAGGTCGCTGACCTATAGAGGTAAAAATCCATAGGTCTTTTACTGCATTTATTTTACTGGCTTCATCTTGGCCAAGTAGTATGTAAGTTCTCTCGTTTGTTTACTTTGACTGGAAGCCTACAATGACCAGGTGTCCCCCTTTTTTAATGCATTACTCCTACTAGTTAACTACTTCCTTGCCACGGATGCATGCAACTAGAAGCTCTGAATTTTATTTCAGAATATCCTTTAGTTGACTTGACTTATCCAATTTTTGTAAATTATGACTAAACATTGGGGTCAAGATTTGTTTACTTGTACATGAATTTCTTCTTTGCATGCAACATGTTTTGGCTATCATTATTTTTTATTCTTAATCTTAACACTAATGGTCATGTATACATTTTCACTAAAATAGGTCGGTAAGATATGCTGAATTCTTAATGTAATAATAATTATAAAAAATAGGGACATTACATATATTCTTTGGGAAGCGTATTGTGGTGCCTAAGGATCATAACCTCAGGCGAACTATCTTTGATGAAGCCCATAGTTCTCAATTCTCTATCCATCCGGGCAGTACCAAAATGTATCAAGATCTCAAGCAAATGTTTTGGTGGACTCACATGAAGCGAGAAATCGCTCGATATGTCGCCGAGTGCGATGTTTGCCAAAAGGTTAAAGCCGAGCATCTCAAACCAGCTGGTACTCTTCAACCGCTACCTATTCCATCGTGAAAGTGGGAAGAAATTGGAATGAATTTTATCACTGGGTTACCCAGGTCTTCTCAAGGGTATGATTCTATATGGGTAATCGTGGATCGTTTGACAAAGTCGGCTCATTTTCTTCCAGTCAAGACTACTTATCATGCCAAGCAATATGCGGAGTTATATCTTACTCGCATTGTATGTCTTCGTGGTGTTCCAAAGAAAATTGTCTCTGATCGTGGTCCTCAATTTGTCGCTCACTTTTGGAGAAGTCTTCACAAAGCCATGGGAACTGATCTCACCTATAGTATTGCTTATCATCCTCAAACCGATGGTCAAGCCGAGAGGGTCAATCAAATCCTAGAAGATATGCTAAGAGCTTGTGCTCTCATATATGAGAAGAAATGAGTTACTTGCTTGCCCTTCGCAGAGTTCTCCTATAACAATAGTTATCAGGCAAGTATCAAAATGTCTCCTTTTGAAGCTCTCTATGGAAGACGGTGCAGAACTCCGATCAATTAGTCCGAGTCTGGAGAAAGACCTTTCTTTAGCCCTGATTTGGTAAAAGATGCCGAGGATCAAGTTAGAATTATTCGTGAGAATCTTCGCATTGCTCAATCTCGTCAAAAGACTTATGCCGATCATCATCGCCGAGAACTCCACCTCAAAGTTGGCGATTATGTCTATCTCAAGGTTTCTCCATTTAAGGGCACTCGCCGCTTCCAAGTAAGGGGAAAACTAGCACCACGCTATGTGGGACTTTTTTGGATTACCAAGAGAGTTGGAGCAGTAGCTTATCAATTGTAACTGCCTCAATCCCTCTCCACAGTGCACAATGTCTTTCATATCTCTCAATTGAAGAAATGTCTTCGTGTTTCCACCGACGCCATTGATCTCGAGTCACTTGATCTTCAACCGGGTCTTACCTACGAAGAACACCCAATTGCCATTCTTGATCGTGATGAAAGAAGAGTGAAGCATAGCATCGTAAAGTTTGTAAAGGTTTAATGGAGCAATCACTCCGAAAATGAAGTTACTTGGGAGCGTGAAGATCGATTACGTCAAGAATACCTGGAATTCTTTTCCGATGAGTAAGTTTTCTCCCTACCACACCCCACTTTCTTGATGAAGTTCATAGTTCTAGATGTTATATATGTGGACACAATCACCATCAAAAAAAACTTTAAGAATGTCTCATCACACCACATCATTCCTGTCTTTGTGCATTATCTCTTAGATACTTTTTTTTTTTTGAGAAGGGGCTGGATCCCATTAATTAAAAAAGAGACAAGCTCTTACAGACTGTGGACTTGACTGTAATTTGTATTTCCTCCAGGGTGTTGTCTTAGATACTTACCTTGTCTAGGTGAATATGGCCTCAATCCGGAGTTTTGTCCCTTCCATCCTATCTATCTAAATCTCGGGATGAGATTTTCTTAAGGTGGGCAGAGTTGCCACGACTTGAAAAATTTAAACATGATTAGAATGTTAAACACATTTTCATGAGCATCATTTAGGCATAAAGTAGCATCATGTGCTTGTGTGTTTAGTTTTGAATTTAATTTTGTGTATGTTTGGATATGTGCTTGTTAAGAAAGTTCAAATTTTGTTATGCAACTTGGCCCCCAAAAATTTTATTTAAATACTAGATTTCAAATTTTGATTTAAAAATATTTTTGTAAGATTTTGTGACCTATGAACCGAGCCACAAAATTCTAGGAAATTTCAAAAATAGTCTCATTGTTCTTTTTGCTGCGACCAAATTACAAGAGATTTTTGAGTGATTCTTGTTGCATTGTGTTCTTGGTGATTTTATCTATCTCCAGTAAAAATTTGGTGAATTGTTGAGTCCAGAAACATCTTTGTTTTGAATTTCAAACTTGATTTCTTTATTTTTCCTCGCTCGAGCCCACCCGTCAGCCTCCTCTTCTCCTTCCCCTGCTCTGCTCGGCGCGCCCCACGTGTCACCACCGCCACCGGCCAGCCTCGCGTGACGTGCCACCCTCTCACTCCCCTCCTCGCCCTTAAGGCCCGACCGGCCCTTTTCCCCTCAAACCCTAGCCCAAATTCCCCATTGCCACCGCCCCCCCCCCCCCGAGCTCCGTCGTCGCCGTGGTTCGTCGTCCTCGGTGAGCCCCTCGCCAATTCCTCACGGGAGCAGCTCCTTCTCCCTCTGCTCCTTCGATTCCGGCCGTCACCCGGCTCCCTCCCCTCCCGCAGGGCCTCCCCGACGAGCGCCGCCATCCGCCGCCGCCTTCCTCCGCCGGGACGCCGCCTCGTCGCCGCTCCCCACCTGCGACGCCGCCAGTGAGGTTCACCGCCAGCGCCTCCATCCCGTGCGCGCCTCCCCTGGCCGCTCCGGCCCCGCCTCCACCGCACGCGAGCGGGCCGCGCCTTGGGCGCGCGCACGCCCCGGGTCAAGGCCGCCCGGCCTGCCTTGACTTGGCCCGGGGTGCCTGCCCAGTGGGGCCCGCCTGTCAACTTCTGGGCCGGCTCTACGGGGTGCACTTAGCGTTTTCAAGCATGTTTATTCTAGCAACGAGTTTGCAAAATTGATAGAAATTCATGTACAGCTCAGAAAAATATGAAACTTGTTTTGTTGGATTCCTCTAGCTTAGATCTACTCAGAAAAAATATTTTTTTTGCATGTTACTTTGTTGTAGATTTGTCTATTGTTTTATCTTGAAAAAAGTGATTAAAATGCTTACTTATTTGTATATTGCTCTAAAAATTTAAAACTAAATTTTTTTAGACTCCTAGTGAAATACAGTTTCCAATGGTGCAACTTTCTCCTAGGTTTCCTTACCGTTTGTTAAAGTTTTAGCGTGTTTTCTTATGCTTTGTCTAAAAATGATTTAATATAGAACTTTTTGCTGGAAAGTGATAAAAGGTTAAAACTAGTTTTGTTAGCTTTGTTTTCATGCCTACTATCTATGCTAATTTTCTTGGATTTTTTTAATTGAGTTTGCATGCCTTTTATGATTTATCTTGTTTTGAATGGCTAAAATTAATTAATTTATAATTAATTATAGGAAAATGCTTTTGCTTCAAAATCAATTTTCATGAGTCCCTTGCAATGTCCTCTACATGCTCAAGTAATTTCATGATTTATGCTTACTATATAAGTTTATTTCTTAATTCTTGCATCGCATTCATGCATTATAGTGACCGAACCGTCGGAGGTCGAACCCGTGGAGCCCGCTGAGTCCGTTGAATCTGAACCCGGAGTCCAGTTCGCGGTCAAGCCCGAAGTTAATCAAGGCAAGCAGCTAAGCATATTCTTTGCACCTATCTAATATGATTTAGTTAGCTATCTCACTTGGGTATTGTTGGGCTTTATATATGTTTAGTAGGTATGTATTGCATTTTGGTACCTACTCTCTTGCATCACCCTTCCTTGAATTTCTATCCATGTCCTTGACACTTGTTAGTCAGTTAATTACTTAACTTGACTAGATGCTTAGTCCTGTTTAGAATACTTATATCGCTTGTTAGGAGGAATGTCTTGGAGTATCACACTTACCGATAATCCTTGATTGCACTGGTTCGTTGGGTTAATGTTGGTAGTAGTACCGAGATTCGAGCGGAATGGTATGGCCTAGAGAATGTGGTCACATGGGCATAGTCCGCTTGGATCGTTTAAGGACCGTCCGTGGATGCCATCGACTTTGAGCATCATTCCGTGCTACCACATATCCAAATAATGGTACGGATGAGCCAATTACCTTCTTTGACTTGATCGTTGAGGCCCGGTTCCAGATGCGTGGCCAAGGGGCTATACAGAGAGGCTTAGGGGTGTCCCCGGTGGACCTAGGTTACTCACCGCGCAAGCTGGGTGTATTCTCAACGGTTGAGCCTTGTTGGGAACGGTTGACGTGAGTACCCCCTTGCCCAGCGTGATCGGTTGGGTGAGCCGCATGGTCCTCGCGTCGTGTGGGTAAAGTAGTACACCCTTGCAAAGTTTGAATCAATTTGAATTGCCGCGCTATCGGTTATGAGCAAGCTCTTGGTTCGTCGAATTCCTCGTAGAGAGTTCCGAATATGTTGGAGTGGTTCTTGCCACTTTTATGATCACTCATATATTATGCTCTTAATCAACTAAAATTTTTGGGGTTTGGGCAAGAATAATTAATCTTGCTAAGTGATAGTTTAGAGAGCTCTTGCTATGCATTAATTACTTAACTCTAAAGCTTTCATTTGAGCCATTGCATGATCCTTGTTTAATTAATCGCGTAAGTCTTGCGAGTACCTTTTGTACTCAGGTTGCTTTCTAAACCTAATTGCAGGTGAGCCGGAAGTGGTGTTCGGCCACTTCTACCCCGCTGATCCAAATGCGGGGGAGGAGTAGGTCGTGGTGGCTGGAATGATGTCCTTGAGCAAAGCATCATTATCTTAGTATGTCTTATCGTAATCGAGCTCCGTGAGAGTATGTAAATGCAATAAATTTTAAGTTTCTGTTAATATGGTTTTCGTGAGCCCAAGGCTTGTAATGGAAGTTAGTTGAATCCTTCTATATCGAATCTGTATTGAACTTTATTAATGTAAAACTGCTCTTTGTAGTTCTGTGGCGATGTATCTGATTGTAAACGGTATATGCATATGCTAGATCCTGGACGTATGTTAGAGCACATACCGGGACTACCGGATTTGCGATCGTTTTAGATGAATTGTGTTGATTAAGTGCCTCTAAGATGTGGATTAACACGTGGCGTGTCGAGAGACGGACACATGTTAATTCTCGTCTTAATGGATTAATTAATATTTTTTACCTAAACCTAGTGAAAACTGGACATTCTCACAGTATCAGTCGCAACGCAAAAGCAAGCAGTGCCGATGATGGCAGGCGAGCTCGACGGGGGATGGTTAGGGAGTCATGTCAGCAGGATAAAGACAAGGAGCTAGCAGGAAGGCGAATCCGCCCGTGAATGTGATGGAATGGATCGAGTAGCTTCTTGTATGATTCATGGTATATATGGGGAATCAGCGGCGGCGGCGGCGGCGGGAAGGTGCCGCCTCCCTGTCACCCCATGTCACCCGCTCGGCTCGCCGTCGCCGCCGACCGACCCACCCCAGCGCAACGGGCAGGCCGGGGCTGGGCCCCGGTGGGTGATCTGAATTGCCACGCGCGAGAACGAAGCGCGTGGAGGATCGGATCGGAGGGGATCGATGGGCAGCTAGCTAGCTGGTGCAGAGTTACCCTCAGCTCCGTCGCTATACAGACTGCCTACAGGGCGTGGCGACGGCATCCGCTCACCGAATCCTCCGCCGCCCCGCATATATACCTACACTGACAGCTTGCTCTGCTTGCTTGCAGCAGGCTAAGAGTGATTGCCGTTCGTGCCATCAATCGTCTCCCCGTGTCATCGACCTTCGTAGCCGTAGCAGGAATGAAGGAATGAACTGGCTGCTCGTGCGCAGCGCCAATGCATGCTACCTAGTCTCACAAAACTTGGCCCTTTTATTTTCCCTAGCAGGCATGATCCTTGTCCTTGGGGATCATGAGCTTCCTCGAGATATATATAGTAGAACCTCTCTATATAGCCCGACCATATGTACCTTACCTTTCCATGGCGCCGAATATTAATCCATGGAGACGACAGAGTAGTGGATGCCCTATCTAGTCCATGCCAGAGGGAAATGTATAGATCGAAGCGAAAGCAGAACCATCATTTCGCGTCTCTACTAGATCCTCCTACACGCTATGATTAATAATGAGCTTGATCTTTCTCAATCTTTGATTAAAAGAGTCCAGCGAGGTCACCACACCACCATGGAGTAGTGCGATCACGGGCGGAGATTGAATCGAACGAGCTCTAAATTGACCAGCCGACAGACAGACAGATCAAGTGTCGGTCCGGTTCGCCACGGCCTCCATGCCACAAGCGGCCGGGTTCGGTAGCTGCTCCATCATCTTCCTCTATCAGCAGGCAGTTGGCTTGGAATGAGCGAGCAACCAATCATTGGCGCAGTACAGTTGGGTTGCTGCTTCGAAGCGTCAGTGCAGTTGCAGGCCAATGGATCGTCGGACCGACTGTACAATTAAGTACAGTTCGCATGCAATTGGATCCTTCTTCATTCGCAGGCCGCCGGTTTCTGCTCATGCCATCTGCAGGATTTAGAGTAGCTGGCAGCAGGATCGGTCTTCTTGCGTTCTAGCCACCATGTGCTGCGCCATCGCCTCCCCATTTGTCAGCTCGTTCTGGCCACAAGTGGTTACATACAGCAAGCATCATGTGGAGAGGACACTGTGCTGTCTGTGCAAAGTCTTCTTGACTTCTTCCCTCTCTCTCTCTCTCTCTCTCTCTCTCTCTCTCTCTCTCTCTCAATGCAGTTGCTTGCTTCCCTTTTCTAAGCCCAACTGGCCGGTGAAAAGTAAAGGTTAAGCTGCCACTGGATCGATGCGAGAGCTCGCTCCTCCATCGGCTGCATTGATTCTAGTCATCAACTGCTAAGCATGATCTCGCATGCCTGACCAACGACGCGGACACATGGGATTGTTTAACCAATGCGGCACGAGTTTCAGACACTGGATCGGAACCGCGTGCATGTTCATTATTCTCAGATTGCTGTATTCTGACGGCCGGTCAGAAAGCGGATGCAGAGTCAGAGGTCAGAGCTCGCCGGAGCCCGCAGGAGGGCTATAGGTCCAAAGCTTTCTCGACAGCTTGCTCATTCTTTTGTGCATCCCAACACACAACATTATGCACATCTCTTGATCGGCATCCCAACTTCAAAAAGTGTAAGTTGTGATGAACATGATAAAGAAATGGCATCTTGGGACCTACTAATCAAAAAGTTTTGACAGGAAAAAAAACTAAATATTTCCAGTAAAATGTACACAACCGAGAATATCCTCTGTTCATTTTCGTTGTGTATTTTTACTTACACTTTTTGAAGTTCATCACTTCACTTAATCCAAATATTTGCAGCTCTCATGTGTATTTGGGAGGAAGGATTTTTTTTTTAATCTTTAGGAAGAACAAGAAACGGTGCTGGCATGTGCTCACTGCTCACCGATGGCCTAAGAAAAGTAAAACGCTAGGTTCCTGATACCGGCCCACGAGAACCCTGCTCGGGCCAACTGTTTGGTGCTGCTGCTCATGGGCCATATCTTCGTGTTCCTTAGATCCCGGGCTGCAACTGATGCAAATATCCCGCCTATTACAAATCCAGCCCATGTTGGTGGACTCGGCGGCCTAGTCTACGCACGACCCGATCTTGGCTCCGACCATGCCGGCCTGAGCTGCACCTCAGCCCATGGTGGTCCGTGGCCGGATCATCCATCCCTGACGACCCGGTTCGCCAGGCGCCGCGCCACCACGCCTTTATAACCGACGGCGGTGTGCGTGCGTGCGTGCCAACGGCCTCCCCGCAACGACCGCGCATCGATCGCGTGCTGGCAGCCGTAGGTGTCACTCCTGCGCGCCGTGGAACTCTCGCCCGCGAGCTGAAAACCCCGGCCGCCGCCATGGCCGACGTGCTGGTGGGCTCGGAGCGACGCGTCCTCATCAGCGGCTACGGCCTCCCCGCGCCGGCCCCGCCACCGGAGAGCCTGCTCGGCCGCCTCGACCAGATCGACCTCCGGGTACGTACGTCGTCCTACCCGTGCGTTCGCCCACCATCACGTTTGCAATTTAATATGCATGTTCTCTTCTGTGCGCGCGTGCAGGTGCGGCAGCTGGAGGAGCAGCGGCGCCCGGCGCCGGCGGACGACGGCGCCGCCGGGGCGCGCCGTGGCGCGCCGCCGCACCACCACCACACCAAGTCCCTGCCGTCGGCGCTGCAGCACGTGCAGGTGCGGGGCACGCTCATGGACCGCCTCAACCTGCTGGAGTCGCGCATCAGGCAGCTCAGCTGCGAGCTCGACCTCGACGTCGGCGCCAAGGCCGGGGCCGAGCTCGGGCTGGGAAGTTCCTCGTCCGTGCCGCCGCCGCCGGTCGAGGACCCCGCGTGGTCCGACACCGCGCCGATGTCGGAGCCCTGCAGGGACCCCGCGCCGGCGATGATGCCCGCGCCCGCCAGCAAGCCGCCGGCGGCGGCGCCAGACGGGGGCTGGAGCGCCGTGGAGATCCTGCAGAGGGGCGCGCGCCAGCTCCACCGCACCAAAACCAACCCGCCGAATAAGGTGAGCTCCACCGCTGCAAATTATTACAATAGCGTACCCAGTGAGTGTGACCATACACATTGTTTCCCTCCTTTAATATAAGAAGAAGATCGTGTTGCTTTCGGCACCATTGATCCAGAAGTTCAAAACCTTAACTTTCTCTTTGGAGGTGAAGAACGTGAAGGAGGCGAAATGTGCGTGCCAGAAGGAGAAGAGGAAGGCGGAGCGCGGCCGGACGAGCAGGAGATGGTTCACCGTCGGATGCTGAAGCATTATTGCACATCAGGGAGACGAATGGATGGATTTTCTGAATTCTGATGATTGATCTTCACCAATGCATAGAAAGCTATAAATATATAAATTTACTTTTCTTTAATTTTGTTTCTCCTTTGTTTTGCACTTTCGATCTTCTTTCATACGTAGCGGTATACAGGTTCGTATGGGTTTATTGTAGCACTGTCTAGATCCAAAATGTTTTACTTTGCCTTGTCTCATCCCAACTGATAGTCTGCAGTCCTGAGTGATTCCAAGGTGCAATGCGTTTAGTCAGTGGATGTGCGTCACAAGTTTGAATTGAATGGTCGTGTAAACTTCAGTTAGGGGCCAGATTACTGTGTTCGGTTGACTGGTGCTGGTGGCTGGTGCTGATTTTTTGTGAGAGAAAAGTACTGCTGGCTGGCTGGTGCTGGTTTTATGTGTGTGAGAAATGTTGTTGGCTGAATGCAGTGAAGATGAAGCGAAAACACGGTTATGCTAATTTTTTTTAAAAAAGAAAAGAAAAGAAAAGAGATTGATCTGATGCTCTCTGTTTTCTGAAGACTGAACTGTGTGAGTGGCTAGTGCACTTGATGTCTGGAGTAGCAGCTAGGACAATCCGGCCGGCGGTGCTTGTCGTGACTCGCCGCTGAGATCGATGACATGACCAGTCAGTCCACGAGAAGAGAAGCGAATGCATCAGCAGACGGATCAGATCTACCTGCCCCTGCCCCAACAAGCAACCTGATGCTGCGCCTCTGATTGACCTCTCCTCAGTTGAATCCTGCCCGCCTCTGCTGCTTTCTTGCTTCCTCTCCTCACTCTCCACGGTGGGTCGATCCTCTAGAGACACCCGAGGTGCAGTTCAGCTTCCTAGCTTCAGCGTAGGATCGGAGGAGGTGGCCAGACCGACGGAGAGGGTGATCGAGATGGCGACGGGAACGGAAGCTCCGCCGGCGACCGCCGCCGCTGTCGTGGCGGACCCGTCGTTCCCGCCGTTCCCTCTCCTGGAGGAGGAGGGACAGCACGAGCAGGCGGAGGAGGAGCAGGTGCCGCACGGTGGGGAGCTGGAGCTCCCGACGGTGGACCTCGAGGCGCCCGGGGAGGCGCTGGCGGCGGCGTGCCGGCGCCTCGGCGTCTTCCGGCTCGCCAACCACGGCGTCCCGGCGGACCTCTCGGCGCGCCTCTTCGCGGTGGCGCGGGACCTGCTGGGCCGGGCGCCGTTCCACGACAAGCAGGCCCAGCCCGGCTACTTCTGGGGCACGCCGGCGCTCTCCTCGCTCCGCGTCAGGGACGTCAACTGGGTCGAGGGCTTCCACCTTGCCCTGGGCCCAGATCACCAGCCCGCCGCCTCCTCGCCCGACCTCGCCGCGCTGGCGGGCCTCGCGCGCGAGTACGGCGCGCACATGGCGCGGGTGGCGCGGACGGTGTTCGACGCCCTCGCCGCCGCGCTGGGGCTCGGCGCGGGCCAGGCGTCGGCCTACCTCGCCGAGCACGATGGGTTCCTGCGGGTGTACCGGTACCCGCCGTGCCCGGAGGCCGGGCACCTCGGGATGGAGGCGCACACCGACAGCTCCGTGCTGTCCGTCATCAACCAGGACCTCGTCGGGGGCCTGCAGGTGCTCCACGGCGGCGCGTGGCGCGACGTCGCGTCGGGGGACACGGGCACGCTGCTGGTGAACCTGGGCGACATGGCGCGGGCGATGAGCGGCGACGCGTTCCGGGCCGTGCGGCACCGGGTGGCGGCCAGCCGGGGCGGCGAGAGGGTGTCGCTGTGCTACTTCGCGTTCCCGCGCCACGACGCCGTCATCAGCTGCGGCGGCAGCAGGTACCGGCCCTTCACCTACGCCGAGTTCCGGGAGCAGGTGCAGGCCGACATCAAGGCCACCGGATGCAAGGTCGGCCTCGAGCGCTTCCTTGTTCGCCATTGACACTTGAGGGAAAGTGTCGCTGTGGCTGGTAGCAGAGGGAGACTTTGTGCTAGTGAATTCAGAGCTGTAAAAGGGAATGGAATTACTGCGTGTCACGTTACTTGAGAAAAAATATGAAAAGAGTACTCCAATAAATAAATCTCCACGCATGTTCAGAGGTGCATAATTTGAACTGCCAATGAGTCTCAAATTCTAAGTATGCAATCAAATCTTACATGATGTGCAAACTTGAAACAGCTTCTTCTTCACTAGTAGAGACTAGTGAGAGAGTGATCAATCCAATCGAGCACGAGCAAACAAGCCAGCCCAGAAGCAAGCAACAATGGCGGGCGCTCGCTAAGCAGCCAGCACCAGCAGGTAGCGTGCATCCAATAATAGCAGCAGGTGAGGTGGCCTGGCCTCTGGTGGCGGAGCGCGCGTGTCGGCGGTTGACCGGCGGTGGAGCAGCGCCCCAAACATAGACATGGCAGCGCGGCCGGCTTAAACTTGGCAAGCCGCTGGCCACCATAACCCGCCCCATTTCACGCCCCTCCCCCTCCCTCTCCTCCGATTGGGCCCACCAACCAGAGAGAGGGTGAGAGGGCCCCGCCAATAACCTCCCTCCTCCTCGACGCCGTCGCCGCCATCGACCGTCCCTCCGGCGTCCGGTCCGGTGCTGGTCCACCACATACGCCACCACGTAGTAGGTCGCTAGCAGTAGCTAGCCCGGCCGGCCACAATGCGCCGCGGGGCGCTCCCGCTGGCGCTGCTGGCCGCGCTGGCGGCGGTGGCGGCGGTGGCCGGGCAGGGCCGGCCCGTCACCGACAGCGGCGCGCAGACGCCGCCCACGCCCTCCAGCTTCACGCCCAAGGACAGCTTCCTCATCGACTGCGGCGGCACGGCGCCCGTCACGGTGGGCGGCAAGTCGTACAAGACCGACGCGCAGGCCAACCACCTGCTCGCCGCCAAGGACGCCATCCGCGTCGCCGACGACAAGGCCGACGTGCCCTCGCCCGTCTACTCCACCGCGCGCGTCTTCAAGGAGGAGGCCGTCTACAGCTTCCCGCTCGCCGTCCCCGGCTGGCACTTCATCCGCATCTACCTCTTCCCGCTCAAGGGCGGCGACGTCGACCTCGCCTCCGCCACCTTCAGCGTCGTCACCGACGACAACGTCCTGCTCCACAGCTTCACCCCGGAGAACAAGCCCGTGCTCAAGGAGTACCTCGTCAACGCCACCGAGAACCGCCTCGCCCTCAAGTTCCAGCCGCTCGCCGGCTCCGCCGCCTTCGTCAACGCCCTCGAGGTCGTCAACGCCCCCGACGAGCTCATCACCGACTCGGCGCTCGCCATCGCGCCGCTCGGCGAGACCACCGGCCTCGCGAGCGAGGCGTACCAGGTGCTCTACCGGCTCAACGTCGGCGGCCCGGCCATCGGCCCCGCCAACGACACGCTCGGCCGGCGCTGGGACCCCGACACGCCCTACGTGCAGTCCAAGGAGGCGGTCAAGGACGTGTCCGTGCCCGCCAGCACCATCAAGTTCCCCGACGGGACGTCCAGGCTCGTCGCGCCCACGGCGGTGTACGCGAGCGCCGCCAAGATGGCGGACGCCGACGTCGGGAACGCCAACTTCAACCTGACGTGGAGGATGGACGTGGACGCGTCCTTCGGCTACCTGGTCCGGCTCTTCTTCGCCGACATCGTGAGCAAGGCCGCTAACGACCTCTACTTCGACGTGTACATCAACGGGCGCAAGGCCGTGTCCGGGCTGGACCTGTCGACGGTGACCGGCGGCGAGCTGGCGGCGCCCTACTACAAGGACTTCGTGGTGAACCAGTCGGTGGCGACGGACAAGCTGAGCGTGCAGGTGGGGCCCATGGGGCAGGACACGGGGCGCATCGACGCGCTGCTCAACGGCGTGGAGGTGCTCAAGATGAGCAACTCGGTGGGCGCCCTGGACGGCGAGTTCGGCGTGGACGGGCGCCGGGCCGACGACGGCAGCGGCAGCCGGAAGGCGGTGGCGGCGGTGGGGTTCGCGATGATGTTCGGCGCGTTCGCGGGGCTGGGCGCCATGGTGGTCAAGTGGTACAAGCGGCCGCAGGACTGGGAGCGGTCGAGCAGCTTCTCGTCGTGGCTTCTGCCCATCCACACGGGGCAGTCCTTCACCGCGGGCAGCAAGGGCGGGTACGGGTCGCACCGCAGCGGCAACACCTTCTCCTCCACCATGGGCCTCGGGCGCTTCTTCACCTTCGCCGAGATCCAGACGGCGACGGGCAACTTCGACGAGAAGGCCATCATCGGCGTGGGCGGGTTCGGCAACGTGTACGTGGGCGAGATCGACGACGGCACCAAGGTGGCGGTGAAGCGGGGCAGCGCCGAGTCGGAGCAGGGCATCAACGAGTTCAACACGGAGATCCAGATGCTGTCCAAGCTGCGGCACCGGCACCTGGTGTCCCTCATCGGCTACTGCGACGAGAACTCGGAGATGATCCTCGTCTACGAGTACATGCACAACGGCGTGTTCCGGGACCACATCTACGGCAAGGAGGGCGTGCTGCCGCCGCTCCCCTGGAAGCAGCGCCTCGAGATCTGCATCGGCGCCGCCCGGGGGCTCCACTACCTGCACACGGGCACGGCGCAGGGCATCATCCACCGCGACGTCAAGACCACCAACATCCTGCTCGACGACAACTTCGTCGCCAAGGTCTCCGACTTCGGCCTCTCCAAGGACGGGCCCGGGATGAACCAGCTCCACGTCAGCACCGCCGTCAAGGGCAGCTTCGGCTACCTGGACCCGGAGTACTTCCGGTGCCAGCAGCTGACGGACAAGTCGGACGTCTACTCCTTCGGGGTGGTGCTGCTGGAGGCGCTCTGCGCGCGGCCGCCCATCGACCCGCAGCTGCCGCGGGAGCAGGTCAGCCTCGCCGAGTGGGGGATGCAGTGGAAGCGCAAGGGCCTCATCGAGAAGATCATGGACCCCAAGCTCGCCGGCACCGTCAACCCGGAGTCGCTCGCCAAGTTCGCCGAGACCGCCGAGAAGTGCCTCGCCGAGTTCGGCAGCGACCGCATCTCCATGGGCGACGTGCTCTGGAACCTCGAGTACGCGCTGCAGCTGCAGGACGCCAACCCGCCCGAGGGCGCGCAGCAGGAAGCCGACGACGCCGACGGAGGCTCCGTCGGCTCCGGCGGCGGCGTCACCGCCGTGCCTGACCAGTCCACCACTGCCGCCGGGGAGCTCTTCCAGCAGCTCGCCGATATGAAGGGCAGGTGATCCGATCCGATCCGATGCATCCGTCGTCGACGACCCATCCATCCAGCACAAACAATTTACAAAGAAACCGTAGAGAGAGAAAAAAAAGGAAATCCGCTTGCCTTGTGCGTGCACGCATCGTCGCCGATATGATGCATGCACGCGCGGTGAAATGATGAGATGAGGAAAACAAAACCAAGAGGTGCAGGAATATGAAGATCGAGTACGTATATGTTCGTGTACATGTCTGTATTATCCATACATCCATACATACTGTGGTCGCATCGCATGCATTCAGGCAACAACTAGCACTGACGATGATCGATTTTTAATTTTTCTCTTGTTGCTGCTGTCTAAACTTACTCCAAAATCCAAAAAGAGGGGGTGTTCGAGTCGAATTGAGTGGTTACTACTACTGGTGATGGCGAGGGTGCTGATTAAATTCATTCTGGAATTGATTGATTTCCAACTACTAATATATCTATCTATCTATCGATGCCTTAATTGATGTTGAATTCATTCGTTCGTGGTGTACTGAACTACTAATTGGGGTATTATTTATGCAAATTTGATAGTTAGGAGATGCGTACGCCGTCGCTGCATTTTTCTCCTTTTAATCTAGGGAAATTTGTCCACAGCACACTGTGAAAGTATGATTTTGTGTAGAGCACACCGCCAAACTCGAATTTGTTCCCAGCACACCGCGAAAGCGCCATTTGATCTACCACACACTGCATCTAATAAAATATTCATTTTCAATTGAGATGTCAGATAAAAAGACTGTTTTGCCCTTTGCTGGGGCCTACCTGTCATCTTGTTCCTCGCCTCTCTTCTTCTCTCTTTCCCCTCCGACTCCTCACTGCTGCGCCCATCGCGGCCTCCCGGCCGCGCCCACCTCGCACCCTAAGCTGGCGGTCCGCGCCTCGCCGTGGCCACTTGACGCCGGTCCACGCCACCTCTGGCCCGCGCCGCCGTGGACCCTCGACGCCAATCCACGCCTTGCCGCCGGTCCACACCGCTGCTAGGCCGTGCCTCGCTGCCGGTCCGCGTCGCCTCGGCCCCTCGCCGCCGGTCCGCGCCGCCGCGGCCCCTCGACACCGGTTCGCGCCTCGCCATCCCCTCACCGCCGGTCCGCGCCTCGCCTGCCCCTCGCTGCCGGTCCGCATCCTCTCCGCCGAGGCCCCGCGCCGCCGCCGACTCGCACCCGGCGGGGCACTTCGACCGCAAAGAACACGGCCGCGCTGCCTCGCTCTGCGCCATGGCCGCGCTGTTCGCCGTCGCCATCTGGCTTGTGCTCGCCACCACCAGCGTCGCCGCGCACATGGAGGTCGCCAGGGCCGCGCACGGAAGGGTGGCGCAGTCGCCGGCTCCGCGCGACGGCTGGCGTGGTCGTGTGCTCCTCTACGGGCGGCGCGGTCGCGGTCTCCTCCACGCCCGCGGTCGTCGCCGGCCTCCACCGTCGCGCTTCTCTCTTCTTCTCTCTTCCCCTTGCATGCAGGAGCTGCACCCTTTGCCCTGGCCGGTGATGGCAGAGCGGCCATGCAGGAGCGCTCGGTTGCAGGGCGGCGAGAGGCCGTGCGGGAGGCCGAGGAGCAGGGCGGAGTGGCGCCCTGCGCCGGGGCCGGAGCCAGGCCACGCGCTCGCCAGGGCAGGGCCATGCAGCCACCGGATAGGGGCGCTAGCGTTGGGGCTGGGGCCGCGCGCCCGCTCCTGCGACGAATGTGTGCCCGCACCAGTTGGGAGGAGAAGGCCGCGGCGAGTGCAGGTCGGAGGTGGGCAGGCTGTTGAACCGGACATTGAAGCAGAGCTCGAGCGCGCGGCACTGGAGCTAGAGATCGATGTAGCCGCAGCACTGGTTGGCTTGCGCCCCATCAGCAGCGTGAACGCGATGTGCAGTAGCTTGAGCACTGCGGCGCGGCTTGTGGCGACTGGCGGCTGTGATGGCAACGAAGGGTAAATTTGTCTTTTTTTACCATTTTCTTGTCATTTTATTTGATGTAGTGTGTTAGAAACCAAATTGCGCTTTTGTGGTGTGTAGGGAACAAAATTGACTTTGCCGGTGTGCTCTACACAAAATCATACTTTAGCAGTGTGCCGTAGACAAATTTCCCTTTAATCTATCCAGGTTGCTTGTACAATGGTCAACTCTGTGACTGTGAATCTAGTCAAACTAATGACATTTCAAGCACGAGAATAGGAATGCAATTGGTTATATCATAGTCATTTGCGACTTGCGAGTAACTACTTTAGTTCATATGTAAATCTATATCTGCAATGCACTAAACTCTGTATGGTAATAGGAAAGTGCCTTTTGTGATCATGCTGATCATGTTCCATTATGGATAATATACAATATACAACTCTTTGACTTTTGGCATAATACTTACTCCCATTTAGCTTATAAAAAAACTATGGACAAATACGCATGCAAAAAGATTTGACAGTAAAAAAAAACTGATTATCCAAACAATCAAACTGATGAAGACAGAAGCTTATACAAGCAAGAAGTGCTCAAAATCATTGCAGATTGCGAACAATTTTCCTCTCTCCTCCTCTTCTACTCGCTTCCTCCCATCTTCCTCCTCTTCTACTCCCTTCCTCACGGCTTCTCCTCTTCAGCTCACTTCCTCACGGCTTCCTCCTCTTCAGCTCACTTGCTCGCGGCTTCCTCCTTTTCTGCTCGCTTCCTCCTCTTTTGCTGGCTTCCCCTCATCTTCTTCATCTTTTGCTTGCTTCCTCCCGGCATCCTCTTCTTCTGCTCGATTCCTCCCAGCCTCCTCTTCTTCTTGCTTCCTGCTGGCTTCCTCCTCTTCTGGTTGCTTCTTTAACTTCTTATTTCTTCGCTTTCTTTGTCTTGCAGACAGCTGTTCCTCATTTCCTTGGACATCTTGAGTTACTGCAGTCTTATCTTCTTAACAATCAGATCGTTTTCTTGCAGCAGGCTCAATTGAATACTCCTTATTGTTTGAGAGCCCTTTGTCTTTGAACCATAGCTGGACCTGTACGATAAAAAGTAACAAAGTTAGTAACAACTGTATATTGGATTTTATCATAAACAGATATCATGAAGGGAACATATAAGAATGACCATATAAAAGAAACTACCCAATAAGAGATGCAGACAATTAAGCCAGAGGACATTTGCTGACATTTTACATGATCTAAATGATATTTAAGTGGACTCACTTACTTTTGCAATATTTGGTTGATTGCTAACCAGTGAATAATCACTTGCTAAATAGATGCTATTACCATCATCAACCTGTCAATGTGAATATAAATAAGTTGAACCATGGTAATTTTGGAGTGGGTGAATGGAGTATGCAATCATACCTCTTCAAACCCATGTTTTCAAATCGTCTAGTCGGACCTAGTTGCCATGGGACCGATCAGACGACTAGTCGCGATTAGTCGTCGATCAGGCCGATTAGTCGAGCCTAGTCGATCCCTAGCCGTCTTATAGTCGTCCTATGTGTCCCATGACCGATATGATATATATGCTATATATTACTTAATGTCAAGCAAGCATGAAGGCAACAATGACGGTCGATTTTTGACTTACTGTGAGATATGATTTGTGAACTGTCCAGAGCTCTATATTCCTGTCCCATAATCCATATTCGAGCATGAGCAGGCAGACAGTAAAGCAGGGGAGGGGAGAGCACAGAGAAGAAGCATGAGCAGACAGTAAAGCAGGGGAGGGAGAGCACAGAGAAGAAGCATGACATTTACCGTCGGAGGAAGAGGAGGTCATCTTCAAGTGCTGCTGCTGGTGGCAGCCTTGCGGAACGCCGGCGCCCAAGGCCTGGCGGAGGTGGAGGCGGAGGCGGGAAGCGGAAGGAAGAGGGTCGCCGGCCGCCGGGTCCTGCCGCGGCAGCAGCAGCAGGCCGCAGCTGCGCCGGCAGACGTGCAGCAGGCGGCGGCGGTCCACGGGGCGGCGCGATTTTGGCAGGGATTTGGCGATTTGGCGGGCGAACGGCGCTCGTGGTCTAGAGCGGGCGGACGGCTCGTGGTGAGCTGGGAGCTGCTATGTCTCTTCTATATACCAAAAACCTAATGGGTCACCTCACCAGCCCACTACCAGCCGAGGCCCATAACTCAAACAGCCCACAAAAAAACCCCAAGTCTGATCGTTTTTCAACCTGATCGGTGCGACTAATCGCGATTAGTCGATGACTAGTCGGATGACTAGAAAACTAGTCGCTCAGACCTACTCGGTGTCCCTTATCGAGGTCCCTGGACCGATAAGCCCGACTAATCGTGACTAATCGCGATTAGTCGGACGACTAGATAACATGGCTTCAAACACTCTCCAGGTTACACCAGGTAACCTGTCCAGAAAACCTTGGTTTGTCTCCAGGATGAGCAGATAGGTCTCATTCTACAGAGCAAATGAACTAATATTACAAATTTCTAGTATGACATAAGTTCAAACATAAGCATGTTGGATTCCAACTGTGTCAGTTCATCTTTAGATCTAAAATACTTTATGGAACATATCAAAGAATCATCATCATTAATGATGCACATAGGTTGTAAAGCCAAAACATCTTAAAAGCAGGAAACATATTGTACGTGATTATGTCTATCTCAAAAAAACTAATATGCTATCAATCTTGTTGAACATATATAACCTGGATAAGCTTAGAGATGATGATGAAAATGGAAAGTATGCATTGTTTAGTGTGAATTATTACAATTTTGGGAATTTTGGCAAAGTTGGAAAATAAAACCTGAATTTTATTGGATTTAAGACGTAGTGCCATTAAAACTGTTGTAAGAAGTACACAAATACATTCAATTTTATTTAATGATTTACCATGTGAATGCAAATTGACTCAGCTACTTAATTTAGTTAGGACGATGCTACCTTGTGTATGACATCTAGTTTTTTGTTCCAGTAATAAAGAGAAAAAGATCCATTAGCCATTTTACACAATTTGAGGTGCCTCCCAAAGTCATATAGTATTAAATACTTGGCTAAAGGCTGCGTTCACTAGAGAAGATGAGCAAACGGGTCTATTGAGAAATTGATGCCTCTAACTTAACACCGACTTTTGAGAAGGAGTACCAAAGTAACGTGATACTACTTTTTTACGTGAACCCTATATCCACACTGCACCAGAAAGATCTTCACCTAGATACTAATATGAGAGACTAACTCTATATGAGAATGCAACTCTTTATTCATCACAACTTAGTACAACACAATACTCTTGTACTTTTTATATGGCTACCCTACTATGACACTACTATACTACGTGACAACATTGTCATCTCCTACTTCTTATGCCATAGTATGGCAAGGGAGAGATGGCACCCTTATTTAGAGGACTCTATGGCTTATATGGTTTTTGTCACGTGTCCATCTTCTATACATTCTTTACAAAATATCTAACTCTACAATTTTTCTCTTGCTTATCTAACCATACAAATATTTGGTTTCTAGAGTATTTCATATTTCACCACGAAGCATGGCGACCATGGTTCATGCATATTCTCTAATCTTCTAAAAACTTCTCACAAGTATGCATTGCTATTTTCAACAGGGTCAAATTAATATTTCTATGGCTGAAAATCTAGATGAATTTTATTAAAAAAGGAATCCAGATGAAGGTTAAACGACCTTTCGAACATTGGTAAATTCTCTATGGCTGAACAAGAGGATACATATCCAAAGTGGGCTTCAAATGGGCAAAAAAAAAAGGAAAATAAAAAACTGCATCCCTGTGATTAATAAGAGCAATATAGATAATATTTATTAGCTTAAGCCCAAACTCGTTTTGACTCTCCCTGTCTCAATTCTTTTGTAGTTTATAGATGGTCAGTGGAGTTGAGGTGGGCTGAAGTTTCGAAGCAGATCACGAGAAGAATCTCACTTGCATCAGGGTGATGACTGCCTAATGACTAGCATCCTCGTCCCCTAATGCTTCCAGGCGAAGGATGTATCCATCTTTTACACAAGCAAATGGCAAACCCGCACGTAACTGGCAATTCTGATACCGAGGATGCCTTGGCCGACTTGGCTCACAACACAATGGGCAGCTGGAATATATATGCTGGATCACGGTACCAGGGCTCATCCTTTTCTTTTTCTGGACTTGGATTGTGTTAATCGAGAAGAAAAACCTAAAAAGTGAACTTCATATAGATATTGCTTCGGCACTAGAACTTCATCTCGTTTTAAAATAAGATGAGGTTCAATTAAAAGATCATTATATTCATATGGACATGGATTTTTTCAAATGAAAGCAGTTTATACATAATCAACCAGAAAACAAATTAGGAAATTTAAAGCACCGTACTATTCCAAGCATATAATTTACTCAAAAAAAACTGTAACGAGCACCCTCCTTTTAGCAGGAAATACTCCGACGTCTTGTGACCTGGCTAGAAATTATGCAGGTCAGCCTAAGCAAAACTTATGTAGTAGTTTATAGGTTTGTTTGGTTGGCTACATATTTTATCTTAGCATGCATAAGATTTTTTTTTAGATGGCTACATTGCTCCCTGGGCTGCATTGTTGTAGCTAGGTCGGGGTCAAAACTTGGCTAGTTGGGCGCCATGCAGTCTGCACAGGGCTGTTTGCGCTACCGGAGCCTGGCTAACGGGCCTATTCAAACCTACACTATGCAAGTCTAGCAGTTTACCAATCAGAACCATAATCACTGTGTTCGGCAGCTCCACCCGCCTTCAGTTCAATAGTGTTTTTCTCTCATACCGCTCCAGTACCAACCTCCAGCCACTAGCCAGCCAACAGTATTTTTCTCTCACACCACTCTAGCACCAGCCACCAGTTCCAGCCCAGCGAACAGAGCGAATAAAAATGTGTCGAACTTTAACGATCATACATATGAATGATTTGTTTATTTTTTTATTTCAAGGGCTCAAGGCTATCTGGCAACCCGAATCATATTTCCACTGTGGCTGTGCAAGATACAGTAATCAGCCGAGGGCAAACCGTTCAGTACTATTGGCCCAGATTAGCAGAAAACAATGCGAGCCAGTCAAACTCGACGACCCTGCTGGGCCCCACTGGCGTCTACAACAAGGGAAAGAAAGCTCAAAAGTATATGCAAGCCAACTTGCCGTGTGCAAATTCCTGCGTGCGCGGAGCAAAATACAGAACCGCTTCCTAGCCGAACAGTGTGGTCGGCCCTGGAAGAAGGAAATAGAGTTGGACCTACTATCGTACCCGCTCACAAATTTCGGTCACCCACAGGTGGGCCCGGTAATGCGTGGCCCGACATGTCAGTTGAAGTTACCGGTTTCACCTTGATGGTCTCTGCATCCTTGCAAAGCTGGAAAGGTCCAGCCCCCTTTCTTCACATACCTGGGGCGGCACCCTGGGCCCACAGATAGGAGATCGGCCATGAGGGTTACTTTGAATTTCAAAAACTTAAGGTTCACAAATCTAGCAATTGTTTTTACCATTTTCGTCCCACAAAAAAAACCTGGCAGCACCTTAGACTAAGCCAAGGTCGTCAACAGGACTCGTATATAGAAAAATGTATATTGAGTTTCCTTTTTTATCAACCTTTTGTTACATGAAACACAATATCTTGATGCTAGTTCTAAACATTCACACCATCATTTCAATAAATGGATGCAGTTGACTCAATTCAGTTTTTCAAGCTTGTAAATACTCACATTTTGCAGAAAAAGCCTCACATCTTACAACAAAACAGAGAGAATGATAAGGGAATATTAGCAAAGATATACACTCTATTCGTCTGGTTTGTTAGCCAACCAGCCAGCAGTAGCTTTCTTTCATACCAAATCAACATCAGCCACCAGCCACAGCTAGCCAGCAGTTCTCAGCCAATAATGTTAGAAATCCTTTTGTCAAAATAATGTAGGGGAATCATGAAGAACCAGCCGGTGCGGACCCACCGCTGCTAGCCGGCCCCACTGCCCTTTCCCCACCAGCCCCATTCCCCCTGCGTGTACGCTCACGGGGTGCACGCAGCCACGAGACCGGCCTCCCCACTCCCGGTCACGCCGTCCCCACCACAGCCCAATCGCGCGCCGGCGCGTGTAAATATCCGCCCCCACCGCGCGATCCGACGGCTGGGGTCGCCCGAGCGGGCCCGCGGCAACCGGCGGAGGGCGGTCAGGGCGGGCCGGGCTACGGGCCGCGCCCGGTCACCCCGCCCCGAATCTATTTTAACCGGCCGTTCGCGGGGACGGCTTCGGCGGCACACCAACACAACACACCATCGCCGGAAGAGGAGGGAGGGGGAGAGAGAATTCATCGGCAGCGGGAGCAGCACGAGCGCGGGGCGGAGCGGGAGCAGAAGCTGCAGCAGCGAGGTGGGATTTTTCTTCCTGGCTCTCTACTTGTTCGGACGGGGGGCTGTTTGCTGGCCGGATTGGGAGGGGGAGCTCGAGTGATCCGTGCGCCTTCCGGCCGGCCTTTGCTGTTGTTGGGTATGTTTCTTGGTTGGATTTTTGGTTTGGGGATTTTTTGGGGGCAGATGGGCGCCGGTTCCCGCAATACAGCGCTCGAATTTTGGGGTCCGGGGTGGGAATTCTGCACTTGCTCGTGCTGCTGGCCTTTTTTTTTGACAGTTGTTTCGATTTGGTTTGCGGCTACTTCTGCTAATGTTTCAATCCATCCGCGGAGAGCAACGTTTTGGGATTGTCCTGCGAATCTCCACCTCACGAGCACGCCCAATCTACTAGTCGTCAGCCTTCCCCCAAGCACTACTGGGGGAAAAAAACCCCCCAAAATGTCCCACACTTTTCTCTCTCTTTGTAGGGATTAATTTGGTCAGGTAGCAAACTGCGTCCTTGCTTCCTCCAGCAGCACCATTACCGTTTGCTTGGTTACGGTCTTTGTTATGTTCTTGCCCCCTTGGGTTGCTGAGCGTATGGATAATGGATGGCTGGTTTGAAAAGCAATCCAACGAAATTGCTCCATGATTTTAGTTGTTGGGACTGATACTCGGGTATAAGTATTTTCTCTACGCTTATTGATTCAGAACATCTCTTTGTTCTTGCTTTTTGAGTATTTTCCAGCGTTACCTTTCTGTTTACGCTTCTGTGTGGCTGTGTTATCCGTTCTATGCGCTGTAGACATGTTTCCCAGCTTCGTAGATACGCAGATTTTCTGCTTAGTTTTTGTTTGCTATAAGATTGGGCGTAGAAGAACTTCACAATCTGTAATACCTCTGATTAATGAACGGGGTTACAGATGGGGCAGGGACCTCACCGAGCTGCTGCGATTTTGTGGACAATTGGTGCCTAGCCGGCTGGGGGGCGTGGCAGTTTCACCTTAATTCATGGCCAGGCAGTCACACATGTGCACTAGCATAAGGTCTCACATGTCGGCTGCCTAGGCGGTACCCAGGCACGTTGAAAATTGGTAGTCTTGGGGATGCTAAAGATCAAAACTTTGTAAGCCAATTTTGCTGCCTCTTTGAAAAGAGTCATACTTCATCTGGGTCTTACAGAGTAGGTTTTGATACGCCAATGAACAACTAGATACCTGGATTTTGGGTGCTAGAATGCTTTTAGTTGTATCTTGAAGTTCGTGGATTTTTGGTGCTCGAGTGCTTTTAGGTGTATCTTGAAGTTGGTTCAAGCTCTTTTATTTCCGGCTTGCGGTTTGATCCACTCCTTGTTATACTCTGTTACTTGACTTGTTACCTGCCAAGAAACCTGTCCTTGCTAGGCTCACTTTTTACTGAGAAGAACACAATTTAGTACTCATTTTGCTGATGTGAACTTGACTAGTTCACTTTACACATCTTTTTTTTGTGTGTGTGTTAGTGCAAAACAAAGGAAAACCATTGCATAATTATCTTTGCATGTCTTAAGCAGTGCTAACACCTACTTTCGTTTCGCAGGTTCTGGCTAAATATTTTAAGGCCTTTATTAGCAATTCCAGTTACGTGCCTTGCCTTTTTAGTGATTCTACAAAGCGATGAACGGAACCCATCCCTGGACCTCCGTGTCTGGGAGTGCATGCTCTAACCTTGGGCTTGTTGCCAGGGAGATGAATGGTAGTGTTCCAATTAGCACTACAAATTCATCTGGGCCAAGCATTGGAGCTAGCTCTTTGGTGACTGACACCAACTCGTCGCTTTCTGGAGATGCCCAGTTACAGCCAAGTACTAGCATGAATGGTGATTCATTCATGCGTGTTCCTGCCTCCCCAATGTCATTTTCATCCAATAACACCTCTGGCTCTTCAGTCATTGATGGTTCCATCATGCAGCTAAGTCCAGCCCAAGAGAAACAGAGGTCTTCAAGTGCATCATCACAAGCTGTGATTGGTGCTGGTAGTGCATTGCATGCTCAGAAGAAATCAAGGATTGATGCTAGTCAGGGCGATATCGTGCAACAACAGCTGATTCAGCAACTGGTCCATGGTCAGAATTCTCTTCATTTCCAAGGGCAGCAGAACCCACAACTTCAAGCTTTGATCCAACAGCATAAACTGGCCCAGCTTCAGCAACGGCAACGGCAGCAGCAGCAGCAGCAGCAGCAGCAGCAGCATCTATTGCAACCATTTTCCCAGATACAACAACCCCAAGTTGGTATTCCTCAACAGCCTCAACTTAGGCCACCACTGGCACAGCCTGGAATTCAGCTAGGTGGCCCTGTTAGGACTCCTGTTGAGAATGCAATTTGTTCTTCCAGGATAAAACAGTATTTATTTCACAAGCGTCATCACCCAGAGGTGAGTTTTCTCTATAATTTTAATTATTTATGAGATTACGAGGAACAAGCTCTTGGTAATACAATTTACTCAAATGATGTATTCTAGAATAACTGTATAACATACTGGAGGAAGCTTGTTGAGGAGTACTTTGCACCACGATCAAGAGAAAGATGGTGTGTCTCTTCTTATGAAAATAGAGGGAATCCCTCAGCTGCTGCTCCACAGAAAGCTCTGGTAATTAATAGCTCGAACCTCTTTGCCTACAATGCTCTTTGTTTCATGCTCCAACATCACTTTCTGCTTGATGTTCAATATTAGATCAATTAGCATGACTGTGAAGTTATTGGGTTACTGGAAACTACATTTAATTTATCAAGTAACTTTAATGGTACTAAAAAATAGAATTTATAGGTACAGTTTTCTGCAGTAAAGACTTCCATTGTAGCCTGCAGTAGTTAAATTCCCTTGTTCTATTTATAAAAATGTGATGGACACACATTTCAAGCAATTCTATTTTCTCCATGCTACAGGATTCATGGCGATGTGGCATTTGCAATACACATGGAGGGAAAGGATATGGTAAAGTTGATCTGTGACAACTGTGGCATACTATGTTCTTGATGCTGCTGCATTCATTTGTTCAAATTCTTGGTTTGATCAGTTTGTCTTTGTGAGCTGTTAGCCTTACCCAGTGTTTTCTGGTAGGTTTCTTGTGCTCTATACTCTATAGAAAACCATACCATTTCAGACTTTAATTTGTTCATAAGCATTAAAGAATGAATAAATATATCCTGTGAAGATTGCTGCCCAGGTGAAATTTTAATCTCTAAATCAGCTGAATGCATTTGAAATGAATGAGAAAAACAAAGAATCATGAAGGATCTGAAGTTTGTAGGCTAAATAAAGTGTTTGAACACTCTGTTTTTTTTATATCTCAGAATGGAAATAAGATGGTTCACTAAAACACTTCTAGTCTACTAGGTCTCTCCCAAAGAGGACCTTGGAACAACAAAGTGATTCCTTTGTGATGCACACTCTCACACATTGAATCTCTGGTAAAACCAGATATGCTTTGTGACTGTGTGTTGTCTTCTGCGTACTTTGCATGATGATAACATAGATGAGCACCTCGGCATATCCGCTTTGAGTAGTTTTTCTCTTAAGATCTGCACGTTATTCTCGTAAATCATGATTTATGTCGTGCTTTTCCTGTTTTCATTTCAATGTCTGCCATTAAGCTCACTGAGTTAATTTTTTATCCTTTTTGTGTTTGATCTGTCTGATAGATGCTACTTATGAAGTACTTCCTAGGCTCTTCCAAATTAGATTTGACCACGGTGTTATCGACGAATGCCTATTCTTTGATTCGCCCAATGAATTCCGGTTGTCTAATGGACAAATGGTGCTGGAGTATGCAAAAGTTGTTCAAAAAAGTGTTTATGAACATCTACATGTTATACATGAGGGGCATCTGAGAATCATTTTCACACCAGAACTGAAGGTATGTTGCTCAGCTGTTGTGGTAGCTTGCACATGTCGTTAGCAATTTTAATAGCATGTCCATATTTGCATAGCATCTGTGTGCGTTTAAATGTTTGATAGGAGTGGCAATTGATAACCATCCTTATATCCTGATTGCCTATTAACTGTCTAGATAATGTCCTGGGAGTTCTGTTCACGACGCCATGAGGAGTATATCACACGCAAGACTATAGCACCACAGGTAGAGTTCTTAGTCCAGAATGCTGTTCCTTTTATTTTTGCTTCAACTTTTTAGACTAATTTTGCAACAAAACTATGATAGTTTAACCCCTCTTGCCAGTTGCCATTATATATTTATTCTTTAATAAAAAACGTATATATTGCTTAGCACCTTAGACCTTATGGTTATAAAAAAAACTCGACCTGCGAGGGGCTAGCCGCCCCCGAGCATTCTTATAAGAAGGAGGCCTGCGTTAACCCCCCGAACCCCGGCTCTTTCTGACCTTGGGTCTGGTGTCATTTCCTGGAACCGTTACCCGGGCCGGGACCGTTACCCACTGGGCCGGGAAACCGTAACGACAGGCCGGGTTGACTACATAGCCCAAGCTATCAGGAGCACAACGAGGGGTTTTTTTTCCCACAGGCGGGGAAATTCGCCCCGGTGGGGGTTCGAATCCCCCACCTGTGGAGTGCCGCCGGTTGCTTCGCACCACTCGGGATAACAACCTTAGGCAGACCTTGTTGGAGTATATTGAGCCCATGTATAGAGGCCCATCTAGAGGCCCATGTATAGGAACTATATATCCCACCCTTCTAGGGTTTGGAGGAATATAAGCCATTATTCTCTCCTACATGGTATCAGAGCCTTGCCCTCTCTCTCCCTCTTCCCGGCTACCGCTGTCGCCGACGCCATGGCCGCCCGGCCGCCGGCGCTACCTCTCTTCCCCTTCCCGGCGCCGCCCCTCTTCCCTTCCTCTGCTCCCGTCTGGAATCAGCTGCTTCCTCTGTATCCTCAGGGCGCCGCCACCCCCTACGCCGCCGGCGCGGCTGGCCCGCGCGCGGGGCCGGATCCTGCGGCCTGCGACGCGCCGCCGCCGGTGGAGGGCCCGCGCGCCGCCGCCCGGGACCCTGGCGCAGATCCGCGGCCTGGGACGGGCCGCCGCGCGGATCCCGCGGCCCTCCCCTCTCCTCCTTCCCCTCTGCTCGCGGGTGCAGCGGCCGCCGCCTCCCTTACTCTGGGTAGTCTGGGCGCAGCCGCCTCCCCCTCGCGCTGGCCGCTGCCGTCCCTGCCTCTGCGTGGATCCCGGCTGCCTCTGCTCTGGGAGCCCCACACGCGTTGGCTCCGGCCGCGGGCGTACTTCCTCCCGGCGCGGGTCCCGCCTCCCCTGCCACCTTCATGGCTGCGCGAGCCACTGCTGTGCCGGCGCCGCCAGCTCCTGCCGCCACGCCGCCGTCGGACCGGGTGTCCAGCGCGTCCAGCAGCGCGCCCACGGCGCCTCTGCCCGCGCCCGCGCCCCAGGCCCCCTCCGCCGCCCTTCCGGCCGGATTGGCCCTCCACGGCGCCGCTCCGGGTGCTACTGCCGCGCACGCCGTGGCCGCCGCGGGCGCCGCGCACGCCGTGGCCGCCGCGGGCGCCGCGCGCGCCGAGGCCCTTCCTGTGGGCGCGTGGGCCTCCGGCGCGGGCACCCCTACTCTGCTCCAGGGCGCGGGCCGCACCGCCGCAGCTGCCGCCTCCCTCGCCGCCGCGCAGGCTCAGGCCGTCGCGCCCGCAGACCTGGCCGCCGCCGCCGCCTTTGTGGCCGCCATCGCGCGCGCCGCGCACGCCGCCCGGGGGGGGGCCTCGTCCTCAACCCCAGCCAGCGGCCATGCTCGCCGCTGCTGCTCCCCTGTTCGCGCCGTTCTGTACCCTGCCCGCTCCACCCAGCCAGCAGCCGACTTGGCCTGGGGGGTGGGACCAGGCCGCACTGGCGCAGTACTTCAGCGCCATGGGGCGGTCGCCGCCGGTCAGCACCGAGTGGATCGCCGACTCGGGTGCCTCCTTCCACACCACCCCACATGCCGGTATTCTCTCTTCTGTCCGACCCCCACACCCCTCTTGTCCTTCCATCATGGTTGGTGACGGGTCTTGCCTTTCTGTCACTGTCGTGGGTTCTGCTCCTGTCTCCTTTCGTCTTCCCAATGTCCTTGTTGCTCCTCAGATGGTTCATAACCTTCTTTCCATTCGTCAGTTTACAGCTGACAATTCTTGTTCCATCGAGTTTGATTCTTCTGGCCTCACTGTAAAGGATTCGCCCTCCCGGCGTCCGCTACTCCGGTGTGACAGCACGGGGCCCCTTTACACCCTTCGCCTTCCTCCTTCCGCTGCACCTCGCCCGCCTTCTTCTTCGACCTGGCCGTCTTGGTCTGCCGCTTTTGCCGCGACACCGTCTTCCATCATCTGGCACCGCCGTCTTGGTCACCCTGGCCGCGACGTTCTGGCTCAGCTCAGTCGTAGTACTGATGTTCCTGGTACTAGGGCTCCTGCTGAGCCCCTCTGCCATGCGTGCCAGCTCGGTCGTCATGTTCAGCTCTCTTTTTCTTCTTCTCCTTCGCATGCGACGCATGCATTTGAGCTTGTTCACTGTGACCTGTGGACCTCTCCTGTACTTAGCCTTTCTGGTTATAAGTACTATCTGGTGGTGGTCGATAACTTCTCGCACTACTCTTGGACGTTTCTTTTGCGCGCCAAGTCTGAGACCTTCCCCACCCTCCTCCACTTCTTTGCCTGGGTGTCCACTCAGTTCGGCCTCACCGTTAAGACCGTCCAGTGTGACAATGGGCGGGAGTTCGACAACTCCACCTCCCGTTCTTTCTTCCTCTCTCGGGGTGTTCAGTTGCGTATGTCTTGTCCGTATACCTCTCCTCAGAACGGCAAGGCTGAGCGGATGATTCGCACGACGAACGACGTCGTGCACACACTTCTTATCCAGGCTTCTCTGTCCCCGCGCTTCTGGGCTGAGAGCCTCCACACCGCCACCTACTTGCTCAATCGTCTTCCGTCCACTGTTTCTCCTGCTCCCACTCCACACTACGCTCTCTTCAGTACCCCTCCCCGCTACGACCACCTTCGGGTCTTCGGGTGTGCGTGTTACCCTAACACCTCCTCCACTGCTCCTCACAAGCTGGCGTCCCGCTCGACTCGTTGTGTGTTCCTCGGGTACTCCCCTGACCACAAGGGGTACCGATGCTTTGATCTCACCTCTCGCCGCGTCCTGATCTCCCGACACATCGTCTTTGACGAGTCGGATTTGCCCTACTCCACCTCCTCCACACCTTCTCCTGACCCCGAGTTGGAGTCTCTGTTTCCGACTGACCTGGTGGTTAAGCCACTTTTTCCTGTCTGTCCTTTCCCTGCAGGTTTTCCCGGTACACCGGCACCGTTCCCGGTGATCCCTGTTGCGCCGAGCGCGGCCCCGGTGCCCGCGGTCGCGCCTCGCGCTGCCCCCGGACCTCCGGTCGTGCCGCGCGCGGACCCGGTGTCTACCACTGCGCCACGCGCGGCCCAGGTGCCTCCCCCTGCACCTGCGCGGTACGCTCAGCCAGTGCAGGTGTGCCGGCGTCGGTCCGCGCCGACCCCGGTACCGCAGCGGTACGCTGAGCCGGTGCAGGTGTACCGGCGTTGTTCGGTGTCGACACCGGCGCCGCCTCCTACTCCGGAGTCCCCTGCGATGCCGACGCCGGAGCCGTCGCCGCCGCCGCCTCCTCCGGCTCCCTCTCGAGCCGAGCCGGAGGTGTACCACCCTCCAGTCATCCATCGGGATCCTCGGCATATCCATCCCATGGTGACTCGGCGGATGACTTCTCAGGCCGCGACTCTCTCCGCCACCGAGGGAGAGCCGCGGGTCTCTCCGGTACCCTCTTCTGTCCGCGACGCCTTGATGGATCCTCACTGGCGTCGCGCGATGGAAGAGGAGTACGCGGCTCTCCTTGCCAACCAAACGTGGGACCTCGTGCTGCGTCTGTCTGGTTGCAATGTGGTCACCGGCAAGTGGATCTGGACGCATAAGCGTCGGGCTGATGGCACACTGGAGCGCTACAAGGCTCGCTGGGTTCTTCGGGGGTTCACCCAGCGGTCTGGTGTGGACTACGATGAGACCTTCAGCCCAGTGGTGAAGCCTGCTACTGTGCGCACGGTCCTCTCGCTCGCGCTCTCGCTCCTGGCCTGTGCACCAGCTGGATGTGAAGAATGCGTTTCTTCACGGCACTCTGTCAGAGACAGTGTACTGCTCTCCAGCCGGCGGGATTTGTGGACTCGAGTCGTCCGGATATGGTCTGCCGGCTCAACAAGTCCCTCTATGGTCTGAAGCGGGCTCCTCGGGCTTGGTACTCTCGGTTCGCCACGTTCTTGCTGACTTTGGGATTCACCGAGGCCAAGGCTGACACTTCTTTCTTCGTCTACCGCCGTGGGGATGAGACTGCCTACCTGCTGTTCTATGTTGATGACATTGTGCTCACCGCCTCCAGTCAGCAGTTGCTTGAGCGCGTCATCTCCTTTCTGCAGCAGGAGTTTGCTATGAAAGATCTTGGTCAGCTCCACCACTTGTTGGGCATTACTGTTGAGACTCGCCCGTCTGGCCTGTTCCTTCACCAGCGGCAGTATGCACTCGATATTCTGGAGCGGACTGGGATGACTGATTGCAAGCCATGCTCCACTCCTGTCGATACTCAGGCGAAGCTGTCTGCTGATCTGGGTGATCCGGTGGCTGATCCTACTGCCTACCGGAGTCTGGCTGGCGCTTTGCAGTACCTGACCTTCACCCGACCGGATCTCACCTATGCCGTTCAGCAGGTCTGTCTTCACATGCATGATCCCAGGGAGTCTCACCTTGCTGCGCTGAAGCGTTTCCTCCGGTACGTCCGTGGCACTGTTGGCTTCGGCTTGGTTCTTCACCGCTCTCCCACATCTGAGCTGGTGGTCTACACCGACGCTGACTGGGCTGGCTGCCCGGACACTCGCCGCTTCACTTCCGGCTACGCCATCTTCCTGGGCGGCAACTTGGTCTCCTGGTCGTCCAAGCGGCAACTCTCCCGCTTAAGTGCTGAGGCGGAGTACCTGGCTATCGCTAACGGCGTGTCGGAGGCGTCCTGGCTTCGACAGCTCTTGGCGGAGCTCCACAGCCCGCTCGCCAAGAGCACGCTTGTCTACTGTGACAACGTCAGCGCCGTGTATCTCTCCACCAACCCCGTCCAGCATCAGCGGACGAAGCATGTGGAGATCGACCTACACTTCATGCGCGACAGAGTCGCCATCGGCGATGTTCGGGTACTCCATGTCCCGACCACCTTCCAGTTTGTTGACATCTTCACCAAGGGACTGCCCTCCTCGACCTTCTCGGAGTTTCGCTCCAGCCTCAACGTAGTAGGTGGCTAGTTGTGGCTGCAGGGGGGGTCTTTGCCCTTTGTACTTTCTTCTTGTCCAGTCTTGAACACCGCTGCGTCGGTAGTTCAGACTGCGGGGGGGAGGGGTGTTAGCTTTCTTGTTGTCGAGTCTTGAGCACCGCTGCGCCGGTAGTTCAGACTGCGGGGGGGGGGGGGGGGGGGTGTTGGAGTATATTGAGCCCATGTATAGGAACTATATATCTCCACCCTTCTAGTGTTTGGAGGAATACAAGCCATTATTCTCTCCTGTGGCTGCTGGCTGCTGGTCTCAGCGAACCCCGCATGGAAAATCGCGCAGCGGAAGAAATGCGTGGCCGGTGGGTTTCGAACCCGGGACCTGGCTTTGATATCAAGTTAGAATGCCCCACCTAGCCAACCCGACCATAAAACTCAGGTGTTATAGTGGGAGGGGTGGGTGATTTTATAGACCACCCCCTCTAGCCACTCCGACCCTAAAACCTAGGTGTTAGAGTGGGAGAGAGGGGGGGCTTTATCACTGGACCAACATTCCCCCTACGGCGAGCCCATGTATAGGAACTATATATCCCACCCTTCTAGGGTTTGGAGGAATACAAGCCATTATTCTCTCCAACATGTATGGATAAAAGCCTCCATCCCTCCCACTATAACACCTGGGTTTTATGGTCAGGTTGGGTAGGTGGGGCGCGCTAACATGGTACCAGAGCCGAGGTCCCGGGTTCGAACCCACCCGGCCACGCATTTCCGCTGCGCGATTTCCGCTGCGCCTCTCGTGTGCTGAGACCTGCTGCGGTCTACGCCGGGCACTAGAACCTGCTGCGGGCTACGCCGGGCTCGCACGCCGTAGGGGGAATGATGGACTATGGATAAAAGTCTCCACCCCTCCCACTATAACACCTGGGTCTTATGGTCGGGTTAGCTAGGTGTGCCGCGCTAACAGACCTTATGGTTATGTGATGCAAATTATAGGATCCTGGATTTTCAGACTCCTCACATTTATTCGATATCTTCTCTATGTTTTTATTTATGTCCTAGAATTTTTTACAGCTGCACAGAACCCAAAAGAAGATCAAATATTAAAACTCCTGATTCATCACATTCTTATTCTCGTTGAGGGTGCTACCTTTGGTGACCATAATATCTTATCTTTGACTCACACATTGTCTTTCCAGGTTAATAATCTGCTGCAAGTTGCCCAGAACTACCAAACTGCTGTCAGTGAAAGTGGACCAGCTGGGATATCAAACAATGACGCACAAACCATTTGCAACATGTTAGTGATCCTATTTCACCTTCAGTAGTCGACATGTGTTTTGTAGTTCTCTTTTAGCACGGCAAATGAAAAATCTCGTGCTTCATATTGTACAGAACAAATTATTTTGGTTATCTAATCCTTTTCCTTCTGTACTGTTAGGTTTGTCACTGCATCACGACAATTAGCAAAAAATCTAGAGCATCACACCTTAAATGAACATGGGCTTTCCAAAAGATATGTACGCTGCCTGCAGGTAATTAGGGTTCGGTTCTCCTTGTATCTTTTACAGTTCAGTACATGCATATGCGCTCACCATTCTGATGGTGGTATGTCCTTGTCAGATATCCGAGGTGGTGAATCACATGAAGGACTTAATTGAGTTCAGTCACAATAACAATCTTGGTCCTAAAGGTATGATGATCGTACACACTTACCTAACAGTGTCTTCAGTTTATTCCAGTAATAACTGCTTGCTACTACTTCATATTTTCCATATTTACCTGCAGTGCATCTCTAATATTTTCTATTTTCATATGCAGAGAGCCTGAATAGTTACTCTAAAACTATTGCAAAGTTTCAGAATATGCCAAGACAGCTCATGGCTGCTGCTAGCCTTGCCAATAACCAGAGCAACACTAAAGTAATGGGGGTCCAGCAAGAGACAAGTGCTCCTGTGAACAACCAGACTCCTAGTGTTGGAGCCATTGGCAATAACACTCTGCAGACTGCCACAGCTCTAAACAGTTACCAGAACATACTCAGAAGCTCCAGCGCAAATCAGATTTTGCTTCCGTGGGAGGCATCAAGCATCTGCAAAGGCCCTACAGCAATTCACAATGGGATACAGCTAGAAACGGTGAGATCCTTCCATGAACCTGGCCAGGCGCAGCTTGCGCAATTCCAACACCCTGCACCATTTCAGCAGCCTACGCCGCAGCAAAACAATCTCCATGGCTTTGGTGCTAGCCCACAATACCAGCAGCATGTGTTTAATCAATTACTTCAGGAAGTTAAGAAGAATAACAACCGTGCTTTTGCACATCCACCACCTCCAGATGCACGTAGAGCAAGCAGTGGTCTCGCATCAGGAGCTGCTACCCCCAATGTTGCTACTTCTGGGGAGCAGGTGCTTGTTGCTAACCCACAATACCAGCAGCATGTGCTTAATCAATTACTTCAGAAGAATAACAATCGTGCTTTTGCGCAGCAACCACCTCCAGATGCACCTGGTGCAAGCAGTGGTCTCCCATCAGGAGCTGCTACCCCCAATGTTGCTGCTTCTGGGGAGCAGGTGCTTGGTGCTAGCCCACAATGCCAGCAGCATGTGCTTAATCAATTACTTCAGGAAGTTAAGAAGGACAACAACCGTGCTTTTGCACAGCAACCACCTCCAGATGCACCTAGTGCAAGCAGCAGTCTTGTATCAGGAGCAGCTGCCCCCAATGTTGCTTCTGTGGAGCAGGTGCAGCACATCAATAATCATAACAGTAACCACAACAGCGCGGTAAAGGGTGCTCCTCCAGCTGGTACTGGGCCTAGTAACAACAATAACACAGCCAGCATTGCCCCCAGCAGAAACAACAGTTTCAAGTCAGTGAGCAGTAATCCAGGTGCTGCTGCTACTGGTGGAAATGCTGTGAATCAAAAGGTTGATGAATCCTTCCATGAACTGGAGGACCTTGACCACCTGATTACCAACGAACTGTTGGAAAGTGGGCTGTTCGGTGCAGGGCAGGGTGGTGACGTGTTGTCGTGGTAAACATTACGCTACTCTTGAGATTGTTTGATGTAAGCGCTAAGCAACAATAGCCTGCTTGTTTGCTGGCAAGTGGTAATGGAAAGTTGCCCTAGATTCTTGTTTAATATCTTCTTTCTCTCCTCTTATTGGAGATTATGTGTTGCCATTTCCGAGAGTTTCGGATGACCAAACACTGATGTAACTTCAGATGTGTTAGTGAGATAGTGAGTTGGATTTGCTTGGGAATCTGGGAGCGGTGCTACCATAGCAAGAGTATCTGTGACATGTTACTGAATGACTTCCTGTGATTATCACCAAGTTCACAACATTACCTCAGCCATGTATATCATATTCATGCTATAGAAGTGCCAATTACTCTCTGTTATCTGCGACAGGTGGGTGCTTCCCCATTTGTTCTAATCAGACGATGTTTTCTCTCTCTTTTGTTTCCTGATTGGATGCTTGAGTAAAGTATAAATGATGTGCATGTATGCTGATGTCAGTATGAGAACACTGGCGCACAGTATCTGCCACACATGTTCCATGGAGCACCATGAAACGGGAAGGGACGATAAGGAACTTGCCTCAGTCTGCATAGAAGCTGAGAAGGAAGAAAGCTGCAACTTGTGTGTGGCGTGGTCTGTGTAGATGGATGCCTGGATGTGGAGCTTCTGCTGGATGTTGAGCTTGGGGATGATCACTGGTTTTACATCTATCGTGGTCTGGCCATCTTTCCTTTTTGAGTCGTCGATCTGCGTATCCCAAGAAGCCTCTACAGAGCACTTCGGTAAACCCCAAACATAGAACCTATGCCCTATAACCTCTCCGGAGACACACTCCCTAACGATAACGCTATCTCGTTGGAGAGAGAGAGAGAGAGAGAGAGAGAGAGAGAGACTAGAGAGAACAAAAAATAGAGCGTAGAGCGACAGAATATAGCTTTCACTCTATTTTTACGAGCAGTAAATATCCAGTACATCAAAAAGTAGCATTGTCTGCTTCGTGAAAAATGTAATTTGCACTGGACAGCAAAGGCACAATCATGGCAAAAAAAAATCTTCTCACATATATAGATTGTGATTCTTAGTACATTTTCACAAGCCAAAAATCCAAATGTAAAAGAAAAATACCGTCAGAAATCACGATCAAACTTTTTTTTTTGTTTTTTCCCCAAGTGATCAAGCATCTATTTTTCTAACTTTTGCTTTTTTTTCTTTTGGATTAACTTTTTTTTTCATTTTCAGTTAACTTGGCACTAAAAAGGTAGCTGAATAGCTGATGCAACAAGCTGGGTGTGACGTCATCATCTATCAGCTTCGTGGCCACATGCTAGCAAGGTCCAAACGGTTCATATTTGCAGACTGGGCAGGTCTGTTTCACAAAAACAGCAAGAAATTCAAGGTTACTAAACATTTTGATATTATTCACTTTGATATTAGTGCAAGAAGACCATGCTTCATCTGCAGATTTAGTTATTTACCTTATTGACCTTGAGCCATCTGGTGACACAAGCTGCGTGGTAGTAATGCTTGCACGGCAATGTTATCATACTTTCTCGGTGTCTGAAAGTAGACAGGCAGATAGGGCAGCTGCATCCAAACAAAAAAAAACATCAGCAATATGATGGAAATTTCACTATTTTGTCGCTAATATGAAAAAAACACACATCACATTTGTAATTGCGCATATTGATCAATATTTATGCCCCAAATATATTTATTGTTCATAATAGTTTCAAAACCTGTAACTGAAACTGAAAAGGCAGACATACTCTTCATGGTTTGTCTTCCTGGAGAAAAACCCTGAAGCCTTGTACGTCCATGTATGCAGATAGGAGATGAGCTCATCAGGTAAACCTCTGTCCTCAGTCCCCACAGCTTCCACGAGTGCTTGCCTTTGCTGCAGCACAGAACAAGTGCAAGAATCAGCAGCCTTTCCAAATTCCAAACCAGGTGTAAAGGTACACGCTATATGCATAGCTCTATTTTGTACAAAAGCTTTACATGTCACCGGAAAAGAGCAAAAGATAAAAAGTTTCACATAGCACAAACCTCATAAGTCATGTTGTCTGGATCGTCATCATTACCATCCTGCCTGTCAGCCTGCAAACCCAATTATCAGAATCTTCAGTTCTTTTCCTTTCCATATTCTAACAGAATTGTTAATTCAGAAAGATAGATGAGCGCATTAAAGGAGAAAAAAAAGAGAGAGATTGAGCAATCACCTCTTCGTCGTTATGGTCATGGTCATCGTCAGAGTCTGATGGAGAGGGCACGCAACTGATATCTGAAGAATCAAGCCAACACCAACAGAAGAACCATTATTATGAGATGTAACATCACACAGAGCACATCGTGATATTCCTAATCATTGTAGCCAAATCATACCGTCATCCTCGATGCTCAGGTCCTCCATCTCCTGCAGCCGCTTGGCGTACTCAAAGTCCGAGGCGATCTGTTCTTCCGTTCCTGAAGTTCCGGAAGCAGTCGCTGCTGCAGCTGCAGCAGTGCTGCTCTCCCCATGGTAGTGCTGTGACTGTGAATTATCGGATGGGGCACCTCTCATGTGGTTTTGGTTGCTGGATGCTTCTTCCAAGATCGATTGGTGCAGACCCTCCTGAGATTTAAAAGGATTTTTCAGTATATGCTTGTTTTTGGCCAAAAATTTTCAGTAAAGATTGAAATTCTACTTTCTAAGATGCAAGAATGAAACCGAAATGATACGCAAACGCAAGCCTACTGCGAGTTCTTGGAGGAAACAAAGATATAAGCCTGGAGAGTGGAGACTCGGAGACGAAGCAGCACACCTGGCCAGGAAGAAGATCAGCAAGCACAAACTGGAGCAGGTCGTCGTCTAGGTCGTCAAGGTCCGCGTCTCCCGTGCTGCGCGTGGGCGAGTTGGCGTAGTGCACGGTGATCCTTCTCAGGGCGCCAGGCTGCCCCACGGTAGCCATGCTTAGCCCTGCCACCGGGACAAGCGTGAGGCAAAGCTAGAGCCGGTTACCTGCAAGCCATGGCACGCAACCTCTCATAATTAATTGGGATCGTGAAAGTCTCCCGATCAGAGAGAACAAGGTGTAACCACCTCCGTTGCTGTTAACACTGCCTAACAATATGAATTTTGTTTGAAAAAAAAACTGAAGCAAACTCATCCCAATCTGTCATGTTCTTGTGAGTTATGCAGTGCAGCAGAAATTGCAGGAAGGCAATCGCGCAAGCAGTCAAGGGTCAAGAACAAGCAAATAGAGATGGATTTTTAATATAACGATATCGCTCAAGACCGATGAGACAAAGAACAGAATAGAAGTGCAAAACAAGTGATGGAGTTTGCAGGACCTCTGAAGAACAGAAGGGGTAGGAAGATGAACAAGAAACAAGAACAGGGCGGCAGAGAGATTCTCGCTTTACCTCGGCTTGTGTCTCTTCTCTGTCAGCCAGGCGCCTCAAGGTTTGTTTGTTGGATGGGCTTTGTTAATGGAGGAGTGGGTGGCTGCCTCGGTATTTATATGTAGAGACACACATGTCGCTCTCATTGCCTCTGCATTGAACTTTACTAATCACAGTAAAATCTACCTACTGTTCGGTTATTTCGTTGTTATCGTAATCTTGGCGTGCCTTGCGTCCTCAATTGTGGAACAAGATCTTTGCAGCTGATTCCCTCGGCGTGCCAGTGAGTGCATCCTTCCTGTTCATTTCCGGAGAATGACTGCCTCTCAACCAGTCAACCACAACTCCACAACTCCACATCTCACATTTGTTTTTGATGAATGCAGTAAATCACAATTACCTGAGCTTTGACCTCATCCAATCAGAAGGTGAAATGCAAGGCTTTTATTGATTACACAAAAGTTTCTGATGGAGATTTTTTTTTTCTCTTGTTTTGAGCGAGTCACACGCCCTTAAAGTCGTTATCATCCATGACTCCACTGCGTCCGAACCGTGTGAACTGTTGCATTGCGTCCATGTGAGCCGTTCCATTTAATTTGATTTCTTTTGTTGAGTCAAGGTCTTCTGAGACGACGACAACTGAAAGCAAAGAAAATTTAATTCGAAACGGACCACTAATCCCTTTTGAACCAAGCACTACTAGTAGAGTAGCAATTGTGAACTGATCTCACATTGACAACACGGTTGAATCAGCAAATAGACATGTGGATTGATAGCACAACTGGCGATGACTTGGAGTCTTCAAAATTCACAAGATAAGCATCAATCAATGCATATCTTAAGCATATTATTAGCACGATCGCGATCGGAACCCTTATTGACAGCTGCATGTTCAGACTCTGTTAATTGCCTGTTAGTTCTTGGGAGGAGGAGCTCAATATGGTGGCAAATTATAGCGCACAGTTTTCTACTTGAATGTTGATAAATGATCATTTCTCACAAATATAGTCCAAGTGCTTTAAACTGTAGAATGTGTCTAATTTGTCAAATAAAAAAAAGGAAACAAGCAAATCTAGGTGTCTGATGCAGGAACCATCATCTGGGATTCTAGGATCACCTTCCGGTACACACAAAGGAAGATCGAAGCAAATATAGAACACCCTACTTGCTTCGGACCATGTTCCAACAACCCAGATTCTTGGCATCCACAGATGAGATGATCTGCTCAAGATATCTACCAGTGGTACATACATGTTCCAAGGAGGACACTGAATTGTTTTTACACACCAGTAGCAGTAGGTGGCAGATCCGGTGCTCCATCGACCGGATCCATGGCCCCCAGGGGCAGATCCGTTGCCTCCTTGGCTGGATCTGCGCCCCTGCGGCCCGGACCTGCGCGACGGCGTGCCGGTGCCAGGCTGGCTGCAGCGGCGGCAGGTGGCGGGGGGCTGGCGGCGTGCGGCGCGGCCCCCAGTGGCGGGGGTCGGCCTTGCTAGCCCGCCCATGGAGAAGGCTCGGCAGCCGGTGGCCCGTGTGCGGCGCGGCTCGCAGCGGCGGGTCCGGCGGACCGTGGCGCGGCGCCCGGCGCCAGGCGGCTTGGTGCGGCCCTCCGTGGCGGGAGCCCGACGGCCGGCGTGCTGCGGCCTGCTGCGCGGCGCCTCGGGCTGTGGCGGCGGCGGTCCGTTTCTGTGACGGCGGACCGCGGCTCCGACGGCTGGTTGCGGTGACGGCGCATGCGAAACCGATCTATTCTGGGCTGAGCTCCAGGTGGAAGACGTTTTTTCGCCTACGGTGGCCGCCGCCGTGGAGGGCTTGCCTCCGGTTGCCGCCCTCCCGTCTGGGAGCTGCTGTGCGCCTTTGGGCTTGTTGATGGTGCTGTCTGGAATCGCTGGCTGCCGTGCATTGCTTCTTGGTGTGCAGGTTCTAAGGCGAAAGTCGCACTTGGCTGCCGGTGATGACGGTGCTATGTGTATCGTTTTCCTTCTCGAAGGCATTACCGTGAGGACCTCAACTTATAGAATCAGATTCAGGTGAAAACCAGAGAACCGACACAATGGTTCGGACGGCGGTAGCATCTTATGTTGCTCTCCTGTTGAGGCGTCGTCTAGGAGTCCTTGTTGGTGACATTCATCTTGAAGCAATGGCGGTGCTTGATATATTGCGGAGTAGAGATCGACTCAGTGCGGTTTATACATCATGGGGTGGCCAGACGGTGCACGACCATCGACGTTTCTTACATCAAGAGTTTCTAAGAAGACAGTTGATGTGAGACTGTAGGTACTACTTGAGGACCAAAACAAGGTTGAAGGAAGAAAGTAGAAAAAGTTCGAAGCTTAGTCTTTCATGCTTTCTATCTTATTTCTTTCTTTTTTGTCTTTTGTATTTCTCAGTTGGAGGCTGGAGTCTAAGTACTCATATAATTTTCTGGCTTTATGGCCAGATGTGTTTTTTTTATGGCCGTAGACATTTACTTGTGAATGTACAAGACCGGGTTTTTCCCTTAATCTAAAAAAAAAGTAGCAGTAGGTGGCAATCCCTTTCATGGCCAACGACATCTCCTGCATGCCTCTGCCTGCACTCGAATCAGCATAGTCCGGGGGCGTGGATCATCATGTGGTTAAGGGACACTGGCCACGCTACTCATCACGACCTCAAACAAATCATTGTGACTAACTCATCCAACGAAATTTCCGAGTAGGGCCCACTGCAGTGTCGACACGACAGGAACAATAAGATCGGGCGGCAAGACATGTAGAGGCCAAAGACTTGGGGCCAGTCAGGTCAACCATAAAGTAGTGCCGGCAGTTGGTGTTGCCAAATCGATTCTGTTTCCTCTTCTTAATTTTTATTTTGGAAACCAAACAAGAATTGCACTCTCTACCGCTAGCTGATGGAGTCATGGAGATAGCTACAATAGAACAGTATCGCATGGTAACTGTTTTCACTCTGTTCGGCTGACTGTGGCTAAAATACTGCTGGCTGGCTGGCTGGTGCTGATTTGGTACGAGAGAAAAACACTTTTGTCGGTTGCCAACAGAACAGTCTTTATGGAATAGCATCAGATTGGTACAAGAACTGTCACTTTTCCAGGCCATTCTAGATTTTCACAGCATGTGATTAACCCAACAGAAGCTTGTCTTACTCAACTTAACCACATGAGTCATAACCCTAAATTTTACAGTGATAACTATTCATACATCAGTCTTTCATGTATTAGATAATTGATGATATATGGCTCAGAAGATCAGCTTATCCCAGTTGGCTTCTGACGCTGCTAGCTCCACAGGAAGAAGCATCTGATTGGTAGCTCCTGATTGCAAGGCGTCATCAAGGATACAGAGCACTACCTGGATCAGCCAACTTTTCAAACACAAAAGGACGAGGAAAAAATCATGCTATGAATTATGTCATGTCAGTAGATGAAACAATGGCACAAGTAAAATAACATTCATCATCATGTCCGGTCATCAGCACTTACAAGTCATGTCAAGCATCTTATGTTATGATTATGTTCCTAATTGTGAAACTGACCTGGAGAAATGGTTTTTCCAAATTACATGGCAATCCGAACATTGACCAGTGCCCATTGTGTCCTTCTGGAGTGTCCTATCTGATCAAATTTTCTCTTTGTTTGTGCTGGTGTGTTCACACCTTAAGCAGCAGCAGTCGTTTTCATGTTTCCAGAATCCACATTGATACATAGCACACAAAAAGCAGTTAATTTGCTCAACATACCAGTTGCAGCTATAAGAAAGGAACCAACGAACACACTAAATTCAAGGAAGCATGGCAAAATATATACTGTAAAGGTGGAGCGCATATTCCTATTTTTAAGAAAGTAGAGGATGGATGTGGCTTCTTATTTCTGCCATTTGACAGTTTCATGTTTGCCTCAGGTCCAGCATATACGAGGGTGATCTCCATACCACGGCTGAAAAGTGCTACACAGGGGAACCATGCGAACATGATTGGCACAAAGATGACATCGATAATTCCTGCATCATACTTCCAAGCAATCTCATCATCGCATGCATAGACCATAGTTTGAGAGTTTCCTATAGCATCTTCCATGGTGAGCTGCCACATCAAACAAGGTATGAGCCTATGAGGTATTTAGCTAAATGCAGAAAAACAGAAAGCATACAACACAGCGATACTAAAGCATACGCTTTCTCAATAATAATTCTCTAGTTTCTGTTTAATAATTTAGCATGTGACATCCAAAGTTGACAGTTAAACAGAAGCAGAGGAATGCACCTGCTTGGGGGGATGTCATGAAATTACATGTTTTTCCTGCCTGGTACTCTTGCACAGCACATCCGAATAGTAAGCACAAGTGAAACAGCCATTTGGTAGTAGAAGAGAATCTGTTTATATTCAGGTGCGGCATTCACTTGATATGTCACATCTTCTGTTGCCACCTTGATGTATCCCTTTGCAGTTCAATTTGATACAGACGATCAGAGCAACAAGCCTGCAATCAATCTCGAGTGACTTTATCTCACTTTCTTCCCATATCTAGGTGGCTCAAGAAAAAGATAAGGAAGGTGGTGATGAACAAATTAGCCTTCCTCTTCTTCTGAATTTTCCAAGCCGACAAGCTTCATGGTAAGTGTGATGCTATCCAGGGTTTCATATACCTCCTCATATCTTGGATGCGACTTATCCTCAACCAAGAACTTATGCATCCTGCCATCTAACTCAATGAAACTGTACCCAGCTGATTTCTTATGATCTTTTTCCCTAAGTAACTTCCAGACCTGGGCAACACCGTCCCATTTTCCACAAGATGCATATATATTTGAAAGGATCAGTAGGTTTGCTGTGTTTTGCGGCTCCAGATGCATTAGTTTTTCCACAGCTATTTCTGCTAGTTCAATGTTGCCATGGAAGCTGCAAGCCCCAAGCAAGGCTCCCCAGATTATGGCATCAGGCTCCACTGGCATGCTCGATATCAGATTCTCCGCTTCTTTTAAGAGTCCGGCACGCCCCAGCAGATCAACCATGCAACCATAGTGCTCAATTCTTGGCTTAAGACCGAACTCTTCTCTAATTGAGTTGAAGAGCAGCTTGCCTTCATCCACCAAGCCTCCATGAGTACAGGCCAAAATAACTCCAAGCAATGTAATGCCATCTGGTTTAACCCCTGCCATCTAAACAGAGTAAAAATCAGCTTCATGTTTAGCAACAGAAATGTAGTAGTAGCTGAAATGATTTTAAGGTTCCTAGCCACTAGTTTTATGCTTTAAAAGATAAAAATGTATTTGATTCCCGGTCTACTAGTCACCATTTAACATTACTAGTCAAAGGGGAGGGTTTTAAGGTTACTAGTCACAATTTATTACAAGAAGAAACCCTCACCCTCAACTTATGAAACAAGACCAGCGCCTCCCTCCACAGGCCATGCACAGCAAATGCCATGATCATTGAGTTCCAAGAACAAAGATCCCTTCGCTGTCCGATGCCCTGAAACACCTTCCAAGCTTGTCGAATGCTCCCACACTTGGCATACATCTCGACCAATGCATTCGCCACATATATGTTCTTCAGTAGGCCCTCGCCCCTTGCGTACTTCTCCACCTTCCTTCCCAGCTCCATCGCCCCAACATCCGCGCATGCAGGCAGTACGCTGCTCACTGTGAGCTCATTGGGTCGCACACCTTCCTTCTCCCACATCTCCAAGAATGTCTCTACCGCCTGCTCGTGCTTCCCGTTCTGCGCGTAACCGGACACCATCGCGGTCCAAGAAACCACATTCTTCTCAGGCATTTCCTCGAACAGCTTCTCCACGGTGTCGATGAGCCCGCCCCTTGTGTACGCCGAGAGCAGCGCATTGTACACGGCTGCGTCCCTGCAGGGCAACTCGTCGAACACCAGCCTGGCTTCAGCCAGGAGGCGGTTCTTGGCGTAGAAGGAGACGAGCGCGGAGGCGAGGAACGGGTCGCCGGCGGACGCGAAGTGCCCGGACTTGATCAGCAAGGCGTGGGCGCACACCGCGAAACGCGTGGACGATGAGGATGCGGCGGCGGCGGAGGAGGAGAAGAGCAGGGTGAAGGAGAGCGAGGTGAGGAGGCGGAGGCGGTGGGCGCGGGAGAAGAAGGGGAGCAGCAGCGGGTGGCGGGCGTAGGCGAGCGCGTGGAGGAGGCGGTTGTGGAGCGGCGCGGAGGGAGGAGACGAGGACGAGGACGAAGAGAAGGACTCGAGCAGGAGCGCGGCGTAGCGGAGGTCGCCGGCGGCGAGCACGCGGAGGAGCAGCGGCTGCAGGCGGTGCTCGCCGCGGCGGAGCAGGCGCGCGTGCAGCCGCTTCGCTTCCTCCATTGGCGGAGCCCCGGGCCCACCTCCGGATCCGGTTTGTTGACCGCATCGACCGGTCAACGGTGGATGGGCGGCTGAGGTGCACGTGGGTGGCGCGTAGGCTCTGGGCGCGGGCCGGCCTCATTGGTGGGCCAAATTGGATCGCGATCCAAATTCGGGCGGGTTTTCTCGGGAGTGTGGATCTGGCCCAAATTTGGTAGCGATTTTATTTTTCGTGGGCCGAGTTGATTTCGGGTTTTGTGGCCAGGATTCTCGCGGGCCTTATCCTTCCTCGCCCCGCAGAGTCCTCTTGCCCGCCCCCGGCGCCGGCCTCGCGCCATCGGCTCTCGCCGCCGCCGACCACCGGGGAGTTTCCAACCAGCCATGGAGTCCCAGAGTTCCTTGTTCGAATGACCTTGCAAACAATTAGGTGATGGCCCAAATCAGGTGAAGTCAGACCCTGTTTAGTTGGTAAAAAAGTTTTTACAATATCTGTCACGTTGAATTTTCAAATACATACATATAACATTAAATGTAGTTGAAAAAAATAACTAATTACACAGTATAATTGATTCATACTAAATGAATTTTTTTAAATATATTTAGTTCATAATTAAATATTAATTGTAACAATAAAATGTGTTACAGTACCAAATTCAATTTTTTCCGAAGTAAACACAGCCAACTTCAAACTCTCGGGTTCACTCCGAACAGTGTACAGCACAGCAGCTAGCAGGCTTTGCAGGCTGTCCCAGAGCACGCGCACTGGCCATTCGCCTTGTTTGGTTCCCATTCTAGAATGCTAGCACACGATTTTCGAGAAGAAAATTTTGCATGTATGGAGTACTAAATGAAGTCTATTTATAAATTTTTTTTAAGAATGGGTGTAATTTTTCACGACGAATCTAATGACGATAATTGATCAATGATTGGCTACAGTAATTCTACAGTGATCATCCTCTAATCATGCGGTCAAATGTCTCATTAGATTCTTGAGGATTCATAGTGCAGTGGTTCTGAAGTTAGTTTTAAAAACTATCCTAATTTAATACCTCTAATTAGCAGTCAAGTTGATACAATTTCTAGCACAAAATAGAGCCATTGTCGCCTGGGCCTGGCCCCTGCGTTGAGTTCGGCCGGCGCTGTTGGCCTCGTGTTGCCATCTCGTCAACAAGTCTGGTTCAGGCAGGTGACAATGCAGCAAAGCATCTCGTGTTGCCATCTCGTCAACAAGTCTGGTTCTGGCGGGTGTGTTTAGATGAAACGCAATATTTTTTCGATGGAATATTGCTAATTTTAAGTAATAAATGAAGTTTATTTTCAAATTTTTCAATTTTTTTTTTGCATAGATGCGTTGTAAATCGCGAGACGAATCTAATAATGCTAATTAATTCATGATTAATCAATAATTAACTGATGGTTACTGTAGCATCACTATTGCAAATCATGGATTATGTAGGCTCATTAGATTCGTCTCGCGATTTACAGCCCATCCATGGAAAAAATTTTGTAAATAGACTTCATTTAGTACTCCATATATATGTTGAAATATTCGATGTGACATTTTTTTTGTTTATGGGGTTTATGGAGTGGGAACTAAACAGTCCATCGGAGACTACGACTGATTGGCACAACGCGGACCCGTCCAAAAGCGCATACTCATCTGATCCCTGCTTATCGTTTTACTAGTAAATCAAGTGAAAATTCAGGTATTTATTAACCATTTGTGTTCCTTTCTTCATTCCTTGATCTCGAAACTGGACCTGACGCAATGCAACTGTGTTCCTCTAGTCTCTAGAGACCTATCAAGGGAATTTGACAGCACCTGATATTTAATAATAAGAATTACAAGGGACGCAGTTTGAAGTTTCAAGATTGCATTTCGTGAAAGCAAAGGGAAGAGAGGAGAAGAAGAGGAGGACGTCAGTTCATCCATGTACGGTTGTGCTTCTGGCTGTTGGAGGGGGGGGGGGGGGGGGGGGGCTGAAGAAAAGCAAGAAACAGACGAGGGCAAAAAATGTGTAAAATCCCGACGAGCTAGATCCATCAATCATTTAAGAGCTGGTACGGACGGCCCAGGATCGGTTCAGACAAAACAGGTGTACACCTCTCAAAAAAAAAAAAAGACAAAACAGGTGTACATGTGTGTGTTCAAAGAAAAGAGAGTGGCAAATGAGAGACAGGTCTTTTCTTTCAAATAAAAAAAAAGAGACAGGTCATCAAGTGACTTCTCTGCTAGTAGAGGCATGCCAATATAATGGCAGCCATTTGCACATCATCTCATCTCCCAGATCCCATGATCCAGCATAGCGTCCCCATGCTTAACATGCATGCTCCATGATCTGTAGTTAAAGGGCCTCGTGTTGCTTGCCTCTTCCTGATCTGAAGATCCATTCAGATATGATGAAGCCCGCAACCTCAACCACCGCTTGCATCATCACTTCCCTGCATTATCACACAAATGAATTGCCTGGCCTTCCACGTTCACACCTGCAATTTCAATTCTCTTCTTCGGTGATTCTCGTCTGAAACAATCTGCAGTACTCAAAATGTTCCGTTGCTTATTTTGTAGTGCATCCTTCATTGTTGGTACACAAATCTGGGTCAAATACAGTCAGTTCCTTCTGTGTTTTCTAAAGCTAAAATATGGACCACTTGACTCTGTGTTCAGCTCTAGAAACAGTTTTTTTTTCGCGACTAGCTCTAGAAACAGCTGTGCCATATACTTCTCACTGGCATGACCCTAGCTAGGACCCACATGTCAGATAAAGAATCAAGATATAACCCTCCAAGTTGTAAAATATGTTGATAATTACAAGTTAGAATTAGACTAGCTAGTTCATCGTTACCGGTATTAATTTAAAGCACAAGGACAATCGCGACACGAAATTGCTGATGAAATGAAACAGATATTTCCACAAACATCCCTGTCCCACAAAAATGCACAGTGCAATATTAGCAGACAGCTACAGAATTGAAACAGCAGGAGTAGAGTAGCGGACCCCAAAAGGCCACCAAAGCCCGGGACAGGTAGGCAAACGTGCCCCCAGCTACCACCATGGCATCCTCTCCTCCTCCTCGCCGGGAAGAGGAAGAAGAAGAAGAGGAGCGCCGGCATGACGACGACGAGGACGACGACCGGATCACCTCCCCTCTTTGTAAGAACAACAACAACCCCGGCAAGGTCGTCCTTGGCTAGCGTGCAGGTGCAGCGTCGTGGCTGACCGCCGCTCCCTACTTGCCATGTCGTCGATGCAGTGCCGCCGGAAGCGTCGGCGTCGCGCAGCTCGCCGGTGGATGATGACGACGAGGAGGAGGAGAACTCGCCGATCGAGGAGGTGGCGCTGACGGTGCCGGTGGGCGACGACCCGGAGACGCCGGTGCTGACGTTCCGGATGTGGGTGCTGGGCACGGCGTCGTGCGCGCTGCTCTCCTTCCTCAACCAGTTCTTCTGGTACCGCAAGGAGCCTCTCACCATCACGGCCATCTCGGCGCAGATCGCCGTGGTGCCGCTGGGCCGCCTCATGGCGGCGGCGCTCCCGGACCGGGCCTTCCTCCGGGGCACGCGCTGGGAGTTCTCCCTCAACCCGGGGCCCTTCAACGTCAAGGAGCACGTGCTCATCACCATCTTCGCCAACTCCGGCGCCGGCACCGTCTACGCCATCCACGTCATCACCGCCGTCCGCGTCTTCTACGGCAAGCACGTCACCTTCTTCGTCTCCCTCCTCGTCGTCCTCACCACCCAGGTGCGGCCGTGCACGGAGAAAGCGTTTGCTCCTTCGATTCCTGTTGCGTGGCGTGCGGGGCTTCATTGGTGGTGGCGCGTGGTGTGGCATATGCAGGTGCTGGGGTTCGGTTGGGCGGGAATATTCCGGCGGTATCTGGTGGAGCCGGCGGCGATGTGGTGGCCGTCCAACCTCGTGCAGGTCTCACTGTTTAGGTATACTCATCTGACCCACACCACCCTAGCTATCTGGTCTCTATTCTCCATTCCCCAATAGAGCTCAGCTAGCCTAATACTAGTGATTAACACCACAGCTTACTTGATTATATATAGCTAAGTAATAAAACAGCTTATCATTGGTCAGTTTAAAAACAAAAAACAAAAAACAAAAATAGAAGATGACTTGTCATGGATGGATATATGAACAAATGTGTGATGTGTATGATTGGCACGTAGTAGGTGCATGTGTTTGGCCTTCTGATTTTTAGGACCAGTGTTTATGATAGACAATGGGTTCAGATTACATACCTGTCATGGGCCATGCCACCTCGGATTGCTTTTGCTTACATCCAAGAATGAAAGGGATTGCAATGTGACTGGTGCACTGCGGGCCATTTGAAACGATGAACAAAGACAAAAAAAAAGGGATTCGTAGTTTAGCTAGTAACTTGTGAATTGTTTGTGACTCGAGCTTTCAATCTGGAAAACAGCAACGTGGTCGCCATGTTGGGCTCTGTCCAAACGTGCTCGGGTTGACCAAGCTGGATCTGAACGATCCCAACAACTGGCTCTTGCAACTTGTTATCATTGGCCATCTCCATTTACAATTTGTTTATAGTTACGGTCAGCTCGTCCGTATTTTTATTGGTTATGAAAACGACTAGTGATCACATAAACACATGCAAAGAAATTTTCCTAGTCAGTCAGTCTAGTCAAGCTGAAGCAAAGACAGTGAGGTAACTGAGTACATGCAATGATTATTCACAACTTCTTTTTCTGGGCATAAAACAAAATTTTGTTCCGAGAATGTAAATAAACCAAAGATTCAAACAGATGTAGAATCAAATAAACAGTTTTTCGATTCTATACATGTTCATCAAGACAACTTTGCACTATATCTGCTCATCAGGGCGCTCCATGAGAAAGAACAGCGGGTTAAAGGCAGCTTGACGCGCAACCAGTTCTTCCTGGTGGCATTCATCTGCAGCTTCGCCTACTATATCTTCCCGGGTTACCTGTTCCAGATGCTCACCTCCCTCTCCTGGGTCTGCTGGGTCTTCCCCCACTCCGTGTTCGCCCAGCAGCTCGGCTCAGGTCTGCAGGGCCTTGGCATTGGAGCGATTGGTCTTGACTGGTCCACAGTCTCCTCCTACCTTGGGAGCCCTCTCGCCAGCCCCTGGTTCGCCACTGCGAATGTTGCAGCAGGGTTCTTCATCATCATGTACATAATCACACCCATTGCTTACTGGTTCAACTTCTACAAAGCGCAAAACTTCCCCATCTTTTCTGATGGCCTCTTCACATTGTCCGGGCAAGAGTACAACATATCTAGCATCGTGGATTCCCATTTCCATTTCGACACAAAAGCGTACGAGAAGAATGGCCCACTGTACCTCAGCACTTTCTTTGCTGTCACATATGGTGTTGGTTTCGCATCCCTTACCGCGACAATTGTTCATGTTTTCCTCTTCCATGGAAGGTGAGCAGGATCTTCTGAAGTTTGTCATTCTGCTAAGGAAAACAAGGTAACGAAGCTAAGAATCATCGTGCCCTTGTGCAGTGAAATTTGGCAGTTAAGTAAATCAGCTTTTCAAGACAAAAAGGTGGACATACATACAAAGCTTATGAGGAGATATAAGCAAGTCCCCGAGTGGTGGTTCATCTGCATCCTTATTGCTAACATTGCTATCACCATATTTGCTTGTGAATACTACATTGAGCAACTCCAGCTGCCTTGGTGGGGTGTTTTGCTTGCATGTGCCATTGCCTTTTTCTTCACCCTACCAATTGGAATAATCACAGCAACAACGAACCAGGTACCCATTTTAACACCCTATGCATATTATTATTATATGTCACACAGCTCAAGAGCGCAAGATCAGCACTACAGCTTCTTTTGTTGTGTGCAGACTCCGGGCTTGAACATAATCACAGAGTACATCATGGGCTACTTGTACCCCGGACGGCCTGTTGCAAATATGTGCTTCAAGGTATATGGTTACATCAGCATGAGCCAAGCTCTGACCTTTTTGCAAGATTTTAAGCTGGGTCATTACATGAAGATTCCTCCAAGGACCATGTTTATGGCTCAGGTAAGCTCTTCTAACCATTTCTCTACACAGATACTGAGATACATATGTGCTTCTGTTCAATAGTGTCACTAAGCTGCTTCTTATTCTTACAACATGATAGGTGGTCGGAACTCTGATTGCAGCATTTGTATACATCGGAACAGCCTGGTGGTTGATGGACACAATCCCCTACATCTGCAACACTGAGCTCCTCCCACCGGACAGCCCTTGGACATGCCCGGGTGATCACGTGTTCTATGATGCATCAGTTATATGGGGCCTTATTAGCCCACGCAGAATATTCGGCGACCTAGGCACTTACTCGGCTGTGAACTGGTTCTTCTTGGGTGGAGCTATTGCTCCCCTACTAGTATGGCTTGCACACAAGGCATTCCCAGGCCAGAGCTGGATCTTACTCATCAACATGCCCGTGCTGATCGGTGCCACTGGCCAGATGCCACCTGCTACTGCAGTCAACTACACCACATGGATACTTGTTGGGTTTTTGTCAGGTTATGTGGTTTACAGATATCGGCGTGACTGGTGGGAGCGACACAATTATCTGCTTTCTGGTGCACTAGATGCTGGTTTGGCGTTCATGGCCGTCCTGATATACTTATGCCTAGGCTTGGAGAACATCAGTTTGAACTGGTGGGGCAACAATTTAGACGGATGTCCTCTTGCTTCTTGTCCAACTGCTAAAGGTATTGTTGTTGAGGGCTGCCCAGTGTATACATGAGAACTCATGGTGTGACCTGGAGAGAAGAAAACAGGGATCGATGTAAATAATTAAACTTTATTTTCAAACAATTTAGAGATGAGAACTTGGTGTAATTTTTATTGAATTCTGGAAGATTCAAATAATATTAAAGGAAAATGGGTAGTTATCGCCAAGCAGCAACTATTTCAGCTTGGAAAGAAGACCCTCCAAGGTTACAAATAAACAAAGCAAAATGCATCTTTTAAACTGGTACCAGTATCAATAACAGATCCTTTCACTTTTGTGTGTATATGTGCAACATAACCTAACCTGTCCAGTCTGTATGCATCCTAGAAGTGCCAGGCCCTGGGAATACACTACAACAACAACAACATAGCCTTTTTTCCCAAGCAAGTTGGGGTAGGCTAGAGATGAAACCCGAAAGAAAAAGTTCAAGGTTCAGGCACATTGATAGCTAGTCTCCAAGCGCTGAGAATACACTAACCTGATTAATTTTCTGAAGAAGTCCATTGATATAATTTTCACGAGAAAAAATATCAGAACAAATAAGAAGTTGCAGGCTTCCAGCTATAATATGAATTCTTTGTGGCTACATAGTTAGCACTAACTCAAGATGCTTTGTCCAAGATTCATTTGTATCTAACACTTTTCTGATAAATATTTCCCACGGTTTAGCATCCGAGAAATCACGACCACTTAAAACTGCAGCTTCAACAATAGTGCAAAAAGTATCAACATGACTTGGCTCAGAAAGGCTATAAACCAATACTTGGTAAATAAACTTGCTTGGAATGCATCCTTTGGTCACCATCTCCTTAAACAGTGCAGCACCTTCATTTGACTTGCCCATTTTGCAGAAACCCTTGATCAAAGCCTCATAAGTCATTGCATTTGGTTCATATCGCCGTTCGACCATGTCATCCCACACCCTCCCAGCCTCATGTAACTCTCCATTCTCTCATAATCCTAGAATAAGTGAGTTATACGCTAACAAGCTTGGCACGAGCCCCTTCTCAAGCTCATCGAACAGCTTCCTCGCCTCCTGAACCATTCCATTCTTGCATAACCAGTAGATCAATGTGCTCGTGATGGCGTTATCTGGTGGGACGTTCTTCTTCACCATCCATATCCACATCTCATTTGCCTCCCCTGCCTTTTCCATCCTGGCATATCACATCGACTACTTTTGCACACAGCGGTGTGTTCGGGACATACCCTGCACCTAGCATTTCCCTCATCAAATCACGTGCCTCCGCAGATTTTCCCTCCTTGCAGCAAGCCTTAATCACCACAGAGTATGTAACCTCATTCGGCTGCACCCCAGCAGCTTCCATCTCATCCATTATCCTAGCTGCTTCTTGTAGCTTCCCACGCATGCAGTACCCATCTATGAGCACAGTGTACATTGTAGCATCCGGCCTACGCCCGCTGGCGATAACATCATCAACGAGCTTCTGTGCACCTTCAAGATCCCCTTTGCCGCAGTAGGCAGTGAGAACCGTGGAGTAGGTGACGACATCCGGGACGATCCCCCACCCAGTCATTTCGTCGAGCACCTTTAGTGCAGCGTCGAGGTCACCGACGCCAACCAGCCCCATGAGGAGGATGTTGCAGGATACGAGGTTGGGCGTGATGTAGAGCTTGGTTCGCGCAGTGCGGAAGAGCGCGGCGGCGAGGCGGAGGCGGCGCGCGGAGACGAGGGAGTGGAGGAGCGCGTTGAAGGAGCGGACGGGGGGGGGGGGGGGGGGGAGTTGAAGGACGGGAGCGAGAGGAAGAGGCGGAGGGAGGGGAGCGGGAGGAGCGCGCGGAGGAGCGGCAGGAAGGGGCGGTCGGAGAAGGCCGGGAGGCGAGCGGCGCGGAGCAAGGAGAGGACGGGGGGCAGGAGTCGCGCCGCGGCGCCGGCGTCGGAGGCGGCGGCGCGGGCGAGGCGGGAGAGGGCCGCGGCGAAGACCGGGAGCGAGGGCGGCAGCGGAGGGGCAGCGTGGAAGAGCGCGTGGCGGAGGGCGAGGACCGCGGCGTCGGGCGTGGGCGCGCGGAGGAGGAGGAGGCGGGAGAGCGAGAGCGCGGTGAGGCGGCGCGGAGGAGGAGGAGGCGGGAGAGCGAGCGCGCGGTGAGGCGGCGCGGCCAGGGCTGGACCAGCGGAGTGACGGTGTAGCCGGACTCCGGCAGGGACGCCGGGAGTGGGGCGAGGTGCGCGACCGGCACGGTGGCCCACGCGGCCGGCGCCGCGGAGAAGGCGCGGGCGCCGGGGCTCCACCGGCGCATGGCCCTGAGCATGGCGTGCGGCGGCGGCATCGCGGGTAGCGGCGAGCCGGCTGTCGCGACGGACATCATTTGCCCACAGTACTGTTTGCCCATGGGCTTGCCTCGTGTTGGGCCTCCATGTTATTGGGCTCAGATCGCCGGTATTGATCTGAAGCCCGACAACAAAGAAGGCCCACATCTTCCTTTCAAAAATAAAGAAGGCCCACATCTTCAAGGAGCAATCTTTTTTACGGTCTAGCCATCTTTTTCATTTTACGGGCCAGCCATCTTTCTTCACAAATATTAGGAGTCGCTCAAGCGACTGGCAGTTAAACCGTCGTACAAGATTCAATAACTATTTTTTTGTTCTAAAATAAATTTTTTTGTTCCCCAACAATTTTTTGTATTGCTCGAACAATTAAAAAATTGTTTCGAAACAAAAAATTTTATTCTGAAATAAATTTGGCTGAACTACACATGTGGGCCGATTTGTTAGGCATAGTTTATGCCCAAAACATAAATTCTGAGCTAGTGTGACAGGTTGATTGGAGGTCACCCGCGTGACCCCAGCAGCGCCCTCTTTCTCTGGTTCTAAAAAGCGGCCATGAATTCATCTCCAAGCCCATATTCCCAAACAGGATCATACCGCTTTACTTGGGCTCATGCATTTCCGATAATTAAAGGAGGAGTATCATTCGGCCATTAAAACAAGAGAGCATTATTCTCCCATCAGGAAAGCAGGAGAGTAGTAATTTGAGTCAGCTCGCTCTGGGTTAGCATGCACTGTATCATCTCTGTTCTCTTCTTATAACAGAGCCCGGCCTCTCGAAATAAGAACCTGGTCCTGTATACTTGGATTGGTGCAGTTCACGAATGTTACAAAAAAGGTTACTCATCAAATGGTATCCCAACACTTTGCACAAAACCTAGCAATCATCAACACAGTGACTAGCTCATTTTTGTTTTGCGAAAATTTAGAAGAAAGGAATATCTGAAGAGTTGGAAGAAAGGAATATATGCGTTTTCGAGAGCTGATGCAAGTTTAGAGGGTCCATTTTTGCTTTTTGGTGCACTAGTTGAGATTTGATATATATTGAGCGGATAATTTTAGGTGATAAATATATATATCTGGTTCCCAAGAAAAACTAGTTGAAAACCTCGCGCGTTGCTGCGGTATTTCAGGGCAAAAATGTTGAAGTTGAGTGTGCTGAATAGATGGAGAGTTATGAAGTTGCAGCCAATTTTAGCATTGGAGATATATGACATGGTTGTGTCTATATATATATATATATATATTTATATATATATTCAGCACACCGGGTGGAGCGCCGTCCCTCCTCCGGCGAGGTGAATTTACGGTGCCACACTATGCGGGTAGTAAAAAGCGAGCATGCTGGTGCTTTAATGCATATTTGACCAGAGATTGAATGACTTGTCACGGGCGTGGTCAGTATTTAATGCATGTTCAATTGAATAGCCAGATTGACCAGAGAAAATAAACACTAATTGGAAAGCAAATGGGCTCCATATCTTGATGGAGTATAAAGTAGAGAGTGGAGGCTAAAAATCAGTGGTTCGTCGGTATGTAAAAAAGCGACAACTCACGGTGGGTTGGGTTGAATAAGTATTCATCACCCATAGTGGAGCGCCACCAGCACTCCGGCGAGGTAAAATTACGGTGTCACAATGTGAGGGTAGTAAAATCCTGGAGCCCCTAGTTTGTCACGGTTGTAGTATGTTTTAATGCATGCTTGACTGTGGTCTATTTTAATGCATGTTTGACTGTCGCACATGTTAATAGAGTATTGATTGACTAGTAAAACCTGTGCCGTGCATGGGTCATTGTGCGGTGTTCCCGCAAGAACTCCAGAGCTGTGAGAAATATGCAGATGGAGTATAAAGTGGAATGTGTGGAAGTAAAAAGTTACTGGTTGCAAATATAAAGTAGTAATAGCCTTATGGTTGCACGATTCAGAAGTTATGAACTACTATGAACCACAAAAAAAATACTACTTTATACTATGAAAATACTACTCTATTGTAACCTCATATGTTTGGATTGCTTCTGTAGCGCATATTACCTGCAGCAATTTTGTTGGTTTGGTGAATATGTTGATTTTGTTAGAGGAGTAATTTTCTATCAGTAAGTGATACGCATGCGAGATGCATGGAACATTCCATCATGAAAAAGGAGAACAAAACTGCATGCACACGCATTCAAGATCACAAGCATTCGTTGAACCTTTCCTAATTCGCTCTCATGCAAACGTTGACTGATCCATATTGGAGTAAACACGGCATGAAGAATCTTTTCAGCAAGCAGATGATGCAGAATGCATTAATGTTTCGGTGAGAGATGTCCTTGCATGGATTCAGAACTTGATTATAGGGTGCAGTAAAAAACACATGACGGCACAACATCCTTAATACGATCGATTTTGGTGTAAATTCCATCTATTTTGTACCGCAGCCATAAAAAATCAACTGCACGTGCAAGTAAAAAAATGTTTCGTCCATGGAGTGCATGTGTGTCATGCAAAAATCTTTGACCATGCTGTTTCATGCGGCATGCAAGGAATCTCCATTGAAGTTATTAGCTTCAAATTGCATGGGGAGAGCGATTTTAGGAGGCAGTTTGGGTGGGCCAGCGCCATGCGTTTGAATCGCTTCTTGCATCTTGCCTGCAATGACGCGCTTGCGAATTGAGGGAGGGAACAGTTAGCACTTGCATGTGCGCATGCTAGCGTGAGGTTTGGAGAGAAATAGCATGCATGTGTTTAGAAGAGAGACAGCCTTGCGTGCATGCAATTGAAACGTGATTCCAGCCTTCCAGGGTGCTAATATGTTAATAATTGTGAGGAGAGATCACGTGCAGTAATAATCATTCTTTCATGAAAATTACTTTTCAAGTGAACTAATGGTAATTATATCTTCTAATTTATACTCCTCTAAACCATCACTCCTAATTTAAACTTCTAATTTCAAGATGATTATTAAAGCATAAAAGTATTACTCCAAATTGTGAAAAATATTACTCTAAATTGTGATAAATACTACTCATGAGTAATATTTTTGAATCATCAGTAGCATTTTCATTCAAGGTAGTGTGTATTATTTACAAACGCTAGGAGCTTTTTTTTCAAAAGTTGGGAGTATTTTTTCAAATGTTGGGAGTATTTTTTCAAATGATCACAAAAGAAGTACCTTTCCACAAATGTGAGGAGTTATTTTTTAGTTAACAAGAGGAGTGATTTATAAACCAACGGGAGTATTTTTCGATTGTAAATAGGAGTATTTTTCAATTTGATCTATACGTTGAATAAATTGATATTGCAGCTATCCACCACCATTATGAAAAATTACTCTGCTCATATATGGGAAATTATTCCTGGTTATATAAGATTACTCTTCTAGTTTTTAAAATAGTATTTGTTGTTTAGGTTGCCAATTACTCTGTTCATATATCAAAACTCACTAAACATATCTTGTTGGGTATTTACTTCTCAATAATATAGAGATTACATTCACAATAGTAAATTTTTACATTTAGACCTGATACAATGAGCATTTTCGTCGTTTGCACTACTAGACAACAAAGATAGGAAAAGGATTACTAGAAAATGTAAAAATAGAAAAATGGAATGCTTCGAGTACATTGAGAGAAAAAACAAGATTGCTAGCTCCATCAAACTTTACATCTAGAGTCTTTGAATCATCAACTGCGGATGTACTTGTATGCCACATCTACAATAGAAGACGGATGTCAAAAACTTCAAACTACATGGCCTCATGATTCACGAGTTGTGAACTAGGTACTATAAAGTATAAAAAATATTACTCTATATTATGAAAAATACTAACAACTCCAGAAATACTTCTCTAGTGGAAAATACTACTAGAGTAAGAAAAAATACTACTCTATATTATGAAAAATATTACTCAAAATTGTTGAAATACTTCTCTAAATTATGGAAAATACTACTTGAGTAAGAAAAAAAATTACTACTCTAATTTATGAAACAATACTATTAGTGGAAAACATGGCATAGTTAGTGTGAGATTGAAATTGAGGGCACGAGGGTGCAGACTGCCTCGAGACGAAGCCACGGCATCCACGCACCTTTTCTTCCTCATCAATTACTTGCAGTTAGTCATGTTGTCAGCTCATCGAAGCAGATCCATCGAGAACAATATTGTTCCGGCATTCCCCTCTGCATGCTGTAAGGAAAAATGTGGACATTTTTTGTTTTAGGGCAACAGATCTTTGACCCCAACCAATTAGAAGAACAAGGGGTACAGAGAAGCATATAAATAAGAAACAACGCATGGAGGGAGATACAACTCCTGCTCGTGTGCAGATTTGCTCGTTGAGGAGAGTGACTGTGAAAGCTTGGTTCCAGTGATTCATGAGGCTGCTAAATGAGAGAAAAAAATACCATGGTCTCAAGATCGATGGATTTGCTTTCAGATCTAAGAAAAAAGTATGTCACTTGCTTTCCATTGGACGTTGTAGCATCCAATTTCCTCGCTGGCACCGTAATGCTATTTCTATAAAAAAATTGATTTCACCATATCTTCTGGAGCTCGGATAATCATCTCCCAAATTGATCCTAAATGGATGAGAGATGAGATTGGGAATGGGAAGGGAAAAAACTACCGGATCAACAATTGCTTGGTGTTTGATAAGAGATTTCTACCTGGTGATCCTTCATGTGTGAGAAGAACGGGACCGTTCAGATCCGAACTCCAAAGCAGATCACAGCTACGATGCCTCCGCAGATGACGATGCGTGGCTCCAGCAGAAAGGAGAACTGCCCGTGTGATGCCTGCCCATCGTGGAGGAAGAAGAGCAGCGGTCGCTGGCCGGGCTGCCGCACCGCCGCTGCTGGTTCATGCCGCTTGCAAGATCCATTCGATTGGGGCTTGCTGCTGTAGGCCTATGCAGGTGCCGGCGGCTTGGGTGCTTGTATTGCATCCCGCCGCGAGACTGTGCCGCTGGTGACTGGAGCCATCGCACCAGCGGCGTAGACAGGAGGCCAGGCTGGGCGTGGCCATTTTGATTAATTTTTTTTATAAATTAATATGATTGATCTCTTCTAATAATAAAAAAACAAATTGCTGACTCCGCCCCTACATCGCACACCGCCGCCGCCTCCGCCACCCAGCTCATTATATATATAATAAATACTCTGGCTACTGGTACTGAACATTATTCAGTACCCGACCCCCACCCTCCTACGATACCCCCACGCGAGACACCGCCGGTTTTCCTAACATCCATGGCACCCCCGGTTTTTTTTCTTTCAAGCCGAGCTGACGGACGCGCGCCGCATCCGCGAGAAACTGCCGCACGCCCACGACCGACAGGTCACATTGCCGGCGAGGAAAGAGCAGTGCCAGGAGCCAGCGCCAGTGAAGCGGGGCCACCGATCGAGCGAGCAGGCGGGAGCCGCCGACGGGGCGAGCAGACTGGGGAGACGCCGGGGCGATCGCCGCTGAAGCGGGGTGACAGAGCGAGCAGGCGGTGCCGTGGGTGCAGGGCCACCAATCTAGCTACGTCGCGAGATTGGCCGAGCGGACGCTGTGGCCGTGGCCATCTCAAAAGTCAAACTCGATGTACATCTATGTTATCCAAATTCGGTGCCATGGGTGTCGATTACTCTGCATCTCGCCTTGTCCACTCAATGACTGATCTGACCGGTTTTAGAAGTGATGGGATCCATGCAGCCAATGAACATGGGCATGATCTCATTAGGTCCATATCTGTTCTTCAGGTATGATGGTGATTCCCTTGCTCTGTTTTAGTATTGGTTGCTCTGAAAGTTTGTGGAAACTGGCTATGAAAGTCGTCAAGAGAATGCAGCTGCAGCGACGTGGCAACGCTCGAGCTCTGCTCTGTCTGCTCTGCTCTCTGACATTTCCTTTTGAACCCGATTCTTGCAGCCTTGATTTCTCCCAAATCTGTTAATGAGTGTCAAAATCGGTCAAAAGCAAAGTTGTAGGTCTAACCTTTATCTACAACTTTCTCACAACCATCTCCTTTAATTTTGCATCTAATGCATCCAGAATATACTCTGAACCTGGGAACGGAATGGATGAGCCCATTCAGTTTCGTCAGATAATAGTTGGCAATGACGATTTGCATCTTTGGGCTCCAAACCACATTTCTACCTTGATCATCACCTCAGCCAAAAACTACTGCCACGCCTTGTCCAAAGACGGTACATTCAATTTTGCAGTTTTATGGCCAAACCTTAGATGCAAAAATATTTACAAATGACTTGCAAATTGGGCTAGCTGAAACTGTTTCAGAGTTTCAGACTTGACCAAATTCAACCTGTCAGTTAAACTGATGAACAGCATCACATTCAAACTTTGCATTCAAATTTAAATGTCTAAACCTTCTCTTCTTTCTCCAAGAACTACTGTCATATGTTGAACAACCATGGTACATCCCATTTTACAACTTATTACCTGAGGTTCAGATACAAAATTCCCTATAATTCAACCTCGAAATTGGCTAAACTTCACTGTTTTCAACTTTCAGATAGCCATTTTCGGCTGGTATTTCGAATTCAGAAATAGCCCAACTAGCAATCTGATAAAAATGCATCCAGAAAAGGAATCACATTGAAATGCTTACGGTATCTGTGAGAACCACCCAATTTGATACTATTTTAAACGAACCGCCAGTCATTATCATCCAGATGAGAGTTAACACGTGATTGCCGGAGAGCGTGTCACGTGTTATCCCACATCTAGAGACACGAATAACCGACACGTCATTCATCCAAAATAATATCAAATCCGGTAGTCCCGGTATGTGCTCCAACATACGCCCAGAATCAGCATATGCACATACCGTTTACAATCGAATACATCGCCAATAATCCACAAAGAGCAGTTTTACACACTTAATATTACAAGTTCAATATAGTTGGGTTTCAAGCTTCACTTACAAGCCTTGGGCTCACGAAAGTCATATTAAACAGAAACGTAAAGTTTATTGCATTTACATACTCTCACGGAGCTCGATTACGATAGAGACTTACTAAAGTAATGATGTCTTGCTCGAGGACATCATTACAGCCGCCACGACCTACTCTTCCCCCGCGTTTGAATCAGCGGGGTAGAAGTGGCCGAACACCACTTCCGGCTCACCTGCAACTAGGTTTAGAAAGCAACCTGAGTATAAAAGGTACTCGCAAGACTTACGCGATTAAATAAGCAAGGATCATGCATTGGCTCAAGTAAAAGCTTTAAGGTTAAGTATTTATTGCATAAGCATTAGCTCTCTACACTATCACATATCAGAATTAATTAATCTTGCCCAACCCAAACACTTTTAGTTGATTAAGAGAGTAATATAATCTATAACTGTTCATAGCTGTGACATGAACCAACCCCAACATCAACGAAATTCTACGAGGAGTTCATGGGATAAAGAGCTTGCTCATAACCGAGAGCGCGGCAATTCGAATTAATTAAAACCTTGCAAGGGTGTACTACTTTACCCACACGACGTAAGGATCATGCGACTCACCCAACCGGCCAAAGTTGGATAAGGGGTACTCGCGTCAACCATTCCCAACAAGGCTCAACCGTTGAGGGTACGCCCAACGTGCGCGTGGAGACTTAGTTCCACCGGAGACATCTCTAAACTTTCCTGCTCATAGTTCCACCTGGGGACACACTAAGCCTCCCTACATAGCCTTTGGCCACGTATCTGGGACTGGGCCCCAATGATCAAGTCAAAGAAGGTAATTGGCTCATCCGTACCATTATATTGGATATGTGGTAGCACGGAAAGGTGCTCAAAACCGACGTCATCCACTCGGTCCTTAATCGATTCAAGCGGACTATGCCCATGTGATTCCATTCTCTAGGCCCTACCATTCCGCTCGAATCTCGGTACTACCACTTCATCACCACCCAAACCAACCCAGTGCGATCAAGGATTATCGGTAAGTGTGATACTCCAACCCATTCCTTTCTAGCAAGTAATATAAGTATTCTAAGCAGGGCTAAGCATCTAGTCAAATCAAGTTAAGTAATTAACTAACTAACTAGTGCCAAGAATAAGGATAACAAATCAAGGAAGGATTATGCATAAAGATAGGTATAAGAATGCAATACATACATACTATACATATATAGCCCACAATACCCAAGTGGAATAGCTAAACTAAATCAAATTAGACAGGTGCAAGGAATATGCTTAGCTGCTTGCCTGGGTTAACTTCAGGCTCGACCACGAACTAGACTCCGGGTTCAGGCTCAACGGGCTTGGCGGGCTCCACGGGTTCGACCTCCGGCGGTTCGGTCACTATAACGCATGAATGCGATGCAAGAATTAAGAAATGAACTAAACAGCAAGAATAAATCATGAAATAATTTGAGCCTGCAGAGAACATTACAAGGGACTCAATAAAATTGGATTTGCAGTAAAAGGATTTTCCTATAATTAATCATAAATATATTAGTTTTAAGCCACTCTAAACAAGGTAAATCAGAAAATGCATACAAACTTAACTAAACAAATCCAAAAAAATTATATTAGATACTAGGCATGAAAAAAAGCTAACAAAACTGGTTTTACTATTTTCTCACTTTCCAGAAACAATTTCTATATTAAACCATTTTCAGACAAAGCATAAGAAAACAAGCTAAAACTTTGAGTAACAGCAAGGAAGCATGTGAACAAGTTGCACCACTGAAAACTACACCTCACAAGGAGTCTAACAAAATTTAGTTTGAAAATTTTAAAGCAATACACAAATAAATAAGCATTAAACTCACTTTTGCAAGATAAAACTATAGATAAATCTACAACAAACTAACATGCAAAACAATATTTTTTCTAAGTAGATATCAGCTACAGGAATCCAAAAAAATAAGTTTAATAATTTTTGGAGTTATACACGAATTTTTACATATTTTGCAAGATTGCAGATATACTAAACATCACAAAACCCTAGCTAAATGCTAGATCCACCCGGATCCCCACGTCCTCAGGCGTTGACAGGTGGGGCCCAGGGCCAGAGGCCCACCCCAGGCCGGGTCAAGGCTCAGCGCCCGCCTTGACCCGCGTGGGAACGCGGCCACGGCGCGCTGCTGCGCGTGGTGCGCGCGGCCACGGGGTGCGCGCGGCGCGACGCACGCGCGGCGACGGTGGCGGCGGCGCGAGGCGGCGCGGCGAGGCAGGGCCAGAGCGGGGAAGGGGAGGTGCGCACGGGGTAGAGGAGGTGGCGGCGAGCCTCACCGGCGGCGGCGCAGGTGAGGAGCGGCAACGGATGGGCGGCGCGACGGCGTTGGGCGGCAGCGGACCGAGGCGAGCGGCGGCGGCCCTGCACGGTGAGGTCCAAGGCCGGGTGAGCGCCGGAATCGGAGGAGGAGGGTGAGAAGGAGCTCCCCGTGCGAGGGATTGAGCCACGGCTCACCGGAGTGGGCGAATCGCGGCGGCGGGCGGCGAGCAGAGCTTGGGGGCGGCGGTAATGGTGGAGGGGAACGGGAGCTAGGGTTTGAGGGGGAGCAGGGCCCGGTCGTGCGCGGATAAGGAGAGGGCGAGGGGAAGAGTGAAGGGGCGGCACGGCACGCGAGGATGGCCGGCATGCGTTACGAGAATGGCCGGCGGCGGCGACGCGTGCGGCGCGGCGCCGAGCGAAACAGAGAGAGGAGGAGAGGGAGAGGCTGACGAGCAGGCCCGGCGAGGGATTTTTATTTATTTCTTTTTTTTCCTTGGGCTGTGACTGTATCAAAGCTAGTGTTCAGTGAACCATGGCCTTCTCCATCATAGAATTCTATAAATTTCATGGCAAAGAACATAATGTCAGATGGGGCCTTCTGAATGGGAACCTAGACTTACGCGTGTCTCCAGTTCTTCTGTTTTTAGATTACTCTTGCAAATCCTTTAAAAAATAGATTGCTCTTGCAAATAACAGGGTGGTGGCTACCTGCTGCGAAATGTAGTTAACTGCAATTTATCTGATGTACCATATATGTATGATTTCATCTCGAAGATTCTGCACCACCCCTGAGGCCAAGTGCAAAGAGCACGTGGAGGCTAGGCAACCCAAGAACGACCTCTACCAGTGCTGCTCCCACCTCAAGAACTAGTAAGCAGCAGCATATGCCAGCTTTGACAAGAGGCATATGCTTTATCAGAACCACAAATAGAGAAAACTTTCGTGACCCACTAGTATTGTTATCATCATCATGTACGTAATGACTGGTTACTCTATGTATTACGGGTCTGAACTGCTGGCAGCAGCTGCTGCTTCGGTTTTGTTTGCCCTATCTAAATATGTAATCCTTCACTGTCAAGTGTCAACCTGTTGCGTTGCAACATCGATTGTGTGGAGTTGTGATCTACTTGCTTAATAATTTCATCGTGTTCCGTGTTCTGGATTTGGGTGTGCTGTGGAACCATGATATCGTGAGATTTTGATTTTAGAAGAATCAATGCCTGCATCTAATCTCGTCAGGCCGGCTGTAAAGCTATACGTCACTATGATGATCAGTGACCAGAGAACTGACAAATCACCTGAAAGTTCATTTGAGCCAAATTTTGCAAGTCGTCTTTAGTTTCTTCGCTCAGCCTTGCTAGCTAGGGGAAGGAAAAAACATTTGAAAGGGCAAGGGAGCCACAAAACACGACATTTCTTAAGGTAGGACGAAAGAATAGCTCACGAGCTTGATGGGGTCCAAACAAATGGTTGGTAATTCTTTACAAGCTCAATAATACAGTGGTACAATCTGCCAACAGATAACCTTTTATGGCAAACACCTTACATGAAAATAATGTTCGCAATCACATCTCAAGCTCATAATCTGAATAAATTTGCGTTCCTTGTCAATGTAGTTAAAGACAGGCTACAACCGAGGCTCCCTCATAATCTTTTGTTTCCGTCAAGTGACCCAACCACTATTATACAGCTGAAGATTGATGGAGCCCAGCTGATGATTCAGTTATATATATACGCGCGTCCTGCTGTTCTCTACAGCTCTCCATTGTTGGAATTAAGGGTGCACCTACAAGAATACAAGTATCCAGTATAAGATGAGACAGACTTGACAACATTAATAAATTATCAGGAGGAAATACTATGCAGCATAAATCAATTAAATCTGTTGGGTCTTATAAATACTATGAAGCTTGTTGAGGAAATCTATGGCCTACAGATAAACAAAGAAATCAATCTAGAGGCAAGAACTACTGATCCTAGTTAAGAAAATTTGAAATGCAAGAGCTGTTAGGCCACATCTCAGGAGATACTAGATGTTGGTTATCCGCACTAATAAACTACGACCACCGTTTCCTGCTATGCATGCATCCAAAAAAGGATGTAAATGTACTTCACATAAATAATTATCTTGCATCAAAGGCCTGGTGAGTCATGATATATTGGTATATTGTACCTTCCGATGAGGGCTTCAAGCTGAGGGTCAAGCTCAATTCTGTGCATGTTCAAATAAGCATTCAGTCCATTCTGCTCCAAGTACCTGATAATAAAGGAATGTGGCAATAATTAATGCTGATGTTTCAAAAAGTTCTGCAGATATAGCAGCAGTAATGGTCTCATGATAGAATATATCAGCGGATATGAACAAACATATCAACAAGTAAATGTGCAGGCACAGACTAAAAGTAAACAACTAATTAATTTCCAGAGTATAAGTTCATTAAAAAATGAATAGTCCAAACTGTTTCTTCTGAATGCAACAGGACTAACAGCGACAGATAAAACGATGTTGCTGTGGATACAGCATAAGGAGAACATAAGCAACAAAGATAGTTAAATGGAAAAAAAAAAACTGAAGTAATACCTAAGCAATCTTAACAAGCTGATCGTGGCTGTCATGGCCATATATATGATGGCAGCATATGGTCAACAATAAAATACGAAGCTCATGATCTATCATAACATTGTGAGGCTTCACATCTCGGTGCATAATGCCTTGTGAATGACAGTAATCTAATGCCTGTGCACATAAAATAGAAATAGTAAGATAAATGGAGCCAGACTCACTAATAGTTGTTAATCAGATCAAAAGTAACCTAGTGTGGTCATTTGTTACATATGCAGAATTCCCATTTCCTTTACAATGCACCCCAAAAAGAAACTATTGGGACATTAAAACTCAACAGCAGATATAGATAATACTAAATTACCAAGTCTTCTTTACACAAACAACATAAACCAAGCCTTTACTCCAGAGCAAACTATTGGGTTACCAAGACTTCCTTAGAGAAGGCAATATAGCCGTTAGCCTGTTATGCAATAAGAACAGTATGAGCAAGAATCAAACCTTGAATAACTCGTAGATGTAATAGCGAATGTCATAATCTGTCAATGTTGGGTAAAGCACTTTGAAATCTGTGTTGTTGACATATTCAAAGATCACACTAGGTGTTTTTGAGTGCTGGTCTCTAACAATATCAAGCAGCTTCACAATATCAGGGCCTCCACCAAGATTCTGAAGGATTTTAATTTCTCTTTTGATCTGCAGCAGCACGAGAGGTGTAGGTTAAAATCTCGATAAGAATGCCATCGTTATCTAAACAGGTGTAATGAAAACAGTAGCCTGTTCTTGCTAAGCTAGTAGGCTCCATCCGCGTAGGTTGTCTCCAGGGCGGCTGGAGGAGGGTGAGTTGAGGATGCGGCGGCGGGGTGCGACTAAATAGCAGGACGGCAGGACGGGCATGGGAGCAGCTGGACCGCGCCACACCTAGTCCATTCGAGCTCCGCACTGCTCATTCCACACGCGTGCCGCGCGCCCCTCGCTGCCCCCGCATGCTCAGCCGCCTAGACCCGCCCCGCGCGGCTCCCTGCTCCCTGGTCCTCCTGCACCGCGCCGACCTCCTGCCAGTGCTCGCGCGCCACCGCGCAGCAGCTCATGGGGCTCGACGTCGGGAGGCTGGTGCAGCGCCGGGATCGGGTGCACATCTGGGGGAGGGAGTGGCGACGACAGGGTGGTGCGGCGCCGAACCGAAATCCAATCGGAAGCCGACGCAGACCAGGGTGGATCAGATGGGGAAGATGGGAGAACTTTATTTTCAAACAATTTAGAGATGAGAACTTGGTGTAATTTTTATTGAATTCTGGAAGATTCAAATAATACTTAAGAAAAATGGGTAGTTATCGCGAAGCAGCTACTATTTCAGCTTGGAAAGAAGACCCTCCAAGGTTACAAATAAACAAAGCAAAATGCATCTTTTAAACTGGTACCAGTATCAATAACAGATCCTTTCACTTTTGTGTGTATATGCACAACATTGTTAAGGATATAAGGGTATAATGGTAAATGTACTAGTAGTCTAGGGTTTGGGTGCCTCTTCTCTTGTATTCTATATATTGCCCAAAGGGCCTAACTCAATACTATCGCACAGTTCACTCTCTCCTATCTGTAACAAACATAACCTAACCTGTCTGGTCTGTATGCATCCTAGAAGTGCCAGGCCAGAGGAATACACTAACCTGATTAATTTTCTGAAGAAGTCCAATGATATAATTTTCACGAGAAAAAGTATCAGAACAAATAAGAAGTTCCAGGCTTCCAGCTATAATATGAATTCTTTGTGGCTACATAGTTAGCACCAAATCGAGATGCTTTGTCCAAGATTCATTTGTATCTAACACTTTTCTGATAAATATTTCCCACGATTCAGCATCCAAGAAATCGTGACCACTTAAAACTGCAGCTTCAACAATAGTGCAAAAAGTATCATCATAACTTGGCTCAGAAAGGCTATCAACCAATACTTGGTAAATAAACTTGCTTGGAGTGCATCCTTTGGCCACCATCTCCTTAAACAGTGCAGCACCTTCATTTGACTTGCCCATTTTGCAGAAACCCTTGATCAAAGCCTCATAAGTCATTGCATTTGGTTCATATCGCCGTTCGACCATGTCATCCCACACCCTCCCAGCCTCCTGTAACTCTCCATTCTCGCATAATCCTAGAATAAGTGAGTTACACGCCAACAAGCTTGGCACGAGCCCCTTCTCAAGCTCATCGAACAGCTTCCTCGCCTCCTGAACCATGCCATTCTTGCATAACCAGTAGATCAATGTGCTCGTGATGGCGTTATCTGGTGGGACGTTCTTCTTCACCATCCATCTCCACATCTCATATGCCTCCCCTGCCTTTCCATCCTGGCATATCACATCAACTACTTTAGCACACAGTGGTGTGTCCGGGACATACCCTGCACCTAGCATTTCCCTCATCAGATCACGTGCCTCCGCAGATTTTCCTTCCTTGCAGCACGCCTCAATCACCACAGAGTATGTAACCTCATTCGGCTGCACCCCAGCAGCTTCCATCTCATCCATTATCCTAGCTGCATCTTGTAGCTTCCCACGCATGCAGTACCCATCTATGAGCACAGTGTACATTGTAGCATCCGGCCTACGCCCGCTGGCAATAATATCATCAACGAGCTTCTGTGCACCTTCAAGATCCCCTTTGCTGCAGTAGGCAGTGAGAACCGTGGTGTAGGTGACGACATCCGGGACGATCCCCCACCCAGTCATTTCGTCGAGCACCTTTAGTGCAGCATCGAGGTCACCGACGCCAACGAGCCCCTTGAGCAGGATGTTGCAGGAGACGAGGTTGGGCGTGATGTAGAGCTTGGTTCGTGCAGTGCGGAAGAGCGCGGCGGCGAGGCGGAGGCGGCGCGCGGAGACGATGGAGTGGAGGAGCGCGTTGAAGGAGCGGACGGAGGGGTGGGAGTTGAAGGACGGGAGCGAGAGGAAGAGGCGGAGGGAGGGAAGCGGGCGGAGCGCGCGGAGGAGCGGCAGGAAGGGGCGGTCGGAGAAGGCCGGGAGGCGTGCGGCGCGGAGCAAGGAGAGGACGGGGGGCAGGAGTCGCGCCGCGGCGCCGGCGTCGGAGGCGGCGGCGCGGGCGAGGCGGGAGAGTGCCGCGGCGAAGACCGGGAGCGAGGGCGGCAGCGGAGGGGCGGCGTGGAAGAGCGCGTGGCGGAGGGCGAGGACCGCGGCGTCGGGCGTGGGCGCGCGGAGGAGGAGGAGGCGGGCGAGCGAGCGCGCGGTGAGGCGGCGCGGCCAGGGCTGGAGCGGCGGGGTGACGGTGTAGCCGGACTCCGGCAGGGACGCCGGGAGCGGGGCGAGGTGCGCGACCGGCACGGTGGCCCGCGCGGCCGGCGCCGCGGAGAAGGCGCGGGCGCCGGGGCTCCACCGGCGCATGCCCCTGAGCATGGCGGGCGGCGAACACGGTAGCGGCGAGCCGGACTTGGGTGGGCGTCGCCTATGTATCGTCCGGAAGAAGATAGTTAAGCGACTTGTAATTTATAGTTTTGTACCCCTACCGCCCGGCTGCGGGGCGGCCGGCCCCCTGTCGCCCTGCTGCCGGGCGGTAGGGACCTAAATATAAATAAATTTTTTTATTCGCATTTTGGCCCCTGGGGAGCCTGCCGCCCGGCAGCCGGGCGGCAGGTACCCGCTGCCCGGTGGCGGGGCGGTAGGCCAACCCGCCGCCCGGCAGGGGGCGGCAAGCCCCCTCTATATAAAAGGCTGAGCTCCCCACTCCCCCCTCATTTGCTTCCCACGACATCCAGAGAAGGGGAGGGAGAGAGGAGGGAGTTACAGCTGCGAAGTCCTGCCGGATTTTGGATTCGAACCGCAGGTAATAAATATTTCACAACTTTCTTATTCTAAATTTTTTTGTATGTTTAATTATATAATTAGTGTATGCAGCAGTAATGATATTTTAGCGATTTAGGTATTATTTTTATTATAATTTATGTAGAATTAAGATTAGTTTTTAGAAAAATCATTTAGGTTTACCAACCTTTTTTTATTGATTAGTTGTTTAACGCGAGAAAATTTTTTAAAAACTGCTCAGAAATTATAGAAAATGCTAGAAAAGTATATGAAAAATTCAGATAAATGGTAGAAAATGCAGAAAAATTGTAGAAAATGTAAGAAAATTTTATTTATAAAAATTTATTGTACAAAAATTGTAGGAAATGTTAGAAAATGCTAGAAAAGTTTATGAAAATTTCAAATAAATTTTAGAAAATACAGAAAACTTATATTTTTTGTGTTAGGTATGGCCGAAGATACGCCAGCTCTACTTGACCGAGTTATAGACTCGTCGCACCGGTCCTTCCTTGCAGTGGTTCAGCGCGTGAAACTTAACGTGCTGCGTCCACGTCCACCAGCGGAGTTGATTCCTGTTGACCCACGATGGGTGCCCAGGTGATATGTCGTCGGATTATGTTTCAGAGAATACGTTTGTTTTGTATACGTTTCCTACATAATGTACTTACCTTTGATCGTTCTATTTTTCAGGTTGAGTGAGGCTGGTCTTCTTACTATAGGCTGTCCTGCTGAGAGTGGTTTGGCAAAACTAGACAGGTCCCTACTGACGGCTCTGGTTGATAGATGGAGGCCTGAGACACACACACCTTCCACCTCCCTTATGGGGAGATGTCACCGACCCTACAGGACGTTGCGATGCTGCTGGGTCTTCCTATCAGTGGGGATGCCGTAGGGCCTTGCGTTGTCCCGTCTACGTGGTTGGACGATCTAGAAGAGCGTTTTGCAAATATTGACATCGCGATCCCTCGTTTTGTTATGAGTAATGTTAGAGTTATGCTTTTTACTAGTGCAGTTATGGTTTTATTTTATAATTGATCTTGTACTCATAAATGTTCATCTTTTCTATGCAGTCCGACAATTTGGCACATGATGCTGATGAGGATAGCGTCACTCGATCCCTTGAGACATAGCTGTTGTGGTTGTTTGGATACATAATGTTCAACAACTCACAAGGGGCCTATGTGGATAGGGTGCTTGTGCCTTACGTACAGTAGATCGCAGAGGCAGCTGTGGAGGAAATGCCTCAATACAATTGGGGTTCAGCGGTAATTGCAGCCATGTACCGTGGCCTCTGCAAGGCATCGGTGCAAAATAAGCACAATGCAATTCTTACAGGATGTCCGATTCTACTACAGCTTTGGTCGTACGAGAGGATAGCAATTGGTCGTCCGATTATCGACCACTCACCGTATGAGCCGGATATGTACGGTGACACCGAGGATGATAGGCCGACCATGGGGACTCTCTGGTACGCTCGTCAGGTACAGAAATGACTGTTACTCGTACTATTCTGTTGGCAATTCTGTTGCTTTGTTTGACCCTCTTTGTATTTCTTATTGGTATATATTATTAATTTTGTGCAGAAGAGTTGGGCCCACGTACAGTCTCGGCGGTCCTATCCTGAGTTTGTAGCTGAGTTTGATCGGTTAACACCTGAAGACGTTGTGTGGGAGCCCTACTCCTAGTTGGCTATAAACACTCGTGCACCGTTCGGGATATCTTCGGTTTGCTCTCAGGACCAGGGTCTTTGGATGACAACTACAGCGTTGGTGTACAACGTTTACATTGAGGCCCACTGCCCGGACAGAGTCAGGAGGCAGTTCGGTCAAAGGCAGTTGTATCCTGTGCTGTCAGCATTGGATCGGGTCCAACGTCAGGACCACATGTAACGATTCATATGTCATTTCAGTGATAATGCATTGCTGCTTTAACTAATAAATATTTAGTTTGTCGAGGGCTGGTCAACCCTTCTCGAACATGTGGGTGACAAGGGTGCAGCCATGCGTCGATGGCTGGGACCAGGCAGAGGAGAACGTGATGTTTCCGACCCCTGCACACACGGAGGCTTCGTACAGGGCGTACCTGAGCTGGTACCAGCCTAAGACTCGTTGCCGCTTGATATATGCTGATATGCATCCAGAGCCGCATGTTGCGACCCCACAGGATGGCTATGCACGACATAGGGATGAGGCATTAGCTGGGGCGGTGAGTCAAAGTTATCATCGCTTTTCAAATACTTTGGATTAGAGTGTTAATGTCTTTCTTTTTCTTGCATGCAGTTTGAAATGTGCAGGTTGATGGACGTAGATGCCAGGGCGAATTTGATGAGGATTCGAGAGGGAACTATGATGGATAGGAATGAGCAAGAGTCGGCCTGGACCCGAGTTTCACAAAGAGCCCATTCCATGCTTGAAGCCTTTGGTAGCCGGATATCGTACGAGGACTCCTACGGTTCATCTCAAACCTCAACCTCGTTTCCTTGTGGTCCCACACAGCAGCAGCCTTCCCCAGCACCTTATTGGTCTCAGCAGCATTATCCAGGTACGTGAGGATACTTACTGACTTCCTATTTTGATAACAACAATTAATTCTCAGTCCATACAGGTGATGGACACCCACCTTATCAACCTCACGGAGGGACCCAGTTTAGTACCATGGCACCAACTGCAGGGATGTCATTTCAACCAACACAGGCACCACCATGATATTTTGGTAAATATATAGTCCATATCTTAATTTCAATTAACTTTGGTATGAAGTCTAATTCCTTTTGCATTTACATATAGGATCACAACACTTATATGATACGGGACCTTCTTCGTATTACCCTATGGCGACAGCAGAAGGAACGCAAGGTAAATATCTAATCTGTAACCCAAATTTATCATGTTCTTCTTATTTCTATGAATATTTTAAATAATTTGAACGGTTTACAGGATCGCACCACCAGCTTCCTGATATGGGTCCTTCTTCGTATCCACCACCAACAGGTACATATGATGAATATGTACCAAAATAGATGACTTATAAGACGATGATTAAGATATACTAATTGCTACTGCATAGGGGCCACACAAGATACCTTGGAGGCGAACTTCGAAGACTGGAGTCGGTTATTTTCTACACCTAACCAGTATGCCGATCCTACCTTTCAGACACCTGTGGCCACCGGACGTCCAGGTAGAGACGTAGGGCCTCCAGACCGATACACATACCCTACACACCACGTCCACGCACAGCGTAAAAGAGGTCGACATGGCCGGGGTGGTTAGGAGGTGCTTCTAGTTGTTTCTGTATTTTTGTTATGAACATGTCGTCATGTTATACTTATTTCGTTCTCATGCATCACCTATTTCGTTCTCAGTTGCGTATGTGTATGAATTGCTAAGTTATACTTTTCATATTCATCTACTTTACTAACGGTTTTTATTTCTATCCAAAATATTTAAAATCACATCTAATGCCGCACTACCGCACTGACGGGCAAAGTTTAACCTGCGGGAGGGGCCTGCCGCCCCCCTGCCGGGCGGCGGGTACCTGCCGCCCGGCTGCCGGGCGGCAGGCTCCCCCCAGGGGCCAAAATGTGATTAAAAATAAATTTTATTTACATTAAGGTCCCTACTGCCCGGCAGGAGGGCGGCAAGGGGCCGGCCGCCCCGCAGACGGGCGGTAGAGGTATAAATCTGTAAATTATGAAACCGAAAATATATTTCTGTAAAAAATGATTTTGAAAAATATAAAAATAAAAAAACGCCTGCCCAATAACGCCCAGCCCGCCAACAAATAAGGCCGTCCGGGATGTTTTCGGGGCTTGCCGGAGGGTTTTTTTATTTTTATATTTTTCAAAATCATTTTTACAGAAATATATTTTCGGTTTCACAATTTACAGGTTTATACCCCTACCGCCCGGCAGGGGGCGGCAGGGGGCCTACCGCCCGTCTGCGGGGCGGCCGGCCCCCTGCCGCCCCCCTGCCGGGCGGTAGGGGCCTATATGTAATTAAAATTTGTGTTTTATCGCATGGAGGCCCCTACCGCCCGGCAGGGGGGCGGCAGGGGGCCTACCGCCCGTCTGCGGGGCGGGCGGCACCCTGCCGCCCCCTTACCGGGCGGTAGGGGCTTATATGTAATTAAAATTTGTGTTTTATCATATGGAGGCCCCTACCGCCAGGCAGGGGGCGGCAGGCTCCCCCCTCAATATAAAAGCCGAGGTCCCCCCACCTTCATTTGCAGCAAGCAACATCCATAGTAGCATCTATCGTGCTTTGGAGAGAGAGAGGACAAAAAAAAAAGATAAAACGGGCACGAGTCTGTGCAGTGCTTGAATAATTTCATGCTCGATCGATCTTTTCTGCTCAAACCCGCCTATAATCACGTTTCGGTCCTAACTTTTCTTTCCCGACGGATTATATAACCTTGGGATCCCAGAAGAACGAGAAAGAACAAACAGCAGGTAGTGCAGTTCATGATGCTGGGTTGCTTTTATTCGATTCTACCTGCCAAGTAGCCATCACACACGGCACACGAAAGAGCAAATGCCACGCCATTATATTCCTTCAATCATCATCATTACCTTGTCGGTTGTCGCAAAGTATATATCCTACCCCTCGTGTTTCATGGATATCTTTTCTTTACCAAAACCATGAGAGTAACTCCATCCCACCCTCTAAATAAGTCTCCATCTTAAATTTGAAAGGTGGAATAAAAACCATACTAAAACTCCTATTTTGGGGAGGCCACCGAATCTCTTTCTCCACCCTCTGCTCCTGGAGGGTCTTTAGGGAGCATCTATCCACTGACAAATGGTTTCTACATTTTAAATTAAAAAAAGAGGGTGAGATTTAGAAACCACTACTGATGTTGAAGTTAAAAAACTAGCACTCAAAAAAAAGAGAGCTCTTACTTAAATAGTGTCGCACCAACATAACATCCTAATTTGCTAAAAAAATATCACTACTACAGAACAAACCTTTGGTCCAAGTCATTTGTCCCGGCTGCCTTTGGACCCGGGACCAAAGAGTGCTTTAGTCCCGGATCCAACGGCTAGCCGGGGCAGCGTGGGAGGGCAGGGGCCTTTTGTCCCATTTGGAGTCACCAACTGGGACCAAATCCCCCACATTTGTCCCGGTTGGTGGATCCAACCGGGACCATTGGTCCCCGGGGCCTTTGGTCCCGGTTGGAGCCACCAATCGAGACCAAAGCGTCACCTTTTTGTCCCAATTGGTGGCTCCATCCGGGACCCGGGACAAATGAGCTCCATCCGGGACCCGGGACAAATGAGGGGGATTTGGTCCCGGTTGGTGGCTCCAACCGGGACAAAAGGCCCCTGCCTATATCCCCTTTCTTCCTCCCCCGCCCGTGCCATTCGGCTCAGTGTTCTTGCTGTTCTTGGCTCGGGTGGGAGGAGTTCTTGCCCATTTCGTCCACGATTTGTGAAGACTCTTTGATTTCCTGTCCATTCAACAGCTACAAAGGTTAGGAGCTTGTTCCTCTCATCATTCATTTCTTGTTTAGCTCAGTTTTTATTGTTTAGAAATAGAGAAATAATGGGAGGTTTCATTGTGAAAATTTATTCATTTTTAGACCATTTGAACTCAAATATGTGTGGTACTTTTAGCTGTGCATATATAGACAGATTTACTTGTTTTAGTTTATCTAGATAAGTATAGAGAGTTGACGTGTGATTTTCTTGTATAGAGAGTTGATGTGTGATTTTCCATGTATAGAGAGTTCATATTATTATTATAAATTAAAATTTGATTTTTTTTTACAATGAGAGTATATATATTACAATGTGAGTATGTATATATTACAATGTGACTATTTAGTATTTTATTAATTTTTTTATTGTATTATGAATAATTAGTTTTATTTTGTATGTGTTTTTATTATATTGTTGTAAAGATAAGTGTAGAGAGTATGAGTTTGCCACCTGTGAGTTCATTGGAGCGTCGTGCGTCCGCTCGGGCGGCGGTACGCAATCAAATGGAGGCCACCGGACATTCCCTTGAGTTCCGACCTGAGGAGCGTGTTGGACTTCTGAAATGCCGTATTCGTCGTTGGGTTAAGAGAGCATTTCAATGCTTTGAACTTGGTCGAGAAAATCACAAATTTCAGCGTGAATTTAATGTCGAACTACATGGTACGAATGACGATCGTGAGTTGATGGCTCGATATAATGCAAGGCGTGAAGCGTCAGGGCTAGCAGAATTTGACCGTAATGTGGAGAGACTTCGCGAGGCGGTTCACGAGGCCTCGATCAATAGGTCTTGTGAGTAGTTTGTATTAGCATGAATGTATTGTATTTGCTATTATTTCAGCTTGGGCCATTTAAATTATTATGTTTGTGTGATGAATTATGTAGACCTTTTAATTAATCATGGTGTATGAGTAATGTTATTACTTTGGACCATTTATTTTTCTATTCATGTTATTCAAATAATGCAGATGGACCGGTAATGGATGTACAAAGTTGACCAACGTACCAAAGAGTTCATTGATGGCTTGCATTATTTTTTGAATGTCGCCGAGACAAATAAGCAGAATGGTTTCATGTGCTGCCCATGCTTACACTGCCAGAATAATAAAGATTATTCCTCTAGAATAACCCTTCACAGTCACATTTTCCATCAAGGTTTCATGCCCAATTACTTATGTTGGACCAAACATGGAGAAAAGGGTGTTATGATGGAAGACAATGAAGAAGTAGATTATGATGATGCCCAAATTCCAATCCATGCTGGATTTGGTGCCTTTGACGATGATACTGCCATGGAAGAGCCTGAAGCAGATGATGCAGAAAAATGAGCCCACCGACGAGCTTGGGCATGCATTGTGCGGTGAGCGGTAAGTTTGTGAGAGTGAAAAAGAGAGGCTAAAGTTCCAGCAGATGATAGAGGACCATCGCAAGTTGTTGTACCCAGGATGTGAGGATGGGTTGAAGAAGTTTGGCACCACACTGGAGTTGCTGCAATGGAAGGCAACATATGATGTATCAGACAAGGGATTTGGTGAATTACTAAAACTTTTGAAAAAAATGCTTCCTGAAGACAACGAATTGCCTAGCACGACGTACGAAGTGAAACAGCTTGTTTGCCCTCTAGGATTGGAGGTGCAGAAGACACATGCATGTCCCAATGACTGCATCCTCTACCGAGGTGACTACGAGAATTTGGATGGTTGCCCCGTATGCGGTGCATTGCGTTACAAGATCCGAAAAGATGATCCTGGGGACGTCGAGGGGGAGCGTCCCCGGAAGAGAGTTCCCGCCAAGGTCATGTGGTACTCGCCTATAATACCACGTCTGAAGCGTCTGTTTAGAAATAAAGATAATGCTAAGTTGATGCGATGGCACAAAGAGGAACGCAAGCAAGACTCAATGTTTAGACACCCAGCGGATGGGTCACAGTGGAGAAAAATAGATAGAACGTATACTGACTTTGCCTTGGATGCGAGAAACATAAGGTTCAGTTTGAGTACGGATGGCATGAATCCTTTCGGTGAGATGAGCAGTGGGCACAGCACTTGGCCTGTCACTCTATGCATATACAATCTTCCACCATGGCTATGCATGAAGCGGAAATTCATCATGATGCCTATACTTATCCCAGGCCCAAAGCAGCCCGCAAATGACATCGATATGTACTTAAGACCATTGGTCAAGGAACTGTTATTGCTATGGCGTAAAGAAGGTTTATGGATGTGGGACGAATACAAACAAGAAGACTTCAACCTACGAGCATTGTTGTTCGTAACCATCAATGACTGGCCTGCTCTTAGTAACATGTCGGGACAATCGAACAAGGGATATAGAGCGTGTACACACTATTTGGAGGATACCGATAGTATGTGGTTGACTCACTGCAGAAAGTGTGTATACATAGGTCATCGTCGGTTTCTTCCCGTCAAACATCAGGTACGAAGGAAATGCAAGCATTTCAAAGGGCAGACGGACCACCGAACAAAACCGAAGCACCGTACTGGCAGCGACATCTTGGAAATGGTCAAAGATCGAGAAGTAGTATTTGAAAAGGGACCAGGTAGCAAACCTGTTCCGAGCGACAACGGATTGGCGCCCATGTGGAAGAAGAAGTCTATTTTTTGAGAGCTACCATATTGAGAAGTCTTAGATGTTCTCCATGCAATTGATGTGATACACCTCACAAAGAATCTTTGCGTCAACCTGATAGGATTCTTGGGAGTGTACGGAAAGAATAAAGATACACTAGAAGCACATCAGGAATTGCAACGAATGGAAGACAGAGATGCCCTACATCCTGAAAAGCGAGACAATGGACGACACTATTTAAGTCCCACCAGCTATACTCTTAACAAAGAAGAAAAGGAAAGCATGTTTGAATGCTTGAGCAGTGTCAAGGTCCCATCTGGATACTCATCCAATATAAAAGGAATCCTAAATTTGCAAGAGAAGAAATTGACAAACCTAAAGTCTCACGACTGCCACGTGCTTATGACTGAACTTCTTCCCATTGTGCTGCGGGGGATTCTGCCTGAGAACATGCGGTTAACCATCGTGAAGCTATGTGCCTTCCTCAACGCAATTTCTCAAAAGATAATTGACCCAGATAATCTGACAAAGCTGCAGAACAATGTGGTACAATGTCTTGTTAGATTTGAGCTGATATATTCACCATCATTCTTCAACATTATAACACATCTTCTAGTGCACCTTGTGAAAGAGATTGATATCCTCGGACCTGTATTTCTACACAATATGTTCCCCTTCGAGAGGTTCATGGGCGTACTAAAGAAATATGTTCGTAACCGTGCTCATCCAGAAGGAAGCATCGCCAGTGCGTACGGAACAGAGGAGGTTATTGACTTTTGTGTTGATTTTATTGATGATCTTAAACTGATTGGGGTCCCAGAATCATGGTATGAGGGGAGACTAAGTGGAAAGGGCACACTAGGGGAAAAAATCTCATGTCTACACAGATGATGACTCGTTCAAGAAAGCGCATTACGCGGTTCTTCAACAATCGTCCTTGGCGGATCCGTATATCGAGGAACATAAGAAGATTGTAACCTCAGAATTTCCAGAAAAGTCTGAGACCTGGATTATATGTCAACACATCGACACTTTCGGCAGCTGGTTGTGGAGACATCTAATGCATAACATGGATATAGGTGAACAACTGTTCTTGTTGTCTAGGGGACCGTCTTGGAATATCTTAATGTACCAAGGGTACGAGATAAAGGGGAACACATTTTACACGGCAGCCCAAGATAAAAAAAAGCACAAATCAAAATAGTGGTGTTCGTATGGACGCCACAGACAGCAATGAAAAAAAGGAGACATTTTCCGGTTACGTGCCTCTGTTTCGGTGCCAGTGGGTGAAGCTGACTGGAGTAACAAAAGATCAGTACGGTATGACAAAAGTTGATCTTAATAAACTTGGGTACAGAGATGAGCCATTCGTCCTAGCCCAGGATGTTTCTCAGGTTTTCTACGTTAAGGACATGTCTAGCAAGCCAAAAAAGGGGATCAACAAGCAAACCGATGAGCCAAAGCGACACATAGTCCTTTCAGGTAAAAGAAATATCGTTGGAGTCGAGGACAGGACAGACTTGTCAGAGGACTATAATAATTTTGCTGACATTCCACCTTTCACAGTCAATGCTGATCCATGCATCCTGCTGGCCAATGAGGATGCTCCATACTTGCGCCGTGATCATAATCAAGGGACATTTGTGAAGAGGAAGTCTGTTACCGTACCAGTACCTGCTGATCCTTGATGTATTAGAAACTTTTTATGTAATATTTCATAAACATGTGATGGGGAATTTGAAAATTTTGATTTATATATGTATTGCATCAATTTCTCCTCGCACATTGACACCCACAAACTGCTCGCAATACAACACATTGACTAATAACATGAATTGATTAAGTTATATGTGAAAATCACTTTTTTAACATTAATGTATTAAGGAAACTCATTTTATTTCGAAAGCCAATATTTTGAAATATTTCTATTATCTAATACATATTTGCATGGCCAAAATAAAAATCATAATATGTATGAAGTTATATAAATTATGAGTCCTATCACTTAAATAAAATGAAATATTTTTGCTGGACATATAGAACGTAAATTCGTATAGAAACTTTTTTTTGATAATTTTTGGACTCAATATATTTTCTACGCAATTAAAAGCTGATAGCCCATTTTAAAAGAACAGATAAAAAAGAAATGAAAAAAAAGATGATAGCCCAAAGTTTTGGCGCCAGAATGAAAAACGGGCCTCATTTGTCCTGGTTATTAGATCCACCCGGGACTAAAGGTGGGCCGCAGACGCATTTTCGCCGCGGCCCGCCAAAACACCCTTTGGTCTCGAGTCGTAGCTGGAACCGGGACCAAAGGCTCCCACCTTATATATCCCGGTGCCTTTCTCCCCTGCCTCCTCCCCAACATTTGGTGGTTTTCTTGATCCGTCCGCAGCCGCCGCCGGTTGATCACCATCGTCGTGACCTGCCCCGGAGCGCCGCCGCCTCGTCGTCCCCGGCCCGGAGCACCGCGCCGCAGCGTCGTCGTCCCTGCCCCGAGCGCCACCGCCTCGTCGACCCCACGTACCTCCCTCACGCCGCCGTTCCCTGCGCGGCCCCGGCCCCGGAGCACCGCACCGCCGCCGTCCACCGCTTTCGAGAGCTCGCGCCGCCGCCTCGCCCCGAGCGCCGCCACCTCGCCCAGAGCGTCGCCGCCCCGAGCGTCTGCCCCGAGCACCGCCGCGCCGTCGTCACCTGCTGTGAGCTGCACCCCGACCCCCCTGCCCAAGCCGGCATTGCACGCCGGCGGGCGGCCCTGCAGGGCACTGCTAGCTTGGAACAGTAGCCCCAAATTGAACCTTGGTTCAAATTTTTGATTCAAATTTGAGGGCTACTGTTTTTTATTATTCAATTTGTTGCATTAATTTCTAGATTAATCCGGTTCAAATTTAGTGCATTAATTTGTTTGTAATTCAAGTCCCATTTGTTTTGTAATTGAAGTTAATTTGTTGTGATTCACATTAATTTGTTTAGTGCATTAATTTGTTTGTAATTTAACCTCAATTTGGATGTATTTAGATTGAAATTTAGTTTGGAAATTTAGTTTGAAAATTTAGTATGGAAATTTAGTTTGGAAATGATTGATGGAAATTTAGATGGAAATTTAGTTGGATCCTTGGAAATTTAGATGGAAATTTAGTTTGGAAATTATTGATGGAAATTTAGTTGGAAATTTTGATCCTTGGAAATTGGATCCTTGGAAATTTAGATGGAAATTTAGTTAGGAAAATTAGTTGAAAATTTAGATAGAAATTTAGATGGAAAGTTTGATCTTTGGAATTTTTTATCCTTAGAAATTAGTATGAAAGTTTACTTTGGAAATTTAGATGGAAATTTAGTTAGGAAAATTAGTTGGAAATTTAGATAGAAATTTAGATGGAATTTTTTATCCTTGGAATTTTGGATCCTTAGAAATTAGTATGGAAATTTACTTTGGAAATTTAGTTTGGAAAATTAGTCGGAAATTTAGATAGAAATTTATATGGAATTTTTTATCTTTGGAATTTTTTATCCTTGGAAATTAGTATACAAATTTACTTCAAAAATTTAGATTGAAATTTAGTTTAAAATTTAGTTTGAAATGTATTGGAATTTTAGTTTAAATTTAGATGGAAATTAAGTTGAATACTTACTTTAATTTGATCAAAACAATTTGTATATTCAATAGTTAGTTGAGATGGACTCGCGATGTGACGAGATGGATGATGAGCAATTCTTAATGGACATGATTGCATCCGGTAGCGCAGCCGCGGCTCCTCATGCCGACGACACCGTCAATACCGACATATACATCAATATGTCCGGTGGCGAGGAAATTGATCAAAATACAGCAGCTGCTGCTGACTAGGAAGCAAATGTATATACCTGAACATCGATCCTTGTGTTGTAAGTCGTACTTACAATGAGTCATAACCATGAATATATATATATATTTTGAAGCCATCTGGATCATCAAGTCAGCAGACAAAAAAAACGAAGCGAGGCACGACCAAAAAATTGGAAGGGCGATTTATCATAACAGAAGTGGCTCCAGATGGCGAACCAATCGCTCCAGAAGCAGCCGCAAAGAAATACGTTAGGCAATATCGTTGTCTTGTCCGGGACCACATCCCTATCAGCTTTAGGTTATGGAAAGCTAACAATCCAAGCGAGCAAAGGGATGCGGTGCCTGAAAGAGAAAAGAAGTGGCTCTGGCGGGAGCTGAAGAAGAACTTCACGGTTCCGGCTGAATCAGAAAAAGCAGCTAAGCACTGGACCCTGAGCAAGATGGCCGAACAACTTCAGACATTTAAGAAGAATCTGACGAATAATTATATCAAGAAAGAGAAAACGCCAGAGTTCACTGGAGACCTTGCAAAGCAGAAGGACCACTGGAATGCCTTTGTGGCATATCGCTCCAGAAGCAGCCGCAAAGAAATACGTTAGGCAATATCGTTGTCTTGTCCGGGACCACATCCCTATCAGCTTTAGGTTATGGAAAGCTAACAATCCAAGCGAGCAAAGGGATGCGGTGCCTGAAAGAGAAAAGAAGTGGCTCTGGCGGGAGCTGAAGAAGAACTTCACGGTTCCGGCTGAATCAGAAAAAGCAGCTAAGCACTGGACCCTGAGCAAGATGGCCGAACAACTTCAGACATTTAAGAAGAATCTGACGAATAATTATATCAAGAAAGAGAAAACGCCAGAGTTCACTGGAGACCTTGCAAAGCAGAAGGACCACTGGAATGCCTTTGTGGCATATAAGTCTTCAGAGCTTGGAATTCGGAATGTGGAAAAGGCCAAGAAAAATGCCTCGAAGAAAGTATATCATCACACTTTAGGGCAAGGTGGGTACAAGATGGCAAAACCAAAAGGGAGAAGATGGTGCAGGATTTGATTGACAAAGATATCACGCCAACGACCATCACCTGGCCTGAACGTTCAAAGAACTAGTACTATGCTCATGGTGGAACATTGGACCCAGAGACGGGTGAGTGCATCTTTGGCCAGAAAATTCAGCAAGTGGCCCGCAGACTACAGGAGGCCATACAAGCAGTTAGCCAAGGCACATTCCAGCCCATTAGAGAAAACGACGAACTGACATACGCCCTTCAGAACCCAGAATGTGACACCTTAGGTGTCAGTACTTTTAAATACAATCAATGTACCTTAGTTAAAGTTAAAAGAAAAATTTGGGAAATTGAATCAAAGAGAAAGGGGCAAATAAAAGACAAATTATACAAAAGAAATTAAAGGAGACAGGAAAAAGAGTGAAAAGCTATTCAAATTTCAATTCAAAAAGGTGCACAAAATTTTAGTTGGCTTATGAGAGGTGCTTCAATTGACATGTGCTCAATTGAACTTCAGCCAAAATCAAGTCAAAAACTGAATAAAACCAAAGTCCTTTTATGCAAATTTGCAATTGTACGAATAGTTCAAAATGTGAGTTTCAAATGGAAATTTGCATAACACGAAAATTGTAGATCTTGAAAAGTTATGCAAAAGTGGTATTCAACACTTTTCCATTTGAGCCCTCTAAATAGGAGATAATTTTAGTTTACCGAGAGGTCCCTGGATTTTCAGAAATCACAGATAGGCCCTCACCTTTACCTCTCTCTCTCCCCGGTGCTATGTTTCCCGCCGCCCGCCGTACGCCGCCGGTGGACTTCGTCCACCGCGCGCCCGCGGCCAAATGGACCCGGGGAAACCTCTCAGCGCCACCTGGCCGCCCCTTGGCACCTCCTCGCGCGCACACGCGTCCCAGACGCCTCCCCGAGCCGCCACGACACCCCGGCCGGCGCAGCGCCGCTGCCTCCTCCGCCCGTTCGCCGTCGAGTCGCCCAGGGCCAAATCGACCGCCCCCAGACACCACTTCCCTCGCCCAGGAACTCCTTGGCCTATAAGAACCCCCAGAGCTCCACCGTCGCGCCACTTCTCCTCCTTCTTCCTCCTCCTCCCGCCGCTCCGCCATGGCCGCCGAGATCCAGCTCGCGCGGACCGGCTAACCCAGCCCTACATTGCCCCATCCGATCCCCGCACCAGCTTCGCCACCTCCTAGATAATCTACACGCACGCGGAATCGAGCCAAATCCTCCTCCCGACGCCGTTCCCCTTTTGCGCCGCCACCGGCGAGCTCGGGCTCACCGCGGACAGGCCAGCTCAGAGGGAGACCGAGCACGACAGCTACCCCAGGAGCATCCACAAGCTTTCACGGTGCTCGTGCGCGCCTTGTTCCCCTACCCCGAGCCCTCCTTCACCTCCAGCGCCGGCGAACCGAACAACCACCCCGCCATTGACGCCGACGAGCTCAAATCCGTGCACCAAACCTTCGAACGCCGACCAGGGTAGGTGTTCCTCGATCCCTACTCTCCCACGCGCCTCCCCGTGGCAGCCCCGGTAAGCCCTGCATCGCAGAACACCACCGGCAAGATGCCACGGCGGAGAAGGCCGGCGAAGGACCCGGTTGTAAATTCTTTTTTTCGTTCAAGGGTGTTTCTGCAAGTATTCCAGTGTATACCAGTGAACTTCTAAAATGCGAAACAAATCACAGAAAAATCAGAAAAATGCAAACTAAACTGATCTGGATTCCTTGTAACAAGATCTAAAAATTTTGTAACAGGCACATCTGCAGAAACTCAACTGATTTTAATCTGGGAAAAAGAATAATAAAACCACCTTATGCATGTTCAGGAAGTTCTACTCAGCAAATGACCTTGATTTTTGGATATGTTATCACTAATGGAATATTAAGATCACAGTAAAAATATGACACCCAACCAAAATACTTATCATGTTGGAACAATCAAGATTCTCTAATCTGTTGTTAGCTTTCTCGATTTAATTCTGGAAAATATGCACATGAACTTGCTCTGGAATTTTTACTGCAAACATGTGCCACTGAATTCCTGCTAATCGTTAAATTTTAGATTTATTAAATTTCATATGCTATATACCATGATTTATGCTTGTTTAATCAACTTAATTCTTCATATATAGTTCTTATGCCCAGAAAAATCTATATTTATTTATAAAGTCTCTCTTTAGCTCTATGTTCCTGTCTAAAAATTTTGAGCTGCAGTTACTGAGTCTTGCTTTGGTGAATAATCATGCTTAGCATCTTTGGGCTAGATTTACTGTTTTTGTTCTGAGTAATTTACAATGTTTCTGATCATGATTTTTGGGCGTGATCTTGTTTAGAGTATGTTCTACCTATAATAAAAAGTTCAGATGCAATACTGGTTAAATGCACCTTGAGAAATCTATGCAAACTCATGCTAAGTTAACTGCATAACTAAATTATCATATCGAGTTAAATCTTAAAAAATGTTCTGGAGAATGTTTAGCTCATGAATAGTCTCTGGTAAAAATTTGAGAGTCATATCCCTAGTAAAACTCTTTGTAGAATTAATCTTAGTTAAAAGCTTGCTGTTTTTGTTCTTTTTGTCACCTCAGTTATATAATTGAATAAAATCTGGAAAAATTTCAGTGCTGAGTATATGTTTACTACTCTATAAATGACTGCCCATGAAATAAAATGTTGAAATCATCACTAAAGTAACTTTTGTTGGACTACAACTTTATCGTGAAGGAAAGAAATTGTTATCCATGAATAACTCATAATCTTGCATTGCATATAGAAACGGTTAATCTCGCGGACGGTGACTACGAGTTGGTACCCGCGGACTCTCGTACGGAGCAGGAGGTTAATCTGAACTGTGCTAACTTGTCTCAAGACCTGGGCCAAGCCCCAGAGGCTTTGCTGCCTGAAAGTGCCCAAAAAGGCAAGCCCCGGAGCATAATCCCACTATTTTCTGAATTATCATTCAGCTATCTGTTTATTAATGTATTGTAATATCTTGTTTTATGCATTTAAGTTTCTAGGCGTTGATCGAAAACCGTAGATGCATGACCCCTAGGAATCTATGCTTGTTACCGGATCTTTTTATCGACTAGTTGCCATGCCAAATAGATACGGTAGAAGTCGAGTGGTTTCCTGCCTCTCGCGAGCAAATAGGAATTGTACTGACTTTAATTCCTATTGAAATGTAAGGACAACGGGCGGGGTTGTGTAGTTGTGATACCCCGCTGGTGTAGTCAAAAATGGCTAAGGTCGCGGTGTGTGGCTCATTTCGTTAAGCGTTTGAAAGTACTAGCCACATACCGAGAAATATGGTAATCGGTAAGCTGAAGTACCTGATTGGACCGGCGAGTGGAACGATCTCGTACCCTCCTGGTAGAAGTAGGATTTATATTTTTGTCGTGACGTACGGGTGCAGAGTGGTCGGACTCTGTAGTCGGGGAGGGTGCCCCGGATCCACGGACTGGAAAGAAAGGGGAAAAGTAGCGTGGGCGGGAGCGAAGTCGATCCCCATGCGTGTGGTCTATGTTCCCCTGGCCAGGTTGAAATTCGATTCAGAATCGTCCGCCTCTCACGGCATGAGATTGCTTAATGTTTTCGGTCACATAGAGTAACAAGTGAAACATGATGATGATGATGATACTGCTGGTTGATTAAATGATTGCTCTACCATGTTTGTGTAGAGTTGGATGCAAACTTAGAATGGTTAATCTAACTAGAAGATGGCTAAATAAAATCTGAAAATAAGGATCAACCTTTAGTGGCATTTTTGGCAAACAAACCCCACCAACCAAAAAGCCTTGCATGTCTAGTTATCGGACTATGTTATATCCGGTGATGGGTCAGTCTTGCTGAGTATTAGTATACTCAGCCTTGCTTGTGGCACTGTTTTTCAGGTACTAACTTCGAAGATCTGTTTGCAAGTCTTACTTGGCCGTGTACTCTGCCTCCGAGCTGATCTGTTGAGTGGGATGGCCCTTCAGCTGGTGCTAATCACCCTCCCGCTGAGTGACGCATTCGTACGGGCTTTATCGATGCGTCACGTTATGTCGCTAGTTATCTTTAATTGCTTCCGATGAACAATGAGACTTGAATAATTTGAGTAGTTGGAACCCCGTAGAACTTGCTACTCCGAACATGGTTTGTAATAAATTTTCTTTCCGCTGCAATCACTCTGAGATGTATGAAATGTTTTGTGTTGTAATCTCTGGGCTCACCCTCGTGTGAGTGTTGTCTGCTGATCCTGGAATAGCGTGGCTTTTATCGAGGCTTCACTCGAGGAACTACCGGTGAGTGCCAATTTGGGTCAGAGTTGCTTAGCAACAAAGATCAGTGCACCCGGGCCCAGTAGTTTTGGGTGGTTCCGCCACACAGAACATCCGGGGCGTACAATGGGCAATGGAGTGGTTGCGTAGAAATATGGCTTCAGAGATTACATCGATACATATAGAAGTCGGGATAGAAGGAAGAACGAGGAGCGCCTGCACTTGAGAAGGCTAGAGGAACAGCTCCTCTCACAAGATGAAAGAATGGCAGAAGAGGTTAAACACCAGGTGGCCTTAGCAATGAGCCAGCAGTAGCAATAGCAAACGGAGCCTGCAGAGCCTATTGTCGATGAGGCCGACCTATCTCAACGTAAAAGCAGATGCACCTCCACGGGCCTCCCTGCCGATACGGGAATTGCCGCTATTGATACGACGGCCGAGCAGCACTATCCAGTGGATGAGATCACCCAGCGGACACCTTGTGCGCTTCAAACTTGCAGTAAGAACTTAAGGTTCACGGTAGCGTACGTTTCCGCCATGCCAAGCACACCAGGCGAGGTGTACCATGGGCAGGAGATCCCGGCTGGATACGCTAAAGCTGGGGTCGAGGAGGTGTGCAATGATTGGAAGAATCTCGAGCTCGATATTCCTGGAGGTGACGGGGAGACAACACTAGCAGATGCTGTTCATGGTTACATCCTATGGGACAAGTGGTACATCATCCTCAAGCCTACCGATCAGGGATCAAGGCCGACATCGCCGCAACCCGATCGTCGTTCACCTCCTCCGCCACCGTCTCCGGGAGCTGCCCCAGAACACTCTGCTGCTGAGCCACCATCTCCTAGGCAGCCGTTGACTACTCCTGCTGAGCCGCCATCTCCTGGCCCACCTCCTCCGTCACCGCCAAACAAGCGAAAGAAGACAGAGCCAGAGAATCAGGATAAACCACTGGACCCTTCAAAATTAAAATTTTTTATTGGAATGAAAGAAGCGAATAGGAGAAAGTTTATTGAGAAACCTCTTTCGGACTACGATCGCTCAATTAAGAAATCATACCAGAAGAGTAAATCAAGGTCGTCATCGTCCGATGTTCCACAGCTGGGGGCCCAAGAGAAACAGTCAATACAACCGCTAGTTGTTCTAAACCAGGAACAACAAGGCTTTCTGGGGTTCTTGCAATCATCAAGGCTCACTACTGATGACATAACATGGGCTTCGAACTGGAATCCGAATCCGGAGAAAGAGTATCCGATAGCTCCAGTGGTGAGATGGGCATATAAGGAAGGCACCAGCCTTGTCCCCCCAGAGATTGTGCCTTTGCTTCCAACGCAAATGCGAAGGCTACATGACTTGTACATGAAGGCGATGAGTGACTGTAACTTCATGCAGGGCGCAAAGATTACAGACGAAGATTTCTTTCATGGAGAGGCTATCATATGGATTGATTGGGAAGAAATCTACCAACTATACCATCAGGACTCCCTCGACATCTCTATCGTCGCTTTGTGGCTGTTGTAAGTGTGTTCTTGAAGTCCCGATTCATTACAAGTTCCAAACCTATTGATTCCTTACTTCATTTTGTATCTCGTAGGATGGAGATTCAAACTTGCCGAAAAAAGGGTATTACCATGTCGGCTTCGTCGACCCAATAGTTGTGAATTGCAAGAATCTCAACAGCAATCCTAAAGAAACTTCCAAAAACTTGTACAAATACTTAGCCGTTCAGCACTATATCGAGTAGCTATATAGTGAGGGACGTAATATGTATGCCACCAAAGTCATTGCGTAAGACCAAGGTTACTTGGCAATTCTTTCCTTGGTGAGGACGTATAGGTTCTGCATTCATCCTCAAAATGGTTAACAAAGAAATCCTCGGAAGAAATCCCAATCAAATTGGCTAAAAAAAACCTATCTTAAGGAGCATCTTGATATTCTGCAATTTCAGGGAAATTGGTTTCCACGAATTTTAATCCTCTGATAAATTCTTCAAATCCACTTGAGGTAGTAAGACGAAATGATGATTCCTAAGTTATCCAACTACTGTAAAAATTTGAAATTTTTTGAAGCCTTCTAGCTTGGTATTTGTATTTTTAGATCAACCCGGTGTAAAACTGTTAACTCTGAACAGTTTGTACAACTGAAATTTTTCGACCTTTATAAGTTGTTCAAATGAAAAATCGTTCAACATGAAAGTTGTATACAACTAAGTGATGATCTTACCATAAAAATTTAAATAATTTTTGACAACTGGTTTGAGAGTTATGGTCAAAATACACCCTCTCTGGACACCCAGTTTTCCTGATTGACGTCACTCTGAATACCTGAGCATATCACCCCCATGGAGTCCGAATTGATCTTAGTGATGACTAGATGAATCGTTCCTTAATATCAGAGGGATCTTGTTTGAATCTTTGAGAATTTTTGAAGCAAATTATCCATCATTTTGGCCATTTCTTTCACTGTCCAGAGTTAGTAGTTCTTGTTACCATCAGCTGATCCATCGGTCTTTTGTTGGGACAGATGGAAGAGCTGCTGGTCGTTGACGCGCAGGGGCACGTGCACTCCGCTTGCTTGCACTGGGATGGATTTCCTCGCCGTCTTTGGGAGCTTTTGAGTGCAGCCGGTTACCTCCAGCCACCGATTTACGATGGCCACGAGTTTGTGGAGGACGGAGTTCGTCGCTGCAGTGTGACGATGGTGATCCCGCAGCACCCGCTCAACGGGTGGGAGCCGATCGTGACTCAGATGGTCGGTCACTACCTGCTGGACACTTGGGAGCTTACCGCTATGAGGGCGATGACTGCTTTTTGCTCTTCGCACCCTCTGGAGGTGGTTCTGACTGCGTTCGGGTTGTTCCCTGCCCCTGACCCGACAGACCCACTGTGGCTCGACCGGATGGCACACGTGGACGTGGTCGCTACCCTTGACCTGGTCGGGGCACTTCAGACGACAGCGATGTGCTTGGACGGTCTTTACAGACTTCACACCTACTAGAGTTACGCCGTCGCTCAATTGGTGGACCACGCTCAGGCCTTGCACCTGGCGGTCCAGCTGAGAGATGGACAGCTTCAGGAGGCTAGCACCGAGCTCGAGAGCAGGGCTACTCTTATCGCCCAGCTCCACGGCCAGGTTCACGAGCTCCAGGACACGGTGATGGATCGTGACGCTACGATCAACTTCCTGGAGGACCAGTTTCACGACCTGCAGCTTGAGTTGGACGAGGCCCAGGGGCAGCTCCACGCGATACAACACACGCAGGATGTCCTTCACGCACCTCCCGACGAGATGCAGGTGGACGAGGAGGACAAGCCCCAGGAGATCGAGGGCGTTTCAGAGATGGACTCCGAGGACCAGGCGCCGCAGCCCGCACCGGTTGAGGTTCACACTCCCGCGGCGAGTGAGGCATCGGTCAACATGTAGACCGAGGCGCTGTTTTCTTAGCTTTTGTAGACTCCTCTTAGTGTAGCCTACTTTTGGATCATGGCTACTAGGCTAACTTAGAGTTGAGTAACCCCCTTAGTACTGATGTTAGAAGTAACCGAGTAGAAATGAGAGGACGATGGATGTAATGAATCCCTAATGCTACTAATGTGAATTAACAGTGATCTGTGAAAAGCTGAAGGCAGCAGCCAGTTCGAATTTTTATCCTCTTTTCCTTTCTGAATTAACTCCTGAGTTGAATACCAAAGTTGTTCCAAATTTCATCGGGAACATGCTCACAAAATTTCAGCCCAAACGGATTAGTATCGCAGGAGATAATCGCAAATTACAGAAGCTCTGTTTTCTGTGAAACAGAAAAACCAGAGGAGGAGTAAATGAATTTTTCGACTAACCTACTCTGGAAATCTGACTTTGTGATGACTACCAAAGTTGTAGATCATGAAATTATCTATCTCCTGTAAAAATTTCAAGTTTATATCCTGTACAGAACTCCAGTTATTAGAGTTTTCGTATCATTGGTTTTCTGCACAACATGATTTAAGCGATTCGTTTTACTCCCATGACATTGAGTTGTATGTTCCATTTGAAATCATGAGAATATTGAGCCTAATGCAAAGATACCCACATTTCAGATGGTTGGATCAACTCGAGGCACCCCTAGTGGTTTTGGAGCCGGGGGGAATGGCGATCCACCTCCACCTCCTCCACCAGTGGGTATCGCTGAGGTTCTTGCCGCCCAGACGGAAATTCTGCGGCAGTTGGTTCAAGCTCAGCAACAACCGCGGGGTGGGCATCATGCTCACCAAGCACAAGAAGCGAGCTACCAAGACTTCCTCAGTACTCAGCCTCCGCTGTTCAATAAAGCGAATGAGCCTCTGGACGCGGACGCTTGGATTCGCACGATCGAGTCCAAGTTTTCTCTATTGACTACTCCTTGTTCTGAAGCGAACAAGACTCGCTACGCCGCGCAGCAGCTTCGCAGATCAGCTCGTATGTGGTGGGATCATTACCACGGGATGCTACCGGCTGATCATGTGGTGAATTGGAATGAGTTCAAATTGGCTTTTCGAGATCATCATACCCCAGCTGGACTTCTGGACCGTAAGCTCAACGAGTTCTTGGCCTTAACTCAGGGCACTCGTACTGTGGTGCAGTATGCCCAAGTATTCCATCAATTGTGTCAATATGCTGGACATCACGCGGATACCGACGCTAAGAAGCGTGAACGCTTCCGTCGAGGCCTTAGCACCAAGTTACAAGAAAGGCTAAATCTTGTCCGTGCAGACTCTTTCAATGAATTGGTGAATATGGCTATCTCTCAGGAGGATCTTATTTCTGCACACCGCGCTGAAAAGAAGCACAAGGCACCTGCTGGACCCTCGAGTGCCTCTGCACCGAGGTATCGTATTGTGCAGAATAACCCACCCGCACCCTCTCAGAAGGCCCCTCAGCCAGGGCGTTGGATTATTCAGCCTCCTCAACAGCAGCAGCAGACTCGATTTGGGTTTCCTCAGCAAGCTCGATTTGCACCTCAGCAGTCGCAGAACGGCCCTAGGCCGAATACTCAGCCAGCCGCTCGCCCTGATAATAATAACCGTTGTTTCTGATGTGGGAGTCCAGATCACTTTGCCAAGATGTGCCCCCAGGCGGGACAAACTCAAGGGCAGGCTTCTCGCAGAAACGATCAGAACAAGGGCAAGAGGCAAACCATTCAAGTCAGGCAGGGCCGACTTAACTTCACCAACCTTGCTGAACTACCCGAGGGAGCACCGATCATGTCGGGTACATTCTCCATAAACCATCACCCCGCAGTTATCTTATTCGATTCTGGTGCATCTCATAGCTTCATTAGTTCTAAATTTGGAGCAAGGGTTGGGTTAGATTTTCGTCACACGAAAGGGTCATTCATAATATCTACTCCGGGTGGTAAAGTCGCATCAAACCAAATCGTTCATAAGGCGCCACTTAGTTTGGGTAGTAAAACTGTTCCTACCACTTTAATCTTGTTGCCACTAGAAGGTATGGACATTATTCTGGGAATGGATTGGATGAATAGACATGGGGTAATGTTAGATATCTCTTGCCGGGCCGTTGAAATAAATTCTCCAACTCATGGTCATTCGGTTCTATATTTACCTCATCACCAATGCAACCACTCTTGTGCCTATGCCATGAAAGATATTCGTCTCGAAGATATTCCGGTAGTCTGTGAATATGCAGATGTGTTTCCGGACGATTTACCTGGTATGCCGCCAGACCGGGATATCGAATTTGTCATTGAACTTCAGCCTGGTACAGCCCCTATTTCAAAAAGGCCGTACCGAATGCCACCTAAAGAATTAGCTGAACTAAAAATCCAGCTACAAGAACTGTTGGACAAGGGTTTTATTCGCCCAAGTGCTTCACCTTGGGGCTGTCCATCATTGTTCGTAAAGAAGAAGGATGATAGTCTGAGGTTGTGTGTTGACTACCGGCCTCTCAATGCGGTGACCATCAAAAATAAATATCCACTCCCCCGCATTGATGTACTGTTTGATCAGTTGGCTGGAGCAAAGATCTTCTCCAAGATTGATCTCCGTTCGGGGTATCATCAAATTAAAATCCGGCCTTGTGATATTCCCAAGACCGCCTTCTCAACCCGATATGGTCTCTATGAATATTTGGTTATGTCTTTCGGTCTCACCAATGCTCCGGCTTATTTTATGTATCTCATGAACTCGGTATTTATGCCGGAACTTGACAAATTTGTCGTGGTTTTTATCGACGAAAATGATCTATTCCAAGAACGAGGCGGAACATGAGCAACATCTGTGCATTATTCTTCAACGTCTCAGAGATCATAAGTTGTACGCAAAATTCTCCAAGTGTGAATTCTGGCTGGACACCGTCAAATTTTTGGGTCACACTATATCCAGTGAAGGCATCTCGGTTGATCCCAGCAAAGTGCAAGAAGTGATGGACTGGAAACCTCCTACTTCAGTTCATCAGATTCGCAGTTTTCTCGGCTTGGCGGGATATTACCGCAGATTTATTCCGGACTTTTCCAGAATTGCTAAGCCCATGACAGAACTACTAAGGAAGGATGTCAAGTTTAAATGGAATGCAAAGTGCGATGAAGCATTCCATACATTGAGAGCACATCTAACCACTGCACCAGTCTTGGCTCAACCTGACAACAATAAACCATATGACGTTTATTGTGATGCTTCAGGCACTGGTCTTGGTTGTGTTCTAATGCAAGACAATCGGGTTATAGCCTATGCTTCCCGAGCTCTTCGGCCACACGAGCTAAATTATCCCACTCATGATCTTGAGCTAGCCGCAGTTATTCATGCTCTCAAGCTTTGGAGACATTATCTTATGGGCACTCATTGCAATATCTATACCGACCATAAGAGTCTCAAATACATTTTCACACAAAGTGAGCTGAATATGAGGCAACGAAGATGGCTGGAATTAATCAAAGATTATGACTTAGAAGTTCATTATCATCCGAGCAAAGCTAATGTCGTAGCCGATGCGCTCAGTCGCAAGGTTCACTGCAATTGCCTTTCAGTGGAGTCGTATAATGACACACTGTGTGCTGAAATGCAAAGGCTGAAATTGGAGATTATCCCTCAAGGTTCGTTGAATCATATTTAGGTGGAACCGACACTTTATGACAAGGTCATCATGGCACAATTACATGACAAAAGTGTTGGTCTCATCAAGCAGAAAGTGGTAGAAGGTGAAAATAAATATAAGTGTTTCCGAGTGGACCATAAAGGAATTTTGTGGTTCGAGGGTCGCCTAGTCGTTCCCAAGAATCATGAGCTGCGGAAACAAATCCTGGACGAAGCACATCTCTCTAAATTCTCTATTCATCCGGGTAGCACCAAGATGTACCAAGATCTCAGGCAAAAATTTTGGTGGACTCGCATGAAGAGAGAGATTGCCAAATATGTCGCAGAATGTGACACCTGTCAGAGAGTGAAAGCTAGTCACTTGAAAGTTGCTGGAACTCTCCAACCTCTACCAATTCCGTCTTGGAAATGGGAAGATATCAGCATGGATTTCATCGTGGGCTTACCAAATACTTCTCAGCATCATGATTCCATTTGGGTCATTGTTGATAGGCTCACAAAGACCGCTCATTTTATTCCAGTGCATACTGAATATCGAGCCAAGAAATATGCTGAAATCTATATGGATCGGATTGTCTGCCTACACGGTATACCCAAAACAATTATATCGGATCGTGGTCCTCAGTTTGTGGCAAGGTTTTGGGAGCAACTCCAAGAGGCTCTCGGAACTAAATTAATTCGAAGCTCAGCTTACCATCCACAGACTGACGGACAGACCGAAAGGGTGAATCAAATTCTTGAGGATATGCTTCGAGCATGTGTCATCCATTATGACAAGAACTGGGACAAATGTTTATCCTTGGCCGAGTTTTCTTATAACATCAGCTATCAGGCCAGTCTGAAGATGGCACCATTCGAGGCCTTGTATGGTCGACGGTGTCGTACTCCTTTGAGTTGGTCCCAGACTGGAGAACGCCAACTATTTGGACCCGAATTAGTGGTCGAGGCTGAGGAGAAAGTAAAAATAGTATAAGCAAATCTCCGAGCAGCTCAGTCTCAGCAAAAGAGTTATTTTGATAAAAGAAGGGATCCTTTGAAGTTCATGGTTGGTGACCACGTCTACTTACGAGTGTCCCCAACTCGAGGCATTCAACGTTTCGGAGTCAGGGGTAAGCTAGCACCTCGCTATGTCGGGCCATATGAAATCATTGAAGAATGTGGATCCGTGGCTTATCGTTTGCGACTTCCTTCACGACTCGCCGCCATCCATAATGTTTTCCACATATCCCAACTCAAGAAATGTGTTCGAGTTCCTACAGAAATCATTGATCAACAAGAAATCTTAGTGGAGCCCGATCTCTCATATACCGAATATCCACTCAGAATTCTGGATCAAAAAAGAGAGAGGTACTCGTCGAAAGGTGGTAAAAATGTATAAAGTTCAGTGGTCTCATCACACCGAAGAAGAAGCCACCTGGGAGACGGAAGATTATCTTAATCGACATTATCCGGGTTTTCTTAGCTCCACCTCAGGTATATCATTTTCCCTACCTCAATTCAATCATCCAATCTCGGGACGAGATTCTTTTTAAGGGGGGTAGGTTGTGACACCTCAGGTGTCAGTACTTTTAAATACAATCAATGTACCTTAGTTAAAGTTAAAAGAAAAATTTGGGAAATTGAATCAAAGAGAAAGGGGCAAATAAAAGACAAATTATACAAAAGAAATTAAAGGGGACAGGAAAAAGAGTGAAAAGCTATTCAAATTTCAATTCAAAAAGGTGCACAAAATTTTAGTTGGCTTATTAGAGGTGCTTCAATTGACATGTGCTCAATTGAACTTCAGCCAAAATCAAGTCAAAAACTGAATAAAACCAAAGTCCTTTTATGCAAATTTGCAATTGTACGAATAGTTCAAAATGTGAGTTTCAAATGGAAATTTGCATAACACGAAAATTGTAGATCTTGAAAAGTTATGCAAAAGTGGAATTCAACACTTTTCCATTTGAGCCCTCCAAATAGGAGATAATTTTAGTTTACCGAGAGGTCCCTGGATTTTCAGAAATCACAGATAGGCCCTCACCTTCACCTCTCTCTCTCCCCGGTGCTCTGTTTCCCGCCGCCCGCCGTACGCCGCCGGTGGACTTCGTCCACCGCGCGCCCGCGGCCAAATGGACCCGGGGAAACCTCTCAGCGCCACCTGGCCGCCCCTTGGCACCTCCTCGCGCGCACACGCGTCCCAGACGCCTCCTCGAGCCGCCACGATACCCCGGCCGGCGCAGCGCCGCTGCCTCCTTCGCTCGTTCGTCGTCGAGTCGCCCAGGGCCAAATCGACCGCCCCCAGACACCACTTCCCTCGCCCAGGAACTCCTTGGCCTATAAGAACCCCCAGAGCTCCACCGTCGCGCCCCTTCTCCTCCTTCTTCCTCCTCCCGCCGCTCCGCCATGGCCGCCGAGATCCAGCTCGCGCGGACCGGCTAACCCAGCCCTACATTGCCCCATCCGACCCCCGCAGCAGCTTCGCCACCTCCTAGATAAGCTACACGCGCGCGGAATCGAGCCAAATCCTCCTCCCGACGCCGTTCCCCTTTTGCGCCACCGCCGGCGAGCTCGGGCTCACCGCGGACAGGCCAGCTCAGAGGGAGACCGAGCACGACAGCTACCCCAGGAGCATCCACAAGCTTCCGCGGTGCTCGTGCGTGCCTTGTTCCCCTACCCCGAGCCCTCCTTCACCTCCAGCGCTGGCGAACCGAACAACCGCCCCGCCATTGACGCCGACGAGCTCGAATCCGTGCACCAAACCTTCGAACGCCGACCAGGGTAGGTGTTCCTCGATCCCTACTCTCCCACGCGCCTCCCCGTGGCAGCCCCGGTAAGCCCTGCATCGCAGAACACCACCGGCAAGATGCCACGGCGGAGAAGGCCGGCGAAGGACCCAGTTGTAAATTCTTTTTTTCGTTCAAGGGTGTTTCTGCAAGTATTCCAGTGTATACCAGTGAACTTCTAAAATGCGAAACAAATAACAAAAAATAGGAAAAATGCAAACTCAACTGATCTGGATTCCTTGTAACAAGATCTACAAATTTTGTAACAGGCACATCTGCAGAAACTCAACCGATTTTAATCTGGGAAAAAGAATAATAAAACCACCTTATGCATGTTCAGGAAGTTCAACTTAGCAAATGACCTTGATTTTTGGATATGTTATCACTAATGGAACATTAAGATCACAGTAAAAATATGACACCCAACCAAAATAGTTATCATGTTGGAACAATCAAGATTCTCTAATCTGTTGTTAGCTTTCTCGATTTAATTCTGGAAAATATGCACAAGAACTTGCTCTGGAATTTTTACTTAATGCATGTGCCACTGAATCCCTGCTAATCCCTAAATTTCAGATTTATTAAAGTTCATATGCTATATAACATGATTTATGCTTGTTTAATCAACTTAATTCTTCATATATAGTTCTTATGCCCAGAAAAATCTATTTTTATTTCTAAAGTCTCTCTTTATCTCTGTGTTCTTGTCTAAAAATTTTGAGCTGCAGTTACTGAGTCTTACTTTGGTGAATAATCATGCTTAGCATCTTAGGGCTAGATTTACTGTTTTTATTCTGAGTAATATACAATGTTTCTGATCATGATTTTTGGGCGTGATCTTGTTTAGAGTATGTTCTACCTATAATAAAAAGTTCAGATGCAATTCTGGTTAAATGAACCTTGAGAAATCTATGCAAACTCATGCCAAGTTAACTGCATAACTAAATTATCATATTGAATTAAATCTTGAAACATTTTCTGGAGAATTCTTAGCTCATGAATAGTCTCTGGTAAAAATTTGAGAGCCATATCCCTAGTAAAACTCTCTGTAGAATTAATCTTAGTTAAAAGCTTGCTGTTTTTGTTCTTTTTGTCACCTCAGTTATATAATTGAATAAAATCTGGAAAAATTTCAGTACTGAGTATATGCTATGAAATTGATCTCGTAAAATTTTTAGCACCAGAAGCCATGTCAAAAGTTCTGTACAAAAAGATGAAGTAATTAGAGTAGTCTACTTACATGAATAGTAGTGGTAAATGCTTTATAGTCAATGGCTGAAATTTATACCATGAATGTTTAAGTTTGGATCTGTGTTACTTTAGTTTCTCATCAATAGCTCATTAATAATTGTATTGTTAAGAAATAATGAAAGCGTGCTATGTGTTGAAATTAAAAAATGAAAACTAAAACCCCCACTCATTTATGAAGAAACGTAGTTATGTTTACTACTCTATAAATGACTGCCCATGAAATAAAATGTTGAAATCATCACTAAAGTAACTTTTGTTGGACTACAACTTTATCGTGAAGGAAAGAAATTGTTATCCATGAATAACTCATAATCTTGCATTGCATATAGAAATGGTTAATCTCGCGGACGGTGACTACGAGTTGGTACCCGCGGACTCTCGTGCGGAGTAGGAGGTTAATCTGAACTGTGCTAATTTGTCTCAAGACCTGGGCCAAGCCCCAGAGGCTTTGCTGCCTGACAGTGCCCAAGAAGGCAAGCCCCGGAGCATAATCCCACTATTTTCCGAATTATCATTCAGCTATCTGTTTATTAATGTATTGTAATATCTTGTTTTATGCATTTAACTTTCTAGGCGTTGATCAAAAACCGTAGATGCATGACCCCTAGGAACCTATGCTTGTTACCGGATCTTTTTATCGACTAGTTGCCATGCCAAATAGGTACGGTAGAAGTCGAGTGGTTTCCTGCCTCTCGCGAGCAAATAGGAATTGTACTAACTTTAATTCCTATTGAAATGTAAGGACAACGGGCGGGGTTGTGTAGTTGTGATACCCCGCTGGTGTAGTCAAAAATGGCTAAGGTCGCGGTGTGTGGCTCATTTCGTTAAGCGTTTGAAAGTACTAGCCACATACCGAGAAATATGGTAATCGGTAAGCTGAAGTACCTGATTGGACCGGCGAGTGGAACGATCTCGCACCCTCCTGGTAGAAGTAGGATTTATATTTTTTCGCGACGTACGGGTGCAGAGTGGTCGGACTCTGTAGTCGGGGAGGGTGCCCCGGATCCACGGACTGGAAAGAAAGGGGAAAAGTAGCGTGGGCGGGAGCGAAGTCGATCCCCATGCGTGTGGTCTATGTTCCCCTGGCCAGGTTGAAATTCGATTCAGAATCGTCCGCCTCTCACGGCATGAGATTGCTTAATGTTTTCAGTCACATAGAGTAACAAGTGAAACATGATGATGATGATAATACTGCTGGTTGATTAAATGATTGCTCTACCATGTTTGTGTAGAGTTGGATGCAAACTTAGAATGGTTAATCTAACAAGAAGATGGCTAAATAAAATCTGAAAATAAGGATCAACCTTTAGTGGCATTTTTGGCAAACAAACCCCACCAACCAAAAAGCCTTGCATGTCTAGTTATCGGACTATGTTATATCCAGTGACGGGTCAGTCTTGCTGAGTATTAGTATACTCAGCCTTGCTTGTGGCACTGTTTTTCAGGTACTAACTTCGAAGATCTGTTTGCAAGTCTTACTTGGCCGTGTACTCTGCCTCCGGGCTGGTCTGTTGAGTGGGATGGCCCTTCAGCTGGTGCTAATCACCCTCCCGCTGAGTGACGCATTCGTACGGGCTTTATCGATGCGTCACGTTATGTCGCTAGTTATCTTTAATTGCTTCCGCCGAACAATGAGACTTGAATAATTTGAGTAGTTGGAACCCCGTAGAACTTGCTACTCCGAACATGGTTTGTAACAAATTTTCTTTCCGCTGCAATCACTCTGAGATGTATGAAATGTTTTGTGTTGTAATCTCTGGACTGACCCTCGTGTGAGTGTTGTTTGCTGATCCTGGAATAGCGTGGCTTTTATCGAGGCTTCACTCGAGGAACTACCGGTGAGTGCCAATTTGGGTCAGAGTTGCTTAGCAACAAAGATCAGTGCACCCGGGCCCAGTAGTTTTGGGTGGTTCCGCCACACAGAACATCCGGGGCGTACAATGGGCAATGGAGTGGTTGCGTAGAAATATGGCTTCAGAGATTACATCGATACATATAGAAGTCGGGATAGAAGGAAGAACGAGGAGCGCCTGCACTTGAGAAGGCTAGAGGAACAGCTCCTCTCACAAGATGAAAGAATGGCAGAAGAGGTTAAACACCAGGTGGCCTTAGCAATGAGTCAGCAGCAGCAACAGCAAACGGAGCCTGCAGAGCCTATTGTCGATGAGGCCGACCTATCTCAACGTAAAAGCAGTTGCGCCTCCACGGGCCTCCCTGCCGATACGGGAATCGCCGCTATTGATACGACGGCCGAGTAGCACTATCCAGTGGATGAGATCACCCAGCGGACACCTTGTGCGCTTCAAACTTGCAGTAAGAACTTAAGGTTCACGGTAGCGTACGTTTCCGCCATGCCAAGCACACCAGGCGAGGTGTACCATGGGAAGGAGATCCCGGCTGGATACGTTAAAGCTGGGGTCGAGGAGGTGTGCAATGATTGGAAGAATCTCGAGCTCGATATTCCTGGAGGTGACGGGGAGACAACACTAGCAGATGCTGTTCATGGTTACATCCTATGGGACAAGTGGTACATCATCCTCAAGCCTACCGATCAGGGATCAAGGCCGACATCGCCGCAACCCGATCGTCGTTCACCTCCTCCGCCACCGTCTCCGGGAGCTGCCCCAGAACACTCTGCTGCTGAGTCACCATCTCCTAGGCAGCCGTTGACTACTCCTGCTGAGCCGCCATCTCCTGGCCCACCTCCTCCGTCACCGCCAAAGAAGCGAAAGAAGACAGAGCCAGAGAATCAGGATAAACCACTGGACCCTTCAAAATTAAAAATTTTTATTGGAATGAAAGAAGCGAATAGGAGAAAGTTTATTGAGAAACCTCTTTCGGACTACGATCGCTCAATTAAGAAATCATACCAGAAGAGTAAATCAAGGTCGTCATCGTCCGATGTTCCACAGCTGGGGGCCCAAGAGAAACAGTCAATACAACCGCTAGTTGTTCTAAACCAGGAACAACAAGGCTTTCTGGGGTTCTTGCAATCATCAAGGCTCACTACTGATGACATAACATGGGCTTCGAACTGGAATCCGAATCCGGAGAAAGAGTATCCGATAGCTCCAGTGGTGAGATGGGCATATAAGGAAGGCACCAGCCTTGTCCCCCCAGAGATTGTGCCTTTGCTTCCAACGCAAATGCGAAGGCTACATGACTTGTACATGAAGGCGATGAGTGACTGTAACTTCATGCAGGGCGCAAAGATTACAGACGAAGATTTCTTTCGTGGAGAGGCCATCATATGGATTGATTGGGAAGAAATCTACCAACTATACCATCAAGACTCCCTCTGACATCTCTATCGTCGCTTTGTGGCTGTTGTAAGTGTGTTCTTGAAGTCCCGATTCATTACAAGTTCCAAACCTATTGATTCCTTACTTCATTTTGTATCTCGTAGGATGGAGATTCAAACTTGCCAAAAAAAGGGTATTACCATGTCGGCTTCGTCGACCCAATAGTTGTGAATTGCAAGAATCTCAACAGTAATCCTAAAGAAACTTCCAAAAACTTGTACAAATACTAAGCCGTTCAGCACTATAAGTCGACCATTGTATTTCCGTACAACTTTAGGTAAGTCTTTTCTGCCATGTAACTATTTTAGTTCTATATAACTGAATTTTATTAACCCTACATGAAATCTTGCAGAGATCACTGGATACTAATTAACATATATCCTGACAAGAGCTTAGCGATTGTTATGGACTCATTGCGCAGAGATCCAGAACAATACAAAGACATGACCGACATGTTGGACAAGTAATTTACCACCTCAATCACCATTGTTTTGAAATCAACGACAACTATATTTATTCGTTTTGGTTCGTGTTCAGGGTTTGGAAGAAATTCGTTCGGAACCATAGTGGCAATAATTTCAGTCCCGAACTAAAGTGGAGGAAAAACTATCCGGTACGGGTGGGATTCTACTTTCTTTGCATGTTCCATATCCTTTAGTATATATGAATACATTGATAACTAATTACTTCATTTTTCTCTTGAAATGTCGGAGGCAGGCGCAAGGAACTAATTTATGCGTATACTATGTCATAGAGAATATCCATACCCTAATGGGTCCTCAAAGGACCTTTACCGCATGGCAGTAGGAAGTAAGTAAAAACTTTATCAAACTTAGCTTGCGTGCAACTCATTTTGTAAATTGTTGTAATTAATATTCTCACTTTTCCACAGGTCAGTGATATGCGAGACACACTCATACCAGAGGAAAGGATCCTGGCGATTCAAGAAGCCATGTGCGGATTTATTGTTCATGAGGTCCTGGACCCGGCAGGAGAATTCTACTATGATGGAAGATCAAATATAGCTAATAGGAGTAAATATGACAATATTAAGTAAAACTTTTGTTGCACTTTGTATATAATTGACTTTTGTGTTGCACTTTATATGAGTAAATGAATATATATTTATATTTATATTACTGCAGTTCATACTCCGCTTAAATTCTAATACAAAATTCAATTGAAATGGAATAGAAATAACCCAAAAGAAATAGAAAAAAAGAAACAGAAAAAATAGGGGCCTTTGGTCCCGGTTGGTAACACCAACCGGGACCAAAGGGAGTAGACCCTTGTCCCGGTTCCCTGACCAGCCTTGGCGGTCCCGGTTGGGAAACCGGGACAAAAGGCCTTTCCCAACCGGGACAAAAGGCATGTTCTGTAGTAGTGTATAATAAAGGCCTTTCCCAACCGGGGCAAAAGGCATGTTCTATAGTAGTGTATAATATCGTACCACTATTTTTCTATAGCTTCTGATGCTACCTCTGCAATAACGTGCTGTATTTTAATATAACCACTACTTCCTTGAGAAAAATATCACCACGTCTATTAATTGCCACATGATCGAAAGTCGAACCCTCGCAATTACATTAAGTTTTCAGCTAATTATGCTCCATCCTCCCTAATAAATAGTTTTAGCGCTCCTTTCACCACAACAAATATAGTGAAAAATCATAGTTTCATTTTGATACCCAAAATATTATATTACTACTTAAGTAATAGTGACTCCACATTACTCTACCTAAAAATATATACCAAACGCAACAACATATTGTACACCATGATAGCTATGCGAACATAACGAAGCGGCAGATTCATTCGCTGCGAGCCGGGCCCCAAAACGAAACCCTGGCGCTCCGATCCCCATTATAAGCGCGTGCTCCTTCCACCCACTCCTTTCCCCGAGGAAACAAACCCCCATGGTCCTCCCCTGATCCCCTCCTTCGCTGGTGAGGGTATCCTCCTGCTCTCTCTTCTCCTTTGTTCATCCTGCTTCGTTTCTTTACCTACTACTTTATCTTAAGCTGAAATGTTATAATGCAATTCATATGTCATAATAATATATAATCCTTAAATTCACAAAAGATATTATTACAGGCTGATCTGCAGGCTGTAGTAGGTCGTCCCTGGCTGACAAGAAATTACACTAAAATCAATAATGGATTCGGAGGTGAAGTTGTAGAGTCATCGTTTGTAGCACCGAGAGAGCAGACACCGAGGAAGGGGCTCTGGCTGTCTTCCCTGGACCTCCTGATGGTCAACAGAGGCTACACACCAACTTAGCATACTACTTGTTCGACCGCCCCGATGACGACGACGCTGCGTCCGATTTCTTCGACGTGGCCAGGCTCAAGGAGGCTATGGCCAAGGCACTGGTGGCCTTCTACCCCCTCGCTGGCCACCTCAGCGTCGACGGCAGCGGTAGGGTACAGATCGACTGCAACGGTGAGGGCGCGCTCTTTGTTGTCGCTCGCTCTGGCAACACTCTTGACGAGATCAAAGAATTGAAACCGTCGCTGGAGCTAAGGAGGCTGCTTGTTCCTCGCATCGACGAGCCGCCGTCCGTCATACTGGCCGTACAGCTAACCAATTCTTCCAGCTTCCAGACGAGCAGCTTAGGTTTGTTATTTGAGTATCAGCACGCCCAGAGGTCAAGATCACGAAGAGTTCGGCGAAGGACGTCTCGGGGGCAGGAGTCGACGTGGTCGAAGATCTTGGCGTTCCGGGCTTTCCAGAGCTGCCAAAGGACGATGAGAACGACGTCGACCCGAAGAACCTCCGGGAGGCTGGTGCCCAAACCAATCAGCGAGGGGGAGCGAAGGTTGCATCCGTGAACGTAAGGGCCAGTTTATCCCAGACGCTTGTAGCCATAGGGCACGAAACAAAGATGTGCCAATCAGTTTCTAAAGAAGTGGGACATAGCTCACAGAAAGATTCAGACAGAGGCCGGATGGAGCGACGGTAGAGATAGTCCCTGGTCTTTAAATCCCTCCCTCCCCCCTCTCTTTTCCCTTTGTTGGGACTTCTCTGTACTCTCAACCCAGTATGCTGGTTCACTCTGTACTTTGCGTTGTACTTATGCCTCGATCAATGAAAAGTAGGTGGGGACCTCCCCCGAAGTTGCTCGAAAAAAATACTGGCCGTACAGGTCGATCTGATCCACACAGCTTCGTTCTCCAAGATTGGCGCTTCATTCCCATATATATATATATGCTTCAATTCCTCGATCGTATATATACCAATTTGTGCTTGCCGCAGGTGACTTTCTTCGTGTGTGGAGGGGTGGCGCTAGGGACGGCCCTTCACCACGTCTCCATCGACGCCCGGAGCGCGCTCCACTTCTTCCAGACATGGTCGGCCTTGTGCAGGGACGGCGACCGAGCCACCGTGGAGCTCCCCTGCCACGACCGCACCCTCCTCCGTGCGCGGTCCCCGCCCGCCATCCAGCCCGACGCTCTCCTGACCTTCTACCCGAAGGTCGCCTTGTCCGACCCGTCAGGGCCCACCGCCAATGAGGTCTTCACCATTTCAAGGGACCAGGCCGCCGCCCTCAGGCGCCTCTGCGGCGGCGCTAGCACTTTCTGCGCCGTGAGCGCCCTCCTGTGGCAGTGCACCTGCGTCGCGCGGCGGCTTCCGCTGGACTCCAAGGCGCTCCTCGCCTTCCCGGCCAACGTCCGGCGCAGGGTGAAGCCGCCCCTCCCGGACCGCTACTTCGGCAACGCGCTTCTCAGGGTGGGCGTCGCCGCCGCAGCGCGGGATATCGCATCGGAGCCGCTGGGCTCCGTCGCCGGCCGCATCCGAGCCGCCATCGGCCGGATGGACGATGATGAGATGGTGCGGTCCGCGATCGACTACCACCACGAGACGGCGGAGATGGACAGACAGCCGGGGAAGGGCATCCTGCCGGAGACCGAGCTGCATGTTATCAGCTGGCTCGGAATGCCGTTGTCCGACGCGGATTTTGGGTGGGGGAAGCCGCGAGTGGTGTCTCGCGCGGAGTCCAACCGCGGCGGGTTCCTGCACCTCATGAGCAACGGGGCAGCAGACGGCGGCGTCCGTGTGCTTATGCAGGCCCGTATCTAAGCACGTGCGGGCCGTGCGACCGCACAGGGCCCCCGAATTTGAAGGGCCCCAAAATATTAGATATATATTAGATATAGTCATGTAAATACTTTAATTTAGTTAATTATTGATCCAATTTGTAGCAAAATATGGCCCAAATTGCTCCTAAAAGATAAATCATTATAGCCGTATCACTTATCACTTCCTTTTACATGGGTGCTACTCGGGGTCAGGTGTGTGATCTCGAGTGGACCTAACACAGCACCACAACCTCTCCAGGATTCCATATTTTGAATTTAAAATCGGCCTAATAAACCAGGACCCTCAATGCTTTGTTGCTAAAACAAACTTTTTTTGGAAAAAATTTTTGTTGCTCAAACAATAACAATTGTTCCAGCAATAAAAGAAATTATTCTGGAATAAAAAAATAGTTATTAGACCTTTTGTGATGATTTAACTGCCAGTCACACATGTGACTTCTAACATTTGTACTTTCACACAGCACATCACGCTTATCGCGCTTGCCGGCTGCTATCGCTTGGTATTCGCGATCCTGCACTAGGCCACTAGGGCCCAGTCCATTGTTTCGCACAGGGCCCTCGAATTTACCGGTACGGCCCTGGCTTATGTGCATGGAGGCTGCAAATATCAAGGAGCTGGAGCGGCTGCTTCACGAAGCTCTAGCCAGATGCTAGTGGCTTCATGCGGAAGCTGATGGTTCTTTTGCTGTTTCGCGGCATGCATGCAAGGTTGCGAATATAATAAGGACCCAGCTAACGTACCGCCGGCCGTAATTTAGACCGGCCCAATCTATTTTTTGAAAAGTATACTATATTACTATTTTTCTATTTAGGTAATTCCACCTACACCTTCTTTTTCCAGCATTTTTTACCACCAACAACCTTGAAGCCCCACGAAACCCCTTCCCCCTCCCTCCCTGGCCACATCAAGGAATAAAAAAAAGAGGAATATCATGACAGATAAGGTGTGTGACACACGAATCAAAAAAATATTTTTATGCCGGCATCATCTTTAGATACAAAAACAACTGCTCTTGGATATCAGAAAAATTGCTACATCACAGAAAATAAACATCGCATGTAATAATCTGGACAGATGTGTTGTTGTAGAATCTACTAATGTAGAACAACCTGATTTGAATCCACTGTTGCAGAGCCTGGTTGAATGCAAACAAGCTTGATTAGATAGATTGTGATGCTGAACAAACTAGTAAAAGTTGGCATACAGAAAACGTCTGGAAAAAACAACTGATCTACCTATTAAATAGTACATCATTACCTGGCGATTCACATTTAATTGCTTTTGATACATGTAAAAAAATGCTCTCATGTAGTTGGAAAAGGGAAAAGTGCATGATATTGAGCATATTTCAAATCAAGAGCTAGCTACAGTTTTCAATGATGTAGTTTCTGTTGGCAATAATTTAGCTACGTTGGCAACAATCTAGCTGAAAGCACCTCGGATGTGGAGGCAATTGCTGATAAAACCTAAGATGTAGCAAATTGTGGAAGAGATTTGGTCAAAAAGCTACGACGCCGTACATTGGGCAAAATATTTTGCACTAAGTAAAGAGGTGAGGGAGTTCTACAACTCATATGCAAAATGGATTAGGTTCTCAATTGGTACAGTAACCTCACGCCTCCCAGGTTTAACAAGGTAAGAGTAGAAAACTTTTGTTTATTTACAACAAAGAAGGGTGTGGGAGGAAAACCAAAAAAATGCAAGTCAGTTGTTGAATCTAATGACAACAATTATGAGGTAGGGCATTTAACCTGAACATGACTTGGGGTAATGTAAATTAAATGATCAAAGAAATTGCCTAATGAGATGCATGAATTTGCCTCTGCTAAAAATAATAATTGCTTAACTAAGAACCATATAATCAAATTGCAGTAAAAAAGGTGGAGGAAAAACATATTGCATCAGATGATATCACATCAAGACTTGTTGTGCTTCTGTGCTCTTGACACAGTAATTGGTGCGTGTTTGAAAAAAAGTTGCACATTAGCAATGAAAAAGTTACTGATGGTGGGAGAGCCAATGTAACATTCTGTAAAAAAATACCTACTGTAACTCATACTATTGCCTATCTAGAATAATATTATTGCCTACTTTCTACCTATATTATTGCCAAAGTAAAGAACCAGATATGCTTATATCATAAAAGTGTAGGATCTAGCACAAATGTTAAATATGTGTGCTTGTAGATAAGAATCATATAATGATGCAGATCACAGTTTATTATATCCAGTTCTACTAGTGACTAAGAATAGCACAAAATATTAGAATCATATTTGCTAAATCAGGAAATGTAAATGATTGCTTATCGAAAAGCTGCAAAAATGCTATAAGGAATAATTATAATTGCTAGTGAAAATAAAGTAACATATTACTTTAAACATAGAAACTGAAATATCTTTGTTTGCAGCACATACCACATTGGATGATGGAGCACATCCATGCTGCCACTTCTGTCCGAGATGCATTGTATCAAATCTCTAAAAAATCTAAAGTGCACATCCATGCTGCTAGTGTTGCGGCGGCAAAACAAGTGCTGCCACTATTGTGCTAACCCTATCAAAGAAGAGATGATGCACTCATGTTATTCATATTAGCTTGAAATGGAGATGAGAAACTACATCAAATGCAGGAGATTCCAATCGAACAAAAACAATATCAAGATTAAAGTGCCTTTCTAATAACAGTATTTTGCATGACTAATAATAATAATAATTTGCCTAACTAAATATAAAACTTTGTCTAAATAATAATAGTACTTTGCCTAACTACTAACAATACTTTACCTATCTTAAGCACAAGCGGTAGCATCACGAATATGGTGATGACAAGCAGCACATATCCTCGGCCATATTCGTGCTAGGAAACTATTTCTAATATGTCGTTCGGTCCCTACTACTATCGTATCCATATAAGATGAACAAACAGCAATAGCAAAAATGAACGAATACCAAAATGTGCAGATCAACGACAAGAGCATGTTTAAATCCAGACCTCATCGATGAACTATTAATAGCATGCACCTACTAATTTTCATGTCAAGAGAAATCAAGTAATATGTTCCAAATTAGGGGAAGCACGAATCTGTGCATGAGTTGACAAACGCACACTGAATTAATCAAGTGCAGACACTGAATTCGCTTCAAAATTGATTCATGATGGGATCAATCACAGCACCAGGATTGAACAACTACACATGACCTGACGAGGTTAATTTGAGATATGCACATTGCCTGATACTAGAAGCAGACTAGTCTCTCCATGCCTAACGCTCACCCAAATCCTCAAACCTTAACGTCATCCATGCCTCAACCTGAGAGAGTGAGATGGAGAGGAGGAGGAAGACCAATCGTCGTGGGGCGTCAGCAGCGAGCCACCAGAACTGCTGGAATCAAGGTATGAACGATGGGGGAGGGGGGGAGGGGACAAAGCACTACACACAGATGAAGTCTAGGTTGACGCTGTCGTCGGAGAGCCGTGGTGGAAGCAGGCACACTCCTCCGGCGGCGCGATGCGGATCCCCCCATCACCGCCTTGGTCTGCATGCTCCGTCGAGTCCGCACCGGATGGAGCCGCTCGGCCGCCACCGATGATTCCACCACGTCCGCCGCTGCCTCGGCACATCTCCTCGGACCTCCTCCTCATCCTTAGCGGCGATGGGGCCGTCCACGGCCAGCACCGCCGTGAAGAGGTTGGTGATGGACGGCTTCTTCGGCGTCTGCCCGTGCCCCAGCCCCTCCTCCTCGTGACCTCGTCCTCGTCGACCTTCGCCACACCGCACCGCTCCCCGGTCAGGGGCACGGGCTTCCACCATGCGCGCCCCCTCATCGGAGGCCGCCACAGCAGGCGCCCTCGCCCAAGGCCGCCCCTCCCCGGGGGAAGGGGGGCTCGTAGGGGACGCCGCGCCGCTCCATCGCCAGGGGCACGGGCTGCCGCCATGCGCGCATAGCACCCTCATCAGAGGCTGCTGCAGCAGGCGCCCTCGCCGGGGGCCACTGCTCCCCCACTGGGGCCGCCGCTCGTCGGGGGATGCTGCACTGCTCCCTCGCCAGGGGCACGACGGGATTGGCTTGAGGAGAGGAAGAGGGAAAGTGGAGGGGAGGTTGGGGAGAGGAGTGGAGGGGAGGGGTGTTGTCGGCACGGAGCAGATAAGGTTTTTTTTTGAAACATGAAGCAAATAAGGATAGATGACGATGGAAAGGGAGACGAGCGGCAACGGAGAGATAAGGCCGTACGATAGCGCTTCCACGCGGCCGGCCGTTCCTAAGTCATTACCATATAATAATGGGTCGAGATTTTTACATATGTACTGTTATAAAAGTTGTCTCTTACTTGTGTACCATTACAAATTTCTAAAAATTTTCAGTACCATTAAATAAAATTTTCTTTCCCTACCTACCACTCCCACTCTCCTTCCATCTGATTCTTGCTATTTGCCTGCCCTGACATGTGGGCCCAGTCCACAGCACCGCCCCACCTCCGCTAGCCTCGCCTGGACCCGCCCCTCCTCCGCTGGGCTCACCTGCATCCTCTTCGCCACCTCCGCGTCTAGCACCTCCTCCAGCGCCGTCTCCTCAGCACCTCCTCCGATCCCGTGCTTCCTCGCCGCGCCTCGTCCGGCACCTCCCATGCGCCCAGCCGATGCACACTGACGCCACCATGACAGCGCCTGCCAATAGGTCGATGATCATCCCGGCCGCCCCACACGAAGTCGCGCCTTGATCCGCCACCGGCCGCCGCGGGCTAGCGCGGGGTGAGCTCACCCCGGCAGCCACAGGCGCGAGCACCGCCCTAGCCCACCATTGCGGGCGCGCGCTCCGCTCGGCCGCCGCGTCACCAGCTCCGCCCGGCAGCGTGGAGAGAGAAGAGAGAGTAGAGAGAGTTTCACGGACCGAGCCTACATGTTAGGACGGGCAAACGGTAAGAATCAGACGGAAGGTGGACGGTAGTGGTACGTAGGGAAAGAAAATTTCATTCCATGGTACCGAAGAACTTCAGAAATTGTAGGTAACAGGAAACTTTCATAATGGTGCACATATAAAAATCTAGTTTCTATAATGGTACACAGGTAAAAACCTCTAAAGGGTCAGAGACAACATACAAGTAGCTAAGTAGCTAGGGATGAAAGTATCGTATTTTCAGGAAATTCGAAAAATAGGAAAAAAATCCAGGAGAAAACTGTAAATTCCGGTTCGAAATCAGGAGAGTCTTTTTCCTGGCCGAATACTCGGATCCTGTATTTTTGACGGGACGATCCCGTTTTTTTGATCCGCGAATTTCCCGTTTTTGTGTGGCATTTCTTAGTCACACACCTACTCCTCATTGGATACCGCTCAGTCCGGGCATCTCCAATAGCGTGTCGATGCATGGAGGAGAGAGAGAGCCACGTACTCAAAAAGAAGAAATAGACTCCTAGGCCAAAGCGGTGTGGGTCCCACACAAAACGAATAAGTGCAGTAGCAGGAGAGCAAAACACCCTGGCAGGAGGGGTCTGATTCCTTTTTTATTCACCATGAGTCGACTCCAAATCGCGAATCTATTCATCTCTCTCCTCCATGCACCCAATCACGAATCGGTTTATCTCTCTCCTCCATGCACCGCATATCTTCAGTGGTTGATTGGACTCCTATAAATGGCACGGCACCTTATTTTTTATCTTTCGTGAAGAAGTTTTGCCTACGTGCAAACTACCTAGCTCTTCTCAAAAGAACGCCGACTCCCATGTCAACAAAGAAAGAGCTTCAAATAAATGAAAGCAAGATTGCTTGTTGTCTTATTACTCTTTTTGCGAGTTGCTTTGAACTCCTCACTGGAGAAGCCTTACCTGTAGGGCGTCGCCGCTTCACTAGGCGTGGTGGGACTAGGGGCCTGTTTATTTTCAGAAATTTTTTGGTAGCTGTGACTTAAAAAAGTCCCTTAAAACCCAAACAGGGGAACTTCTTAGGGACTTTTTTGGCTGTTGGGACTTAAAAATAAATACACCTCCATGAGGGACTCCTTGGGACTTTTCCAGCAGCTTCCTCACATGCCCCCCCCCCCCCAAATGACTTTAAACCTTATTTAAGTTCCTGAAATAAATAGATAGGGACTTAACTTTTATAAGTTGGGACTACTAACCCAAGACTTTTTTATTCAAACGGAGTCTAAGGTGTCTGCTGTGTGGACACCCGCTACCCGCCTCTGTCCCTGGGGCTGCTTCGTTGGGGTCTGGTTCATGCCTTGGCCCACGTGATGGCCCAGGCCTTCTCATCAGGCTCACTTAGGGCCCGATTGGTTTCTGCATATGAGGGAACCAGGTTCCCGAGATGCAGGGTCCTTATGTTTGGATACCTGGTCAAGGGCAGAGCCTGGCCCTGTAGATGCAGCGGAGGCCATCGAGCTAGGCTCGCGGGAGAAGGGTCAGATCAAGTGTTTCTCGGGAGCTTGGCCGGGCGCGTGCGAGTGGGAGCTGCGCGCAGAGAGCACCGATGCAAGAACAGCTCATACACTCAGGCAACCAATCAACTTCATGCTCAGCCATGCTACATGCGCACAGGCAACCAAACAGCGGGCATTTGCATGCGCAGGACCGAGCTCAGTGGAGCCTGGCTCCGCGATGCGAGCCTGGCTCGCGTGGGAAGACAACCAATCGGACCCTTAGGGCATGTACACACGGGAGGTTCTGTCTCTAAACCGTCTCGAATCTATCATACAAACAAGTATAAAGACAAACATACAACTCACAGATGGAGCATGTCTCTAAAGCTATTTAATATTTTGCATATAGCTAGAATCAACTTGTAAATAAATTTTTGTATACCATTGTGTGGCTAGTTGATAGAAATGTATGGAGCATAAATAAGAGCAATAGAATTACAATAATTTTTAGAAAAATCAATAATAATTATATTATCTATACTTGAAACGCCTTTCCTATCTATTTTCCTTTATTTTCATAGCGTTGCCATATGTGCTCCATTAGATTCATAAGCAAACACACAACTTCCATATCTGTTCCTTTAAGCGGTGAAAGATAATCACCATAAGCAAACACATATGAGCAATTCTGTTTGCAGAAAAAAAATCATATGCTAATGGAAGCAATAGATATGATTTTCCTGGAACTGTGAAAAGGCAAGTGCATTGTGATTACAGAATTGGCATTATTTGCATGAGTTGTATATTATTATCAGGTACAATATTGTGGAGTAACTAATAATCACAGAAAAATGCATACATTTCTAGCACACAACACCAGCATCAAACCATGATCCAGCACTCAATACCAGCACACACAGAAAAAGGTGCGTTGTGATCTACTCCCTCCTTCCACTTTTATAAGGCACACATGCATATCAAAATTCAAACATTTCTATCTTTGACCAAATTTGACTATCAATTTTTTTTATCTTTTTAGAATGCAAACTTTATATATGATTGGATTCGTAATCAAATATAGTTTACAATAATTATAAATTTATAGCCCTAAGTGATATAATATATGATAAATAAATGATCAAAATATTATTTAGAAGATCGTGTCATGTTCCAGTATGCTTTATAAAAGTGGAAGGAGGGAGTATGAGTTTTGAGTGATTACCATGATCCAGGAGAAGAGGGATCACCGCTGGCCGCATCAAACCAAGCTGGAGGTGGTGAAGGAGGGAACGGAAATCCATCCACGGACAGCGACGAGCTAGGGAAACCACCTCCGCTAGATCCATCAATGGAGGATGGCGCCGTCACTGCGCCCATGCCGACACCACCGGTGGTTGGGCGGGCTGCCGCCGCCGCCATGTCCGAGAGAGCGGGCTGTCGGTGCCGAGCTGCCACCAGGATCGAGGGAGAAAGTCGTCGTCGCTGAGAAGCCACCGCGACCTAGGGTACGGGCTGCGGCCGGCGCTGGCACCGCTGCAGCCGCAGACGATGCGGATCCCTTCTTCTTCCTTGCTGCAGCTGGCATGGACATCTCAGGCGCACCAAATCGGAGACGAGGAGGGTGCAAGGTGCGGATGGATGAGCGGTCTGGGGGAAGTGATGAGCAGATTGAGGTGCAGTGCGGGGAGCCAGGTGACATGGCGGGTGGAGATGGATTTGGTGCGGAAAACTCCCGCGCATCCAAATCTGCTGCCGAAGCGCATTGTTGCCGCCCGCGCGGGATCCGAGCACGCCATCATCTTTAGGAGACGAGGCCGTACAATGGCATTGCGCTCGTCTGTTCCGTCTCGGAGCACGGTGCTGCGCTGGGCCGGGGTGTTTTCTAAAAAATACTAGCCATCACCGAGACGAGGAAAAGACGCCTAATGTACGTGCCCTGGAGTCAGAGAAGAGAGAACATCGATACAACAGCCCTATTTGATTTTATAGCACAAGATACTGTAGCCAACTTCAATCATTAATTAAAGATATTAAATAAAATCAGTTTATAAAACTAACTCCACCCTCCTATGCTACTTCGCGAGATAATTTACTAAACTAATTTTACGACCCTGCGCTATAGGCCGTCCTCGTCGGCCTCGTGTTGCCGTCTCGTCGGCAGGAGACAGTGCAGCAAGAGATTAAATAGATTGGTACCGGCTGGCCCCAGCTGATTCAATGCTGCTTCCCCGTGATTGGCCAAGCCGGTTTGGATTCCTCCCTGTCCCTGATGGCAACGCGCGCGGACCCGTCCAAAAGGGCATATTCATCTGATCCCTGCTTATCGTTTTAGTACTAGTATAAATCAAGTGAAAATTCAGGTATACTATTTGTTAACCATTTGTGTTCCTTTCTTCATTCCCTGATCTCGAAACTGGACCTGACGCAATGCAACTGTATTTCTCTAGGAGAGTGAATTCTGTGCGCACATGGGCTGGTGCCCACCCATATGCTTTAGCGTTCGATAGATAATCAGTGGTGGAGATTCATCTAAGAAATCTACACAGTGAACTGTGTGAGAGCATCTTTCTGACACTCTTGTAGGTCACGGACGACCTGTCACTGTCTCATATCTTTCTCCCCCCTGGACTCCTCCCACTGAAGGCACTGGTGAAGCTACACTAGTGCATCTTCGACAGCGAGCACACCTCCTCCACCCCATCGTGGTCGCGCTACGGGGCCGTACTCACCTACAACCACCAGCGGTGGCGGTGGCGGACCGAGCAGCAGGCGGCAAAGCGGCGGCGCCCTCGTCAGCGGCGGCCGCAACGGCGACATCTACATGGGGCGCGCATGGCGGCGTGCGGCGGCCACCACCACCACCAGCAGCTCGGTGGCGGCTGCGACACGAAGGGACAGCAGGACGAGTCCATGGAGTAGCTGCCGGGAGGCGGTGGGTGGTAGCATCGCCGGCTGCGACGGCGAAGGCGCGCACCAGCAGCAAAAGCGTAGCGAAGAGTCCATGAACGCATGGAGAAGCGGCCCCTGTGCGAATGGAGCATGGAGGAGTGTAGGCTCAAGCTCCACGATGCTTCTCAGCCTTGCCTGGTTGGGGCTCCAAGCGTTGTAACCTCAAGCCCATGATTTGGGTGGGTTTCTATGATTTTTTTCTCCTTTATTTCTTGGTCTAATAAATATTTTCTGCTTGCACATGACAATGGGTTGAAGCATTGCTGACGAAATGCTGGTGGGTTTACTAAAAAAACTTTTGTTTTTTTCGGATTGTTTCTTGTCGGATCCCACCAAATCCACTGTAAGAGAGTATTCTTTCTAACCAGATGCAAGCTTTAACTTTCAACTTCAAGTTTCAATTTTTCAATAGTCTAGATAGATTGTGTCAGATTGTCAGTGGATTTGAGTTTGCAATTGGACATGATATTTCCAGGTCTAGATTGGGAAAAAAAATCTAGAAATAACTGATGTCATGAGCTATTTTTTAAGACAAAATGCTATAAATTAATTTTAATAGAACCCATCTCCTGGACATTTGCTAGAAAAAAATTTAGATATGAGCTACTGTGCTGATAGAAGTTGAGATGCAAATACAATAAGAATGAAGGATAGAAAAGAAAGGAGGAACAAAACAAGAGGAAGAAGACAATATCCATGTAACGGAGGCTAACGCCGGTGATAGTGGGCACTTGCCCATAGGGGCACGGAGTATTTTCCCTTTCTCTAGACCTATCAAGGAAATTTGACAGCACCTGATATTCAAGGGGCGGATTTTGAAGTTTCAGGATTGCATTTCGTGAAAGCAAAGGGAAGAGAGGAGAAGAGCAGGACGTCAGTTCATCTATGATCCATGTACGGTTGTGCTTCACGCCAGGGTTCCGTGGACCTATTCACGCATGGCCATATGCTAAACGCCCCATGTTTGTCTGCAGGACAGGTCAGCAATAGCTTCTTTCTGGCTGTTGGAGGAGGGGGAAAAAACAAAGAAGGGAAAACTGAAGAAGAGCAAGAAACACGAGGGAAAAAATGTGTAAAATCCCGACGAGCTCGATTCAATCATTTAAGAGCTGGTACGGACGGTCCAGGATCGGTTCATTGAACCTGGCCGGAAAAAACATAGGCGATGGAATGAATGTGCACAGAGAAAACAGGTGTACATGTGTGTGTTCAAAGAAAAGAGAGGGAAATGAGACAGGTCAAGTGACTTCTCTGCTAGTAGAGGCATGCCAATATAATGGCAGCCATTTGCACATCATCTCATCTCCCAGATCCAGCAATAGCGTCCCCATGCTTAACATGCATGTTCCATGATCTGTAGTTAAAGGGCCTCGTGTTGCTTGCCTCTTTCTGGTCTGAAGATCCATTCAGATCTTCAGATATGATGAAGCTCTCAACCTCAACCACCGCTTGCATCATCACTTCCCTGCATTATCAGTTATCACACAAATGAATCGCCTGGCTTTCCACGTTCACACCTGCAATTTCAATTCTCTTCTTCAATTATTCTCGTCTGAAACAATCTGCAGTACTCAAAATGTCCCGTTGCTTCTTTTGTAGTGCATCCTTCATTGTTGGTACACAAATCTGGGTCAAATACAGTCAGTTCCTTCTGTGTTTTCTAAAGCTATAATAAAATATGGACCACTTGACACTGTGTTCAGCTCTAAAAAAAAACTGTGCCATATACTTCTCACTGGCATGTGGCCCGGTGACCCTAGCTAGGACCCACATGTTAGATAAAGAATCAAGATATAATCCTCCAAGATGTAAAATATGTTGATAATTACAAGTCAGAATTAGACTAGTTCATCGTTACCGGTATTATTTTAAAGCACAAGGACAATCACGAGACAAAATTTGCTGATGAAATGAAACAGAAATTTCCACAAACATCCCTGTCCCATAAAAATGCACAGTGCAATATTAGCAGGCAGCTACAGAATGAAACAGCAGGAGTTGAGTAGAGGACCCCAAAAGGCCACCAAAGCCCAGGACAGACAAGTAGGCAAACGTGCCCCCAGCTACCACTGTTCAGGTATACTCAACTAACCCACCACCCTAGCGATCTGGTCTCTATCTCCATTCCCCAACAAATAAATCTCAGCTAGCTTAATACTAGTGATTAACACCACAGCTTACTTGATTATATATAGCTAAGTAATAAAACAGCTTATCATTGTTGGTCAGTTTTAAAAACAAAAATAAAAATAGAAGCTTACTTGTCATGGATATATGAACAAATATGTGTGATGTGTATGATTGGCACGTAGTAGGTGCATGTGTTTGGCCTTCTGATTTTTAGGACCAGCGTTTACGATAGACAATGGATTCAGATTACATACCTGTCATGGGCCATGCCACCTCGGATTGCTTTTGCTTACATCCAAGAATGAAAGGGATTGCAATGTGACTGGTGCACTGCGGGCCATTTGAGACTATGAACAAAGACAAAAAGAGGGGGATTTGTAGTTTACCTAGTAACTTGTGAATTGTTTGTGACTCTAGTCATGATGAAGCTTTCGATCTGGATAATACAGCAACGTGGTCGCCATGTTGGGCTCTGTCCAAACGTGCTCGGGTTGACCAAGCTGGATCTGAACGATCCCAACAACTGGCTCTAGCAACTTGTTAATTGTTATCATCGGCCATCTCCATTTACAATTAGTTTATAGTTATGGTCAGCTCGTTCGTATTTTATCGGTTATGAAAACGACTAGTGATCTCATAAACACATGCAAAGAAATTTTCCTTGTCAGTCAGTCTAGTCAAGCTGAAGTAAAGACAGTGAGGTAACTGAGTACATGCCATGATTATTCACTTCTTTTTTCAGGGCACAAAACGAAACTTTGTTCCGATGATGTAAATAAATCAAAGATTCGAACAGATGTAGAATCAAATAAACAGTTTTTCGATTCTATACATGATGTTCCTCAACACAACTTTGCACTGTATCTGCTCACCAGGGCGCTCCATGAGAAAGAACAGCGGGTTTGAAAGGAATCGGGTGCTCTAGCCTAAGAGGGGGAGGGGGTGAATTATGCACTAATAAAAACTTTGACCTATAGCTCCAACTAGTTTGCACAAAACGTAAACTAAAATATGCTATCTAAATGTGCAACTAGGTTGTTCTAGTGTGAAAACCCTATCCCAAAAGAGTTTAGCAACCTATAGCCTTTCCTATCAAGAAACTATTCTATGAAAGTAAAGACACACAAATTGCTAGTATGAAATGCGGAAGCTTAAAGAGCGGGATAGGAGATAGCAAACTCTTGACACGGGTGTTTATCCCGTGGTTCGGTTAGCCACAAAGGCACATCTACATCCACGTTGTTGTAGCACTCACTAAGAGTATTGCTACTCGGCCACCAAGTCTCTTCCGTGAACACAATCACGGTCACCTTGGCCCCGGGTTCCACTAAGGAGCTTCTCCACAAAGGATGGGGGTCTCCACGTCCCCCGCACAAAGATGTCGTCGCCGCTCCACACCAAGTCGGAGGGTCGATGACGTTGCCGGCGAGCTTCACGCTCCAAGGTGCCGGCGCACCAAACTCTTGTTTTGGTTCGCTAATGAACCACAGCACAAAGGCTCGAAGCCTTGCAAACTCACTCACTAAGAGCTAATCCTTTACACAACACTCTCAAAGTGTGCTAAGAGCTAAGGATATGATCTTGATGCTTTTGTATGGCTTGGAGATGTTATTGGGTGTGTGTGGGATGTCCAGCAACTCCAGCAATCTTCAAATGGCCGGGGTGAGGTGTATATATAGGCCACCAAGTCTTGTAGCCGTTGCTCCAACGGTCAGCAGAAAATCTGCGTATCACCGGAAGAACCGATGTCTCTGGCTGAGGCAGCGTCGGTTCTTCCGGTCACTCATAACCCGAAGTAGCCGTTGAACTTCTGACAGCTGACGCGGTGATCACCGGTTGAACCGATGCTTTGTACCGATGCATCACCGGTTCATCCGGTGCTTAAAGATCTTCTCCTGGACGCTGACGTCATTACACCGATGGTATGCACCGATGCTTCACCGGTTCAACCGGTGCTGAAGACTTGGCTCTTGCGCGACTTGCATCGTCTCTGGAACATAGGACGCCCAATGCACCGATGCCCCTTTTTGACCCGTCGGTTCTTCCGGTGCCTATAAACTGACTTGGCTTCAATTCCCTTCTGTCATGGCGTCGGTTCTTCCGACAACCATCGGATGCACCGATGCCTTATGCGTCGGTTCTTCCGGTGCAACCGACCGAAGAGCTTTCAGGGCGCTGCCCTGAGACCCACGAGGGACGGCTCCCCCTCGACCCCCGTCCGCTAACCGGGTAGCGGAACCCCCGTAGGGGCAGCTCTTCGGGCCTTGCTACGCCTATCTTCTCTTTCTCTTTGTCATCACTTGAACCTAAAAGCCTGAGGATGATCATCTTAACAATCATATTAGTCCAAGTGTTGTGTTGTCATTCGATCACCAAAATCACTCGAAATAGCATAAATGGTGCCATGTTCGTTACAGGGTTAAAGGCAGCTTGACGCGCAACCAGTTCTTCCTAGTGGCATTCATCTGCAGCTTCGCCTACTATATCTTCCCGGGTTACCTGTTCCAGATGCTCACCTCCCTCTCCTGGGTCTGCTGGGTCTTCCCCCACTCTGTGTTCGCCCAGCAGCTCGGCTCCGGTCTGCAGGGCCTTGGCATTGGAGCGATCGGTCTTGACTGGTCCACAGTCTCCTCCTACCTCGGGAGCCCTCTCGCCAGCCCCTGGTTCGCCACTGCGAATGTTGCAGCAGGTTTCTTCATCATCATGTACATAATCACACCCATTGCTTACTGGTTCAACTTCTACAACGCGCAAAACTTCCCCATCGTTTTTGATGGCCTCTTCACCTTGTCCGATCAAAAGTACAACATATCCAGCATCGTGGATTCCCATTTCCATTTCGATACAAAGGCGTACGAGAAGAATGGCCCACTCTACCTCAGCACTTTCTTTGCTGTCACATATGGTGTTGGTTTCGCATCTCTTACCGAGGGGCGACCAGAGGGGGGTGAATGGAAGCCGATTAAAAACTATCGCAATCGGAAGCTCGGCTTAAGATCCAAAGTATGCACCCAACCCTATCGTCCTATGTGAAGTGTGGAGTAGCTATGGAGGAGCTACACTAGCACACGTTAGCCCTAGGGAATAGCGAAAACAATCATGGAAGCAAACGCGAAAAACGGCGCAAGATTCATCACGGTATATATCACCGGTTGATCCGACGTACAAAGACTTGAGCACGTCGGTTTAACCGATGATACAGAGCCTACATCACGATAAAACAGTGCACCGGTTAAACCGACGAAATCGACAATTTACGCCGGTGCAGTTGTCCAGAGAAGCAGCAAAACAACGTAGTGAACACCGGTTAAACCGACGTGCACAGGGAGCACCTCGTCGGTTAAACCGATGCCCAGAATAGGATAGAACCCAGTTCCACTCACCAGTTAAACCGATGAGGGACAAAAAGAACTCATTGGTGCAACGGTTCAACACCCAGAGAAGCTGTCACGAAAACAAATACACCGGATGATCCGGCATTATTGCATCGGTGCAACAGAGGAGCGTCGGTTCAATTTGTCAAAAACCCTAACAGCCGGAACCCCTACTCACCGGTTGATCCGACGTTTATATGTTTAAACACGTCGGTTCATCCGGTGATAGGGTGAATTCTGTCCGAGCGCAGAAAGAGATTTTTCAGCCCACGACCTTTTGAAAAACTTGGTGATTGGAGGATCAAATCAAGTCCAAAGGAGCTCAAAATTTGTAGTTACGATCAGAAAGACCTTGTGAACATATCTACGGAAGGAATTGACGAATCACTCCATGATGCAGGAGGAATCGAGGAATCCCCGAGCAAAAACGGAGTTTTCTCAAGAACGCAAGAACGTCAATTCGAGGGAGCTCGTGAATCCTAGTGATCTTGCACTAATAGAAGCGGTTTGGATCCATCACAAAGAGCTCGGAAAGCCACCAAAATCTCGTGCATCAAAACTCGTCAAACCAAAAACGAAAATCATCACACGAGAGGAATACGACCCATGAATTTGACACAAGATCAAAACCCCAGAGGGCACAAGGAAGATAGGGCCTCCTTTCCCAATCAAATTCAATACAAGGTCTAAAAAATCCATCCCTAAGAGAGGAGAGGGCAGGAAGAAGAGAGGAAGGGAGAGAGGCGACGGGGGAGAAAGCGCGCTCCTCTGGGCGCCAGAAGAAGAGAGGGAGAGAGAGAGGGAGGCTGCCCACTCCCTAAATATCTCCCACTAACTCTAAACGCGAAATGACTAAATTACCCCTAGAGCTGAAAATAAACTAGAAGGCCCGCAGGGGCAAAACCGGAAAAGATACAAGGACTCATCCGATGGCCGAGGTTCTTTCTTCGAATCGAAGTCTTCTCCGCGATGCCGCCACGTAGATGAAGATCCGATCCGCGGTTTTGGAGGGTCCGCGAAACCCGGGTAGGTGGCCGGTTTTGAGAAAACTGCCAAAACTCCACGCGCGGGAAGATTCCCGCCTCCACGCCGTGGCCCTGGACGCCGTTCCTGCCTCGGCCTTCTGAAGGCTCTAGACGCCGCCCGAGGCCCGTCACCTCCTCGCCCACAGCGAGGCCCTAGACGATGTCGATGCCCGTTCCACCGCTAGTCCCGAGACCGACGCCCGTGACTCCACGACTTGGCGTCTTCAACCGCCGTACGCCAGCTTGGTTTTGTGGCGCAAACCAAGAAACCCGCCTTCCGTCGGCGTTTGCGCCCTTAATCCAGGAGTGGACGCCACAGCTGTCGCCCGGCCCGAGCTCCGGTCACGGCTGCCCTTCACCACCGTCCACCGCACGGTCCATCGGCCACAGCACCTCTACAGCAGCTCTCCGTCGACACTTGACGCCCGTGTACCTGCAACCAAAGACCAAGCACACGATCACACCGCACGGTTGACAATTCACTCATCACAGCCAGGAGTGAGTACTGCCCATTCCTCAATCTCCCCCTTGATGAGTGCATTGTCAACACACCACCTGTAACCAGAGAAGTGAAAAATAAAAAATGGCAAAAAGAAAGTGAAGGACTCAAGCAAGTGGCAAAAAGCTCAAAAAGGCAAGAACAGTCACTTACTCAAGCAAAAATCGATTCCCTAAGACAAGGGCAACGGCTTGACGCAATCGATCAAAAGCCAAAACATGACTCCTCGAAGACAGAGGTAAAGCTCGACGCAGTCATGCAAGAAGCGAAGGGAAAACTAGGAGCTAAACAAAGCAGAAACTCCCACTGAAATGCATTTCCCCCTTACCAGTGCAACTCTCACCACATGTATGCACTCTCAAAGCCCTGTGCGCAACAAGTTTTTCAAAACTCAAACAAGTCTCAAGTCCCCCCTTGTTCGATCACTTCTCCCAAAAATTCTCCCCATTGTTGGCACATGCACACATCAAGCCTAAAATATGCCTAAACCTCCCCCTGAAATCATGCTATGCAATGAATGTCGTGCAGATGGTGTAAGTGAAACATTCAGGCATACAAAGATATGATCATCTAGTGACAGGCATGTGTGCTTCATAAACAGGAACTGAATCTAGCTCAACAGGGTATATCAATCAAGTCTGCTAGCAAGTTCAGTTCAACAAAAATAAAAGCATCACCCATGATCTAGCAACAGCAAGTAGGAGAAAGAAAGCAGTGCTTACCAGACTCATACAGGGTGATCCAAAGCAGCCAATATATTTTATCATGAATCAATTCTGCTTCTCAAAACTTGCATTTGAACGAAGAGTTAACATGTTATATCAAGCAAGAGTTTCTGCCAGGGGTTGAAAGCTTGTCATGCTTTACTTAGCAGCGAGACCAAGCCTATGCCAAGGGCAGTCAGAAGCTTAAGGCACTCACTTCAGTCATGCACAGCCTTGCCCGGGTTCTCACTAGTGCTATGTGAGCCATCCCGAAAGCTCGATCAGTGCGACAAGCAATGCCACCTGGATCTTTTCATTCCATTTCATACATATATTAAATAATTTTAATAATTTTAGCTCATGTCAAAGATTAAAAGCCACACTAGCATGAATAGGATAGCAAAGCATATCAATACAACCTAACATGCCAGAAGCCAAGACAGGGTGATCATGTTTTCAGATTTTCAAATCAAAATAGCTTAACTCAGTTGATATGACATATACTGAAGAGCAAGCTATACATGATCAAGTCTAAGAAACTATACTAGCAAGCACTAGAGGATCATAACACTGTATGCAAGAATGCCAGTGTAGTGAAGCAATGTGAAATGCAAACATGTACAATGCAAATGCATCTATCAGAAGCTAGAAAGCGAAGAGAAACAAAAACAAAGACCTACAAAAAACTAACCAAAGAGAAGTCAGCGATCAAAAGGGGTAACAAACCCCAAGCTCCCCTCGCAAGCGAGCAAAGGTGCCCTGCTCAAGTGGTTTGGTGAGGACATCTGCGGTTTGCCTCTCGGATGGTACATGGATCATGTCTATGTGGCCTCTCTCATGATTATCTCACAGGAAGTGGAACCTGATGTCTATGTGTTTGGTTCTGGAGTGGAGCACTGGGTTCTTTGCAATGCAAATAGAAGACATGTTGTTTACAAAGATGGGAACCCTACCAAAGCTCAACCCATAATCCTGCAAAGTTTGTTTCATCCAAAGAATCTGAGAGCAGCAGCTAGCAGCAGCAACGTATTCGGCTTCTGTGGAAGAGAGCGCTATACTAGCTTGCTTGCGAGAGGACCACGAAACCAGCGATGTACCGAGAAAGTGACAAGTGCTGGAAGTCAACTTGCGATCCAGCCGACACCCGCCAAAATCGGCATCCGAAAAGCCAATCAAGACAAGAGATGAATCCGCAGAATACCAAAGACCGAACTCAGGAGTGAACTTGAGGTACCTGAAGATGCGTTTCACCACTTGCTTGTGGGAGGTGCGCGGTGAGGCCTGATACAGCGCACAGAGGCCGACCCCGAACTGAATGTCCGGCCGGGTTGCTGTCAGGTACAGGAGAGAGCCAATCATGCTCCTGTACTCCTTCTGGTCCACCGCCTCACGTCCAAGTCCTCATCAAGCGCCGTCGATGTGTTGATCGGAGTCGGCTGAGGAGACAAGTCATTCATGTCGAACTTCCGCAGTAAGCCCCTCGTGTACTTGGCTTGATGGATGAACGTGCCCTGGGAAGTTTGCTTGATCTGCAGCCCGAGGAAGAACTGCAGCTCACCCATCATACTCATCTCGAATTCCCTGGACATCTACTCAGAAAACTTGGAAACAAGAGCGTGAGAAGAGCCACCAAAGATGATATCATCCACGTAAATCTGAACCAGTAGAAAGTCAGAGCCAGAGCGCATGAGAAACAAGGTTTTATCAACACATCTCATTTTAAAACCTTGAGCAAGCAAGAAAGTTCTAAGCCTATCGTACCAAGCTCTAGGCGGCGCCTGTTTCAAACCATAAAGAGCTTTCTGAAGTTTGTAAACTCGGTTTGGAAACTTGGGATTTTCAAAACCAGGGGGTTGTTTCACATAAACTTCCTCTTCAATAAATCCATTTAAGAAGGCAGATTTCACATCCATTTGGAAAACTTTAAAACCCTTGGAAGCAACAAAAGCAAGAAAGATTCGAATCGCCTCTAAGCGTGCTACCGGGGCAAAAGTTTCCTCATAATCTATCCCTTCCTTTTGGCAAAACCCCTGGGCTACAAGTCAAGCCTTGTTCCGCACAACCAACCCATCTTCACCTTGCTTGTTCTTGAAAACCCACTTGGTTCCAATGGGGTTACAAGCAGGCGTAGGCTCAACCAAAACCCAAACCTGATTCCTTTCAAAATTTTCGAGTTCCTCATGCATGGCATTGACCCAATTGGAGTCAGAAAGTGCGTGTCCAACATCTTTGGGCTCGAAAGAGGCAACAAATGATGAATGAGCAAAGCCAGCGATACTTGTTACCTTGGACCGTGTGACTCGCTCGTTGAGGTCACCTAGCATTTGTTGAGGTGGATGACGACGCTGAATGTGTCGCGGTGCTTCCCTTGTCGAAGTCGCCTCCTCCTCAATCAAAGCTGGTGTCTCCTCAGGTGCAGCTGGTGAAAGCTGAGTCACCTGCTCGATCGGTCCCCGGGAAGTAGATGTAGTCGGGTCGGGGCCGTCATCATCGTCCGAGCTCGTGGCGGAGACGGCTGGGTCCACAGCACGCGTGGTAGCCTCAGCATCACCCTCTGCAGCTTCTTCCTCCTCATCTTCAAAGATGGGGGTGCCGAGCTCATCATCTCCTGTAACCTCAAAGACAGAAGAATTGCACGGTGCAGTCTCGTCGAAAGTGACTTCACAAGTCTCTCTGACGATGTTAGTATCAATAATCAGCACACGGTAAGCTCTAGAGTGAGAAGCATAACCGATAAAAATGCCGTCAGACGATCGAGACTCAAACTTATCAAGATTTTCTTCCTTTAGCACAAAACACCGGCAACCGAAAACTCTGAGATGGTCAACACGGGGCTGGAGTCCAAATCGCAACTCATAAGAAGTCTTGTGCATGAAAGCACGCAAGAAAATACGATTGGACACATAACAAGCGGTGTTAACTGCCTCAGCCCAGTACTTTCTAGGAGTCCTATGCTCATCGAGCATCGTCCTAACCATCTCAACCAACGTCCGATTCTTCCGTTCTACAACTCCATTCTACTGTGGAGTGTAGGGGGAAGAGTACTGGTGTTCAAGACCTTGATCACTGCAAAAAGTGTCAAAATGAGCATTTTTGAATTCTGTGCCATTGTCACTGCGAATCGCTCTCATGGCCTGGGGTAGCTCATTTTTCAACCTCAAGATCACGTCTCGAACAAACTCGAAAGTCTCATCCTTGGTTTTCATGAAAAAGACCCAAGAATAGCGAGAAAAGTCATCCACGATCACAAGAACGTACCACTTCCCACCAATAGACATCATCCGAGAAGGACCAACAGTGTCCATATGTAGCAACTCTCCAGGGTGAGTGGTCATCACTTGATTAATATGCGGATGGAAGGTGGCAACCATCTTCCCATGGCGACACGGATGGCAAACAAGATCCTTCTCAAACTTCAATTTGGGCAATCCTCGGATTAGGCCAAGTGAGCTAAGTCTCGACAACAAGTCAAAGCTCAAATGTCCAAGTCTCCTATGCCACTTCCACAGATCAGAAGGACCAGCCAACAAACAACAAGGAGGACCAAGAGAAGTTCCAGAGAAGTCAACCAGGAAAACCCGATCGCGAGGTAAAATCCGGCAAACCAAATCTCCTCTGGAATCTAAAACACGAGAACAACCCTCCTTGAAGCGAACTTCAAACCCCTCATTAAGAAGTTGCGAAATAGAGAGCAAATTGAACCCAAGGTTCGAAACCAAAGCAACTTCTCTCAGGGTAAAGCGATCAGAAACACGAACAACGCCAATTCCATGTACTTTTTCTCTTCCATTGTCCTCGAACACAATGTACTCCTTTGAGCGCATCGGGGTGAGGCTGGAGAACCATTTGTCATTCCCGGTCATATGGCGCGAACAACCGGAGTCCATGATCCACCTGTTCTCCAAGCCTCCAACCTGCACATCGGTAGCGAGACAAAGGGTGAGCAAATGTCTCAACACTGGGGTTAGCAATGTGTGAAGCAAACCAGTGTGGAGCCATTTGCTCTACAGAAGGGTTAGCAAGATCTGCCAAAGCGTATCCCCTGTCCCGTCTACCGCGAGGCTGACGACCACCACCACAAGGAAAGTGTGGTGTCTCGTGACCTCCTAGAAAGCCTCGGTCCCGTGGTCCATAGCCGTACTGAAGACGACCAGGAGTACGACCGGCAAAGCGACCACCCGCTGGAGCACGGTAATCACCACCGTCTCCCTGTCCTCCACCTACACGGCGCGCCCTAGCATCTTGCCTACCACCACGCCGAGGAGGACCATGCACTCGAGCAGAGTACATGTCCGAGTTACATCTCTCCTGCTCACGCCTCACTGCCCGCTTCCTCCTGAAGCAAAACTCCTCCAGGTGACCGTCTCTGTCACAGTACTCGCAGTGGTACCTCACCTCTCTCTTGGGAGGTGGAGGCCTTGCCTTTGGACGGGGAGGAGCAGCCCCCTTCTTCTGGGCAACCTGGGCTGCGGCAGCAGGGAGCGTATCGAGGGGATTCCTCAGCTCATTGGGCTTTGGAACCCAAACATGCTTCTATGGAGGTGCTTTTTGTGGTTCTTTCAGCACACCATCCACGAGGTCAACAAGCGAAGGCTGCGTGCTTGTACTAGCAGTGTTTAGAGCACTAGGAACTCCAGCAGCCTTGTCGATCTTACCATACAACTTGTCAAAGTCTGACTTCGTGTACGTGTAACCGACCCCAAACCCATCACTACGCTTAAACTGCTTGATCGTCATGCCCAACTGTGGCTCACTACTAGAAACCCAACTAAGAATCGCCCTAAGATATGTGTTCTCATTCTCCAAGTTGGCTTTCTCTACCACAAGATTATCCAAATCAGAAATCAGACCAGGGCAAACATGACAATCAATAGGTGGGCTAGACTCCCCGACCTTAGTCTTCCCCAAAGACTTAATCAAGGCATTCTTCTCATCTAGCTCTGACCTAAGCGTGGGATAAAGCTTGCAAGCACCAAGCAGAACAGGCCTAGACCTAAGCTCCTCTAGCTCACACACAACAGTAGCAAACTTAGACTGCAAAGAAGCTAGATCTGACTTAAAGATGGGGCACTCATCACATTCAAGCACATCACTAACGATAGGAGCGTCCTTGGCTAGTTCAAGCTCATGCTTGGCCTTGGCTAGCTCGTGAGACATGTCAGCAAGCGAAGTCTTGGCAACATCCAAGTTCGCAACATTCTCATCATGCTTGGTACGGAGAGCAACAAGATCATTCATGTGAGATATGCAGCCAGCGCACTCATCCTCACTAGATTTCTCTCTAGCACAAGCCAGCTCAGCCCTAAGCTTCTTACGCTCTCTAGCTGCTTCCTTAAGCAGCCTTTTCTGATTATCGAGAGCGGCGTACAACTCCCTAACCTCAGTATCAAGCAGGTCGATAGTGGAGTTTACCTCTGAATCACTCTCGGATCCAGGAGAAGAGTCGTCGTGTGTCGGTGTAGCATGTCCACCTGGAGACGCACGAGCACCATTGGCCTCGCCCGCCATGGTGCAGAAACTCTTGCGTCGACCGGCCGCCAAGCAAAGGCCGATGAAGCCGGTGGCTTCCTTGTCCCGCTTCTTCTTCTTGTCATCGTCGTCGGAGGTCGGTGAAGAAGAGCGGTCGGTGTTAGAGCTCTTGTCGAGGTCGCTGAGCTGTGCCAAGAAAGCCTTCTCCCGCTTCTTGGCCTTGTACTGGAAGCGCTTCTTGAGCGACTCCTTATCGAAGCGCCCTCCCTTGTCCCGGTCACGACTGCGGTGCTTGTGGCACCGACGCTCCTTGTTGGAGCCTCCCTCGCCGCGGTGGCGGTGGCGGTAGTAGTCGAAGTTGTTGTTGTGGCCACCGCTGGACTTCTTGAGGCAGTCGGCGACGAAGTGGTTCAGATCGCCGCAGTGGTAGCACCCGGGGTTCTTCCTCCTTTGCCTGTTGTGGTAGATACGCTGGAACTTGTTGATGAGGTGGCACAAGTCGTCATCGCCCAGCGTCTCCAACTGCTCATCTGTAACATAAGGCAAAGAGGCAAGAGAAAAGCTATGAGCAGAGTTAGCGTTAGAGCTCGATCCACCCGGGCCAGTCACAAGAGCAATGCTTTTGGAAGGAGGGGCACCATTGAGCTTGGCTCGTGTCTGGTTATCCACCTCAGTGGCCTTGAGCTTGCTGAAGAGCTCATTCACGGTCAGAGTCTCATAGCCTGCAGACTCGATGATCGTGTTCACCTTGAGATCCCACACAGAGCGGTCAAGTGCGTAGAGCAACTTGAGAGCCTTCTCATGCTCTGTGTAGTCAAGGACATAAGCAGATCTGTTCGCACTGACTTTATTCACAATCGATTGAAACCGGCTAAACATGTCACCAATGCTCTCACCCGACCCCTGTGTGAAGTTTTCATATTCACGCCGGTGAGTCTCGAAAAGCCTAGCCTTAACCTGAGGTGTGCCCTCGTGGTAGTTCTCAAGGCATGTCCAAACCTTGTGGGCTTCCTGAAAACCCTGGACGCGTGAGAACTCCGCTTGAGAAACGCCAGCGAACAAGGCATTGATAGCCTTGGCGTTAGCCTCGTGCTCGGTCACTTGAAGATGAGTGGTTCGAACGGCAAGCACCTCGTGAGCCTGGTTCTTTGTTATATCTCAAACCTCGGCTCCCATGCATTGCAAGAAGGCTCGCATGCGAACCTTCCAATAAGCATAGTCCTCGCCGGAAAACACAGGGATCTTACCAAGACTTGCCATGGTCACCAAGTGGTTTTCGAACCGGTTAGGGTAATGAAAACTTTAACCAAGCTCTGATACCAATTGAGGGACCGAAAATGCGACCAGAGGGGGGGTGAATGGGAGCCGATTAAAAACTATCGCAATCGGAAGCTCGGCTTAAGATCCAAAGTATGCACCCAGCCCTATCGTCCTAGGTGAAGTGTGGAGTAGCTATGGAGGAGCTACACTAGCACACGACAGCCCTAGGGAACAGCGAAAACAATCGTGGAAGCAAACGCGAAAAACGGCGCAAGATTCAGCACGGTATATATCACCGGTTGATCCGACGTACAAAGACTTGAGCACGTCGGTTTAACCGATGATACAGAGCCTGCAGCCCGATAAAATAGTGCACCGATTAAACCGACGAAATCAACAATTTACGCCGATGCAGTTGTCCAGAGAAGCAGCAAAACAACGTAGTGAACACCGGTTAAACCGACGTGCACAGGGAGCACCTCGTCGGTTAAACCGATGCCCAGAATAGGACAGAACCCACCGGTTAAACCGATGAGGGACAAAAAGAACTCGTCGGTGCAACGGTTCAACACCCAGAGAAGCTGTCACGAAAACAAATACACCGGATGATCCGGCGTTATTGCATTGGTTCAACAGAGGAGCGTCGGTTCAATTCGTCAAAAACCCTAACAGCCGAAACCCCTACTCACCGGTTGATCCGACGTGTATATGTTTAAACACGTCGGTTCATCTGGTGATAGGGTGAATTCTGTCCGAGCGCAGAAACAGATTTTTCAGCTCGTGACCTTTTGAAAAACTTGGTGATTGGAGGATCAAATCAAATCCAAAGTTGCTCAAAATTTGTAGGCACGACCACAAAGACCTTGTGAACATATCTACAGAAGGAATTGACGAATCGCTCCATGATGCGGGAGGAATTGAGGAATTCCCGAGCAAGAACGGGGTTTTCTCAAGAACGCAAGAACGTCAATTCGAGGGAGCTCGTGAATCCTAGTGATCTTGCACTAATAGAAGCGGTTTGGATCCATCACAAAGAGCTTGGAAAGCCACCAAAATCTCGTGCATCAAAACTCGTCAAACCAAAAACAAAAATCATCACACGAGAGGAATACGACCCATGAATTTGACACAAGATCAAAACCCTGGAGGGTACAAGGAGGATAGGGCCTCCTTTCCCAATCAAATTCAATACAAGGTCTAAAAAATCCATCCCTAAGAGAGGAGAGGGAGGAAGAAGAGAGGAAGAGAGAGGCGACGGGGGAGAAGGCGTGCTCCTCTGGGCGCCAGAAGAAGAGAGGGAGAGAGAGGGAGGCTGCCCACTCCCTAAATATCTCCCACTAACTCTAAACGCGAAATGACTAAATTACCCCTAGAGTTGAAATTAAATTAGAAGGCCCGTAGGGGCAAAACCGAAAAAGATACAAGGACTCATCCGATGGCCGAGATTCTTTCTTCGAATCGAAGTCTTCTCCGCGATGCCGCCACGTAGATGAAGATCCGATCCGCGGTGTTGGAGGGTCCGCGAAACCCGGGTAGGTGGCCGGTTTTGAGAAAACCGCCAAAACTCCACGCGCGGGAAGATTCCCGCCTCCACGCCGTGGCCCTGGACGCCGTTCCTGCCTCGGCCTTCTGACGGCTCTAGACGCCGCCCGACGCCCGTCACCTCCTCGCCCGCATCGAGGCCCTAGACACCGTCGATGCCGGTTCCACCGCCAGTCCCGAGACCGACGCCCGTGACTCCACGACTTGGCGTCTTCAACCGCCGTACGCCAGCTTGGTTTTGTGGCGCAAACCAAGAAACCCGCCTTCCGTCGGCGCTTGCGCCCTTAATCCAGGGGTGGACTCCACAGCTGCCGCCCGGCCCGAGCTCCGGTCACGGCTGCCCTTCACCGCCGTCCACCGCACGGTCCATCGGCCACAACACCTCCACAACAGCTCTCCGTCGACACTTGACACCCTTGTACCTACAACCAAAGACCAAGCACACGATCACACCGCACGGTTGATAATTCCCTCATCACAGCCAGGAGTGAGTACTGCTCATTCCTCACTTACAGCGACAATTGTTCATGTTTTCCTCTTCCATGGAAGGTGAGCAGGTTCTTCTGAAGTTTGTCATTCTGCTATGGAAAACAAGATAATGAAGCTAAGAATCATCGTGCCCTTGTGCAGTGAAATTTGGCAGTTAAGTAAATCAGCTTTTCAAGACAAAAAGGTGGACATACATACAAAGCTTATGAGGAGATATAAGCAAGTCCCCGAGTGGTGGTTCATCTGCATCCTTATTGCTAACATTGCTATCACCATATTTGCTTGTGAATACTACATTGAGCAACTCCAGCTGCCTTGGTGGGGTGTTTTGCTTGCATGTGCCATTGCCTTTTTCTTCACCCTACCAATTGGAATAATCACAGCAACAACGAACCAGGTACCCATTTTAACACCCTATGCATATTATTATTATATGTCACACAGCTCAAGAGCGCAAGATCAGCACTACAGCTTCTTTTGTTGTGTGCAGACTCCGGGCTTGAACATAATCACAGAGTACATCATGGGCTACTTGTACCCCGGACGGCCTGTTGCAAATATGTGCTTCAAGGTATATGGTTACATCAGCATGAGCCAAGCTCTGACCTTTTTGCAAGATTTTAAGCTGGGTCATTACATGAAGATTCCTCCAAGGACCATGTTTATGGCTCAGGTAAGCTCTTCTAACCATTTCTCTACACAGATACTGAGATACATATGTGCTTCTGTTCAATAGTGTCACTAAGCTGCTTCTTATTCTTACAACATGATAGGTGGTCGGAACTCTGATTGCAGCATTTGTATACATCGGAACAGCCTGGTGGTTGATGGACACAATCCCCTACATCTGCAACACTGAGCTCCTCCCACCGGACAGCCCTTGGACATGCCCGGGTGATCACGTGTTCTATGATGCATCAGTTATATGGGGCCTTATTAGCCCACGCAGAATATTCGGCGACCTAGGCACTTACTCGGCTGTGAACTGGTTCTTCTTGGGTGGAGCTATTGCTCCCCTACTAGTATGGCTTGCACACAAGGCATTCCCAGGCCAGAGCTGGATCTTACTCATCAACATGCCCGTGCTGATCGGTGCCACTGGCCAGATGCCACCTGCTACTGCAGTCAACTACACCACATGGATACTTGTTGGGTTTTTGTCAGGTTATGTGGTTTACAGATATCGGCGTGACTGGTGGGAGCGACACAATTATCTGCTTTCTGGTGCACTAGATGCTGGTTTGGCGTTCCGTCCTGATATACTTATGCCTAGGCTTGGAGAACATCAGTTTGAACTGGTGGGGCAACAATTTAGACGGATGTCCTCTTGCTTCTTGTCCAACTGCTAAAGGTATTGTTGTTGAGGGCTGCCCAGTGTATACATGAGAACTCATGGTGTGACCTGGAGAGAAGAAAACAGGGATCGATGTAAATAATTAAACTTTATTTTCAAACAATTTAGAGATGAGAACTTGGTGTAATTTTTATTGAATTCTGGAAGATTCAAATAATATTAAAGGAAAATGGGTAGTTATCGCCAAGCAGCAACTATTTCAGCTTGGAAAGAAGACCCTCCAAGGTTACAAATAAACAAAGCAAAATGCATCTTTTAAACTGGTACCAGTATCAATAACAGATCCTTTCACTTTTGTGTGTATATGTGCAACATAACCTAACCTGTCCAGTCTGTATGCATCCTAGAAGTGCCAGGCCCTGAGAATACACTAACCTGATTAATTTTCTGAAGAAGTCCATTGATATAATTTTCACGAGAAAAAATATCAGAACAAATAAGAAGTTCCAGGCTTCCAGCTATAATATGAATTCTTTGTGGCTACATAGTTAGCACTAACTCAAGATGCTTTGTCCAAGATTCATTTGTATCTAACACTTTTCTGATAAATATTTCCCACGGTTTAGCATCCGAGAAATCATGACCACTTAAAACTGCAGCTTCAACAATAGTGCAAAAAGTATCATCATGACTTGGCTCAGAAAGGCTATCAACCAATACTTGGTAAATAAACTTGCTTGGAGTGCATCCTTTGGTCACCATCTCCTTAAACAGTGCAGCACCTTCATTTGACTTGCCCATTTTGCAGAAACCCTTGATCAAAGCCTCATAAGTCATTGCATTTGGTTCATATCGCCGTTCGACCATGTCATCCCACACCCTCCCAGCCTCATGTAACTCTCCATTCTCGCATAATCCTAGAATAAGTGAGTTATACGCCAACAAGCTTGGCACGAGCCCCTTCTCAAGCTCATCGAACAGCTTCCTCGCCTCCTGAACCATTCCATTCTTGCATAACCAGTAGATCAATGCTCTCGTGATGGCGTTATCTGGTGGGACGTTCTTCTTCACCATCCATATCCACATCTCATTTGCCTCCCCAGCCTTTTCATCCTGGCATATCACATCGACTACTTTAGCACACAGCGGTGTGTCCGGGACATACCCTGCACCTAGCATTTCCCTCATCAAATCACGTGCCTCCGCAGATTTTCCCTCCTTGCAGCAAGCCTTAATCACCACAGAGTATGTAACCTCATTCGGCTGCACCCCAGCAGCTTCCATCTCATCCATTATCCTAGCTGCATCTTGTAGCTTCCCACGCATGCAGTACCCATCTATGAGCACAGTGTACATTGTAGCATCCGGCCTACGCCCGCTGGCGATAACATCATCAACGAGCTTCTGTGCACCTTCAAGATCCCCTTTGCCGCAGTAGGCAGTGAGAACCGTGGTGTAGGTGACGACATCCGGGACGATCCCCCACCCAGTCATTTCGTCGAGCACCTGTAGTGCAGCGTCGAGGTCACCGACGCCAACCAGCCCCTTGAGCAGGATGTTGCAGGATACGAGGTTGGGCGTGATGTAGAGCTTGGTTCGCGCAGCGCGGAAGAGCGCGGCGGCGAGGCGGAGGCGGCGCACGGAGACGAGGGAGTGGAGGAGCGCGTTGAAGGAGCGGATGGAGGGGTGGGAGTTGAAGGACGGGAGCGAGAGGAAGAGGCGGAGGGAGGGGAGCGGGCGGAGCGCGCGGAGGAGCGGCAGGAAGGGGCGGTCGGAGAAGACCGGGAGGCGTGCGGCGCGGAGCAAGGAGAGGACGGGGGGCAGGAGTCGCGCCGCGGCGCCGGCGTCGGAGGCGGCGGCGCGGGCGAGGCGGGAGAGGGCCGCGGCGAAGACCGGGAGCGAGGGCGGCAGCGGAGGGGCAGCGTGGAAGAGCGCGTGGCGGAGGGCGAGGACCGCGGCGTCGGGCGTGGGCTCGCGGAGGAGGAGGAGGCGGGAGAGCGAGCACGCGGTGAGGCGGCGCGGCCAGGGCTGGACCGGCGGGGTGACGGTGTAGCCGGACTCCGGCAGGGACGCCGGGAGCGGGGCGAGGTGCGCGACCGGCACGGTGGCCCGCGCGGCCGGCGCCGCGGAGAAGGCGCGGGCGCCGGGGCTCCACCGGCGCATGGCCCTGAGCAAGGCGTGCGGCGGCGGCGTCGCGGGTAGCGGCGAGCCGGCTGTCGCGACGGACTCGGGTTGTACTGGGCACCGTACATGCGCATGATCTCTGTCGGTGTCCCGACCCGGGCCCGGATTCCGACCAATAAAATGCTGCGTGTTTTCTCGTCCGAGATGACGCAAGAGGCAACACAGTAACGCATGGTTTATCTTGGTTCCGGCCGCGGGGCCGTACGTCCACTAAAAGGGGTGTGCGAGGGCACCGTATTATCTTACACCCGGAGTGCTTTTTGTAGGGGATACAAACGAGGTGAGAGAGGGAGGAAGGCTCTCAGGTCTCTGCTAGAAGAGGGGTTGAACGTGACGAATAGGAAAACCGGAGCGTAAGTGGTGATGGATCACGTCGGGAGACCTTTGAGCGTAGCGTAGCGTCCCCCCGTCCCGTCCAAAGGAAGCCCGCCTCCTACTTTTATAGTCACAAGGAGGGGCGACGCACATGAATGGGGGAGCGTGAAAGTCGTCGTTTCCCCCGAATCGCGGGGGTACAGTGGTCGGATACTGTAGGAAGGAAGTACACTGTGCGAAGGCGGCGGGCGTCGCAGTCGCCCTGGATATCGTCCTTGGTCTTGCGGAGATCGCCGTGCCAGCCCCTGCAGGCGGCGTGGTTGTCGCTGGCGTATGGTCGTCTATATACGGCGCGGCGGCGTTCAGTGGACCTTGCGGTCTAGGGTCCTGCATGCACCAGTGGTAGTGGTAGCGCGCGACGGCCCTGGACCCCCTGGTTGGACTGCGGGCGTGCACACTATGAGGTCCGGGGGACACGTGGAGGTCCCGGACTCCTCAAGGGGGGAGGTCCGGGGCTCCGTCCGTGCGTGCTGAGCGCCCCTCTCGGAAGGACACGTGATGTCGCCGGACCCCTTCCCCAGCGAGGGACGGATCCGGTTGGTCGGCGTAGGCAAAAAAGTAACGGGAGCAGTGCCGAGCCTGTCTTGTCCCGCGTCGCAGATCCCACAGTGCTGCTACAACATCCGGGAAGGCGGAGCGGTGACCGAAGTCAGCGGATGGGACCCCAATCACATCCACTGTGGGAATGGCGGCCTGACGCCGCCTATCCTGGGTGCCGTGGTGGAGTGGCTGGCCTTTAATGCCTTCGTACGACGAGCGGTTGGGCGGCGGGGCCGTTCGTCCTTTGTGCCGAGGGGTGGCCTCGAGCGAAGCGGAGATGAGTTACTCCCTCGAGGGTAGGTTCGCTACCCTCGAGCGAGGCGGAGATGTGTTGCGCGGTCGAGGGTCCCGAGGGGAGCCCTCGAGCGAGGCGGAGATGAGCCACCCGCTCGAGGGTAGATCCGCTACCCTCGAGCGAGGCGGAGATTGTCTAGCGGGCCCGAGTGGGATGCGAATGGGCCGCACGCTGAGCTTCTTTGAGTCCTTTCCTTTCTTCCAGGTTGGAAGGAGGCCGTGGGCCTTCGTGGGCCCAGCTGTCTTAACAGGTGTTTGCGTTTTAAAGCGATCTTAGCACCCCGATTAGGGTGTCCCTAATCGTGGTACCCGACAGTAGCCCCCGAGGCTTTGGTCGAGTCAGGGGATTCGGCCAAAGGGTGATTCGGCGATTTTCCCCTTTAACGTGATCAATCAATGCCGCGCACCCGCCAGACGCGCCTGAGCGCCAGCCCGGTGGATGTGACGACACGCTGGTCGGGGTAGTACGCCCGCGGGGGGAGTACTTCGAGGCGCGCGCCTCTTTGTTTGCTTGTTTAAAGGACAAGTCGTGTCCGCGCGCTGAGGGGGGCCAGGGCGACGGTGGCGCCCGCTGCTTGGCAGCTGGTGCTTTCATCGCATTGTCCCGCACGTAGGGCCTTGGCCCCAGCGTTCCTGGTTGCTTTGTGGCGCGCCGTTCGAGGGCAGCCAGCCAGAGCCGATGCCGCACCGCTTAGCGTCCAGGGACTCAGCTCCGCTTTATTTCGTTCGGTCGTGTCTCGGCGCGGTGATCGAGGACAACCTTCGTTCGTGGAGCGCCGCGTCGTCACGGGCGATACAAGCCTCCGCTCTTCGACAAGCTTGAAGCTTTATGCCCTACGCAGCTATAAATAGGGGTCGTGGGGTTCCCTTTCTTCTCCAACCTCCCAGCTCTTTCTTCCAGCATCGCCTAAATCTTATAATGTTTACTTTGCCTTTTTGTGACCGGCCCCCGGATGGGGCGGCTGGCTTTTTTAGGCTTTTGGCACTAGAAGAATGCTTGCGAGCGGCGGGGGAAGACCGGAGTGGGCGTGCGCTCTATCCCTCAGCTTAAGTGGGATCAGTAGAAGATCATTGGGCCCGTGGGGTCCTGCTCCTGCAATGTCCCCTAGCCTGAAGGGGGATGGAGACGCCTGACCGTGGCGCTGGCACCTGGTCTGGCGGCTGTTTTTCGCATCGTCCCCCCTGGCGACAAGGTTGCTCTCGGGGAGACGGTGCGGAGGGCGCTGTCCGCCAGCTCGACCCCCCGCGTGGTCTTTGGTGGAGGAGACGCTAGGAGAAGGCTTGCGAGGAGAGCCTCCCGCTGGACCCGTGCGGCCTGGGGGCTGCTCCTCGCAACCCTAGCAGCCTCGCTGCTGCGTCAGCCAGGGGATCGGTGTCTTTCTTCGTTGCTCGCTCCTCCCCAAGACAGGAAAAATTGCCATGTAGGTGGCAACGTGTTTGTATCTTTCGACGGCCTCGCGCCGGTAACCCTTTGTAATCTTTATTTGCATTGATCAATAAAATCCCCCTTTCTTTTTTACGAGAAGCATGATCGAGGGTATAGGGGCATACAAGGGTTATCGGCCTCGAATATGTGTGAAGTCTCCTCCACGGGGGCGCGTCAGCGCACCCGCGGGTGTAGCCCCCGAGGCCTTGGAGGAGAGTTTGTGCTCGTCCAAGAGCTATAAATGTTGTCCCACTGGGTAGCCTTACTAGGGTGGCCGTCCAGCGTCTTTTTCAGCCGGCATCGGCACTCTTTCAGCCGGCCTCGGCATTCTCAGTGCTGGAACGACGACCCGGCGTTCAGCTTAACTGTCGGGAGAGCGCACGTAAATAGTGGAGGATTTGGTTACACACGTGGAGCTTCGTAGTTGGGAGTCGTCGACTTATTCGAGGGTGCGATCAGAACCGTGGTGTGCGAGAAGCCCCCGAGCCCAGGCCCACGTGAAGGCGTTCAGGGGAACCCTCGACTTTGACTACGACCCTCGTCGCCCTTCCGTAGGGAGGAGGGGTGAAGCGCACCATGCTACCCATGCCCGGGCCGCGAGCAATGGCTGCTTCGGTGAGCTATTAGCGGGTAGTTCAAGCGGACGTCCGTGCCCCGTTCGATAGGGGTCGGCTCGTGGTCCATGGACACGTCTCATAGAGCGCTCGCAAGGGTTCGCTAGGCGGGGCTCGGACCCATTCGATAGGGTCCGAGGGCTCGATGCTCTCCCTCGATGGGATCCCTCTTCTAGGCACCCTCAACTGGCCTTGAACACTGCGCAGGATGTCTCGAACTCCGTGTTCGAGGGTAGTTTGTATGGCACATCCCTGTAGTCCCTGACTCTGGTGATCTGGGGCGCCTGTCGAACCTCCGAAAGGCCAGGCTTCGAACCCCTGATCAGTAAGGCCTCGAAATGCGATTCCTTCGAGGATAGAGGGACCCTTGAAGGAATATTCCATTTTGATTCGAAAACGACGCAGAGTCGCGAGTCACACGCGCAGGTCTCCCACTGGTGGTGGGCGACGTGGCCTGATTCGTGCGGTGCGGTGTGGGCGCGCCTTTTTAGGCGATAGCCTCGGGTAGATGAAGCGGCGTGGGCGGCGGCTGGCGGATGGGATAGTGCGACAGTCGCGCTCGCCGGTTACCGTGCCGCAGTTATTGCTGCGTGCGCGCGTGGGAGACTCCGCGGTCGTGGGGCCCAGCCATCAGCGACAGCGAACTCTACCGCATTCAATGCGGTAGATTTCAGTCGTGGCGGAAAGTCCGCCCGCCGTGGTGAATAAAAACGAAGAGAAGGGGGTTGTTTGGGCTCACCTGGCTATTTGCCTCCATCTCACTTTGCCTTCTCCGCCTCCCCTGCATCCTGAGCCCGTAGCCAAGAGCGAAAGGTGGAAGAGGAAGGAGGGGGAGAGAAAGCGCACCTTAGCCATCCCAGAGCCTTTGCTCCCACATTCCCCCCTCGAATCGAAGAAATGTTGGACATCTAGGAGCCTTTGCCGTGGGGGAAGTCCTCCGCCACCGTGCGGTCCTGGAGCAGTTGGTCGCCGACCGGCTGCTGCCGCGGATCACCGACTCGGGGGCGCCGGCGTGGATTTCCCCGCATCCGGACGAGACCGAGCCGAAGCCCCCGCAAGGCTACGTCGTGAGCTTCGTGCGCCTTCACGAGCGAGGCTTCGGCATCCCCATCAGCAGATTTATGCGGGCGTTGTGTGACTATTACGGAGCGGAGCTGCACAACTTCAGCCCCAATGCCATCTCACAGGCGGCGGTCTTCGTCACCGTCTGTGAGGGGTACCTTGGGATAGAGGTGCACTGGGATCTCGGGATCCACCTGTTCCGCGGTGAACTCTTCGTCGAGAGCGGGCGGGGCCAACCGAGGTGGTTCGCGCGCGCCGGCGGCCTGACGTTCCATGTGCATCACTCCCGGAGGAACCTCTACATCTACAGCAAGATGACGACAAACAACGCCGGGTGGAGCCGAGGGTGGTTCAACCTTCGGAACTACCGTGGCGCGCTCCCGGCGTTCACCTACAGGGTGCTCCGGGAGCGACCGGCGAAGTGGGATTGGGGGGTGTCGCCCCAAGTGCAACAGGACAAGCTCGAGGGCCTCACTGACGCGCTGGCGCACCTGGCGAGGAAGGGGATGACGGCGGCGGCCGTCATCGCGAACTTCCACCGGTAGAGGGTGATCCCTCTCGTGGAGAGGGCCCTGCCGATTTTCCAGCTCACCCCCGGGAGCCAGGTAGAGGGCTCCAGGACATCGTTCAAGCTGCTTTCCCACACCACCGCCGCCCGGAGGGCAAAGTATGCGGTGGCGGAGTTCCCCCAAAATCCCGAGGATCTTTGGAGGATCAAGATGCGCCCCGAGACGGGGTACATTTCTCTGGTAAGTTTTGACTTCGAATCCGGCGTGTGTGGTGTAGTCCTCTTTTCCTGACTCCATCTCGGGCGTGCTTTGCAGGGGTTGAGGAGCGGCATCTCGAAGCCCCTGGTCCCGGAACAACGCCTGATCAATCGCCTCCACGCAGAGAAGATGAAAAGGCGGAAGGTCGAGAGGAAGAGGATGAGGAAGGCGGAGCACGACAAAGTGCGCAAGCTTGCTCGCGCGGAGGGGAAGCCGCGGCCTGCCATGCCTGAGTCCTCGAACGAGGAGGAGGAGGAGGCCTCGGATGCCGAGGACCACGCTCCGAGGGGCGACGGGGAAGCTACGGGCGCGAGCCCCCCGCCGTTCTACCTGTGGGACGATGACGAGGGGGAGCCGGCGGTGCCGGAAGAGACAAGGGCCGTGGCCTCGGCGCACCCATCCCTCGAGGGGGCTGAGCGGGAGTCGTCGCCTCCGGTAGCCGGTGAGGAGACGCCCGCGCCCCAAGTGCCGATGCGTGGCGACGAGGCTGCGGCGGGCGCGGAGTCATCCGCGCTGCCAGCCTTGAGTCACCAGGCCGACACGAGGGGGCGCCCTCGGGGCAGTCTTCGAGGGGCGGCACGGTGCCTCGGGCTCGAAGAAGCGCCACGAGGAAGCGGAGCATGAGCGCTCGATCCGAGTAAGTAAACTTGGGTTTCGTTTTTGTTGCGTGTTTGGTGGATTTCTCGATCCTGTTGTCCTCAACTCGTGTTCCTTGATTTTTAGCCCTGGGGCCGTCCCCAAGGATGCGGTGCAGCTCGCCCCGGCTAAGGCCATCAGGGCCGGGGCGCGCAGCACGCCGCACATAGTGCCGCAGCCCCTGCCTGTAGTGGATCTCGAGGCGGCGGCCACGAAGCTACGGGAGGCCATGGCTCGAGGGGCCCAGGCGGCGCAGCAAGCTCAGGCACAGGAGGAGGGCGACGCCGGCCAAAGCGGTGCTGAAGCAGCCGCTCAGGCTGCCAAAGCTGAGGAGACCGGCCAGGGCGGCGTGGACGGCGCCGCCCTGGCAGTTACTGAAGTTGAGGCACGTCAGGACAATGCGGCTAGCGCCGCCCGACCGGACACAGGAGGAGAGACTGGCGGGGGTGCGCAGGAGCGCCCCGCCGACCGTGTAGAGGAGGAGACCCTCGTCCTCGAGCCCTCGAGGGCCGAGGGCGAGGGCATCGCAGAGGAGGAGACGGCGCAAGGGGCGCCAGTTGTGGAAGGAGCCCCCGTCTCGGAGCCCACCGAGGCCCGGGACGAGGGTATAGTCGCGGTAGTGCCCGTGCCAACGGCGCAAGGGAGCGCGGCGGCGGTGGTGGAGCTGCCGGACAGCAGTGAGGAGTACGGGGGCTTGATGGACATCGACCCCGCTGCTGCGGCAAGCGCCGCCGCGCACATCGCCGCGCACGTCCGAGGGGGGCCATCTCGGGGCGATCGTCCCGTCCGGGGTCCCCTCGGAGTTCCTCCGCAAGGAGCAAGAGGAGGAGGAAGCCTGGAACGCGCAGATGAGCATCGATCGCGAGATCTTGCAAGCCCTCGACCGCGCCTTCCAGCTCCATCAGAATGCGGATTACCAGGTCTGCCAGGTAAATACTTCCCCCCTGAAAATTGCTCGGATTCGGTTTAACTTTAACGTGTCTTCACCCACGCCCTCCCCTTTGCAGCAGCTGAGGGAAATCTTGTGCGAAAAGAGTGCCGAGATGACCCGGCTGTACTCCCAGATGAGCCAGCTCGGGCAGCACAACGCCGAGCTGGTACTCAAGAACATCGACGCCAACACGAAGATGGCAGATCTGGGAGCGCATCAGCAGGCGCTGGAGGAGGAACTGGCGCGGGTTACCGGTGAGCGGGACGTCCAGAGGGCCGCGGCAGAGCAGAAGGCTCGGGAGGCCGAGGCGCAAACTGCCGAGCCGCAGCGCCTCCGGGCAGCACTCGAGGAGAAGGCTCGGGAAGCCGAGGCACAGAGTGCCGAGCTGCAGTGCCTCGGGACATCGCTCGAGCAGCAGAAGGCCGAGCTCCTCCATAAGGAGGTGGCCGTGGTTGCGCTCACCGGGACCCTCCGGGAACAGGGCGAGGCCCTCGAGGAGAAGGAGGTGGCCCTCCAGAATGTGGGGACCGCCCTCAAAGAGAGGGAGAACTCCTTGTCCTCGCTCGCAGAGGTTTCCCAAGCCCAGAGGGAGGAAGCTCAGAGGAACATCACGGGTGAGTACCTTCGAGTTTTCGTCAATTTGTTTCCTTTCATAGCTTACGTTGATTTTCTTTGCCCAGAGCTGAGGCAGAAGGTGGCGGATGAGTCCGCGGTGAAGGTAGCAGTCCACACGGCGCTCACGGTGGCGCAAATGGAGTTTGCTGAGCTGGAGCAAACTGCCATGACCGTGTGTCAAGAACTCGAGAGGGAGGGTGCTGTCTCGGGCAGTTCGGTGATCAGCCGCCTGCGCGCGCTAGGCGGCCGGATTGCCGAACACGCTAAGAGCACCTTCCGTCTCGGTGTCCTGCGAGCCCTCGCCGTGGCCTCAACACACTACCTCATGGATCTCCGGAGGGTGTCGTCGGGGTACGTCGTTCCCGATGATGCTGATGCGGACGCCGCGTCGGTCATCATGGACGAAGCCGACGCGGCCGCGGAGGAGTTCGCCACCGTCCTCGCCGAGAAGCTCGAAGCAGACATCCCTCCCATCGCCGAATTCGACGCCCCTGAGGGCCCGCAAGGGGGGGAATTGTAGCCTGTAGGAAAACTGGGCTTCGAAGCCCATGTAATAGATTAGTGAATATATCATAGTCGCGCTTTATAATCGCACCCTATGAATATAAGAGATTTATTTTCGTAGTTTGAGTGTGTGGCCCGTCGAGGCCTTGTGCGTTCGAGCCTATGTTTCTTTACTTTATTTCCGTGTTCTCGTATGCGACTTAGATAAACATCTGCGAGGAAGTTCGCGTTCATAAGCAACGTAGGCGTAGGATGGTTAGGGGGGTGCCGTATCCCGGAGGCGTAGGCAGCCCCACGACTCGGCCGGCCACGTACAGTAGTTGCTTATGCCTCGCGTCCGTTTTTTCCAAGGATACGAGAAGCTTAGGGTCGAGACGGAAATATTTCGAAAAAATATTGGCGATTTTTTGGGACGTTCGGGGGTTCCCCCGTAGTAGCCCTCGAGGGAGGCTTGGCTTTGCCGAGGGTAAAGCCGAGCGTACCTCAGTGTTAGCGCGCATCCTAACCTTCGAGGGCCCGGATGGTTCCCAAAAATAAACAAGTAAAGCGTACTTCTTTATTATTTCGGGAAAATTAAAGTGCAAGTACAAATAATGTACAAATAGCTTGGAATGCTAAGGATAGAAACGACGTAGCTGTTGTATGTTCCAAGCGTTGGTGAAGACTTCGCCGTTTTCGTTCGCCAGCTTGTACGTGCCGGGTTTGAGCACCTCGGTGATTATGTACGGTCCTTCCCATGGAGGAGAGAGCTTGTGGCGGCCCCTGTTGTCCTGTCGAAGCCTCAGCACCAAGTCCCCTTCGTTGAGGTCTCGGCGCCGGACCCTCTGCGCTTGATACCTTCGTAAGGACTGCCGGTAGCGCGCAGAGTGGAGGAGTGCCATGTCTCGAGCCTCATCCACTTGGTCCAGCGAGTCTTCGCGAGCTCGCTGGTTTTGTTGCTCTTGGTATGTCTTGAGCCTTGGCGACCCGTACTCCAGGTCAGTGGGGAGTATGGCCTCGGTGCCATAGACGAGGAAGAACGGGGAAAAGCCCGTGACTCTTACTTGATCGACGATGAGTTGAGAGTCCCCGCGCACGTTGAGGCGCTTGACACCGAGCTCGATGGCGATGCGGAGGCCACTGAGGAGAGCCTCGTACTCCGCCATGTTGTTCCAAGCAGGGAAATGCAAGCGTATCACGTATCGCATGTGTTCTCCGAGGGGTAAGATGAAGAGGAGGCCGGCTCCGGCGCCAGTTTTCATTACCGACCCGTCGAAGTACATAGTCCAGCATTCGCTCTGGATTTGTGGCGAAGGTAGCTGAATGTCCGTCCATTCAGCCATGAAGTCGGCTAAGATTTGGGACTTGATTGCTTTGCGGGGGGGCGTAAGTAAGAGTTTCTCCCATCAGCTCCACAGACCATTTGGCGATTCTACCCTCGGCTTCCCGGTTGCGGGCTATCTCTCCCAAAGGGAAAGATGAGACCACGGTGACGGGATGGGCCTCGAAGTAGTGGCGCAGCTTGCACCGAGCCAAAACCACTGCGTAGAGCAGCTTCTGAATCTGCGGATAGTGTGTCTTAGTTTCAGACAACACCTCGCTGATGTAGGACACCGGCCGTTGGACGGGCAGAGCATGGCCCTCCTCTTGTCTTTCGACCACTATCACCGCGCTGACCACTTGGGTCGTTCCAGCTACGTACGGATAGAGGGGCTCGCCCTCCGTGGATGGCGTGAGAATGGAGGCATGAGTGAGCGACGCCTTCAGCCTTTCGAGGGCTTCTTGCGCTTCGGGGGTCCACGTGAAGCGCTCGGTTTTCCTCAAGAGCCGATACAGGGGTAAGCCCTTCTCACCGAGGCGCGAGATGAACCGGCTGAGAGACGCTAGGCATCCCATAACCCTCTGTACCCCCTTTAGGTCTCGGATCGGTCCCATCCGAGTGATGGCCAAGACTTTATCAGGGTTGGGTTCGATGCCCTGCTGGGAGACAATGAAACCCAAGAGCATGCCTCGAGGCACCCCGAAAATGCACTTTTTGGGGTTAAGTTTTACCCCTTTGGCCCGTAGGCAATCGAATGCGAACCTGAGATCGGCAACCAGGTCGTCCGCCTTCCTAAATTTTACAACGATATCATCGACATATGCCTCTACGCTCTGCCTGAGATGGTCTCCGAAAACGTGGAGCATACATCGTTGGTATGTCGCTCCGGCGTTTCTGAGGCCAAAGGGCATCGTAACGTAGCAGTACATGCCGAAGGGCGTGATAAAAGAAGTCGCGAGCTGGTCGGACTCTTTCATCTTGATTTGGTGGTAACCGGAATAAGCATCAAGAAAGGATAGAAGTTCGCATCCCGCAGTAGAATCTACAATCTGATCAATTCGTGGCAAAGGAAAGGGAACCTTCGGACATGTTTTATTTAAACTAGTGTAATCTACACACATCCTCCAGTTTCTACTCTTTTTCTTCACTAATACTGGATTAGCTAGCCACTCGGGATGGAATACCTCCTTGATGAATCCGGCCGCCAGAAGTTTCTGCAACTCCTCGCCGATCGCCCGGCGCTTGAGCTCGTCGAAGCGTCACAGGTGCTGCTTCACCGGCTTGGAGTTGGGTCGGACATCAAGGGAGTGCTCGGCGACCTCCCTCGGTATGCCAGGCATATCCGAGGGTCTCCACGCGTAGATGTTAGCGTTGGCGCGAAGAAAATCGACGAGCACCACTTCCTATTTGCCGTCGAGGGCGGCGCTGATCTGCAACGCCTTGTCATTGGGGTGGCTCGGGTCGAGGGGCACCTTCTTGACACCCTCGGCGAGTTCAAAGCTCCCGGCGTGTCGGTGCGTGGAGTCCAAGGCCTCGCTTGCCATTTTGTCGAGGGTGGCTGCAAGGGCCTCGTCCTCCGCTTGAGCCTCCGCGCGCTCAACGCACTCAACGTCGCACTCGTAGGTGTGCTCGTACGAAGAGCTGATGGTGATGACGCCCTTTGGACCCGGCATTTTGAGCTTGAGGTAGGTGTAGTTGGGGACGGCCATGAACTTGGCGTAGCAAGGACGACCAAGGATCGCATGATAGGATCCTCGAAACCCCACCACCTCAAAAGTGAGCACCTCCTTGCGGAAGTTAGCCGCCGTGCCAAAGCAGACAGGCAGATCGATCTGGCCGAGGGGTTGGACTCGCTTCCCCGGTGCAATGCCATGGAATGGCGACTTGCTGGGGTGAAGCTTGTCCAGTCCGATGCCCATGAGCTCCAAGGTGTGGGCGTACATGATGTTGAGGCTGCTGCCTCCGTCCATGAGCACCTTAGAGAAGCGGGTGTTGCCGATGATGGGATCGACAACAAGTGGATACCGTCCCGAATGCGGGACGTAGTCGGGGTGGTCCTCGCGGCCAAAGGAACTGGTGTCCTTCGACCAGTCGAGGTAGGATGGCGTGGCTTTGGTGACGGAGAAAACTTCCCGGCGCTCGCGCTTGCGCTACCGAGAAGTCAAGTTTGTCGTTACTCCTCCAAAGATGAAGAAGGTGTTCTCCACTGGGGGGAACTCGTCATCTCCACCTTTGTCGACTGCATCCTTCTTCTTTTCTTCGTCGCGATGTGCGACGCGATTGTAATACTTCTTGAGCATTTCACACTGCTTGGGGGTATGATTGACTAGACCCTTGTGGTAAGGGCACGACTTCTTAAGCATATTGTCGAATTGGCCACCACCGTCTCGAGGGGGGCCTCGAGGTCCTTTGCGATCCGGGGCGGCAGCGAAGGCCTCCTCGGAGTCCTCTGCCTGCCCCGACCCGCGCTGGTTCGGTGGGACCGGCTTCTTTCCCTTCCTCCCCCGCTTCTGTTTCTTGGCGGGGGCATTGGGCTTGATGTTGCTGCCCTCCGCGGGCGCGTCGTCCTTGCGCTTGCTAGGCTTGTCGTCGAAGATGGCACCAACAGCCTCTTCGCCGGCGGCGTAGTTGGTGGCGGCGTCGAACAACTCATTGGTGTTGGTCGGACGGCTTCTCGCGAGCTCATGCACCAGGTTCCTGCACGTCGTACCCTCGAGGAAGGCGTTGATGACCTCGACGTGGGTGACGCTGGGGAGCTCGGTGCATCGCTTGGAGAAGCACCGCACGTAGTCGCGCAGGGACTCGTTGGGCTTCTGACGACACCCTTTGAGGTCCCAGGAGTTCCCAGGGCGCACGTATGTGCCCTGGAAATTGCCCACAAAGATCTGGACCAAGTCGGCCCAGTTGTGGATCTGATCTGCAGGCAGATGCTCGAGCCACGTTCGTGTGGCATCAGCAAGGTGAAGAGGAAGGTTGCGGATGATGACCACGTCCTCCGTCGCACCGCCTAGGTGTTGGGTTGTCGAAAGCGCGGGGGAAAAGCTGCAGTTCGGATCTCCCGGCTGAACACTCGGGTGCCCGGAGGCTCCGGTGACTCGTCCCTGTCGTGCTCGGGGTCGAAGCGTCCACCCCGTCGAGGGGTGTACCTCCTGCCATCGATGATGTCGCAGGCATCGCCGTCGTCGGCATGCCCACGTGTGTCACGGATTCGCTCCCTTACGGGAGGCCTTCCGATGCGGTCGTGCACCGAGGGTGCCTTCGCACCGGGCGCTACGGCTGCCTTGCCCTTCCCTGCTGGTGGTGTGTGCACAGAAACCTCGCGGTCCTGGTGTGCGGTCCCATCAGCCCGCTCCGGGGCTTTCGAGCGCATACGAGACGCAGAACTCTCGGCCTGCTGCACGGCAGCTTGTTCGATGAGCTCCTGTGCCTCGCGGCGCAGGTTGCGACCCGAAGGCGTCGATAGCTCGGGCATGGCTTGGAGTAGATAGGCCGCAGTGACGAGTTTTTCGCCGGCCTTCTTTACTTCCGGAGATTTGTCGACGTTGTCGTCGGCCAGGATGCGCTCCCGGGCAACACGTCCCGCCGCCTGGGCATGAGCACCACGCGCGGTACGCTGCTTCTCGAGTGTGGCGCGCAGCTCCTGGGTTTGTTGACGCTGCTCGTCGAGCTTGGCTTGAAGCTCATTGAGCTGCGCCAGCTAAGCTTGTCGCGCCGCCGAGCTTGACGAGGAAGGGGCTGCAGGAGGGACCACCGGTTGGTTTGCCTGCGCGTCTGCCCCGCCGTCCCCGTCGTTGCTCGGGGCATTGTTGTTTTGCTTGTCCGCAAGGTCCGCCGTGAAGCACTCCCGGGAAGGATCGAAATCCCCTTCGCTGGAGTCTTCAGAGCAGGTGAGGCAGTAAGCCATCGCCAGCTGGAACGAGCGAAGAGCGTCGGGGTCGCAGACCCCAGAGAAGTCCTCGGCCTCGTCGGCCGCGAAGTTATTCATGAAGAAGTTGACGTCGTCGGCGACCGAGCTCGCCGTCTCGGGGTAGGATTCATCGGGAGATGACGCGATGAGGTTGCGGATCGACAGAAGATGGTGACCCGGAAGATCCTCATACTCGGTGAAGTTAGTACTGATCGAAGAGGCGTAGGTGCGAGCGGCGGTGTTGCGCATCCCGAAGGGGAAGGGCGAAGGCGAGGTCGAGCCCCCCTGGGAGACACCGGTGCCGCGGTAGGTGATGGTGCCGGCGCAGATGATGCCGAGGCACGTGATGACGAAACGGTGGCCCCGTTGGCCGTGATGCTGAGTTGCGACACGCCAGCCTCGACCCACGTGGGGGAGCCGTGGCGTGCCGCGCGATGTCGCTCCGTGCGCGCTTGTCGCGAACGCTAACCCGAGCGCCCGTTGCGCTGGGCTGGTGAAGTCGGGGTGATGGGGTCGCGTCTGGGCGAGAGGAGCCGCATGAGGTAACTGTTGCCGGTCGCTCTGAACTCGAGACTCCCGAACCAGATCACAAATCCCACTGGGAGCGGATCCGAAACACCCATAGGGTATGGGTTGGATCTGCTCGCCATCCCTGGAGATCAAATGGGAACAAGAGAGAAAAAATGTCACGCAGCTCCCCCTACCTGGCGCGCCAACTGTCGGTGTCCCGACCCGGGGGCCCGGATTCCAACTAGTAAATGCTGCGTGTTTCCTTGTCCCAGATGATGATGCAAGAGGCAACACAGTAACACACGGTTTATCCTGGTTCCGGCCGCGGGGCCGTACGTCCAGCAAAGGGGGTGTGCGAGGGCACTGTATTATCTTGCACCCGGAGTGCTTGTTGTAGGGGATACAAGTGAGGCGAGAGAGGGAGGAAGTCTCCCAGGTCTCTGCTAGAAGAGGGGTTGAACGTGATAAATAGGAAAGCCGGAGCGTAAGTGATGATGGATCACGTCGGGAGGCCTTTGAGCGTAGCGTAGCGTCCCCCCCATCCCGTCCAAAGGAAGCCCGCCTCCTCCTTTTATAGTCACAAGGAGGGGCAGCGCACATGAGTGGGGGAGCGTGGAAGTCGTCGTTTCCCCCGAATCGCGGGGTTACAGTGGTCGGATACTGTAGAAGTACACTGTGGGAAGGCGGCGGGCGTCGCAGTCACCCTGGATATCGTCCTTGGTCTTGCGGAGATCGCGCCGGTCGCCGTGCTAGCCCCTGCAGGCGGCGTGGTTGTCGCTGGCGTATGGTCGTCTATATACGGCGCGGCGGCATTTAGTGGGCCCTGCGGTCTAGGGTCCTGCATGCACCAGTGGTAGTGGTAGCGCGCGACGGCCCCGGACCCCCTGGTTGGAGTGCGGGCGTGCACACTAGGAGGTCCGGGGGACACGTGGAGGTCCGGGGGGCACGTGGAGGTCCCGGACTCCTCAAGGGGGGAGGTCCGGGGCTTCGTCCGTGCATGCTGAGCGCCCCTCTCGGAAGGACACGTGACGTCGCCGGACCCCTTCCCCAGCGAGGGACGGGTCCGGTTGGTCAGCGTAGGCAAAAAAGTAACGGGAGCAGTGTCGAGCCTGTCTTGTCCCGCATCGCAGATCCCACAGTGCTGCTACAGCATCCGAGATGGCGGAGCGGTGACCGAAGTCAGCAGATGGGACCCCGATCACATCCACTGTGGGAATGGAGGCCTGACGCCGCCTGTCCTGGGTGCCGTGGTGGAGTGGCTGGCCTTTAATGCCTTCGTACGGCGAGCGGTTGGGCGGCGGGGCCGTTCGTCCTTTGTGCCGAGGGGTGGCCTCGAGCGAAGTGGAGATGAGTTACTCCCTCGAGGGTAGGTTCGCTACCCTCGAGCGAGGCGGAGATGTGTTGCGCAGTCGAGGGTCCCGAGGGGAGCCCTCGAGCGAGGTAGAGATGAGCCACCCGCTCGAGGGTAGATCCGCTACCCTCGAGCGAGGCGGAGATTGTCCAGCGGGCCCGAGTGGGATGCGAATGGGCCGCACGCTGGGTTTCTTTGAGTCCTTTCCTTTCTTCCAGGTTGGAAGGAGGCCGTGGGCCTTCGTGGGCCCAGTTGCCTTAACAAGTTTGTGGAAACTGGCTATGAAAGTCGTCAAGAGAATGCAGCTGCAGCGACGTGGCAACGCTCGAGCTCTGTTGTCTGCTCTGCTCTCTGACATTTCCTTTTGAACCCGATTCTTGCAGCCTTGATTTCTCCCAAATCTGTTAATGAGTGTCAAAATCGGTCAAAAACAAAGTTGTAGGTCTAACCTTTATCTACAACTTTCTCACAACCATCTCCTTTAATTTTGCATCTAATGCATCCAGAATATACTCTGAACCTGGGAACGGAATGGATGAGCCCATTCAGTTTCGTCAGATAATAGTTGGCAATGACGATTTGCATCTTTGGGCTCCAAACCACATTTCTTCCTTGATCATCACCTCAGCCAGAAACTGCTGCCACGCCTTGTCCAAAGACGGTACATTCAATTTTGCAGTTATATGGCCAAACCTTAGATGCAAAAATATTTACAAATGACTTGCAAATAGGGCTAGCTGAAACTGTTTCAGAGTTTCAGACTTGACCAAATTCAACCTGTCAAACTGATGAACAGCATCACATTCAAACTTTGCATTCAAATTTAAATGTCTAAACCTTCTCTTCTTTCTCCAAGAAATACTGTCATATGTTGAACAACCATGGTACATGCCATTTTACAACTTATTACCCGAGGTTCAGATACAAAATTCCCTATAATTCAACCTCGAAATTGGCTAAACTTCACTGTTTTCAACTTTCAGATAGCCATTTTCGGCTGGTATTTCGAATTCAGAAATAGCCCAACTAGCAATCTGATAAAAATGCATCCAGAAAAGGAATCACATTGAAATGCTTACGGTATCAAAGCTAGTGTTCAGTGAACCATGGCCTTCTCCATCATAGAATTCTATAAATTTCATGGCAAAGAACATAATGTCAGATGGGGCCTTCTGAATGGGAACCTAGACTTACACGTGTCTCCAGTTCTTGAATGACTTGAATTTGAGGTGCATCCTTAGACAGTGCATCGCTGAGACGATGCATGATTTTTTCCCCATGTCAAATAGATTCTCTGTTTATAGATTACTATTGCAATTCCTTTAAAAAAATAGATTGCTCTTGCAAATAACAGGGTGGTGGCTACCTGCTGCGAAATGTAGTTAACTGCAATTTATCTGATGTACCATATATGTATGATTTCATCTCGAAGATTCTGCACCACCCCTGAGGCCAAGTGCAAAGAGCACGTGGAGGCTAGGCATCCCAAGAACGACCTCTACCAGTGCTGCTCCCACCTCAAGAACTAGTAAGCAGCAGCATATGCCAGCTTTGACAAGAGGCATATGCTTTATCAGAACCACAAATAGAGAAAACTTTCGTGATCCACTAGTATTGTTATCATCATCATGTACGTAATGAATGGTTACTCTATGTATTACGGGTCTGAACTGCTGGCAGCAGCTGCTGCTTCGGTTCTGTTTGCCCTATCTAAATATGTAATCCTTCACTGTCAAGTGTCAAGTGTCAACCTGTTGCGTTGCAACATCGATTGTGTGGAGTTGTGATCTGCTTGCTTAATAATTTCATCGTGTCACTATGATGATCAGTGACCAGAGAACTGACAAATCACCTGAAAGTTCATTTGAGCCAAATTTTGCAAGTCGTCTTTAGTTTCTTCGCTCAGCATTGCTAGCTAGGGGAAGGAAAAAAACATTTGAAAGGGCAAGGGTGCCACAAAACACGACATTTCTTAAGGTAGGACGAAAGAATAACTCATGAGCTTGATGGGGTCCAAACAAATGGTTGGTAATTCTTTACAAGCTCAATAATACAGTGGTACAATCTGCCAACAGATAACCTTTTATGGCAAACACCTTACATGAAAATAATGTTCGCAATCACATCTCAAGCTCATAATCTGAATAAATTTGTGTTCCTTGTCAATGTAGTTAAAGACAGACTACAACAGAGGCTCCCTCATAATCTTTTGTTTCCGTCAAGTGACCCAACCGCTATTATACAGCTGAAGATTGATAGAGCCCAGCTGATGATTCAGTTATATATATACGCGCGTCCTGCTGTTCTCTACAGCTCTCCATTGTTGGAATTAAGGGTGCACCTACAAGAATACAAGTATCCAGTATAAGATGAGACAGACTTGACAACATTAATAAATTATCAGGAGGAAATACTATGCAGCATAAATCAATTAAATCTGTTGGGTCTTATAAATACTATGAAGCTTGTTGAGGAAATCTATGGCCTACAGATAAACAAAGAAATCAATCTAGAGGCAAGAACTACTGATCCTAGTTAAGAAAATTTGAAATGCAAGAGCTGTTAGGCCACATCTCAGGAGATACTAGATGTTGGTTATCCGCACTAATAAACTACGACCACCGTTTCCTGCTATGCATGCATCCAAAAAAGGATGTAAATGTACTTCACATAAATAATTATCTTGCATCAAAGGCCTGGTGAGTCATGATATATTGGTATATTGTACCTTCCGATGAGGGCTTCAAGCTGAGGGTCAAGCTCAATTCTGTGCATGTTCAAATAAGCATTCAGTCCATTCTGCTCCAAGTACCTGATAATAAAGGAATGTGGCAATAATTAATGCTGATGTTTCAAAAAGTTCTGCAGATATAGCAGCAGTAATGGTCTCATGATAGAATATATCAGCGGATATGAACAAACATATCAACAAGTAAATGTGCAGGCACAGACTAAAAGTAAACAACTAATTAATTTCCAGAGTATAAGTTCATTAAAAAATGAATAGTCCAAACTGTTTCTTCTGAATGCAACAGGACTAACAGCGACAGATAAAACGATGTTGCTGTGGATACAGCATAAGGAGAACATAAGCAACAAAGATAGTTAAATGGAAAAAAAAAAACTGAAGTAATACCTAAGCAATCTTAACAAGCTGATCGTGGCTGTCATGGCCATATATATGATGGCAGCATATGGTCAACAATAAAATACGAAGCTCATGATCTATCATAACATTGTGAGGCTTCACATCTCGGTGCATAATGCCTTGTGAATGACAGTAATCTAATGCCTGTGCACATAAAATAGAAATAGTAAGATAAATGGAGCCAGACTCACTAATAGTTGTTAATCAGATCAAAAGTAACCTAGTGTGGTCATTTGTTACATATGCAGAATTCCCATTTCCTTTACAATGCACCCCAAAAAGAAACTATTGGGACATTAAAACTCAACAGCAGATATAGATAATACTAAATTACCAAGTCTTCTTTACACAAACAACATAAACCAAGCCTTTACTCCAGAGCAAATGGATGAGTCTCCTCTGCAGTACTGCAGGGAGACTCTCCCACTGACCTGTGGCCCCCTGAACTATGGGGCCCGCAGGTCAGTGGCACCGAGTCCCTCTGCAGTACTGCAGAGGAACTGGTTCCAGAGCAAACTATTGGGTTACCAAGACTTCCTTAGAGAAGGCAATATAGCCGTTAGCCTGTTATGCAATAAGAACAGTATGAGCAAGAATCAAACCTTGAATAACTCGTAGATGTAATAGCGAATGTCATAATCTGTCAATGTTGGGTAAAGCACTTTGAAATCTGTGTTGTTGACATATTCAAAGATCACACTAGGTGTTTTTGAGTGCTGGTCTAACAATATCAAGCAGCTTCACAATATTAGGGCCTCCACCAAGATTCTGAAGGATTTTAATTTCTCTTTTGATCTGCAGCAGCACGAGGTGTAGGTTAAAATCTCGATAAGAATGCCATCGTTATCTAAACAGGTGTAATGAAAACAGTAGCCTGTTCTTGCTAAGCTAGTAGGCTCCATCCGTGTAGGTTGTCTCCAGGGCGGCTGGACGAGGGTGAGTTGAGGATGCGGCAGCGGGGTGCGACTAAATAGCAGGACGGCAGGACGGGCATGGGAGCAGCTGGACCGCGCCGCACCTAGTCCATTCGAGCTCCGCACTGCTCATTCCACACGCGTGCCGCGCGCCCCTCGCTGCCCCCGCATGCTCAGCAGCCTAGACCCGCCCCGCGCGGCTCCCTGCTCCCTGGTCCTCCTGCACCGCGCCGACCTCCTGCCAGTGCTCGCGCGCCACCGCGCAGCAGCTCATGGGGCTCGATGTTGGGAGGCTGGTGCAGCGCCGGGATCGGGTGCACGTCTGGGGGAGAGAGTGGCGACGACAGGGTGGTGCGGCGCCGAACCAAAATCCAATCGGAAGCCGATGCAGACCAGGGTGGATCAGATGGGGAAGATCGGAGAACTTTATTTTCAAACAATTTAGAGATGAGAACTTGGTGTAATTTTTATTGAATTCTGGAAGATTCAAATAATACTTAAGAAAAATGGGTAGTTATCGCCAAGCAGCTACTATTTCAGCTTGGAAAGAAGACACTCCATGGTTGCAAATAAACAAAGCAAAATGCATCTTTTAAACTGGTACCAGTATCAATAACAGATCCTTTCACTTTTGTGTGTAAATGCACAACATAACCTAACCTGTCCGGTCTGTATGCATCCAAGAAGTGCCAGGCCAGGGGAATACACTAACCTGATTAATTTTCTGAAGAAGTCCAATGATATAATTTTCACGAGAAAAAGTATCAGAACAAATAAGAAGTTCCAGGCTTCCAGCTATGATATGAATTCTTTGTGGCTACATAGTTAGCACCAAATCGAGATGCTTTGTCCAAGATTCATTTGTATCTAACACTTTTTTTATAAATATTTCCCACGATTCAGCATCCAAGAAATTGTGACCACTTAAAACTGCAGCTTCAACAATAGTGCAAAAAGTATCATCATAACTTGGCTCAGAAAGGCTATCAACCAATACTTGGTAAATAAACTTGCTTGGAGTGCATCCTTTGGCCACCATCTCCTTAAACAGTGCAGCACCTTCATTTGACTTGCCCATTTTGCAGAAACCCTTGATCAAAGCCTCATAAGTCATTGCATTTGGTTCATATCGCCGTTCGACCATGTCATCCCACACCCTCCCAGCCTCCTGTAACTCTCCATTCTCGCATAATCCTAGAATAAGTGAGTTACACGCCAACAAGCTTGGCACGAGCCCCTTCTCAAGCTCATCGAACAGCTTCCTCGCCTCCTGAACCATGCCATTCTTGCATAACCAGTAGATCAATGTGCTCGTGATGGCGTTATCTGGTGGGACGTTCTTCTTCACCATCCATCTCCACATCTCATATGCCTCCCTTGCCTTTCCATCCTGGCATATCGCATCAACTACTTTAGCACACAGTGGTGTGTCCGGGACATACCCTGCACCTAGCATTTCCCTCATCAGATCACGTGCCTCCGCAGATTTTCCTTCCTTGCAGCACGCCTCAATCACGACAGAGTATGTAACCTCATTCGGCAGCACCCCAGCAGCTTCCATCTCATCCATTATCCTAGCTGCATCTTGTAGCCTCCCACGCATGCAGTACCCATCTATGAGCACAGTGTACATTGTAGCATCCGGCCTACGCCCGCTGGCAATAGTATCATCAACGAGCTTCTGTGCACCTTCAAGATCCCCTTTGCCGCAGTAGGCAGTGAGAACCGTGGTGTAGGTGACGACATCCGGGACGATCCCCCACCCAGTCATTTCGTCGAGCACCTTTAGTGCAGCATCGAGGTCACCGACGCCAACGAGCCCCTTGAGCAGGATGTTGCAGGAGACGAGGTTGGGCGTGATGTAGAGCTTGGTTCGCGCAGCGCGGAAGAGCGCGGCGGCGAGGCGGAGGCGGCGCGCGGAGACGAGGGAGTGGAGGAGCGCGTTGAAGGAGCGGACGGAGGGGTGGGAGTTGAAGGACGGGAGCGAGAGGAAGAGGCGGAGGGAGGGGAGCGCGCGGAGCGCGCGGAGGAGCGGCAGGAAGGGGCGGTCGGAGAAGGCCGGGAGGCGTGCGGCGCGGAGCAAGGAGAGGACGGGGGGCAGGAGTCGCGCCGCGGCGCCGGCGTCGGAGGCGGCGGCGCGGGCGAGGCGGGAGAGTGCCGCGGCGAAGACCGGGAGCGAGGGCGGCAGCGGAGGGGCGGCGTGGAAGAGCGCGTGGCGGAGGGCGAGGACCGCGGCGTCGGGCGTGGGCGCGCGGAGGAGGAGGAGGCGGGCGAGCGAGCGCGCGGTGAGGCGGCGCGGCCAGGGCTGGAGCGGCGGGGTGACGGTGTAGCCGGACTCCGGCAGGGACGCCGGGAGCGGGGCGAGGTGCGCGACCGGCACGGTGGCCCGCGCGGCCGGCGCCGCGGAGAAGGCGCGGGCGCCGGGGCTCCACCGGCGCATGCCCCTGAGCATGGCGGGCGGCGAACACGGTAGCGGCGAGCCGGACTTGGGTGGGCGTCGCCTATGTATCGTCCGGAAGAAGATAGTTAAGCGACTTGTCGCACAGCCCAGTTCGGCTGACCTGCCCAACAGCGTTTTTTTTATATTTTTTAAAATCATTTTTTATAAAAATATATTTTCGGTTTCATAATTTATAGTTTTGTACCCCTACCGCCCGGCTGCGGGGCGGCCGGCCCCCTGTCGCCCTGCTGCCGGGCGGTAGGGACCTAAATATAAATAAATTTTTTTATTCGCATTTTGGCCCTTGGGGAGTCTGCAGCCGGGCGGCAGGTACCCACTGCCCGGTGGCGGGGCGGTAGGCCAACCCGCCGCCCGGCAGGGGGCGGCAAGCCCTCCTCTATATAAAAGGCTGAGCTCCCCCCTCCCCCCTCATTTGCTTCCCACGACATCCAGAGAAGGGGAGGGAGAGAGGAGGGGTGAGGGAGGGAGTTGCAGCTGCGAAGTCCTGCCGGATTTTGGATCCGAACCGCAGGTAATAAATATTTCACAACTTTCTTATTCTAAATTTTTTTGTATATTTAATTATATAATTAGTGTATGCAGCAGTAATGATATTTTAGCGATTTAGGTATTGTTTTTATTATAATTTATGTAGAATTAAGATTAGTTTTTAGAAAAACCATTTAGGTTTACCCACCTTTTTTTTATTGATTAGTTGTTTAATGCGAGAAAATTTTTTAAAAACTGCTCAGAAATTATAGAAAATGCTAGAAAAGTATATGAAAAATTCAGATAAATTGTAGAAAATGCAGAAAAATTGTAGAAAATGTAAGAAAAATTTATTTATAAAAATTTATTGTACAAAAATTGTAGGAAATGCTAGAAAATGCTAGAAAAGTTTATGAAAATTTCAAATAAATTTTAAAAAATACAGAAAACTTATATTTTTTGTGTTAGGTATGGCCGAAGATACGCCAGCTCTACTTGACCGAGTTATAGACTCGTCGCACCGGTCCTTCCTTGCAGTGGTTCAGCGCGTGAAACTAACGTGCTGCGTCCACGTCCACCAGCGGAGTTGATTCCTGTTGACCCACGATGGGTGCCCAGGTGATATGTCGTCGGATTATGTTTCAGAGAATACGTTTGTTTCGTATACGTTTCCTACATAATGTACTTACCTTTGATCGTTCTATTTTTCAGGTTGAGTGAGGCTGGTCTTCTTACTATAGGCCGTCCTGCTGAGAGTGGTTTGGCAAAACTGGACAGGTTCCTACTGACGGCTCTGGTTGATAGATGGAGGCCTGAGACACACACACCTTCCACCTCCCTTATGGGGAGATGTCACCGACCCTACAGGACGTTGCGATGCTGCTGGGTCTTCCTATCAGTGGGGATGCCGTAGGGCCTTGCGTTGTCCCGTCTACGTGGTTGGACGATCTAGAAGAGCGTTTTGCAAATATTGACATCGCGATCCCTCGTTTTGTTATGAGTAATGTTAGAGTTATGCTTTTTACTAGTGCAGTTATGGTTTTATTTTATAATTGATCTTGTACTCATAAATGTTCATCTTTTCTATGCAGTCCGACAATTTGGCACATGATGCTGATGAGGATAGCGTCACTCGATCCCTTGAGACATAGCTGTTGTGGTTGTTTGGATACATAATGTTCAACAACTCACAAGGGGTCTATGTGGATAGAGTGCTTGTGCCTTACGTACAGGAGATCGCAGAGGCAGCTGTGGAGGAAATGCCTCAATACAGTTGGGGTTCAGCGGTAATTGCAGCCACGTACCGTGGCCTCTGCAAGGCATCGGTGCAAAATAAGCACAATGCAATTCTTACAGGATGTCCGATTCTGCTACAGCTTTGGTCGTACGAGAGGATAGCAATTGGTCGTCCGATTATCGACCACTCACCGTATGAGCCGGATATGTACGGTGACACCGAGGATGATAGGCCGACCATGGGGACTCTCTGGTACGCTCGTCAGGTACAGAAATGACTGTTACTCGTACTATTCTGTTGGCAATTCTGTTGCTTTGTTTGACCCTCTTTGTATTTCTTATTGGTATATATTATTAATTTTGTGCAGAAGAGTTGGGCCCACGTACAGTCTCGGCGGTCCTATCCTGAGTTTGTAGCTGAGTTTGATCGGTTAACACCTGAAGACGTTGTGTGGGAGCCCTACTCCTAGTTGGCTATAAACACTCGTGCACCGTTCGGGATATCTTCGGTTTGCTCTCAGGACCAGGGTCTTTGGATGACAACTACAGCGTTGGTGTACAACGTTTACATTGAGGCCCACTGCCCGGACAGAGTCAGAAAGCAGTTCGGTCAAAGGCAGTTGTATCCTGTGCTGTCAGCATTGGATTGGGTCCAACGTCAGGACCACATGTAACGATTCATATGTCATTTCAGTGATAATGCATTGCTGCTTTAACTAATAAATATTTAGTTTGTCGAGGGCTGGTCAACCCTTCTCGAACATGTGGGTGACAAGGGTGCAGCCATGCGTCGATGGCTGGGACCAGGCAGAGGAGAACGTGATGTTTCCGACCCCTGCACACACGGAGGCTTCGTACAGGGCGTACCTGAGCTGGTACCAGCCTAAGACTCGTTGCCGCTTGATATATGCTGATATGCATCCAGAGCCGCATGTTGCGACCCCACAGGATGGCTATGCACGACATAGGGATGAGGCATTAGCTGGGGCGGTGAGTCAAAGTTATCATCGCTTTTCAAATACTTTGGATTAGAGTGTTAATGTCTTTCTTTTTCTTGCATGCAGTTTGAAATGTGCAGGTTGATGGACGTAGATGCCAGGGCGAATTTGATGAGGATTCGAGAGGGAACTATGATGGATAGGAATGAGCAAGAGTCGGCCTGGACCCGAGTTTCACAAAGAGCCCATTCCATGCTTGAAGCCTTTGGTAGCCGGATATCGTACGAGGACTCCTACGGTTCATCTCAAACCTCAACCTCGTTTCCTTGTGGTCCCACACAGCAGCAGCCTTCCCCAGCACCTTATTGGTCTCAGCAGCATTATCCAGGTACGTGAGGATACTTACTGACTTCCTATTTTGATAACAACAATTAATTCTCAGTCCATACAGGTGATGGACACCCACCTTATCAACCTCACGGAGGGACCCAGTTTAGTACCATGGCACCAACTGCAGGGATGTCATTTCAACCAACACATGCACCACCACGATATTTTGGTAAATATATAGTCCATATCTTAATTTCAATTAACTTTGGTATGAAGTCTAATTCCTTTTGCATTTACATATAGGATCACAACACTTATATGATACGGGACCTTCTTCGTATTACCCTATGGCGACAGCAGAAGGAACGCAAGGTAAATATCTAATCCGTAACCCAAATTTATCATGTTCTTCTTATTTCTATGAATATTTTAAATAATTTGAACGGTTTACAGGATCGCACCACCAGCTTTCTGATATGGGTCCTTCTTCGTATCCACCACCAACAGGTACATATGATGAATATGTACCAAAATAGATGACTTATAAGACGATGATTAAGATATCCTAATTGCTACTGCATAGGGGCCACACAAGATACCTTGGAGGCGAACTTCGAAGACTGGAGTCGGTTATTTTCTACACCTAACCAGTATGCCGATCCTACCTTTCAGACACCTGTGGCCACCGGACGTCCAGGTAGAGACATAGGGCCTCCAGACCGACACACATACCCTACACACCACGTCCACGCACAGCGTAAAAGAGGTCGACATGGCCGGGGTGGTTAGGAGGTGCTTCTAGTTGTTTCTGTATTTTTGTTATGAACATGTCATCATGTTATACTTATTTCGTTCTCATGCATCACCTATTTCATTCTCAGTTGCGTATGTGTATGAATTGCTAAGTTATACTTTTCATATTCATCTACTTTACTAACGGTTTTTATTTCTATCCAAAATATTTAAAATCACATCTAATGCCGCACTACCGCACTGACGGGCAAGGTTTAACCTGCGGGAGGGGCCTGCCGCCCCCCTGCCGGGCGGCGGGTACCTGCCGCCCGGCTGCCGGGCAGCATGCTCCCCCCAGGGGCCAAAATGTGATTAAAAATAAATTTTATTTACATTAAGGTCCCTACTGCCCGGCAGGAGGGCGGCAAGGGGCCGGCCGCCCCGCAGACGGGCGGTAGAGGTATAAATCCGTAAATTATGAAACCGAAAATATATTTCTGTAAAAAATGATTTTGAAAAATATAAAAATAAAAAAACGCCTGCCCAATAACGCCCAGCCCGCCAACAAATAAGGCCGTCCGGGATGTTTTCGGGGCTTGCCGGAGCGTTTTTTTATTTTTATATTTTTCAAAATCGTTTTTTACAGAAATATATTTTCGGTTTCACAATTTACAGGTTTATACCCCTACCGCCCGGCAGGGGGCGGCAGGGGGCCTACCGCCCGTCTGGGGGGCGGCCGGCCCCCTGCCGCCCCCCTGCTGGGCGGTAGGGGCCTATATGTAATTAAAATTTGTGTTTTATCGCATGGAGGCCCCTACCGCCCGGCAGGGGGGCGGCAGGGGGCCTACCGCCCGTCTGCGGGGCGGGCGGCACCCTGCCGTCCCCTTACCGGGCGGTAGGGGCTTATATGTAATTAAAATTTGTGTTTTATCATATGGAGGCCCCTACCGTCCGGCAGGGGGCGGCAGGCTCCCCCCTCAATATAAAAGCCGAGGTCCCCCACCTTCATTTGCAGCAAGCAACATCCATAGTAGCATCTATCGTGCTTTGGAGAGAGAGAGGACAAAAAAAAAGATAAAACGGGCACGAGTCTGTGCAGTGCTTGAATAATTTCATGCTCGATCGATCTTTTCTGCTCAAACCCGCCTATAATCACGTTTTGGTCCTAACTTTTCTTTCCCGACGGATTATATAACCTTGGGATCCCAGAAGAACGAGAAAGAACAAACAGCAGGTAGTGCAGTTCATGATGCTGGGTTGCTTTTATTCGATTCTACCTGCCAAGTAGCCATCACACACGGCACACGAAAGAGCAAATGCCACGCCATTATATTCCTTCAATCATCATCATTACCTTGTCGGTTGTCGCAAAGTATATATCCTACCCCTCGTGTTTCATGGCTATCTTTTCTTTACCAAAACCATGAGAGTAACTCCATCCCACCCTCTAAATAAGTCTCCATCTTAAATTTGAAAGGTGGAATAAAAACCATACTAAAACTCCTATTTTGGGGAGGCCACCGAATCTCTTTCTCCACCCTATGCTCCTGGAGGGTCTTTAGGGAGCATCTATCCACTGACAAATGGTTTCTACATTTTAAATTAAAAAAAGAGGGTGAGATTTAGAAACCACTACTGATGTTGAAGTTAAAAAACTAGCACTCAAAAAAAAGAGAGCTCTTACTTAAATAGTGTCGCACCAACATAACATCCTAATTTGCTAAAAAAATATCACTACTACAGAACAAACCTTTGGTCCAAGTCATTTGTCCCGGCTGCCTTTGGACCCGGGACCAAAGAGTGCTTTAGTCCCGGATCCAACGGCTAGCCGGGGCAGCGTGGGAGGGCAGGGGCCTTTTGTCCCAATTGGAGTCACCAACTGGGACCAAATCCCCCACATTTGTCCCGGTTGGTGGATCCAACCGGGACCATTGGTCCCCGGGGCCATTGGTCCCCGGGGCCTTTGGTCCCGGTTGGAGCCACCAACCGAGACCAAAGCGTCACCTTTTTGTCCCAATTGGTGGCTCCATCCGGGACCCGGGACAAATGAGGGGGATTTGGTCCCGGTTGGTGGCTCCAACCGGGACAAAAGGCCCCTGCCTATATCCCCTTTCTTCCTCCCCCGCCCGTGCCATTCGGCTCAGTGTTCTTGCTGTTCTTGGCTCGGGTGGGAGGAGTTCTTGCCCATTTCGTTCACGATTTGTGAAGACTCTTTGATTTCCTGTCCATTCAACAGCTACAAAGGTTAGGAGCTTGTTCCTCTCATCATTCATTTCTTGTTTAGCTAAGTTTTTATTGTTTAGAAATAGAGAAATAATGGGAGGTTTCATTGTGAAAATTTATTCATTTTTAGACCATTTGAACTCAAATGTGTGTGGTACTTTTAGCTGTGCATATATAGACAGATTTACTTGTTTTAGTTTATCTAGATAAGTATAGAGAGTTGACGTGTGATTTTCTTGTATAGAGAGTTGATGTGTGATTTTCCATGTATAGAGAGTTCATATTATTATTATAAATTAAAATTTGATTTTTGTTTACAATGAGAGTATATATATTACAATGTGAGTATGTATATATTACAATGTGACTATTTAGTATTTTATTAATTTTTTTATTGTATTATGAATAATTAGTTTTATTTTGTATGTGTTTTTATTATATTGTTGTAAAGATAAGTGTAGAGAGTATGAGTTTGCCACCTGTGAGTTCATTGGAGCGTCGTGCGTCTGCTCGGGCGGCGGTACGCAATCAAATGGAGGCCACCGGACATTCCCTTGAGTTCCGACCTGAGGAGCGTGTTGGACTTCTGAAATGCCGTATTCGTCGTTGGGTTAAGAGAGCATTTCCATGCTTTGAACTTGGTCGAGAAAATCACAAATTTCAGCGTGAATTTAATGTCGAACTACATGGTACGAATGACGATCGTGAGTTGATGGCTTGATATAATGCAAGGCGTGAAGCGTCAGGGCTAGCATAATTTGACCGTAATGTGGAGAGACTTCGCGAGGCGGTTCACGAGGCCTCGATCAATAGGTCTTGTGAGTAGTTTGTATTAGCATGAATGTATTGTATTTGCTATTATTTCAGCTTGGGCCATTTAAATTATTATGTTTGTGTGATGAATTATGTAGACCTTTTAATTAATCATGGTGTATGAGTAATGTTATTACTTTGGACCATTTATTTTTCTATTCATGTTATTCAAATAATGCAGATGGACCGGTAATGGATGTACAAAGTTGACCGACGTACCAAAGAGTTCATTGATGGCTTGCATTATTTTTTGAATGTCGCCGAGACAAATAAGCAGAATGGTTTCATGTGCTGCCCATGCTTACACTGCCAGAATAATAAAGATTATTCCTCTAGAATAACCCTTCACAGTCACATTTTCCGTCAAGGTTTCATGCCCAATTACTTATGTTGGACCAAACATGGAGAAAATGGTGTTATGAGGGAAGACAATGAAGAAGTAGATTATGATGATGCCCAAATTCCAATCCATGCTGGATTTGGTGCCTTTGACGATGATACTGCCATGGAAGAGCCTGAAGCAGATGATGCAGAAAAATGAGCCCACCGACGAGCTTGGGCATGCATTGTGCGGTGAGCGGTAAGTTTGTGAGAGTGAAAAAGAGAGGCTAAAGTTCCAGCAGATGATAGAGGACCATCGCAAGTTGTTGTACCCATGATGTGAGGATGGGTTGAAGAAGTTTGGCACCACACTGGAGTTGCTGCAATGGAAGGCAACATATGATGTATCAGACAAGGGATTTGGTGAATTACTAAAACTTTTGAAAAAAATGCTTCCTGAAGACAACGAATTGCCTAGCACGACGTACGAAGTGAAACAGCTTGTTTGCCCTCTAGGATTGGAGGTGCAGAAGACACATGCATGTCCCAATGACTGCATCCTCTACCGAGGTGACTACGAGAATTTGGATGCTTGCCCCATATGCGGTGCATTGCGTTACAAGATCCGAAAAGATGATCCTGGGGACGTCGAGGGGGAGCGTCCCCGGAAGAGAGTTCCCGCCAAGGTCATGTGGTACTCGCCTATAATACCACGTCTGAAGCGTCTGTTTAGAAATAAAGATAATGCTAAGTTGATGCGATGGCACAAAGAGGAACGCAAGCAAGACTCAATGTTTAGACACCCAGCGGATGGGTCACAGTGGAGAAAAATAGATAGAACGTATACTGACTTTGCCTTGGATGCGAGAAACATAAGGTTCAGTTTGAGTACGGATGGCATGAATCCTTTCGGTGAGATGAGCAGTGGGCACAGCACTTGGCCTGTCACTCTATGCATATACAATCTTCCACCATGGCTATGCATGAAGCGGAAATTCATCATGATGCCTATACTTATCCCAGGCCCAAAGCAGCCCGCAAATGACATCGATATGTACTTAAGACCATTGGTCAAGGAACTGTTATTGCTATGGCGTAAAGAAGGTTTATGGATGTGGGACGAATACAAACAAGAAGACTTCAACCTACGAGCATTGTTGTTCGTAACCATCAATGACTGGCCTGCTCTTAGTAACATGTCGGGACAATCGAACAAGGGATATAGAGCGTGTACACACTATTTGGAGGATACCGATAGTATGTGGTTGACTCACTGCAGAAAGTGTGTATACATAGGTCATCGTCGGTTTCTTCCCGTCAAACATCAGGTACGAAGGAAATGCAAGCATTTCAAAGGGCAGACGGACCACCGAACAAAACCGAAGCACCGTACTGGCAGCGACATCTTGGAAATGGTCAAAGATCGAGAAGTAGTATTTGAAAAGGGACCAGGTAGCAAACCTGTTCCGAGCGACAACGGATTGGCGCCCATGTGGAAGAAGAAGTCTATTTTTTGAGAGCTACCATATTGAGAAGTCTTAGATGTTCTCCATGCAATTGATGTGATACACCTCACAAAGAATCTTTGCGTCAACCTGATAGGATTCTTGGGAGTGTACGGAAAGAATAAAGATACACTAGAAGCACATCAGGAATTGCAACGAATGGAAGACAGAGATGCCCTACATCCTGAAAAGCGAGACAATGGACGACACTATTTAAGTCCCACCAGCTATACTCTTAACAAATAAGAAAAGGAAAGCATGTTTGAATGCTTGAGCAGTGTCAAGGTCCCATCTGGATACTCATCCAATATAAAAGGAATCCTAAATTTGCAAGAGAAGAAATTGACAAACCTAAAGTCTCACGACTGCCACGTGCTTATGACTGAACTTCTTCCCATTGTGCTGCGGGGGATTCTGCCTGAGAACATGCGGTTAACCATCGTGAAGCTATGTGCCTTCCTCAACGCAATTTCTCAAAAGATAATTGACCCAGATAATCTGACAAAGTTGCAGAACAATGTGGTACAGTGTCTTGTTAGATTTGAGCTGATATATTCACCATCATTCTTCAACATTATAACACATCTTCTAGTGCACCTTGTGAAAGAGATTGATATCCTCGGACCTGTATTTCTACACAATATGTTCCCCTTCGAGAGGTTCATGGGCGTACTAAAGAAATATGTTCGTAACCGTGCTCGTCCAGAAGGAAGCATCGCCAGTGCGTACGGAACAGAGGAGGTTATTGACTTTTGTGTTGATTTTATTGATGATCTTAAACTGATTGGGGTCCCTGAATCATGGTATGATGGGAGACTAAGTGGAAAGGGCACACTAGGGGAAAAAATCTCATGTCTGCACAGATGATGACTCGTTCAAGAAAGCGCATTACGCGGTTCTTCAACAATCGTCCTTGGCGGATTCGTATATCGAGGAACATAAGAAGATTGTAACCTCAGAATTTCCAGAAAAGTCTGAGACCTGGATTATATGTCAACACATCGACACTTTCGGCAGCTGGTTGTGGAGACATCTAATGCATAACATGGATATAGGTGAACAACTGTTCTTGTTGTCTAGGGGACCGTCTTGGAATATCTTAATGTACCAAGGGTACGAGATAAAGGGGAACACATTTTACACGGCAGCCCAAGATAAAAAAAAGCACAAATCAAAATAGTGGTGTTCGTATGGACGCCACAGACAGCAATGAAAAAAAGGAGACATTTTCCGGTTACGTGCCTCTGTTTCGGTGCCAGTGGGTGAAGCTGACTGGAGTAACAAAAGATCAGTACGGTATGACAAAAGTTGATCTTAATAATCTTGGGTACAGAGATGAGCCATTCGTCCTAGCCCAGGATGTTTCTCAGGTTTTCTACGTTAAGGACATGTCTAGCAAGCCAAAAAAGGGGATCAACAAGCAAACCGATGAGCCAAAGCGACACATAGTCCTTTCAGGTAAAAGAAATATCGTTGGAGTCGAGGACAGGACAGACTTGTCAGAGGACTATAATAATTTTGCTGACATTCCACCTTTCACAGTCAATGCTGATCCATGCATCCTGCTGGCCAATGAGGATGCTCCATACTTGCGCCGTGATCATAATCAAGGGACATTTGTGAAGAGGAAGTCTGTTACCGTACCAGTACCTGCTGATCCTTGATGTATTAGAAACTTTTTATGTAATATTTCATAAACATGTGATGGGGAATTTGAAAATTTTGATTTATATATGTATTGCATCAATTTCTCCTCGCACATTGACACCCACAAACTGCTCGCAATACAACACATTGACTAATAACATGAATTGATTAAGTTATATGTGAAAATCACTTTTTTAACATTAATGTATTAAGGAAACTCATTTTATTTCGAAAGCCAATATTTTGAAATATTTCTATTATCTAATACATATTTGCATGGCCAAAATAAAAATTATAATATGTATGAAGTTATATAAATTATGAGTCCTATCACTTAAATAAAATGAAATATTTTTGCTGGACATATAGAACGTAAATTCGTATAGAGAACAGATAAAAAAGAAATAAAAAAAAGATGATAGCCCAAAGTTTTGGCGACAGAATGAAAAACGGGCCTCATTTGTCCTGGTTATTAGATCCACCCGGGACTAAAGGTGGGCCGCAGACGCATTTTCGCCGCGGCCCGCCAAAACACCCTTTGGTCTCGGGTCGTAGCTGGAACCGGGACCAAAGGCTCCCACCCTATATATCCCGGTGCCTTTCTCCCCTGCCTCCTCCCCAACATTTGGTGGTTTTCTTGATCCGTCCGCAGCCGCCGCCAGTTGATCACCATCGTCGTGACCTGCCCCGGAGCGCCGCCGCCTCGTCGTCCCCGGCCCGGAGCACTGCGCCGCCGCGTCGTCGTCCCTGTCCCGAGCGCCACCGCCTCGTCGACCCCACGTACCGCCCTCACGCCGCCGTTCCCTGCGCGGCCCCGGCCCCGGCCCCGGAGCACCGCACCGCCGCCGTCCACTGCTTTCGAGAGCTCGCGCCGCCGCCTCGCCCCGAGCGCCGCCACCTCGCCCAGAGCGTCGCCGCCCCGAGCGTCTGCCCCGAGCGCCGCCGCGCCGTCGTCACCTGCTGTGAGCTGCACCCCGACCCCCCTGCCCAAGCCGGCATTGCACGCCGGCGGGCGGCCCTGCAGGGCACTGCTAGCTTGGAACAGTAGCCCCAAATTGAACCTTGGTTCAAATTTTTGATTCAAATTTGAGGGCTACTGTTTTTTATTATTCAATTTGTTGCATTAATTTCTAGATTAATCCGGTTCAAATTTAGTGCATTAATTTGTTTGTAATTCAAGTCCCATTTGTTTTGTAATTGAAGTTAATTTGTTGTGATTCACATTAATTTGTTTAGTGCATTAATTTGTTTGTAATTTAACCTCAATTTGGATGTATTTAGATTGAAATTTAGTTTGGAAATTTAGTTTGAAAATTTAGTATGGAAATTTAGTTTGGAAATGATTGATGGAAATTTAGTTGGATCCTTGGAAATTTAGATGGAAATTTAGTTTGGAAATTATTGATGGAAATTTAGTTGGAAATTTTGATCCTTGGAAATTGGATCCTTGGAAATTTAGATGGAAATTTAGTTAGGAAAATTAGTTGAAAATTTAGATAGAAATTTAGATGGAAAGTTTGATCTTTGGAATTTTTTATCCTTAGAAATTAGTATGAAAGTTTACTTTGGAAATTTAGATGGAAATTTAGTTAGGAAAATTAGTTGGAAATTTAGATAGAAATTTAGATGGAATTTTTTATCCTTGGAATTTTGGATCCTTAGAAATTAGTATGGAAATTTACTTTGGAAATTTAGTTTGGAAAATTAGTCGGAAATTTAGATAGAAATTTATATGGAATTTTTTATCTTTGGAATTTTTTATCCTTGGAAATTAGTATACAAATTTACTTCAAAAATTTAGATTGAAATTTAGTTTAAAATTTAGTTTGAAATGTATTGGAATTTTAGTTTAAATTTAGATGGAAATTAAGTTGAATACTTACTTTAATTTGGTCAAAACAATTTGTATATTCAATAGTTAGTTGAGATGGACTCGCGATGTGACGAGATGGATGATGAGCAATTCTTAATGGACATGATTGCATCCGGTAGCGCAGCCGCGGCTCCTCATGCCGACGACACCGTCAATACCGACATATACATCAATATGTCCGGTGGCGAGGAAATTGATCAAAATACAGCAGCTGCTGCTGACCAGGAAGCAAATGTATATACCTGGACATCGATCCTTGTGTTGTAAGTCGTACTTACAATGAGTCATAACCATGAATATATATATATTTTTTGAAGCCATCTGGATCATCAAGTCAGCAGACCAAAAAAACGAAGCGAGGCACGACCAAAAAATTGGAAGGGCGATTTATCACAACAGAAGTGGCTCCAGTTGGCGAACCAATCGCTCCAGAAGCAGCCGCAAAGAAATACGTTAGGCAATATCGTTGTCTTGTCCGGGACCACATCCCTATCAGCTTTAGGTTATGGAAAGCTAACAATCCAAGCGAGCAAAGGGATGCGGTGCCTGAAAGAGAAAAGAAGTGGCTCTGGCGGGAGCTGAAGAAGAACTTCACGGTTCCGGCTGAATCAGAAAAAGCAGCTAAGCACTGGACCCTGAGCAAGATGGCCGAACAACTTCAGACATTTAAGAAGAATCTGACGAATAATTATATCAAGAAAGAGAAAACGCCAGAGTTCACTGGAGACCTTGCAAAGCAGAAGGACCACTGGAATGCCTTTGTGGCATATAAGTCTTCAGAGCTTGGAATTCGGAATGTGGAAAAGGCCAAGAAAAATGCCTCGAAGAAAGTATATCATCACACTTTAGGGCAAGGTGGGTACAAGATGGCAAAACCAAAAGGGAGAAGATGGTGCAGGATTTGATTGACAAAGATATCACGCCAATGACCATCACCTGGCCTGAACGTTCAAAGAACTAGTACTATGCTCATGGTGGAACATTGGACCCAGAGACGGGTGAGTGCATCTTTGGCCAGAAAATTCAGCAAGTGGCCCGCAGACTACAGGAGGCCATACAAGCAGTTAGCCAAGGCACATTCCAGCCCATTAGAGAAAACGACAAACTGACATACGCCCTTCAGAACCCAGAATGTGACACCTTAGGTGTCAGTACTTTTAAATACAATCAATGTACCTTAGTTAAAGTTAAAAGAAAAATTTGGGAAATTGAATCAAAGAGAAAGGGGCAAATAAAAGACAAATTATACAAAAGAAATTAAAGGAGACAGGAAAAAGAGTGAAAAGCTATTCAAATTTCAATTCAAAAAGGTGCACAAAATTTTAGTTGGCTTATTAGAGGTGCTTCAATTGACATGTGCTCAATTGAACTTCAGCCAAAATCAAGTCAAAAACTGAATAAAACCAAAGTCCTTTTATGCAAATTTGCAATTGTACGAATAGTTCAAAATGTGAGTTTTAAATGGAAATTTGCATAACACGAAAATTGTAGATCTTGAAAAGTTATGCAAAAGTGGAATTCAACACTTTTCCATTTGAGCCCTCCAAATAGGAGATAATTTTAGTTTACCGAGAGGTCCCTGGATTTTCAGAAATCACAGATAGGCCCTCACCTTCACCTCTCTCTCTCCCCGGTGCTCTGTTTCCCGCCGCCCGCCGTACGCCGCCGGTGGACTTCGTCCACCGCGCGCCCGCGGCCAAATGGACCCGGGGAAACCTCTCAGCGCCACCTGGCCGCCCCTTGGCACCTCCTCGTGCGCACACGCGTCCCAGACGCCTCCTCGAGCCGCCATGACACCCCGGCCGGCGCAGCGCCGCTGCCTCCTTCGCCCGTTCGCCGTCGAGTCGCCCAGGGCCAAATCGACCGCCCCCAGACACCACTTCCCTCGCCCAGGAACTCCTTGGCCTATAAGAACCCCCAGAGCTCCACCGTCGCGCCCCTTCTCCTCCTTCTTCCTCCTCCCGCCGCTCCGCCATGGCCGCCGAGATCCAGCTCGCGCGGACCGGCTAACCCAGCCCTACATTGCCCCATCCGACCCCCGCAGCAGCTTCGCCACCTCCTAGATAAGCTACACGCGTGCGGAATCGAGCCAAATCCTCCTCCCGACGCCGTTCCCCTTTTGCGCCGCCGCCGGCGAGCTCGGGCTCACCGCGGACAGGCCAGCTCAGAGGGAGACCGAGCACGACAGCTACCCCAGGAGCATCCACAAGCTTCCGCGGTGCTCGTGCGTGCCTTGTTCCCCTACCCCGAGCCCTCCTTCACCTCCAGCGCTGGCGAACCGAACAACCGCCCCGCCATTGACGCCGACGAGCTCGAATCCGTGCACCAAACCTTCGAACGCCGACCAGGGTAGGTGTTCCTCGATCCCTACTCTCCCACGCGCCTCCCCGTGGTAGCCCCGGTAAGCCCTGCATCGCAGAACACCACCGGCAAGATGCCACGGCGGAGAAGGCCGGCGAAGGACCCGGTTGTAAATTCTTTTTTTCGTTCAAGGGTGTTTCTGCAAGTATTCCAGTGTATACCAGTGAACTTCTAAAATGTGAAACAAATCACAAAAAAATAGGAAAAATGCAAACTCAACTGATATGGATTCCTTGTAACAAGATCTACAAATTTTGTAACAGCCACATCTGCAGAAACTCAACCGATTTTAATCTGGGAAAAAGAATAATAAAACCACCTTATGCATGTTCAGGAAGTTCTACTTAGCAAATGACCTTGATTTTTGGATATGTTATCACTAATGGAATATTAAGATCACAGTAAAAATATGACACCCAACCAAAATAGTTATCATGTTGGAACAATCAAGATTCCCTAATCTGTTGTTAGCTTTCTCGATTTAATTCTGGAAAATATGCACATGAACTTGCTCTGGAATTTTTACTGAATGCATGTGCCACTGAATCCCTGCTAATCCCTAAATTTCAGATTTATTAAAGTTCATATGCTATATACCATGATTTATGCTTGTTTAATCAACTTAATTCTTCATATATAGTTCTTATGCCCAGAAAAATCTATATTTATTTCTAAAGTCTCTCTTTATCTCTGTGTTCTTGTCTAAAAATTTTGAGCTGCAGTTACTGAGTCTTGCTTTGGTGAATAATCATGCTTAGCATCTTAGGGCTAGATTTACTGTTTTTGTTCTGAGTAATTTACAATGTTTCTGATCATGTTTTTTGGGCGTGATCTTGTTTAGAGTATGTTCTACCTATAATAAAAAGTTCAGATGCAATACTGGTTAAATGCACCTTGAGAAATCTATGCAAACTCATGCTAAGTTAACGGCATAACTAAATTATCATATTGAGTTAAATCTTGAAACATTTTCTGGAGAATTCTTAGCTCATGAATAGTCTCTGGTAAACATTTGAGAGCCATATCCCTAGTAAAACTCTCTGTAGAATTAATCTTAGTTAAAAGCTTGCTGTTTTTGTTCTTTTTGTCACCTCAGTTATATAATTGCATAAAATCTGGAAAAATTTCAGTGCTTAGTATATGCTATGAAATTGCTCTCGTAAAATTTTTAGCACCAGAAGCCATGTCAAAAGTTCTGTACAAAAAGATGAAGTAATTAGAGTAGTCTACTTACATGAATAGTAGTGGTAAATGCTTTATGGTCAATGGCTGAAATTTATACCATGAATGTTTAAGTTTGGATCTGTGTTACTTTAGTTTCTCATCAATAGCTCATTAATAATTGTATTGTTAAGAAATAATGAAAGCGTGCTATGTGTTGAAATTAAAAAATGAAAACTAAAACCCCCACTCATTTATGAAGAAACGTAGTTATGTTTACTACTCTATAAATGACTGCCCATGAAATAAAATGTTGAAATCATCACTAAAGTAACTTTTGTTGGACTACAACTTTATCGTGAAGGAAAGAAATTGTTATCCATGAATAACTCATAATCTTGCATTGCATATAGAAATGGTTAATCTCGCGGACGGTGACTACGAGTTGGTACCCGCGGACTCTCGTGCGGAGCAGGAGGTTAATCTGAACTGTGCTAACTTGTCTCAAGACCTGGGCCAAGCCCCAGAGGCTTTGCTGCCTGACAGTGCCCAAGAAGGCAAGCCCCGGAGCATAATCCCACTATTTTCCGAATTATCATTCAGCTATCTGTTTATTAATGTATTGTAATATCTTGTTTTATGCATTTAACTTTCTAACCGTTGATCGAAAACCGGATCTTTTTATCGACTAGTTGCCATGCCAAATAGATACGGTAGAAGTTGAGTGGTTTCCTGCCTCTCGCGAGCAAATAGGAATTGTACTAACTTTAATTCCTATTGAAATGTAAGGACAACGGGCGGGGTTGTGTAGTTGTGATACCCCGCTGGTGTAGTCAAAAATGGCTAAGGTCGCGGTGTGTGGCTCATTTCGTTAAGCGTTTGAAAGTACTAGCCACATACCGAGAAATATGGTAATCGGTAAGCTGAAGTACCTGATTGGACCGGCGAGTGGAACGATCTCGCACCCTCCTGGTAGAAGTAGGATTTATATTTTTGTCGTGACGTACGGGTGCAGAGTGGTCGGACTCTGTAGTCGGGGAGGGTGCCCCGGATCCACGGACTGGAAAGAAAGGGGAAAAGTAGCGTGGGCGGGAGCGAAGTCGATCCCCATGCGTGTGGTCTATGTTCCCCTGGCCAGGTTGAAATTCGATTCAGAATCGTCCGCCTCTCACGGCATGAGATTGCTTAATGTTTTTGGTCACATAGAGTAACAAGTGAAACATGATGATGATGATAATACTGCTGGTTGATTAAATGATTGCTCTACCATGTTTGTGTAGAGTTGGATGCAAACTTAGAATGGTTAATCTAACTAGAAGATGGCTAAATAAAATCTGAAAATAAGGATCAACCTTTAGTGGCATTTTTGGCAAACAAACCCAACCAACCAAAAAGCCTTGCATGTCTAGTTATCGGACTATGTTATATCCGGTGACGGGTCAGTCTTGCTGAGTATTAGTATACTCAGCCTTGCTTGTGGCACTGTTTTTCAGGTACTAACTTCGAAGATCTGTTTGCAAGTCTTACTTGGCCGTGTACTCTGCCTCCGGGCTGGTCTGTTGAGTGGGATGGCCCTTCAGCTGGTGCTAATCACCCTCCCGCTGAGTGACGCATTCGTACGGGCTTTATCGATGCATCACGTTATGTCGCTAGTTATCTTTAATTGCTTCCGCTGAACAATGAGACTTGAATAATTTGAGTAGTTGGAACCCCGTAGAACTTGCTACTCCGAACATGGTTTGTAATAAATTTTCTTTCCGCTGCAATCACTCTGAGATGTATGAAATGTTTTGTGTTGTAATCTCTGGGCTCACCCTCGTGTGAGTGTTGTCTGCTGATCCTGGAATAGCGTGTCTTTTATTGAGGCTTCACTCGAGGAACTACCGGTGAGTGCCAATTTGGGTCAGAGTTGCTTAGCAACAAAGATCAGTGCACCCGGGCCCAGTAGTTTTGGGTGGTTCCGCCACACAGAACATCCGGGGCGTACAATGGGCAATGGAGTGGTTGCGTAGAAATATGGCTTCAGAGATTACATCGATACATATAGAAGTCGGGATAGAAGGAAGAACGAGGAGCGCCTGCACTTGAGAAGGCTAGAGGAACAGCTCCTCTCACAAGATGAAAGAATGGCAGAAGAGGTTAAACACCAGGTGGCCTTAGCAATGAGCCAGCAGCAGCAACAGCAAATGGAGCCTGCAGAGCCTATTGTCGATGAGGCCGACCTATCTCAACGTAAAAGCAGCTGCGCCTCCACGGGCCTCCCTGCCGATACGGGAATCGCCGCTATTGATACGACGGCCGAGCAACACTATCTAGTGGATGAGATCACCCAGCGAACACCTTGTGCGCTTCAAACTTGCAGTAAGAACTTAAGGTTCACGGTAGCGTACGTTTCCGCCATGCCAAGCACACCAGGCGAGGTGTACCATGGGCAGGAGATCCCGGCTGGATACGCTAAAGCTGGGGTCGAGGAGGTGTGCAATGATTGGAAGAATCTCGAGCTCGATATTCCTGGAGGTGACGGGGAGACAACACTAGCAGATGCTGTTCATGGTTACATCCTATGGGACAAGTGGTACATCATCCTCAAGCCTACCGATCAGGGATCAAGGCCGACATCGCCGCAACCCGATCGTCGTTCACCTCCTCCGCCACCGTCTCCGGGAGCTGCCCCAGAACACTCTGCTGCTGAGCCACCATCTCCTAGGCAGCCGTTGACTACTCCTGCTGAGCCGCCATCTCCTGGCCCACCTCCTCCGTCACCGCCAAAGAAGCGAAAGAAGACAGAGCCAGAGAATCAGGATAAACCACTGGACCCTTCAAAATTAAAATTTTTTATTGGAATGAAAGAAGCGAATAGGAGAAAGTTTATTGAGAAACCTCTTTCGGACTACGATCGCTCAATTAAGAAATCATACCAGAAGAGTAAATCAAGGTCGTCATCGTCCGATGTTCCATAGCTGGGGGCCCAAGAGAAACAGTCAATACAACCGCTAGTTGTTCTAAACCAGGAACAACAAGGCTTTCTGGGGTTCTTGCAATCATCAAGGCTCACTACTGATGACATAACATGGGCTTCGAACTGGAATCCGAATCCGGAGAAAGAGTATCCGATAGCTCCAGTGGTGAGATGGGCATATAAGGAAGGCACCAGCCTTGTCCCCCCAGAGATTGTGCCTTTGCTTCCAACGCAAATGCGAAGGCTACATGACTTGTACATGAAGGCGATGAGTGACTGTAACTTCATGCAGGGCGCAAAGATTACAGACGAAGATTTCTTTCGTGGAGAGGCCATCATATGGATTGATTGGGAAGAAATCTACCAACTATACCATCAGGACTCCCTCGACATCTCTATCGTCGCTTTGTGGCTGTTGTAAGTGTGTTCTTGAAGTCCCGATTCATTACAAGTTCCAAACCTATTGATTCCTTACTTCATTTTGTATCTCGTAGGATGGAGATTCAAACTTGCCGAAAAAAGGGTATTACCATGTCGGCTTCGTCGACCCAATAGTTGTGAATTGCAAGAATCTCAACAGCAATCCTAAAGAAACTTCCAAAAACTTGTACAAATACTTAGCCGTTCAGCACTATAAGTCGACCATTGTATTTCCGTACAACTTTAGGTAAGTCTTTCCTGCCATGTAACTATTTTAGTTCTATATAACTGAATTTTATTAACCCTACATGAAATCTTGCAGAGATCACTGGATACTAATTAACATATATCCTGACAAGAGCTTAGCGATTGTTATGGACTCATTGCGCAGAGATCCAGAACAATACAAAGACATGACCGACATGTTGGACAAGTAATTTACCACCTCAATCACCATTGTTTTGAAATCAACGACAACTATATTTATTCGTTTTGGTTCGTGTTCAGGGTTTGGAAGAAATTCGTTCGGAACCATAGTGGCAATAATTTCAGTCCTGAACTAAAGTGGAGGAAAAACTATCCGGTACGGGTGGGATTCTACTTTCTTTGCATGTTCCATATCCTTTAGTATATATGAATACATTGATAACTAATTACTTCATTTTTCTCTTGAAATGTCGGAGGCAGGCGCAAGGAACTAATTTATGCGTATACTATGTCATAGAGAATATCCATACCCTAATGGGTCCTCAAAGGACCTTTACCGCATGGCAGTAGGAAGTAAGTAAAAACTTTATCAAACTTAGCTTGCGTGCAACTCGTTTTGTAAATTGTTGTAATTAATATTCTCACTTTTCCACAGGTCAGTGATATGCGAGACACACTCATACCAGAGGAAAGGATCCTGGCGATTCAAGAAGCCATGTGCGGATTTATTGTTCATGAGGTCCTGGACCCGGCAGGAGAATTCTACTATGATGGAAGATCAAATATAGCTAATAGGAGTAAATATGACAATATTAAGTAAAACTTTTGTTGCACTTTGTATATAATTGACTTTTGTGTTGCACTTTATATGAGTAAATGAATATATATTTATATTTATATTACTGCAGTTCATACTCCGCTTAAATTCTAATACAAAATTCAATTGAAATGGAATAGAAATAACCCAAAAGAAATAGGAAAAAAGAAACAGAAAAAAATAGGGGCCTTTGGTCCCGGTTGGTAACACCAACCGGGACCAAAGGGAGTAGACCCTTGTCCCGGCTCCTTGACCCGCCTTGGCGGTCCCGGTTGGGAAACCGGGACAAAAGGCCTTTCCCAACCGGGACAAAAGGCATGTTCTGTAGTAGTGTATAATAAAGGCCTTTTCCAACCGGGGCAAAAGGCATGTTCTATAGTAGTGTATAATATCGTACAACTATTTTTCTATAGCTTCTGATGCTACCTCTGCAATAACGTGCTGTATTTTAATATAACCACTACTTCCTTGAGAAAAATATCACCACATCTATTAATTGCCACATGATCGAAAGTCGAACCCTCGCAATTACATTAAGTTTTCAGCTAATTATGCTCCATCCTCCCTAATAAATAGTTTTAGCGCTCCTTTCACCACAACAAATATAGTGAAAAATCATAGTTTCATTTTGATACCCAAAATATTATATTACTACTTAAGTAATAGTGACTCCACATTACTCTACCTAAAAATATATACCAAACGCAACAACATATTGTACACCATGATAGCTATGCGAAGATAACGAAGCGGCAGATTCATTCGCTGCGAGCCGGGCCCCAAAACGAAACCCTGGCGCTCCGATCCCCATTATAAGCGCGTGCTCCTTCCACCCACTCCTTTCCCCGAGGAAACAAACCCCCATGGTCCTCCCCTGATCCCCTCCTTCGCTGGTGAGGGTATCCTCCTGCTCTCTCTTCTCCTTTGTTCATCCTGCTTCGTTTCTTTGCCTACTACTTTATCTTAAGCTAAAATGTTATAATGCAATTCATATGTCATAATAATATATAATCCTTAAATTCACAAAAGATATTATTACAGGCTGATCTGCAGGCTGTAGTAGGTCGTCCCTGGCTGACAAGAAATTACACTAAAATCAATAATGGATTCGGAGGTGAAAGTTGTAGAGTCATCGTTTGTAGCACCGAGAGAGCAGACACCGAGGAAGGGGCTCTGGCTGTCTTCCCTGGACCTCCTGATGGTCAACAGAGGCTACACACCAACTTAACATACTACTTGTTCGACCGCCCCGATGACGACGACGCTGCGTCCGATTTCTTCGACGTGGCCAGGCTCAAGGAGGCTATGGCCAAGGCACTGGTGGCCTTCTACCCCCTCGCTGGCCGCCTCAGCGTCGACGGCAGCGGTAGGGTAGAGATCGACTGCAACGGTGAGGGCGCGCTCTTTGTTGTCGCTCGCTCTGGCAACACTCTTGACGAGATCAAAGAATTGAAACCGTCGCTGGAGCTAAGGAGGCTGCTTGTTCCTCGCATCGACGAGCCGCCGTCCGTCATACTGGCCGTACAGGTCGATCTGATCCACATCCAAGATTGGCGCTTCATTCCCATATATATATATGCTTCAATTCCTCGATCGTATATATACCAATTTGTGCTTGCAGCAGGTGACTTTGTTCGTGTGTGGAGGGGTGGCGCTAGGGACGGCCCTTCACCACGTCTCCATCGACGCCCTGAGCGCGCTCCACTTCTTCCAGACATGGTCGGCCTTGTGCAGGGACGGCGACCGAGCCGCCGTGGAGCTCCCCTGCCACGACCGCACCCTCCTCCGTGCGCGGTCCCCGCCCGCCGTCCAGCCCGACGCTCTCCTGACCTTCTACCCGAAGGTCGCCTTGTCCGACCCGTCAGGGCCCACCGCCAATGAGGTCTTCACCATTTCAAGGGACCAGGCCGCCGCCCTCAGGCGCCTCTACGGCGGCGCTAGCACTTTCTGCGCCGTGAGCGCCCTCCTGTGGCAGTCGCGCGGCGGCTTCCGCTGGACTCCAAGGCGCTCCTCGCCTTCCCGGCCAACGTCCGGCGCAGGGTGAAGCCGCCCCTCCCGGACCGCTACTTCGGCAACGCGCTTCTCAGGGTGGGCGTCGCCGCCGCAGCGCGGGATATCGCATCGGAGCCGCTGGGCTCCGTCGCCGGCCGCATCCGAGCTGCATGTTATCAGCTGGCTCGGAATGCCGTTGTACGACGCGGATTTTGGTCCGCGAGTGGTGTCTCGCGCGGAGTCCAACCGCGGCGGGTTCCTGCACCTCATGAGCAACGGGGCAGCAGACGGCGGCGTCCGTGTGCTTATGTGCATGGAGGCTGCAAATATCAAGGAGCTGGAGCGGCTGCTTCACGAAGCTCTAGCAAGATGCTAGTGGCTTCATGCGGAAGCTGATGGTTCTTTTGCTGTTTCGCGGCATGCATGCAAGGTTGGGAATATAATAATGGGTCGAGATTTTTACATATGTACTGTTATAAAAATTGTCTCTTACTCATGTACCATCATAAATTTCTAAAACTTTTCAGTACCATTAAATAAAATTTTCTTTCGCTACCTACCACTCCCACTCACCTTCCATCTGATTCTTGCTATTTGCCCGTCCTGACATGTGGGCCCAGTCCACAGCGCCGCCCCACCTCCGCTAGCCTCGCCTGCACCAGCCCCTCCTCCGCTGGGCTCACCTGCAGCCCCTTCACCACCTCCTCATCTAGCACCTCCTCCAGCGCCGTCTCCTCAGCACCTCCTCCGATCCCGTGCCTCCTCGCCGCGCCTCGTCCGGCACCTCCCATGTGCCCAGCCGATGCACTCTGACGCCACCACGACAGTGCCTGCCAATAGGTTGATGACCATCCCGGCCGCCCCACACGAAGTCGCGCCTTGATCCTCCACCGGCCGCCGTGGGCTAGCGCGGGGTGAGCTCGCCCCGGCGGCCGTGGGCGCGAGCACCGCCCTAGCCCACCATCGTGGGCGCGCGCTCCGCCCCGGCCGCCGCGTCACCAGCTCCGGCTGACAGCGTGGAGAGAGAAGAGAGAGTAGAGAGAGTAGTTTCTAAGACCGAGCCTACATGACGGTAAGAATCAGACGGAATCTATTCATCTCTCTCCTCCATGCACCCAATCACGAATCGGTTTATCTCTCTCCTCCATGCACCGCATATCTCCAGTAGTTGATTGGACTCCTGTAAATGGCACGGCACCTTATTTTTTATCTTTCATGAAGAAGTTTTACCTACGTGCAAACTACTAGCTCTTTTCAAAAGAGCGCCGATTCCCATGTCAACAAAGAAAGAGCTTCAAATAAATGAAAGCAAGATTGCTTGTTGTCTTATTACTCTTTTTGCGAATTGCTTTGAACTCCTCACTGGAGAAGCCTTACCTGTAGGGCGTCGCCGCTTCACTAGGCGTGGTGGGACTAGGGCCCTGTTTATTTTCAGAAATTTTTTGGTAGCTGTGACTTAAAAAAGTCCCTTAAAACCCGAACAGGGGAACTTCTTAGGGACTTTTTTGGCTGTTGGGACTTAAAAATAAATACACCTCCATGAGGGACTCCTTGGGACTTTTCCAGCAGCTTCCTCACATCCCCCCCCCCCCAAATGACTTTAAACCTTATTTAAGTTCCTGAAATAAATAGATAGGGACTTAACTTTTATAAGTTGGGACTACTAACCCAAGACTTTTTTATTCAAACAGAGTCTAAGGTGTCTGCTGTGTGGACACCCGCTACCCGCCTCTGTCCCTGGGGCTGCTTCGTTGGGGTCTGGTTCATGCCTTGGCCCACGTGATGGCCCAGGCCTTCTCATCAGGCTCACTTAGGGCCCGATTGGTTTCTGCATATGAGGGAACCAGGTTCCCGAGATGCAGAGATGCAGGGTCCTTATGTTTGGATACCTGGTCAAGGGGCAGAGCCTGGCCCTGTAGATGCAGCGGAGGCCATCGAGCTAGGCTCGCGGGAGAAGGGTCAGAAGTGTTTCTCGGGAGCTTGGCCGGGCGCGTGCGAGTGGGAGCTGCGCGCAGAGAGCACCGATGCAAGAACAGCTCATACACTCAGGCAACCAATCAACTTCATGCTCAGCCATGCTACATGCGCACAGGCAACCAAACAGCGGGCATTTGCATGCGCAGGACCGAGCTCAGTGGAGCCTGGCTCCGCGATGCGAGCCTGGCTTGCGTGGGAAGACAACCAATCGGACCCTTAGGGCATGTACACACGGGAGGTTCTGTCTCTAAACCGTCTCGAATCTATCATACAAACAAGTATAAAGACAAACATACAACTCACAGATGGAGCATGTCTCTAAAGCTATTTAATATTTTGCATATAGCTAGAATCAACTTGTAAATAAATTTTTGTATACCATTGTGTGGCTAGTTGATAGAAATGTATGGAGCATAAATAAGAGCAATAGAATTACAATAATTTTTAGAAAAATCAATAATAATTATATTATCTATACTTGAAACGCCTTTCCTATCTATTTTCCTTTATTTTCATAGCGTTGCCATATGTGCTCCATTAGATTCATAAGCAAACACACAACTTCCATATCTGTTCCTTTAAGCGGTGAAAGATAATCACCATAAGCAAACACATATGAGCAATTCTGTTTGCAGAAAAAAAATCATATGCTAATGGAAGCAATAGATATGATTTTCCTGGAACTGTGAAAAGGCAAGTGCATTGTGATTACAGAATTGGCATTATTTGCATGAGTTGTATATTATTATCAGGTACAATATTGTGGAGTAACTAATAATCACAGAAAAATGCATACATTTCTAGCACACAACACCAGCATCAAACCATGATCCAGCACTCAATACCAGCACACACAGAAAAAGGTGCGTTGTGATCTACTCCCTCCTTCCACTTTTATAAGGCACACATGCATATCAAAATTCAAACATTTCTATCTTTGACCAAATTTGACTATCAATTTTTTTTTATCTTTTTAGAATGCAAACTTTATATATGATTGGATTCGTAATCAAATATAGTTTACAATAATTATAAATTTATAGCCCTAAGTGATATAATATATGATAAATAAATGATCAAAATATTATTTAGAAGATCGTGTCATGTTCCAGTATGCTTTATAAAAGTGGAAGGAGGGAGTATGAGTTTTGAGTGATTACCATGATTTAGGAGAAGAGGGATCACCGCTGGCCGCATCAAACCAAGCTGGAGGTGGTGAAGGAGGGAACGGAAATCCATCCACGGACAGCGACGAGCTAGGGAAACCACCTCCGCTAGATCCATCAATGGAGGATGGCGCCGTCACTGCGCCCATGCCGACACCACCGGTGGTTGGGCGGGCTGCCGCCGCCGCCATGTCCGAGAGAGCGGGCTGTCGGTGCCGAGCTGCCACCAGGATCGAGGGAGAAAGTCGTCGTCGCTGAGAAGCCACCGCGACCTAGGGTACGGGCTGCGGCCGGCGCTGGCACCGCTGCAGCCGCAGACGATGCGGATCCCTTCTTCTTCCTTGCTGCAGCTGGCATGGACATCTCAGGCGCACCAAATCGGAGACGAGGAGGGTGCAAGGTGCGGATGGATGAGCGGTCTGGGGGAACTGATGAGCAGATTGAGGTGCAGTGCGGGGAGCCAGGTGACATGGCGGGTGGAGATGGATTTGGTGCGGAAAACTCCCGCGCATCCAAATCTGCTGCCGAAGCGCATTGTTGCCGCCCGCGCGGGATCCGAGCACGCCATCATCTTTAGGAGACGAGGCCGTACAATGGCATTGCGCTCGTCTGTTCCGTCTCGGAGCACGGTGCTGCGCTGGGCCGGGGTGTTTTCTAAAAAATACTAGCCATCACCGAGACGAGGAAAAGACGCCTAATGTACGTGCCCTGGAGTCAGAGAAGAGAGAACATCGATACAACAGCCCTATTTGATTTTATAGCACAAGATACTGTAGCCAACTTCAATCATTAATTAAAGATATTAAATAAAATCAGTTTATAAAACTAACTCCACCCTCCTATGCTACTTCGCGAGATAATTTACTAAACTAATTTTACGACCCTGCGCTATAGGCCGTCCTCGTCGGCCTCGTGTTGCCGTCTCGTCGGCAGGAGACAGTGCAGCAAGAGATTAAATAGATTGGTACCGGCTGGCCCCAGCTGATTCAATGCTGCTTCCCCGTGATTGGCCAAGCCGGTTTGGATTCCTCCCTGTCCCTGATGGCAACGCGCGCGGACCCGTCCAAAAGGGCATATTCATCTGATCCCTGCTTATCGTTTTAGTACTAGTATAAATCAAGTGAAAATTCAGGTATACTATTTGTTAACCATTTGTGTTCCTTTCTTCATTCCCTGATCTCGAAACTGGACCTGACGCAATGCAACTGTATTTCTCTAGGAGAGTGAATTCTGTGCGCACATGGGCTGGTGCCCACCCATATGCTTTAGCGTTCGATAGATAATCAGTGGTGGAGATTCATCTAAGAAATCTACACAGTGAACTGTGTGAGAGCATCTTTCTGACACTCTTGTAGGTCACGGACGACCTGTCACTGTCTCATATCTTTCTCCCCCCTGGACTCCTCCCACTGAAGGCACTGGTGAAGCTACACTAGTGCATCTTCGACAGCGAGCACACCTCCTCCACCCCATCGTGGTCGCGCTACGGGGCCGTACTCACCTACAACCACCAGCGGTGGCGGTGGCGGACCGAGCAGCAGGCGGCAAAGCGGCGGCGCCCTCGTCAGCGGCGGCCGCAACGGCGACATCTACATGGGGCGCGCATGGCGGCGTGCGGCGGCCACCACCACCACCAGCAGCTCGGTGGCGGCTGCGACACGAAGGGACAGCAGGACGAGTCCATGGAGTAGCTGCCGGGAGGCGGTGGGTGGTAGCATCGCCGGCTGCGACGGCGAAGGCGCGCACCAGCAGCAAAAGCGTAGCGAAGAGTCCATGAACGCATGGAGAAGCGGCCCCTGTGCGAATGGAGCATGGAGGAGTGTAGGCTCAAGCTCCACGATGCTTCTCAGCCTTGCCTGGTTGGGGCTCCAAGCGTTGTAACCTCAAGCCCATGATTTGGGTGGGTTTCTATGATTTTTTTCTCCTTTATTTCTTGGTCTAATAAATATTTTCTGCTTGCACATGACAATGGGTTGAAGCATTGCTGACGAAATGCTGGTGGGTTTACTAAAAAAACTTTTGTTTTTTTCGGATTGTTTCTTGTCGGATCCCACCAAATCCACTGTAAGAGAGTATTCTTTCTAACCAGATGCAAGCTTTAACTTTCAACTTCAAGTTTCAATTTTTCAATAGTCTAGATAGATTGTGTCAGATTGTCAGTGGATTTGAGTTTGCAATTGGACATGATATTTCCAGGTCTAGATTGGGAAAAAAAATCTACAAATAACTGATGTCATGAGCTATTTTTTAAGACAAAATGCTATAAATTAATTTTAATAGAACCCATCTCCTGGACATTTGCTAGAAAAAAATTTAGATATGAGCTACTGTGCTGATAGAAGTTGAGATGCAAATACAATAAGAATGAAGGATAGAAAAGAAAGGAGGAACAAAACAAGAGGAAGAAGACAATATCCATGTAACGGAGGCTAACGCCGGTGATAGTGGGCACTTGCCCATAGGGGCACGGAGTATTTTCCCTTTCTCTAGACCTATCAAGGAAATTTGACAGCACCTGATATTCAAGGGGCGGATTTTGAAGTTTCAGGATTGCATTTCGTGAAAGCAAAGGGAAGAGAGGAGAAGAGCAGGACGTCAGTTCATCTATGATCCATGTACGGTTGTGCTTCACGCCAGGGTTCCGTGGACCTATTCACGCATGGCCATATGCTAAACGCCCCATGTTTGTCTGCAGGACAGGTCAGCAATAGCTTCTTTCTGGCTGTTGGAGGAGGGGGAAAAAAACAAAGAAGGGAAAACTGAAGAAGAGCAAGAAACACGAGGGAAAAAATGTGTAAAATCCCGACGAGCTCGATTCAATCATTTAAGAGCTGGTACGGACGGTCCAGGATCGGTTCATTGAACCTGGCCGGAAAAAACATAGGCGATGGAATGAATGTGCACAGAGAAAACAGGTGTACATGTGTGTGTTCAAAGAAAAGAGAGGGAAATGAGACAGGTCAAGTGACTTCTCTGCTAGTAGAGGCATGCCAATATAATGGCAGCCATTTGCACATCATCTCATCTCCCAGATCCAGCAATAGCGTCCCCATGCTTAACATGCATGTTCCATGATCTGTAGTTAAAGGGCCTCGTGTTGCTTGCCTCTTTCTGGTCTGAAGATCCATTCAGATCTTCAGATATGATGAAGCTCTCAACCTCAACCACCGCTTGCATCATCACTTCCCTGCATTATCAGTTATCACACAAATGAATCGCCTGGCTTTCCACGTTCACACCTGCAATTTCAATTCTCTTCTTCAATTATTCTCGTCTGAAACAATCTGCAGTACTCAAAATGTCCCGTTGCTTCTTTTGTAGTGCATCCTTCATTGTTGGTACACAAATCTGGGTCAAATACAGTCAGTTCCTTCTGTGTTTTCTAAAGCTATAATAAAATATGGACCACTTGACACTGTGTTCAGCTCTAAAAAAAAACTGTGCCATATACTTCTCACTGGCATGTGGCCCGGTGACCCTAGCTAGGACCCACATGTTAGATAAAGAATCAAGATATAATCCTCCAAGATGTAAAATATGTTGATAATTACAAGTCAGAATTAGACTAGTTCATCGTTACCGGTATTATTTTAAAGCACAAGGACAATCACGAGACAAAATTTGCTGATGAAATGAAACAGAAATTTCCACAAACATCCCTGTCCCATAAAAATGCACAGTGCAATATTAGCAGGCAGCTACAGAATGAAACAGCAGGAGTTGAGTAGAGGACCCCAAAAGGCCACCAAAGCCCAGGACAGACAAGTAGGCAAACGTGCCCCCAGCTACCACTGTTCAGGTATACTCAACTAACCCACCACCCTAGCGATCTGGTCTCTATCTCCATTCCCCAACAAATAAATCTCAGCTAGCTTAATACTAGTGATTAACACCACAGCTTACTTGATTATATATAGCTAAGTAATAAAACAGCTTATCATTGTTGGTCAGTTTTAAAAACAAAAATAAAAATAGAAGCTTACTTGTCATGGATATATGAACAAATATGTGTGATGTGTATGATTGGCACGTAGTAGGTGCATGTGTTTGGCCTTCTGATTTTTAGGACCAGCGTTTACGATAGACAATGGATTCAGATTACATACCTGTCATGGGCCATGCCACCTCGGATTGCTTTTGCTTACATCCAAGAATGAAAGGGATTGCAATGTGACTGGTGCACTGCGGGCCATTTGAGACTATGAACAAAGACAAAAAGAGGGGGATTTGTAGTTTACCTAGTAACTTGTGAATTGTTTGTGACTCTAGTCATGATGAAGCTTTCGATCTGGATAATACAGCAACGTGGTCGCCATGTTGGGCTCTGTCCAAACGTGCTCGGGTTGACCAAGCTGGATCTGAACGATCCCAACAACTGGCTCTAGCAACTTGTTAATTGTTATCATCGGCCATCTCCATTTACAATTAGTTTATAGTTATGGTCAGCTCGTTCGTATTTTATCGGTTATGAAAACGACTAGTGATCTCATAAACACATGCAAAGAAATTTTCCTTGTCAGTCAGTCTAGTCAAGCTGAAGTAAAGACAGTGAGGTAACTGAGTACATGCCATGATTATTCACTTCTTTTTTCAGGGCACAAAACGAAACTTTGTTCCGATGATGTAAATAAATCAAAGATTCGAACAGATGTAGAATCAAATAAACAGTTTTTCGATTCTATACATGATGTTCCTCAACACAACTTTGCACTGTATCTGCTCACCAGGGCGCTCCATGAGAAAGAACAGCGGGTTTGAAAGGAATCGGGTGCTCTAGCCTAAGAGGGGGAGGGGGTGAATTATGCACTAATAAAAACTTTGACCTATAGCTCCAACTAGTTTGCACAAAACGTAAACTAAAATATGCTATCTAAATGTGCAACTAGGTTGTTCTAGTGTGAAAACTCTATCCCAAAAGAGTTTAGCAACCTATAGCCTTTCCTATCAAGAAACTATTCTATGAAAGTAAAGACACACAAATTGCTAGTATGAAATGTGGAAGCTTAAAGAGCGGGATAGGAGATAGCAAACTCTTGACACGGGTGTTTATCCCGTGGTTCGGTTAGCCACAAAGGCACATCTACATCCACGTTGTTGTAGCACTCACTAAGAGTATTGCTACTCGGCCACCAAGTCTCTTCCGTGAACACAATCACGGTCACCTTGGCCCCGGGTTCCACTAAGGAGCTTCTCCACAAAGGATGGGGGTCTCCACGTCCCCCGCACAAAGATGTCGTCGCCGCTCCACACCAAGTCGGAGGGTCGATGACGTTGCCGGCGAGCTTCACGCTCCAAGGTGCCGGCGCACCAAACTCTTGTTTTGGTTCGCTAATGAACCACAACACAAAGGCTCGAAGCCTTGCAAACTCACTCACTAAGAGCTAATCCTTTACACAACACTCTCAAAGTGTGCTAAGGGCTAAGGATATGATCTTGATGCTTTTGTATGGCTTGGAGATGTTATTGGGTGTGTGTGGGATGTCCAGCAACTCCAGCAATCTTCAAATGGCCGGGGTGAGGTGTATATATAGGCCACCAAGTCTTGTAGCCGTTGCTCCAACGGTCAGCAGAAAATCTGCGTATCACCGGAAGAACCGATGTCTCTGGCTGAGGTAGCGTCGGTTCTTCCGGTCACTCATAACCCGAAGTAGCCGTTGAACTTCTGACAGCTGACGCGGTGATCACCGGTTGAACCGATGCTTTGTACCGATGCATCACCGGTTCATCCGGTGCTTAAAGATCTTCTCCTGGACGCTGACGTCATTACACCGATGGTATGCACCGATGCTTCACCGGTTCAACCGGTGCTGAAGACTTGGCTCTTGCGCGACTTGCATCGTCTCTGGAACATAGGACGCCCAATGTACCGATGCCCCTTTTTGACCCGTCGGTTCTTCCGGTGCCTATAAACTGACTTGGCTTCAATTCCCTTCTGTCATGGCGTCGGTTCTTCCGACAACCATCGGATGCACCGATGCCTTATGCGTCGGTTCTTCCGGTGCAACCGACCGAAGAGCTTTCAGGGCGCTGCCCTGAGACCCACGAGGGACGGCTCCCCCTCGACCCCCGTCCGCTAACCGGGTAGCGGAACCCCCGTAGGGGCAGCCCTTCGGGCCTTGCTACGCCTATCTTCTCTTTCTCTTTGTCATCACTTGAACCTAAAAGCCTGAGGATGATCATCTTAACAATCATATTAGTCCAAGTGTTGTGTTGTCATTCGATCACCAAAATCACTCGAAATAGCATAAATGGTGCCATGTTCGTTACAGGGTTAAAGGCAGCTTGACGCGCAACCAGTTCTTCCTGGTGGCATTCATCTGCAGCTTCGCCTACTATATCTTCCCGGGTTACCTGTTCCAGATGCTCACCTCCCTCTCCTGGGTCTGCTGGGTCTTCCCCCACTCTGTGTTCGCCCAGCAGCTCGGCTCCGGTCTGCAGGGCCTTGGCATTGGAGCGATCGGTCTTGACTGGTCCACAGTCTCCTCCTACCTCGGGAGCCCTCTCGCCAGCCCCTGGTTCGCGACTGCGAATGTTGCAGCAGGGTTCTTCATCATCATGTACATAATCACACCCATTGCTTACTGGTTCAACTTCTACAACGCGCAAAACTTCCCCATCGTTTCTGATGGCCTCTTCACCTTGTCCGATCAAAAGTACAACATATCCAGCATCGTGGATTCCCATTTCCATTTCGATACAAAGGCGCACGAGAAGAATGGCCCACTGTACCTCAGCACTTTCTTTGCTGTCACATATGGTGTTGGTTTCGCATCTCTTACCGAGGGGCGACCAGAGGGGGGTGAATGGAAGCCGATTAAAAACTATCGCAATCGGAAGCTCGGCTTAAGATCCAAAGTATGCACCCAACCCTATCGTCCTATGTGAAGTGTGGAGTAGCTATGGAGGAGCTACACTAGCACACGTCAGCCCTAGGGAATAACGAAAACAATCGTGGAAGCAAACGCGAAAAACGGCACAAGATTCAGCACGGTATATATCACCGGTTGATCCGACGTACAAAGACTTGAGCACGTCGGTTTAACCGATGATACAGAGCCTACATCACGATAAAACAGTGCACCGGTTAAACCGACGAAATCGACAATTTACGCCGGTGCAGTTGTCCAGAGAAGCAGCAAAACAACGTAGTGAACACCGGTTAAACCGACGTGCACAGGGAGCACCTCGTCGGTTAAACCGATGCCCAGAATAGGATAGAACCCAGTTCCACTCACCAGTTAAACCGATGAGGGACAAAAAGAACTCGTTGGTGCAACGGTTCAACACCCAGAGAAGCTGTCACGAAAACAAATACACCGGATGATCCGGCATTATTGCATCGGTGCAACAGAGGAGCGTCGGTTCAATTTGTCAAAAACCCTAACAGCCGGAACCCCTACTCACCGGTTGATCCGACGTTTATATGTTTAAACACGTCGGTTCATCCGGTAATAGGGTGAATTCTGTCCGAGCGCAGAAAGAGATTTTTCAGCCCGCGACCTTTTGAAAAACTTGGTGATTGGAGGATCAAATCAAGTCCAAAGGAGCTCAAAATTTGTAGTTACGATCAGAAAGACCTTGTGAACATATCTACGGAAGGAATTGACGAATCACTCCATGATGCAGGAGGAATCGAGGAATTCCCGAGCAAAAACGGAGTTTTCTCAAGAACGCAAGAACGTCAATTCGAGGGAGCTCGTGAATCCTAGTGATCTTGCACTAATAGAAGCGGTTTGGATCCATCACAAAGAGCTCGGAAAGCCACCAAAATCTCGTGCATCAAAACTCGTCAAACCAAAAACGAAAATCATCACACGAGAGGAATACGACCCATGAATTTGACACAAGATCAAAACCCCAGAGGGCACAAGGAAGATAGGGCCTCCTTTCCCAATCAAATTCAATACAAGGTCTAAAAAATCCATCCCTAAGAGAGGAGAGGGCAGGAAGAAGAGAGGAAGGGAGAGAGGCGACGGGGGAGAAGGCGCGCTCCTCTGGGCGCCAGAAGAAGAGAGGGAGAGGGAGAGGGAGGCTGCCCACTCCCTAAATATCTCCCACTAACTCTAAACGCGAAATGACTAAATTACCCCTAGAGCTGAAAATAAACTAGAAGGCCCGCAGGGGCAAAACCGGAAAAGATACAAGGACTCATCCGATGGCCGAGGTTCTTTCTTCGAATCGAAGTCTTCTCCGCGATGCCGCCACGTAGATGAAGATCCGATCCGCGGTTTTGGAGGGTCCGCGAAACCCGGGTAGGTGGCCGGTTTTGAGAAAACTGCCAAAACTCCACGCGCGGGAAGATTCCCGCCTCCACGCCGTGGCCCTGGACGCCGTTCCTGCCTCGGCCTTCTGAAGGCTCTAGACGCCGCCCGAGGCCCGTCACCTCCTCGCCCACAGCGAGGCCCTAGACGATGTCGATGCCCGTTCCACCGCTAGTCCCGAGACCGACGCCCGTGACTCCACGACTTGGCGTCTTCAACCGCCGTACGCCAGCTTGGTTTTGTGGCGCAAACCAAGAAACCCGCCTTCCGTCGGCGCTTGCGCCCTTAATCCAGGAGTGGACGCCACAGCTGCCGCCCGGCCCGAGCTCCGGTCACGGCTGCCCTTCACCACCGTCCACCGCACGGTCCATCGGCCACAGCACCTCTACAGCAGCTCTCCGTCGACACTTGACGCCCGTGTACCTGCAACCAAAGACCAAGCACACGATCACACCGCACGGTTGACAATTCACTCATCACAGCCAGGAGTGAGTACTGCCCATTCCTCAATCTCCCCCTTGATGAGTGCATTGTCAACACACCACCTGTAACCAGAGAAGTGAAAAATAAAAAATGGCAAAAAGAAAGTGAAGAACTCAAGCAAGTGACAAAAAGCTCAAAAAGGCAAGAACAGTCACTTACTCAAGCAAAAATCGATTCCCTAAGACAAGGGCAACGGCTTGACGCAATCGATCAAAAGCCAAAACATGACTCCTCGAAGACAGAGGTAAAGCTCGACGCAGTCATGCAAGAAGCGAAGGGAAAACTAGGAGCTAAACAAAGCAGAAACTCCCACTGAAATGCATTTCCCCCTTACCAGTGCAACTCTCACCACATGTATGCACTCTCAAAGCCCTGTGCGCAACAAGTTTTTCAAAACTCAAACAAGTCTCAAGTCCCCCCTTGTTCGATCACTTCTCCCAAAAATTCTCCCCATTGTTGGCACATGCACACATCAAGCCTAAAATATGCCTAAACCTCCCCCTGAAATCATGCTATGCAATGAATGTCGTGCAGATGGTGTAAGTGAAACATTCAGGCATACAAAGATATGATCATCTAGTGACAGGCATGTGTGCTTCATAAACAGGAACTGAATCTAGCTCAACAGGGTATATCAATCAAGTCTGCTAGCAAGTTCAGTTCAACAAAAATAAAAGCATCACCCATGATCTAGCAACAGCAAGTAGGAGAAAGAAAGCAGTGCTTACCAGACTCATACAGGGTGATCCAAAGCAGCCAATATATTTTATCATGAATCAATTCTACTTCTCAAAACTTGCATTTGAACGAAGAGTTAACATGTTATATCAAGCAAGAGTTTCTGCCAGGGGTTGAAAGCTTGTCATGCTTTACTTAGCAGCGAGACCAAGCCTATGCCAAGGGCAGTCAGAAGCTTAAGGCACTCACTTCAGTCATGCACAGCCTTGCCCGGGTTCTCACTAGTGCTATGTGAGCCATCCCGAAAGCTCGATCAGTGCGACAAGCAATGCCACCTGGATCTTTTCATTCCATTTCATACATATATTAAATAATTTTAGCTCATGTCAAAGATTAAAAGCCACACTAGCATGAATAGGATAGCAAAGCATATCAATACAACCTAACATGCTAGAAGCCAAGACAGGGTGATCATGTTTTCAGATTTTCAAATCAAAATAGCTTAACTCAGTTGATATGACATATACTGAAGAGCAAGCTATACATGATCAAGTCTAAGAAACTATACTAGCAAGCACTAGAGGATCATAACACTGTATGCAAGAATGCCAGTGTAGTGAAGCAATGTGAAATGCAAACATGTACAATGCAAATGCATCTATCAGAAGCTAGAAAGCGAAGAGAAACAAAAACAAAGACCTACAAAAAACTAACCAAAGAGAAGTCAGCGATCAAAAGGGGTAACAAACCCCAAGCTCCCCTCGCAAGCGAGCAAAGGTGCCCTGCTCAAGTGGTTTGGTGAGGACATCTGTGGTTTGCCTCTCGGATGGTACATGGATCATGTCTATGTGGCCTCTCTCATGATTATCTCACAGGAAGTGGAACCTGATGTCTATGTGTTTGGTTCTGGAGTGGAGCACTGGGTTCTTTGCAATGCAAATAGAAGACATGTTGTTTACAAAGATGGGAACCCTACCAAAGCTCAACCCATAATCCTGCAAAGTTTGTTTCATCCAAAGAATCTGAGAGCAGCAGCTAGCAGCAGCAACGTATTCGGCTTCTGTGGAAGAGAGCGCTATACTAGCTTGCTTGCGAGAGGACCACGAAACCAGCGATGTACCGAGAAAGTGACAAGTGCTGGAAGTCAACTTGCGATCCAGCCGACACCCGCCAAAATCGGCATCCGAAAAGCCAATCAAGACAAGAGATGAATCCGCAGAATACCAAAGACCGAACTCAGGAGTGAACTTGAGGTACCTGAAGATGCGTTTCACCACTTGCTTGTGGGAGGTGCGCGGTGAGGCCTGATACAGCGCACAGAGGCCGACCCCGAACTGAATGTCCGGCCGGGTTGCTGTCAGGTACAGGAGAGAGCCAATCATGCTCCTGTACTCCTTCTGGTCCACCGCCTCACGTCCAAGTCCTCATCAAGCGTCGTCGATGTGTTGATCGGAGTCGGCTGAGGAGACAAGTCATTCATGTCGAACTTCCGCAGCAAGCCCCTCGTGTACTTGGCTTGATGGATGAACGTGCCCTGGGAAATTTGCTTGATCTGCAGCCCGAGGAAGAACTGCAGCTCACCCATCATACTCATCTCGAATTCCCTGGACATCTACTCAGAAAACTTGGAAACAAGAGCGTGAGAAGAGCCACCAAAGATGATATCATCCACGTAAATCTGAACCAGTAGAAAGTCAGAGCCAGAGCGCATGAGAAACAAGGTTTTATCAACACATCTCATTTTAAAACCTTGAGCAAGCAAGAAAGTTCTAAGCCTATCGTACCAAGCTCTAGGCGCCTGTTTCAAACCATAAAGAGCTTTCTGAAGTTTGTAAACTCGGTTTGGAAACTTGGGATTTTCAAAACCAGGGGGTTGTTTCACATAAACTTCCTCTTCAATAAATCCATTTAAGAAGGCAGATTTCACATCCATTTGGAAAACTTTAAAACCCTTGGAAGCAACAAAAGCAAGAAAGATTCGAATCGCCTCTAAGCGTGCTACCGGGGCAAAAGTTTCCTCATAATCTATCCCTTCCTTTTGGCAAAACCCCTGGGCTACAAGTCAAGCCTTGTTCCGCACAACCAACCCATCTTCACCTTGCTTGTTCTTGAAAACCCACTTGGTTCCAATGGGGTTACAAGCAGGCGTAGGCTCAACCAAAACCCAAACCTGATTCCTTTCAAAATTTTCGAGTTCCTCATGCATGGCATTGACCCAATTGGAGTCAGAAAGTGCGTGTCCAACATCTTTGGGCTCGAAAGAGGCAACAAATGATGAATGAGCAAAGCCAGCGATACTTGTTACCTTGGACCGTGTGACTCGCTCGTTGAGGTCACCTAGCATTTGTTGAGGTGGATGACGACGTTGAATGTGTCGCGGTGCTTCCCTTGTCGAAGTCGCCTCCTCCTCAATCAAAGCTGGTGTCTCCTCAGGTGCAGCTGGTGAAAGCTGAGTCACCTGCTCGATCGGTCCCCGGGAAGTAGATGTAGTCGGGTCGGGGCCGTCATCATCGTCCGAGCTCGTGGCGGAGACGGCTGGGTCCACAGCACGCGTGGTAGCCTCAGCATCACCCTCTGCAGCTTCTTCCTCCTCATCTTCAAAGATGGGGGTGCCGAGCTCATCATCTCCTGTAACCTCAAAGACAGAAGAATTGCACGGTGCAGTCTCGTCGAAAGTGACTTCACAAGTCTCTCTGACGATGTTAGTATCAATAATCAGCACACGGTAAGCTCTAGAGTGAGAAGCATAACCGATAAAAATGCCGTCAGACGATCGAGACTCAAACTTATCAAGATTTTCTTCCTTTAGCACAAAACACCGGCAACCGAAAACTCTGAGATGGTCAACACGGGGCTGGAGTCCAAATCGCAACTCATAAGAAGTCTTGTGCATGAAAGCACGCAAGAAAATACGATTGGACACATAACAAGCGGTGTTAACTGCCTCAGCCCAGTACTTTCTAGGAGTCATATGCTCATCGAGCATCGTCCTAGCCATCTCAACCAACGTCCGATTCTTCCGTTCTACAACTACATTCTACTGTAGAGTGTAGGGGGAAGAGTACTGGTGTTCAAGACCTTGATCACTGCAAAAAGTGTCAAAATGAGTATTTTTGAATTCTGTGCCATTGTCACTGCGAATCGCTCTCATGGCCTGGGGTAGCTCATTTTTCAACCTCAAGATCACGTCTCGAACAAACTCGAAAGTCTCATCCTTGGTTTTCATGAAAAAGACCCAAGAATAGCGAGAAAAGTCATCCACGATCACAAGAACGTACCACTTCCCACCAATAGACATCATCCGAGAAGGACCAACAGTGTCCATATGTAGCAACTCTCCAGGGTGAGTGGTCATCACTTGATTAATAGGCGGATGGAAGGTGGCAACCATCTTCCCATGGCGACACGGATGGCAAACAAGATCCTTCTCAAACTTCAATTTGGGCAATCCTCGGATTAGGCCAAGTGAGCTAAGTCTCGACAACAAGTCAAAGCTCAAATGTCCAAGTCTCCTATGCCACTTCCACAGATCAGAAGGACCAGCCAACAAACAACAAGGAGGACCAAGAGAAGTTCCAGAGAAGTCAACCAGGAAAACCCGATCGCGAGGTAAAATCCGGCAAACCAAATCTCCTCTAGAATCTAAAACACGAGAACAACCCTCCTTGAAGCGAACTTCAAACCCCTCATTAAGAAGTTGCGAAATAGAGAGCAAATTGAACCCAAGGTTCGAAACCAAAGCAACTTCTCTCAGGGTAAAGCGATCAGAAACACGAACAGCGCCAATTCCATGTACTTTTTCTCTTCCATTGTCCTCGAACACAATGTACTCCTTTGAGCGCATCGGGGTGAGGCTGGAGAACCATTTGTCATTCCCGGTCATATGGCGCGAACAACCGGAGTCCATGATCCACCTGTTCTCCAAGCCTCCAACCTGCACATCGGTAGCGAGACAAAGGGTGAGCAAATGTCTCAACACTGGGGTTAGCAATGTGTGAAGCAAACCAGTGTGGAGCCATTTGCTCTACAGAAGGGTTAGCAAGATCTGCCAAAGCGTATCCCCTGTCCCGTCTACCGCGAGGCTGACGACCACCACCACAAGGAAAGTGTGGTGTCTCGTGACCTCCTAGAAAGCCTCGGTCCCGTGGTCCATAGCCGTACTGAAGACGACCAGGAGTACGACCGGCAAAGCGACCATCCGCTGGAGCACGGTAATCACCACCGTCTCCCTGTCCTCCACCTACACGGCGCGCCCTAGCATCTTGCCTACCACCACGCCGAGGAGGACCATGCACTCGAGCAGAGTACATGTCCGAGTTACATCTCTCCTGCTCACGCCTCACTGCCCGCTTCCTCCTGAAGCAAAACTCCTCCAGGTGACCGTCTCTGTCACAGTACTCGCAGTGGTACCTCACCTCTCTCTTGGGAGGTGGAGGCCTTGCCTTTGGACGGGGAGGAGCAGCTCCCTTCTTCTGGGCAACCTGGGCTGCGGCAGCAGGGAGCGTATCGAGGGGATTCCTCAGCTCATTGGGCTTTGGAACCCAAACATGCTTCTATGGAGGTGCTTTTTGTGGTTCTTTCAGCACACCATCCACGAGGTCAACAAGCGAAGGCTGCGTGCTTGTACTAGCAGTGTTTAGAGCACTAGGAACTCCAGCAGCCTTGTCGATCTTACCATACAACTTGTCAAAGTCTGACTTCGTGTACGTGTAATCGACCCCAAACCCATCACTACGCTTAAACTGCTTGATCGTCATGCCCAACTGTGGCTCACTACTAGAAACCCAACTAAGAATCGCCCTAAGATATGTGTTCTCATTCTCCAAGTTGGCTTTCTCTACCACAAGATTATCCAAATCAGAAATCAGACCAGGGCAAACATGACAATCAATAGGTGGGCTAGACTCCCCGACCTTAGTCTTCCCCAAAGACTTAATCAAGGCATTCTTCTCATCTAGCTCTGACCTAAGCGTGGGACAAAGCTTGCAAGCACCAAGCAGAACAGGCCTAGACCTAAGCTCCTCTAGCTCACACACAACAGTAGCAAACTTAGACTGCAAAGAAGCTAGATCTGACTTAAAGATGGGGCACTCATCACATTTAAGCACATCACTAACGATAGGAGCGTCCTTGGCTAGTTCAAGCTCATGCTTGGCCTTGGCTAGCTCGTGAGACATGTCAGCAAGCGAAGTCTTGGCAACATCCAAGTTCGCAACATTCTCATCATGCTTGGTACGGAGAGCAACAAGATCATTCATGTGAGATATGCAGCCAGCGCACTCATCCTCACTAGATTTCTCTCTAGCACAAGCCAGCTCAGCCCTAAGCTTCTTACGCTCTCTAGCTGCTTCCTTAAGCAGCCTTTTCTGATTATCGAGAGCGGCGTACAACTCCCTAACCTCAGTATCAAGCAGGTCGATAGTGGAGTTTACCTCTGAATCACTCTCGGATCCAGGAGAAGAGTCGTCGTGTGTCGGTGTAGCATGTCCACCTGGAGACGCACGAGCACCATTGGCCTCGCCCGCCATGGTGCAGAAACTCTTGCGTCGACCGGCCGCCAAGCAAAGGCCGATGAAGCCGGTGGCTTCCTTGTCCCGCTTCTTCTTCTTCTTGTCATCGTCGTCGGAGGTCGGTGAAGAAGAGCGGTCGGTGTTAGAGCTCTTGTCGAGGTCGCTGAGCTGTGCCAAGAAAGCCTTCTCCCGCTTCTTGGCCTTGTACTGGAAGCGCTTCTTGAGCGACTCCTTATCGAAGCGCCCTCCCTTGTCCCGGTCACGACTGCGGTGCTTGTGGCACCGACGCTCCTTGTTGGAGCCTCCCTCGCCGCGGTGGCGGTGGCGGTAGTAGTCGAAGTTGTTGTTGTGGCCACCGCTGGACTTCTTGAGGCAGTCGGCGACGAAGTGGTTCAGATCGCCGCAGTGGTAGCACCCGGGGTTCTTCCTCCTTTGCCTGTTGTGGTAGATACGCTGGAACTTGTTGATGAGGTGGCACAAGTCGTCATCGCCCAGCGTCTCCAACTGCTCATCTGTAACAGAAGGCAAAGAGGCAAGAGAAAAGCTATGAGCAGAGTTAGCGTTAGAGCTCGATCCACCCGGGCCAGTCACAAGAGCAATGCTTTTGGAAGGAGGGGCACCATTGAGCTTGGCTCGTGTCTGGTTATCCACCTCAGTGGCCTTGAGCTTGCTGAAGAGCTCATTCACGGTCAGAGTCTCATAGCCTGCAGACTCGATGATCGTGTTCACCTTGAGATCCCACACAGAGCGGTCAAGTGCGTAGAGCAACTTGAGAGCCTTCTCATGCTCTGTGTAGTCAAGGACATAAGCAGATCTGTTCGCACTGACTTTATTCACAATCGATTGAAACCGGCTAAACATGTCACCAATGCTCTCACCCGACCCCTGTGTGAAGTTTTCATATTCACGCCGGTGAGTCTCGAAAAGCCTAGCCTTAACCTGAGGTGTGCCCTCGTGGTAGTTCTCAAGGCATGTCCAAACCTTGTGGGCTTCCTGAAAACCCTGGACGCGTGAGAACTCCGCTTGAGAAACGCCAGCGAACAAGGCATTGATAGCCTTGGCGTTAGCCTCGTGCTCGGTCACTTGAAGATGAGTGGTTCGAACGGCAAGCACCTCGTGAGCCTGGTTCTTTGTTATATCTCAAACCTCGGCTCCCATGCATTGCAAGAAGGCTCGCATGCGAACCTTCCAATAAGCATAGTCCTCGCCGGAAAACACAGGGATCTTACCAAGACTTGCCATGGTCACCAAGTGGTTTTCGAACCGGTTAGGGTAATGAAAACTTTAACCAAGCTCTGATACCAATTGAGGGACCGAAAATGCGACCAGAGGGGGGGGGGTGAATGGGAGCCGATTAAAAACTATCGCAATCGGAAGCTCGGCTTAAGATCCAAAGTATGCACCCAGCCCTATCGTCCTAGGTGAAGTGTGGAGTAGCTATGGAGGAGCTACACTAGCACACGACAGCCCTAGGGAACAGCGAAAACAATCGTGGAAGCAAACGCGAAAAACGGCGCAAGATTCAGCACGGTATATATCACCGGTTGATCCGACGTACAAAGACTTGAGCACGTCGGTTTAACCGATGATACAGAGCCTGCAGCCCGATAAAATAGTGCACCGATTAAACCGACGAAATCAACAATTTACGCCGGTGCAGTTGTCCAGAGAAGCAGCAAAACAACGTAGTGAACACCGGTTAAACCGACGTGCACAGGGAGCACCTCGTCGGTTAAACCGATGCCCAGAATAGGACAGAACCCACCGGTTAAACCGATGAGGGACAAAAAGAACTCGTCGGTGCAACGGTTCAACACCCAGAGAAGCTGTCACGAAAACAAATACACCGGATGATCCGGCGTTATTGCATTGGTTCAACAGAGGAGCGTCGGTTCAATTCGTCAAAAACCCTAACAGCCGAAACCCCTACTCACCGGTTGATCCGACGTGTATATGTTTAAACACGTCGGTTCATCTGGTGATAGGGTGAATTCTGTCCGAGCGCAGAAACAGATTTTTCAGCTTGTGACCTTTTGAAAAACTTGGTGATTGGAGGATCAAATCAAATCCAAAGGAGCTCAAAATTTGTAGGCACGATCACAAAGACCTTGTGAACATATCTACAGAAGGAATTGACGAATCGCTCCATGATGCGGGAGGAATTGAGGAATTCCCGAGCAAGAACGGGGTTTTCTCAAGAACGCAAGAACGTCAATTCGAGGGAGCTCGTGAATCCTAGTGATCTTGCACTAATAGAAGCGGTTTGGATCCATCACAAAGAGCTTGGAAAGCCACCAAAATCTCGTGCATCAAAACTCGTCAAACCAAAAACAAAAATCATCACACGAGAGGAATACGACCCATGAATTTGACACAAGATCAAAACCCTGGAGGGCACAAGGAGGATAGGGCCTCCTTTCCCAATCAAATTCAATACAAGGTCTAAAAAATCCATCCCTAAGAGAGGAGAGGGAGGAAGAAGAGAGGAAGAGAGAGGCGACGGGGGAGAAGGCGTGCTCCTCTGGGCGCCAGAAGAAGAGAGGGAGAGAGAGGGAGGCTGCCCACTCCCTAAATATCTCCCACTAACTCTAAACGCGAAATGACTAAATTACCCCTAGAGCTGAAATTAAATTAGAAGGCCCGTAGGGGCAAAACCGAAAAAGATACAAGGACTCATCCGATGGCCGAGGTTCTTTCTTCGAATCGAAGTCTTCTCCGCGATGCCGCCACGTAGATGAAGATCCGATCCGCGGTGTTGGAGGGTCCGCGAAACCCGGGTAGGTGGCCGGTTTTGAGAAAACCGCCAAAACTCCACGCGCGGGAAGATTCCCGCCTCCACGCCGTGGCCCTGGACGCCGTTCCTGCCTCGGCCTTCTGACGGCTCTAGACGCCGCCCGACGCCCGTCACCTCCTCGCCCGCATCGAGGCCCTAGACACCGTCGATGCCGGTTCCACCGCCAGTCCCGAGACCGACGCCCGTGACTCCACGACTTGGCGTCTTCAACCGCCGTACGCCAGCTTGGTTTTGTGGCGCAAACCAAGAAACCCGCCTTCCGTCGGCGCTTGCGCCCTTAATCCAGGGGTGGACTCCACAGCTGCCGCCCGGCCCGAGCTCCGGTCACGGCTGCCCTTCACCGCCGTCCACCGCACGGTCCATCGGCCACAACACCTCCACAACAGCTCTCCGTCGACACTTGACACCCATGTACCTACAACCAAAGACCAAGCACACGATCACACCGCACGGTTGACAATTCCCTCATCACAGCCAGGAGTGAGTACTGCTCATTCCTCACTTACAGCGACAATTGTTCATGTTTTCCTCTTCCATGGAAGGTGAGCAGGTTCTTCTGAAGTTTGTCATTCTGCTATGGAAAACAAGATAATGAAGCTAAGAGTCATCGTGCTCTTGTGCAGTGAAATTTGGCAGTTAAGTAAATCAGCTTTTCAAGACAAAAAGGTGGACATACATACAAAGCTTATGAGGAGATATAAGCAAGTCCCCGAGTGGTGGTTCATCTGCATCCTTATTGCTAACATTGCTATCACCATATTTGCTTGTGAATACTACATTGAGCAACTCCAGCTGCCTTGGTGGGGTGTTTTGCTTGCATGTGCCATTGCCTTTTTCTTCACCCTACCAATTGGAATAATCACAGCAACAACAAACCAGGTACCCATTTTAACACCCTATGCATATTATTATTATATGTCACACAGCTCAAGAGCGCAAGATCAGCACTACAGCTTCTTTTGTTGTGTGCAGACTCCAGGCTTGAACATAATCACAGAGTACATCATGGGCTACTTGTACCCCGGACGGCCTGTTGCAAATATGTGCTTCAAGGTATATGGTTACATCAGCATGAGCCAAGCTCTGACCTTTTTGCAAGATTTTAAGCTGGGTCATTACATGAAGATTCCTCCAAGGACCATGTTTATGGCTCAGGTAAGCTCTTCTAACCATTTCTCTACACAGATACTGAGATACATATGTGCTTCTGTTCAATAGTGTCACTAAGCTGCTTCTTATTCTTACAACATGATAGGTGGTCGGAACTCTGATTGCAGCATTTGTATACATCGGAACAGCCTGGTGGTTGATGGACACAATCCCCTACATCTGCAACACTGAGCTCCTCCCACCGGACAGCCCTTGGACATGCCCGGGTGATCACGTGTTCTATGATGCATCAGTTATATGGGGCCTTATTAGCCCACGCAGAATATTCGGCGACCTAGGCACTTACTCGGCTGTGAACTGGTTCTTCTTGGGTGGAGCTATTGCTCCCCTACTAGTATGGCTTGCACACAAGGCATTCCCAGGCCAGAGCTGGATCTTACTCATCAACATGGTTGTGTGTATATATATATATATATATATATATATATATATATATATATATATATATATGGCATTAGAGGAGTTCTAGTTGCTGAAACCGATAAAAAGATGAACCATAATAGTTATGATAAGGACACTTTAATTTTATTCTAGATGAAAATAGAAATGTCTGCATCATTTTGTGAAGCAATAGATTGGACTTTGCATTGACTCTCTTGGATAAGTGAAGTTTCTGCAAATTTTTTTAAAATAAGTTTGAGCAACACAGTTGTGTGAAATGTTGATAATTGGAAAGTATTTATTTTATTTATGGTTTTAATACCTATGTTTCATTAGACCAATGTAGATATTTTGAATTGGTTCCGCGATTTTTTTTAAAATTAAGTGTGAGCAACACAGTTGTGTGAAATGTTGATAATTGGAAAGAATATATTTTGTTTAATGGTTTAGTACCTATGTTTTATTGGACGAAAGTAGATATTTTGAATCGGTTATGGATTCTCCACCATGGTGATCTGCGTTACTATAGTATAATAGGATGTTAGGAATGGTTGTGATAAAAATGAATGAGTTTGTTAGCACTTACATTACTTTTTGACGTTTTTGTTGCTAATTCCATCATAAAAATTATTCATGTGGCAATAATAAAACCAAGTAAAAAGGTAAGAACTCTCAGTGGGTTGTGGAAGGTCAGGATATGAGCTTTCTTTCAGATCTTATGATAGAAATAAAATGATGATGTGGCTTCACCACATATGAGAGAAATAGCTATTAATGACTTAGCTAGTGGGTTGCACTTATATAAGATGTATAGATTAGTAGTATATCGCATACCTGTACTCCTTGAAAGCAGGTTACGACTCACACGCTATCTAGCAAAATGGATTTTTAGTGTTTGTTTGAAATCCCTTTTCCACTCATTATGTCCATTGATATAAGCATTTATGATATCTTTAAGATAAACTGAACATGGAGCTTAATTAGAGAAAAGTCGTCATGCCCGCCCGCTCATAAGATCGCTCGCCCCCTGCAAAAAGAGATAGAACTAGTTAGCCAGTAGTCACCTTGTGAAAAAATAAAGTGTTCATTACCTACCATTTGAGTTAGACTATCGGGTAATTTTAGACACATCACACATATAGGTCATTCCAAAAAAAAAAGACCATCCTCCAAAAGCTTGGAGGAGGAGTATCGTTGGGCTCTCACAGAAACTAAAAGGTTTCACAAATATAAAATAACTCAAATAATGCTAGCAATAATCAGCAGATCACTCTCACAGAAACTAAAAGGTTTCACAAATATAAAATAACTCAAATAATGCTAGCAATAATCAGCAGATCAACGGATCCGTTCATGATTTAGTTTGATATATATGGTGTGGGAATTGATTCTTACTTGGCTGAAGGGTTTAGGGCTTATATATCTTTTGTTCTGATAGCATTCGTTCCTTGCTTGCTGGCGATAAGCCCGGGAATTTCAATTTTCAAGTGCCAAAATAATTGACTAGTGGCTGTACATTCCACGCTGCCTATAAATGTTGAGCAAGGCATGTGGCAGCTTTGAGAGCACCACCAATAGCAACGAATTGAGAAGAAATGAACGTTCATTGAAGAACGAAAAGAGTTGGAAACAAAAATTGTAAAATAGCATGATGATTCCTGTTTTCCCGCTACTAGTTATCTTGTGTGTTTCTTCTCCAATTGCACACGCAACAACTAGCTCGCTCAAATCCAAGGCTGTCTGCTCCGGCCAGAGAGCAAGGAGAGGACGGGGGTAGGAGTCGCGCCACGGCGCCGGCATCAGAGGCGGCGACGCGGGCAAGGCGGGAGAGTGCCGCGGCGAAGACCGGGAGCAAGGGCGGCAGCGGAGGGGCGGCGTGGAAGAGCGCGTGGCGGAGGGCGAGGACCGCGGCGTCGGGCGTGGGTGCGCGGAGGAGGAGGAGGAGGAGGCGGGAGAGCGAGCGAGCGGTGAGGCGGCGCGGCCAGGGCTGGACCGGCGGGGTGACTGTGTAGCCGGACTCCGACAGGGACGCGGGAGCGGGGCGAGGTGCGCGACCGGCACGGTGGCCCGCGCGGCCGGCGCCGCGGAGAAGGTGCGGGCACCGGGGCTCCACCGGCGCATGGCCCTGAGCATGGCGGGCAGCGAACACGCACGACACGCCGGACTTGGGTGGGCGTCACCTATGTATCGTTCGGAAGAAGATAGTTAAGCGACTTGTGGCACAGCCCAGTTAGGCTGACCTGACCAATAACGCCCAACCCAGCCCAGCTCGATCCACTTGCCCACATGGCCACATATCGAACATGGCCACATAGGCAGGGGGCGGCAGGCTCCCTCCTCAAATATAAAACTCCGCCCCTTCCCTCGGCGCCCTCATTTTCTGCCCACGAGATCCAGAGAGGGGAGAGGGAGGTAAAAAAACCGGCGAAGCCCTGCAGGATTTTGGATCCGAACCGCAGGTAACCAATATTTCTGAACTTTGTCATTTCACATTTTTTGTATGTTTAATTTTATGATTAGTATTTTTGATTATTGTAAGCACTTAGGGTTCGGATTAGTGGTTATAATTTTATGTTTAACCATTGACGGGAGGGTGTTCTGCCGATGTCAGAAGCCAAAGGTGCATCACTTACCATGCTCCCATGTCATCGCGGCTTGTTCTGTATTTGGGTTAGATGCTGCGTCCTATGTTTCTCAATATTTCACAAAAGAAGCCGCAGCACAGACTTGGTGTCATGAGATATACGGCATCGGTATTCTAGGCCCATTCACTCAAAAAAATCCCCATCCAATGCTCATCCCTGATGCAGCTACGAAGCGAGGCATAGGCCGACGGCAAACACGTCGGATCCGGAACGGAATGGACGAGTCCGAGGCTGGAAAGAAGAAAAAACATTGCAACTTGTGTGGAGCGGACGGTCACACTTACAAGAAGTGCCCACAGCTTTCAGTACCCACTGCTGCTGCTGAGGCTGGACCTTCCGGGAATCCGATGGATGGATCGGCTCCACCTACAAGAATTTGCCGCATCTAGTTGTGCACGTAACAGCTTGCAATGTATTTGTGTGTACGAAACTAAGTATATTATGTATTTGTCTCGAATTTGGTTGTAACGAATGAAATCTTTAATGTAATATGTTATGTGGTATTTTGTTTAACATTCTATTTAAATTTCGTTCATTGTATCTTATGTGGTATTGTATCATAAATATAATCATTACAATCAAACATAGCAAACATATAAGTATTGCAATTAAAGGTACAGGCGTCCCGTCACAATTTACATCACAATCTAAAATTGATGTCCATCATAAGTTACAGATCATGTCATGAAATCATCTAAATCGTCATCCCAATTGACAGATGGTGGTGCTGTAGGTGGTGCAGCATTACTTGACGAACCTCTCGACTTTACTTTTCTCTCTTTTCTGGTTTTAGGTTCATGTACAGGGGGAGGAACATCAGGTGTTCGAGGCCATGATTTGGGGGGCATGAAGTCATCCATATCGTCATCCCAGTTAACACAACTAGGTGCTCGAGATGGTGCTGCATGACTTGACGAACCTCCGGTCATCTGTTCTTGCGGAGGCCGAGAACTATCACCCGAAGATCTTTTACATCTCCTTCGTTTAGTTTGCGGCATAACTCCACCGAAGATACATACCAATTTACGGAAATTTGGTATCGATTTGTTAATCAACTCCGTGTCCTCGGGGTAATCCTAGCATATAATTACACAATAATTTTACTATTTCGTAAATATGGATTACAAATAATGGACGTGATTATAACTGAATAAGAGTTACCTTAATGTGCATCTCATACACTTCTGGCCGCATCCATATCTTACAATTAGTTTGTAAGAATCCAATAACATAAGGATGATTCGCTAGTTCACATACCCTCATGTATATCTTCCGACGTTCTAGCAGGTGTTCCTTTAAATCTTGCATTGTAATACCTCGAAACAATGTCAAATCTTTAAACTCAACTAATTTGGACAACACCATCTCTATCGTACCATCCGCTAATGGATCCAACTTCTTACGGATTACAAGATGTGTCATGATCTCAAGAAATATACTAGATTTTTCTTCAGTACATGAAAATCCAACAGAATTGGAGGCAGCCATTGCCTTATGCTGCAATAACAATAAAGTACTGTCATTCTAAGTTTACTATTCTATATTTCACTATCCAAAAACTAAATCTATTCTAATTCATAATTATTTTAGAAACAAGTCTATAATAGTTGAGAAATATTGGTTACCTGCGGTTCGGATCCAAAATCCTGTAGGGCTTCTCCGGTTTTTTTACCTCCCTCACCCCTCTTCTCTCCCTCTCCCCTCTCTGGATCTCGTGGGTAGAAAATGAGGGCGCAAAGGGAAGGGGCGGAGTTTTATATTTGAGGAGGGAGCCTGCCGCCCCCTGCCGGGCGGCAGGCCCCCTGCCGCCAACTGGTGGGGCGGCAGGGGGCCTGCCGCCCGGCAGGGGGGCGGCAGGCTCCCTCCAAGGATCTCTGCGTAAAATAAATTTATTTTTATTTACATATAGGTCCCTACCGCCTCCCTGCCGGGCGGCAGGCCCCCTGCCGGGCGGTAGGAGTATAGAACTGTAAAACCTAAAACTAAAAATATATTTCTGTAAATTTTTTTTTTGAAAAATATAAAAATAAAAAAGACGCACCAATAACGCCCAACCCAGCCCAGCTCGATCCACTTGCCCACATGGCCACATATCGAACGTGAGAGCGATGAGAGAGAGAGACAGAGAAAGCATTGTAACGGTAAAGCAGCAGTGGAGACCAAAGAACTTTTTGATATAATTTTACTTTTTATATCATTTTATGTTAAGTTTTCATTTTTGTACTACCATTTGTTGTTTTATACTTTGTTATTTTTTTACTACCAATTATTTTTCTTGATACATGCCATCAATCAGATATGAGACAACCTTTCTGGTGTCTTTCTAAAAAAGAGACAGTGATGGAATTTCGTCATCAAGCACAGAAGCTAGTAGACTGGTCTAGTATTTTCTTTTTTACTTAACTCTTTTAATGGATTCAACAATATTTTCACACCGATTCAACATTCTAAAAAATTAATTCAACCTTTTTTTAAAAATGTTGAAACTTAAAATCATATATTAAATTGTTAAACTAGTGTATTAATATATTTAAATGTTAGATTAAAAATTAAAAATAGCATTGGATCTCATTTTCTTGGATTAATTCCAATGAACATTATGATTCAATTTTTTTAATTGGATGTATGGTTAAAGAGAAAAGGTCAATTGAAGTTTGGAATCTTTTTTAACTTCCTATCCTCTTCCTCCTCTTGCAACGCGATACGGGGGATATCCCATCGTTGATTGTGTGCTCCAAGCGACACGCTGCTGTGCCTAAATCCTGGCTGCCCACATGTGCTGCTATCTCAGATGTAATTATAACTAGCGCACGAATCTCAATGGAAGGTATATGAACTCAAATCTAGTGGAAGATGGATAGAATTTTCGGAATTCGGTTATACTACTGGCCACAGTTGTCATGGGCTTACCAAAATATTATTGGGCTGAGATCACCGGTATTGATCTCAAGCCCGCCAACAAGAAGGTCAGCTAAGATGTTTTCAGGACTTACTGGAGCAGGAGGCAAGCAGAATATATGTCCAAGCCCATTTGGTGGGCAAGGGGGCGTTCTTTTCTTTTTTATATTTTAAAAAATAAAAATTTCAAAAATATATGTCTGTTTTGAAAAATTTCAAAACTACCCCCCGGTCGCCCTATGGGGGGCGACATGCCCTAGATGTAATTTTTTTCTTCAAATTTGCAACGAGGTCCATGGCCGAAAAAAAAATGAAAGGGGGCCTGTCGCCCCCCCAACGGGCGACAGGGGGGCTGTCGCCCCCCCCCCCCTCGGGCGACCGGTGGCCCCCGCCCACAGGCGCGACAGGGGGGCCTGTCGCCCCCCCCCCCCCCCCCCCCCCCCCCCCCCGCGGACGAAAGGGGGGGCTGTCCCCCCCCTCAGGCGACCGGGCCATACCCCCCTATATAAGCATCCGACTCTCATTCCCTCCTCATTTGAGCCCGAAAATTCCACCAAAAATCCAGAAAAAAGAGAGGGGTGAGGAGAAGGAAAGCGGCGAAGCCCTGCCAGATTCCGCACTTGTGATCTGCAGGTTAATACATTTAGTTTATGTATTTTTCCATTGGTATTGTAGAGTAATTTAATTTAATTAGTGCTATAATATAACCATTTAAGTAGGAGTTTAATGATACTTTAGTTACGTAGTAGTAAATTAGTTTAGAAAATTAGTAATACGCATTTATTATTACAATTGCAGTAGTATTAGAGACGTGTTTATAAATTAATTACGATTTAGAATAGAATTTGGCATATGCAGTATAGAATTTGAGTGTCATCACGTAGTTATGAATACTTATACGTTGTAGTTGAATTCCATACTTAGTTTTTACGGATTATTGAATAAGGTAGTGAAGTAAAGAGTATAACTCGATAAGTATTCTGTGATATACAGATATGTCGAGCAAGATGCAGTTTCAAGTATTTTATGGTGACTACAATGTTTTGTATGGGCCAAATGGAGTAGACCTTTCTGCCTTTAAGTGCACATCTAGCGCCATAGATAAACCTCTGGAAAGGAGTTTTGGTTCCATAAGTGGTTGCAGCGTGGGTTCCGTGTTGATCTGTTGACACATGTGATGACCGTCCAGACTCTTGTCAATTGGGAGGTAGAAAGTGATTTATGGGAATTGATGATGATACACAGTACCGATGACTTGCAGAAGTACATGCAAGCAGCTCTAGAGCGTGGGTGGCCTCTGGCCATTCTTGTTCAAATCCGGGAGAAGACACAAAATGAAATCCAACATGGTGCAGATCAAGCAACTCCGAGTATTCGAAGAGAGACCAATTATGTTGAGCAAGATGAGTCAGAAGAGATAGAGAACCAAAACATGGGACCACAGGGCCTTGCTGATGAGGGAGAGAGGATACATAGCATTGTGGACGAGATGGAGACAGAAGACCAAACCGCAATAGAGATGGAAGAATATGAGGGCTCATCTGATGACGAGCAGTACTCATTGCCAAAAGAGTGGAAGGAGCATGGTTTTGGCAGTCATGTCGCAGAAGACGTACGAAATCAGGAGTGGGAGTACAGAGGGAATGAGGTAGTGCAAGGTGCAACATATCCAAACATTGAAGCCGTAAAAGATGCTGTGAGACTATGGGCAATATCATTGAAACGAGAATTTAGAGTCGTAAAGTATGGCAGTAAAGAATATGAGGTGAAGTGTGTGAATGATGAATGTCCATGGCGAGTACATGCATTCAAGGGAAAATGGAAGTCGAACTGGAAATGTTCCATTGTGACAGAGCACACTTGTTTGCTGTCAGAAGTTCTTCCCTCGCATCGCAATATATCATGCGACTTTATTGCAAAGCAAATATATGGGTTGATTATGGACAACCTAAATTATGAGCCAAAAATGATTGTTCGACACATTGAGCAGACTTACCAGTACACCATTAGTTATTTGAAGGCATGGAGGGCTAAACAAAGGGTGTTCGAGATGCGGTTCGGCACATACGAGGCATCATATGATAACATATCTCGTATGTTATCCCAGGTTGCTGCTAGAAATCCTGGAAGCTTTTAAGACACATACCTCGTACCAGCCGTGACTAGGGGGCAAAGAATTATGCAACGAGCCTTCTTTTGCATAGGTGCTTGTGTTAGAGCATTTCAGTGTTGTCTTCCGGTGATCTGCATTGATGGCACATTTCTGACTGGAAGGTATAAAGGTCAGATACTCACCGCAATCGGGGTAGATTGCAACAACCAAATAGTTCCACTCGCATTTGCATTTGTTGAGAATAAGAACTTAGATAGTTGGTATTGGTTCCTTGAACGAGTGAAGGTTTATGTTGTTGCTGCACGTCCAGATGTGTGCCTTATTAGTGATAGGCATGCAGGTCTGCTGCAATCAATACTGAAATTGCAACGTGGAACTGCGACAACGCCTCCATTGTGGCCCGATGTCCAAAATAGGTGGTGCATTTGGCATATGGGTGCAAACTTCTATGACCAATTCAAGAACAAGGATCTTAAGAACCTGTTTAAGAGGTTGTGCACCCAAAATCAACAGAGAAAATTCAATGCATTATGGCAGATGCTTGATCAGTTGACTGCAGAGCTAGTGAAGGTAAGGGCATCAGGAACAGTCACGAGTCAGGCTGCAGAGGCTAGGGATTCAATTGAGAATCCATTTTCACACTGAATTCGAGGTGCACCTAACAAGAAATGATCATTCCTTTATGATACCAACGAAATACGGTATGGTATTCAGACAACGAACCATGCAGAGTGTTTCAATTTGGTTATGCGTTCTTGTCGTGCCTTTCCTCTTGTGGGAATTGTTGAGTTCATCATGTATGGGTGCATGAAGTATTTCAGAGAGCGTTACATGGCTGCAAGCATAAACATCAGCAACTCCCAAATTCAGTTTTGCACAAGAGTGACACAATATATGCAAGAGAAGATTGAAAAGGTCAAACTGCACCGCGTCATATCGACAAGTACAATGGAGCATAGATTCGAGGTTCTATGCAAGGCTAGAACTGGTCGTGGTATCCGTAGAGATAGGGTGGTACAGGAGAGTTTAATTACAGTAGATGGCAAAGCCTTCTGCTCCTGCATGAAGCCTAAGTTATTGTATTTGCCATGCTCGCATCTCATTGCGGCATGTGCAGAGTCTGGGTTGCAGCCAGGAGTATTTGTTTCACCTTACTTCAGAAAGGAAGCAGCTGTATCCACCTGGGGACATGAGGTATACGGGATTGGAATAGTGGGGCCTTTCATTCAGGATAATGAGAATAAGATGTTTATTCCTGATCCAGCCACTAAGAAAGGCAAAGGCCGCCGTCAGACACGTCGTATTCGGAATGGTATGGACGAGTCTGAAGCAAGCAAGGCACAAAAGCGTTGCAGCCAATGTGGAGCATTGGGTCACAACTACAAGAAGTGTCCTCAGAATGCACTTCACGATGCTGCTGACGTCAGTCCTTCCGAAAATCCCAGAGATGGAGCACCTCCTACGTTCAGACGACTATCGGCGAGAATTGCTCGTGGAAGGCATTCGGTGTCATGATCCACAATTGTATTTCATTATTTGTAATATGTAGTAATCGTGCGTCCAGTTTGTATGGAACATATCTGTAATGTATAAATATCGTGTGTGGAGTTTGTATCGAACCTATCTGTAATATATAGTAATCGTGCGTGGAGTTTGTATCGAACCTATCTGTAATGTATAAATATTACGCGTCCAGTTTGTATGAAACATATATGTACCTATGTGTTCTCATATATTTTGAATGCAGGTATGGAGATGGACTCCTTGCTAGACCTAGTTATCGACTCGAGCCACAGGTCTTACTTTGCAGCAGTTGAGCACTGAGCCCTAGAGGTGCTACGTCCTCGTCCACCCGGGGAGGCGATCTCTATACACCACGATTGGTGTGACAGGTATGTAATGAAATATTATTGTTTATCACTTATGTATTCGTCGGTATTCCTTTGTTTCGACAATTTTGTTTATTGCAGGTTACGTGAGGCCGGTCTACTGACTCTGAGCCGTCTTGTCGAGGGTGGGCCTATTCAGCTCGACCGATCCCTCCTGACGGCGCTCGTTGACAGATGGAGGCCGGAGACACACACGTTCCACCTCCCGTGTGGGGAGATGACTCCTACGCTGCAGGACGTGGCCTACCTCCTCGGCCTCCCTATCGTCGAGGAGGCTGTAGGTCCGTGTGTGGTGGCGGCCTCATGGAAGGATGACCTGGAGGCCTGTTTTGCCCTGGTTGACCGCGTGGAAGAAGCAGGTCCGATCAACCCGCACCCGCGAGCAGCAGGTCCTTCGAAGACCAGTTGCATCAGGTAGTGCACAACTTGGGAAGCCATGTGCAGTACGAAGACAGCCACGAGTCGTCCCAGGCCTCATCGTCGTTCCCGTGTCCGTCGACCGTGCACGGGCCGACGTCGCAGTTCTTCCCAAGTGCAGGTAACGTAGATATCTCTTTAAAATTAGATCAAGTGTTCCTACATATTTACTAATATGACAAACAGGATACGATCCAGCTACTGCGTTCGGCCATACTGGAATGTTTAGAGGGACAGCACCAGTTGGCGGACCGTATCCAGGGATGGTACCGGGGCCACAGATACCGGCCTACACAGGTTAGTTTATGTTTTGTATTTCGGTTTCTACATGTCATGATGAAAGACACGAGCGTACGCTAACATCCGCATTTTATGCGTAGGATTCTACCCCGATGCGGGCGCCGGACCTTCTTCTTCCTCCTTTCGACCAGATAACGAGGGCTTCACATTAGACGACCTCGACAGCTTGACTCCAGACGAGCCTGCCGCGCAAGGTGACCCCGATGTCTTGGGGTATTCACAGCTAGGAGGAGCACCAATTGGGATCTCTCAGCAGCAGACACCGCAGCCCCTTTCGCGTCATGAGCGACAGGTGAGGTCTCCGGATGTTCTCACCTACTCCTAGGGCCATGTCCGTGCCCAGCAGAGGGCTAAGAAGGTCCGACGCCCTAGGGGTGGTTAGATATATCTGATGTTTGTATCTCTGATGTTTATTTGTAATGAGATAGCTGTGGACCGCTTATTTGTATCCGATGTTTATGATTGTGCTAGTTTACTTCTCATTTGTTTCTATAGATACTATTGATGTGAACTTGTTATGTTTGTTTCCGTGACTTAATGAAGGACAAGTTAGGTGCGGTAGGAGTTAGCGGCCGAGATCCCGCCGACGATGATGACGACTACCGCATACAGTGTAAACTTCGTGACACGTTCGAATAGCTCAAAATAGGAACCATAGTGTATCTAGCTGCGAGTACGAGATCACAGGTTGCCACTGCTCAGCACGGCGATCACGGGTTTTCCAAATGTCGCATTCTTTGCCCAGACATACGTGACAAAAGACGACAACCCAATAGCAGTGCCCTTCCACCATTTCAAAAAGATGTGACAGCACGGCAACCACACCAGCTCACCTTCAAAGCAGTCTCTCTGGCGAGGACGACGGACCTGTCATTCTACAGCGAAGGTCTGTGGCGTGTAGTGGGGAAGGCGGCATCTAGGCGCGATCGACCGAGCCGCAGTAATGCAGTGCTGTGAGTCTGCATACACAGAGATGCATCGAGTAGTCATTTCGAGAATCGAATCTAGCCTTTTCAGTGTTAGGTCAGCTAGCCTCTTCACTGTGTTGTCATGTAAGCTTTTTAGGTGCATTTACACTCCACACTCCGGGTACCAGACCTTTGTGCGCCTATAAATACTCCGAAGTTTGTGAACTCCCAGCAGCACTCAAACACCAAAGCTCATTGTGTACCCAATGTCTGGAGGTGGGTCTAGCGGGAAGAATTACTACGGTGTTTGAGTTTCCGCCACAGCACAAGAGTGAATTTACCAATGAAAATCCTCTTCGACAATACGATAACCGTAGAGAACCGTGACCAAAATGCAGACATGGTGAGGACTGCTTAGTGCAGATGTGCACCGACGGGATGGATGACGGTCGGCGTTTCTTTAAATGTCCACACGCATGGGTAATACTCGGTTGTTTCATTTCTTTCTCTTCAATGAGACACCTTACATGAAATTTGTTTTGCAGTCTTCCGATGCTCCAGAAAACTGTGGTTTTACTAGGTGGGTCGATCCTGCACCAATTGATTCTGTTCAGGAGTTCATCGAGTACCTCCAGATAAAGATCTTTGATCTGGAATGCAAAGTGAACCATTATGAGGAAGTGAGCGAGGGAAACAAAGTTGACGAAGATGATGATACCAGCAATGCTGCCGGTTCACAGGATGAACCATGCACTATTTCTTACTGCAACTGCCCTTGTCACAAGAAGAAGGGCCCTGCGCCTCCGGCACCACCGCCTGCACCACCTGCAATGGGTGGATACTGCGGAGAAGGCTCAACGCAGTTTGCTACGTGGGGGTACGGCTACTAGGACTACCCTAGTGTAGTGACATGCTGCATCGTTGTGTTTGTTGTGTTTTTTTTAAATTACCTAAGGCATGTTAGGTTAGTCCAGAATCTGTTTACCGTAGTTTGCAACGGGTTCTGCCATGCCACTGCACGTGTGATGTGTGTTTCATTATCGTTGTATTATGATGTAAACTTGATGGTTCACATTATGTAATGCATTTCTTAGTTCTTATTTCTTATCGTTATATTAATTAAATGTGTGCTTTTTAGTATTCTAGTGACATGAAAAGCTCCGAAAATATTAAGGACAAGTTCAAAGATTTCATAGATTCCCGGCTACAACTGCAAATTAATGGTAAAAGTTACAACACACAGAGTCAAGCTCTCAACTGAAAACATAAACAACTAATTGCAGTGGCATGTGCACGCGACAAGGTAATTTCTTGTTGCATCTAAACCTACCATGCCTTATGGAATGTAAAATGCCGGGATTATATGGTACTACTCTACTGAGTGCACCGAGGATATTTGCCCTTCCTAATTGCTTCGGGGCCGGCTTCCTTCGCATGGCGTGCCCTCTCTCGCTTTCTCTCCCTGTCAGCTTCACGTTCGGCCGCCGCCTTACGATCCACCTCCTCCATTCTCTTGCGGATCTCTTCTTGCTCTTTCTTGCGCTTCTCCTCTTGCTGTTCCTCGTGCTTCATTCGGCGCCAACATTCACCCTGTTCCCTGCACGGTTGCCCCTAGCATGGAGAGGAGCCTTGGCTTTGTCAGCATTGTAGACACACTCCCCGCTTTATCCAAAGCACAAGCATCCACCCTGTTCCCTGCACGAAGAACACAAAAGGAAACCCAACAGGGAGGGAATAATAACCACCCAGTGAAGCTTTGGGCTATCATAAGGAGCCTCAAACCACGTGAGGCATCCAAAATAGCACCAACATAAGACTGAGCAAGATGACGACGACGAATATTTGCGCAGCAAAGATGGGAGGAGAACCATGTCCCACTGGGCGTGCCATTTTGTTTGGGAAGAAAAATCACACAAGATTTTCTCTGCGTGGGAAATAAAGAAGAATGCGGGCGTGCCAGTGTATATAGAAAATACACAAAAGAAACAAAAGATAGGGAACACATATTTTATTCATATTTTATAAATACAAATACAGGTTCCCATACATGAGTGTGCGCTCCATAGCTTGCCGCCGTTGGGCAGATCTAACTTGGGCGAAAGTGATCTTCTGGTTCCCGGGGCCTCGGAAAGCTCCCGGTTAATTACCTCAGCAAGTCTAGCTTGCCAGAGTACCTCCGATTAAGCTGCTGTAGTCGTCGTCTTCAGTCTTCGCTTCACGTTCTCCATGCATGATGATGGTGGTGGTGTAGATGTGGGCGCCGGCGTCATTCATGGCCTCGTCGGTGTCCATGAGCCGGTGTAGTGCAGCTGGAGCATCAGCAGCACTCGCCCGTGTCGTTCGGCCTCGTCGGTCTCGAACGGCGTTGTAGTCGTAGTAGTAGGATGTCGATGCTTGGAGAAGACTTGAAGCTAGACCAAGTGGATGTCGCAGCAGCTCGGTCGAGGTGGTAGAAGTTGTTGATGAAGAGGGAGGGAGTGTCGCCAACCCATGAGCATGTGTGGTGGTGGTGGTTGGAGCATCAACGCCACCCGCTCGCCCGTGCCGTCCAGCTCACCGGTGTCGGACGTCGCGTAGACGGAGTTGGTGTAGCGCAACTGGAACATCAGCTTAATCGTCCGCCTCGCCGGTGTGGGCCTGGCGAGGTCGCAGTGGGGTGACGATGCGTGGTTGAGTCAGGTCGTTGAGACGCTAGCTGATCCTCAAAGAGATGGCAAGGCATCTGCACGGAGATGCACTAGCTTGTTGCTTCTTGTGGAGGCGCACGTATGCTTGTGTGGCTTGCTAGCTTCTCGTACATGTGCACTTGTGCGTGCTATACATGATCTCGCATGTGAGCGCACGTCCAGGCACCGAGGTGCAGATCCTGCAGATCCTCCGGCTGCTCCGCGCGGGCGCGGCTCCTCGGGTCGTCGGCGCGTGACGGCATCTTGCGGCAGCTTGCCATCAGCGTCACCTCTCATCCTGGCATCTTCACGGTGACGGCGTCATCTGGTCGGCGCCGGTTTGAACGGGCAGCATCGGTCATGCCGCCGGCCTCAGCGTCTTCGTGGTGGCGTAGTCGTTGGATCGATGCCGGGCTTGAGCGTGAAGCGCCGGTTGTGCCGGTGCGCACTTCGGTGTCTTTGTGGAGGCGTAGTTGTCGGTCGATGCCGGGCTTGAACGTGAAGCGCCGGGCGTGCTGGTCGCACCTCGGCGTCTTCGTGGCGGCGTAGTTGTCGGTTGATGCCGGGCTTGAACGTGAAGTGCCGGTCGTGCTGGTGTCGCACCTCGGCGTCTCCACAGCGGTGTGGTCGTCGTCGATCGATGCTAGGCTTGAATGTGGAGCGCTAGTCTCGCCGCGCCGTGCCTCGGCGTCTCCACGGCAGCGTCATCGTCGAGTCGGTGCTGGATGTGCAGCGCCAGCCACGATGGTGCCGTCGATGATGAGAAGGTGGACGTCGATGACGCCGCTCCACCGGCAGCCGAGCCGATGTGGCCGTCGATGATGAGGGGTGCCGCGCCGCTTCGCCGGCAGCCGAGCTGAGGTGGTTGTCGATGTAGAGGGGTGCCGCCGGCAGCCGAGCTGAGGTGGTTGTCGTTGTAGAGGGGTGCCGCCGGCAGCCGAGCTGAGGTGGCTGTCGATGTAGAGTCGGCAAGCCATGTTTAACTCGTAGGGCGTCTCGTGTCTGCGTGCTCGCGCAGAGCCGAAGTGGACTTGCAGTGGACGATCGACACATGAGGGCGCCACCGGCCTGGCCTCCAAGTGGATGACGCGCAGGAGGGCGCCGTTGGCCTGGCACAGAGGCTTGTGACGATGGATGCCGGCCGCACGCCACCCTGGTGCTCGATGGAGGAGGAAGGGCGCCGGCAGCCTGCGGCGACGATAAATGATGGATACGAGGGGGACGACCACCTCTTCTGGCTCCTCCATGCACGGGGTCCCTTTCCTCCGCTCGTCAAGGCGAGCAGGAGGTGCACAGCGTCGGCATTGACCAGCTGGGGCGCGCGCCTCGCCGGTGGCTCCTTCGCCCGCTGCTCCCGATCCCAAACCCCGGTGTGTGAGGGTGATGAGGATACCGCCGGCGCGCGGCCGTCAGTCGAGGTTGGCTGCGAACCGGGCAGTGCCGCGCTTGACTTGTTCTGCGTCACCGATGGAATTTCGATGGAGAAGATCAACTCCGGTCGAGGGGGCCGCTGACCACCCTGGAAGTCATCGGCAGTCCCAGATGGCGAGCTTGATGGCTCCCAGATGGCGAGCTTGATGGCGATTGACGATCTGATAATGGACGGCGCACTCGACGACGGCCGGCGATCCTGGCTTCTGGTGCGGACGCCGTGTGTGTGACTCCGGCGGCGATCTAACGAACACGCCCGCCTTCCTGGCTTCTCCGCTTGTCAAGGCGAACAGAAGGTGCGCGGCCACGGCGTCGGCATCTCCGGCCGGAGGCACGCCTCGACCCCCGGCTCCTTCGCATGGCTGCCATCCTGGCGAAAAAAAAGAAAAGCCCCCTGTGTTGGCGATGCAAATACGTAGATGTAGCTTGTTCTTCTTAGCTTCCCACGCCATGCATGGGCCTGTAGCTTCTTAGCTTCTTGCCAACAACACGAGGTGGCTGGTCTTGCACTTGTGGCAGCCTGGACTTGCACGGAGCTCGTACTCATGCGCCAAGATGCAGATCGACTTCTCGGCTTCATGCACGCAGCTCCTCGGCCTTGGCGTGATGGCATCTTGTGGTGGCTTGACGTCAGCCCCGCCGGCGCCGTCGAGCGGCGCATCTCGCTACGGCGCTCTCGAGGCGACGCCGTGGGCGGCGGCACCATGCCGGCCTCGTCGCACAGCACCGGCCTCGTCGCGCCGCGCTTCAGCGTCGGCGGCGGCCGGTGGGCTGTGCCTCAGTATCTCCACGGTGCTGTGGTCGCCGGACGGCAGCCCGCGGGCTTGATGGCGGCGGGGTGTCGTCGCCGGCCGGACTCTCATCATCAGCTTGATGTCTCCACCGTCAACATGCTGGAACAGCACCTCGGCGACACGGACGATGGATCGCCGAAGGCCAGTGGTGGACGTGTGCATGCAATCTGTAGAAAGGCTGATAGAAGATAGAAGATCAACCTACACCTCAAGAGAGAGGCGGCCATGGCTGCCTTCTTGCTTCCTTGGCGTATTACTCGGTATCTACATGATGTAGACACGGTGGTCGGCTCCGCTTCAAGATCGATCTTGGAAGATTCCTCCAGCGAAAAGCCTGATGATGGATGGCGAGCTTGATGATGGATGGCGAGCTCGACGGCGGCCGGCAACCTGATGATGGACGGCGAGCTCGACGGCCTCCCTGGCTTCTCCGCTCGTCAAGGCGAGCAGGAGGTGCACGGCGTCGGCATGGCGATCGGCTGGGGCGCGACTCGCCCCCTCGCTTCCTGGCCCGGCTGCTCCCGTCGAGGAAAAAAAAGCAGACCCCTCCCCCTCAAATGTGAAGACCTCGTGGCCTTTATATAGGCAGGGATTAGGGTGACACGCAGCCCAGGTCTCCCCTCGACGCCGCCGGCCTTCAGTTGAGAAAAACTCGGCAGACTTATCCGCCCGGCTCCTGGCGTGCAAAACGGAACCACACGCATCCTGGCTAGCCAGACTCGCTGCACCGTGGGCCTGACCAAGCATGCCCTCCAGCACACGTGCACGAGAAGCTAAAAGGCTGAGGATAATGCGCGCGGACTTCTCTCCTTTTGCTATGGGCCAAATGGGTCGTTGCCATGTAGAGAGAGTTCAGGGCTTCTAGAATCTTCTAGGCCACGCCAGCTGCCACGTGGGGTCAGCAGCAGCTCGAGATGGCAACACGTATTGTAGAGACCTTGAACGCGTACACGCCGCCGATTCAGGGAACATGCACGCGCGGCTTTGTTATATATGCTTGCCACCATACACACGTATATGAAGCCGACGAGCTTGCTGCAGCTAGCTTCTCTCTCTTTATTGCTTCTTTTCTCTTCTTGCTTTTCAATAAAACACTTGAACTTAATTCATGACATTTGAATATATCATGACAAAAATACGTCAAACACTAATGTTAGAATGGCGTTTTATATTTTGAAGCATCATTTCATTCGTAGTTAAAGTGACAATAAGTTGCATCTATCGTGCTTTGGAGAGAGAGGGCAAAAAAAAAAGATAAAGCGGTCCTTCAAAGAAAAAAAAGATAAAGCAGGGCCTGTCTACTTTCTTTTTTGTTTTTTGAAAAGATGGGCTGTCCGATTTCTGACAGTATGAAAGGTTCCTACTCGCACCTCACGTGTACAGTAATGCACGGCGACTTGATGGACTAGTTGGTCTCCTTTTTGTTCAGGCATAAGAGATACTCCCTCTATATAGAAAATAGATGACGTTTAGGACAAGATTTGAGTCAAAAATTGGGAATATAAATCATGAATAATTTTTAAATTATCGACTTTGAAAAATTAAAAATTATATGAATAGATTTGTCTTAAAAAATACTTCCATAAAAATATATATATATCACTTTTCAACAAATATTTTTATAAAAATAAACAATCAAAGTTATACTTCGAATGCTGTATTACTGTTCTAAGCATCATCTCTTTTCTGTTCGCTCTTTTCTGTTCCAACCCCCGTGTAATCACGTTTCGGTCCTAACTTTTCTTTCTCCATTCCCCGCGGGGGGGGGGGGGGGGGCGGTGCGGTAGCGATCCAGAAGAACGAGAAAGAACAAACAGCAGGGACGCTGCAGTTCATGATGTTGGCAATCTGGTTGCTTTATTCGATTCTAACTACGAACCAGCCAGCACACGGCACGCGAAAGAGCAAATGCCAAACCATTCCTTCAATCACCATCATATCCTACCCCTCGTGTCTTGTGCCTATCTTTTTTTAGTTGGGACCATTGCAGGAAAAGAAATGATCTCTTGCACTAAGGTCAATTCCAGTGCAAAGTTTCAATACACGATTACCAAATGTGACACATCATCAAAAGACCTTTGAAACTATGGATAAAATAGAGCCTCCCAATGCATAGTTTCATTTCACGAATTCATAGGCGAGTCATTGCATTCGATTACTATAAACGTGATTGGGTGAAATCAGATGAGATGAAACTCTCTAACCCCCAACGCTAGTTTCATTAAGGTCAGTCTCAATGGGAGTTTTATGGAGAGTTTCATGACATTGAATATCATTAATTTTGCTGACATAGTAAAGATAGAGAATGATTGAGTTTTATGGGATGTGAAGAAAGTTCCATCACCATGAAACTCATCTGACACGGTTTCCTAGTTCTCAGTCTAGGCATCTGTGCCCATGAAACTCCCATTGAGACTGGCCTAAGTTTCGTAATCTTGAAAACAGTGTAATCCAAATTTCATCTAGATGAAACTTATTTCTTCTCTCTCTTAATAAATTTCTTGCCATGTCATTATTTTTGCCCATGTGGCACCTTATTTAATGTGCATGAAACCTCTATTAAACTTGCACTGGGATTAGCCTAGTCTACTATAAGATTGCTTTATATAGGTTGGGCATTAATAGCAAAAACAATGTGAATAGCAAGCCGAAACAGCTTGGTACATCGACTTTGAAAAAAAATGATCTACAGTTTCCGTAGAACTGCAAAAGCTGCAGTATTTGCTTCCGCTTCAACTTCTCTTCACGATATTGTCTTTTGTTAGAATTACGTCATTTGCAAATACCATAAAATTATTTTAATTTTTAGTGGTAATTTAGTTTGCCAAATTTCCTGGGCAGCTCTAATTCTAGTATTGACGAGACGTCCATACACAAAGTGAACACTCAAGGACCCATTTACGTGTAAAGCAAGACTAGGAAAAAAAATATCCCTACCCTCCTATAAATTAATGTTCACAACTTTTTCCACTAAACTGCGCCATTTCGACAGCTTTTTAACCCACTAGCTAGTTGGATGTGTACAGATGACAAAAGTTGCATGGATCTTTAGTTGTTGTAGCCTAGCTAGGCCCGGCCGGTTCTTCAGATAAAGCAGCTCCCAAATTAATGGAGATTTCGTGATTCCTTGCGTCGTGCTTAGGTAACGAAAAGAAAATGGCAACAGAAAATATATCAGGTGTAAACTAATCTTTCCGTACAAACCATGCAAACTTCAATCTGTGTCATTGGATCAACATCCAAGAGGAGAGGCGCAGGGTGGTGGGAGCGAAAATTTGCAAAAATATTATTACATAATTCAAGGGCGGGCGATTAATTGTAGAATCTATCGTGCCGAGTGTTTCCCGTAGTGCTAGCGTCCAGGTGACGCGGAGCCTGCTCTCTGCCTGTTATATATTGATGCCACTCACGGTCGACGGTGTAGTACGCACACCGGCGTGTATAAGAATGTAAGACGACTCCGGCGGCGAGCCAGATTGATTCCAGCAAAGTCAGGCTAAAATCGTAGAACTAACCATGCTCTTCCATAACCCCTGCCCACAGAACAGTTTTTCATACATCCGTGATCTCACATCATCCTACACCGACAAGAGAAATGACTCTGCCATGGTGTCCGCCTCCGTCATCATGTTCGCCCTCACCGGCCTGTTCTTCAACCTCAACCTCTTCAGCGGCGTCTCTGACGTCAGCGCCATCGTCCACCCCAAAGTCCGCCTCTTCCTCTCCTCGGCACTCTCCCTCTTCCTCCCCGTCATGTCCTACCTCTTCTCCGAGGCCAAGAATGCCGGGTTCTCATCGAGCCCCACCCCCACCCCATTGACGACGACGGACCTGTCGCTGAGGGCTGTACTTATCCTGGCATGGATGCTTCTGGTGGAGCTCCTCCGCAAGAAAGTGGACGTGATCCACATGCACAGCTACTCGGGCACCGTCCAGCGTGCCGCACGCGTCATCTGGCTGGGAAACCTTGTCTTCTTCAACATCAGGGCCATCAGTCGGAAGGTGGTGTTCAGCGTCCTTTGGATCATCTGCGCTACCAAACTTGTGCAGAGAATCGCCTTCACCGAGGCCGGGAAGCGCTCGTACGCCCATGGCAAGAACGCCCGGGTCATCAGCTCCTACATGGCTCAGATGCTAGTAGAGCACTGTCGTTTGAGTAGTGCCCGTGATGTGGAGCAGCAGCAGGGAGGAGACGAGCTGCTCAAGAGGTGCAAGTACATTGTCATGGGAGAAGAGGAGCTAGTGGAGGAGCCCACTGCCGATGGCTACAAGCTGAAAAAGGTGACCTCAGACTCAGATAGCAGCAGCAGCATCGTCACAGTGGGGAAAGTTTGGGAGTTTGCCGATGAACACAAGCTCTTCAATTCCTCGGACAAAAATGACCAGCTGAAAAGGATCTGCCTCTCATTTGCTCTCTTCAAGTTGCTTCGTCGAAAGATCGAGCACCCGCAGGGGATGACCGGCAAAGAAGCCTGCGATTGCCGGGACCTCATATTGAGGGGCCTGTACAACAATGAAGCCGACGAGCTTGCTGCAACTAGCTTCTCTCTCTTTATTGCTTCTTTTCTCTTCTTGCTTTTCAATAAAACACTTGAACTTAATTCATGACATTTGAATATATCATGACAAAAATACGTCAAACAAATGCCCCTCACCAATTTGGGATTGGATGCGTAGCTAATCCAAACTCAAATTGGTGGAGAAAATCCATATCTTAACCGACGCGTCGCGGAACGCACGCAGCCGGAGATAAGATCAAATCTTTTCTGAGAGGGGCTCATGGTTGTCGGAGTAGGCTGGGCCATGTTACTTTGGCTCGAGATAGTTTTTTATGCTCCTGGTCACGTAGACATCTTGGTTAGAGTCGCACTGGTATCTTAATAACTTTAGAGCCTGGCTAGGAACGGGGCATTGTCTGCACCCCTTTTGGTTGATTAGCATGTCGTGCCATACTTTTGTTTTTTGTCGAATAAACTTCCTTAGTTATTCAACTGGATCCTTTCTTTCTTTTTTTTTCTTTTTTTTTTTTTGCACACTACCTCGCAGCTGCCGTTCTGTTGAGCTCAACGAGTTGTATAGATGCAAGCGCTGAGTTCGCCGCAAACTTGCTAGTGTAGGCTGATGATGACCTGATTCTGCACCATTTGCCTTCGCGTCGCTGAGATCACGGCCGCGAGTTGAGCTCATCATGCTGGCGCCGGTCACCTGCTTTGTGCCACCGTGATCATGGTCGGGAACCTTCAAGCTTGTCATTCCCGCGATGGTCGGGCGAGGCAGAGCTTGACTGCGGGGTCGGGCGATGCAGGACCCTCCACTTGCGACCGCTGTTTAACAAACATGAGGAAGCGCCCATTAACGTTGTGAGCTTGCAGCTTGATTGTTTCCAAGCCGGCCAGGAACTCCTTATCTATAATGAAACTTTATGGGCAAATAACATCTGCTCCATATGTATTTTATTGAATATACCTGACTTTGTACATATCTTTTGTGGTGCGCACACTACAGCGTGACCTGCCGTCAGTCCGTCACAGCCGTTCGTGACACTACCCTACTTTACAAGCGACTTTTGTTGTACATATTGTGGCCGTCAGCCAGATCGGCATCCGGTTGGGTGCAGAAGTAACGCCGATGTACATCATTATCTCCGTGTTTGCGAGCCCTCCCGTGGGGGTTGGGGAGTCGGATCTCTCCCGTAGGGGTCGAGCGAGACGGAGCACACCCGTAGGGGTCGGGTGAACCGGAGCCCTCCCGCTTGTACGTCCCTTCAGTTCCTTGATGGCTTCACTCTAGGCGCGCGTGCAATCGGCGCTGCCATGTACAAGAATGACGATCTGACCTCGTCAACATCCGCATCCTCCTTCATGCCATATTGCTATGCTTTCTGTAAGAAGTCAGCACGCAAGAGGGCGTGCAGAGGGAAGAGAGGGAGACGGGAAATGAATAAACTAAAGATGCACAATGGGAAGGACACTTAGCGAATGTTCTTGCTAGCTTCCCATGTATGCTCAGGGGCTTGTGTTGGGGCCGTGTAGCTGCTACGGCATTGGCCAACAAAACACCTTGCCTCCAACTTGCGATGAAGAAACCATACCGCTTGGTGGAGATGTCTTTATCAATCCAGTCGCGACCACCTTGCTGTTGTGGTGCCAGCCGACCAAATTGAAGGGTTTCACAGCTTGGCGCCATCCCGCACAGGTGCGCCGCACTGCTCCCATCAAAGCAAAGCGAAAAGAATCTGCAATGCTTAAGAAAATAGCATACACGTTGCTTGTGCACACTGGTTAGCCATGGAGAAAAGAAAGCATCCAATGCAAGCTGGATCGAAAGGGACACATTTTTGTTGGATTTTGGAAAAAAAAATGTTGGCTCTCCCGCCGAGTGTTAGCTATAAGAGCAGCTTAGGATCGGACTGCCAAAGGACTGAGTCATCTGCTGCCGTATGATCATAGCGATGATGGGATCAACCTTGCCACCTGAGTATATGTGACTGTGGACATCATGCTTCCACTACTCTGCTGGAGGTGATGGGAACTATGGCTTGAGTCTCCTTCACATTGAGTAATACCACAACCCGCTCATGCCCCTTGGCACAGAGACATAGGTATGGCTGCATTGATATTGGAGGCTATAGGATAAAGGCTGAGGGAATTTGCCATTACTTTTGCCGAGGATGGTGAACAGCAACCTTCCGCCTTCCAACGAGATCGGACATGCCTGATGCTTGAGTCGGGCCGTCTTCTTTGGAGGCTTCTCAACGTTTGGACTTGAGGATCACTTTTTCTATATATTTTGTGTTTGGTCATCTTCTTTGGAGACCTTTGAATTTGAGCTTGAATCTTGAAGCTTGTCACAATCTCAAGGAATTTGGAGGGCTGCCATTCACCTATGTGTATCTAAGTGAATCCTCGCAGGCATTATTTTATTTTGGTCCCTTGTTGACACCTTCCAGGGATGGCAAGTGGCTGCACACTGAATGAAACTTGTGTTGCACCAGGTAGTCCTTTTCTTGCTCTTCTCCTATAGTCTTCCCTGGAGAGTGTTGCCCCCAGACCGAGAAGCGCGAGGAGCATGGTCGCCTCGCTGCTCAGGAGTAACCCAAGTCGTCTCCCCACCAGCTCCAGTAGAGCATGCTTGGCATGAGTCGGGCACAGTGTGTGGAGGGGCGTCGGCCGTAAGCTCCACCTTGAATATATCCAGACAAAGTCCTGAGGCAGTTCCAATCCTGCGCTGCAGCTGAACATTGCATAGAGAGAGCCATTTGTTTTTTTTTTGTAGGACACGTGAGGTCCATTTTTGAAAGAGAGAAGGTGACCAAGTAGTGCAATAGTGAATGCACACTGATCATCTAAGAGGCAAAATGATTTATGCAAAAAAAAAACTCGCAAAACTTGGATGCACGTAGGAGTAGTAGTCGGAATACCGTCGACAATGTGGATGACTGAGGAGACGTACTGCTGCCCCCAGTGTTGGAAGTTACGCCAGAACATCATCGGCGTCACATATGGATGAGAATGCAAGATGTTGCCCCCAGTGGTGCTACCGTAGAAGGCCATGCCAGAACGTCATTGGCGGTGTAGATGACCGAGGAGGCATGATGTTGCCCCCAGTGTCGATGCAGAAGGTCACGCCAGAATGTCATTGGCGGTGAAAATGGCCGAGGAGGCACACTGTTGCCCCTAGTGTTGTCGATGTAGAAGTTCACGCCAGAATGTCGTTGGCAGTATAGACGACCAAGGAGGCGAGGTGCTTCTCCTTATGGTGTCGATGAAGGTGCCGAGAAAATGTCGGCGGTGTAGACGACCGTGGTGGTGAGGTGCTTCTCCCTGCGGCGTCGACGTCGATGAGAGTGCCGGGAAGCCGCCGGCGGTGGCGACGGGTGAAGAGGTGAGGTGCCGCTCCTCGTGGCGTCAATAATGTTGACGCAAGCGCCGGGAAGCCGTCGGCGGTGGAGACGGGCGAGGAGGTGAGGCGCCGCTCCTCGTGGCGTCGATGTTGATGAAAACGCCGAGAAGCCATCGGCAGTGGAGACGGGCGAGGAGGTGAGGTGTCGCTCCTTTGTTGTCGATGTAGAGAACCACGCCGAAATGCAGTCGGCGATGGAGACGAGCAAGGGGTTCACTGCTACCCCTGGTGCTGTCGATGAAGAGGACCGCACCGGAACGCCATCGCGGCGATGAGCAAAGGGGGTTCACTCCAGCCCCCTCGGTGCCATCGATGAAGAGGGCCATGCCGGAATGCCGTCGGCGATGGAGACGAGCGAGGGAGTTCACTGCTACCCTCATGTTGTCGATGAAGAGGACCACGCCGAAATGCAGTCGGCGATGGAGACGAGCAAGGGGTTCACTGCTACCCCTGGTGCTGTCGATGAAGAGGACCGCACCGGAATGCCATCGGTGGTATAGATGCTTTAGGGGTGTACTGTTGCCCCAGGTGTTGTTGATGAAGAGGATGCTGGATGCTGTCGGCGGTGTAGCCAGGAAGGTGTCACTGCTCTAGGTGTTGTTGACGAAGAGGCTGCCGGATGCTGTCGGCGGTGTAGCCAAAGAGGTGGTGCTGCTCCAGGTGTTGTTGATGAAGAGGCCGACGAATGCTGTCGGCGGTGTAGCCAAAGAGGTGGCAGTGGCGCATGTACAAATGCATGCGTGCCAGGGCGCCTCTGCGTGTTGCACCCTCATGGTTAGCTTGGTAGATGCTCCTTGCACCGGGTGGACGGCAAGGGTGGGCGGCCGGCGGTGGCGACAGCCATGGATGTGTTGACTTGATGAAGGTGTGGACGATGCAGTGCAGCACCACGACGAGAGAGGAGGCCTCACCACTGGGCTCTCCTTGCATGTGCTTGGATGGTCTCGCCGATATGACGAGCTTCGGCGTGGCAGTATCATGTTGCCTTCTGTCAGTTTGTCGTCTCCATGCTGTCTCTGAGGTCTCCTGCGGCTGGCTCAGAGCCGAACGCGACGTTGTTGTGGTGCTCTACTTCACATGAACACGGATGATCTCTAGCGTTGTTGTTGGCTCCGACCGCCGCTACATCAGCTCTGCATCCCCAGCAGCCTGCAAAACACATAGATATGGAGGAGAAAAGGGCATGTTTTTTAAAAGAAAGGCTATGACGCCCCTCGTTCTTGAGGTGCTCTTCTAGCTTCTTTCGCTCCGCTCGAGCGCGTGGTCGTAGTCTTGGCGCTGCGTCTCCACTCCAGCAGCCTTGCCATACTCCGCTTGGCCAGGGAATAATCTTGGACACACAGGTGCTCCGAAGCTGAACTCAGTACCTAGAGCACAGCATCAGCGGCGCGCTCTCTTCTTGGGCATGCTTGGCGTCTCCTCGTCGAGTAACGTTGTATCGCCCTCTCGCCGAAGTAAACGAGGCCACTGCTTCTCAGCTCTCCACATGACATTGCACCATGGTAATGTATATGTTGTGCATGTACATGATCCATAACAAGCAAATAAAGGGAGAAAAGTCAACCTACCGACCCCAAGGGAAATAGAGGGGCCGTGGCTTCCTTACTTCTTGCTCTCAATAGGTGTGCTCGCCAGCTTCAATCCGGCTCCAATATACACCAGTGTGGACTGCAGAGATAGTAGGTGCCGGCTGCATCATCGTAGACACGTGCTTCATGGCATTGATGGCGCCCAGCCGTCCTGGCGCAAGCTTCATGGCGATGATGTCGTCCAGCCGTCATGCAGCCTTCATGCCCGTGATGACGTCCAGCCGTTGCGGGCGCGGCCTTCATGTCGGTGATGGCGTCCAGCCGTCACGGACGCGGCTCATGACGGTGGTGGCGTCCAGTCGTTGCGGATGCAGCCTTCACGATGGTGATGACGTCCAGCCGTCGTGGACGAGGGCTTCATGGTGGTGATGGCGTTCAGTCGTCGAGGACTACCGCTGGATGCCGCCACGCATGGTGTCCGATAGGACGTTGGCATGTTGGAAGGTATCGCTGCCGTGGATAGCGCTGTCGGCAGACAAGAGCATGTAGCTATTGACGGGGCCTCCGAGCCGGCCACTAGAGTATGGTGCACTGACGTGCCACCTCAATTTGCCCTCTGTGCTGGTACGTGTCGTGATGAACAACACGGGAAGCCACGCTATTGGGCCTTGGCGCCGATTCTGAGCGTCCCCAAACACCCTGCGAGCAGCGCGTGCTGAGAAGGACATTCGCTGGCAGAGATCGATGACGAGCAGGTGGATGTTGATGACGAGCAGAAGAGTGCCGTTGGCCGGCTCCTTTGCCCGTGCGCTTGATGGAGAGGAGCCCCGGCTGAGAAGGGCCACTGGCATTTTGGGCATCGATGGGTGAAGAAGTTCCGCGGGAAGATCCCGTCCGTAGAGAGCTTCATCCTCTTATAGCGGTAAGACATCTGTACATAGAGGCACTTGATCCTTGCACTCGTGCATGGCACTGTAGTTAGCTAGCTTCTCATCAACAGCACACGTGCACTTGCAATGCACGCGTGGGCTCGCATGTGAGCGCATGCTTAGGTACCGCCGGGTTGCAGATTGGCTCTTCGGCTTCGTGTAGCTCGGCCCCGCCGCTAGCATCGCTTGCCGCCTTCACATGGCTTCTCACCCCGGCATCTTCACGGTGTCGGCGACGTCGGGTCGGGTCGGTGCCGGACTTGAGTGTGAAGCGCTGGCCTCGCCTTCGGGCTACACCTTGGCGTCTTCGCGGCGGCAACGGCGTCGGTGTCGGGCTTGAACATGAAGCACCTGCCTCGTCGCCGAGCTGCACTCCGGCTTCTTTGCGGCGGCAGCTTCGTCGATTCGGTGCCGACGTGTTTCTGGTGGTGACGGTGGATGACGAGTTTGAGGGTGATGAAGACCAAGATCGCTGCCGACGTGACGGAGACTTGACGATGAGGGCGAGGCTGCTGCCGGCGTGGTGAAGACATGCACGACGCGGATGAGCCCGGCTCTCCTCCTGCCCAGATGGAGGCGTTGAGCACGCGCGGTGTCATGCCCCTCGACCTTGGCCCTGGGGAGCAGAAGTGTTGGCTTTCTGCGCCGATGTCGTCGATGGAGTCCTGATATGGCCGGACTCGCTTCCTTGGTGGGAGCTTGGTTTTGGGCGCCCCGGTGGCTCGGACGACGATGGATGCACGTCAATCTCGTGGCTCCTCGGTGCACCAGGAGCGCCTCTCCTCCGCTCATCAAGGCGAGCAGGAGGTACACGGCGTCGGCATTGACCGGCTGGGGCGCGCGCCTCGCCTACTGGCTCCATTGCCCGACTGCTCCCTGATGTACAAAAAAGGAAGCTCACCAAAACAATATAATAACGAATCTCACCCCAGAAGTGTGCGGCCATGTTGCCAGTGATCCGATCCCTCGACTCCGACACAGTCTGGTCGTGATGACGAACGACCAGCTTGATGGCGGCCGGCGATCCGATCCCTCGACTCAGGTGTGGCCTCCGGCTTCTGCCTTCTAGTTGCGACGATGGACATGCACGCCCACCTCCCTAGCTTCTCCGCATGCCTGAGCTGTGACCACCCGAAGCCTCCCTCCTCCGCTCGTCAAGGCGAGCAGGAGGTGCACGGCGCCGGCATGGTGATCGGCTGGGGCGCGACTCACCCCTGGCTCTGTGGCCGCCCGCTGCTCCCCGATGGAAAAGGCCGACCGACTGGTTCAGTGCATCATGTGGTTGTTGTGTCGCACCATCATGAGAGCCACCCTGGATAGTAGGCAGCAGCTTGTTCCGCTAGTGTCCACTGGAGCCACTGGCATGTGGCTTCCTGTAGCAGAATGTTCGCCTGAGCAAGCTTGCTTAGGCTGTTATAGATGGACGTGCGGCCCACGGTAGATGTAGGGCCATGTGGAGTTCCAGCCACGTCGCCGGAGTACGAATGAAGTCGACGAAAGCTTGGATTGATGTACACGAGACTTTCGTGACTTGGTGATGAAGTGGGTGTAGTCTTGAAGGAGATGGAAAGCTCCTCCTGGTGCAGCAACGGTGCATGCGTCTGTGCCATTGGGCCGGAGTGTGGACGTCCGTCTCCATGCCACCACCATTCTCCATGGCCGTCCTTCAGCTCGCTGGCGTTCGATCAGCATCAAGGTTGGCGAAGTCATTGTCCCATGGGGTCCACACCTAGCCGGCACCGCCAGGAAACCTCGGGCAGCCTCGGTGGAGGCTTGATGCGTGCGCCTAGGTGCATCCTCATGTTGTTGGTCCCGGCTAGGGACTGTCAATAGCACCTGTCAAGTTGTTGGTGTAGATGGGTGCCAAGCAACGATGTTGCCACTCGAGACATCAAGGACGTCCAAAACCTCCAGCTTGTTGCGTCGGCGAAGAAGTGTGGAGGCATTTTTTTCACAGTTGCCTCATGATGGGAAGCACAATTGCCCCAACGTGAAGATGATCCTTGGCCTTGCCGGAGCTTGACTGCTTCCTCCCACCTTGGCCTCCGCATGAAAACTCCAAAAAAAAAACAAAAACGAAGTGGCCCTAAAAGGGACCACTATTATTGGGCTATGATGAGAGGAGCCTCAAAGTAGTAGAGGCTTCCAAAATAGCACCAGCTGAGGTTGGCACTTCTTGAACATGTGTTCAGTAGATGCACCGAGAGTTGCAGTTCCCACGCTCCTTTTGATCACCTTGGCGCGCAGTTGCTGCACGGCCTGGATGTCTTCCTTCCACTTGGACACCACAAACTCTTTCACTAGAGCTCATGCCTCCTGTATCAGGTCTTCATGTTCCACCTTCACCTTGGCAGAAGCTCGTTTCTGAGCATTCCTAGACTGGAGCATTGAGAAGTTCACCGGATCCCGAGCTCGGTGCATGTATGTTTTGGCGTGATGCTCGAAGACCACCACAGGAGGGACTCGCCCGAAGTGGATCAGGGGTGGCTCCTCGATGTCGATGTCGATGGATGGCTCCTCCAGCTTGGTCGGAGATCATCGTCAAAGGAAGCTGCTCGACTTGGACTACGGGAAGTGCCTCAATCTTGGAGACGATGGTTCCTCCAACTTGCACGGGATCGCCACGGGTGGGAGGTCTTCCGAAAGGGGATGCTGCCGCTCAGCTCGCCATAGCACGAAGCTGACTTCAGCTGCGTCTGGACCTCCTGCTTGCCACACTGAAGAAGTGTGGAGGTGTTCATCGTCACAGTTGCAATGGGGCAGGCACGGTTGCCCCTAGCATGGAGAGGAGCCTTGGCTTTGTCAGCATTGTAGACACACTCCCCGCTTTATCCAAAGCACAAGCATCCACCCTGTTCCCTGCACGAAGAACACAAAAGGAAACCCAACAGGGAGGGAATAATAACCACCCAGTGAAGCTTTGGGCTATCATAAGGAGCCTCAAACCACGTGAGGCATCCAAAATAGCACCAACATAAGACTGAGCAAGATGACGACGACGAATATTTGCGCAGCAAAGATGGGAGGAGAACCATGTCCCACTGGGCGTGCCATTTTGTTTGGGAAGAAAAATCACACAAGATTTTCTCTGCGTGGGAAATAAAGAAGAATGCGGGCGTGCCAGTGTATATAGAAAATACACAAAAGAAACAAAAGATAGGGAACACATATTTTATTCATATTTTATAAATACAAATACAGGTTCCCATACATGAGTGTGCGCTCCATAGCTTGCCGCCGTTGGGCAGATCTAACTTGGGCAAAAGTGATCTTCTGGTTCCCGGGGCCTCGGAAAGCTCCCGGTTAATTACCTCAGCAAGTCTAGCTTGCCAGAGTACCTCCGATTAAGCTGCTGTGGTCGTCGTCTTTGGTCTTCGCTTCACGTTCTCCATGCATGATGATGGTGGTGGTGTAGATGTGGGCGCCGGCGTCATTCATGGCCGCCGGCAGCCGAGCTGAGGTGGTTGTCGTTGTAGAGGGGTGCCGCCGGCAGCCGAGCTGAGGTGGCTGTCGATGTAGAGTCGGCAAGCCATGTTTAACTCGTAGGGCGTCTCGTGTCTGCGTGCTCGCGCAGAGCCGAAGTGGACTTGCAGTGGACGATCGACACATGAGGGCGCCACCGGCCTGGCCTCCAAGTGGATGACGCGCAGGAGGGCGCCGTTGGCCTGGCACAGAGGCTTGTGACGATGGATGCCGGCCGCACGCCACCCTGGTGCTCGATGGAGGAGGAAGGGCGCCGGCAGCCTGCGGCGACGATAAATGATGGATACGAGGGGGACGACCACCTCTTCTGGCTCCTCCATGCACGGGGTCCCTTTCCTCCGCTCGTCAAGGCGAGCAGGAGGTGCACAGCGTCGGCATTGACCAGCTGGGGCGCGCGCCTCGCCGGTGGCTCCTTCGCCCGCTGCTCCCGATCCCAAACCCCGGTGTGTGAGGGTGATGAGGATACCGCCGGCGCGCGGCCGTCAGTCGAGGTTGGCTGCGAACCGGGCAGTGCCGCGCTTGACTTGTTCTGCGTCACCGATGGAATTTCGATGGAGAAGATCAACTCCGGTCGAGGGGGCCGCTGACCACCCTGGAAGTCATCGGCAGTCCCAGATGGCGAGCTTGATGGCTCCCAGATGGCGAGCTTGATGGCGATTGACGATCTGATAATGGACGGCGCACTCGACGACGGCCGGCGATCCTGGCTTCTGGTGCGGACGCCGTGTGTGTGACTCCGGCGGCGATCTAACGAACACGCCCGCCTTCCTGGCTTCTCCGCTTGTCAAGGCGAACAGAAGGTGCGCGGCCACGGCGTCGGCATCTCCGGCCGGAGGCACGCCTCGACCCCCGGCTCCTTCGCATGGCTGCCATCCTGGCGAAAAAAAAGAAAAGCCCCCTGTGTTGGCGATGCAAATACGTAGATGTAGCTTGTTCTTCTTAGCTTCCCACGCCATGCATGGGCCTGTAGCTTCTTAGCTTCTTGCCAACAACACGAGGTGGCTGGTCTTGCACTTGTGGCAGCCTGGACTTGCACGGAGCTCGTACTCATGCGCCAAGATGCAGATCGACTTCTCGGCTTCATGCACGCAGCTCCTCGGCCTTGGCGTGATGGCATCTTGTGGTGGCTTGACGTCAGCCCCGCCGGCGCCGTCGAGCGGCGCATCTCGCTACGGCGCTCTCGAGGCGACGCCGTGGGCGGCGGCACCATGCCGGCCTCGTCGCACAGCACCGGCCTCGTCGCGCCGCGCTTCAGCGTCGGCGGCGGCCGGTGGGCTGTGCCTCAGTATCTCCACGGTGCTGTGGTCGCCGGACGGCAGCCCGCGGGCTTGATGGCGGCGGGGTGTCGTCGCCGGCCGGACTCTCATCATCAGCTTGATGTCTCCACCGTCAACATGCTGGAACAGCACCTCGGCGACACGGACGATGGATCGCCGAAGGCCAGTGGTGGACGTGTGCATGCAATCTGTAGAAAGGCTGATAGAAGATAGAAGATCAACCTACACCTCAAGAGAGAGGCGGCCATGGCTGCCTTCTTGCTTCCTTGGCGTATTACTCGGTATCTACATGATGTAGACACGGTGGTCGGCTCCGCTTCAAGATCGATCTTGGAAGATTCCTCCAGCGAAAAGCCTGATGATGGATGGCGAGCTTGATGATGGATGGCGAGCTCGACGGCGGCCGGCAACCTGATGATGGACGGCGAGCTCGACGGCCTCCCTGGCTTCTCCGCTCGTCAAGGCGAGCAGGAGGTGCACGGCGTCGGCATGGCGATCGGCTGGGGCGCGACTCGCCCCCTCGCTTCCTGGCCCGGCTGCTCCCGTCGAGGAAAAAAAAGCAGACCCCTCCCCCTCAAATGTGAAGACCTCGTGGCCTTTATATAGGCAGGGATTAGGGTGACACGCAGCCCAGGTCTCCCCTCGACGCCGCCGGCCTTCAGTTGAGAAAAACTCGGCAGACTTATCCGCCCGGCTCCTGGCGTGCAAAACGGAACCACACGCATCCTGGCTAGCCAGACTCGCTGCACCGTGGGCCTGACCAAGCATGCCCTCCAGCACACGTGCACGAGAAGCTAAAAGGCTGAGGATAATGCGCGCGGACTTCTCTCCTTTTGCTATGGGCCAAATGGGTCGTTGCCATGTAGAGAGAGTTCAGGGCTTCTAGAATCTTCTAGGCCACGCCAGCTGCCACGTGGGGTCAGCAGCAGCTCGAGATGGCAACACGTATTGTAGAGACCTTGAACGCGTACACGCCGCCGATTCAGGGAACATGCACGCGCGGCTTTGTTATATATGCTTGCCACCATACACACGTATATGAAGCCGACGAGCTTGCTGCAACTAGCTTCTCTCTCTTTATTGCTTCTTTTCTCTTCTTGCTTTTCAATAAAACACTTGAACTTAATTCATGACATTTGAATATATCATGACAAAAATACGTCAAACAAATGCCCCTCACCAATTTGGGATTGGATGCGTAGCTAATCCAAACTCAAATTGGTGGAGAAAATCCATATCTTAACCGACGCGTCGCGGAACGCACGCAGCCGGAGATAAGATCAAATCTTTTCTGAGAGGGGCTCATGGTTGTCGGAGTAGGCTGGGCCATGTTACTTTGGCTCGAGATAGTTTTTTATGCTCCTGGTCACGTAGACATCTTGGTTAGAGTCGCACTGGTATCTTAATAACTTTAGAGCCTGGCTAGGAACGGGGCATTGTCTGCACCCCTTTTGGTTGATTAGCATGTCGTGCCATACTTTTGTTTTTTGTCGAATAAACTTCCTTAGTTATTCAACTGGATCCTTTCTTTCTTTTTTTTTCTTTTTTTTTTTTTGCACACTACCTCGCAGCTGCCGTTCTGTTGAGCTCAACGAGTTGTATAGATGCAAGCGCTGAGTTCGCCGCAAACTTGCTAGTGTAGGCTGATGATGACCTGATTCTGCACCATTTGCCTTCGCGTCGCTGAGATCACGGCCGCGAGTTGAGCTCATCATGCTGGCGCCGGTCACCTGCTTTGTGCCACCGTGATCATGGTCGGGAACCTTCAAGCTTGTCATTCCCGCGATGGTCGGGCGAGGCAGAGCTTGACTGCGGGGTCGGGCGATGCAGGACCCTCCACTTGCGACCGCTGTTTAACAAACATGAGGAAGCGCCCATTAACGTTGTGAGCTTGCAGCTTGATTGTTTCCAAGCCGGCCAGGAACTCCTTATCTATAATGAAACTTTATGGGCAAATAACATCTGCTCCATATGTATTTTATTGAATATACCTGACTTTGTACATATCTTTTGTGGTGCGCACACTACAGCGTGACCTGCCGTCAGTCCGTCACAGCCGTTCGTGACACTACCCTACTTTACAAGCGACTTTTGTTGTACATATTGTGGCCGTCAGCCAGATCGGCATCCGGTTGGGTGCAGAAGTAACGCCGATGTACATCATTATCTCCGTGTTTGCGAGCCCTCCCGTGGGGGTTGGGGAGTCGGATCTCTCCCGTAGGGGTCGAGCGAGACGGAGCACACCCGTAGGGGTCGGGTGAACCGGAGCCCTCCCGCTTGTACGTCCCTTCAGTTCCTTGATGGCTTCACTCTAGGCGCGCGTGCAATCGGCGCTGCCATGTACAAGAATGACGATCTGACCTCGTCAACATCCGCATCCTCCTTCATGCCATATTGCTATGCTTTCTGTAAGAAGTCAGCACGCAAGAGGGCGTGCAGAGGGAAGAGAGGGAGACGGGAAATGAATAAACTAAAGATGCACAATGGGAAGGACACTTAGCGAATGTTCTTGCTAGCTTCCCATGTATGCTCAGGGGCTTGTGTTGGGGCCGTGTAGCTGCTACGGCATTGGCCAACAAAACACCTTGCCTCCAACTTGCGATGAAGAAACCATACCACTTGGTGGAGATGTCTTTATCAATCCAGTCGCGACCACCTTGCTGTTGTGGTGCCAGCCGACCAAATTGAAGGGTTTCACAGCTTGGCGCCATCCCGCACAGGTGCGCCGCACTGCTCCCATCAAAGCAAAGCGAAAAGAACCTGCAATGCTTAAGAAAATAGCATACACGTTGCTTGTGCACACTGGTTAGCCATGGAGAAAAGAAAGCATCCAATGCAAGCTGGATCGAAAGGGACACATTTTTGTTGGATTTTGGAAAAAAAAATGTTGGCTCTCCCGCCGAGTGTTAGCTATAAGAGCAGCTTAGGATCGGACTGCCAAAGGACTGAGTCATCTGCTGCCGTATGATCATAGCGATGATGGGATCAACCTTGCCACCTGAGTATATGTGACTGTGGACATCATGCTTCCACTACTCTGCTGGAGGTGATGGGAACTATGGCTTGAGTCTCCTTCACATTGAGTAATACCACAACCCGCTCATGCCCCTTGGCACAGAGACATAGGTATGGCTGCATTGATATTGGAGGCTATAGGATAAAGGCTGAGGGAATTTGCCATTACTTTTGCCGAGGATGGTGAACAGCAACCTTCCGCCTTCCACCGAGATCGGACATGCCTGATGCTTGAGTCGGGCCGTCTTCTTTGGAGGCTTCTCAACGTTTGGACTTGAGGATCACTTTTTCTATATATTTTGTGTTTGGTCATCTTCTTTGGAGACCTTTGAATTTGAGCTTGAATCTTGAAGCTTGTCACAATCTCAAGGAATTTGGAGGGCTGCCATTCACCTATGTGTATCTAAGTGAATCCTCGCAGGCATTATTTTATTTTGGTCCCTTGTTGACACCTTCCAGGGATGGCAAGTGGCTGCACACTGAATGAAACTTGTGTTGCACCAGGTAGCCCTTTTCTTGCTCTTCTCCTATAGTCTTCCCTGGAGAGTGTTGCCCCCAGACCGAGAAGCGCGAGGAGCATGGTCGCCTCGCTGCTCAGGAGTAACCCAAGTCGTCTCCCCACCAGCTCCAGTAGAGCATGCTTGGCATGAGTCGGGCACAGTGTGTGGAGGGGCGTCGGCCGTAAGCTCCACCTTGAATATATCCAGACAAAGTCCTGAGGCAGTTCCAATCCTGCGCTGCAGCTGAACATTGCATAGAGAGAGCCATTTGTTTTTTTTTGTAGGACACGTGAGGTCCATTTTTGAAAGAGAGAAGGTGACCAAGTAGTGCAATAGTGAATGCACACTGATCATCTAAGAGGCAAAATGATTTATGCAAAAAAAAACTCGCAAAACTTGGATGCACGTAGGAGTAGTAGTCGGAATACCGTCGACAATGTGGATGACTGAGGAGACGTACTGCTGCCCCCAGTGTTGGAAGTTACGCCAGAACATCATCGGCGCCACATATGGATGAGAATGCAAGATGTTGCCCCCAGTGGTGCTACCGTAGAAGGCCATGCCAGAATGTCATTGGCGGTGTAGATGACCGAGGAGGCATGATGTTGCCCCCAGTGTCGATGCAGAAGGTCACGCCAGAATGTCATTGGCGGTGAAAATGGCCGAGGAGGCACACTGTTGCCCCTAGTGTTGTCGATGTAGAAGTTCACGCCAGAATGTCGTTGGCAGTATAGACGACCAAGGAGGCGAGGTGCTTCTCCTTATGGTGTCGATGAAGGTGCCGAGAAAATGTCGGCGGTGTAGACGACCGTGGAGGTGAGGTGCTTCTCCCTGCGGCGTCGACGTCGATGAGAGTGCCGGGAAGCCGCCGGCGGTGGCGACGGGTGAAGAGGTGAGGTGCCGCTCCTCGTGGCGTCAATAATGTTGACGCAAGCGCCGGGAAGCCGTCGGCGGTGGAGACGGGCGAGGAGGTGAGGCGCCGCTCCTCGTGGCGTCGATGTTGATGAAAACGCCGAGAAGCCATCGGCAGTGGAGACGGGCGAGGAGGTGAGGTGTCGCTCCTTTGTTGTCGATGTAGAGAACCACGCCGAAATGCAGTCGGTGATGGAGACGAGCAAGGGGTTCACTGCTACCCCTGGTGCTGTCGATGAAGAGGACCGCACCGGAACGCCATCGCGGCGATGAGCAAAGGGGGTTCACTCCAGCCCCCTCGGTGCCATCGATGAAGAGGGCCATGCCGGAATGCCGTCGGCGATGGAGACGAGCGAGGGGGTTCACTGCTACCCTCATGTTGTCGATGAAGAGGACCACGCCGAAATGCAGTCGGCGATGGAGACGAGCAAGGGGTTCACTGCTACCCCTGGTGCTGTCGATGAAGAGGACCGCACCGGAATGCCATCGGTGGTATAGATGCTTTAGGGGTGTACTGTTGCCCCAGGTGTTGTTGATGAAGAGGATGCTGGATGCTGTCGGCGGTGTAGCCAGGAAGGTGTCACTGCTCCAGGTGTTGTTGACGAAGAGGCTGCCGGATGCTGTCGGCGGTGTAGCCAAAGAGGTGGTGCTGCTCCAGGTGTTGTTGATGAAGAGGCCGACGAATGCTGTCGGCGGTGTAGCCAAAGAGGTGGCAGTGGCGCATGTACAAATGCATGCGTGCCAGGGCGCCTCTGCGTGTTGCACCCTCATGGTTAGCTTGGTAGATGCTCCTTGCACCGGGTGGACGGCAAGGGTGGGCGGCCGGCGGTGGCGACAGCCATGGATGTGTTGACTTGATGAAGGTGTGGACGATGCAGTGCAGCACCACGACGAGAGAGGAGGCCTCACCACTGGGCTCTCCTTGCATGTGCTTGGATGGTCTCGCCGATATGACGAGCTTCGGCGTGGCAGTATCATGTTGCCTTCTGTCAGTTTGTCGTCTCCATGCTGTCTCTGAGGTCTCCTGCGGCTGGCTCAGAGCCGAACGCGATGTTGTTGTGGTGCTCTACTTCACATGAACACGGATGATCTCTAGCGTTGTTGTTGGCTCCGACCGCCGCTACATCAGCTCTGCGTCCCCAGCAGCCTGCAAAACACATAGATATGGAGGAGAAAAGGGCATGTTTTTTAAAAGAAAGGCTATGACGCCCCTCGTTCTTGAGGTGCTCTTCTAGCTTCTTTCGCTCCGCTCGAGCGCGTGGTCGTAGTCTTGGCGCTGCGTCTCCACTCCAGCAGCCTTGCCATACTCCGCTTGGCCAGGGAATAATCTTGGACACACAGGTGCTCCGAAGCTGAACTCAGTACCTAGAGCACAGCATCAGCGGCGCGCTCTCTTCTTGGGCATGCTTGGCGTCTCCTCGTCGAGTAACGTTGTATCGCCCTCTCGCCGAAGTAAACGAGGCCACTGCTTCTCAGCTCTCCACATGACATTGCACCATGGTAATGTATATGTTGTGCATGTACATGATCCATAACAAGCAAATAAAGGGAGAAAAGTCAACCTACCGACCCCAAGGGAAATAGAGGGGCCGTGGCTTCCTTACTTCTTGCTCTCAATAGGTGTGCTCGCCAGCTTCAATCCGGCTCCAATATACACCAGTGTGGACTGCAGAGATAGTAGGTGCCGGCTGCAGCATCGTAGACACGTGCTTCATGGCATTGATGGCGCCCAGCCAGTGGCGGAGGACGGAAAAAATTTGAGGTATGGCGAAGTTGCATTGATGATAAAGTAAAATTTGAATTGAAAGCAGTATGTGCATCGAGCATGCAGTATGCACCTCTCATTGCCTTGCACTTACATTCCTGCTACTACTAGTTACCTTCTCCGTTAATTATGCATACGATCGCCGGCCACTTGAGTCCGTGACGTGACCTTTTTTGCTCGTCTCGGCAGTTTGTGTGGCCTGCTCATCCATCCTCGCCCATCGCCTCGGACTCCCAATCGCGCCACCTCGCACATGGTCACTTCGTCCTCGATCAGAATCACTCACGTTTCTGGGACATTGGGTCGTTGTGACGTGGGCTGTGCAGATGGGCCCATTGAGCAAGCAGAATTGTCCGAAAAAAGCCCACGAAGTTAGCCCAATGCTAGCAAAGTAACGGTTCGCACGAAGCGTCCTCCCTGCGTTGTCTTCCTCACGCTCGGAGAGTCAGAGTCAGAGCCCCGATGGCAGCTGTCGGACAGCAGACTCAAACACCTGGGTAGAGGACTAAAAAATATCAAGGTATGGCGGCCGCCATATCTTGCCACACTGAGTCCTCCGCCACTGCGCCCAGCCGTCCTGGCGCAAGCTTCATGGCGATGATGTCGTCCAGCCGTCATGCAGCCTTCATGCCCGTGATGACGTCCAGCCGTTGCGGGCGCGGCCTTCATGTCGGTGATGGCGTCCAGCCGTCACGGACGCGGCTCATGACGGTGGTGGCGTCCAGTCGTTGCGGATGCAGCCTTCACGATGGTGATGACGTCCAGCCGTCGTGGACGAGGGCTTCATGGTGGTGATGGCGTTCAGTCGTCGAGGACTACCGCTGGATGCCGCCACGCATGGTGTCCGATAGGACGTTGGCATGTTGGAAGGTATCGCTGCCGTGGATAGCGCTGTCGGCAGACAAGAGCATGTAGCTATTGACGGGGCCTCCGAGCCGGCCACTAGAGTATGGTGCACTGACGTGCCACCTCAATTTGCCCTCTGTGCTGGTACGTGTCGTGATGAACAACACGGGAAGCCACGCTATTGGGCCTTGGCGCCGATTCTGAGCGTCCCCAAACACCCTGCGAGCAGCGCGTGCTGAGAAGGACATTCGCTGGCAGAGATCGATGACGAGCAGGTGGATGTTGATGACGAGCAGAAGAGTGCCGTTGGCCGGCTCCTTTGCCCGTGCGCTTGATGGAGAGGAGCCCCGGCTGAGAAGGGCCACTGGCATTTTGGGCATCGATGGGTGAAGAAGTTCCGCGGGAAGATCCCGTCCGTAGAGAGCTTCATCCTCTTATAGCGGTAAGACATCTGTACATAGAGGCACTTGATCCTTGCACTCGTGCATGGCACTGTAGTTAGCTAGCTTCTCATCAACAGCACACGTGCACTTGCAATGCACGCGTGGGCTCGCATGTGAGCGCATGCTTAGGTACCGCCGGGTTGCAGATTGGCTCTTCGGCTTCGTGTAGCTCGGCCCCGCCGCTAGCATCGCTTGCCGCCTTCACATGGCTTCTCACCCCGGCATCTTCACGGTGTCGGCGACGTCGGGTCGGGTCGGTGCCGGACTTGAGTGTGAAGCGCTGGCCTCGCCTTCGGGCTACACCTTGGCGTCTTCGCGGCGGCAACGGCGTCGGTGTCGGGCTTGAACATGAAGCACCTGCCTCGTCGCCGAGCTGCACTCCGGCTTCTTTGCGGCGGCAGCTTCGTCGATTCGGTGCCGACGTGTTTCTGGTGGTGACGGTGGATGACGAGTTTGAGGGTGATGAAGACCAAGATCGCTGCCGACGTGACGGAGACTTGACGATGAGGGCGAGGCTGCTGCCGGCGTGGTGAAGACATGCACGACGCGGATGAGCCCGGCTCTCCTCCTGCCCAGATGGAGGCGTTGAGCACGCGCGGTGTCATGCCCCTCGACCTTGGCCCTGGGGAGCAGAAGTGTTGGCTTTCTGCGCCGATGTCGTCGATGGAGTCCTGATATGGCCGGACTCGCTTCCTTGGTGGGAGCTTGGTTTTGGGCGCCCCGGTGGCTCGGACGACGATGGATGCACGTCAATCTCGTGGCTCCTCGGTGCACCAGGAGCGCCTCTCCTCCGCTCATCAAGGCGAGCAGGAGGTACACGGCGTCGGCATTGACCGGCTGGGGCGCGCGCCTCGCCTACTGGCTCCATTGCCCGACTGCTCCCTGATGTACAAAAAAGGAAGCTCACCAAAACAATATAATAACGAATCTCACCCCAGAAGTGTGCGGCCATGTTGCCAGTGATCCGATCCCTCGACTCCGACACAGTCTGGTCGTGATGACGAACGACCAGCTTGATGGCGGCCGGCGATCCGATCCCTCGACTCAGGTGTGGCCTCCGGCTTCTGCCTTCTAGTTGCGACGATGGACATGCACGCCCACCTCCCTAGCTTCTCCGCATGCCTGAGCTGTGACCACCCGAAGCCTCCCTCCTCCGCTCGTCAAGGCGAGCAGGAGGTGCACGGCGCCGGCATGGTGATCGGCTGGGGCGCGACTCACCCCTGGCTCTGTGGCCGCCCGCTGCTCCCCGATGGAAAAGGCCGACCGACTGGTTCAGTGCATCATGTGGTTGTTGTGTCGCACCATCATGAGAGCCACCCTGGATAGTAGGCAGCAGCTTGTTCCGCTAGTGTCCACTGGAGCCACTGGCATGTGGCTTCCTGTAGCAGAATGTTCGCCTGAGCAAGCTTGCTTAGGCTGTTATAGATGGACGTGCGGCCCACGGTAGATGTAGGGCCATGTGGAGTTCCAGCCACGTCGCCGGAGTACGAATGAAGTCGACGAAAGCTTGGATTGATGTACACGAGACTTTCGTGACTTGGTGATGAAGTGGGTGTAGTCTTGAAGGAGATGGAAAGCTCCTCCTGGTGCAGCAACGGTGCATGCGTCTGTGCCATTGGGCCGGAGCGTGGACGTCCGTCTCCATGCCACCACCATTCTCCATGGCCGTCCTTCAGCTCGCTGGCGTTCGATCAGCATCAAGGTTGGCGAAGTCATTGTCCCATGGGGTCCACACCTAGCCGGCACCGCCAGGAAACCTCGGGCAGCCTCGGTGGAGGCTTGATGCGTGCGCCTAGGTGCATCCTCATGTTGTTGGTCCCGGCTAGGGACTGTCAATAGCACCTGTCAAGTTGTTGGTGTAGATGGGTGCCAAGCAACGATGTTGCCACTCGAGACATCAAGGACGTCCAAAACCTCCAGCTTGTTGCGTCGGCGAAGAAGTGTGGAGGCATTTTTTTTCACAGTTGCCTCATGATGGGAAGCACAATTGCCCCAACGTGAAGATGATCCTTGGCCTTGCCGGAGCTTGACTGCTTCCTCCCACCTTGGCCTCCGCATGAAAACTCCAAAAAAAAAAACAAAAACGAAGTGGCCCTAAAAGGGACCACTATTATTGGGCTATGATGAGAGGAGCCTCAAAGTAGTAGAGGCTTCCAAAATAGCACCAGCTGAGGTTGGCACTTCTTGAACATGTGTTCAGTAGATGCACCGAGAGTTGCAGTTCCCACGCTCCTTTTGATCACCTTGGCGCGCAGTTGCTGCACGGCCTGGATGTCTTCCTTCCACTTGGACACCACAAACTCTTTCACTAGAGCTCATGCCTCCTGTATCAGGTCTTCATGTTCCACCTTCACCTTGGCAGAAGCTCGTTTCTGAGCATTCCTAGACTGGAGCATTGAGAAGTTCACCGGATCCCGAGCTCGGTGCATGTATGTTTTGGCGTGATGCTCGAAGACCACCACAGGAGGGACTCGCCCGAAGTGGATCAGGGGTGGCTCCTCGATGTCGATGTCGATGGATGGCTCCTCCAGCTTGGTCGGAGATCATCGTCAAAGGAAGCTGCTCGACTTGGACTACGGGAAGTGCCTCAATCTTGGAGACGATGGTTCCTCCAACTTGCACGGGATCGCCACGGGTGGGAGGTCTTCCGAAAGGGGATGCTGCCGCTCAGCTCGCCATAGCACGAAGCTGACTTCAGCTGCGTCTGGACCTCCTGCTTGCCACACTGAAGAAGTGTGGAGGTGTTCATCGTCACAGTTGCAACGGGGCAGGCACGGTTGCCCCTAGCATGGAGAGGAGCCTTGGCTTTGTCAGCATTGTAGACACACTCCCCGCTTTATCCAAAGCACAAGCATCCACCCTGTTCCCTGCACGAAGAACACAAAAGGAAACCCAACAGGGAGGGAATAATAACCACCCAGTGAAGCTTTGGGCTATCATAAGGAGCCTCAAACCACGTGAGGCATCCAAAATAGCACCAACATAAGACTGAGCAAGATGACGACGACGAATATTTGCGCAGCAAAGATGGGAGGAGAACCATGCCCCACTGGGCGTGCCATTTTGTTTGGGAAGAAAAATCACACAAGATTTTCTCTGCGTGGGAAATAAAGAAGAATGCGGGCGTGCCAGTGTATATAGAAAATACACAAAAGAAACAAAAGATAGGGAACACATATTTTATTCATATTTTATAAATACAAATACAGGTTCCCATACATGAGTGTGCGCTCCATAGCTTGCCGCCGTTGGGCAGATCTAACTTGGGCGAAAGTGATCTTCTGGTTCTCGGGGCCTCGGAAAGCTCCCGGTTAATTACCTCAGCAAGTCTAGCTTGCCAGAGTACCTCCGATTAAGCTGCTGTGGTCGTCGTCTTCAGTCTTCGCTTCACGTTCTCCATGCATGATGATGGTGGTGGTGTAGATGTGGGCGCCGGCGTCATTCATGGCCTCGTCGGTCTCGAACGGCGTTGTAGTCGTAGTAGTAGGATGTCGATGCTTGGAGAAGACTTGAAGCTAGACCAAGTGGATGTCGCAGCAGCTCGGTCGAGGTGGTAGAAGTTGTTGATGAAGAGGGAGGGAGTGTCGCCAACCCATGAGCATGTGTGGTGGTGGTGGTTGGAGCATCAACGCCACCCGCTCGCCCGTGCCGTCCAGCTCACCGGTGTCGGACGTCGCGTAGACGGAGTTGGTGTAGCGCAACTGGAACATCAGCTTAATCGTCCGCCTCGCCGGTGTGGGCCTGGCGAGGTCGCAGTGGGGTGACGATGCGTGGTTGAGTCAGGTCGTTGAGACGCTAGCTGATCCTCAAAGAGATGGCAAGGCATCTGCACGGAGATGCACTAGCTTGTTGCTTCTTGTGGAGGCGCACGTATGCTTGTGTGGCTTGCTAGCTTCTCGTACATGTGCACTTGTGCGTGCTATACATGATCTCGCATGTGAGCGCACGTCCAGGCACCGAGGTGCAGATCCTGCAGATCCTCCGGCTGCTCCGCGCGGGCGCGGCTCCTCGGGTCGTCGGCGCGTGACGGCATCTTGCGGCAGCTTGCCATCAGCGTCACCTCTCATCCTGGCATCTTCACGGCGACGGCGTCATCTGGTCGGCGCCGGTTTGAACGGGCAGCATCGGTCATGCCGCCGGCCTCAGCGTCTTCGTGGTGGCGTAGTCGTTGGATCGATGCCGGGCTTGAGCGTGAAGCGCCGGTTGTGCCGGTGCGCACTTCGGTGTCTTTGTGGAGGCGTAGTTGTCGGTCGATGCCGGGCTTGAACGTGAAGCGCCGGGCGTGCTGGTCGCACCTCGGCGTCTTCGTGGCGGCGTAGTTGTCGGTTGATGCCGGGCTTGAACGTGAAGTGCCGGTCGTGCTGGTGTCGCACCTCGGCGTCTCCACAGCGGTGTGGTCGTCGTCGATCGATGCTAGGCTTGAATGTGGAGCGCTAGTCTCGCCGCGCCGTGCCTCGGCGTCTCCACGGCAGCGTCATCGTCGAGTCGGTGCTGGATGTGCAGCGCCAGCCACGATGGTGCCGTCGATGATGAGAAGGTGGACGTCGATGACGCCGCTCCACCGGCAGCCGAGCCGATGTGGCCGTCGATGATGAGGGGTGCCGCGCCGCTTCGCCGGCAGCCGAGCTGAGGTGGTTGTCGATGTAGAGGGGTGCCGCCGGCAGCCGAGCTGAGGTGGTTGTCGTTGTAGAGGGGTGCCGCCGGCAGCCGAGCTGAGGTGGCTGTCGATGTAGAGTCGGCAAGCCATGTTTAACTCGTAGGGCGTCTCGTGTCTGCGTGCTCGCGCAGAGCCGAAGTGGACTTGCAGTGGACGATCGACACATGAGGGCGCCACCGGCCTGGCCTCCAAGTGGATGACGCGCAGGAGGGCGCCGTTGGCCTGGCACAGAGGCTTGTGACGATGGATGCCGGCCGCACGCCACCCTGGTGCTCGATGGAGGAGGAAGGGCGCCGGCAGCCTGCGGCGACGATAAATGATGGATACGAGGGGGACGACCACCTCTTCTGGCTCCTCCATGCACGGGGTCCCTTTCCTCCGCTCGTCAAGGCGAGCAGGAGGTGCACAGCGTCGGCATTGACCAGCTGGGGCGCGCGCCTCGCCGGTGGCTCCTTCGCCCGCTGCTCCCGATCCCAAACCCCGGTGTGTGAGGGTGATGAGGATACCGCCGGCGCGCGGCCGTCAGTCGAGGTTGGCTGCGAACCGGGCAGTGCCGCGCTTGACTTGTTCTGCGTCACCGATGGAATTTCGATGGAGAAGATCAACTCCGGTCGAGGGGGCCGCTGACCACCCTGGAAGTCATCGGCAGTCCCAGATGGCGAGCTTGATGGCTCCCAGATGGCGAGCTTGATGGCGATTGACGATCTGATAATGGACGGCGCACTCGACGACGGCCGGCGATCCTGGCTTCTGGTGCGGACGCCGTGTGTGTGACTCCGGCGGCGATCTAACGAACACGCCCGCCTTCCTGGCTTCTCCGCTTGTCAAGGCGAACAGAAGGTGCGCGGCCACGGCGTCGGCATCTCCGGCCGGAGGCACGCCTCGACCCCCGGCTCCTTCGCATGGCTGCCATCCTGGCGAAAAAAAAGAAAAGCCCCCTGTGTTGGCGATGCAAATACGTAGATGTAGCTTGTTCTTCTTAGCTTCCCACGCCATGCATGGGCCTGTAGCTTCTTAGCTTCTTGCCAACAACACGAGGTGGCTGGTCTTGCACTTGTGGCAGCCTGGACTTGCACGGAGCTCGTACTCATGCGCCAAGATGCAGATCGACTTCTCGGCTTCATGCACGCAGCTCCTCGGCCTTGGCGTGATGGCATCTTGTGGTGGCTTGACGTCAGCCCCGCCGGCGCCGTCGAGCGGCGCATCTCGCTACGGCGCTCTCGAGGCGACGCCGTGGGCGGCGGCACCATGCCGGCCTCGTCGCACAGCACCGGCCTCGTCGCGCCGCGCTTCAGCGTCGGCGGCGGCCGGTGGGCTGTGCCTCAGTATCTCCACGGTGCTGTGGTCGCCGGACGGCAGCCCGCGGGCTTGATGGCGGCGGGGTGTCGTCGCCGGCCGGACTCTCATCATCAGCTTGATGTCTCCACCGTCAACATGCTGGAACAGCACCTCGGCGACACGGACGATGGATCGCCGAAGGCCAGTGGTGGACGTGTGCATGCAATCTGTAGAAAGGCTGATAGAAGATAGAAGATCAACCTACACCTCAAGAGAGAGGCGGCCATGGCTGCCTTCTTGCTTCCTTGGCGTATTACTCGGTATCTACATGATGTAGACACGGTGGTCGGCTCCGCTTCAAGATCGATCTTGGAAGATTCCTCCAGCGAAAAGCCTGATGATGGATGGCGAGCTTGATGATGGATGGCGAGCTCGACGGCGGCCGGCAACCTGATGATGGACGGCGAGCTCGACGGCCTCCCTGGCTTCTCCGCTCGTCAAGGCGAGCAGGAGGTGCACGGCGTCGGCATGGCGATCGGCTGGGGCGCGACTCGCCCCCTCGCTTCCTGGCCCGGCTGCTCCCGTCGAGGAAAAAAAAGCAGACCCCTCCCCCTCAAATGTGAAGACCTCGTGGCCTTTATATAGGCAGGGATTAGGGTGACACGCAGCCCAGGTCTCCCCTCGACGCCGCCGGCCTTCAGTTGAGAAAAACTCGGCAGACTTATCCGCCCGGCTCCTGGCGTGCAAAACGGAACCACACGCATCCTGGCTAGCCAGACTCGCTGCACCGTGGGCCTGACCAAGCATGCCCTCCAGCACACGTGCACGAGAAGCTAAAAGGCTGAGGATAATGCGCGCGGACTTCTCTCCTTTTGCTATGGGCCAAATGGGTCGTTGCCATGTAGAGAGAGTTCAGGGCTTCTAGAATCTTCTAGGCCACGCCAGCTGCCACGTGGGGTCAGCAGCAGCTCGAGATGGCAACACGTATTGTAGAGACCTTGAACGCGTACACGCCGCCGATTCAGGGAACATGCACGCGCGGCTTTGTTATATATGCTTGCCACCATACACACGTATATGAAGCCGACGAGCTTGCTGCAACTAGCTTCTCTCTCTTTATTGCTTCTTTTCTCTTCTTGCTTTTCAATAAAACACTTGAACTTAATTCATGACATTTGAATATATCATGACAAAAATACGTCAAACAAATGCCCCTCACCAATTTGGGATTGGATGCGTAGCTAATCCAAACTCAAATTGGTGGAGAAAATCCATATCTTAACCGACGCGTCGCGGAACGCACGCAGCCGGAGATAAGATCAAATCTTTTCTGAGAGGGGCTCATGGTTGTCGGAGTAGGCTGGGCCATGTTACTTTGGCTCGAGATAGTTTTTTATGCTCCTGGTCACGTAGACATCTTGGTTAGAGTCGCACTGGTATCTTAATAACTTTAGAGCCTGGCTAGGAACGGGGCATTGTCTGCACCCCTTTTGGTTGATTAGCATGTCGTGCCATACTTTTGTTTTTTGTCGAATAAACTTCCTTAGTTATTCAACTGGATCCTTTCTTTCTTTTTTTTTCTTTTTTTTTTTTTGCACACTACCTCGCAGCTGCCGTTCTGTTGAGCTCAACGAGTTGTATAGATGCAAGCGCTGAGTTCGCCGCAAACTTGCTAGTGTAGGCTGATGATGACCTGATTCTGCACCATTTGCCTTCGCGTCGCTGAGATCACGGCCGCGAGTTGAGCTCATCATGCTGGCGCCGGTCACCTGCTTTGTGCCACCGTGATCATGGTCGGGAACCTTCAAGCTTGTCATTCCCGCGATGGTCGGGCGAGGCAGAGCTTGACTGCGGGGTCGGGCGATGCAGGACCCTCCACTTGCGACCGCTGTTTAACAAACATGAGGAAGCGCCCATTAACGTTGTGAGCTTGCAGCTTGATTGTTTCCAAGCCGGCCAGGAACTCCTTATCTATAATGAAACTTTATGGGCAAATAACATCTGCTCCATATGTATTTTATTGAATATACCTGACTTTGTACATATCTTTTGTGGTGCGCACACTACAGCGTGACCTGCCGTCAGTCCGTCACAGCCGTTCGTGACACTACCCTACTTTACAAGCGACTTTTGTTGTACATATTGTGGCCATCAGCCAGATCGGCATCCGGTTGGGTGCAGAAGTAACGCCGATGTACATCATTATCTCCGTGTTTGCGAGCCCTCCCGTGGGGGTTGGGGAGTCGGATCTCTCCCGTAGGGGTCGAGCGAGACGGAGCACACCCGTAGGGGTCGGGTGAACCGGAGCCCTCCCGCTTGTACGTCCCTTCAGTTCCTTGATGGCTTCACTCTAGGCGCGCGTGCAATCGGCGCTGCCATGTACAAGAATGACGATCTGACCTCGTCAACATCCGCATCCTCCTTCATGCCATATTGCTATGCTTTCTGTAAGAAGTCAGCACGCAAGAGGGCGTGCAGAGGGAAGAGAGGGAGACGGGAAATGAATAAACTAAAGATGCACAATGGGAAGGACACTTAGCGAATGTTCTTGCTAGCTTCCCATGTATGCTCAGGGGCTTGTGTTGGGGCCGTGTAGCTGCTACGGCATTGGCCAACAAAACACCTTGCCTCCAACTTGCGATGAAGAAACCATACCGCTTGGTGGAGATGTCTTTATCAATCCAGTCGCGACCACCTTGCTGTTGTGGTGCCAGCCGACCAAATTGAAGGGTTTCACAGCTTGGCGCCATCCCGCACAGGTGCGCCGCACTGCTCCCATCAAAGCAAAGCGAAAAGAACCTGCAATGCTTAAGAAAATAGCATACACGTTGCTTGTGCACACTGGTTAGCCATGGAGAAAAGAAAGCATCCAATGCAAGCTGGATCGAAAGGGACACATTTTTGTTGGATTTTGGAAAAAAAAATGTTGGCTCTCCCGCCGAGTGTTAGCTATAAGAGCAGCTTAGGATCGGACTGCCAAAGGACTGAGTCATCTGCTGCCGTATGATCATAGCGATGATGGGATCAACCTTGCCACCTGAGTATATGTGACTGTGGACATCATGCTTCCACTACTCTGCTGGAGGTGATGGGAACTATGGCTTGAGTCTCCTTCACATTGAGTAATACCACAACCCGCTCATGCCCCTTGGCACAGAGACATAGGTATGGCTGCATTGATATTGGAGGCTATAGGATAAAGGCTGAGGGAATTTGCCATTACTTTTGCCGAGGATGGTGAACAGCAACCTTCCGCCTTCCACCGAGATCGGACATGCCTGATGCTTGAGTCGGGCCGTCTTCTTTGGAGGCTTCTCAACGTTTGGACTTGAGGATCACTTTTTCTATATATTTTGTGTTTGGTCATCTTCTTTGGAGACCTTTGAATTTGAGCTTGAATCTTGAAGCTTGTCACAATCTCAAGGAATTTGGAGGGCTGCCATTCACCTATGTGTATCTAAGTGAATCCTCGCAGGCATTATTTTATTTTGGTCCCTTGTTGACACCTTCCAGGGATGGCAAGTGGCTGCACACTGAATGAAACTTGTGTTGCACCAGGTAGCCCTTTTCTTGCTCTTCTCCTATAGTCTTCCCTGGAGAGTGTTGCCCCCAGACCGAGAAGCGCGAGGAGCATGGTCGCCTCGCTGCTCAGGAGTAACCCAAGTCGTCTCCCCACCAGCTCCAGTAGAGCATGCTTGGCATGAGTCGGGCACAGTGTGTGGAGGGGCGTCGGCCGTAAGCTCCACCTTGAATATATCCAGACAAAGTCCTGAGGCAGTTCCAATCCTGCGCTGCAGCTGAACATTGCATAGAGAGAGCCATTTGTTTTTTTTGTAGGACACGTGAGGTCCATTTTTGAAAGAGAGAAGGTGACCAAGTAGTGCAATAGTGAATGCACACTGATGATCTAAGAGGCAAAATGATTTATGCAAAAAAAAAAACTCGCAAAACTTGGATGCACGTAGGAGTAGTAGTCGGAATACCGTCGACAATGTGGATGACTGAGGAGACGTACTGCTGCCCCCAGTGTTGGAAGTTACGCCAGAACATCATCGGCGCCACATATGGATGAGAATGCAAGATGTTGCCCCCAGTGGTGCTACCGTAGAAGGCCATGCCAGAATGTCATTGGCGGTGTAGATGACCGAGGAGGCATGATGTTGCCCCCAGTGTCGATGCAGAAGGTCACGCCAGAATGTCATTGGCGGTGAAAATGGCCGAGGAGGCACACTGTTGCCCCTAGTGTTGTCGATGTAGAAGTTCACGCCAGAATGTCGTTGGCAGTATAGACGACCAAGGAGGCGAGGTGCTTCTCCTTATGGTGTCGATGAAGGTGCCGAGAAAATGTCGGCGGTGTAGACGACCGTGGAGGTGAGGTGCTTCTCCCTGCGGCGTCGACGTCGATGAGAGTGCCGGGAAGCCGCCGGCGGTGGCGACGGGTGAAGAGGTGAGGTGCCGCTCCTCGTGGCGTCAATAATGTTGACGCAAGCGCCGGGAAGCCGTCGGCGGTGGAGACGGGCGAGGAGGTGAGGCGCCGCTCCTCGTGGCGTCGATGTTGATGAAAACGCCGAGAAGCCATCGGCAGTGGAGACGGGCGAGGAGGTGAGGTGTCGCTCCTTTGTTGTCGATGTAGAGAACCACGCCGAAATGCAGTCGGCGATGGAGACGAGCAAGGGGTTCACTGCTACCCCTGGTGCTGTCGATGAAGAGGACCGCACCGGAACGCCATCGCGGCGATGAGCAAAGGGGGTTCACTCCAGCCCCCTCGGTGCCATCGATGAAGAGGGCCATGCCGGAATGCCGTCGGCGATGGAGACGAGCGAGGGGGTTCACTGCTACCCTCATGTTGTCGATGAAGAGGACCACGCCGAAATGCAGTCGGCGATGGAGACGAGCAAGGGGTTCACTGCTACCCCTGGTGCTGTCGATGAAGAGGACCGCACCGGAATGCCATCGGTGGTATAGATGCTTTAGGGGTGTACTGTTGCCCCAGGTGTTGTTGATGAAGAGGATGCTGGATGCTGTCGGCGGTGTAGCCAGGAAGGTGTCACTGCTCCAGGTGTTGTTGACGAAGAGGCTGCCGGATGCTGTCGGCGGTGTAGCCAAAGAGGTGGTGCTGCTCCAGGTGTTGTTGATGAAGAGGCCGACGAATGCTGTCGGCGGTGTAGCCAAAGAGGTGGCAGTGGCGCATGTACAAATGCATGCGTGCCAGGGCGCCTCTGCGTGTTGCACCCTCATGGTTAGCTTGGTAGATGCTCCTTGCACCGGGTGGACGGCAAGGGTGGGCGGCCGGCGGTGGCGACAGCCATGGATGTGTTGACTTGATGAAGGTGTGGACGATGCAGTGCAGCACCACGACGAGAGAGGAGGCCTCACCACTGGGCTCTCCTTGCATGTGCTTGGATGGTCTCGCCGATATGACGAGCTTCGGCGTGGCAGTATCATGTTGCCTTCTGTCAGTTTGTCGTCTCCATGCTGTCTCTGAGGTCTCCTGCGGCTGGCTCAGAGCCGAACGCGACGTTGTTGTGGTGCTCTACTTCACATGAACACGGATGATCTCTAGCGTTGTTGTTGGCTCCGACCGCCGCTACATCAGCTCTGCGTCCCCAGCAGCCTGCAAAACACATAGATATGGAGGAGAAAAGGGCATGTTTTTTAAAAGAAAGGCTATGACGCCCCTCGTTCTTGAGGTGCTCTTCTAGCTTCTTTCGCTCCGCTCGAGCGCGTGGTCGTAGTCTTGGCGCTGCGTCTCCACTCCAGCAGCCTTGCCATACTCCGCTTGGCCAGGGAATAATCTTGGACACACAGGTGCTCCGAAGCTGAACTCAGTACCTAGAGCACAGCATCAGCGGCGCGCTCTCTTCTTGGGCATGCTTGGCGTCTCCTCGTCGAGTAACGTTGTATCGCCCTCTCGCCGAAGTAAACGAGGCCACTGCTTCTCAGCTCTCCACATGACATTGCACCATGGTAATGTATATGTTGTGCATGTACATGATCCATAACAAGCAAATAAAGGGAGAAAAGTCAACCTACCGACCCCAAGGGAAATAGAGGGGCCGTGGCTTCCTTACTTCTTGCTCTCAATAGGTGTGCTCGCCAGCTTCAATCCGGCTCCAATATACACCAGTGTGGACTGCAGAGATAGTAGGTGCCGGCTGCAGCATCGTAGACACGTGCTTCATGGCATTGATGGCGCCCAGCCGTCCTGGCGCAAGCTTCATGGCGATGATGTCGTCCAGCCGTCATGCAGCCTTCATGCCCGTGATGACGTCCAGCCGTTGCGGGCGCGGCCTTCATGTCGGTGATGGCGTCCAGCCGTCACGGACGCGGCTCATGACGGTGGTGGCGTCCAGTCGTTGTGGATGCAGCCTTCACGATGGTGATGACGTCCAGCCGTCGTGGACGAGGGCTTCATGGTGGTGATGGCGTTCAGTCGTCGAGGACTACCGCTGGATGCCGCCACGCATGGTGTCCGATAGGACGTTGGCATGTTGGAAGGTATCGCTGCCGTGGATAGCGCTGTCGGCAGACAAGAGCATGTAGCTATTGACGGGGCCTCCGAGCCGGCCACTAGAGTATGGTGCACTGACGTGCCACCTCAATTTGCCCTCTGTGCTGGTACGTGTCGTGATGAACAACACGGGAAGCCACGCTATTGGGCCTTGGCGCCGATTCTGAGCGTCCCCAAACACCCTGCGAGCAGCGCGTGCTGAGAAGGACATTCGCTGGCAGAGATCGATGACGAGCAGGTGGATGTTGATGACGAGCAGAAGAGTGCCGTTGGCCGGCTCCTTTGCCCGTGCGCTTGATGGAGAGGAGCCCCGGCTGAGAAGGGCCACTGGCATTTTGGGCATCGATGGGTGAAGAAGTTCCGCGGGAAGATCCCGTCCGTAGAGAGCTTCATCCTCTTATAGCGGTAAGACATCTGTACATAGAGGCACTTGATCCTTGCACTCGTGCATGGCACTGTAGTTAGCTAGCTTCTCATCAACAGCACACGTGCACTTGCAATGCACGCGTGGGCTCGCATGTGAGCGCATGCTTAGGTACCGCCGGGTTGCAGATTGGCTCTTCGGCTTCGTGTAGCTCGGCCCCGCCGCTAGCATCGCTTGCCGCCTTCACATGGCTTCTCACCCCGGCATCTTCACGGTGTCGGCGACGTCGGGTCGGGTCGGTGCCGGACTTGAGTGTGAAGCGCTGGCCTCGCCTTCGGGCTACACCTTGGCGTCTTCGCGGCGGCAACGGCGTCGGTGTCGGGCTTGAACATGAAGCACCTGCCTCGTCGCCGAGCTGCACTCCGGCTTCTTTGCGGCGGCAGCTTCGTCGATTCGGTGCCGACGTGTTTCTGGTGGTGACGGTGGATGACGAGTTTGAGGGTGATGAAGACCAAGATCGCTGCCGACGTGACGGAGACTTGACGATGAGGGCGAGGCTGCTGCCGGCGTGGTGAAGACATGCACGACGCGGATGAGCCCGGCTCTCCTCCTGCCCAGATGGAGGCGTTGAGCACGCGCGGTGTCATGCCCCTCGACCTTGGCCCTGGGGAGCAGAAGTGTTGGCTTTCTGCGCCGATGTCGTCGATGGAGTCCTGATATGGCCGGACTCGCTTCCTTGGTGGGAGCTTGGTTTTGGGCGCCCCGGTGGCTCGGACGACGATGGATGCACGTCAATCTCGTGGCTCCTCGGTGCACCAGGAGCGCCTCTCCTCCGCTCATCAAGGCGAGCAGGAGGTACACGGCGTCGGCATTGACCGGCTGGGGCGCGCGCCTCGCCTACTGGCTCCATTGCCCGACTGCTCCCTGATGTACAAAAAAGGAAGCTCACCAAAACAATATAATAACGAATCTCACCCCAGAAGTGTGCGGCCATGTTGCCAGTGATCCGATCCCTCGACTCCGACACAGTCTGGTCGTGATGACGAACGACCAGCTTGATGGCGGCCGGCGATCCGATCCCTCGACTCAGGTGTGGCCTCCGGCTTCTGCCTTCTAGTTGCGACGATGGACATGCACGCCCACCTCCCTAGCTTCTCCGCATGCCTGAGCTGTGACCACCCGAAGCCTCCCTCCTCCGCTCGTCAAGGCGAGCAGGAGGTGCACGGCGCCGGCATGGTGATCGGCTGGGGCGCGACTCACCCCTGGCTCTGTGGCCGCCCGCTGCTCCCCGATGGAAAAGGCCGACCGACTGGTTCAGTGCATCATGTGGTTGTTGTGTCGCACCATCATGAGAGCCACCCTGGATAGTAGGCAGCAGCTTGTTCCGCTAGTGTCCACTGGAGCCACTGGCATGTGGCTTCCTGTAGCAGAATGTTCGCCTGAGCAAGCTTGCTTAGGCTGTTATAGATGGACGTGCGGCCCACGGTAGATGTAGGGCCATGTGGAGTTCCAGCCACGTCGCCGGAGTACGAATGAAGTCGACGAAAGCTTGGATTGATGTACACGAGACTTTCGTGACTTGGTGATGAAGTGGGTGTAGTCTTGAAGGAGATGGAAAGCTCCTCCTGGTGCAGCAACGGTGCATGCGTCTGTGCCATTGGGCCGGAGCGTGGACGTCCGTCTCCATGCCACCACCATTCTCCATGGCCGTCCTTCAGCTCGCTGGCGTTCGATCAGCATCAAGGTTGGCGAAGTCATTGTCCCATGGGGTCCACACCTAGCCGGCACCGCCAGGAAACCTCGGGCAGCCTCGGTGGAGGCTTGATGCGTGCGCCTAGGTGCATCCTCATGTTGTTGGTCCCGGCTAGGGACTGTCAATAGCACCTGTCAAGTTGTTGGTGTAGATGGGTGCCAAGCAACGATGTTGCCACTCGAGACATCAAGGACGTCCAAAACCTCCAGCTTGTTGCGTCGGCGAAGAAGTGTGGAGGCATTTTTTTTCACAGTTGCCTCATGATGGGAAGCACAATTGCCCCAACGTGAAGATGATCCTTGGCCTTGCCGGAGCTTGACTGCTTCCTCCCACCTTGGCCTCCGCATGAAAACTCCAAAAAAAAAAACAAAAACGAAGTGGCCCTAAAAGGGACCACTATTATTGGGCTATGATGAGAGGAGCCTCAAAGTAGTAGAGGCTTCCAAAATAGCACCAGCTGAGGTTGGCACTTCTTGAACATGTGTTCAGTAGATGCACCGAGAGTTGCAGTTCCCACGCTCCTTTTGATCACCTTGGCGCGCAGTTGCTGCACGGCCTGGATGTCTTCCTTCCACTTGGACACCACAAACTCTTTCACTAGAGCTCATGCCTCCTGTATCAGGTCTTCATGTTCCACCTTCACCTTGGCAGAAGCTCGTTTCTGAGCATTCCTAGACTGGAGCATTGAGAAGTTCACCGGATCCCGAGCTCGGTGCATGTATGTTTTGGCGTGATGCTCGAAGACCACCACAGGAGGGACTCGCCCGAAGTGGATCAGGGGTGGCTCCTCGATGTCGATGTCGATGGATGGCTCCTCCAGCTTGGTCGGAGATCATCGTCAAAGGAAGCTGCTCGACTTGGACTACGGGAAGTGCCTCAATCTTGGAGACGATGGTTCCTCCAACTTGCACGGGATCGCCACGGGTGGGAGGTCTTCCGAAAGGGGATGCTGCCGCTCAGCTCGCCATAGCACGAAGCTGACTTCAGCTGCGTCTGGACCTCCTGCTTGCCACACTGAAGAAGTGTGGAGGTGTTCATCGTCACAGTTGCAACGGGGCAGGCACGGTTGCCCCTAGCATGGAGAGGAGCCTTGGCTTTGTCAGCATTGTAGACACACTCCCCGCTTTATCCAAAGCACAAGCATCCACCCTGTTCCCTGCACGAAGAACACAAAAGGAAACCCAACAGGGAGGGAATAATAACCACCCAGTGAAGCTTTGGGCTATCATAAGGAGCCTCAAACCACGTGAGGCATCCAAAATAGCACCAACATAAGACTGAGCAAGATGACGACGACGAATATTTGCGCAGCAAAGATGGGAGGAGAACCATGTCCCACTGGGCGTGCCATTTTGTTTGGGAAGAAAAATCACACAAGATTTTCTCTGCGTGGGAAATAAAGAAGAATGCGGGCGTGCCAGTGTATATAGAAAATACACAAAAGAAACAAAAGATAGGGAACACATATTTTATTCATATTTTATAAATACAAATACAGGTTCCCATACATGAGTGTGCGCTCCATAGCTTGCCGCCGTTGGGCAGATCTAACTTGGGCGAAAGTGATCTTCTGGTTCCCGGGGCCTCGGAAAGCTCCCGGTTAATTACCTCAGCAAGTCTAGCTTGCCAGAGTACCTCCGATTAAGCTGCTGTGGTCGTCGTCTTCAGTCTTCGCTTCACGTTCTCCATGCATGATGATGGTGGTGGTGTAGATGTGGGCGCCGGCGTCATTCATGGCCTCGTCGGTGTCCATGAGCCGGTGTAGTGCAGCTGGAGCATCAGCAGCACTCGCCCGTGTCGTTCGGCCTCGTCGGTCTCGAACGGCGTTGTAGTCGTAGTAGTAGGATGTCGATGCTTGGAGAAGACTTGAAGCTAGACCAAGTGGATGTCGCGGCAGCTCGGTCGAGGTGGTAGAAGTTGTTGATGAAGAGGGAGGGAGTGTCGCCAACCCATGAGCATGTGTGGTGGTGGTGGTTGGAGCATCAACGCCACCCGCTCGCCCGTGCCGTCCAGCTCACCGGTGTCGGACGTCGCGTAGACGGAGTTGGTGTAGCGCAACTGGAACATCAGCTTAATCGTCCGCCTCGCCGGTGTGGGCCTGGCGAGGTCGCAGTGGGGTGACGATGCGTGGTTGAGTCAGGTCGTTGAGACGCTAGCTGATCCTCAAAGAGATGGCAAGGCATCTGCACGGAGATGCACTAGCTTGTTGCTTCTTGTGGAGGCGCACGTATGCTTGTGTGGCTTGCTAGCTTCTCGTACATGTGCACTTGTGCGTGCTATACATGATCTCGCATGTGAGCGCACGTCCAGGCACCGAGGTGCAGATCCTGCAGATCCTCCGGCTGCTCCGCGCGGGCGCGGCTCCTCGGGTCGTCGGCGCGTGACGGCATCTTGCGGCAGCTTGCCATCAGCGTCACCTCTCATCCTGGCATCTTCACGGCGACGGCGTCATCTGGTCGGCGCCGGTTTGAACGGGCAGCATCGGTCATGCCGCCGGCCTCAGCGTCTTCGTGGTGGCGTAGTCGTTGGATCGATGCCGGGCTTGAGCATGAAGCGCCGGTTGTGCCGGTGCGCACTTCGGTGTCTTTGTGGAGGCGTAGTTGTCGGTCGATGCCGGGCTTGAACGTGAAGCGCCGGGCGTGCTGGTCGCACCTCGGCGTCTTCGTGGCGGCGTAGTTGTCGGTTGATGCCGGGCTTGAACGTGAAGTGCCGGTCGTGCTGGTGTCGCACCTCGGCGTCTCCACAGCGGTGTGGTCGTCGTCGATCGATGCTAGGCTTGAATGTGGAGCGCTAGTCTCGCCGCGCCGTGCCTCGGCGTCTCCACGGCAGCGTCATCGTCGAGTCGGTGCTGGATGTGCAGCGCCAGCCACGATGGTGCCGTCGATGATGAGAAGGTGGACGTCGATGACGCCGCTCCACCGGCAGCCGAGCCGATGTGGCCGTCGATGATGAGGGGTGCCGCGCCGCTTCGCCGGCAGCCGAGCTGAGGTGGTTGTCGATGTAGAGGGGTGCCGCCGGCAGCCGAGCTGAGGTGGTTGTCGTTGTAGAGGGGTGCCGCCGGCAGCCGAGCTGAGGTGGCTGTCGATGTAGAGTCGGCAAGCCATGTTTAACTCGTAGGGCGTCTCGTGTCTGCGTGCTCGCGCAGAGCCGAAGTGGACTTGCAGTGGACGATCGACACATGAGGGCGCCACCGGCCTGGCCTCCAAGTGGATGACGCGCAGGAGGGCGCCGTTGGCCTGGCACAGAGGCTTGTGACGATGGATGCCGGCCGCACGCCACCCTGGTGCTCGATGGAGGAGGAAGGGCGCCGGCAGCCTGCGGCGACGATAAATGATGGATACGAGGGGGACGACCACCTCTTCTGGCTCCTCCATGCACGGGGTCCCTTTCCTCCGCTCGTCAAGGCGAGCAGGAGGTGCACAGCGTCGGCATTGACCAGCTGGGGCGCGCGCCTCGCCGGTGGCTCCTTCGCCCGCTGCTCCCGATCCCAAACCCCGGTGTGTGAGGGTGATGAGGATACCGCCGGCGCGCGGCTGTCAGTCGAGGTTGGCTGCGAACCGGGCAGTGCCGCGCTTGACTTGTTCTGCGTCACCGATGGAATTTCGATGGAGAAGATCAACTCCGGTCGAGGGGGCCGCTGACCACCCTGGAAGTCATCGGCAGTCCCAGATGGCGAGCTTGATGGCTCCCAGATGGCGAGCTTGATGGCGATTGACGATCTGATAATGGACGGCGCACTCGACGACGGCCGGCGATCCTGGCTTCTGGTGCGGACGCCGTGTGTGTGACTCCGGCGGCGATCTAACGAACACGCCCGCCTTCCTGGCTTCTCCGCTTGTCAAGGCGAACAGAAGGTGCGCGGCCACGGCGTCGGCATCTCCGGCCGGAGGCACGCCTCGACCCCCGGCTCCTTCGCATGGCTGCCATCCTGGCGAAAAAAAAGAAAAGCCCCCTGTGTTGGCGATGCAAATACGTAGATGTAGCTTGTTCTTCTTAGCTTCCCACGCCATGCATGGGCCTGTAGCTTCTTAGCTTCTTGCCAACAACACGAGGTGGCTGGTCTTGCACTTGTGGCAGCCTGGACTTGCACGGAGCTCGTACTCATGCGCCAAGATGCAGATCGACTTCTCGGCTTCATGCACGCAGCTCCTCGGCCTTGGCGTGATGGCATCTTGTGGTGGCTTGACGTCAGCCCCGCCGGCGCCGTCGAGCGGCGCATCTCGCTACGGCGCTCTCGAGGCGACGCCGTGGGCGGCGGCACCATGCCGGCCTCGTCGCACAGCACCGGCCTCGTCGCGCCGCGCTTCAGCGTCGGCGGCGGCCGGTGGGCTGTGCCTCAGTATCTCCACGGTGCTGTGGTCGCCGGACGGCAGCCCGCGGGCTTGATGGCGGCGGGGTGTCGTCGCCGGCCGGACTCTCATCATCAGCTTGATGTCTCCACCGTCAACATGCTGGAACAGCACCTCGGCGACACGGACGATGGATCGCCGAAGGCCAGTGGTGGACGTGTGCATGCAATCTGTAGAAAGGCTGATAGAAGATAGAAGATCAACCTACACCTCAAGAGAGAGGCGGCCATGGCTGCCTTCTTGCTTCCTTGGCGTATTACTCGGTATCTACATGATGTAGACACGGTGGTCGGCTCCGCTTCAAGATCGATCTTGGAAGATTCCTCCAGCGAAAAGCCTGATGATGGATGGCGAGCTTGATGATGGATGGCGAGCTCGACGGCGGCCGGCAACCTGATGATGGACGGCGAGCTCGACGGCCTCCCTGGCTTCTCCGCTCGTCAAGGCGAGCAGGAGGTGCACGGCGTCGGCATGGCGATCGGCTGGGGCGCGACTCGCCCCCTCGCTTCCTGGCCCGGCTGCTCCCGTCGAGGAAAAAAAAGCAGACCCCTCCCCCTCAAATGTGAAGACCTCGTGGCCTTTATATAGGCAGGGATTAGGGTGACACGCAGCCCAGGTCTCCCCTCGACGCCGCCGGCCTTCAGTTGAGAAAAACTCGGCAGACTTATCCGCCCGGCTCCTGGCGTGCAAAACGGAACCACACGCATCCTGGCTAGCCAGACTCGCTGCACCGTGGGCCTGACCAAGCATGCCCTCCAGCACACGTGCACGAGAAGCTAAAAGGCTGAGGATAATGCGCGCGGACTTCTCTCCTTTTGCTATGGGCCAAATGGGTCGTTGCCATGTAGAGAGAGTTCAGGGCTTCTAGAATCTTCTAGGCCACGCCAGCTGCCACGTGGGGTCAGCAGCAGCTCGAGATGGCAACACGTATTGTAGAGACCTTGAACGCGTACACGCCGCCGATTCAGGGAACATGCACGCGCGGCTTTGTTATATATGCTTGCCACCATACACACGTATATGAAGCCGACGAGCTTGCTGCAGCTAGCTTCTCTCTCTTTATTGCTTCTTTTCTCTTCTTGCTTTTCAATAAAACACTTGAACTTAATTCATGACATTTGAATATATCATGACAAAAATACGTCAAACACTAATGTTAGAATGGCGTTTTATATTTTGAAGCATCATTTCATTCGTAGTTAAAGTGACAATAAGTTGCATCTATCGTGCTTTGGAGAGAGAGGGCAAAAAAAAAAGATAAAGCGGTCCTTCAAAGAAAAAAAAGATAAAGCAGGGCCTGTCTACTTTCTTTTTTGTTTTTTGAAAAGATGGGCTGTCCGATTTCTGACAGTATGAAAGGTTCCTACTCGCACCTCACGTGTACAGTAATGCACGGCGACTTGATGGACTAGTTGGTCTCCTTTTTGTTCAGGCATAAGAGATACTCCCTCTATATAGAAAATAGATGACGTTTAGGACAAGATTTGAGTCAAAAATTGGGAATATAAATCATGAATAATTTTTAAATTATCGACTTTGAAAAATTAAAAATTATATGAATAGATTTGTCTTAAAAAATACTTCCATAAAAATATATATATATCACTTTTCAACAAATATTTTTATAAAAATAAACAATCAAAGTTATACTTCGAATGCTGTATTACTGTTCTAAGCATCATCTCTTTTCTGTTCGCTCTTTTCTGTTCCAACCCCCGTGTAATCACGTTTCGGTCCTAACTTTTCTTTCTCCATTCCCCGCGGGGGGGGGGGGGGGGGGGGGGCGGTGCGGTAGCGATCCAGAAGAACGAGAAAGAACAAACAGCAGGGACGCTGCAGTTCATGATGTTGGCAATCTGGTTGCTTTATTCGATTCTAACTACGAACCAGCCAGCACACGGCACGCGAAAGAGCAAATGCCAAACCATTCCTTCAATCACCATCATATCCTACCCCTCGTGTCTTGTGCCTATCTTTTTTTAGTTGGGACCATTGCAGGAAAAGAAATGATCTCTTGCACTAAGGTCAATTCCAGTGCAAAGTTTCAATACACGATTACCAAATGTGACACATCATCAAAAGACCTTTGAAACTATGGATAAAATAGAGCCTCCCAATGCATAGTTTCATTTCACGAATTCATAGGCGAGTCATTGCATTCGATTACTATAAACGTGATTGGGTGAAATCAGATGAGATGAAACTCTCTAACCCCCAACGCTAGTTTCATTAAGGTCAGTCTCAATGGGAGTTTTATGGAGAGTTTCATGACATTGAATATCATTAATTTTGCTGACATAGTAAAGATAGAGAATGATTGAGTTTTATGGGATGTGAAGAAAGTTCCATCACCATGAAACTCATCTGACACGGTTTCCTAGTTCTCAGTCTAGGCATCTGTGCCCATGAAACTCCCATTGAGACTGGCCTAAGTTTCGTAATCTTGAAAACAGTGTAATCCAAATTTCATCTAGATGAAACTTATTTCTTCTCTCTCTTAATAAATTTCTTGCCATGTCATTATTTTTGCCCATGTGGCACCTTATTTAATGTGCATGAAACCTCTATTAAACTTGCACTGGGATTAGCCTAGTCTACTATAAGATTGCTTTATATAGGTTGGGCATTAATAGCAAAAACAATGTGAATAGCAAGCCGAAACAGCTTGGTACATCGACTTTGAAAAAAAAATGATCTACAGTTTCCGTAGAACTGCAAAAGCTGCAGTATTTGCTTCCGCTTCAACTTCTCTTCACGATATTGTCTTTTGTTAGAATTACGTCATTTGCAAATACCATAAAATTATTTTAATTTTTAGTGGTAATTTAGTTTGCCAAATTTCCTGGGCAGCTCTAATTCTAGTATTGACGAGACGTCCATACACAAAGTGAACACTCAAGGACCCATTTACGTGTAAAGCAAGACTAGGAAAAAAAATATCCCTACCCTCCTATAAATTAATGTTCACAACTTTTTCCACTAAACTGCGCCATTTCGACAGCTTTTTAACCCACTAGCTAGTTGGATGTGTACAGATGACAAAAGTTGCATGGATCTTTAGTTGTTGTAGCCTAGCTAGGCCCGGCCGGTTCTTCAGATAAAGCAGCTCCCAAATTAATGGAGATTTCGTGATTCCTTGCGTCGTGCTTAGGTAACGAAAAGAAAATGGCAACAGAAAATATATCAGGTGTAAACTAATCTTTCCGTACAAACCATGCAAACTTCAATCTGTGTCATTGGATCAACATCCAAGAGGAGAGGCGCAGGGTGGTGGGAGCGAAAATTTGCAAAAATATTATTACATAATTCAAGGGCGGGCGATTAATTGTAGAATCTATCGTGCCGAGTGTTTCCCGTAGTGCTAGCGTCCAGGTGACGCGGAGCCTGCTCTCTGCCTGTTATATATTGATGCCACTCACGGTCGACGGTGTAGTACGCACACCGGCGTGTATAAGAATGTAAGACGACTCCGGCGGCGAGCCAGATTGATTCCAGCAAAGTCAGGCTAAAATCGTAGAACTAACCATGCTCTTCCATAACCCCTGCCCACAGAACAGTTTTTCATACATCCGTGATCTCACATCATCCTACACCGACAAGAGAAATGACTCTGCCATGGTGTCCGCCTCCGTCATCATGTTCGCCCTCACCGGCCTGTTCTTCAACCTCAACCTCTTCAGCGGCGTCTCTGACGTCAGCGCCATCGTCCACCCCAAAGTCCGCCTCTTCCTCTCCTCGGCACTCTCCCTCTTCCTCCCCGTCATGTCCTACCTCTTCTCCGAGGCCAAGAATGCCGGGTTCTCATCGAGCCCCACCCCCACCCCATTGACGACGACGGACCTGTCGCTGAGGGCTGTACTTATCCTGGCATGGATGCTTCTGGTGGAGCTCCTCCGCAAGAAAGTGGACGTGATCCACATGCACAGCTACTCGGGCACCGTCCAGCGTGCCGCACGCGTCATCTGGCTGGGAAACCTTGTCTTCTTCAACATCAGGGCCATCAGTCGGAAGGTGGTGTTCAGCGTCCTTTGGATCATCTGCGCTACCAAACTTGTGCAGAGAATCGCCTTCACCGAGGCCGGGAAGCGCTCGTACGCCCATGGCAAGAACGCCCGGGTCATCAGCTCCTACATGGCTCAGATGCTAGTAGAGCACTGTCGTTTGAGTAGTGCCCGTGATGTGGAGCAGCAGCAGGGAGGAGACGAGCTGCTCAAGAGGTGCAAGTACATTGTCATGGGAGAAGAGGAGCTAGTGGAGGAGCCCACTGCCGATGGCTACAAGCTGAAAAAGGTGACCTCAGACTCAGATAGCAGCAGCAGCATCGTCACAGTGGGGAAAGTTTGGGAGTTTGCCGATGAACACAAGCTCTTCAATTCCTCGGACAAAAATGACCAGCTGAAAAGGATCTGCCTCTCATTTGCTCTCTTCAAGTTGCTTCGTCGAAAGATCGAGCACCCGCAGGGGATGACCGGCAAAGAAGCCTGCGATTGCCGGGACCTCATATTGAGGGGCCTGTACAACAATGGTGGAAGAAGCAGGGCTGAGGCACTATTCCAGGTGATGAACGATGAGGTCACCTTCCTCAGTGAGTACTACCACTCTGTTGTCCCCGTCGTCCTTGCAAGCCCCTTCTTCCTCTTCGTCAACTACTTTCTTCTCCACATAGTCGTAATCATGTTGTGCCTCATGACCATAGTCATATGTGGAAATGGAGATGTGAGCAGCGCATTCCATAGCATCAGTGCAGACAGCAACCTTTTAAGATCTAACGTCGGCGACCTAGTCATATGCCTTGCAAGTAGAGCTGCCTTTTCCACAGCGGCCTTCTTCTCCATAGTAGACCTCTCTATCACCCTTCTTCTATTTCTGATTTTCTTCTACGAGGAAATCTGGGAGTTGCTTGTTTTCCTGCTCTCCAACTGGTTCATGGTATCATTGCTCTACAACCATATACTAGCAGCTAATAAACCCCAAAGGCGCGGCGGCGGCCGCCGCACCTTTAGCAGGGCTCTTCGTATTGTCATGTGGCTACGGAGCAAGATGAGCCACGCCAACATCAGCTTCAAGCAGTTTTCTGTGTTGAGCCTTGGCTGGCCACTTGACCTATTACCTCTGTTCCCCATACCCTACGTGGTTGTGCAAACGAGGCTGGTACCGAACACCTTGAAGCAATCCATCTTGGATTACCTGGTGGAACATGACGACGGCCGTGGTGGTCGTCCTCTTACTAACGGCAAGTCTGCACTGCGAAGGAACAGTCTTTTCCACCGGCTCTCCTGGGCGTGCAAGAGTGACAGCGCCGCGGAGGTCATCCTCACCTGGCACATCGCCACCAGCATCCTGGAGGCCAAGTGCGCCCCTCAGCATCGGACTGCTACTGCTACTGCTAGTAATAAGGAGGAAGCTGCTGCTGCAGCAGCCTTGATGATGATGAGCAGGGTGGCCATTAGACTGTCCAAGTACTGCGCTTACCTGGTGGCGTTCCACCCGGAGATACTGCCTGACGATAACCAGGAGAAGGCGGAGCTTGTGTTCGAGGCCATGTACAAGGAACTCAAGAGCATGCTTGGGTGTCGAGAGTACTACCTGTCTTCGCAGTGCGCACGGATCGACAAGATCTTGGAGACCGCCAGCAGCTGGGAAAGGGATGACCAAGAAACTACAGCAGGCGGCGGCGGCGGCGGCCACCAGATTGTGAGGAACGGAGCCAAGTTGGGCAGGTCTCTAATGGCGGAAGCTAGCAGCAGCAACGATCCACGAGCAGCGTGGAAGGTTGTAGCCGACGTGTGGACGGAGATCGTCATGTACGTGGCGCCATCAGGCGACCAGGATCGCTTCAAGAAGGGGCACGAGGACCTCCTGGCGCAAGGAGGCGAGTTCATCTCCGTGCTCTGGGCCTTGTCCACTCACATCGGCATGTCTAGGCCGCCGGCCGACAAATCGGCGGCGGGTGAGGAGCATCCGGAGGAAGCGCTCGAGGAGTAAACTGGATTCATTCGGCGTCTGTTGTGTGCGTTCCCGCGCCTGCAGGCTGCAGCCAGCTTAGGATTGCATTGATGTGTGTTTGTGTTGGCGTGCTGTGTAAAGACAAGAGAATGCTTGTTTGGTTTGGATTCATCATCATCTTGTTCCGGTGAGATTTGTTCATATAGAAAACTAAACCTCCTACACCATGATTCTGAATTACCCGTATATAGAATTGTAAAGAAAAAAATTAACTTAAATTGTTCATGCACGGATCGTTTAACTTTTTATTCCTTCTTGATACAATGATGGGCAGCTCTCTTGCGTATTCGAGAAAAAAAAATACACGGATCGTTCTTTTGGGCCCAAAACTGCTGTCCATGCAAGCCTCCGGGTGGCATGGGCGTCGAGCCTAGACCTGGGCATAAAACGTCTGGCCCAACAAAAGCCTGAGCTCGGACAAAAATGGGCCTGCTGGAAGGTGAAGCTCTGTGCCTGCCTTCTATGAATGGGCAGGCCTAGCTAGATATGTTACAGTATGACTACAAGCACTAATTTTCCTTTAGAAAGCAATTAGCTTGCTGAGCATTTAGTCCTAGCTAGACGAATCAGATATAATATAGGACGCATAGTTTCTGTTTCCTAGAGTTCAAAGTCGAGTCTTTGTTTAAATGACTTGTCAACCAACCAGCCAATAGTATTTTTATCTTATACCAAATCAGCATTAACCACCAGCACCAGCCAGTGTTATTTTTCTCTCACAACAAATCAGCACTAGCCACCAGCCATAGCCAGCCGAATAGAGTAAGGATCCATCCTTGTGAATAGTGGCATGCAAAACACTCAGACAAGTTTGGTATATAAATTAAAGTAGCTGGTATCTATTCAAAACTTGGAAAGCAATTAATGCCATTCACGGTCTTTCAAAAAAAGTAATGCCACTCATATAGTACATGAGCTTGAACGTTGGCTTATGTAACTTTTTTTTTTAGAAAAACAAAATGGTTCCGGTCTCTACGACCACATACAGCCAATTCATTACATCGTTCCGCAGATAAGCTGATCACAAACTGAAAGAAAAAGATTTTTAAAAAGCAAGGAAAACTATAAGCAAAGTCATCCATGCATTCGTGGTAAAAATTTCCGAAGTGACCATATCCATTGCTTTGCTTGACGAGCGGACGGTCTTCTATGGGGACCAAAAATGCATCCAACAATATGCCCCTCTAAAATTGGCTTATGTAACTGGAAACCGACCAAAGCTAAAATTATGCAGATTTTTTTTCAAAAAAAAGAAAAAACTTATGCAGATGAATCGTATATAGCAGAGGCTGATGTTAGTTCATGCCATAGCTGGACCTCCTCTGCATGCATACTGTAACAACCCGGCCCGGGATAACGGCTAAGATCTATTCCACACTTTGAGTAAACCACACTTGCTAAATAACTCTCTTGCGCTTTCGTCCTCGCTTCGCGCAAAAGGTTCGAACTAGAGTTACTATCTTCCCAGGGACCGGCTATTTAAGCTGGTTCGGCTCCCTCTCTGCTTCCAATTTGGGACTAGAGAGCTGAGCCGCGGTGCTACAGTAGCTCTTGCTACAGTACCCCCCGCGCGGCCTAGTCGGCCCGTGGGCCGTGACAATCTCCCCCGTTAGGATTCGACATGCTCGTCGAACCAACTTATCCATACGGGATAAAGGAGTAGGATCTCCTCTCTTGGCCACGTCCCATACGTCTAGTGGTAACGATCCCATGTGTCACGTCCGTGGGTTCACTGCCAGCAGCCCATGTGTGTCCGTCCACATGCTGGTGGCATTTGTGTCCCCATGCGCACAACGTGCTCATGTATGCGCACTTCTGCCCGTACGTGGCGTGAAACCGCGAAAGTATGGCTCTGATACCCCTGTAATGACCCGGCCCGGGATAACGGCTAAGATCTACTCTACACTTTGAGTAAACCACACCTGCTAAATAACTCTCTTGCGCTTTCGTCCTCGCTTCGCGCAAAAGGTTCGAACCGGAGTTACTATCTTCCCAGGAATCGGCTATTTAAGCTGGTTCGGTTCCCTCTCTACTTCCAGTTTGGGACTAAAGAGCTGAGCCGCGGTGCTACCGTAGCTCTTGCTACAGTAAACCGCGCAGCCCGTGGGCCGTGACACATACCTTGGTATCCATGGACCATGGTGATGGGTATGGTCATGTGAGAGGGGCAACAAAAGGGGATAGCACTAGCTAGTCACCTTGGGGGAAAAAAACAGAAAGAGTGTTCATCATTACCTACCATTTGAGACGTTTCTAGCTACTTTCTTCTCATCATGATGAGTGATTTTAGACACATTTAGGTCATTCCAAAAAAATAAAGAGGACCATGTTCCAAAAGCTCGGAGTAGTATTGTTGGGCTCCCATAGAAATTAAAGGTCATCACAAAAATAAAATAACTCAAATAATGCTAGCAATAATCAGCAGATCAACGGATCCGTTCATGCATGCTTTCGTTTGATATGTATAGTGTGGGAATTGATTCTGACTTGGCTGAAGGGTTTAGGGCTTGGTTTCTTTTGTTCTGATAGCATTCGTTCCTTGCTTGCTGGAGACGAGCCCGGGAATTTCAACTGTCAAGTGCCAAAAGAATTGACTAGTGCCTGTACAGTTCCACACAGCCGGCCTATAAATGTGCAGCTAGGCATGTGGCAGCTTTGAGAGCACCACTAGCTACGATTTGAGAAGAGATGAATGATCATTCAGCATTGTAAAGAGCTGGAAAGAAGCAAAAATACCATGAAGATTCCTGTTTTGCCGCTACTAGTATTAGTTATCTTATGTGTTTCTTCTCCAAATGCTCATGCAACAACTAGCTCGCCCAAATCCAAGGCCGTCTGCTCCGGCCATAGAGGTTTCCGTTTTTTTTACTTGTTGGTTGCAGCATTAATCGAGAATATCATCCACCTCGAAGTAATTGAGTACCACTAACAATTCAGCTGATGATCACCCTGTGTTTAATTTCACCACAGTGAGCATTCCACTCTCCAGTGACGCTTTGCTGCCGTTGAACCACCGGCGCGGCCCTTGCTCGCCGTTCCCCTCCTCGGCGACGGCGAGCATGCCCTCGACGGCCGACGTGCTCCGCCGGAACCGGCTCCGCGCCGACAGCATCCGGCAGCGCCTCAACGGCACGGCTGGAGCAAACAAGCGCGGCGATGCGACCGTCCCGACCACGCTCGGCTCCTCCCTGGACACCTTGGAGTACGTCGTCACCGTGGGCCTCGGCACGCCGGCGGTCACCCAGACCCTGCTCATGGACACCGGCAGCGACCTCTCGTGGGTGCAGTGCCGCCCGTGCCCGGCCGCGACGTGCCACCCCCAGCAGGACAAGCTCTTCGACCCGGCCAGGTCGGCCACGTACTCGGCCTTCCGCTGCGGCTCCGCCGCCTGCAGGGGCCTCGGCGGCGATCTCGACGGCAATGGCTGCTCCCGCCGCGGCCGGTGCCTGTACGCCGTCAGGTACGGCGACGGCTCCAACTCCACCGGGACGTACGGCGCCGACAAGCTGACGCTGACCCCAGCGCACGCCGTCGACGGCTTCCGGTTCGGATGCAGCCACGCCGCGTCGCTGTTCAGCGACAGGGCCGACGGGCTCCTGGGCCTCGGCGGCGGCCCGCCGTCGCTCGTGTCGCAGGCGGCGGCGAGGGCCTTCTCTTACTGCCTCCCGCCGACGGCGAGCTACTACGGGTTCCTGAGGCTCGGCGCGCCGCCGCGCGCCGCCTCGTCGCGGTTCGCGGTGACGCCCATGTACAGGAGCGGCAGCGCCGACCCGTTCTACCTCGTGCGCCTGCGGGGCATCGCCGTGGGCGGGCGGCGCGTCCGCGTGCCCCCGTCGGCGTTCCGCGCCGGCGCGGTCATGGACTAGGGGACGGTGGTCACGCGGCTGCCGCCCAAGGCGTACCGCGCGCTCCGGGCGGCGTTCAGGAGGGAGATGAGGATGTACCCGCGGCGGGCGGTGCCTCCGGCGGCGCTCCTGGACACGTGCTTCAACCTCACCGGCGTCGGCGGCGACGTCAAGGTCCCGAGCGTCTCCCTGGTGTTCGAGCGGGGCGCCACGGTGGAGCTCGACCGGTCGGGGATCATTCGCCACGGCTGCCTCGCCTTCGCATCCTCCGGCGACGACGGGGGCCCGGGGATCATCGGCAACCTGCAGCAGAGGACGCTCGAGGTGCTCTACGACATCGGCGGCGGGGCCGTGGGGTTCCGCCGTAGCGCCTGCTGACTGACTGCTGAGCCGATCGGCGATGCACATCAACGGCTGATAATCTTTGTTGCTTGGAACCATGCGTGTCAGATCAGTCTCAATAATCCAAGGTAATCCTCCGTACGAGTGGTATGGTATGTATACGTTGGCCAACTTCAGTGTACACAATTTTTCCATGTATTTTTTCCCCTTCAAAATAAATTCCATGGGCTCGAATTGGTAAGCCCAACCGTGTCTCTCGATGAAAAGAACGAAGCACGCACCGGCCCAAACCGGAAACCTATACATCTTCCGGAAGAAATTTTATTAGATATCTTCTACTGTTTGAGATTCGTGCGAACTAAAATAAATGGACACGATGAAACCTGGTGGGAGGAATTGTATGCACACGCACAACTTGACGTTGGTGGGAGGAATTGTATGCACACACACAACTTGACGTGGGGGAGCTGGACAGCTGTCCAAGCACAGCTGGCTAGGGTGGAAAGAGAAGTTCCATAGATTCATTTTGGATGGTACACTTTGCTTTCAATTTTCTTTTCAACCATAAATGTTTTCATGATTCTGTTTGGACCATGGTGTTACTTACAATTTATGCAACAAAATAAGATACAATATGAATATATTTTTATTGTTTTAAAAAATCAATATTCCTAATGTATCGTTTCAACAATTTGAATATATATGTTCAATAATTTATATGTGATGATTCAACATGTCCTCATAAATGTTGAATCAGTTTATTAGAATTGTTGTACAGAGTTTTTAAAATGTTGATTGAAGTAGTTTAAAATGTTGACTAGTTTGGCACTTTTGGATGTATCATCTTGAACTATATTCTTTAGCAGAGGAAACAATTTAGTATGTCAGATTAAAAGAAAAAAAAAGCGCACCTATGACCTGTGTTGTGTGTGTCCACGTGCAGTTCGTGGTGGTTGCATGCTACTTTTATTTTTTGAACAGCGGTTACATGCTGTATGCTGCTTGCTGCGGGTGCATTGTAGACATGGGCCGTACGTGGGCTGTGCGATGGATAGTTATGCATCTTCCGGAATATAGATAGGATGCCCCGGCCCAAACCGCACAGAATCAGCTCTAGTCTCCAAGTTGGTCGTGCTGTCCCAAATTAATCTTCATCTTCTCTGATCTGATCAGCTCGTGATCCATATTACCATCTCAGTACTGCCGAGCTCTTGCCCATCTGCGGCTGCATCATCATTCTGTGGTGCTCGATCGCACAATTTTGGACAGTATCTCTTTCATCTTCTGGTCGTTTCCACTGACACTAGGATCATCAAGTCAAGAAGAAACGATTGTGCAACTCTTTCGTCGCTGCAAAAACATGCTTCGTTCACATCTCCTAGATCCAAAGCTAATAGGTGGTGCTCATCCTTGCACTTGATTGATGAGAACGAAGCAAGTACCCGTACATGTACGGAACAGAAGGTCACACTATATATCTATATATTTTATATAAGTGCAACCCACTAAAAATCATTAATAGCTATTTCTCTCACATATAGTGAAGCCACATCATTATTTTATTTCCACCATTAAATCTGAATGAAAGCTCGTATCCTAGCCTTTTACAACCCACTAATAGTTCTTACCTTTTTACTTGGTTTTATTATTGCCATATGAATAATTTTTTTGACAGAATTAGAAACAAAACGTCAAAAAAATAATGTAAGGGCTAACATCCCTTATTCATTTTTATCACACACATTCCTAACATCCTATTATACTACAGTAATGAAGATCACCATAGTGGAGAATCCATAACCAATCCAAAATATTTACATTCGTCCAATGAAACATAGGCACTAAAATCAATAAACAAAATATATTCTTTCCAATTATCAATGCTTCACGCAACTTTGTTGCTCACACTTAATTTTTTTAAAAACAAATTGCAGAAACTTCACTTATCGAAGGGGGTCTATACAAAATCCAATCTCTTGCTTCACAAAATGATGTAGACATTTTCATTTCCTCCCAGAATAAAATTAAAACATCTTTATCATAACTATTATGGTTCCTCTTTTTATCAGTTTCCGCAACTAGAACTTCTTATATGTACAACCATGCCATATATCTCTAATGCTAAAATTGGCTGCAACTTCATAACTCCATATTTTCAGTACACTCAACTTTAACATTTTTGCTCTGAAATTCTGCAGCAACGCGCGGGGTATTCAACTAGTTATTATCATTCCTAGCTACACACTCGTGAACATTTCGTGAAGAGAATCATCATCTAATCCGCTAGCTTCTGCAACGGCATCGTCGTGCAACTCTAAACTTTGTTCTCGGTGATCTCTCTGCACTGTCCGTCGTGAGGCTACACGTCCTTGTACCAGCGCGCTGCGTGCATCTCTAGCTTCTCCGGCGGACCACCTAAGCTAGCAGGCCACGAAAAGAAGAGTAGAAAACCATCGATCCGAGAGACCGCGCGCCGCCGGAGAATCTCTTCCGGCCTCCTCCAGCATGAATCGGCGACCGAGAGAGGTAGCTCACTCGCGCTATGTCCATGGCTAGCTAGCCGGGCATGACGTACAGTGTGGCGGCGGCGAGGCCCGCGACGGTCGGCCGCCGTGGCATCGTGCCCACCGGCGCGCTCCCCGCGGCCGGCGCTGGCAGGGACGCGCTGCGCAGCAGGGCGCGGTGGCGGCGCCTGGCGGCCTTGAGCGCGGCGTCCATCGCCCTCTGGTCCTGCCTGCACTCGTCGCTGCAGAACGCCGCGTCGCCCCTACAATCGCACGCGTCGCGCCGCGGGCATCGCGTGGAGCACGAGGTCAGTCAGTCAGAGGGTAGGATGCATGCATACAGGTCGATCATCGATCGACTGACCAAACGTACTTGTACATGAAGATGTGGCGGTCCGAGGTGATCTCGCGCTTGCACAGGAAGCAGGCGTCGAGGAAGTGGCGGCCGTGACCGCCGCCGCCGCAGCCATCGCCGGCGTTCCCGACCTTCCCGGCGAGGAAGAACCGGGACGCCGCCTTCACGTACCTCGCCTCCATCATTCCGATCCCCTTTCGTGTCGTGCCCAAGAACAACAACTAGTAAAGTAGGATAGTAGTTAGTTCACTCAATTAGCATTTGGCTTGGATTATTTCTTGCTGCCGGGGTGATGCCGGAGTGGAAGGCGATGTGCCGGCTTCTTTATACGCGAGGCCGGGCCGGGGGTTTTCTCCCCAACCGGCGGGTGGTGGCTGGCCATTGGCCAACTTGCGTGTTCCGGCGGGCGACGGCGGCCGAGGCTTTCCCGCAAACTGACGGCCGCGCTCTCCCCCCGGTTTCCTTCCGTCAGGTCGCTCGCCCCGGACAAAGACATGGCCGTGCCCGTGCACAGCTCTACATTCTACGGGCGCACGGACGCAGACGTGCAGCCCACACACGGAAAAAACACGGGCGGTGGCCGTGCTCGCGTGCTATCGTGTCGGGCTGGCGAGTTGCAACTTGCGCGGAGGATTTGGCTGCTCCAGTGGATTGCGCAAGTGCCACTAGCAAGCAACACTGGCATCCTTACACTGTACATGCAGATCAAAAGGAGTAAGATACACTCATGGAGCGGACGCGACAACATGGCTTAAATTGCACAGAACCAGGGTATAGCTAAGACACCAGTAGGAGGAATATGTTAGGCAAAGTCACCGCCTGGCCCTGGACAAGTACACAAGCGTCAAGGCCAAGCCTCCAAGTCATGTATCACCCCACCAGACTGATTAACTGAACACACAAGGTAGGAAGATATTTTGTGGTTCCCGTCAATCGCATCAACCTTTATTAAGAAGTATCAAGCCAAGTTGCACAACTATCATGTCGCACAAGTCAGATGCCAAACAAGCACTAAGCCTTGACAAACCTCGGGCTAAAAGGAAAAAGAGTTGCTCTCAATGATTTATACAGGGTGCAAGTTGAAGAACGAACATAAACCAGAGTCAATTTATTATAACAGAGCACGTTTGGCACCGGAAAGGGAAAGCCATTACAAGGATTCCATTCTAGAAGGGGATTTGATTAGTAGAGAGGCAGGTTTCTTGCAAAATTCAAATGATGCTCTGTTCATATCGATCGAGCTAGGCTTCCTCTCTAGTTCCGGCCCATCGCGGCTCTGTCCTGCTGCCTAAGCCTCTCGCCCTCACGGCAAAGGTAGTTCTGGAATTTCTCCTGCCAACATATGAAAGAACACAGTTATATCAGTGAGAACTCGTGCATTTTAGGGTAGCTGCTGGAAACAAAATTTTTTTTAAAAAAATGAGGGCTACAAAGTGGCTGCTATCACAATCAAGGTTATATGACATGTATATGAGCAATCTGACAGTTTGATTTTTATACAAACCAGTGTACAACGTTAAGAGTCACTTGAAGAAGCGATGTGAAAAAATTTAAATCCTAGCTCTTTAATAAAGAGATAAATGCATAGCAAGTTAGCAGTACCTCTCTGCTCTACATGACATCCAAAGGATAGCTGACTGCATGTCAGCTTGGACAAGTTGGCAGCCATGGGAAACCAACCAAGTTACTATGTTCAAAGTCTTAGAATGCAAACAAGATTAATTTATCTTCCAAGTAATGAAGAAGTGGAGTGACTATTTAGTAATCTACTTGCTTCCCATGTCTTTGATGATCTCATGCACGACACATCAACCAACCTAGCACTTGGTATAAAACACAGTTATATGGCTAACTATCAACTGAATCCTTACATCTCAAAACTCCCAGCATCAAAATTCAAAAATAAAGAATTAAAAAAATCAGTGTCTCAGTCAATATGGCAATCTTTCATTACATCCACAAACTTATAAAATAAATTTGGATGCCACCAATTTCCTTCAGACACTCACAAGAATGCATAAGTACCATCTTAATCAGGGACGTCAAGACTGTAGGCTCTAGGATAATACACCGCTCATGAGTTCAAAATGCATACACAGTTGTACTAAAACTGGTGGCTACTCCATTGGAGAACATATTGGGTGGTTATTTGTGTTTCTACAAATAGGCAAACCAAGTATTTTTTTTTTCTGGTAGGATGAAGACATAAGGAGAAACTTGGAAGCCTAAAAAGGACTATATGGTGAGCATCTAATCTTCCAGAACAACATACATGTAAGGCTTTTCTCTATCTACTGTTCTACTCTACTCAATTTTTGAAGACTTTAAGCATGTAGAGCACTGTCCAATCTCCCAAGAAATAACCGAACAAGGTCGGAGTACATCCCAATCATCAGCATCAACTAAATGTACAGGCCACAGCATAATCTAATCCTGCATCCTAAAATCCTTGGATATGAAAAGGCATGCCACAAAATTCCACGACAATTTGACCCGACCCACATGGCAACCCAAATCTGCCCCGAATCTAGGGTTCGTAATGGCCAGGACACGCGGATCCCCCACCTTCGCATCAAGCGGATCCAAGCTTTATACCGCCAATCTAACGAGCAGACACGCAGGGGCAATGGAAAGATCATGCTCATACGACGCAAAGACGGGGAAGGAAACGGAAAGATATGTACTCGAACGGGCGATTTGGGTACCTTGCCGCCGAAGAGGAAGATCCCGGCGAGGCCGGCGGTGGCGACGCCGCCCCAGATGACGACGGTCGAGGAGAGCAGCGACCAGTTGCGGTAGATCATCCTCGTTTCTTCCTCGATTTCTCCCTTGGCCTCGCTTCGCTGCTGCAGGTGGTCGTCTGGAGGCCGGGCTCGATTCCGATGTCGATGGAGGGAGAAGAGAGAGGAGGTGGGTGGTGAACTCACGAACGGGCCCTCTTCTTCTTCTAGCGGGCTACCAAATCAGCCCGTGGAGTTTCTGGGCCGTACAGCACAACAGAGTGTAGGCCCAAACTCTATTGGGCTCATGGGCCAAGCCCTCCGTCGCTTGGAATCAGCCCGGCGCGTCATTTTCCTCGTCTCATCGACCTTGTCTCCTACGCTCCTCAATCGCCGCTGCGCTCGCCGAACGGCGGCCTGGCCATGGACATGCACTGCCTGTGGAGGACTCGTCGTAGCAGACGTTAGAGGGCATGGAACGCCGGCCGGACGCAATCGCGGCCGGATCACAAAGTTCACAACGGTTCGTCTTTTCTGCAGCCTTGCCTTTACCTTCCATTGATCGGGCGTTCGAACTCTGAAACTATTTCTGAATCAAAACTACGGATCAATCTTAATTCTCGAACACATTGGCCTGTGCATTGTTTCAGAGAATGAAACCACTAGTAATTCGAACATGCGTTCAAACTAGGGGAACATTCGAGACTTGAGCACTACATGAATGCGTGAATGGAGCAACCAGCTCATACCTGACGCCAAACTACAACTACACATGGCACTTAAGTGATACTTAGACTTGATGAGGCACAGGAGTTCAGACAGCTCTCTCCGGAGGAGCAAACTCTACCTAAAAGACTCAAGCTGAGGGTACAGGGGCTGGCTGTCATTGAGCGTGCCCGCCACAGCCAAGCAGCCCGACTGAGAGAACTAAAATTAGGTGATGCCAACACAAAATTAGGCTGGGTGGGTAACTACGCATGATGACAAAGCGGCCGAGATCCAGGCTCACTTCTTAGAGGCCATGCGGCGCCCACCACCCCGACATGTAGACTTCAACTAGGACCTCCTGGGCATCCAACAGCACGACATGACAGCACTTGATGAACCTTTCACAGAACAAGAAATCAAGAACGCAATCAACCACATGCCAGGGGACAAAGCGCCGGGGCCAGATGGCTTCACCGGCACCTTCCTCAAAACCTGCTGGGCAATCATAAAGCATGATATTATGGAAGCAGCTAATGCTTTTCGCTCTCTCAGATCTTCTAGTCTGCAGCTAATCAACTCGGCCAACATAATTCTAATCCCCAAAAAAGACAGCGCGGACAAGGTGGGAGACTTTAGACCAATAAGTCTAATCCACTCTTTTGTCAAGATCATAACCAAAGCTCTAGCACTGAGATTGCAAAGATTCATGCCCTCCATTGTTTCACTGTGTCAGAGTGCTTTCATCAAAACAAGGAGTATACATGACAATTTTATGGCAGTGAGGTCGACGGCATGACGCTTCCACAGAAACAAGACCCCGGCTGTTTTCTTGAAACTGGACATCACCAAAGCTTTCGACTCGGTTCGATGGGAATACCTCCTTAATCTCCTACAACACCTGGGCTTCCCGCAACACTGGAGGAATTGGATTGCAGCACTCCTGTCCACTTCCACTTCGAGAGTATTCCTTAATGGTGTGCCCAACCCACCGATACATCATGGAAGAGGCCTACGGCAAGGCGACCCACTATCACCATTCTTATTTGTCATTGCAATTGACCCACTACAAAGAATCTTAGACTTGGCAACTGAGCTGGGCGCTCTCAGTAAATTGAGAGGACGCCCCCCGCTTCTCCGCATCTCTATGTATGCAGATGATGCCACACTCTTCCCCCGGCACGGGATGAGGTCCGGTCACTGGCCGCAATTCTCAATTTCTTTGGTGAAGTAACCGGGCTGAAAACTAACTTCCTCAAGTCCACTGTCATCCCCATCCGATGCCAAGGGGTTGACCTTACTACTGTACTCAACGGTTTCGAGGCAAGAAGAGCAAGCTTCCCAATTAAATACCTTGGCCTACCGCTGTCGACAACAAGATTGAAAAATGTGGACTTCCAACTTGTGGTGGATAAAGTGGCAGGCAAGCTAAATACTTGGGATGGCCGGAACATGACTATGGCTGGGAGACTCACCCTTGTGAAGTCAGTTTTGACGTCGCAAACAATACATCTCCTCTCCACCCTGTGCATGCCAAAAGAGATCCTCAAGCTGTTAGACGACAAGCGAAAGAAATTTCTGTGGGCGGGCAATGAGGAGCCGACGGGAGGAAAATGCAAAGTTAACTGGACTAGAGCGGCAAGATCAAAAAAAGGAGGAGGCCTCGGAATTCTTCACTTAGGAAAATTCTCGCGAGCCTTGAGGTTGTGCCGGCTGTGGAAGCATTGCAAAAAGGAACAAGGCCAGTGGTTGGATGCTGCTATGCCATGCACGACCAAAGACAAACAACTCTTTGCGGCGGCAACAACAATCACAGTGGGCAATGGTGAGAGAATTTCATTCTGGGAGAATGCATGGCTTCAAGGCCGCATGCCGAGAGACATAGCACCGGCGGTATACAACATCTCAAAAAGGAAAAATAGAAGTCTATGTGAGGTACTTGTGAATAGCAACTGGGTGCGTGATCTTGATTTACACAATCAGCGTTTCTCAGCTGTCCACTTTTCTGAGTATTGTGACCTATGGCGCCAAGTGAGCCAAACAACACTTCAACATGATACCTCGGACAACATCGATTGGAAACTCACAGCTGATGGTATGTATACAACAAAGTCGGCCTATGACGCATAATTCTTAGGTTCGACTGCCACCAACTTCGAAAGCCTCATCTGGAAGGCTTGGGCACCACCGAAGTGCAAAGTGGCCATCCAAAATAGATTATGGACGGCTGATCGCCTCAGTGCAAGGGGGTGGCAGCACAATGATAGGTGTGTGCTATGCCGCGCATCACCAGAAAGTGGGATCCATCTATTTGCAGATTGTCGCTTTGTGAAACGGATTTGGGACAACATCAGCACTTGGGCTAGAGTGGATGGTCTACATACGGCAGCATGGCAACCTTTTCCATCGGTGAAGGAGTGGTGGACCATGATTGCACGGCTGCCCTCAAACGATGCAAAAGGTTTACGCAGCCTCATCATTTTGGTGATTTGGGAGATCTGGCTAGAACGCAATGCAAGAATTTTCAAGCACAAGGAATCACCATGCCAGATGGTGATATCAAGGATTAAGGACCAAGCGAGTAATTGGATGGCGGTGGGTGCCAAGCACTTGGCTACGCTCTTGGCTTAGCTGGGGTCTGTTTGTTTCTTTTGTTTCTCTCTTTTTGGCCGGCCGATTTTCTCCTTTTGTGAAGACCCGGGCTCGTGCAACTCTGTTGTTGTTGCCCGTCGGGCACTCTTCTTTTTAATATAGCGGGCAGCTGTCCAGCCGGTTCGTTTAAAAAAAATAAACTAATCGATTGAGGAACAGTCGAAGGAGAATGATTTTTTTTAGGAAAAGGAAGGAAAGCGTTTAGAGACCAAGATGTTCGATAAGCCCAATAATGTCGTTTATCAGAACCCCGTGGAGGAAAAACTGGGAGACATCAAAGATTGTTACACAGTGGATCGGATCTCTCCCGAGCTATACATATGAGCCAACTCTAGAGATTTCAAGGCGCACGCTCTCGCATGCACATTGATCATTGGCAGGAGCCAGTCGACGTGCATGGACGGCCGTCGATCAGCTCTGCGTCGGCTTCTTCTCCTCCTCCGCGGCGTCCTTCTTCACCTCCGTGGGCTCCTCCGCCACCTCGGCGGCGGCGGCGGTCTTCTCCTCCTCCACAGGGGCTGAAGCAGGCTTCTCCTCCTCGACGATCGTCTTCTCCAAGACTAGCTCCTCTTCCTTGTGCTCGGGCTCGGCGATCGCCTCCGGAACCGCCTCAGCCTTCTGCTCGGGCTCGGCGGGGGCAGGCAGCTCTGCCGCCGCCGCCGGCTCCTCCTTGGCCTCCTCCACCACCTTCTCGACTACCTGTTCAGGCGCCGCAACCTCCTGTATGTGCACCACATTTTTCAAACATTCAGTTCAGTTGTTCATCATCAGGAAATAAAAGACAAATTAAAGTTTCTGAATGCGCCATGGATCATCACCTCGGTGGGGACGGTGGTCTCGGGAGCAACCTTGGGTGTGGAGATGGTGGCCTCGGCGGGGGCCTTCCCCTCAAGCGTCTTGGGCTTGGTTGCGCAGGCACCCATGGCTGCCCCCGGCTGCTGTGGCGGTTGCGGCGACGGCGGCCGGGGGTTATTGGATAGTGGTGGAGGAGATAGAGGAGGTGTTGAATGTGGAGGTGATTTGGTAACGGGGGAGATGGTCTGTATTTATAAGAAGCTTTTGTGGTTGTGCCGCGGGCTGGTTAAATTTAGAACGCCAAGTTATTGATGGTTGGGAGATGGTTTAGAAGCTAAGCGTGCATGCATGGTGGAAAGGCCCAGCTTGGTTCTAAAAATAGTACAAGAAATTAAAGCTTGTGGTTTTTATTTCCTCTCATTTTAAGTCTCTAATAAGGAGATAGATATACAGAATGAGAGATAAAAATAAAATAAATAAATTTAATACTGTGGAGTCCTCCTGTGATGATGTGAAGAAGAGGCGGCAGCAGTGCAGCACCAGCAGCTTGCATTGCCCTTCCTGAATGTATGAAGTTACGAACCGATCCAAACAAGGAGATTACAAAACAAGCAACTTACACCACACATTCCCCTTGCACTTGGACTTGATGACCAGCAAATCTGACTAAGCATCTTACAAGCTACTGTGCTTAATTGGGCATGTAAGCCAGATTACAAAAGAAGCAGATGCTGGAATTATTGGTCGACAAACTAGTAGTGGTGGTACAAATTAAACTAGAAATACATTATGAAATGCCAAATGCCAAATTGTAGTACTAGTAGTAGATAGCAGAAGTTCAGCGGGACATGGTACGTAGCCGGGCGGCTGGCAGCAGCCTGCAGTAGCTCGCCGGGGGCGCTCATCAGCACGCGCCCCGGCGGAACCCCACGGCCCCGCCGCCGACGTCGTAGAGCACCTCGATGGTCCTCTGCTGCACGTTGCCGATGACGCCCGGCAGGCCGTCGCCGCTGGTGGGCGCGAAGGCGAGGCAGTCGTTGAACAGGATCCCCGAGGGGTCCAGCTCCACGACGGCGTTGCCGTCGAACACCAGCGCCACCCTCGGGACCCTCACGACGAAGACGCCGGCGAAGTTGTAGCAGGTGTCCAGGCTGCCCCTGGGCGGCGCCGGGCGGTACGCGCCCATCCTGCCCCGGAACGCCGCGCGCAGCGCCTGGTACGCCGTCGGCGGCAGCCGGGTGATCACCGTGCGCGAGTCCACCACCGAGCCGGCGGCGAGCGCCGCCGCGGGCACGTTGAGCCGCCGCCCGCCGACGGCGATGTCCCGGAGGAGCACGCGGTAGAACGTGGGCACCCGCGGGTTCCGGAGCAAGGGTGTCGTCACGAACGCGCCGCGGGCGCCCGGCGCCGGCGCGCCGAGGACGAAGAACCCGGAGTCGCTCGCCGTCGTCGGGACGCAGTAGGAGAAGGCGTTCCCGTGGGAGGCCGCGGTCTGGGACACCAGCGACTCCGGGCCGCCGCCGAGCCCCATGGTGCCGGAGCTCCCGGCATGCCCCGGCTGGCGGCGGCCATTATCGGATCCATCATCAATGCTGCTGAGCGGGGAGCCTTGCTGCTGGTCGATCCCGGTTTGTCAGTTGGGGAGATAGATGCAAATGTATATCGATCGAAATGTGGTGGCCAAATCGTCTGACGATCCAAAATGGTCGAAATAATGTAATCGAAATCGGTTGAATTATTCCTACCGTACCGTGGATGCGCTCTTTGCTGTGCCCACGCGTTGGCTTGCAGGAGGGGCACGTTAAACATGCTTGATAGGGGGTTCGCCGCTTGCTTCTTAACATTCTCGTTGGCATCATCAGAGAGCCTCATCTGGATGTACTCCACACGGAGCCGATCCTGCCGGAGCAGCTCGGCCATGGAAAGCCTAGTGCGGCGGCGGCCTGACGACGACGACGGTGAACACGAGCCATGCGAGAGGCTCAGCGGCGCCCACGTGCGGTTCTGGGGTGGAGACACTGCACGCCAACACCATTTGTTAGGGCTTCGAGATCTCGTTTTCGATCAGCCGTGTCTATTCTTGGGTATATATAGAGAGAGATTGGGATTTAATCCCATTTTATTAGGCCATTTCAAGAGAAAAGAGATCGAGCATTCGAGCTAGTATGGATGCATACCCCTGTGTCCGGAGCAGGAAGCTTTCGGTTTCAGCGAGCCGACTGCCACTGAGTGTGTACTCGTGTTCATCAGCTGCTGCTGCTGCACGGACAGTTGGAGAAGAAAAACAGGACAAGAGCACAAGTAGCAGTGACAAAGAAGAAACCGCCATATGGCTGTGTCAAGCAGTATAGATCTTGCTCTATTGGATTTATATAAGAATGAGACTCGATCATGCATATGCTTCAACATATCCTTATGTGGTTCCTGGGTACATATAGGCCATGAGCATATATAGGAGACCTCAACCTCCAAGGATTTCTCTAGGTGAAAACCGAAGAACTGAATTGTTGGTTCCGGCGACGGCGGCATCTTGGTGTTGCTTTCCAGCTGGGACATCGCTATAGAGTCCTTGGGATAGCGATCATGGTTAGTGTGGAGGGAAGAGATTTGATAGGCAACAGATGATCCGGACATCAAATTTCTAAGCAGACAAGAGATGTGATGGATTGGTGTTTGCGTGAAGATGATGCAAAGTTGGAGCCGGAACCAAGAAGAAGATTGAAACTTAGACTTCTAGCATTCTTGCATTGTTTTCTAGCTTTCTCTCTTGTTTTGCGAGATCCCTCATTTGAGGTTTAGAGTCTAAGAACTCTTGTAATGTTTGGCTGTATATATCCACCTTGTGGATATGGAGGCCGGGAAAAAAGTTATATATTCTTGCAAAAATTTGTACGTGTGAACCTTTTCTCGCTTCTCTGAAAGTTTTTGCATAGATAGACACTTGGAGTTTCCAATAAAGTTTGTGAATATGTTTTCTCTTGTTTACTCAATAAAGTTTCCATGATCTCTAATGGAATAAGCTGGTGTGCTTCTTTTTCTCTCTTGCAAGCTTTCTTTTTGTTCTTTATTTCTAGAGCTACCATCATGAGCATTATCTTATATCATAACCATAATTGTGTTGTTAAGTAGTTTTTATTTATTTTGTGCTTAACCCACGTGGCTAGTTGGATACAGTTCTTAAATTTGTGGTGCACTTGTTATAGTAATAGCTGCTCGGAGTCTCTCTCTCTCCTCTTGTTATGCTCTTGATTCGAAATTGGATTTCAAATTTCACCCTTCCGGTGATACTCCAGCAACGTGTGGGCACCGTGTAGACTCATGTTAGTGCGATATCAATGCATGAAGACTAGGTGGAGGGGCATATACATAGGTAATGCAAATTACAAGTTTATGGACCTAAGAATGCACTTTCAGAATTTGTGGACCTAAATCGGCGATCCCGGCAATGAGGGTGCGATATGAGGCCAAACGAACAAACGAAGACAGGGGCTGCATGCGAGGACAGACGACGGTAGAGGCTTTGCAGCCGGGCATACGAACTGAACACGGGCTTGGCAGCCGGGCAAGCCAATGGCCAGGGCACGGTGTTGTCGCTTTGTCCAAGGCAGTAGGGCCTCCAGAGCTCCGCCACTCCAGCAGTTGTGCCCCCGTGGGGCGTGGGCGAGCATGCAGAAGCAGGCCAGAGCGAAATCAAATCTGAGCGTAAGGTGAGCTAATTAGTTATAAATTCGATCTTTGTTTTGAAAATTATCATTGTAATTTATGAAATTTGGGCTATCAAAAAGGTTTTACACCTTTTGAAATTTTGAATACCCAACTCCCAAATCCTGGGCCCACCCCTCATTCACATAGGCAAATCTTCACTTATTTAACATCAACTAGTAGGACAAAGTACTCCGTTCAAGAAGAATTGTGAGTGTACTCCCAAAAGAATTGGGATGAAACTCCTGTCACATACTCATGTAGGCCTGCTAAGTGGGTTGGGTTCAAATGGATTTTATATGGTGGATTTTGATGTGGAGCGGAATGTGTTTGGATGGGTCAAAATAAGTTGTATTAGGTAATAGGGAGGGATGCAGCTAATTCTATGTAAATATAGGTTGGAGCGGGCTAGGGTGGATTGAAATGGATATTTTGTGCAAAACAATATACTATATATAAATATGAGAATTTTTACAATAATTGAAAAAAATGAGAGTCGTCCATCTGATAGAATCGTAAGGTGGTTAAGATAGAAAGTATCTGAAAGTACCTAGACTGATAGAATCGTAGGGTTGTATTAGCTAATGGGTTGGGGCGGAGCGGGTTATATGTAAATGCGGGTTGAGATGAGTTGGAGTGGGTTGAAATGGATACTTTGTGCAAAACATTATGGACCCTAAAACTAAAAATCACGTATTCACACCATAAAATATTTGAATTTGACTGAAATTTATTGAAGATGACTCAATATAAATAGTAGTTATTCTGCAGTGTGGTTATATCTATATGAGGGCCCTATGAAAAGAGCCGGACCCTAGAAATAAAATTTCATGTTCACACTATAAAATTTTATTGAAATTGACTGAAACTTATTGGAGATGACTCAGTATAACTGGCAGCTACTCTGTGCAAAGCAGTGTAGCTAGAACTGGCCCCATGTCAAGAGTCGTACCTTAGAAATAAAACATCACGTTCACACTATAATATTTTATCGAAGTTGACTAAAATTTGTTGGAGATGACTCCGTATGACTGACAACTACTCTGTACAAAGCAGTGTGGCTAGAACTAAACATGGGCCCACGTCAAGAGCCGAACCCTAGAAATAAAACCACGCGTTCACACTATAAAATTTTATCGAAATTGACTGAGATTTTTTGGACTGGCAGCTACTATGTGTAAAGTAGTGTATAGCTTGAACTTCATATGTACCCCACGTCAAGAGCGGAGCCACTAAACTAGTTGGAGAGAATTTGACGTAGTAGTTCGAAACCGGTTTGTTAAGAAGAGAGCAAGAAGTTTGGGTTGGTTTGGGTGGAATAGTAAGTTGATTGTTGGTTTGGTTTCTAAACTGTATTTAATAATGAAATAGGTTGGTGCAATGGTGTGGTTTTGGTTTGATATCCAAACCATTAGGAGGGTGACCGTGGGCCCGGTGGCCAACCGTACGTACGTACGTATACCAGACCGGCCGTATACGTTCACATGAACGATACGATACTTACTATACCTAACTTATATATAGAACGAATCGAATGGCCGGCCTATCATCAACGGGCCGGGGGCAGTTAATTGGCTCGGGATGATCCGACCGCGCGTGCGCGCTATACGTGACGACGACCAATTAATGCAAGCAGCCGAAATCGAATCCAACTCGAACTCGCGTGTCCGAAGTCGGAAACGAAGCAAGCCAACGGTAACATGCATATCCCACACGAGTAGCTCTATCGTATAAGCAACTAGTCCCCGGCCGTATATATCGATCGAGTTGATTTGCATTGCGCGAGTACTAGTCTAGCAGCGCCGGCGGCGGAGGAGGAGAGACCTAGCTAGAGCTAGCTAGGGTTTCGTGTTTTCGTTTTGTGCAGGTACGTTCTCGATTCGATCGGCTTCCGGCGGCACCACACGCCTACACGTCGTACGTCGTCATGGTGGAGAAAAGCGAGCGGTTGGAGCGGCGAGGCTCTCATCGACGGCGGGCATGCGCGTGCGGCGGCGACGTCTGGCTTCGGCGCCAACGAACGCACTCCGACGGCTACGTGCACGCGGCGAGGCTATCTTCGTTGTTCTATCTTGGTAATTTTCTTTCTAGTTTCTTGGTTCCTCACAACACACTACACGACTAAACTAACAATCTAATTCAATGAATTGATCTAGACCTAGACACACAAGAACTTTGGCACCAGGCATGGCAAGGAGATGCGCCATCAAAGACAGCATCTATTATGATGTTTCTAAAGGGTCTAGGCACCCAGGATAATGAGGGTGTTGATCCCCTTCCTGTGATCCTTTTTCACTCCCCCGAACAACCTTATGCTCAAAGAAAGAGGAAAAATCAGGTTTATACTACTCGGCCAAGTTTCTAAGGCAAGCATCACGCTAGGTTTGGCTCGTAGCTTAACTAGAGCCAATTCATCCACGAAAGCAACCTTCCATCTTGAAAGGGCAAGATGAGCATGATAAAAAATAATGCTGTTGCGGTGACACTAAATGCACCAAGTGGCCACCATCACCACTTCTCTGAAAATTGATCTGCTGAAGTCATGCCAAGCCTGTATGATCATGTCCAATGGCAGCAGAGGTGGGTTCCAGGCTTCCAGAAAATGCCCAACACAGCCCAGCAACTGATACTAAATCACTAAAGAATAGGTGCATCATGTCTTCTTCAACACTCATCGTACATAGGACTAGGGGTGGTAATGAGCCATGGCCCTAGTGACCTTTTCACAGCCCAACATGGCTTTTAAATTTTTTAACTCAAAATTATATATGATTAGAGCCCGACCCTTTTAAGACCCAGCCCTTGAATTCTCTAGGCTAAATTTCAGGGCCCTTTACCACCCCTACATAGGACACATGAGTAATCTTCCATGTGCATGTGCTTTCACCTCAAAAGTTTTCTGGTATTTAGTTAGTCTCTTAACAGTAGCCAAAAGAAAATTTTGTGCTTGCTACAGGCATAGGATCCACATCCACTTAAAAAAGGGAGAGCAGGGTTGATGACCAATCAACTGAAGGTGAGCTTTCTTAGATGTGAAAGTACCTGAACCCCAAGTATAAGTCCAGTCATCATGCATTGCTGGATTTAGGCTCAAGGGACCGAGAAGGAGGTTAAGGGCCACCAACCGATCAGAAGGCGAGAGGGGCAGCCAGAAATTTGTGCTGTTGTTGCCTTGGAGGAAATTCTGCACTGAACAACTCGGCTTCTTAGCATAAAACTATGGTATCTGCTTAAACACTTGAAGCTCCAACTATCAGACCAGAAAACTATGGTATCTGCTTTATGAGCAATACCACTGGCCAACTATCTGCTTTATGAGTGCTGGCAATTATCACTTTAAACTGTTTGTGTTTACTGTGGTCGTGTGGGTATTTTGGACCACACGAAACAAAATAACCATAGAGGGGTGATTCCCTGGCGCCTCAACTGAAATGCTCTTCAAAATCTCTTCTTGCTTGCAGCGATGGGTGTGTTGCTGAAGGAGGTGGATAGGCGACTGCTCGACAAACAGATGGATGGAACAGATGCAATCATGCAATGGATGGAGCCCTTCTTGGAAAAACAAGGACAGAACACCTCAAGATGACTTCATGTATAGTTGGTCCCTTTTTTACAGGCTTCTCCCCGAGCCTTGCGCAATGTACTCAGGTCTTTCTGTTTCGCTTTTGTAAATGCTGTGCTACTGTGGAAGAACTTGTAAAAACCTTATGCTTTGTAATCCTGTGCGATATGGGCTAACTGGAAACCCGAAACCCGAAACTCCAGTGCTACTGTGGGAAACTTGTAAAAACCTTTTATGCTTTCTTAAAAGCTGGGGAAAAACCCTTTATCAAAAAAATGTGTAGTAAATTGCTCTTTGAGCAAAGTGGAGCCTTTCCTACGAGTGTGTTGACGTGACCTTGCATTACAAACTCTGTAAAATAGTGGATCATTTTTCAATTTTTGCGGAACAGTTCCTGTAATGCATTCAAAAAGTGTAGTTATCGTGTTTGACGCAAAAGAGCCCAATAGTATTGTTTCCTTTTGTTCTTACGGGGTTTTGATGTTCACTGTCCACAAACATGTATCCGTGTGTAGCTCTTTCTTTTTTCCGAGCAACCGACGGTGAGGAGCTCCCACCTCAAACTTTATTCATTTTTTCAGTCCATGAAGGTTTTCTTGTGCATGTATTGTGAGTCCTTGCTTTTAATTCTGTATTTGTTATAGGATGAATTAATTATGTGTATTTGTATAATTGTTAAGCCTCGAAGTGTTGGTTGGGGGGGGGGGGGCTTGATTAGGCCACCGTGGGTTTCGTAATTCCAGACTAATAAAAAAACTGAAATTGTAATATTGTTTGATATGACTTGTTAACCTAAGCAAAAAATAATAAAAAATAACGCGGCCTCCCTCGATGCCTCAATTTTACCATTGACATCTTATATACTTGGATTGTTTATCACCATAAAATTGGTATTATATAAATGTACTTTATGAATCCATTGATATCAAATTTGTATCGTACAAATGAAAAATCTAAGTATCGGTTAAGGAGTGCATAAATCAACGGAATTGACCTCAACTTTATATTAATATGTAAGATTGGGCATACAAGATTGTGAATGTAGGTGAAAGAGAGCATTGAAAGTCTTTGTCCGATCCAACGGGGAGCAGAGGCGATGGGTCCAAAGAAGCAGGTCCCATGTAATGGTGTTGACTAGGTGCATTGTACAAGGCCAGTAGAATACTGGCTAAGCGGGCTGGAGGAAAGTTGCCTGGCCGATCTGGCCCAACGGCCACACGTGGTCGTACGTGTTCCCGTGCTCGGCGAGCTCAAGGCCGCCACCAGGCAAGCGGCTCACGTCCACTAGCGTGAAGGAGGTGCCATTCTCCCTGTTGGAGGAGTAGACTTCTCCTCGCGCGATGAAGGACCGGGAGATGCAGAACCTGCCATTGCCAAGGTGCGCCAGGCCGGCAGTTTCGTACGGCACGACGCCCTGCACGTGCTCCTCCGGCGGGATCTCCCACACGCGCCGCACCACCGGCGGCCGGGCCTCGACGTCGAGCGCGCACACCTGGCAGCACCGCTCCGTGTCTGGCTCCAAGTGTCTGGCGCTGGTGATGCCGACGACCACGCCGAGCTCCGGGACGAAGAGCCCCCGCCGGTTCAGCGGCAGCTCCCATGTCCCTTCCATCTGCCACGTCCCGCGCTCCGTGTCCAACGACAAGGTGCCCTCATCCGGCAGCGAGATCCCGGCGCGCGAGCCCATGGCGAAGTAGGCCGAGACGCACAGGCGATGCAAGTTGCTCGGGAGCTCGGCGGGCAGGTCCGGGAACTCGACGGGCGGGTCCGGGAGCGCGTCGGCGCGCCAGCCGCCTCCGCCGGGGGCGCGGCGGAGCGCCTCGAAGCAGCAGCGGCCGGGCCGCACCTCCGTGTCCATCACGAGCACCGTATCGTCGCCCACGGGGAGCATGGCGGGGTTGCGCTTGGAGCGCCGCAGCCGCGGGCCCGGGGAGACGGCGGCGACGGCGCTGTATTTGTGCTCCTCCTCGCTCCAGCGGACAAGTGGCTCCGCGGAGGGGCGGAGCTCCATCATCGCCGACGGCGGGGCAGACGACTCGAGGCGGACTCTGTAGACGAGGCAACCTTGGTTCCAGTCTCGGGTGGAGATAAATAGCGATCGGTCGCCGGCGGCCGGCGCCGCAGCCATGTGCGCAACGCGACGCGTGCGCTTGCAGTTGGAGGGACGGGCTCGCAGCCTCGACGTCTTGCCGTTGATGGGACGGCGGCACTGCCGGGCTTGCAGCTGGAGATCGATGAGTGTCGGTACCCTGCAACAGGGATACCCACTCTTACGGCAGCAAAGCAGGACCCGCGTAGTTATCCGTAGCTGCGCGGGAGAGACGGAGTAGCCAGGCCCCACAGGCCAGGCTTTTCCCTCACCAGGCCAACGGCCCCGGACCGTTCCCCGCCTGAGGATGGGTCCGGTGGCGCCACGTGTCTCCATGGAAGGGAAGCTCCAAGCTGACCGCCGAAGCCTCGGACCCCCAGAGGGGTCCGGGACCTCCTACGCCCGTCCGGACTCCCCTCACCGTGTAGGGGTCCGAAGCCGCCACGTGTCCCGGAGGCGTGGGATCGTGCGCGAGCCTTCCGGAGGAAGACTCGCCCACCTACCGCATTTAATGCGATAGACAAGGCGTGCTCTGTCGCCGTGGTACACAAGACAGCCTTTTGTCAGGCCCCGCTGCGCGCCGCGTATTACCAAGGAGCACAGTGCAGCCGCCTGAGCCGCGCCCGCGCAGAGCCCGCCTGTAGCATTAAACGGATACGACAGCACGGCACTTTTCCATCATGCCGCCTACGCCGCAAGCTACACCGCCCGCTTAAGCAATGTGACGGGCGGTGTCACTAGCTGCGACGGGCCTGACCTGACAAGACGACGCTAGGACATGATGGACGAAGGGCTCCGGGAGCAGGCGAGGGAATCCAAGAGAAAGATCTCCTTTGCCTGCGACGCCATAATGCATGGACAGTGCGTTAGGTTATACTACATCGTTGGACCCACCTGTCGGGGATCCAACGACTGTGTACGCGCCCCCTTGAGATATAAAAGGGAGGCGCTCGCTGTGCACAGGGACATCCATACAGACTCAAGCTCTCGCACCTCCTCACGCTTGTGGGAAGGCAATACAACACACAGTGGATGTAGGGTATTACGCTCCGGCGGCCCGAACCACTCTAAATCCTGCTGTGTTTCTTGTGTTCTGAAGGGAGATCGATCTAAGACGAGCTACCCCCTGAGTACACACCCTCTGGGCTAGGGCGGGTGCCTTCCGCCACCCGGCCGTGGTTTGCAGCACCACGACATTTGGCGCGCCAGGTAGGGGGAGCTAGCTCGTCGCATTTTCATCATCCGCTTTGTCCCCATGGTTCGTGTGGACGACGTGGAGATGACGGAGGGGGTGGCGTCCTCCACGCCACACGCCCCTCGCGTTACTGCTCCAGGGGCAACCGTGCCTGTGGAGCAGCCACCGTTGGCGGCGGCGCGAGCCGCCCGCCGGCAAGAGTCAGGGCGCCCATCAAGGGCCCCCTCACAGACTGCGAGCGGCGGAGCTCTAGCCGCGGCTAGGGAGTTGCTTCGCAACCCTCCGGCTGAGGCAGCCTCGCCAGACGCCCTGAGGCAGTGGCGAGACGACGTCGACCGTCTCCTCCACCTGGCTCAGGCCTCCCCCAGTTCTGCAAAGACTGGGCAACGACCTCCGCCTGGCAACGCGGTGGTACCTTACCACCAGCGTCAGGGCGGTGCGTCGGCATCTGTGCGCTCCCCCACCGTGAGGGGTGCACGAACAGAAGACTTGCGGGCGGAGCTCAACCGCCGGCGCGCGGGGGAGGATGCCCGCATCGCTGTCGAGAGGGCGCGAGAGCGCCGTCTCAACATTGAGGGACGCAACCTCAATGTCGATCTGGACGCGGCGGCACCCAGGCCTCCGGTGAACGCCCGGATTCAGCCAGGGGCACCGGTGGCCGGGGTGGGCTGTGCTGCGCTTGCGGAGCACCTCCGCGCCGTGGCGTGGCCACCCAAGTTCCGCCCCCACTTGCCGGAAAAGTACGACGGTACTACTAACCCGTCGGAATTCCTGCAGGTGTACGTTACTGCCATCACAGCAGCTGGTGGCAACGGCGCCGTCATGGCAAGCTACTTTCATGTAGCCTTGTCCGGGCCAGCCCGGACCTGGCTCATGAACCTCACACCTGGGACGATCCAGTCCTGGGAAGAGCTCTGTGCAAGGTTCACAGCGAACTTCGCCAGCGCCTACCAGCAGCATGGTGTGGAGGCACACCTTCACGCCGTGAGGCAAAAACCCGGGGAAACGCTTCGGGCTTTCATCTCGCGCTTCACTAAGGTACGGGGTACCATTCCTCGTATCTCAGATGCATCTATTATTACTGCTTTCCGTCAGGGGGTGCGTGATGAGAAGATGCTCGAGAAGCTGGCGACGCACGAGGTGGAAAGCGTCACTACGCTTTTCTCCCTGGCAGACAAGTGTGCCAGGGCCGCCGAGGGCCGTGCATGGCACTCAGCCCCCCAAGACGGAGACACCAAGGCTGGTGGCTCCAGCGCTACCGCTCAGGGCGGTGGCAAGAAGAAGAAGAAGAACCGGGGTCGTGGGGAGCCGCATTCTGGCGGACCAGTCGTTGCAGCAGCAGCGCCACCAGCGGCGCCGGCTGCGGCGGCAGCGGCTGGGGGCCAGAATACACACGGCAAACGCCCTCGCCCGCAAGGTGGAAGCGGAGGTTCATGCCCAGTGCATCCCACCGCTCGCCACAGCGCTGCTGACTGCCGCGAGATCCAAAAGCTCGCGAAACGGGTCAGTGGGCGGCGGGAGCAGTCCTCTAAGGATGACTCACCCCCTCCTCGCCAGCGGGCCGGCAAGGAGAAGGCCTCTGACAGCAGGGCCGCAGCCGGGGAGAAGGAGCTGGGGTATCAATCCCCCGCTCGAGAGCTGAAGGGCGTCTATCACAACGACGACTCCGATTCCGACAACGGCGACCGCCGCAAGAAGCTGTACGTGATGTATGGCGGGAGCTGGGAGCTTGTCTCCCGGCGGGACGTGAAGACCCTTCGCCGGGAGGTCCTTTCGGTGAAGCCGGGGGTCCCCAGGGCGGCGCCGCACCAGAGGTGGATGAACACCACCATCTCTTTCGGGCCGTCTGACTGCCCGGAGAATATGGCTGGAGCTGGTGTCCTACCTTTAGTCACTGCTCCTGTCATATCCAACGTGAGGCTCTACCACGTGCTGATTGACGGTGGGGCTGGCCTCAACGTCATCAGTTATGCAGCATTTAAGCAGCTGCAGATCCCAGAGTCCAAGCTGACTCCCTCTCGCCCATTCTCCGGAGTGGGCCCACATCCGGTGTTCCCCCTGGGGAGCATCACATTGCCGGTCACGTTCGGGACCGAGGAAAACTTCCGCACAGAAAGCGTCATGTTTGATGTTGCGGAGGTGAACCTCCCGTTCAACGCTATCATTGGCCGACCGGCACTCTACCGCTTCATGGCCATTGCCCACTATGGGTATTTGGTCTTGAAGATGCCTTCCCCTGCCGGAGTCCTCACCGTGCAGGGCGACCGCACCGCTGCCGTTGCTGCAGTTGAGAGACTGCACACTCTGGCGGCAGAGGCTGCACGCTCCGAGGAGGATCCGTCCACCTCGCAACCCAGGGCGCCTGCAAAGGCTCCCAAGGTCCAACCATCTGATCCGGACCAAGTTCCCGTGAAGTCGGTACAGATTGGGGCAGACGCCACCAGGACCACCCGCATCGCGGGGAACCTGGAGGAGAAATAGGAAGACGCGCTCATCGCTTTCCTCCGGGCAAATGTCGACGTGTTCGCCTGGGAACCGTCGCAGATGCCCGGGATCCCCAGGGAAGTGATCGAGCACAATCTGAGGATCTACCCCGACGCCACGCCGGTGCGCCAAAAACCTCGGAAGCAGTCTGTGGAGCGGCAGAACTTCATCCGCGAAGAAGTCCACAAGCTCCTACACGCTGGCTTCATCGAGGAGGTCCACCATCCCGAGTGGTTGGCCAATCCGGTCGTCGTCCCAAAAGCCAACGGGAAGCTCCGGATGTGCATCGACTACACCAGCCTCAACAAGGCATGTCCAAGAGACCCCTACCCTCTTCCGCGTATCGATCAGATCGTGGACTCCACCTCCGGGTGTGATCTTTTGTCTTTCCTAGATGCATACTCTGGTTTCCACCAGATTCAGATGTCTAGAGAGGATAGGAAGCATACTGCCTTTGTAACAGTAGATGGGCTTTATTGCTACATTGTCATGCCGTATGGTCTAAGGAATGCCTTACCCACGTTTGTGCGAGCCATGAACAAAACCTTCTGTAATCTAATTAGAGATATTGTTGAGGTTTATGTCGATGACATTGTGGTCAAGACTAGGGTAGGATCAACACTAGTGGAGGACCTGTCCCTCGTCTTCGACCGTCTTCGCGCCACCCGCACGAAGCTGAACCCAGAGAAGTGCATCTTCGGCGTCTCAGCAGGGAAGCTGCTGGGTTTCCTGGTCTCGCATCGAGGCATCGAGGCAAACCCAGCCAAGATCAAGGCGATCGAAGCAATGAGGCCTCCTGGCCGCATCAAGGACGTCCAGAAGCTTACTGGATCTCTCGCTGCTCTTAGCCGCTTCATATCGAGGCTGGCTGAGAGGGCCCTTCCCTTCTTCAAGCTGTTGAGGAGGTCCGGTCCATTTTCATGGACCGAAGAGGCTGAACAGGCCTTCCAGGAGCTGAAGCAGCACCTCACCTCGCTGCCAGTATTGGTGGCACCAGAACCCGGTGAGCCGTTGTTTCTGTATCTTGCTGCATCTGCGGAGGCGGTCAGCATGGTCCTGGTCGCCGAAAGGATGGAGCAAACCCGCCAGGGGAGCACTAAGGTCCTCTTGGCCAAGGATGGTGAGCCGGACCCCGGACACGGGGGCCCGTCAGCCTCACCCCAGCTTGAAGGTCCGGGCCCCGCACAGGCAGGCCCGGAGGAGCCTCATCCCATTGGGAGCCCAGAACCACTGGGGGCCCAAGGGACAGATGCGGTGGACAAGGGCGAACCGGACCCAGGAACTAGGATCCGGACCGTCCAAAAGCCAGTCTACTACGTCAGTGAAGTCCTCCACGAGGCAAAGGCCAGGTATCTTGAGACGCATAAGCTTATCTATGCAATACTTATTGCGTCCAGGAAACTGCGCCACTACTTTCAAGCACACCGAGTTGTTGTAGTGACCTCTTACCCATTAAGAGCGATCCTACACAATTCCAACGCCACAGGCAATATCGCCAAGTGGGCAGCAGAGCTGGCAGAGTTCCAACTGGAATTCCAGCCACGCCATGCGGTCAAAAGCCAGATCCTGGCTGATTTCATAGCGGAGTGGACTCCTTCCCCAAGCAACCCTGGAGGTCCGGCCATAAATGTTGGACCCCCGGAGCCGGAAATCAGGACACCAGCCTTCACCGAGCCTCACTGGACACTCTTCTTTGATGGGTCCGCCCGCGAGAAGTGGGCCGGAGCTGGTGTGGTCCTCATCGACCCAAACGAAGATCAGCTGAAGTACATGGTGCACCTTGAGTTCAAGGCCACCAACAACATGGCGGAATACGAGGCTCTGATCTTCGGCCTGACCCAAGCCCTCTCATTGGGGGTCCGGCAGCTTCTGGTGAAGGGGGACTCCCAGCTAATCATTAAGCAGGTCCGAGGGGATTGCAACTGCAATAATCCCCAGCTCGCGGCATACCTCATACACGTGAGGAAGCTCGAGAAGGACTTCGACGCTTTGGAACTACAACACGTTCCCCGCGAGCACAACTCAGCAGCAGATGATCTCTCTGCGAGAGCATCTACCTGGGCTTCTGTGCCTGAGGGTGTCTTTGAAAGACGGCTGCTGAAACCTACCGCCCAGCCTCCCGAGCCGGGTGACGGGAATCAAGCTGGCACCTCGAAGCTAGCGGTCCCGGCAGTATTCCACCTATGGTGCCCAACTAGGGCTGTGTGTTCTGTTGAGGAGCCTGTTGTCCTCACAGAACCACCCCTATCTGCTTTGGGAGCTCCCGATGCATGGATCTCCGAGATCCGGGACTACCTGAAGGATAACATCCTCCCTGATGACGATGTGTCCGCTGAGCGCATAGTCCGATTGGCTAAACGCTACGCGGTGGTAGAAGGGGATCTCTACCGCCGTGGCGCCAACGGAGTCCTCATGCGATGCATTTCCCAGGGAGAGGGCCGCGAACTGCTTGCGGAGATCCATGGAGGCGAGTGCGGAAGTCATTCCTCCTCTCGCACGCTTGTTGGCAAGGCCTTTCGGCACGGCTTCTACTGGCCAACAGCACTCCAGGATGCGGCTGAGCTGGTAAGGTCCTGCAAAGCATGCCAGTTCCATGCAAAGCAAATACACACCCCAGCTCAAGCTCTACAGATGATTCCGCCCTCATGGCCATTTGCTGTGTGGGGTGTGGATATCCTGGGGCCTTTCCCCCGGGCTGTCGGCGGGTACCGGTTCCTCTATGTTGCCATCGACAAGTTCACTAAGTGGCCGGAGGTTACTCCTGTGGTGAATATTACTAAGAAATCAGCAGTCGCATTCCTCAGGTCCATTGTGTGCAGATTTGGCGTCCCAAACCGCATCATCGCGGACAACGGGACCCAATTCAAAAGCAGACTTTTCCAAGAGTACTATGAGGACATTGGCATCCAGCTATGCTTTGCGTCCGTGGCACATCCCCGTAGCAATGGACAGGTTGAGAGAGCGAATGCAGAGATCCTCAGGGGACTCAAGACCCGCACCTACAACTGCTTGAAAAAGCATGGTGCCAAATGGGTTGACGAGCTTCCATGTGTACTATGGGGCAACCGGACCACACCCAGCCGAGCCACCGGGGAGACTCCGTTCTTCCTGGTCTACGGGGCTGAAGCATGCCTTCCCCCAGAAATTCACCTGGGCTCACCACGGGTCCAGGCCTTTGACGAATCCATGCAGGAGCAGCTGCGGTGCGACGACGTGGACTTCGTTGACGAGCGAAGGTGGCGAGCAGCGATCCGAAATGCACGCTACAACCAGGCGCTCCGGCGCTACCGTCAACGGTTCGTGCACAGTAGGGAGCTCCGGGCTGGCGACCTCGTCCTCAGACGGATCCTGAACCGGGCGGGGCTCCACAAACTCTCCCCCAGCTGGGAGGGGCCTTTCAAGGTTACAGAGGTATGCCGGCCCGGATGCGTTCGCCTCGCCACAGAAGACGGAGTACCGCTGCCCAACCCGTGGAACATAGAGCATCTGCGTAAGTTTTACACCTAGGCAGAGCAGGGAGATAACCTTTCCTTTGTAATAAGATAGAGTTAGCGTGCGGCCCGGAGCGGTTGAGGGCCACCCTCGTAAACCCGACCTCTGGCATCCATCGCACTAGCGGCTAACGCGCGGCTCAGAGCGGTAGAGGTCCGACCTCATAAACCCGGCCTCTGACATCCATCGCGCAAGCCATGTACATCGAGATTGCAAAGGAAAGATTTTTTCCTAATTCTGTCTTTGTGTCAAAGTTAAATTACGCATTTCGATTCTCGTAATTTTCGCTTTTTTCTAACCCCCGCGGGACCTCTACTCTTGTTGCTGCAACTAAGATCTGCATTGAGCTGCTGGACTACCGTACAGGTCCGGACCCTCTTGCTGCAGGAGCGGGGTCCGGACCCCTAAGGACCTACTCTGGGGAGCGGGTACTTGTTTCCTGGGGTGGTTCGGAGCCCAGTGTAGCCGCTTAGCTGGTTCCGTACCCAAAAGCCTGCACTCTCCACCACCCTGTAACGAGTACTCTAGTACCTGGAGCCGGGTAATTGGGGGCCCGGACCTCGTCCCAGATCAAGAGCTGGCTTCCTAAGTCCAACACGGCGTGTCCAGCACCATATCTCAAAGGATCGAGCACAGCAAAGTGACCTCACCCACTGCTGCGAAGGGTCTAGGACGAAGAAGCCAGGTCCGGAAAGATCGTACTGTTTCCTGGAGTGGTCCGGAGCCCTGCGTAGCGCCTTAGCCTGGTTCCGACCCTAAGCCTACGCACTCCCCCACTCTGTAACAAGCACAGAGCTACCTGGACCTGCGCATCTAGAGTCCTAGACCTGGTACCAAGCCTGGGATTGGTCAAGAATGAGCCCCGCGGGTCTGCTCTAAGCTATAACTTTGAGGTGGTACACAGGTTCAAACCTGGCCGGTGGTAGACAGTCTCAAACCATTGAGCCTATCTACCAGGGGGGCCGAGTATCTGCTTCAAAGCTTTCATGCAGGATAAGAGCCAATCTCGGTGGTAGACAGACTCACAGCAGCTGAGTCTCTCTCCCAGGGGGCCCAGGCATCCGCTTTGTCCCACACATCATGGATGGATTCTGCATGCGTCAAATAGCTAAGTTGCAGTATCATTGCTACCATATAAGCAAATTTGATTCTTCTCTCTGTACTCCTGTATACTACGCAGGGAACAAGGCGCTTGCTCGCCTTGCAAGCTATGTGACACCTATGCCCAAGGTGGCAGACAGGTCCAGACAACTGAACCTATCCGCCAGGGGGCCAGGGCGCCGGGGTGCCGCATACCGCAAATCAACAACCGCCAAACAGCTAAGTTGAAGTTTCTTCTATTTCAAAAACTTTCAACTAATACAATGTTGTTACATAATGCAAAAGAAAAAAGATACAATCCCCAGCCTAAGGGTCCGCAGGCTCTCGCTTGAAGTAGGCGGCGACGAAGTCAACGACCTCCCGCACGCTGTCCCGAGCGGCGGCCTCCGTCTCTGCTACAGGGCCATCGACCACGGGCGCCAGCGAGATGGCCGGGTCGTGGCTCCGGAGGCAGGTCAGGATGTGCTCCGCCACCATCCGGATCAGCTCGCGGCCCTCGGTTTCAAGCTGTCCAGTAAGGACCGGCCCCAGGCGCTGGAGCCTATCCGAAGCGGAGCTCAACACTGGGAGGGCGTCAGCTATCGAAGCTGGCGGCTCCGCCACCTGGATCGGGCTCATTCCAAATGGCACCAGTGCGAGGCTCGCTTCGGCCGCCCAGTCAGCGATCCGCTGAGCTCCAGCGCGCTGGTCTTCCTGGTGCTTCTGGACCGCCTCCCGGACAGCCTCCTGCACCCGGGTGTCCAAGGCCGCCTTGGCCACCTCCACCTCGCGGGACCTCTCCTCCAGCTCGCGGGATCTCTCCTCGAGTCCGCGGGACCGCTCCTCCAGCTTGGTCTCCTTCTGCTCCGCGTATACCTTCCGCTTCTTGAGCGACTCTCGCTGGCGCTCAAGCTCCTTCTCTATGGCGGTGGCGTGAGCTTCCCGCTTGGCAAGAGACTTCCGGTCCTCTTCCAAGTCCGCCTCGTCGGCAGTCAGCTGGCGGGCCCTCTCCTGCAGTTGTTCATGCCATCCCTGCAGAGTCGCGGAGAAGACGTCGAGCTCCTGCCTCCGGACCTCGAGGACCTCGCTGCGAGTCTCCAGTTCTGACTGCTGGGCTGCGAGGTGAGCCTCGAGGCCGGACCGCTGAGCAGCAAACCCAACAACCTCCAGGGTGAAGTCCTGCTCCCGCTGTGCCAAGGATTTCTCCCGATTCGACACTGCGAGCTCTCGGTCAAACACCTTCTTAAGGCTGGCTCGGTAGGCCTCTTGGTCCGACTTGAGCTTCGACCGAGCTTCCGCAGCGCGGGAGGCTTCCGCCTTCGTGTGCGCCTCCAGGCGGGTGTGCCAGTCGGAGAGGCGCTGACGCTCGCTCTCCAGCGCAGACCACTCCCGCCGGAAGGCCACCTCGGCGGAGGAGGTTGCCTCTTCAATCGAACGCCGAACTCGCAACAGCACCTGAGGAAGCGGAGTCGCATCCTCCTCCGGGGATTGGAGCTGCAGGAGCCGCCTGCCAAACACCACCTCCAACTCTTCCTCCGCAGCAGGACCGGAGCTGGAGGTAGGGGCTTCCGCTGCGGCACCTGTCTCCGGCGCTTCCGCTGCCGCCGAGTCAGGCGCGGCCGGGCCCAGCTCCGGCGCCTCCGCTGCCGCCGAGTCGGGCGCGGCCGGGCCCAGCTCCGGCGCTTCCGCTGCCGCCGAGTCAGGCGCGGCCGGGCCCAGCTCCGGCGCCTCCGCTGCCGCCGAGTCGGGCGCGGCCGGGCCCAGCTCCGGCGCCTCCGCTGCCGCCGAGTCGGGCGCGGCCGGGCCCAGCTCCGGCGCCGCCGCTGCCGCCGAGTTGGGCGCGGCCGGGCCCAGCTCCGGCGCCTCCGCTGCCGCCGAGTCGGGCGCCGTCGGACCCAGCTCCGGCGCCTCCGCTGCCGCCGAGTCGGGCGCCGTCGGACCCAGCTCCGGCGCCTCCCCTGCCGCCGAGTCGGGCACGGCCGGGCCCAGCTCCGGCGCCCCCGCTGCCGCCGAGTCGGGCGCCGTCGGACTCAGCTCCGGCGCCTCCGCTGCGAGTCGGGCGCGGCCGGACCCAGCTCTGGTGCCCCCGCTGCCGTCAAGTCGGGCGCGGCCGAGCCTAACTTCGGTGCTCCCGCTGCCGCTGTGGCAGACGCGGCCGCATCGAGTGCCCCCGCCACCAATACGTCAGGAGCGGCTGCACCCAGCACCGGCGCCACCGCCGCTGCCGCTGCTGCACAGAGCCCTGCAGAGTCTGGAAATGGCATCACAGTCAGCATCGCATCATGTGTCACGGAGTTAGCAACAGGACGCCGTACCTGAGGGTCCCGCACCTACTGCCACCGTCGCTGTCGATGCCGAGGTCGCTGCCGCCCGGGCACCTGCTGATGTGCCAACGGTGGTAGAAGAACCGCTGGGGCGGGAAGCCCTGGTAGCAAAGCAGAAAAGCCGTCAACACAAAAAAAACAGAACACCGGCGCAAGGGAGGAGAGCAAGATGACACTAACCCAGCAGAACCGGGGACCCAGCGTCCCCGGAGCCCGGGCCTCTTCTCTTGCAGCTGCTGCTGTTGCTGTTGCTGTTGTTGCCCCTGCAGCTGCGATACAGGCGTAACCCGGGCCTGCGCCCGTTGCTGCTGTACCTGCGGCTGCGGCATGGGTGCAACCCGGGGTCGCTCCTGTTGCTGCTGCTGCCGTCCGCGTGCCTGCTGCCGCTGCTCCTGCGGCTGCTCCTGCTGCGGCCGCTCTTGCTGCCGGCGCGATGAATTCTTCGGCGGCGATGGTGGTGGTCCAGTTACGCCAGAGGACCCGTGGGGGCCAGCAGCCCGGGAGCTACCCTGGCCTGCGCCCTCGGAAGACCTCTGGCGCTTCGCGGCGGGCTCCGACACCAGGGTCCCGTCGCCCCGGAGTAGCCTCCGCCGGCCTACGTCCCCTGACGACGCACCGGAGCTGCTCTGGGCCCGGCTGGAGCCGGCCGCAGCCGCGGCCTGTTTCCCCTTCGTAGTGGCACCGGACCCCGCAGCGCTTAGCGTAGCCTGATCCCCGGACGAGCCAGGGATCCGGAGCCCACGGTTCGGGTCACCCCCGGTCTGCCGCGGGGCCAGTCCCCCGTCGTCCAGGGTTGGCAGGGTGGCCAGCACCGCCACCCTCGCTGGGTCCTCGCAGAGGGGGACTATGCTCTGCGGGAGGATCAGATTCTCTGCGATGAAGGTGTCTCCCGTCACGTTCCGCACCAGGACCTCCAAGGCCTCCTGGGTCAGGTCGCTTCCCTCCCCGCGGTGGGTCCTGCTGCAATCGTTGAGGCCGGTGAAGCTCCACGCCGGTCGCGGCCGCTGCTTCAGGGGGGCGATCCGGCGCTTCACGAAGTCGCCGAGCACGTGCCACGAGGTGAGGCCGCTCCCTGCCAGTGACCTGATCTTATCCAGCACGGAGTCGAACTCCGGCTGCAGCGATGGCTTGGCCCTCCAGGACGCTTTGTCGGAGGCGGGCCCCGCGGTCGGCAGGACAAGGCGCTCGTTGGCTTCGGTGGTGGCAACCACCCAATCCCTGCGCCACTCCTCCCACCTTCCGCCAGCAAGGCCCGGAATGTAGGGAGTCGGCAGGTCGCTCCTTATCTGGAAGTAGTACCCTCCCACTTCGTCCTTGCTCCTTCCGGACTTCACCAGGATGAAGAAGTAGCGGAAGAGGATGACGCAGGGACGCACTCCTACGAACATCTCGCATAAATGCACAAAGATGGACGCCAGGAGGAGGGAGTGGGGCGTCAGATGCTGAAGCTGGAGGCCGAAGTCTTCCAGCAGCAGCAGCAAGAATGAAGAAATCGGCAGCCCCACGCCGGCGGAGACGTGCGAGGTAAATAGCACGAACTCCCCGGCGCGGAGGTTGCCAAGGGGAACCGAGCCTGCTCGCACCCCCCAGCCGGTCTCCTGAGCGCTCCACCCGAGCAGGCGGCGCACTGTGTTCAGCTCTCCCTCGGTCTGGAAGCGACGGGGATGAACAAGGGATGCCATCTCCTGACGGGCGAGGAAGGAGCCTGTGTAGGGGGGAGAGAAGGTCAAGGAAGGCTCGGAGGCAAAGGGGCGCAAAGGCTGGAGGAAGAAGACGAATGCGGGAAAGCAACCATAGGATACGGTATGCCCCGTTATAAAGCCTGTCTCAACCAGCGCGCCCCGGAACCGTCGCCGGAACTCAAGCGACGCTCGCACCAGGAGTTAGCCGCCCAGTCCATGACGTGAGGGGCCCAGGCCCACCTGTCAGGGAGGGTGGGTAATCAACGGGGGTGCGAAAAGGCGGGATCCGAACCGTCGCCCGCGCGCGTGAAGCAAGGCGGAAGCCGAGCTGACGTGCGCGCATTAATCATAGGCGTGGCCGAGCTTTTCGGGAGCTGCGCCGGTGGTAAATGATCCGTTTACTCCGGCCGCAACAATGCCAAACGTCGCGCGAGTGACTAAGTGAACCGCTTATCGTGGGGCCCTTAGTCAGTAATCCGTTGCGACGTGATGAGGCAGCAACCAACCCAATGGGTAGTCAAAGCCGGTCAAGACCTGCAGAAAGGAGCTTCAAGCTATATAGTACCAAATCGCAGAAGTGGCCCCACCTGTGGGCTCGTACCTCCCCCAAGGTGGGCCCGGGGGCCACTGTCGGTACCCTGCAACAGGGATACCCACTCTTACGGCAGCAAAGCAGGACCCGCGTAGTTATCCGTAGCTGCGCGGGAGAGACGGAGTAGCCAGGCCCCACAGGCCAGGCTTTTCCCTCACCAGGCCAACGGCCCCGGACCGTTCCCCGCCTGAGGATGGGTCCGGTGGCGCCACGTGTCTCCATGGAAGGGAAGCTCCAAGCTGACCGCCGAAGCCTCGGACCCCCAGAGGGGTCCGGGACCTCCTACGCCCGTCCGGACTCCCCTCACCGTGTAGGGGTCCGAAGCCGCCACGTGTCCCGGAGGCGTGGGATCGTGCGCGAGCCTTCCGGAGGAAGACTCGCCCACCTACCGCATTTAATGCGATAGACAAGGCGTGCTCTGTCGCCGTGGTACACAAGACAGCCTTTTGTCAGGCCCCGCTGCGCGCCGCGTATTACCAAGGAGCACAGTGCAGCCGCCTGAGCCGCGCCCGCGCAGAGCCCGCCTGTAGCATTAAACGGATACGACAGCACGGCACTTTTCCATCATGCCGCCTACGCCGCAAGCTACACCGCCCGCTTAAGCAATGTGACGGGCGGTGTCACTAGCTGCGACGGGCCTGACCTGACAAGACGACGCTAGGACATGATGGACGAAGGGCTCCGGGAGCAGGCGAGGGAATCCAAGAGAAAGATCTCCTTTGCCTGCGACGCCATAATGCATGGACAGTGCGTTAGGTTATACTACATCGTTGGACCCACCTGTCGGGGATCCAACGACTGTGTACGCGCCCCCTTGAGATATAAAAGGGAGGCGCTCGCTGTGCACAGGGACATCCATACAGACTCAAGCTCTCGCACCTCCTCACGCTTGTGGGAAGGCAATACAACACACAGTGGATGTAGGGTATTACGCTCCGGCGGCCCGAACCACTCTAAATCCTGCTGTGTTTCTTGTGTTCTGAAGGGAGATCGATCTAAGACGAGCTACCCCCTGAGTACACACCCTCTGGGCTAGGGCGGGTGCCTTCCGCCACCCGGCCGTGGTTTGCAGCACCACGACAATGAGCCTGCACGTCACGTACATGGCGTCACGTCACAACTGATCCTATCCCGGCGCCGGCAGCGGCATCTACGTAATATTTACTTTGGTGTAACCGACTCTGCCTCCGATCCGGAGGAGTCCTATTCGGTTTAGACTAGGGTACGTGATTTCAATCCGTTGGATTTGTTGGATCGCCGCTCGCTCGGCTTGCGATCGATCTCTTGTTCGCTATCAGAAATCAACGCCGGGAACGTCGCGATCAAACTGTTCGCCTGGTTCCTGCGCTTTCGTCGTCCTCGCACCCGGCGGGTTCCATCTACCCGCCGTGTTGTACCCGCATCGCCGCGTCGCTGATGGTGCGGCGCTTCTTGTACAGCATGTTCAAGTCGGAGGGGTTCATGGTGACGATGTTGTGCCCCGGCATAATCAACGCAGAGATCATCCAATAAATTGCTACATTAAACATGTGCTAATGATAGATTAATTAATTTTAATAAATTTGTTTCGGATTTTATAATTAATTTTGTGATTATTTTATGTTTAATACTTCAAATTTGAAAAAAGATTATATTTCAAAAACTTTACCCTCGGACAGGGGCGAAGCTAGACGATCGAGCCACCGGGGTCGGCTGTACTAGCTCGACGGGGTAAAATACAGGGCAAATAGTATTTTACACTATATTTTGCAAATTTCGTCGGGGTCGCCGGACCCCAACAGACCAAGGCAGCTCCGCCCCTGCCCTCAGAAACTAAACAAGACCTGGGTCAAACAAAAGCCCTAGCGAGCTGAGCTCGCACACGACGACGACCTGCACCAAGTCAAGTCGTCGCTCCTCGAGCAGAGGAGCGATCCATCCACGATCGGTTGCACGCAGTTGCCAGTGGATTAATTGAACTGTCCGGAGTAACTCACGATTGCAGGCAGCTGCAGGGGAGACTAGTACGTGATAGCTGTGCGATTGCAGTTGTTATGAAGTTTTTTTTTTTTGAAACGAAAGTTGTTATGAAGTTATGATTGCAGTAAATATGCAGCTTTGGTTTTTGCTGATATCACCTCGAATACGTCACCAGCAGCACAGACAACATTGATTATTTCACCCGCGTACGTACACTGGTTGCTCGATCGATCTCGCGCCAATCGATCGATCCACACAAGCAAAGCAAGCATGGCGCCTCCGGCTCCGGCGGCGGCCGCCGGCCAGATGGCCCTCAAGGCCAAGCGCTTCGTCCTGGGGGCTCTCGCGGCGACGCTCGCCGTGGCGGTCGTCGTCACCGTATCCTCCGTCGTCCTGCGCCCGGCGCGCCTCCAGCTCCGCGTCACGCGCGCGCGCTACAGCCGCGGCAAGTCGTCGTCGTCGTCCCAGGACGGCGGCGGCGTCGTGGAGCTCCTCCTCACCCTCGCCGCCAACAACACCAGCGAGCGCGCGGCGGTCAGGTACGAGAGCATGTTCGTCGACCTCACCAACAGCACGGCGGTCGTCCGAGCCGAGTCCATGGCCTTCGTCACGGCCAACCTGACGACGACCCTGCCGCTGTGCCAGCGCCGCCGCAGCGTCGCCGACTTCTCCGCGACGCTGCTGCTGGTGCCGGGGATCTGGACGGACTCCTCCGGCGACCTGACGACCAACAGGTTCGCCGTGGTCGTCACCGCCACGGCGCGGTTCAAGGTTGGCATCGCACGGACGCGGCTGTTCGACATCAAGCTGGCCTGCCGGCCCGTCCGCTTCGTCCTCGTCGACGAAGCTGCTGCTAAACAGAGTGGTGGTGCCCCCGATGGCCCCCCGCCGCCGGTCGATTGCGTGCCTATTTAATATAATCGGCATGCTACGCCGATGATCGCGGCAAGATTAGAGACAATAATTCGGGCCGCCACGCGTGTGTGTGTGTGTTTACTGTTTTGAACATTGATGAATTCTTCTTTTCTGTACGTTGAACTTCGTAGCCAGTGTGGCTTGGATTTGGCAACGCAGGGTGAAGATGTGGGATTAAGAGCAACTCCAGCTCAGGCTTTTATTTGGGTCTCTACTCTAAATTTTGAGAATTTAAGGAGAAAATAAATTTCAGCAGACGGAGGTCCTATTTACAATTTACAAGTAGCAGGCCCCTAGAAAAAGGAGTCTCGCTCTGGCTCCCCGCCCCGCCCCGACGCCTCCCCGCCCCGACGGCGCGCCGGCCGCCACCCCGCCGCCCTCGCCCCATCACCTCCCCGGCCCGCCCCGCCGGTGCGCCGGCCGCTACCACCCCGTCGCCCTCGGCTCATCCCGTCGCCTTGGCCACCGTCTGCGCGTGGCCCTCCCGGATGTCCAGCTCCACCCCGTCGCCGACCCGTAGATCTTGCGCCACCGCTCGAACCCCGTCGAGTTGAAGTAGGCGCGGACGGCCTCCTTGTCGCCGCCGCCCGCGGCCTCGGCCTGCGCGCGCCGCCTGCACTCGGGGTCGGAGAGCGACACCGCCGCAGCCAGCCGCAGCCGCCGGTCAGCCTCGGCCATCCTCGGAGCTCGGTCAGCAGCCGACACAAGCAGCAGCATGTGCTTCTTTGCTTCTGGGTGCTGCTGTGCTCTGCAATCAGACTTCACATCATGTTCTCACTGTATCAGCTTCGACAAGAGTACAAGCAAGTGCTTCGACAAGAATACATGTATCAAAGGAGCACGAGCTGCAGCTGGGAGAGGCATTGGGAGAGGCATCATGAATTCATCAGGTCAAGTATTAAACATGTCCCAGGGGTTTGTAATCAAGTGGCACACGGTTTAGCTGTGCTAGGATCTTCAGTGATGTTGGTTCAGACATTGTAATGATGGGCGCCCCAGACTGTATCAGAGGAAATATATTCAGCTTAGCAGATGTTATATACTTCTCGATCCAGCATTTAGAAGAACCTGACAATATAATACTCAATCAAAATAACAGAAGAGTAAATAACTTATTTCAGAAGAAATATCAAGTGTATTTCTGGGTCAGATAGTCTTGCACCAAGCTTCCATTCCTGCATTACTGGATCCTTGGGAACTGATGTGATGAGTCAAAACAGCAGAGGATCCTTCCCAATGCAGGCAATGGCTGCTCCTTTTCTCAACATACCTGCACGATGGCAAGTTAGTTCCTAAGGAAACCGTGATCTGCACTCCCTAGTACATTAAAAATCAGATGATCCAGTTGGTGTGTTCTTATCAGCAAATGGTGATCTGAAAACAGTTTCTGATCTGGAACAGGAGATGTCCAGCAAAACTGACAATCTCATAGCTAATTTGGCACAACAGATTACTGCTAAAAGCAAGTATCTGCATTTTTCAGAAACTGAATTTTTCAGACAATCTCATAGCTAATTTTTGCTCCCACATTTGCCAACCTATTAGCCACTCAAAAACTGAATTTGATATTGTCAGCATTTTTCAGTCCAACTGAAATGATATGATATCTCTGAAACTTACAAACTTATAAACTTGACAATGTGCTAATATCTCTGAAATGATATGATAACTGTCTCTTGTCTTTTTAATTCAGGGAAACAGGAGATGTTGCAGATCAAATGATAGTACCCAAACAGGAGATGTTGCTAATATCAATTGAAATGATATTGATCGAATTCACAAGGAACAACTGTAATCAAATGATGAATCAGTGTAGCTGACAACTCACACACCTAGCACCCAACACATTAAGTTATAAATTACATGGGAACTACAAGCACTATAACTTGCCCATAGAAACTACCTAGCACTATATCTTGCCCATAGATGCTCTACTAGATCATCACGAAGTCGCTCATGTGACGACCTGTCCTCAATTTCTTCGTGTATCTTGAGGAAGTCATTTAGAAGAAGAGGATCACGATGCTCAAAGTCCTTGGGCTTCAACACACGGATACCGTTCGGCTCTTGATGGTAGTTAAAATCGTCGGGCTCCTCACACTCATCGTCTGACCTGTCAGCATATCTAAATTCCTAGCATCAGGGAATAAAAAGGTACCAGGGAATCAACGCTTTAACCATTCTAATTATCTGCTGAACCAGCAAATCCTAAAGCAGCTACATATTTTTTGTTCTTTTTGCTAGTAGTAAATCAGCTCATCACAAAATACTCCACTAATCATGAATGATTGATGCTGAAATGTACAATGGATGATTGGAAGAGATCACGAACCTCCTCAAAGCCGCATCAAGGTCCTGCTCTTTCTTGTAGTTGAATGCTTCGTGGAAGCCAAACTTGGTTTTCAGAAGGTTAACCTGAAGAAGACCAGATAATCATTCAGTTGATGACACTGCACTACTATAATGCAACATTCGAGCTGTGATTATTGGCATGAAACAAATTAAACAACCACAGAAAAGAAAAGACATCTGGCTGTATGCAGGTAACTAATGGACTTCACAAAGCTGCACATGAACTAGAGCAAGAGAGCATATCGTAGCAAAGACAAAAGGAAGATAAGATTTCACAAACCTTCTCATCAGAACCAGCACTGCCAACCACATAACAGCCCGTGAGCTTAGCAAGCTGCCCAACAAGCTGCCCAACGGCACCTGATGCAGCCGAGACAAAAACGTAATCGCCTTTCAATGGTGGTAAAAATTGAAGTGAGCCACATGTCGACTCGAGCGAGGGACATAAGCAATCATCAAGATCTGAATCTGACCGGAATGTGAATGCTAACTACTACTGTACTAGTAAAACAGAACGGCTGAGCCAAAATGCTAAAGAACCAGAAGAAGGAAACAGAGCATGATCCATCTTACGCTAGGAGGCTGAGGACGCGCCGGGAGAAGGAGGTTGACGCGCCGCCGGTAGGAAGAGGCGGCCGAGGCAGCTCGGGAGGAGGACATCGAGACGGCGCTGGCACGCCAGCCCGGGGAGGGGCGCGGCGCAGCCGCGGAGGGCGGACTGGCGTGGCGGGCTACGGCGACGGGCAAGCGCGCAGAGGCGGCCTGGCGTGGCGGGCGACGGCGACGGCGACGGGCGAGCGTGCGGAGGCGGCCGTGGCGGGCGACGGCGACGGGCGGGCGCGCGGAGGCGGCTGGGCATGGCGACCGTGGCTGGACCGCTGGAGTAGGGACTAACTTCCAGCCCCGGCTGGAGTTGGGTCTAAATTTGAACCTCTATTTTATGTGGCCTGCCCTGCTAGGGCTGGGCGTTCGGTTTTAACCGAACTAATCGGTTCGGTTTCTCGGTTCTTTTGAAAGTTCGGTTCCTAAAAAACTGAAACCGATCGGTTCTTTTTAGATGTAGGAACCGACGAATTTCGGTTTCGGTTCCTTCGGTTCGGTTCTGGTTTTGACCGAAAGAACCGAGATTTACCGGGGCAAAGTAAAAAGAAGGAAAAATGAAAAAAAGAGAAAAAAATCAGCCGCCACACGCACTCGCCGGTGGAGGTCGCTGTCGATCCGCGCCCTCACGCAGATCGTGGCCGCCGGGAGGAAGGGATGGAGATGGCGGCCGGGCGTGGCGCCGCCGCACCGGGAGGGAGGGAGGAGGGAGATGGCGGCCGCCGGCCGGGCGTGGCGCCGCCGCACCGGGAGGGACTGAGGGAGGGAGGGAGGGAGACGGGGGCGGGGCGCGCCGGGAGGGAGGAAAGGAGCCGGGGGCGCCGCACGCCGGGAGGGAGGAAGAGCCGCGCCGCCATCCGCCCATCTCCCGCTCGCCCCGGCGGCCGCGCCGCTGCCCCGCACGGCCACACCTCCGGTAGCAGTAGAGGTGGAAGATGGAGCGGTGGCGCGCGCCAGGGAGGGGATGAGGGCGCTGTCGGGGGGCAACGGTGGCCGCTCGGCGGCGAGGGCGGGGGCGGCGGCGGATGGAGGTTGATGGCGGGGGCGGCGGTGCCTGGGAGTGAGGTGGGGGGGCAGGGAGTGGTCGTGCGGGGGTGGCCGGGGTGGGTCGTGGGTTCAACCCTAGGGTTGGTGTGGGCGACTGGGCTGGGCCTTGCTCTATTGAGCTTAATGGGCTGAAAATTTCGGTTCTCTCTCGATTAACCGGGAACCGAACCGAATTAACTGAGCAATTTCGGTTCCTATGTAGGAACCGAACAGGAACCGAATTTCTCGGTTTCGGTTCGGTTCGGTTCCAATTCTCGGTTTTTTCGGTTCAGTCCTCGGTTCTCGGTTTTTCGTGCCCAGGGCTATGGCCTGCAAATGCAATTTTAAGAGCCTAAATTTTGAAGATCTTGACCGGAGATGCTCTAAGGCCATTCTGGGCGGAAGTTTCATAAACACGATTAACTAGAATGATACATTATATGTTTGAAACTAGGATGAACCTCCCTCCTCAATGCATAGTTTCAACTACTTTTTGTTTTCTAGGTCGAATATAATGCAAGACACAAGTTATCTATTTAATAAACTATCACATCATCAAAATGCGGACATGACAGTCTATTTAATAATATCTATGAAACTTTCGATGAGAATGAACATGATACTGTCGAATCATTAATTACTACTAGGTACTACCCCGTATTTCACTTATGCAACAATACAAAAATATACTCATACAAAATATTCTTAAATGATACTTAGCTGATGATGCATTAGTATTCTTCAAAGCGACAACAGAGCAGGCGTCCAGGGTAAAAAAGTTGCTGCATCGTTTCGAAGCATGTACAGGACAGAAGCGCTTCTAACAAGAGAAAATTTAAATGAGGAGTGCAGAGAACAAATCAGATTAATTCTGGAAGTGGAGAAGGTGGATTTTGAGCCAAAATATTTGGGGCTACCAACGCTTGATGGCCAGCAAAAAAGAAAGAGGTTCCAGCCACTCCGTGAACGGTTCGGAAAACGAATTTCAGCATGGTCCGAAAAATTATTGTCTGCAGCAGGTAAAGAAGTACTTATTAAATCAATTGCCCAAGCAATTCCTACCTACATCATGAGTGTGTTCCAAATGACCAAAGCCTTCTGTGAGGATTTAGCTCGAGGGGTACGCAATTACTGGTGGGGGGATGGTGATGGAGTGAGGAAGACACATTGGATCGCCTGGGACAAATTCACAAGAAGTAAATCAAAAGGTGGGTTGGGATTCAGAGACTTTCAGATCTTCAACTGGAATTCCCTGATAGCCTGTGTGCCCGAGTCATGAAGGCAGTCTACTATCCAAATGGTGACCTTTGTGATACTGCTTTCCCTGCTCATACCTCTCCGGTCTGGCGATCCATCATGTTTGGACTAGAGCTGTTGAAAAAGGGGGTCATCTGGCGCCTTGGCAATAGAACAAACATTAAGATATAGAGACACAACTGGATCCCGAGAGGGATAAATTTGAAACCCTCTGGGAAGCGTAGCTCTTGCAGACTAAAATGGGTGTCACAACTCATTGTCAATAATACCAAGGAATGGGATTCCGAAATACTAAACAGATATTTCTTTGGTCATGATGTGGAAGAAATAAAAAAGATTAAGATACCTTGGAACGCCATGGACGACAAACTTGCGTGGCACTATGAGAAAACAGGATGCTTTACAGTTAGGAGTGCCTATCGTTTGGGGTTGCAAATTCGTGACCTGGAACATGGTATGCAGGGCTCCAGCAGCAGGCCCGATGGTGCAAGGATGATTTGGAAGAAGTTCTGGGCTTTGCTGATACCGCAGAAGGTGAAGATTTTTGCCTGGCGACTTATTCATAAAGGACTGGCCACAAGGGATAATAAACATACTCGTCGACTGGAAGAGCAAAATATTTGTGAGGTGTGCGGTATGGAGGTGGAGGATGAACATCATGCAATGATTCGCTGTAATCTTGCAACCTCCCTTAGGACTGAAATGCGCAAGTTTTGGCTTCTGCCAGGCGAGGAAGCACTGTTAAATACGGGCCCTGAATGGCTGCTGGAGCTGATTGACAATCTTGATGGCCAGTCGGCTGGGCGTCTTCTACTACTCCTGTGGAGATCATGGTTTAACCGCAATGAAGTAACACATGGAAAAAAATGTCTCCTTGCTTGGATCAGTAAAATTCCTCACATACTACAGCAACGAATTGTTTGCTATCCAACAACAGGGAGTAACTGATGTGAAGGGGAAGAAGCCTGTACACCCTATGCTGATCAGTAGGAGGGATGGGCCAAGAAGGAAGGAGAAGCATTCTTGGGAACCTCCCAAGCCGGGCTGGTTAAAAGTCAATGTCGATGGTTCTTACACAGAGGCAACTGGCACCGCCGGATTGGGGGTTGTAATCCGGGATCATCAAGGAGATGTAAAATTGTCTGCTTGGAGAGTGATCTCTAGAGCAATCGATGCAGAGGAAGTAGAAGCCATGGTGTGTAGGGAAAGGCTTGAATTTGGCAGCTGAATGGTTCCGGATGCCAATAGTTCTTGAGTCGGATTGTGTAATGGTCATTCGTTATCTTAAGAAGTGGACTTTGAAACCAGCATGCTTCTCTACTATCCAAGAGGCTGTCAGAACAGCAGAAAACTTCCCTGACCTCGAGTTGTGTCATGTAAAGAGAGAGAGAAATGGTGTAGCAAATGAGCTTGCGCATCTAGCAAAGCAGTTACACCATAGTGCTGTGTGGCGCTATCGCTTTTCTAGGTGTATTGAGCAGATCATTGCTCATGATTGTAACTCGAACTCGTTTCTGAGTAATTAATATAGATCTCTCTTTACTCGAAAAAAAAGGCAGCCTGACGTGGGACGTTTATCGAGGTGTTGCCGTATGGGTTTATTAATTAATAGGACGACTAGAATATTAGTGTGCCAATGGGCCAAATTTGTGCAGTGGACCTACGGCGTATGCTTGAAATCGGCCTAATAGAAGCAGGGAGGCAGCCCAACAACAATACTGCAACCACCGAAAAAAAAAAGTTACAATACTGCAAGCCTGCAACTACTAGGTTCTGTCGCTGGATTAAGAGCCAATGCAAATGCTAGGAGGAGCTGATAGAGCCGGAGTGCCCGATCTTTCGGTGAGTAGGGATAAATTCGACTTGGCGGAAGATGACCCTCACGATCCGACTACGACGAGCGAACCCGAAGCGCCAATGCAATCGCTGAACCAACTCCCTGTGGTTACCGACCTTGTTGATGCAAGATCAGCCTGATCACGAAGATCGTTTCCTGTCCGCAATCGAAGAACGAACAAGAAAAGGATGCGAGCAATCTGATTATCTCTCGAAGGTGGAGTTCTGAATACACGAGGACAGCGCTGTTTTGCGCGTGTTCCTGAGTAGCTAAAGCTAGATGTAAACAAAACTCAAGTCTGAATTGAAAAGAAACTTCTCTATAAATAGAGGGAGAGGGGGGGCGCAGCCCCTAGGGAAGGGCGGCCAGGAGATGGGGCGCCGCCCCTGGTGTCCAGGGCAAAGGGGGAGGGCGCAGCCCTAGGCGCCCACACAAGGGCCTCTGTTGGGCCAGCTTCTATTCTTCTGGGCCTTCATTCTTCAGTAGCATGACGAAGTTCAATTCTCTTGCACGGGCCCGAGTGATTGGCCCAGAAGGTGGCGCCTGGGGTGGAGGTACATCTGGAGACGCTAGAGAAGGTGCTGCTGGTGTAGACGTACTCGTGGTGTCCTCATCATCCTCCCCTTCTTGAACTGAAGTCGTCCTCGACGGCAACTCCTCATCCTCGCCCGCATATGGTTTCAAATCTGCAACATTAAAACTAGTGGAAACACCAAACTCCGCAGGCAGGTCAAGAACATAAGCATTATCATTAATCTTGGTTAGCACCTTAAAAGGACCAGCAGCACGAGGCATCAATTTAGAACGACGCAAAGTAGGAAAACGATCCTTTCGCAAATGCAACCAAACCATATCACCTGGTTCAAAAGTAACATGTTTTCTTCCTTTACTACCAGCAACCTGATACTTAGCATTAGTAGCAGCAATGTTTTGTTGTGTTTGTTCATGGAGGTTAAGCATGTGTTCCACATGTGCAACAGCATCTATATGTGGGGCGCCCTCAGCATCAAGCGAAAACAAATCAATAGGCGCCCGAGGAATGTAACCATAAACAATCTGAAAAGGGCACATCTTTGTAGAAGAATGTGTGGCACGATTGTACGCAAATTCAATATGAGGCAAACAATCTTCCCAACGTTTCAAATTTTTGTCTAAAACAGCCCTAAGCATGGTTGACAAAGTTCTATTAACCACCTCAGTTTGTCCATCAGTCTGAGGGTGACAAGTTGTGCTAAACAGCAATTTAGTTCCCAATTTATTCCAAAGCGATCTCCAAAAATGACTGAGAAACTTAGCATCACGATCAGAGACTATTGTATTCGGAATACCATGCAAACGAATAATCTCTCGAAAGAACAATTCAGCAACACTGTTAGCATCATCAGTTTTATGACATGGTATAAAATGAGCCATTTTGGAGAATCTATCAACAACCACGAAAATGCTATCCCTCCCCTTCTTAGTTCTAGGCAATCCCAAAACAAAGTCCATAGAAATATCAAGCCAAGGGGAAGTAGGGACAGGCAAAGGCATATACAAACCATGGTTGTTCAGTCGTGACTTAGCTTTCTGACAAGTAGTGCAGCGGGCAACAAGGCGCTCGACATCACGGCGCATCCGGGGCCAAAAGAAGTGGGCGGCCAGCACCTCATGCGTCTTGTAGACGCCAAAGTGTCCCATGAGACCGCCTCCGTGTGCTTCCTGCAACAACAAAAGACGAACCGAGCTTGCTGGAACACACAGCTTGTTAGCGCGAAACAGGAACCCATCCTGCATGTGAAATTTGCCCCATGGTTTGCCATTCATACAATGAGCTAAGACATCTTTAAAATCAGAATCATCGACATATTGATCTTTCACAGTTTGCAAGCCAAAGATTTTAAAATCTAACTGGGATAGCATGGTATATCGACGAGACAAAGCATCAGCAATGACATTTTCCTTCCCATTCTTGTGTTTAATAATGTAAGGGAAAGACTCAATGAATTCTACCCAATTAGCATGACGACGATTCAGATTTGTTTGGGTACGAATATGTTTCAAAGCCTCATGATCAGAATGAATTATAAACTCGCGATGCCAAAGATAGTGCTGCCATGTTTGCAAAGTGCGAACTAAATTATAAAGCTCCTTATCATAAGTAGAATATCTCAGGTTAGCACCGCTTAATTTCTCACTAAAATAAGCTACCGGTTTTCCTTCTTGTAACAAAACAGCACCTAGCCCAATACCGCTAGCATCACATTCAAGCTCAAACACTTTATTAAAATCAGGCAATTGCAAGAGAGGAGCATGTGTTAACTTATCTTTCAAAGTGTTGAACGCTACCTCCTGCGAGTCGCCCCAAGCAAATGGCGCACCTTTCTTTGTAAGCTCGTGCAAAGGGGCTGCAATGGAACTAAAGTCACGGACGAACCTACGGTAAAAACCGGCAAGTCCAAGAAAGCTCCGAATTTGTGTGACCGTCGTCGGTGTAGGCCATTCCCGAATGGCATCGATCTTGCTGCTGTCCACCTCAATGCCCTGTGGAGTAACAACATAGCCAAGAAACGAGACACGTTGTGTGCAAAAGATGCATTTTTCTATGTTTCCAAACAAGTGAGCAGTACGCAACGCATCAAAAACAGCACGCAAATGTTCTAAATGTTCTTGCATAGACTTGCTGTAAATCAGGATATCATCAAAATAGACAACAACGAACAATCCTATGAAAGGCCTTAGAACTTCATTCATTAAGCGCATAAAGGTACTGGGAGCATTAGTCAATCCAAACGGCATAACCAACCATTCATATAACCCAAATTTCGTTTTAAAAGCCGTTTTCCATTCATCACCCAGTTTCATTCTAATCTGGTGGTAACCACTACGCAAATCAATCTTAGTGAAAATAATGGCACCACTAAGCTCATCTAGCATATCATCAAGGCGTGGTATAGGATATCGATAACGAATGGTAATGTTATTAATAGCACGACAGTCTACACACATACGCCATGATCCATCTTTCTTTGGAACAAGTAACACAGGAACTGAGCAAGGGCTAAGAGACTCACGGATGTAACCCTTGTCGAGCAACGCCTGTACCTGGCGCTGGATCTCCTTCGTCTCATCTGGATTTGTACGGTACGGTGCGCGGTTCGGAAGCTGTGCGCCTGGAATGAGATCAATCTGGTGCTCAATACCACGGAGTGGTGGAAGACCCGATGGCAAGTCCTTGGGAAAGACATCAGCGTACTCCTGCAAAAGGTTAGCAACCACAGGGGGAATATCCAAAGACGGTGCATCATCGAGTGAGACGAGCACACTATAGCATACAAGTGCATAGCAGGGCAAATGAGCATCGCAGAGATCATCAAAATCAGCACGTGTAGCAAGTAAAACAGGAGCATTCAACTTGATTTCAGAATTAGAGGGCGATGGTGATGGTTCAAGTTGTTTAGCATTCCTAGCAGCTCGAGCAAGATCATCTTGAACAATTTGTTCAGGTGTCATTGGATGTATAATTATTTTCTGACCCTTAAACATGAAAGAATAATGATTCGAACGACCATGATGCAAGCTATCAGTATCGTATTGCCAAGGTCTACCAAGTAACAAAGAGCATGCTTCCATGGGAATAACATCACAATCGACAAAATCAGAATAAGCACCCATGGAGAAAGGAACACGCACCGACCGTGTTACTCTAAGTTTTCCACCATCATTAAGCCACTGAATGTGATATGGATTCGGATGCTTACGAGTGGGTAATGACAACTTCTCGACCAGCACGGTACTCGCCAAGTTGTTGCAGCTGCCGCTGTCGATGATGATGCGAATCGACTGCTCCTGCACAACGCCCTTTGTATGGAACAGAGTGTGTCGCTGATTTTTCTCGGGCTGGGCGACCTGTGTACTAAGAACACGCTGCACAACAAGATTTTCATACCTATCCGCATCGCCCGGGGTGACATGTACCTCCTCATTAGCTGCATGGTCAGTGGCAAGCATAGCATGTCGAGGTTCTTCGGAATCAATTTTAGAAGAGTACTCACCATTGTCACGGATAAGCAAGGTACGCTTGTTTGGGCAGTCCCGAATCATGTGCCCAAATCCTTTGCAACGATGGCACTGAATATCCCGTGTACGTCCTGTGGAAGGAACAGCACCTGTGGGAGGGGGTGCTGCAGGTTTGGCCGACCCCTCGCGTGGTGTACTGCTGGTCGTGGATGACGCAGGTAGAGCAGGCGCTGAGCTGGTTGCCGGCCTTCTTCCTGCAAAAGAGTTAGGATATGTCTTCGAACGGCGTCCCTGCACTTCACGTTCAGCTTTGCAAGCATATGCAAACAATGTGGTCATATCAGAATATTCTTTATAATCAAGGATGTTCTGAATTTCGCGGTTCAAACCACCGCGAAAACGAGCCATAGCAGCGTCATCTGTCTCAAACAAACCACAACGAATCATACCTTTTTGTAACTCCTGATAATAGTCCTCAACAGACTGTTGACCTTGTCGAAAGCACTGCATTTTTTCAAGCAAATCTCGTGCATAATATGAAGGGACAAATCTGTGTCGCATGGCAACTTTTAATTGAGTCCAAGTGGTGGGAGTGGAATGTTTTTGTTTATATTCACGCCACCAAATTAAAGCAAAATCAGTAAATTCACTAATAGCAGCTTTAACTTGAGAATTAACAGGAATATCATGGCATGAAAATTTCTGGTCGACCTCTAGTTCCCAATCAAGATATGCAGCAGGATCATATTTGCCATTAAAAGACGGAATTTTAAATTTAATCTTAGCAAATGAGTCATTAGGTTGATGACGTACCACACGGCGGGCACGACCGGTGCGAGTACCCTCTTCCTGTTCTGTGTCACCGCCATAATCTTTCTGTAACTCTGTGATCGATGTGGACAATGTGTCGAGCCGTGCCACGATGGTGTCGAGCGTGGTCTTAGCGGCCATCTGAGCGAGGTCGAGCTGATCGAACCTCTCGGTCGATGACGTGATCGTCGAGTCAAGCCGTTCATGCATCGTCTTCATGTCCGCGGCCAGTCCATCAACTCGTGTCCGCATGTCCTGCAGCTTTTCATCCGTCATGCCTTCGTCTCCTGCCATAGTTAGCGCAAACACAAAAACAAAGCCTACGACAACAAGGGTGTAACGGTTCACAAGGCGCTCACAGTAGTGCTGTTATCAAATTCTTATCCGTTCTTACCAAGCACACAGGGGTGATCTGCAACCAATAGGTAGAACCGGCGAAAGATTGGAGGAGCGATTGCCTGGAGAAACAAAGTCTGCTCGTCGTAGAACTATGTGGGGTTCTGGGTAGGCTGCACTCAATTCAAGGGTTAGCACAATCAAACAATAATGCAAGGTTGAATTATAGTGCCAAACACGTAATCAAAGCTGCTGGAAACAAGGTGCAAAAGTTGAGCAAGGATATGGGGGAAAGGAAAAACACACAAGTGAAGAACAAGGAGCAGCAGGGGCGCACACCTAGGCGTCCTGCGTGATGCGCCCAAATGAGGTAACCTTCTTTCTGTTTCCCTGGTTTTTTTTGTTTTTTTGTTTTTTTTCGTTTCTGTTTTTTTTTTGAGAAACTCACAAACTGATTATATGAGCAAAGGAATACAAATGAGCAAGTTACCACACACACTTTTCAGGAAAAGTAGGGGTATTCCGGTAACAAGAAGATCCGGATGTCCCTTTGTATGGTAGGACTGCCGAGGCAACCAAGACTTTCTCAAATGAAGCCGATCAGGATTAGGCAAACCTTTTAAACTTGCTAAAAGGAATACACAACTGGTGCACAGGGAGGCGTGATCCGAAACAAAAAAAGGAAAAGGTGGGGGCGTCGGCGCGACCAGAAATCACGCACGCGGTTGTGTTTCTCTCTTTCCTTTTTTTTTGACTTGCCAAACACACAAGGCAGGAAAGGGCGATCAGGGGCAGAGAGATGGTGGCGGCGCTAGGGTTAGACGAAAAGAAAACAAGGATAGAACACAAAGTAACCAGCAACAATTGAACGCGTAAGCACACAAATTCAACAATGCAAATTATTGAAAGAAAGTGCAAGGCTCAAAAGGTGCTGGGACAAGGATCTAACCTGATAATAATTTTTTTTGGTTTTGTGGACTGTAGGAAAGGGAAGAACACTAGATAACTCACCGATCAACCTGGAAACCTGATACCACTTGATAGAGCCGGAGTGCCCGATCTTTCGGTGAGTAGGGATAAATTCGACTTGGCGGAAGATGACCCTCACGATCCGACTACGACGAGCGAACCCGAAGCGCCAATGCAATCGCTGAACCAACTCCCTGTGGTTACCGACCTTGTTGATGCAAGATCAGCCTGATCACGAAGATCGTTTCCTGTCCGCAATCGAAGAACGAACAAGAAAAGGATGCGAGCAATCTGATTATCTCTCGAAGGTGGAGTTCTGAATACACGAGGACAGCGCTGTTTTGCGCGTGTTCCTGAGTAGCTAAAGCTAGATGTAAACAAAACTCAAGTCTGAATTGAAAAGAAACTTCTCTATAAATAGAGGGAGAGGGGGGCGCAGCCCCTAGGGAAGGGCGGCCAGGAGATGGGGCGCCGCCCCTGGTGTCCAGGGCAAAGGGGGAGGGCGCAGCCCTAGGCGCCCACACAAAGGCCTCTGTTGGGCCAGCTTCTATTCTTCTGGGCCTTCATTCTTCAGTAGCATGACGAAGTTCAATTCTCTTGCACGGGCCCGAGTGATTGGCCCAGAAGGTGGCGCCTGGGGTGGAGGTACATCTGGAGACGCTAGAGAAGGTGCTGCTGGTGTAGACGTACTCGTGGTGTCCTCATCAGGAGCGCCTTGGATGCTTCACAAATCTTCTTCCCCGCTCGGTGTGTGTGCCAACGGAAATCGTATTGGATGTTGGATCCAATGCCTTTGCTGCTGATCCGATCATCCGACTCGTCTAGCTTCGGTGGTCTGCCGTGTGGCTTCACTGCTGCACGTGCTGGGACCAATGCAATAAGATAATATGCTATGCGTGCATGCTCACTTATTTTCTCCCAGGCCCAGCACAGCGCACGCAATTACGTACGCCGTCCTTCACAAGCTATAGCCTTGTACCCGATACTTCATTGTGCTTCACAAGCTATAGCCTTGTACCCGATACTTCATTGTCTTCTCTTTCTTCCTCATCTTCCTTCCCTTTCTCTTCTTCTTTCTCCTCCTTTCTTCCTCCTCCCTTTCAACTATGGCTTAAAATTGTAGGGGGGCTTGGGGGCTCCCATGGACTTCATGGAGTTAGGGGGGCTGGAGCCCCCTCAGCCCCCCCTTGGATCCGCCACTGCTTCCATCCACCCATCGACAAGTACTACTTCTCAGTTCCAAATTATAGATGGTTTTGTCATTTCTAGATGCATTATATTGTTTTTCTACATACCTAGATACACACTATATAATTTAGATACATAGATACACAGTAAAAACTATCCACCTAAAAATACGAGAAGGACCTATAATTTGAACCGGCAGGAAAAGTTGATAAAAGTTAAAATTAAAGCAGGCAGCGTTAACTATTGCATCTGATGATGGCTGAAGAAGCAAAGGGTAGGGGGTAAATAGTGGTAAATTTGTGATAGCCTCTCAATTCAATTTGTAACAAAAGTTTTTCACTCCGCGGCTTCAAACACTCCAAAACACTCGTTGGACCACTTACTCGAGAGCCAGCCTCTTCCTGGATTATATTAAGAATATGGATTAGCAGGTCCTATATTGCAATCTTAATTACTATAATACTAACCATGTGTTTAAGCGTGTACCCAGTACCCCCCACACAGTCAACACTGCCTGATGTTGGATATATATACACCTTTGAAGAACTATTAGTGTGTGTAGCCATCTTACTATTACTAATTGGAAGCTTTCTTTAAAAGCCTCCACGTGAAGTTACCTAGGATCCTATAGGTGACACTCTAAATAAATAGAGAAATTCTCGAAATTCTCATAAAAATTAGAAACATTCGGCCATCAATTTGAGAACTAATTATAATAGTCATTGCATCTGTTATCTTTTTCAATAAATTACCCACTTATGTTATTATGAAAATATACTAAAATAACCCCCTAAATATGTATCTAAATTACTCACCTCTACCATTATAAAAAAGATGAAGTAACCTCTTAATCTTCGTATAAATTACCCACATATGCCATTATAAAAAAATACAAATAACCCCCTAAATTTGCATATAAATAATCCAATGTTGTCATTATTAAAATTTAAAGTAACCCCCAAATATGAAACTAAATTATATAATTAAAGCAAAATATTAAAGTGCACCAATATAAAATTTTAAATTAGTATTATTGTTATTATTAATATATTATTTATGTTATTGTTTATATCAAAATACTACCCACGATATGTGTCGAGAATACCCATTAACAAATAAAATGTTCAATTAAATATATATCAAACACACATGCAGGTGTCATGCAAAATGAAATCTATTGCAACTAGATAATGATAAATATATTTTTTAGAGTATGTGTCAGAATATTTAATAGATAAAAAATAGCATGACATGGATAATTATAATTATTAGTTATAAACCTTATTTTTTATATTGATTCTAATAAGCCTTTGTCGACAGAAAGGTACGAGCACTGGCTTGCTATAGGCCCCCGGCGGCAGCGGGTGCGACAATTCTGGCGTTGTTTCTCCTCCACGACTCCGCGGCTGCGCCCTCCTTGCTCTTCTCTTCTTCTCTCTTCCTTCCTCTTCTTTTACTTCTATGTTAGTGGCGGTGAAACGGGGAAACTCTAAAGGGGGTGCTAGGGTTACAGCGGCGGCTAGGGGTTTCATAGGCGGCCTCTAGGGTTTGGCGAGGCTAGGGTATATGAACTGCGGTGATCCTCGGTGTCCACGCTATGGACGCGTGGTGGGAATCTAAGGGCACGCGCAGCTAGTGTTCTGGGGCTCACGCTTAGCACGTGCGTTTGTCCCCGTGCAAGCGGTGTTAGGTCGTGTGGATCAATTACAGTGGAGAAAAGCTAGCTAAGCTTTATGTAGAAAATATAGTAAAGTTGCATGGTGTGCCTAGCAGAATTGTTTCAGATAGAGGGACCCAATTCACCTCTAGGTTTCAGAAAAGTTTGCATAAAGCCATGGGCACCAAATTGGATTTCAGCTCCGCCTATCACCCACAAACCGATGGCCAAACGGAAAGGGTAAATCAGATTATGGAGGATATGTTGAGAGCATGTGTCCTTACCTACGGCAAGGACTGTGAGCAGAGTTTGCCCTATGCGGAATTTTCATACAACAACGGTTATCAAGCAAGCTTGGGCATGTCGCCATTCGAAGCTCTTTATGGGAGGAAATGCAGAACTCCTCTGATATGGTCAGAAGTTGGAGAACGTGCCCTAGTTGGATCTGCACTCATAAAGGAAGTAGAGGAAAGAGTGGCCGAAATTAGAGAAACGCTGAAGGCCGCCTAGTCTCGACAGAACAACTATGCAGACAAGAAGAGACGAGAAATAAGCTTCAACCCAGGAGAGTTTGTCTATCTCAAAGTTTCACCTATTCGAGGAACTCGAAGATTTCAAGTACACGGAAAGTTAGCCCCTCAGTACATTGGACCGTACCAAGTGCTAAAGAAAGTCGAAAAAGTAGCCTACAGACTCCAACTACCAGAAGGAATGTCAGACATACACCCGGTGTTCCATGTCTCATAATTAAGAAGTTGTTTGAGGGTACCCGAGATAGAACACGTGTCAGTGGAGGTAATAGATTTGCAGCCAGACCTGCGATACCAGCAAGTACCGGTCAAAATTCTGGACACTGTCACAAAAAGAACAAGGAACTCAGAAGTACGGATTTGCAGAGTGCAATAGAACAGACACGGAGTAGAAGAAGTTACGTGGGAACGCGAAGATGCTCTGAAAAAGGAGTTTCCCCATCTCTTTAGGAACCAGCCGAATCTCGATGACGAGATTCCTTTTAAGTGGGGCAGGTTTGTAACAACCCGAAAATTCACATTCACAAATTACTCGAGTTCAAAAACTATTTTCAAAACTTATTGCAAAATTAATCTCTTGAGCTCAATTCCCTTATTCCCTGATCTCCATCATGTTCCTAATCACCTCTCTCTCTTGCCCTCTCTCTCTATCTTGCACATGCACGCACAAAGCAAGCCAACTAGCTAATCTCTTCTTTTACACCTATACTCTCATGCACCTTGTGCACCTACAAGCACCACACGAACACTCCATACAAGCTCGCATGCCAGACCCTTGCCGTGCTCATCTCGCCATGCTCAAGCATCTCACTGATGTGTCCACACCCCTGCAGCTCGCCAGGCCCGGCCCCCCGCCGCCCTCGCTCAGCTCGACCCCACGCATGCACACATCAGCAGCACAACCATAGCACGCGCGACACAAGCCGAGCAAAAGCCAGGATTCGCTCGCGAGCTTCGCGGGCAATGCAGCACGCCGCACCGCGCCACCCGCGTAGTGCCAAGCCGCTGCCGCCGAGCCACCATAGCGTCCCAACACCACGCCGAGTTGCACGCCGGGCCAAAGCCGTGCCGTCCGCCGCGACCGCCGCCGTGCGCCACAGCGCCTCAGCCTCGCCTCCCACGCGCAAGGCCGCACGAGCACGCCAGGGTGCCTGCCCGATCCGTCCCTTCACCGCCTGCCGCCTCTGCCGCGCCATTACTCCGCCTGCGCGCCGTCGTCGCGCTGTCGTCTCAGCACCACCGCGCCGCAAGAGACACTCGGTAGCTGCCATCCGGCCACATCACCTCCATTGAAGGCGGCCGGTGGAGCATTGGCACATCTCGCGGTTGCTCACCTATAAAAGGAACCCCAAGCTACGCTCCTCGCCACCACCGAGCTCGCCGGGCCATCCCGCTCTGCCGCTCATCTTCTTCCTCGCTCCAATTTCGTCATTGCTCTGTTCTTCGCCGAGAACAGAGCCATCCCGTCGATCTCCTCCATCATGCCGCGTTGTTCTGATTGCCTCGATGGTGAGCACCCACACACCCTCCTCTACCTCTCCCAAGCTCCGTCTATCCCTATCGTTGCCCGAGCAGACCTCCCCACGAGCTCGCAGGCCGCCATCCATGGCCACCCGTGCCCCCTCCTTTTTCCGCAGCAAACCCCGTCGAGAAGCCCAATATCGAATCCCTTCGCCCTCCTCTCTCTTACTGTATCCTCGGATTCGAGAACGGTGGCCGGAGCTGTTGCCGGCTTAAGCTCGAGCAGCTCGGCCATGGCGTCCTCGTGGGGAAGAACACGACCTGCTGTTGTGCCTCCTCAGTTCATTCTCCTAAGCACGAATGGGCTTGGTTCTTTATGGACCAAAGGCACTGTTGCTGGGCTGTTCAGCCCCCGCGCCGACAAATTGAGCTGGGCCACGTCGTGCTGCTGATTATGGGACGTCACACACTTAAGCAATACCCTTTTCTATTTTTGGAATTATTTAAACACCCAATCTTACAACTACAATATCTCACCCATCCAAACTCTGATTCCATTGATTCTTTTTCCTAAATTCTTATAAAATCATACACTATCTATTCCTCCTATTTTCATCTTCTCTTAAGCTCATTTTATTTTATGTTTGTGCTTGCTTGTGTTTGTTTGTCATGCGTGCCGTCGTCGCCATAGCCGACGGAGTGACCGAGGAGGAGAACGCCGAGGAGTTTGGAGATCAGTACCGCAAGCCAGAGCCAGAAGACCCGTACCGTGAGCAGGAACTTCCGGAAGGCTTTGAAGGCGGCAAGTTCAATCTCATCCTTTGATGCATATTTATCCCAATTTTATAAACACAACCTATTGGCATGTTTTATAAAATGCATTGTTTTATTGCAAGACATTGTTGGATAGCCACCATTTGATTGTTATGACTATTCCTTGATGACCTAGGTTAATGTCTATTTATGATCTGCTCTGATGGACGTTAACTATTGCTAGAAACGCTTAGGGTCTTGTTTCTCATTTTATGACTTTACAAATATAATCATCAAGCGTTTTTCAAATAAAGAAAAGCGTGAGTCTTGAGAAAGGGTAAAGGGAAGTGTTGGAGAGTAAAGAAATGAGTAATTAGACGAAATGGATGAATGGCATATCTGTGTGACTTGCCATATGGTAGGCTCGTACCTGTTGTGGTTGAGCAAGGTGGGAAGATATCTATTTTGTCACAATTAAGGACCGAGTTGATGTGTCATCTTGCCTAACCCACTTATCGTACAACCACTCGACCGTCGTGTGGGCAATGGCTTAGCATAAACCCCACTAGTTGTTTTGCTAGCCAATAGGAGAGCTGGTGAGCAACGGGAGATCATGAAAAGGGAATACGATCTGTGTGAGCTAGGTTCTGGTTATGACATCAACCCCATGATTGCTTCCGTGTTGGCTAGTTAGATTCAGCTAAGGTGGGTAATGGCTTTGATAGGATCCGCAGCGACACTAAGGTGTTTGTGAGGTGGTACCCTACTTGTGGGTAAAGTGTACAACCTCTGCAGAGTGTAAAATATATTCGAATAGCCGTGTCCACGGTATTGGACGAGTTACAGCATGGTCACTTCACTAGGCATTTGGGATGGTTGGTTTTGTGGTGTGAGTTGTTTTGGAAGCATCCGGCAGTTGTGCCATGGGCTACTATGGACGGAGAGTCCGGTAGCATTAAAACTTGGGTCCTTTATGTAGGATCAACTCCACTTAGTATTCGATTACTAAAGAAATATTTTGAGAAAACCCTTTTATAAAATAAACCCCTTGCATGTGTAAGCTTTTCAGCGAATAAACCGTGGGCTTATCATTGATATATCCTGTGCATATTCTCGTTGTAACCCCTCCGTGGGTGTGGTTGGACTTGTTGAGTACGTATGTACTCACTCTTGCTTAGTTTTTACAGAGGAAGACCCAGACTTCGTGCCCGAAGACGTTGAGTAGGTGATCGTCCTGCACCCAATCTTGCTTGTGGTTCAGGGTCTCCACAGGAAGCTTCTAATGGCGCAAGACTCTGATGTTATCTTAGATTTCGCTGACATTTTAGTTTGGCTTGTAGTACTTATGTTGTCTCTCGTGTTAGTGGTGCTTCAGTGCCCACTACCTCGATGGTTTGTACGGTAATGAACCATCTGATGTAATAAATGTGTTATCAGCCTCCTGGGACTGATATTTGTATCACATTTAAGTCACCTCTTATGAGAGGACGCTTCACGGTGCCGATGATGTCATCCTCAATTATGGTGGCTATATCCTTCATGTTGGAGTTGACCTTTGCCTCCTTGTCCGTCGACCTCACCGGGACAAGGTCTTGAAAAGCGCCGATGCTGATCGTGGGCAATCTCGTGTGCTCGTCAACTGCGAACATATCAGGCGTGATGTTGGCGAAGCAGAAACCAGCCCCGGCCAGGTCGTAGTCGATCTGCATATAAAAGATCCGGCCCAGCCGTTGATGATGCACCGTACCGGCTGAAAAAAGAGCGAGCGAGCCGGGTTGGCATGCACACCTTGATGAGCTGCTAGATGAAAGCCTGAGCAGGGTTCTTAAGCATGTGGACGTGCTGGGGCGGTGGAGGAGGCGCTCCTGCTTGCGCTGGCGGCGGTGCTGTCACTCCCGGGCCCGGGGGAACTATTACTAATAGGAAGCTCTCCTTTGAAGCTTTTATGTGAAGCCACCTAAAATCCTAGGTGACACTCTAAATAAATAGAAAAATTCTTAAAATTTTCATAAAAATCAGAAACATCCGATCGTCAATCTGACAACTCTAATCATAATAGTCATTGGATCTATTTTTTCCAATAAATTACCCACATATGCTATTAAGAAAATAGACTAAAGTAACCCCCTAAACATGTATCTAAATTACCCAACTCTACCATTATAAAAAATTCTAAAGTAACCTATTAATCTTCGTGTAAATTACCCACATATGCCATTATAAAAATATTGAAGTGCACCAATATAAAATTCTAAATTACTATTCTCTCATTATTAATATATTATTTATATTATTGTTTATATCAAAATACTACCCACGATATGTATCACCATGTATTCATGTACGATTGGTTCGATTAAATATATCAAACCCACATGCAGTTGTGATGCTAAATAAAATCTGTTGCAACTGGATAATGATAAATATGTGTTTTAGAGTATGTGTTAGAATATTTAATAGATGAAAGATGGCGTGAGATAGATAATTATAATGATTTGTTGTAAACCTTATTTGTATATTGATTCTAATAAGCCTTCGTCGATGGAAGGGTATGGGTGCCGGCTTGGTATAGGTTGCGGCGGCGGCGACGGTGGGTGTGGTGGCAATAGCTCGGAGTGGCACCCCTCCTTCTCTTCTGGCGTGACCGTGGCAATTTTGGCATTGTTTCTCCTCCTCGACTCTACGGTGGTGCCCTCCTTGCTCTTCTCTTCTTCTCCCTTCCTTCCTCTGCTCCTGGCTACTTCTCCTCTTCTTCTACTTCTCTATCCGTGGTGGCGAAACGGGGGAAACCCTAAAGGGGGGCTAGGGTTACAGCGGACATGACGGCAGAGGCTAGGGGTTTTATAGGTGGCCTCTAGGGTTTCGTGAGGTTGGGGTACGGGAATAGTGGCGATTCTCGGAGCCCGCGTCATGGACGCGTGGTGGGGATCCAATGGCATGCGTGGCTAGTGTTCTGGGGCTTGCGCGTGGGTGAGCACGCATCGCGGGCGTTCGTGCCCGACAGCGGAAGGCGTGGGGGTAGGCCTAGCGCCAGTGGGGGCAGGCATAGGTGGTGAAGCCGTTGCACTACCTTGTCGCAGAGCGGGAGTGGCGAGGTGCAGGGCATGGGCGAGAGGTTGGGGGAAAGGGAACATAGGAAAGGGGGAGGTGCGGATGACGGGCGGGGTCGTCTTGTCAGCGGGTCATGGTGAAGGGGAGCGGCAGGCGGTGAAATAGGGACTTGGGCTAGCAAGCACGTGGGCCACATGCGGGCGGTGCTGGGTGGCATGGGTAGCAGGATGAAATGGCCTTCGAGTGGGTTTTGGGCTGGGCTGGTTATGAGTTAGAGTTTGGGCTGGGTAGGTTTAGAGGTCAGTTAGCTTTTGATTTCAAATTTGATTGGCTCAAATCAAATTTGAAATCAACACAATTTCACACAAAAATCTTTCAAAGAAATTTAAACAAGGTAGATTTAAACAAATCCAAATATTCCAAGTAATTGACCCTAATATTAACATGGTCCTTATATTTATTTTGATTTTTAATTTAGTAGGAATTTGAGAGAGAAAGATATGTCAACCTTTCGTTATTCTAGCTATTAGCACTTGCACACAAAAAGTTTTTAAAAATCCACATTTTTTACATATAACATTCCATACAAAAATACAAGATGTTACAATAGTGGCACACGACGATCAACCATTGGATACTTCTTCAGCTTAGGATCAGGAGCTATATCATAGTGCAGCAAGAGACAACCAACTATGGCATTATCTATTACTAAAGCAGAGTATTGTTCAGCAATAATGGCAGCACAAGAAAGCACCTGGCTCAAGCAGTTAATTGAGGACCTACACCAGCCAGCAGGATACCAAGTAAGGATTTTCTGTGATAATCTATCTTCTATTCGTTTGACGGAAAATCTAATATTCCATGCAAGGACCAAGCACATATAAGTTCACTATTACTATATACGAGAAAAATGTATTTAGGGAGAGATTGAGATGGTGCGGTGGTGCCTATCATGACAGAAGAACAGATTGCTAATATCCTCACCAAGGGCCTTCACAAGGCAAAGTTTGAGAAGTTTCGAAAGGCACTTGACATGGTCTGCAAGACAACTCAAGAGGGAAGTTTGCCTTGAGGGGGGTGTTGAGAAGTAGTGCAAGGAAAACTTCTAGAGTATTCTTCACAATGCAATAATGAGATATTTTCTATGGAGATGTTTAGAATTAGTAATAAACAAATTTAGAAAATGTTACAATGTTTAGGAATTCTCTAGAAGGGGACACTTGTCTAAATATCATGTACCCCCTTGATTTATAAATATAGACCCACCTCCCTTGCCATGGCATCCATTCATGACCATAGTATAGATGATGAGAGGTGGTACTGCTAGGAGAGAAGGGTGAGTGCTAGGCTAGCCACTAAAGAAGAGGGTGTTGTATGATCTTGTTTAGTATTGTGTTGCAATAAAGTCTTGTTCTTGTAAGTGCCAGTCTCTCGGTTAAGCCATATAGTTTATAAGTACTTAGTGTATAAGTTGTGATCCATGGAAGGTTGGCTCTGCCATCTGGGATCACAAAGGGTCTGTGCTTCACCGAAGGTTGGCTCTGTCGCCCAAAAGCTAGTATTTCATCTATTGGTAGGCTCTGCCACTCGGAAGGCTCTATGGTCAAAAGGATCCAATACACTAAGTAATTAGAAATTAAAGAGGCCGACCGATTGTAGAGTGAGTTGGTGTGCCATAGGTGTAGATCCTTAGCTTAGTGGGTATTAGGTCCACCTCAATTTCCAATGATGGTCGGTGTTTGATATGGGTCGACACCATCCAATACTAATCATTTACCATTTTCGGTCTCCTGCTAGAGAAAAGATAGGCAAACAAGAGAGATAAACATTATCACAAGATTTTGCCACATTTCTTTTTTGCACAGTTCGTCAAGGATGTGCTTTATGGACCCATAATTCATTAGGTTTTAATATATCTTATGCCATATACATATGTTTTCAGTTACCTTGCTCTTAAAATATGTTTCTTGGTATTGCTCGGAGGTCCAAGTTCTTGCAGAACAATATTGCTGCAGTTAGCAAATGGCTCAGGTGACTCTTCTCAAATTGGACCCATTTCATCATATCATACCAAACCAATTTCACCTCCCACAAATTCATGTGTGATATGGTATGTTTCTTTGTGATGTCTTGTTTTATTTACTTTTCATGATGTTCGTATCTCCTTTTTTTTACTTACGATTTTTGCTAAATATTGCTAGTTGATGCAGGGGTTTTCACTAGAATATCCTTTTCGCGAGGAATTATTTAAACCTCTCAGAGATTATGCAGACAAGAATCCGCTCCTGCTTCCAATACCTAAAGGGAGATTGACAAATGTTGACCCCTCAATGGAGTTGCAGATCAATGACTGATGGCGTCAATTGTTATGGTGAGACTTCATTCATTCCATGATATGCAGGCAACATGGTCAAACTATTACTGATGCCTATGCATATGAAAATATTGGAGTTATCAAAGATTTGAACATTCTAGCTTTCAAGAGATTTGCTCGTGATCAGGGTGCTGAGGCGCTGCACAGACTAACCACCATGAGTATGGTAATTTTGTTGAGAAGTTCAATTTTCACCCTCGAACTATCGCAAAAGTCTGATTTTCAACCTTCAACTATAAAACCGGACAGCATAGGCCATCCAACTGTCAAAACCGGACAAATTTGGCCCTTGGGATGGTTTTGCATTTTCTAAAAAAATAAATAAATCTAATTGGATCTAAAAAATCAAAACTAATTCACTTTAAATCAGAAAATATGAAACTAGGACCAAATTTTTTCTAAAAATATAACCTATCTATTATTGCTCCATTTGAATCTTAGTTATTAAAAATAATAGGCATAACTGCAAGCAACCAAATATTATGAACATAAAAAATTAGATATGAATAGCTCACAAGTCATGTGACAATAGATAGGTTACATTTTTAGAAAAAAAATTTATACCCATTTCATAATTTTTTGACTTAAAATGAATTACTTATAAAATTTTTAGTATAAAATTGAATATTTTTAATTCTCACAAAATGGAAAACCATCTTCAAAACCACCCCAGGGGCCAAATTTGCCCGGTTTTGATAGTTGGATGGTCTATGTTGTCCGGTTTCGTAGTTGAAGGTTGAAAATCGGACTTTTACTATAGTTGAAGGGTGTAAACCGGACTTTTCCCTTCTACAAATTGCATGGTCCTTCAGCACTCCAGCACGTACCGGACTGAAAAAAATTTAAAGTCATTGAGCATGCCAGATGAACAGTTGTTGCACTTCTCTATTTTTTCTATTCATTGACCTCCATCGACTGTTGAGGAACGAGTTTCCAAACCGTGTCTGCAAAGCTACAACAACAAACATACTTCAGGCAACGGGTTATACTTACACTGACGCACTTGTGGTGAGGGAATGTAAATATTTTGCTTGCCCATCTACTGGGACATGATCCTGCAATGAGGAGAGCCAAGGTGAGATATACTCCGCTAGGCAGTGCAGTAGTTGATATGCATTGCATTGCCGCATCCCATGCTATCGAGACTCAGCTGCACATGAAGGTCCGGAAGTGTTGAAACGAACATAGCACCTTTTATGCCATTTCGAGTGATTTTGGTGATCAAATGGCAACGCAATCAATGGGACTAATATGATTGTTAAGATGACCATTCCCAAACGTTTAGGTTCAAGTGATGACAAAGACAAGAGAAGATAGGCGTAGCTTGGCCCGAAGAACCGATGACTAAGCATCGGTGCATCCGATGCTTGTCGGAAGAACCGATGCTATGATGTTTGGTGCAGGAAGGAGTCGAAGCCAAGTCAGCCTATAGGCACCGGTTGAACCGACGGTCCAAGAAAAGGCATCGGTGCATTGGGCGTACTGTGTACCAGAGACGATGTCAAGTGCCCAGGAGAAGTTTCTTCAGCACCGGTTCAACCGACGGTGCATCGGAGTATTGCGTTAGTGCATTGACGTCAGTAGAAGAGAAGAAGGCTGTGAGTGACCGGTTTAACCGACGGGCAAGCATCGGTTCAACCGGTGGTCACTGTAGCAGCAGTCAGAAGTTCAACGGCTACTTCGTGTCTTAGAGTGACCGGATGAACCGACGCTACCCCTACCAGAGGCATCGGTTCTTCCGGTGATACGCAGATTTTCTGCTGACCGTTGGAGCAACGGCTACAAGACTTGGTGGCCTATATATACGCCTCACCCCGGCCATTTGAAAATTGCTGGAGTTGCTAAACATCTCACACACACCCAAGAACATCTCCAAGCCATACAAGAGCATCAAGATCATATCCTTAGCTTTTAGCACTAGCTTGTAAAGTGTGAGTGCTAGAATAGCTCTTAGTGAGTGAGATTGCAAGGCCTTGAGCCTTTGTGCTGTGATTCTCTAGTGAACCAAACAAGAGTCTGGTGCGCCGGCACCTTGGAGCGTGAAGCTCGCCGGCAACGTCATCGACCCTCCGACTTGGTGTGGAGCGGCGACGACACTTTGTGCGGGGGACATGGAGACCCTCATCATTTGTGGAGAAACTCCTTAGTGGAACCCGGGGCCAAGGTGACCGTGATTGTGTTCACGGAAAAGACTTGGTGGCCGAGTAGCAATACTCTTAGTGAGTGCTACAACAACGTGGATGTATGTGTGACTTTGTGGCTAACCGAACCACGGGATAAACACCCGCGTCAAGAGTTTGCTATCTCCTATCCCGCTCATTAAGCTTCCGCATTTCATACTAGCAATTTGTGTGCCTTTACTTTCATAGAATAGTTTCTTGATAGGAAAGGCTATAGGTTGCAAAACTCTTTTAGGATAGTGGTTTCACACTAGAACAACCTAGTTGCACTTCTAGATAGCATGTTTCAGTTTAAGTTTTATGCATACTAGTTGGAGGCATAGGTCAAAGTTTTTATTAGTGCCTAATTCACCCCCTCCTTCTCTTAGACTAGAGCACCCGATCACTTTCAAGTGTTCTCCGCAGGTACACCCAAATCTGTTGCAGACATATGATCCTCGGGAAGTGTTTTTATTCATGTCCATATTTTTCGAAAAACTATTCATGTCCATATTGACACTTGAAACTCTATGTCCATTAATTTTTGTCTTTGTGCTAACATAGTCCATATTTATATTATTTTTTTATAATAATAACAACTTCACTCTATATAGTGACGCTATATGCCAACAACTTAGTCCCTAGCTTGATACATATAATTAAAACACTTTTAAACGCCCTGCATATTCTACAACATATATACACATGTCTGCAACAAGTTGCTGCCGAACTCAATCAAACAAGCATGCATGCTTGCATACATAATAATTAACAAACACTACACACACTGCAGGCAAAATTAAAGCAAAATAAACCACTACATCATGGTTATCTCCACGGCGTCGACCGGGGGCGCCCGCATGGAATCACCCATCAGGTCCTCCAAAGTCCTCATCGATCTGTTGGCCTCGCGAGACACGCCGATGTGCGTGGCCAGCGCCCAGAGCACGGTGATGAACTCGCCTCCCTGCACCAGGACGTCCCCGTGCCCCTTGACGCGCTCCTCCTCGCCCGACGGCGCCACGAAGACGATGAGCTCCGTCCACACCTCCGCCACCGCCTTCCACACCGCTTCCGGGCCATGATTTTGAGCTACTTCCACTAGCAAACCCCCTAGCCTCGCGCCATTCCTCACAACCCCGCCGTTCATCTGACGATGCTGGCCTTCATCATCAGCAGCAGCAGCAGCTGCTGCTCCCATGATCTTGCTCACCCGTGCATGCTGGGAGAACAGGTAGTACTCCCACCACCAGAAGATGCTGCTGAGCTCCGCCTTCATGCCGTCGACGACGCGCTCCGCCTTCTCCGGGTTGTCCGGCAGCAGCTCCGGGTGGAAGACCACCAAGTAGGCACAGTACTTGGACAGCCTGATCGCTGATGCTCTGCTCGCCGCTGCTTCCTGCTGCGTGTTGCTACACCTCACTTCCAAGATGCTGGTGGCGATGTGCCATGTGAGGAACACCTCTGAAACGCTGTCGCTCTGGCACGCCCATGAGAGCTTGTCGAAGAGGTAGTTGCTCTGCAGGGCGGACTTGCCATTTGTAAGAGGAGTGGAGTAGGCGGTGCCGGTGCGATGATGGTCATGGTGATCCACAAGGTATTGTATGATGGATTGCTTCAGATTGTTCGGCACCAATTCTTTCCCCAACAGCAAGGAGAGCGTGGAGTAGAATGGCAATCCGAGTGGCCACCGGATGTTCAGAACGGAGAACTGCCGGAAGCTGAGGCTGCCATGGTTCAGCTTGCTCCGTAGCCAGACGATCCGGTGCATGGCGTAGCGAATGGAGGGGCTGTCACGCCACTGGGGTTTGGCCATGTAGCTGCAGACCAGCGAGACCATGAACCAGTTGGAGAGGATGAAGACGAAGAACTCCCAGATCTCCTCGTAGAAGTAGATGATGAACAGGAGGATTGTGATGGAGATGTCCACTACGGAAAAGAAGGCTTCCGGCGAGTTTCTGGATTTGATGATGAGGCATAGAGCTACATTGCCGATGCCGGAGTGCAGAGTGTAGTTGTCCGCGCCGATGCTCATGAATGCATAGATGGCGTCTCCGTTGCCGCAGAGAATGATGGCCATGATGCACAAGCCGGCTACCACTATGAGGACAAGGAAGTAGTTCACCAGGAGGAAGAAGGGGCTTGCGAGGACGACGGGGACGACGGAGTGGTAGTACTCGCTGAGGAAGACGACCTCGTCGTTGATCACCTGGAACAGTTCCTCTGCGGCGGCGCCGGCAATCCCACTCCCGGCACCATTGCTGCCGCGCAGCAGGCCTTTCAGGATGAGGTCCCGGCAGTCCTGCGCCTCCTCGTCGGTCACCGCCGGTAGGTGCTCGAACTTCCGGCGCAGCAGCTTGAAGAGAGCGAACGAGAGGCAGAGTCTCTTGAGGCGCTGGACTTGGTCAGGGGTGGTGAACAGCACGCTGCTGTTCTCATCGAGCTTCCAAACTTTGCCAACAGTAACGATGCCTCTGTCAGCATCGAGTGTGGTCATGTCCAGCTTGTAGCCGTCTGCAGTGGGTTCCTGCACCATCTTCTCTTCTCCCATCACAATGTACCTGCAGCTCTTCAACAGCTCGTGCCCATCATGGTGCTCGACATGATCGTGAGCGCTATGGACGGCAGCATGATGCTGCAGCTGCTCTTGCTTGAGGATCTTGGCCATGTAGGAGTTGATGAGGCGGGCGTTCTTGCCATGGGCGTACGAGCACTTGCCGATCTCGGTGAAGGCGATCCTCTGCACCACCCTGGTGGCGCAGATGATCCAGAGGATGCTGAAGGCCGCCTTCCGGCCGGCGGTCTTGATGTTGAAGAAGACGAAGCTCCCCAGCAGCGCGACGCGGCCGGCGCGCTGGATGGAGCCCGAGTAGCCGCGCATGCGGATCTCGTCCACCTTCTTGCGGAGGAGCTCCACGAGGAGCATCCACGCCAGGATCGTCAGGGCGCCCAGCGAGAGCTCGCCGGCGGCGGCGGCTCGAGCGCCCGGGGAGCCGGCGGCGGCGTTCTTGGCCTCGGAGAAGAGGTAGGACATGACGGGGAGCAGGAGCGAGAGCGCCGAGGAGAGGAAGAGGCGGACCTTGGGGTCGAGGGTGGCGCTGACGTCGGAGATGCCGCTGAAGAGGTTGAGGTTGAAGAAGAGGCCGGCGAGGACGAACATGATGACGGAGGCGGACACCATGCTGGCCTCGTTGCTCTTCTCGGTGTAGGACGACGTCAGGTTCTGGATGTAGTTGTCAATGGCGGGCGGGCACAGGCGGATTGCTGTCTGGTTATCAACGCCGAGGTAACCCATCGATCTCCTCCTGCACTAAGCTTGCTGCTGCTGCTGCCTCAGATGTCAGATCACACACACACAAGCTTGAGATTTCTCAGGAACACTCCTACTACTATAGGAAGCTTACTAATTTGGTTGGGAGCTTGGAGCCTTGCACGCCGCATATAAAGTAGTACTAGTAGGCTTGCAATCATATAGCAGGCGGCGACTCAGCGAGGTCGCCGTCGTCCGTCAATGGCAAGCAAGGTCACACATATTTTATTTTTCTTTTATTTAGAGGTCAATAAATTCACACTTTACAGTTTACACATCAATGGCTCTTTCACTAGCTTGCTCCATAAAAATAAAAAAATGCCATTTTCTAAAAATATTTTGTTTCCCTTCTGAAATCCTTCCCTGTTTTTATAGAAAGAGGATAAAGCCGTTTACAAATAAACTACAATTTTCTAAAAAAAATTCTAACTAGCCCTAATTTCATTACTCGTGTAACAAAATTACAATTTTTGTTCTCAGAACATGGTCCCCAGGAACTTAGTCGCACGTCTAGATTTTCTAAAATTGTTACTATAAAAAGAGATTTTCTAAAATTGTTAAACAAGGTTCACTTACATAATACCATTTTTGTGCATTATTGTCTTGTAATAAGCCGATTCATGACATGCAAATGTTGGGTTATTTTGGTCATAAACGACCTAATAATCTCCCCAATAAGTATGAGGTAGCTTCATTCATGGACAACCAAACCAAACAGGTCTTACAAACAGTTTAAACAGAGATCGAGTTGCATTGCACAGTTTACTGATCGGATCGAAACTGCCCAATATGCCTAGCTGCTAGCGGCGGCGTGCGTAGTGGCTAGCAGTGCGGCGGTCTCCGTCAGTCAGCACGCTTGGCGGCGGAACCCGATGTTCCCGCCGCCGACGTCGTGGAGCACCTCGATGGTCCGCTGCTGCGTGTTCCCGAGGATCGTCGGCGCGCTGTCGTCGTCGTTGGCCGTGAAGGCGAGGCAGTCGCCGAACAGGATCCCCGACCGGTCCAGCTCCACGACGGCGTTCCGGTCGAACACCAGCGCGATCCTCGGCAGCCGGACGTAGCGGACGCCGGCGAAGTCGTAGCAGGTGTCCAGCTCCGCCTCCGGCCGCGGCGGCGCCCGGCGGTACGCGGCCATCCTGTCCCTGAACGCCGCGCGCAGCGCCCCGTACACCGTCAGCGGCAGGCGGGTGATGGCGGTGCGCGAGTCCAGCACCGCGCCGGCGGCGAACGCCTCGGGGGCCACGTTGAGCGGCTGCCCGCCGACGGTGACGGCCGCCAGTAGCGCGCGGTACTGCGCGGGGGCCCGCGGGTCCCGGAGCATCGGCGTCATGGCGAACCTGTAGGCCGCGCCGCCGGGCACGCCGATCTGGAAGAAGCCCTTGTCGCTCTCGCTCTGCGGGAGGCAGTAGGAGAAGGCGTTGCCGTAGGTGGACGAGGTCTGGGCCATCAGCGACTGCGCGCCGCGCCCGAGCGCCAAGAACCCGTTGGTCGGGCTCGGCCCGCCGCCGCCGCCGCCGTTCTGGTTGCAGCCGAACCTGAAGTCGGTGACGGTGTGGCCGGAGCTGATGGTGAGGAGGTCGGAGCTGTAGGTCCCCGACGAGGAGGAGCCGTCGGGGTAGGCGACGCGGTACTGGCACTGGTTGCCGGCGCAGCCGTTGGCGTAGGGGCCGAGCTGCTTGCAGGCGGAGGAGTTGCAGGGGAAGGCGGCGTAGCTGCTCGACCGGGCGGGGTCGTAGTAGGGGCACTCCGCGAGGGCGCAGGGCACGCAGTCCACCCACGGCACGTCGCTCGTCGTGTCCAGCACCACCGTCTGGGACACCGCCGGCGGGCCGCCGGAGGTCCCGTCGTCGCCGGTCGCCGCCGGACCGATGAAACCGGTTCGGACCTGGGAGCTCGTGGATTGTGTGCCCATCGCGATTGTAATGGCGGCCTGGTGATGGACCTGGGTCTCCTCGACAGCCACCGGTTCCTTGTAGGAGCCCTTGCTCTCGCGGAAATGGCCGGACACCTTGCCATGGATGTGGCGGGCGCGGAGGCGGTCCTGCCGGAGCAGGTCGGCCAACGACGGCGGCGCCGCCAAGGTACCCCTATACGACGGCGAGCACGGGCCAAGAGGGTGATACAACGGCACCCAGCTGCCGTTGTGGGGCGGCGTCACTGTTATTATATTGTGCGTCAGACATTGTTCACGCAGTGCAGCCATTCACAGTTGACATAGAAAACAAAATTTAGTTTAATTTTGTAGGCAAATGAAAATTGGTTAGCAAATTAAGATGAAAAATTATTTTTTAGGCAACTGGAACCATGTGCAAATTAAGACGAACGATACCCCTATGTCCGGAGCAGGCGGCATGTGGCTTGAGCGAGCTCAGGTCCAGGACTGTGAACTCGTCGTGTTCGTCAGCAGCTGCAAGGGCAGTTGGTGAAGAACCACCGAGCAAGAGGACTAGTAGCAGTGGCAAAACAACAACCATGGCTGGCTGTGTGTATCTCGCTCTGCTTGCACCTATTTTTACTGGATAGGAATAGGATAGCTACTTCCCCATGGGTCATGCTGGTTCCCTATATATAGGCCATGACCCATGAGCACACTGCACACAGGCAGTGCGTAGCCAAGTGAGTGTGCTCTTCTTAGTGGGCAGATATAGCCTCAAAGTTGTGAAATCTTCTCTGTATTTTTATTTTGTAAATTTAGTGCATAAGTAGTATTCTGAAATATCAACAGCATAAAAACTTTCAATACAGTGACAGGCACTACCAGCAGGTAGGGGTGTTCTGAATCCTATTTTCCTCTTTAAAGAAAATCATTTTCTCTGAATTCGGATCCTATGAGACATCATTTCCTATATTTAGTTAGGGTCTAGAATGTGAGGATATGAATATACTGCAATTGTGAATTGATCTGTTGAGCCTGAGTTTTTAATTGTCTTGCAGTTTTTACATGGGAGGTAGGAATACCAAATTTTAACATGGGAGCTTTTTCTACCGTTCTTGGAGTGGTATTACTAAATTTTAATATGGGAGGTAGGAGTACCAAATTTTGATTCCTTAGGTTTAAAAAATCATAACTAGGTAGGTACAAGATTTCAAGTTACAATCTCGGTGCCTTTTATACAGTATAATTGTATAAAATCATCCTATTTTGGACTTTCAACAACAAATCTAAGTGACTTCTGAGCTTGTGCGCTTAATTGAGCTTATATATAGGCATGATTATATGAAATACAAACAGCTAGCTTGTGTAGAACATAGACCAAACAAGCCTTACAACTTTTTTTTAGAAAATGGAACTGTTTCCTGTCTCTGCGATCGCACACAACCAAGTTCTTACAGCAACGATCAGTACTAACTTATTCTGAATTAACGCCGAATGCTAAAATCTCTAGCACACAGATAGTTCCATTTGGGTGCTAATTGGAGCAGCGGCCGGTCGTCGCTCCCGTCGATCAGCATGCGCCGCGGCGGAACCCCACGGCCCCGCCGGCGACGTCGTAGAGCACCTCCATCGTCTGCTGCTGCACGTTGCCGAGGATCCCCGGCATGCGGTCGTCGCTGTTGGGCGCGAAGGCGAGGCAGTTGTGGAAGAGGACCCCCGACCTGTCCAGCTCCAGGACGTTGCCCCGCTCCAGCACCAGCTCCACCCTCGGCGGCGCCACGAAGAAAGCGCCGCCGAAGTCGTAGCAGGTGTCGAGGCCCGCCTTGGGCGGCGCCGCCGTGTACGCGGCCATCCAGCCCCTGAACGCCTCGCTCAGCGCTCCGTACGCCGTCGGCGGCAGGCGGGTCACGGCCGTGCGGGAGTCCAGCACGGCGCCGGCGGCGAACACGGAGGGGGACACGTTGAGCAGCTGCCCGTTGACGGCGATGCCCTGCAGGCACACGCGGTAGAACGTGCGCACCCGCTGGTACCGGAGCATCGGCGTCGCCACGTACGCGGAGCTCGGCGGCGCGCCGCCGAGCACGAAGAACCCCGGCTGCCGCCTCTCCGTCGCCGCCGGGATGCAGTACGAGAAGGCGTTTCCGTAGTTGGCCGCGGCCTGGGACACCAGCGACTCCGGCCCGCCGCCGAGCGCCATGACCCCGGCGGTCGTGTTGTCGGAGTTGGACGAGGAGCTGCCGCCCTGGTCGTCGGACTCGCCGTGGCTGCACCCGAATTTGAAGGTGATGCCGCTGTCGGGGCCGACGGCGAGGAAGTCGGCGCCGTACGTCCCCGACGAGGACGAGCGGTTGGAGTTGGGGAACGGGACGCGGTACTGGCACTGGCCGTTGGCGCAGCCGCCGGCGTAGAGGCGGCCGAGCTGCTCGCAGGCCGGGGAGCCGCACGGCACGGCGGCGTACGTGCCCGACCGGGCCGGGTCGTAGGTGGAGTCTGCCTGCCGGTGGCACGGCGGCGCGGGGCACGGCGCGCACTGCACCCACGGCACGTCGCTCGCCGTGTCGAGCACCACCGTCTGCACCACTCCCGGCGAACTCTGCTGCTGGTCCCAGAGAATTGTAGTGGAAACTAGAACTGAGATTTTGGAGAGACTAAAATCTAAATTCATAGCATCTATGAAAGTGAACTACAAAAAAAAATTCAATTCCTACCTCGGAGCTCTTGTATTCGGAGCCTAATCTGACTCGAATCACCGGCTGGTCGTGGAGGTAGGCTACCCCGAAGCGCACCGGCTCCTTAACGGAGCCCATGGGCACGCCAACGCCGCCTTCAGATTCCGACAGCCTCCAATGGATGTGGTCGACGCGGAGCTGGTCCTGGCGGAGAAGGTCGGCCAGCGACGGCGCCGTCGCCTTCGCCGCCGCACCAGTAAACGACGGCGGCGAGCGCAGGCCGGGATGGCGATACAACGGCGCCCAGGTGCGGCTGCCGCGTGGCATCACTGTCATTGTTTCAGACATTGTCAACGGGGATGCGTCAAACATTGCTTACGCGGACACACCGTCAGGCAGTGCGCTAGAACTTTGTTAAGCACGCAATAATTCAGAACTCCATTTGGAGAAACACAGAAGATTTTTTTTTTTTTGCAGACGATTGCAAATTAGCAAACAGACAAAATCTGTTCATGTCTTGCAACCATGCGCGCTATGTTCAGAGATGTCGCACCCTGTCCGGAGTAGGCGGCATGTGGTTTCAGCGAGCTCATCACGTCGCCATTAGCTGCACGGGTAGTTGGCGAAGAACCGAGCAACGACAGGAGTAAAAGGGGCAGAACAACAGCCACGGGTGTTGTGTGCAGCAGGGCTGTTTTACTCGATCCTGATTGTTGCAAGCTCTCACAGTTCCAGGTTACGTATATATAGGCCACGGGGACAACAGGCGATGCATATGGGCAAGTGATCGACTTGCATGTGGCCTAACCTTATAATTACTTTTGTAGATGGGCTCAAAATTTTGCAAGACTGCTCATTTTTTTTCTTGTAAAGTTCGGGCAAAACTTACTTGTCATCGGAATGGTTAAAACCTCCTCCCCGAGCTCCTCTCTCTGCGTTCGACGGAAAAAAAACTGTCGGTAGTCCAACTCATACGACCAGAACAGTAAAAACGCTATACTATTTTGCATATAGATCCCCGTTGAAAATTTTATTTCAACACGAAGAAGAGAAAATTGTGTCGTTTTTACAAACAAAAAAAACCGCCCGCATGACATTTTTCTTTTTTAATAGTTGACAAAATGCCAACAAGACCGTTGACAACAAACATCAAGAGTACTACTACTTGTCAAGCAAAGCAAGCTCAAAGTATACTAGCAGCATAGATAGAACAAGGTAGATACAAAGTCTGAAATTCTTCTGAATCAACATGTATTAATCATCCCTGGCCTAATTTAATCCCCTTCCCTGCTTGCAAATCACGTCCTGCCTGTACTTGATAGCCTCGTCGTCCGAGTTGCCGCCGACGAGGAGCTGCTCGCAGTAGTAGGATGCCTGGCGACTCTTGTTGAGCTCGGACGTGACCTCGGTGACGAGGTTGCCGTCCAGCCGCAGCGTCATGTCGCTGACGCGGCTGCCATTGTACAGCACGTCGAAGTAGGGTGGCCCCAGACTTGCCTTCTTCAGTTTCAGGGCCAGAAAGGAGTCCACCGTCTCCTGCTGGAGCACGGCTATGTCTTTGGGGTTGAAGTAGACGACGGAATCGAAGTCCGGCGTCAACGACGCCGACGCCGGCGTGCTCTTGTCGAAGAGGTACGCGGTGATGTCGAGGTAGTACATGCGGACCCGGCCGCTGGGGTTGTGCGCCCGGAGGTTGAGCTCGACGGCGAGGAGCTCCTCCGGCGGCGGCTTGAACCGCCCCGCGGAGATGGCGCCTCCGGGGACCGAGAGCTGCAGGGAATCGGGGCGAAGAACCACCTTGATGGCGTTGACGATGACGACCATGATGAGCACGGTCACCGCGGCGGCCACCGCGTAGCGAGCCGCGTCCAGCCAACGGAACGAGGATTTCTCGCCGCCGCCGCCCTGCGTCATCGCTGCTCCGATGATCCACCGATTTCTTCGCCGGAGCGTAGTAAGCTTAATTATTAGCTTCTCGATAGATTAATTGAAGAAGAGCGCGCGCCTACCTATTCATACAAAGGTTGTTCAGGCCTCCTCCTGGATATATAGAGCGATCTCTCTCTGGCCGTGCAGTACATCTCGTATAATCCACGTACGGCATGCAAAGTGTTTCATTAGCATAGATTTTTTCAAAAAAAAAACTTCAAGGAGAGCATGGAGCGAGGAAGCAAATAATTAAAATCATTATCGATCACATATATAGCTAGACTGAAGGAAAGCAAGGCAAGCCACTTTGTATCAGTCTCTGGATGACTGTTTATATTGGTTTTCTTTTGTTTTATAATTGTCACAAACCTGCATAACTTGAGTGCAATTTCACTTGGTACTCACTATTCATTGTTAACTATTTTTGAAAAGAAAACAGTTAGTTTATGAACCGATTGACATATCAGATGTGACAGATGGCGGCACCAATATTAATCCAACCCGATCCAATCAGGCCTGCCGGGCGGGTGACTGGATTTTTAGTTGACGATAAATTGCATTGAAGTGACCAACCCTGTCCAAGCTGGGACTCAAAGGCCGTGTTTAGTTCCAGCGCAAAAAATTTTGTATTGGAATCTTATTAATTTGAAGTACTAAATGAAGTCTATTTATAAATTTTTTTTTACAGATGGATTGTAAATCGCGAGACGAATCTAATGATACTAATTAATTCATGATTTACAGGCAGCAGTCGCAATGTGTTTTTGATTTCGTCTAGATTTAAATCTTCATGTAGGTGTCGGAAAAAAATTTGAAATTTTGATTTTTGAAACTAAAGCATGAAACTGCAAGTAGTGCTGTCATTCTGATGGAGTAAAGTAAATTCATGAGGGCACGTACGGTTGCATGCATTATTTTTAGAGGACGAAGACCTTTTTTTTTTGGAGAGAAAAGAGGACGAAGACCTCCAGCTGGATGGACATGCATGCATGCATGTGCAATTGCTCCGGCAGTACGTGGCTCTGCCGCAACTTAAATGGGCTAAGACTGGGGTCTGGGCTAGCAAGGTCTAGAAGACAGACGGTCTGGGCTGAGGAGGGTACGGTGTGCGTGCATGCATGCATGGCCCATGGGGTTGGGGTCTTGGGGATGATGGATGGGAGGGGACCGATCATCCAATGCAATTCATTTCAGCTCAGGCTTTTGCATGCCATGCACTGCACATGTGAAAGCAGGCAAGGCGTCGTCGCGATGATGATGGACGACGGATGATGGGTCGTCGTCGTCCCTCCCCTCGTGTCTCCGGCCAATTGAAGCGAGCGATAAATCACACTTGGGACATTCAATTCATTATTGCGTAGTTACGTCGATGCATGCTACTCAGCTAGGGCTATTTGCTTCGACTGGGAAATACTGAAGGCGGCGACTCAGCTAGGGCTGTGTTTAGATGGAGGGAAAAAGATATGCGAAAAGTCACATCGGGCACTGCAGCATACTGTAGTATTTTTTATTTTTTTTTGTAAATATTGTCCTATCATGACCTAAGTAGGCTCAAAAAATTCGTCTTGCAACGTACATCAAAACTATGCAATTAGTTTTTTATTTACCTACATTTAGTATTTCATGCATGGGTTATTTGTTATATTTAATGTTTCGATGTGATTTTATGTGATGGAAAGTCGTGATGTTGGGGGGTTTTGTGGGATCTAAACACACCCTAGTCCATGTTTTATTAGTTCATGAATTTTTTTTATAAAAAGACGAATATATGCATAGAGTACCAAATGAAATTTATTTGCGAGATTTTTTCACAGATGGGTATAACTTTTCGAGACGAATCTAATAAGCCAAGTTCCATACTACAGTCAAATATCTTATTAGCTACAATACATGCTACAGTACCATAATTGTGGATGTTGTTTTATAATTAGACTTCATTTAATACCTCTAATTAATAGTGAAAGGAGAAAAAAAATTCATAAAAACTTTTTCACCCCTAACCTGGCCCTAGCGAGGCTGCGGTCGTCGCCGGCTCGAGAGCTGGCAGCCGGTCCCTGGTGACCTATTATTATTGCATTCTTGATGGGTTTTAATTTGAACCGGCAGCCACAGCTTAAATGAGCTGAGTTGTCCAACTCCTACTACTTGGGCAGTTGGGCTTTGGCAGATGGATTCAAGTCCATCATGTACGTACTCACGTCGTCGATCCATGTGATCCATCCAACTGCGCGCGTCCACGACCACGAGAGGGGGCCAGCTCGCCTGCTAGCTCTTCCGCATTCGATTGGCATGCAGCCATGGATCCGACGATCGGCTGCAGTTGCCAGTGGTATTGGACTATTGGAGTAACTCGCCCTGGTCTCCATCTAGCAGGCAGGCAGCAGGAGCTAGGACCAATACTGCGCCGTGCCTGTGCCCTGTGCTAGCTATCTAGGCCATGTTTGGATAAAACCATCAAAACTTTTGCACAAAAAGACGAATGCATGCATGAAGTACTAAACGAAGTTTATTTGCAAAACCCTTTTAGGAATGAGTGTAATTTTTCGAGACGAATCTAATGAGCCAAGTTTCATCATTATTGGCTACAGTGATGCTACAGTAATCGCGCTCAATCATCCTCTAATCATGCGGTCAAAGACCTCATTATCTAGAGCAACTGCTACAGTACCACAGTTGTGGAGGTAATTTTATAATTATACTTTATTTAATACCACTAATTAGTAGTCAAAGCATCGTTTCTCTCTCATCGAAACTTTTCCACCCTTCATCCAAACACGGCCTAGCTCCTCGTCAATTCTTTCGCCGTCGCGTCGTCCTTCGTCTACGGCGCCGGCAGCGGTCCAACAGTCAGCTCGTTTTAATTTGGACCAACGCCTGTGTCCATCCGGAGTGCATGCCTGCCTGCATGCAGCTACCTTTCATCTCGGATGCGTCACCTACTGCTACGACACTTGATGAATTGTGCATGTACTACTAGACCAATAGTAATTCCTCCCCAATATTTGAGTGATTTTAGTTTTCGTCCAAGAAAGTATATAATGTCATTTTAATTGATTTTGGTTTTGGAGAGCTACAAGCAGGGACGTGATCAAGTTTTAATTACAAGGGTCGTACTCGTACGCGCGCATGGATCCAGATTGATCGATGAGACAATGAGGCTTCGACCATATCTCTTCCGATCCTGCCCGCGCGATCTGCAGTCACAACAGCGCTGCCACGCCAAACCACCCACACGAGCGCGCATGGCGCCTCCGGCGGCCCTGCAGAACGCCAAGCGCTACACCCTGGCGGCCCTCGCGGCGACGCTCGCCGTGGCGGCCGTCGTCACCGTCGCTTCCGTCGTGCTGCGCCCGGCGCGCGTCACCTTCTCCGTCGCCCGCACGGGCTTCCGCCGCACGCCCGGCGGCGGCCTGCTCCTCAACCTCACCCTCGCCGCCGACAACCGCAGCCGGCACGCGGCGGTGGCGTACAGGAGCATGTTCGTCGACGTGGGCAACAGCACGACGGCGCCGCCGCGGGGCAGCTGGGTCCGGGCCACGGTGGCCGCGCCCATGCCGCTGCGGCAGCCGGGCCGCAGCGCCGTGGCCGTCGCCGCGACGGTGGACCTGGTGGGCGCGGCCCTCGCCGCGGCCTTCACGGGCAACATGACCGCCAGCCTCGCCGTGATGCTCACCGCGCAGGCGAAGTTCAGGGTCGGCGTCGCGTGGACGAGGCTCTACGACATCAAGGTCTCCTGCGGGCCAGTCAGCTTCTTCCCCGCGCCCCCCGGCGCCGGCGCCGGCGGCGCGGCGAGACTGCCGGTCTACTGCGTCTAGGTAGCTGGCGTGCGCGGCGGCGCATCCCTTCCAGGATCAATTCCAATTCCGGTGTACGATTTGGCTGCGGTTTTCCTCGTTTCAAAAGATTTGAGGTCTTCTCTGTTAAATTTCTGCCAGTTTGTACAACTAATTATGATCCGATGTGCAATGGAAGAGTTACTTAATGATTGTGCTCGTTTTATTTGTGAATGCAAAATAAATAATTATGATCCGGCATTTGGTCGTTGTTGGGCCTGCAAAGTTAGCATGATCCCCAAGCGGCCCAGCTCCTTCATTCAGCTGTGCTCCCACCTCCACCTTTGTGGCCCACGACACGAGCCCGTTGCTCACTTGCGGCCCATATCTGCTGGCGTCATTTGCGGGCCATATGTGTCAGCAGAAAAAAACTTTCTCCACAGCAGTCGGCACTATTGCAGACAATTTATTTTGAACTCGCAGCCTTGGAGAAGATATTGCCAATATGCATATGTTTGCAAAGCACGAGTGTGCAAGTTTTTTCCCCTTAAAAATAAAGAGGTGCCATCAGTGTCAGAACTAGGATTAAAATATACCTATGGCGGAGACATTAAATCTGCCTATGGCGGAGGCGCGAAGCGACGGAGGAAGAGGAACCGCGGAGGCAGCCGAGGGCGACGGCGCCTTCGTACATTAATTTTTAACGATTCAGCTACAGGAAAATGGGCTGGTCAATAGCTAACGGCCCAAAAATTTAAAGTCTAAAAGCATCTCTAGTAGATTACTTATCACTCATACCCTATATATTTTCTCTTTCTATCACCAATAATACTTTTCATTTTTGTTAGCCTGTGTTGTAGCGGATTACTCAAAAGATAGGGTGGAGTGAGGAATCCCCTTGTATTTAAACAAGAGGGAGGTGTGTTTTGGGGATAAAAAAATTAGGTATTAGAGATGAAATTGGTAATCTGTTGGAGCGCCTCCCATTACCAAATCAATAGATTTTTTTGTATTGGAGAGAGGGATGAGTAATCAGCTAGAGGTGGTCTAAATATTTTATCTTCTTCTTCCTCTAATTTCCAGATAAACAGACCTCTATTTTCATAGTGGCTAACCCTCGCAGGAACTGTCGCTGGGAAATTCGCCAGACACCAGCCATACCTGGTGGCTCCGCCACTGGGTGCCACCGAGTTAAATTATCGATTCAAATCCAGTATTCATCTCGACATGACAAATACTATTATTTGTTTCAGTGGTAGCTCATCACGTGCCCGTCAAGTATGTGGTGATGTCTGCAATAGTAATTTTATCAATCTCGAGGTATGTCGACTTGATCTCTTGAAGGTGCTCATATATATGTCAGATTTGTTTGTGTTTATTCATAGTGATGATGAGTATATTTGTGTGTACGGGAGTGTCTAATTTTTTTTTTGGGTGTATACGCTTTTGTATCTCCTCTAACCGAATGTCTGGTGTGGTGACTTCATTAATCTCAAGAATTTGCCAGGTCAGTCTTCAAAGATGCTTAAAGGAATAGAGTTTGTATACATGTATTCATAAATGGTGAATGTACATGCATGTAAATATCTGAGTTGTAATGTACCATCTCAAAAGAAAAAAAAACACGAAGGAACCTGGTGATAATAAAAGAGCTACACGTACTTGTTAACATGGTTGATTTGGTTCATGCCAGCCTGGCTCCATAGTCTTTGTTTTTTCGTTTCTTTTCATGGATTTCATTTGACAAAGGGAAAAGTCCCGGGACAGAGATCCCTAGGCTACACGTACCAATATTTTTCATGGTACGCCTCTTCCATTTGTCTCTCGCGAGGTGATGGAACCATCGTCAACTCAATCTCTCGAAGATGCTCCTACATGCAGAATTGCATATATTTATTCATTCATAGTGATTACGAGTACATTAGGTGAGCATATACGCTTCCGTTTCTGTAACTCCTCTAACTGAATGTCTTATCAGTCTAGTACGAGGGAACCTATTCATCGCGCGCGCGAGTGCGAGCGATGCCGTCGCAGAAGGAGGATGAGGGAGAAGAAACGCCACCACTATTCATCTTCCTCAAGGAGACGAGCACGCCGGTGAGGGGTGGGAGGTGGGGGAGCGGCCACCGGCGAGGTCGCCGGCGGCCGGGGTGGTGGAGGGTGGGGGCGAACCTTTAAGGTTTCGGGTTGCCGGGGCTTCCAATGACCGGCGGCCGTAGAAGAGGGGGCCGGGGGCGGCGGAGGACCGGCGGCGGCGATGGTTCAGCCGGCGGAATGTGAGACGGCGCGGGAGCGCCGCCGGCCGGGCAGGGCAGGAGCCCCGGTGGGCGGTGGTGGCGGCGGGGGCGAGAAGGTGGCGGCGGCGCGACGGCGAGCTTGGTTAGGGTTGGCGGCGGCGGAGGGCGGTGGCGGAGGCGCCGAGGCGGCGCCGGAGCCGAGGGAGGTGGGGGTTGGCGGGGGAGCGACGCCGGAGAAGCTTCTGCGATGCAATTGTCGCAAATCACAGTTAGCGCCAAATAGACGCCCCCGTCTAGTACTGTTCCAACCATGCAGGAACCTGGTGATAATAAAAGAGCTACTTGTCAACATGATTGGTTTGATTCGTGCCTGCCTGGCTCTGTGGTCTTTGTTTGTTCGTTTCTTTTCGCAGACTTCCTTTGACAAAGGAAAGTGCGCATCTACACGATGCTACAGCATTTTTCTTTTCTTTTGCTTTGCAGAGAAGCACACTGCTCTGCGCAGGCTGTCATGGTACGCCTTTTACCATTTGTCTCTTTCTCTCGAAATGATGCAACCATTACATCCCACTTTTTATTCAGAGTAGATTAATGTAGGTGCACGCACTAAACAACATGCATCACAATCGATTGCAGAGCCGTAGATAAAGCCAGTCTCAGTTCGAGTTTCATAACATTAAATATCATCAATTTTGCTGACGTGGCAAGGAGAGAGAAGAATGTAGTTTCATTGGATGTGGGAAGAATTTCATCACCATGAAACTCATCTGGCATGGTTACCTAGTTTTCAGTTTAGTATCTGTGTCCATGAAACTTCCACTGAGACTGACCTAAGCGCACCACACCTATGACAGAGTTAATTAAGAGTAGCCGTTTCTTGTTGCGAATTAACTACTCACCTCATCAGAAAATATATGGACGACCATCGATCTCCCCTAATAATTTTACTACCTTCTTTCCAAAATATAGGAGACAACTTTTGAATTAGAATTAGATATTTTAATCTTTACCTAATAATATCTCTTAAAGTAATTATTTTTAATTGAAAATGTTATATATTATGATAGTTTATTTCATTATGAATAAAATAGTATCATTTCTAGTGGCGGATCTAGGATTTTGTCACCGGGTATTCCGCAACAATTTTTCATGTACAGTTCAATATATATTAATTTGTTTGTAATTATCAATTTTTTCTAGAATTCGGTTCAAAAGAATAAAAATAAGAAACCATGTTCTAAATTCAACCAATAAGTGCGAAAGTTGCATAAACTAATTACAAATAGATCAAACATATTAAGTTCAAAGTACGCAAAAGAGAAGTGCACACCTATAACTGTTTAAAAATGATGAGTCTTCTTCTTATTGTTCGATCTACGCTTTCTAAAGAACATGGAAGTCTTGATTATCCCTACAAAAATTATTTGTAGGAAAGATCCGATTTTTTCCGAAGGTGGGTCCAATGTAACCCGTCCCTACAAACAGTATTTGTAGATGTGAGAAGTAGGGGCAGGTACGCCACCCACCTCTAGAAATGTTTCTTTTTACCCTTCCCTAAAAACTGTTTTCATAGTAATATATATCGTCTTCATCCCAAATTAATTTTTTTTAAAAAAATGCAATGTCTCCGTTCCTCTCCATGATTCAACAATTGTAAAAAATAAATACGCCAAGAGCATTAGCAATAACTACTGTATAATACTCAACAAGTTACATGTACACGGGACAATGGAAAAAGCAATTAGACATTTTACAAAGTAGAGAGCAAATACCAATTTTGGATGCCTGGACAATGCCTTTGCCTCTCCTGCACGGCTGCACTTGACCGGGCAGTCGGCAATAGGCAAGAGTGACCGCGGCAGGCTGTAGGCCACAAGCAGCAATTTTTAACATGCATGTTTTTCTTTTTTATAATATATGTATTATGCGTTGGGCTGTGTTGGCATTACCCTGTGACTCCGCCCCTGATCATTTCATTTTGTCAATGTTTATAATTTTTAACCATCTATAATCAAAATTTAAAATATTTGATTTGAAAAAAAATCTTAAAATAGCTGGAGTATATTATAATGTGGAACAAGGGATAACAAACACAAAAATTCAGAAATGCATTCAGTCGCTCACTCGCTTGTTGGTAAAACGTACATGACAGCTCCAATTATATTGAAGCTGTTGAAACCAGGGCCGGCTGGCCAAAGAACAGAACAACAAAAGATCAGGTCGATGAAGTCCACGAAACAACAAGAGAAGATAATGCCGCGCCGCCAGATCCTATCGGGTCCGTACCATACTAAACAGGCAACAAGCAGTCTGTCGTTCAAGAAGCCGGCGGCGGCGCCGACAGCACGGAGCCAAAAAGGTAGGGTGGCTCTTCTCCGGCCCAGCAACGGACTGCATCGGCGGTGGTGCTGGGCTCGTCCAGGCCGACGGTCACCACCGAGCACCAGTGGTTCACGTTCTTGGGGTTGGTCGTCCTCTTCACCACGGTCGTCACCAAGGCGACGGACACGTTCACCTGCACCGTCGCCGGGAAGCTAGTCCGGCCGGCGTACGTGCTCGCGAGGTAGGCCAGCACGCGCGCGTCGGTGACCCGCACCCACCTCCGCACCGCGTGCGAGCTCCGCCGCCTCACGAGGAACCCTCGCGGCAGCGGGAAGCGAACGACCTCCATGGCTCCCGTGGTGTTCCGGGCGAGGTCCGGCATGTCGACGACGCGGAGGGTGATGCCGGTGCAGTTGATGTCAGCGCGGCCGCTGGGGTTGTAGGCGCTCAGGGTGACGGCGAATTCCACGGACGCCGCCGCCTCGTACGTCACGATCGTGCTGGGGAGGCCGCTCTCGCCGGCGCAGCTGATGTCCGAGCTACCAGCTGCATCGTCGTTGTCAACCGGCTTGATCTCGTCGCACGGCCGGTGGTGGTGGCGGCGGCGGCGGCGGAACTGGAAAGTGGTAAATGGTCTTAAAATTTAACTCTGATAATCTTAAGAACCTGATACTTATAGGATCGAGCTTTATTTTTTACAATTTTGAGCTAAATTTATATAAGAGTCGAGTTGGATTATGAAGAGACTACTGGGATCATGATACGTTACCACCCTACCTGATAGCGAGGGGCCGATGAGAATGGGATCTCGCTCTGCCTCCACAGAGTGGACGCCTCGATGTGGCCGTGGAGGATGGAGAGCTCGATGTCCTCGGGGCGGTGGACGATGACGGTGATCACCATCACGGCGACGGCGACGGTGAGCACGACCACCACGGCGGTCACCATGTAGCGTACCCTGTCGAGGCACGGGAATCTTGTGCGCTTCTCGTCGCCGCCGTCGATTCCCATGTTTGGTTTCCACACTACGGCGCCGCCGACTAGAGATTGAAGAGCCCTGCTGACTGCTGAGGTTGGTTGCCTGTTTCTATATCTATAGACTGTCGGCTGACATCATGCGAGTCTCTTTCTTTTCTCAAGGTTCAGAGATACGTTTTTGTTTGTAACTGAGAAAAAAAAGATCAGGGCCGATTGAGAGCGCCTTGGAGAAGCAAAGTAAAAGAGAAAAGGGTTTTGTTCCCTGCTACCAATAAGCGCTAGCTTTTTCCAAAGAACGATGAGATGTGCCTGTGCGCGCGAGCTACAACACTACACCATTGCTTGCATTGCAGGTCGTCCATTAGCTCTCTTCTCTACCACTGTGCTATTGCCTGAGTATACGCATGCTCGATCACTCGCGCACTACTGTTCGTTCATTCCTGCAAGAACTAACACAGCAAGCAACCAAAGCACGATCGATTTACATTGCACATTTGCATCCATCCATACGTATATAGATCATGGCGATTGCTACTCCCCGTCCCTGGAGCAGGTGGAATGTGCAGCAGCGCGTCTTCGCCCTGCTGCTCGGAGCGCTGGCCGCCATGGCCGTCGCCGCCGGCATCTCCGTCAGCCTCGCCCCGGCCCGCATCTCCTTCTCCGTCGCGAACGCCACGACGTCGAGGGTCCCGGTGCAGGGCAGCCCCGGCCTGCTCAACGGCTTCTACAACCTCACCCTCGTCGCCAACAACACCAGCCGGCGCACCCAGGTGCGGTTCGCCGCCGTCAGCGCCCAGATCTGGTACAGCGCCACGGGCTACGTCCTGGCCGGGGAGGTCGACGCCGCCGCCGCGCTGCCGGGGTGGCGGAGCCCGCGGGACGTCGCCGGCGTCGCCTTCTGGGCCAAGTACGGGCAGTACGACCACAAGGCCGGCACGGCGAGAAATGGCAAGGCCGGCAAGGAGCTCAAGGCGGAGAAGGCCACCAAGCAAGACTGCCGGCTGGTGGTCGAGGCCAAGGTGAGGTTCAAGTACGGGCTGGCTGTCACCATGCCCTACACCATCAGGGTGAGCTGCTTCCACGTCAACTTCTCAAGCAGCTCTAATGTCTCCGTCCAATGTAGCTAGTAGTCATTAATTGATCTCTCTCTCTCTCTCTCTCTCTCTCTCTCTCTCTCTCTCTCTCTCTCTCTCTCTCTCTCTCTCTCTCAATAATGCTGCTTGAGGCTACCAATAAAAGCACATCTTAGCTGAATGCTGCAGAAGGCTACCAATAATGTTTAATTTGGAGGCTACGTCGATGGACATCTATCTTTGCCGAGCATGGGTGAAGGTTTAGTAACAGATTATATATCTGTGAAAGGTTGTCACTAGTCATGTATTGAAAATTATAGGATGTTCTCTGTCATTGTGTGCTTCTTATTGTTTTTCAAGTTGTTAATGGATGGCTTTGTGCATTCTTGGTTGCTACGGCGGCTGAAATGATTCTTGTCTTTTATCTAAAAATATGACCTGTTCTAAATAAACGGTAGAAAAAAAAACACACACACACACCACTACCGGAAACCCGACGTATGCCGAGTGCAGAATATCGATCACTCGGCAAAGTTACTATTTGCCGAGTGCCTACCAAAAAGCACTCGGCAAACAGACGACACTCGGCGGAAGAAGACTTTGCGGAGTGCCGGCCACGTGGCACTCGGCAAAGCCACACTTCGCGAGTCCCGTTCGCCTGTCCCGTTCGTCCCGTTCTGTCACACCCGGTTTTAAGAACAAAACCGAATGCATATCCATATGTATGCCAGGATCAAGTTTCATACATATAGAGACATTATAAGTGAATAATCAGTAACAGTATCACGAAAAGTAGAAAAACAATAACTAAAAGATTATCAGAGTTATACAGCTTATCCTGAAAACGAAGGCTTCAAACTTCACAGGCAATCGACTGGGGGTTGCATACGCCTAGAACTCAGCAACATCTTCAACAGACTTCACCACAACATTCTCCTTCTGAGCAGCAGTAAGTAAGGGTGAGTACACTTATGGTTGGTACTCAGCAAGGCTACAAGAAATAACCAGAATATGATTTGAGCTCATCTTTAAGTTAAATTAATCATATGAGGGTCCAAGCCGCTCGTGACCGTGAGCACGGCTGATATATCAGTTTTACACTCTGCAGAGGTTGTACACTTTCACCACAATTCGCATAAAAGTTCTGAAGAACTTTGAATCCAACCACGCAATGTGCTAGCTAGGCACAGTATCACACTTCCGAGGTGTGATTGCATAGGGACGCTACGAGACCTTTACAAAGATTCCCTAACCCGTGATAATCCGCTAAGGTTTCAAGCCAAAGTGGTCATAACATTGTCCTAATGAGGTGGTACCTTGCCAAAGGACCATTAAACAATACCAATTGCCCCAAGAGGACCGAGCTATACCCCATCGATGCATCACCTCTTGCCCTTTCGGTAAGACTGTCATAAGCTAGAGTCTCTAATTAATCAGCCAAGACCAGAGCCATGTAGTATTGTGGTTGTACGGTTTTCTTGGGTGATTCTCCATGTTCCAATTAAATCATCATAATACTCTTGTAAATAAGCATAGATAGAAAGATGGTTAGGGTCATTTGCCTTTCTCCAACGAAAAGCTACTCTTACTGCTCTTCCGTTCTGGCTCACTTGGAAATCTTGATTCTTCAATCTTCGAACAGCGATCTTTCTACTCGAAGCAATCATCGAGCAAACATACAAAGTAACAAACAAAAACCACTAAGAACAGTACACTAATCATATAAAAGCATTAAAAGGCTGTACTAAAGGATCGGGCTCGCTGCTACGATTACGAGAGTGCAAGAAACGCGGAAAACGGAACTAAAACGGCGATTCTATGAGATAAATGGTGACTCAGGGATCAAATCACGATTAACTAAAGGGTTAAGGACTAACAAAAAAGATTTGTAAGACACAACAAAGTATGCTCACAGAGGATAAGAGGGTGATAAAGCTATTGCACATGTTGCAAGGACCACGTGAGCGCAAGAATCGATGAAAACGGAGTTAAAACGGAAAAGTTATGGCTAAAACAAGGTTCTAGGGGCTTATTTGTAAAGAAACAGAGCTTCCAGGGGTTAGATCTGAAGAAACCAGGGGCTAAAACATAATTAAACCTTAATAACATGGTGTAGCAAGCTAAACTACAACACAAGGACGACGGGTTCTATTTTACAAAAGAACAGGGGCTAAAACAAAAGAAACTGGGCTGGTTTATAAATTCTTTTGAACTGGCAGGGACCGCGGCTTGATTTCTAGAAAAGCGAGGGGCTCTTTTGCAAATCCTCCATGGTTGACCGGTACCCTGGGGTTTGACTTTGGTTTAGATCCAATTTGGGCCACCCGATCTAGATCGGACGGCTGGGATGGATTGGACGGGCTGGCAGCGGCGTAAGCGGCAGTGCAGAGCTGCCGGCGGCGAGCTGGGGCGGCGGCGCATCGCCGGCGTATCGCGTAAATGCGATTCCATGTTTTGGGACGGGGAGCGAGAGCGTGACTTGGCGAACTCAACTAGGGGCTCAGTGCGGCGGTGCGGCGATGCCCAACTCCGGCGAGCTAACCCCAGCAAAGCAGAGCGAGAAGGAGAGGGGAAAACGGGACAGAGAGGTGCTTTACCACCCGACGAAGCTACAGCGGCATCCAAACGGCGAAGAAGAGCGATGGAGTGGCGGCTCCACGGAGCTCCGAGCGAGCCCAACAATGGCGGCGGCTGCGGCTAGGGTTTTGCGAGGGCAAAGGCGGCGGCTTCAGTTCGATAGGGTTTCCAGGAGGAGCGACGTCGCTTAAATAGGGGCGAGGTGGGGCCACCTTGGCGTGCACCGTGTGCACGCCAAGGCGTGGACGGCGCGGTGCGGAATCGGGGCGCGGCCGGACTCGGGGAGAGTCCTGGTCCGTCCCGAGCTCGGGGATGGCCCCGACAGGTGGGGGCCACCTGCGGCGAGACGGGGCACCGGGACGGGTTGGGCCGGGAGAAAATTAAACGGGCCAGCGGTGGAGAGGTTTTGGGCCGCGGGAAAGAAAAGAAAAAGAGATGGGGTTGGGCCGGCTGGGCTGAAATGGCTTAGGGGAAAAAGGAATGTTTTGCATTTTCTGGAAATGACTCAAGCACATTCAATTCAAATTCGAATTCAAGAATTCAAATTCAAACTGAACCCCAACAAAAAGAACAATGCAGTGCGGCATGAATGCAACACAAAAGAACAACCTTATTTAATTTTAAAAAAACAACCAATCTATTTTCTTTTACACTAAATTCTCTGTAAAGAAAATAAATGTTGGGAAAATTTTAAAATTATAAGAAAATTGTTGTTTTATTTTTAATTTTAATCACATCCTGAAATTCAAAAATTTCAGGGTGTGACACGTTCACCCATTCCGTTCGCCCGTTCGCCCGTCCCGTTTCAACTTTTTTTGCCGAGTGCCCGAGAAATGGCACTCGGCAAAGCCGGCTTCGCTGGGAGATGAAAAGCCATGTGCGCTTCGTCGTGAGCTACACTCGGCAACTACTTTGCCGAGTGTTTTCCGGTCTTTGCCGAGTGTCTGTGGCACTCGGCAAAGTAGCCGAGTCCGGTAGTGCACACACACACATTCATTTTAAAGATTTAAACACATCCTACTAGTTGTTCAACAAAGCATCTCCTGATTGTCATGCATTTGCCCACAATCTGATCATTGCACCAAAAATGGATGCAACATATGATCAAGTCATCATCATGCAATCCATGTCTTCAAGTTTCATCTATTTTATCACTCTTGCATCAAGTAAATAAACCTGCATTGCTACTCCTATAGAATGTTCATCTATATGTACTACTACCCCCACTCATACTTCTATAACAAGTTCATCATCAGATGAATTCAGCATATATAATGTACAAACATTCATTATCACAAGACATAAGTAGTAAACAAAAGTTCATCATTGTTAATCAAACTAGCCAATTTCATCATCATCACAAATTAAATCAATGCATGAGTTCATCACCATGAATTTGGAAAAATTAAACTAACAAGCCGCCTCATTACGTGGCCGAACATGCTTAGTCGTGACAGCAAGTTGATTAACCACGAGGAGCTGGCGAGTGGCTAACGGTCAAGTGAATGTGCATGACAGTGCCGCATCCGTCTTGTCCTCCACCATGGCACTGTGTTATCTCAGTTAAGAGTGGTCATCGTAGGGATTATAACCAAAGCTCCATAGCCTTCAAGATCCCACTCCTATATTCTGCTCTATAGATCAATAGCGTCCTCATGTTTTTTATGAGTGCATAAGATTTCGATTCCACCGTCAGCAACCTATTTGATATTTCTCTAGCATTTTGGCTAATGTTGTGACTTGAGCTATGGGGTTGAAGCTGGTGTGTCAGTCCATGTACCCTTCCCTACAAATTCTTATCCTTGTCGGTATTATTAGTAGTCACATGGATCATTAATAAGTTTCTCTTTTTCATTGCATCCTCCTTTATAAATATAGGTATATACATAAATCGACTGGGTGGGGTATTACAACCCCAACAGTATTTCATTAAGAGGAGGCAACCGGCTTCTCGGTCGAGAACCCCCCCCCCCCCGAACCTGGCTGCGCCAACGAGGGGGACTTTTTCCCCACACGGGGTTCGAACTGCAGACCTGTGGGGTGCCACCGAAGTGTTTCAACTAATTGGTCCAGCATCCTTGGGCATAGGTATATGCATATAGAAACTCGCATACATAATACATATAGGTACGCACACCCCTGTAAATATGCACAGTCAAACCGTATCCCTATGAATGCCTAGGAGAGATTTGAACTTGAGATGGTAGATATATACATTTCGATGTAAATGGTCCCGTTGCCTATCACATATTCTATGGACTGTTGAGCATTCCTTTTTTTCGCGATCGTGCCTGAGCACGTTTTTCATTAAAAAGAAAGCAATTACAGAAATAATCTTGATGCGGCCAACACAGAGCTTGACCAACACAAGAGCACAAAGGACTAAAAATAGAAGAACACTGAAAAAACACAAACACAAGCGAGAACACACAACAACAACACGAACAGCAACAAGCAAGACAGGGAGGACAACGCACTCAACCCACAAACCTAAGCAACACACACCACCACAACAATCGAACTTGCATAAAGAGAATGCAATATCACTAAGGTTGCACAGTCTTCGTCACAGCACCAGAAAACCCAGCGGCAAAGCATCCGCCAGGTGAAGAAGAATCGTGGCGGCAAAGCATCCGCCCGAACCGAGAGAGGTGGCAAAGCATCCACCTAGATGGCACGACCAAGTCCGCAACCACGACGGATCCGAACAGAGAAGAGGTGGCAAAGCATCCACCCAGGACCACGATCACGGCGGCAAAGCATCCGCCCGACTAAAGCGACCTGAGCAATCAAAAGTGATGGCGTGGAAGATGAAGCGAAGGCAGGATCGAAGGGTAAGGTGACGGTGACAGCCGCCCCCACCGCGAGCCAACAGTCGACGCCGGAGAGGTGGATGGGGTAGGCACCCCACGGCTCCAAAGTCGGCAGATCAAAGAAAGCAATGCCTCAAAGAAGGGAGTGACGCCACTGGCGCCACCGTTGCCCGACCAAAAGGTCTAGGTTTTCACATGAAGAGCTCGCCGGAGAGAAAGATGATATTCTCCAACAGAACCGGCTATTACTATTGCAACAGTACATTAGCCTATGTGTCCAACCTCACCTACTCCTACACTGACCAGAAGAATGAGCCAGCCATCACCTCCATCTTCATGTTGTTCCTGGCCGCGATCTTCTTCATCGTCAATCTCTTCAGCCGCTTCTCCGATGTCAGCGCCTTCCTCAAGCCCAGCATCCGCATATGCCTCTACGTCTTGCTCTCCCTCTTCCTCCCTGTCATGTCCTATGTCTTCTCCGAGGCTAAGAACCAAGGCACCGCCACCGGTGAGGTGAGCGAGCTCCCGCTGCGAGCTCAAACGATCCTCATGTGGATGCTCCTGGTGGAGCTCCTCCACAAGAAGGTGGAGGCGATATTCCTGGCTACTGCAGACATGCATGGGTATGCAGGCACCATCGAGCGTGCTGCAAGGATCTCCTGGCTGGGCTACCTCGTCTTCTACAACCTCAGAAGCACCGGCAGGAAGGCGTTTTTTCGGCGTCCTGTGGTTGCTTGCTGCTACCAAGCTGGTGCAGAGGTTTGTGACCTCGGAGCTGGGAAAGCGTTCCTTCGCCTACGGCAGGAACCCCCAGCTTGTGGCCTCCTACATGACCCAGATTCTGCAGCAAGATGAAGAAGAGTTGAATGGCCAGCAGATTGGGTCGGAGCTCTTGAAGCGGTGCAAATATGCAGTGATGGGCGAAGAGGAGCTGAAGAAGGAGGCGAGATCGAAGGGATACCGTCTCGACCTAAAGGAGGTTATCGCGGAAGCTGACTCCGCTGTGGTCGTCACCATCGGCGGCATCTGGAGGCTCTCAGACAAAGACCAGATGCTCCAGAGGGACTCGAGTCTCAAGAGGCTCTGCCTCTCCTTCGCTCTCTACAAGCTCCTGCGCCGGAGGCTGGAGGACTTCCCCATCACCCCCCGCCGAAGCCCGCAACTGCCATAGCCTCATCTTCAAAGGCCTGTGGGAAGAAGACAAGCGCAAGGAAGAAAATGCCGATGAGCTTTTCCAAGTGCTCAATGACGAGATCCAGTTCCTCTGCGAGTACTACCACTCCGTTCATCCCGTCACGTACGCTGGCCCCTCCTTCTTCCTCATCAACTACATCATGTTCCCCATTGTTGTGTGGGCCTTGTGCATCCTCATGATCATTCTGTGCAACAATGGGGATGTGGTCTATGCCTTCCACAGCTTCCGGACCGACAACTTCCCTGTATCCATCGGCATGTTGAGGATGGTCGTCTGCCTGCTCAGCAAAGCTAACCAGTTACCACCAGTTCTCTTCTCCACAGTTAACCTATTCATCACCACCCTTCTCTCCCTCACCTTCGCCTACGAGGAGGTCTGGGAGATCATCGTGTTCCTGCTTTCTAACGGGTTCACAGTGTCGCTGCTCTGCCGCTACACCTCCAAACGCAATTGGCGTGCCAGCCGCTTTCTCAGTGGGATCATCCGCCGCATCCTGTGGGTGCGGAACAAACTGAGCCGCCCCAACGTCTGCTTCAAGCAGTTCTCCATGTTGTGGTGCTTCTTCCGGGCGTCGTCGTCGTTCATGCTGCCGACCGAGGCTGTGCCCAGGCAGGCCAAGAAGGCCATCGTGGAGCGGCTGGCTACTGCCCGTGACGACGTTGCCCTTCCCGGCAAGCAGTCAGCGCTGCAGTTCGACGAGCTTGAGCTCTCGTGGGCGTGCGACGGCGACGACGACCTCGCCGAGGTCATCCTCACCTGGCACATCGCCACCGAGCTCCTGGAGGCGAGGTTCCCGCTGCCGAAGAAGACGCCACCGGGACCCGGCCGCAAGGTGGCCGTGGGCTTGTCCCGGTACTGCGCGTACCTGGTGGCCTTCCACCCGGAGCTCCTTCCCGTCGACAAGGACGCGACGGAGCGCGTGTACGAGGAGCTGAATAAGGAGCTCAAGAACAAGTCAGGGTGCTACGGGTACTTCTTCTGCCGGGAGCGCAAGGTGATGGAGATCGCGGCAGGGCTGAAGGAGGAGGAGGAGTCGCCGGCGACGGTGTTCGGCAAGGGAGCGAGGCTTGGGAAGGTGCTGATGGACAGGTACGAAGCAGCGGCGGAGGCGGACGCGCGTGATCGCGTGTGGGAGCTGCTGGCCGGGCTGTGGACGGAGGTGGTGGTGTACGCGGCGCCGACGGCCAGCGAGCAGCACGTGAAGGCGCACAAGGAGGCGCTGGCGCAGGGCGGGGAGTTCATCACCCTGCTGTGGGCGGTGGCCACCCACACCGGCATATCCCGGCGGGACGACGGCGACGCGACGCCGCCTACGACATCATCATCATCTAGTACCGAGGCAACAGAGATACTCATCGTCACAGAGGACTCGTCCACGGTAGACATAAGCTCGATCAATACCTAGCTAATGGCTCACAATTCTAATGAGGACTCCGGGCCTCGATTTGTCGGCTGTGGCGTGGCTTGGGCATGTGGATACGCCCTCAATTGGTCGGCTTTGCTATGATGGAACCTGTCCATTCAGATTGAAGTTCTCAACTCAAATTAAGTCGCATTTGCACGGATTTATTCAAGAGGGGCTATTGGCATGAAGATTCTTTCATTTACTTGTAGGTTGCCTAAAGATAAACGGGAACATATCTGGTGGAAACCACAACATTTGTGAAAACCCGTGCAAATCACGACAAAAAAATTATCTAAATTTACCAAAAAAATTACACATATAAATGATTGATGATACACAACATTGTAAAATATCTTGTCCAGACTCCAGACTCGATTTCGTTTGTGAGATATAAAAATAACAAATTTCTAATAAATCATCTGGACAGCTTCCTGGCATAATTAATGTAGTTCGAACTTCAAACTGTACATATTTTCCTTAACTACTCATATAATACTAGATATATATACTGTATTAATGCAGCAACCTGGTACTAGGGTGTGAACTTCATTATTCCATTGATGCGTAGCACGCACTTGGAGCAGCATATACAGAGCAACCCGCCTTTGGTAAAGAAAAAGTTTGTGCCAGCGAAAAGAAAATAAAGACCAGTGTGGATCATATATTGCTTGAAGCATACAAATCGCATAACTTGCATCCCTTGAAAGTACTGGCTTTCATCCATTTATAAAGACCAAGTTATGATGTGACGACGTGACCACCAGATGCACGTTCAGCAGCGTACAATTGACAAAATTAAATTAACCCCGCGCGCCTTTGTTGCCATGATGGATTTTATTTTATTTTTTTGGAAAAGGGAACTATTATTAATTTCAAAGTGATACATCAAGGTGATACATCGTTTTGAAATTTTTCCAGCCTCTGCTAAAAAGCACACAGCCTACAAAAGTCTTACAAAACCGGACAAACTAATGACTGTCAATCCTAAGACTAAACAGCCACACATGTGCTAGGGCAAAAAATTCCTTGGCCACCTGCTCCAAAAAATGAGACGCCGCTACAAGGACGTCCTGTGAGGTAGACGACTAAAGGATAGCCCATGTGCGTAGCCAATGTGTTGTAGAGTAGATCACCTGCAAAAAGAATGGTTGTTTGTTATAAAAAAATCACAGAGTTTCTGCAGCGCCAAACAGACCAACACAAAACTGCCGCGCCCACACGGACTAATTGTTTATACTCTTTAGGTACACCAATCGTTCAATTTCCAATCATACTTGATACATCGCGAGACTGTGGGCCATGATGGATACATTCATACATACCGGAAAATTAGTCCCTACTGGAAACATTGTCGATCGGCTTTCTGCAGTGGGTCCGGGATAGCAAACACTAGCTATCCCGTACTCCAGTACCATTTGGCATTCAAAAGGGCTGCAGTGGGGGACGCTATGGCGTCCACTATGATTGCAGACGAGCGGCGGTCCCCCAAATCGGGCAGAGGTAGCGGCCGCACGCTATGACGCCACCAACGGCCTCACACCGGGAGAGAGAGGGAGGGTGCTGCCGGCCACCGCGCAAAGCAGAAGGGGAGGGTGAGAAGAAAGCGCTGGCCATGGAGAGCAGCAGGTGAGGGAGGGCCAGCGGTAGTTGGCCATCTCCGCCCCGCGCACCACCGCCCTCCTTCGAGCCACATGCCACCATCCTTCGCACCTCCTCCGAGGCAGAGCAGCCAGCGCCGGCGGCACGGAGGAGGAAGGGCGTAGCCGGCGGAGCTTTGCGCGCCCCTCCGGATCTGGACGCGGCCGCCGGAGGGAGGGAGCTCGGGCCGGATCTAGATCCACACCGCCGGAGGGAGGCGGGCAAGTGCCAATGGAGACCGTGCACGCCGACCCGAATCGAGGGAGGAGGAGGAGAGTAGGGCTGTCCACCGCTCCGAATCGAGGGAGGAGAGGGGCGCCGGCCCGCGCGCGCCGCCGCGCGCAGCGGCAGCTCCGCACCGTGCATAGCTCCGCGAGCAGGGGTCGCCTGCCGCCGTCGCTCAGCCACCCTGCCGCGCACGATCCCGGCTGGCGTTTGGAGGGAGGTAGGGCCGCCGAGCTCAACGCCGCCGAGCTGTCCTCCCCATCGGGCCGCACCCCCGCCATGATTGGAGCTCGAGCTCGAGCCGGCGGATCTGGAGGAGGAGGCCTGCACGCGCCGCTGCCGGCCTCCGCCTCTGCGTGCCCGAGGAAAGAGAGCTCACCAAGGGAGCTCGAGCTGTCCGCGTCGAATCCGCTCCGATTTGCCACCGTCCACGCCGGAGCGTGCCTTGCCGGAGCTCGAGGCCGCTGAAAGGAGGGAGGGGGGCGCCGGGACGAAGGGAGAGGGAGGAGGAGGAGGAGGAGGTATGTCATGGTGTGCAAATCCACAGCCGGGTAGCGTAGTGCACCCGTTTAAACCTAGAGGGTGAGTACTCGGGGGTTAGCTAGGATTAGTTCAATCTCCAGGGAAGAAATGATGAACACAGAGGTTTTAGAGTGGTTCGGGCCGCCGGAGCATAATACCCTACGTCCACTGTGTGTTGTATTGCTTGTGCTCTCCAGAGGTTGAGAACAGGGTTGTCTGGTGCTGAGTCCAGCGTGAGTCTGAGTCTAGAATGAGTTTAGAATGAGTTTTCTTGTGTGCGGCGAGTGCCTCCCTTTTATATCTCAAGGGAGGAGCGTACATAGCCGTTGGGTCCCCGATAGGTGGGCCCAATCGATGTAGTATAAAATAACATACTGTTCACATATTATGGCATTACAGGCGACGGAGATCTTATTCTCGGATTTCCTTCTACCCGTGAAGATCCTCCGTCCGGCAGATCCATGCCCTGTCTTGTCGAAACGGCGCCAGGGTGTACCTTGCGGTGTTACCTGCAGCGTAGCTGAACGGACCGTGTAGCTTGCAGCGTAGACAGTATGATGAAAATGTGCCGTGCCGCCGTATCCATTTAATGCGGCAGACGGCTCTACGCGGATGCGGCGCATGCGGCTGCACTGTGTACCTCGGTAATATGCGGTCGATAGTGAGGCCTGACAAAGGCTGCCCCGCGTGCCGCGGCAGCAGAGCACGCCTCAACCACCCACATTGAATGCGGTGGGTGGGCGAGTCTTCCAGCAGAAGACTCGCGCCCGCGCCTGCGGGAAACGTGGCGCCCTTGGACCCCGCCCCGGCGGTATGCTGGTTCTACGCGCGTGGGAGGTCCGGACGGGCGCGAGGAGGTCCCGGACCTCTATGGGGGGTCCGCGCCCTCGGCTATTGGCTCGGAGCTTCTCCTCCTCATGGACACGTAGCATCACCTGACCCGTCCCAGAGCGGGGAGTGGATCCGGGGCCGTTGGCGCGATGAGGAAAGAGCCTGACCCGTGGGGCCCGGCTGCTCTGCCTCTTATGGCGCAGTTACGGATGACTACGCGAGTCCTGTTTTGCTGCAGTAGGAGTGGGTATCCCTGCTACAGGGTACCGACAGTGGCCCCCGGGCCCACCTCGGGAGAGGTGACGAACCCGCAGGTGGGGCCACTACTGTGATTTGGCCCTGCATAGCTTGAAGCCTCTAGTGTTAGACTATGCATACTGCAGGAGTCTAGTCCAGTTTTGACCATCCATCGAGTTTTTCGTTGCCTCATCACATCGCAACGGCTTACTGACTTGTGGTACCCACATACAGTGGTACACCTAGTCACGCGAGCGACGCTCGGCATTGTTGCGGCCGGAGTAAACGAGATATTTACCACCAGCGCAGTTCCCGAAAAGTCTGGTCATGCCAGCGCTCTATGCGCGCACGTCAGCTCAGCTTCCGCCTCGCTTCGCGCGCGGGCGACGGTTCATATCCCGTCTTTTCACGCCTTTCTTTGTTACCCGCCCTCTCTAACAGGCGGGCCTGGGCCCCCTTGTCATGGACTGGGCGGTTAACACCAGGCGCGAGCGTCGCTTGGGTTCCAGCGATGGTTTCGGGGCGCGCCGGATGGGACAGGCTGCATAAAGGGCCAAACCGCATATCGCGGTTATCTTTCTGCATTCGCCTTCTTCCTTCCAAACCTTTGCGCCCCTTTGCCTTCGAGCCTCCTCGCCCTTGCTCTCCTGCGTAGATTGCTCCTCGCCTCCATAGCGAGATGGCGTCCCTCATTCGCCCCCGTCATTTCCAGACCGAGGAGGAGCTGAACACGGTGCGCCGCTTGCTTGGGTGGAGTCCACAGGAGACTGCCTGGGGATTCAAGCAGGCTCGATTCCCCTCGGCGATCTGCGCGCCGGGGAATTTGTGCTATTTATCTCACACATTTCAACTGGCCTGGGGCTGCCGATCTCCTCATTCTTTCTGCTGCTGCAGAAAGATTTCGGCCCCCAGCTTCAACATCTCACGCCCCACTCCATCCTCCTGACGTCCATCTTTGTCCACCTGTGCGAGATGTTTGTGGGGGTGCGGCCCTGCGTCATCCTCTTCCGCCACTTCTTCATCCTGGTCAAGTCCGGGAAGGGCAAGGATGAAGTAGGGGCGTACTACTTCCAGACGAGGAGCGACTTACGGACGCCCTACACCCCCGGGCTCACTGACGGGAAGTGGGAAGAATGGCGCAAGGAGTGGGTAATCGCCACCACCGAAGCCAACGAGCGCCTTGTCATGCCGACTGGGGGACTCGCCTCCGACCGCCAATCCTGGAGGGCCAAGCCGTCCCTGCCGTCGGAGTTCGATTCCGTGCTGAGCAAGATCAGGGCGCTGGCGGAGGACGGCCTTACCTCGCTGCACGTGCTCGGGGACTTCTTGAAGCGCCGGATCGTCCCTTTGAAGCAGCGGCCGCGTCCTGCCTGGAGTTTCAACGGGCCCCAAGACTGCAGCAGGGCTCACCGCGGGGAGGACAGCGATCTGATCCAGGAAGCCCTGGAGGTCTTGGTGCGGGCGGTGACAGGGGAGATCTTCATCCCGAAGCACCTGATCCTTCCTCACGGTGTCGTCCCCCTTTGCGAGGACTCACGTCTGAGGACCGCGGTGCTGGCCACCCTGCCGACCCTCGACGACGGCGGGCTAGCAGCGCTCCAAACTGGGGGCGACCCGGACCGTGGGATCCGGATCCCTGGTTGATTTGGTTCATGCCAGCCTGGCTCCATAGTCTTTGTTTTTTCGTTTCTTTTCATGGATTTCATTTGACAAAGGGAAAAGTCCCGGGACAGAGATCCCTAGGCTACGCGTACCAATATTTTTCATGGTACGCCTTTTCCATTTGTCTCTCGCGAGGTGATGGAACCATCGTCAACTCGATCTCTCGAAGATGCTCGTACAGGCAGAATTGCATATATTTATTCATTCATAGTGATTACGAGTACATTAGGTGAGCATATACGCTTCTGTTTCTGTAACTCCTCTAACTGAATGTCTTATCAGTCTAGTACGGGGAATCTATTCATCGCGCGCGAGTGCGAGCGATGCCGTCGCAGAAGGAGGATGAGGGAGAAGAAGCGCCGCCACTATTCATCTTCCTCGCGGAGACGAGCACGCCGGTGAGGGGTGGGAGGTGAGGGAGGTCGGTCGGGGGTGGGAGGTGGGGGAGCGGCCACCGGCGAGGTCGTCGGCGGCCGGGGTGGTGGAGGGCGGGGGCGAACCTTTAGGGTTTCGGGTTGCCGGAGCTTCCAATGGCCGGCGGCCGTAGAAGAGGGGGCCGGGGGCGGCGGAGGACCGGCGGCGGCGATGGTTCGGCCGGCGGAAGGCGAGGCGGCGCGGGAGCGCCGCCGGCCGGGCAGGGCAGGAGCCCCGGTGGGCGGTGGTGGCGGCGGCGGCACGACGGCGAGCTTGGTTAGGGTTGGCGGCGGCGGAGGGCGGCGCCGAGGCGGCGCCGGAGCCGAGGGAGGTGGGGGTTGGCGGGGGAGCGACGCCGGAGAAGTTTCTGCGACGCAATCGTCGCGAATCGCAGTTAGCGACAAATAGACGCCCCCGTCTAGTACTGTTCCAACCATGCAGGAACCTGGTGATAATAAAAGAGCTACTTGTCAACATGATTGGTTTGATAATAAAAGAGCTACTTGTCAACATGATTTTAATTGAAAATGTTATATATAATGATAGTTTATTTCATTATGAACAAAATAGTATCATTTCCAGTGGCGGATCTAGGATTTTGTCACCAGATATTCAGCAACAATTTTTCATGTACGGTTCAATATATATTAATTTGTTTGTAATTATCAATTTTTTTCTAGAATTCGGTTCAAAAGAATAAAAATAAGAAACTATGTTCTAAATTCAACCAATAAGTGCGAAAGTTGCATAAACTAATTACAAATAGATCAAACATATTAAGTTCAAAATACGCAAAAGAGAAGTGCACACCTATAACTGTTTAAAAATGATGAGTCTTCTTCTTATTGTTCGATCTACGCTTTCTAAAGAACATGGAAGTCTTGATTATCCCTACAAAAATTATTTGTAGGAAAGATCCGATTTTTTCCGGAGGTGGGTCCAATGTAACCCGTCCCTACAAACAGTATTTGTAGATGTGAGAAGTAGGGGCGGGTACGCCACCCACCTCTAGAAATGTTTCTTTTTACCCTTCCCTAAAAACTGTTTTCATAGTAATATATATCGTCTTCATCCCAAATTAAATTTTTTTAAAAAATGCAATGTCTCCGTTCCTCTCCATGATTCAACAATTGTAAAAAATAAATACGCCAAGAGCATTAGCAATAACTACTGTATAATACTCAACAAGTTACATGTACACGGGACAATGGAAAAAGCAATTAGACATTTTACAAAGTAGAGAGCAAATACCAATTTTGGATGCCTGGACAATGCCTTTGCCTCTCCTGCACGGCTGCACTTGACCGGGCAGTCGGCAATAGGCAAGAGTGACCGCGGCAGGCTGTAGGCCACAAGCAGCAATTTTTAACATGCATGTTTTTCTTTTTTATAATATATGTATTATGCGTTGGGCTGTGTTGGCATTACCCTGTGACTCCGCCCCTGATCATTTCATTTTGTCAATGTTTATAATTTTTAACCATCTATAATCAAAATTTAAAATATTTGATTTGAAAAAAAATCTTAAAATAGCTGGAGTATATTATAATGTGGAACAAGGGATAACAAACACAAAAATTCAGAAATGCATTCAGTCGCTCACTCGCTTGTTGGTAAAACGTACATGACAGCTCCAATTATATTGAAGCTGTTGAAACCAGGGCCGGCTGGCCAAAGAACAGAACAACAAAAGATCAGGTCGATGAAGTCCACGAAACAACAAGAGAAGATAATGCCGCGCCGCCAGATCCTATCGGGTCCGTACCATACTAAACAGGCAACAAGCAGTCTGTCGTTCAAGAAGCCGGCGGCGGCGCCGACAGCACGGAGCCAAAAAGGTAGGGTGGCTCTTCTCCGGCCCAGCAACGGACTGCATCGGCGGTGGTGCTGGGCTCGTCCAGGCCGATGGTCACCACCGAGCACCAGTGGTTCACGTTCTTGGGGTTGGTCGTCCTCTTCACCACGGTCGTCACCAAGGCGACGGACACGTTCACCTGCACCGTCGCCGGGAAGCTAGTCCGGCCGGCGTACGTGCTCGCGAGGTAGGCCAGCACGCGCGCGTCGGTGACCCGCACCCACCTCCGCACCGCGTGCGAGCTCCGCCGCCTCACGAGGAACCCTCGCGGCAGCGGGAAGCGAACGACCTCCATGGCTCCCGTGGTGTTCCGGGCGAGGTCCGGCATGTCGACGACGCGGAGGGTGATGCCGGTGCAGTTGATGTCAGCGCGGCCGCTGGGGTTGTAGGCGCTCAGGGTGACGGCGAATTCCACGGACGCCGCCGCCTCGTACGTCACGATCGTGCTGGGGAGGCCGCTCTCGCCGGCGCAGCTGATGTCCGAGCTGCCAGCTGCATCGTCGTTGTCAACCGGCTTGATCTCGTCGCACGGCCGGTGGTGGTGGCGGCGGCGGCGGCGGAACTGGAAAGTGGTAAATGGTCTTAAAATTTAACTCTGATAATCTTAAGAACCTGATACTTATAGGATCGAGCTTTATTTTTTACAATTTTGAGCTAAATTTATATAAGAGTCGAGTTGGATTATGAAGAGACTACTGGGATCATGATACGTTACCACCCTACCTGATAGCGAGGGGCCCATGAGAATGGGATCTCGCTCTGCCTCCACAGAGTGGACGCCTCGATGTGGCCGTGGAGGATGGAGAGCTCGATGTCCTCGGGGCGGTGGACGATGACGGTGATCACCATCACGGCGACGGCGACGGTGAGCACGACCACCACGGCGGTCACCATGTAGCGTACCCTGTCGAGGCACGGGAATCTTGTGCGCTTCTCGTCGCCGCCGTCGATTCCCATGTTTGGTTTCCACACTACGGCGCCGCCGACTAGAGATTGAAGAGCCCTGCTGACTGCTGAGGTTGGTTGCCTGTTTCTATATCTATAGACTGTCGGCTGACATCATGCGAGTCTCTTTCTTTTCTCAAGGTTCAGAGATACGTTTTTGTTTGTAACTGAGAAAAAAAAGATCAGGGCCGATTGAGAGCGCCTTGGAGAAGCAAAGTAAAAGAGAAAAGGGTTTTGTTCCCTGCTACCAATAAGCGCTAGCTTTTTCCAAAGAACGATGAGATGTGCCTGTGCGCGCGAGCTACAACACTACACCATTGCTTGCATTGCAGGTCGTCCATTAGCTCTCTTCTCTACCACTGTGCTATTGCCTGAGTATACGCATGCTCGATCACTCGCGCACTACTGTTCGTTCATTCCTGCAAGAACTAACACAGCAAGCAACCAAAGCACGATCGATTTACATTGCACATTTGCATCCATCCATACGTATATAGATCATGGCGATTGCTACTCCCCGTCCCTGGAGCAGGTGGAATGTGCAGCAGCGCGTCTTCGCCCTGCTGCTCGGAGCGCTGGCCGCCATGGCCGTCGCCGCCGGCATCTCCGTCAGCCTCGCCCCGGCCCGCATCTCCTTCTCCGTCGCGAACGCCACGACGTCGAGGGTCCCGGTGCAGGGCAGCCCCGGCCTGCTCAACGGCTTCTACAACCTCACCCTCGTCGCCAACAACACCAGCCGGCGCACCCAGGTGCGGTTCGCCGCCGTCAGCGCCCAGATCTGGTACAGCGCCACGGGCTACGTCCTGGCCGGGGAGGTCGACGCCGCCGCCGCGCTGCCGGGGTGGCGGAGCCCGCGGGACGTCGCCGGCGTCGCCTTCTGGGCCAAGTACGGGCAGTACGACCACAAGGCCGGCACGGCGAGAAATGGCAAGGCCGGCAAGGAGCTCAAGGCGGAGAAGGCCACCAAGCAAGACTGCCGGGTGGTGGTGGAGGCCAAGGTGAGGTTCAAGTACGGGCTGGCAGTCACCATGCCCTACACCATCAGGGTGAGCTGCTTCCACGTCAACTTCTCAAGCAGCTCTAATGTCTCCGTCCAATGTAGCTAGTAGTCATTAATTGATCTCTCTCTCTCTCTCTCTCTCTCTCTCTCTCTCTCTCTCTCTCTAATGCTGCTTGAGGCTACCAATAAAAGCACATCTTAGCCGAATGCTGCAGAAGGCTACCAATAATGTTTGGAGGCTACGTTGATGGACATCTATCTTTGCCAAGCATGGGTGAAGGTTTAGTAACAGATTATATACCTGTGTAAGGTTGTCATTAGTCATGTATTGAAGATTATAGGATGTTCTCTGGCATTGTGTGCTTCTTATTGTTTTTCAAGATGTAATATTAATGGATGGCTTTGTGCATTCTTGGTTGCTACAGCGGCTGAAATGATTCTTGTCTTTTATCTAAAAATATGACCTGTTCTAAATAAACGGTAGAAAACACACACACACACACATTCATTTTAAAGATTTAAACACATCCTACTAGTTGTTCAAAAAAGCATCTCCTGATCATCATGCATTTGCCCACAATATGATCATTGCACCCAAAAATGGATGCAACATATGATCAAGTCTCATCATCATGCAATCCATGTCAACAAGTTTCATCTTTTTTATCACTCTTGCATCAAGTAAATAAACCTGCATTGCTACTCCTATAGAATGTTCATCTATATGTACTACTACCCCCACTCATACTTCTATAACAAGTTCATCATCAGATGAATTCAGCATATATAATGTACAAACATTCATTATCACAAGACATAAGTAGTAAACAAAAGTTCATCATTGTTAATCAAACTAGCCAATTTCATCATCATCACAAATTAAATCAATGCATGAGTTCATCACCATGAATTTGAAAAAATTAAACTAACAAGCCGCCTCATTACGTGGCCGAACATGCTCAGTTGTGATAGCAAGTTGATTAACCACGAGGCGCTGGCGAGTGGCTAACGGTCAAGTGAATGTGCACGACAGTTGCAGCATCCGCCTTGTCCTCCACCATGGTACTGTGTCATCTCAGTTAAGAGTGGTCATCGTAGGGATTATAACCAAAGCTCCATAGCCTTCAAGATCCCACTCCTATTTTCTGGTCTATAGATCAATAGCGTCCTCATGTTTTTTATGAGTGCATAAGGTTTCGCTTCCACCGTCAGCAACCTATTTGATATTTCTCTAGCATTTTGGCTAATGTTGTGACTTGAGCTATGGGGTTGAAGCTGGTGTGTCAGTCCATGTACCCTTCCCTACAAATCCTTATCCTTGTCGGTATTATTAGTAGTCACATGGATCATTAATAAGTTTCTCTTTTTCATTGCATCCTCCTTTATAAATATAGGTATGTACATAAATCGACTAGGTGGGGTATTACAGCACCAACAGGTATTTCATTAAGAGGAGGCAACCGGCTTCCCAGTAGAGAAAACCCCCGAACCTGGCTGCGCCAGCGAGGGGGACTTTTTTTGCCCACAGCCAGAAATTCGCCCCCACACGGGGTTCGAACCGCAGACCTGTGGGGGGTACCACCGGAGTGTTTCAACTAATTGGTCTAGCATCCTTTGGCATAGGTATATACATATAGAAACTCACATACATAAGACATATAGGTACGCACACCCCTGTAAATATGCACAGTCAAACCCTATCACTATGAATGCCTAGGAGAGATTTGAACTTGAGATGGTAGATATATACGTTTCGATGTAAATGGTCCCATTGCCTATCACATATTCTATGGACTGTTGAGCATTCCCTTAGCGTGAAGCTTTCACCTTTGCTAAAGAAAGTTGATCAAAGCAAAATAAACAAGAGCAAGGCAAGGATAAAATGATCCTATATGCAGTGCTATATGGGCAATGCATAGGTGGAAGCCAATAGATGACATGGTGTGCATAACTTCGGATAGGACATTGCTATTGCTCAAAGAAAAAGTAAAAGAGATGGCATGCTGGCCAAGGACTGGATATAGAAAAAGAGCTCGGCTTTCTGAACATGCAGTAGCATACAGATGGCTCATTAACACTGGAAAGAGTATAATTAAAGACCAAAGTGTTGCGATTACATGATATTATTCTTGGCCAAACTTAAATATGATGGTGCACGTTCAGTAGCGTGCATCTTACAAAATTTGGTAAAAAGGGAAAGGTTAAGAAAGACATGAACAAAGAATAAAGTAGCAATAAGTCACATAAAGAAAACGAACAATTAAATAAAGTAATCATCAGATGATCATGCACCCTCCCTCGCCAAGAGAGAGCATCTATAAATTACTAGATAGCTCACTACAGCCAGAGCTCATCAAGCTAGCGTTATTGCATTTGTACGTAGTGAAAGATGATATTCTCCAACAGAACCGGCTACTACTATTGCAACAGTACATTAGCCTATGTGTCCAACCTAACCTACTCCTACACTGACCAGAAGAATGAGCCAGCCATCACCTCCATCTTCATGTTGTTCCTGGCCGCGATCTTCTTCATCGTCAATCTCTTCAGCCGCTTCTCCGATGTCAGCGCCTTCCTCAAGCCCAGCATCCGCATATGCCTCTACGTCTTGCTCTCCCTCTTCCTCCCTGTCATGTCCTATGTCTTCTCCGAGGCTAAGAACCAAGGCACCGCCACCGGTGAGGTGAGCGAGCTCCCGCTGCGAGCTCAAACGATCCTCATGTGGATGCTCCTGGTGGAGCTCCTCCACAAGAAGGTGGAGGCGATATTCCTGGCTACTGCAGACATGCATGGGTATGCAGGCACCATCGAGCGTGCTGCAAGGATCTCCTGGCTGGGCTACCTCGTCTTCTACAACCTCAGAAGCACCGGCAGGAAGGCGTTTTTCGGCGTCCTGTGGTTGCTTGCTGCTACCAAGCTGGTGCAGAGGTTTGTGACCTCGGAGCTGGGAAAGCGTTCCTTCGCCTACGGCAGGAACCCCCAGCTTGTGGCCTCCTACATGACCCAGATTCTGCAGCAAGATGAAGAAGAGTTGAATGGCCAGCAGATTGGGTCGGAGCTCTTGAAGCGGTGCAAATATGCAGTGATGGGCGAAGAGGAGCTGAAGAAGGAGGCGAGATCGAAGGGATACCGTCTCGACCTAAAGGAGGTTATCGCGGAAGCTGACTCCGCTGTGGTCGTCACCATCGGCGGCATCTGGAGGCTCTCAGACAAAGACCAGATGCTCCAGAGGGACTCGAGTCTCAAGAGGCTCTGCCTCTCCTTCGCTCTCTACAAGCTCCTGCGCCGGAGGCTGGAGGACTTCCCCATCACCCCCGCCGAAGCCCGCAACTGCCATAGCCTCATCTTCAAAGGCCTGTGGGAAGAAGACAAGCGCAAGGAAGAAAATGCCGATGAGCTTTTCCAAGTGCTCAATGACGAGATCCAGTTCCTCTGCGAGTACTACCACTCCGTTCATCCCGTCACGTACGCTGGCCCCTCCTTCTTCCTCATCAACTACATCATGTTCCCCATTGTTGTGTGGGCCTTGTGCATCCTCATGATCATTCTGTGCAACAATGGGGATGTGGTCTATGCCTTCCACAGCTTCCGGACCGACAACTTCCCTGTATCCATCGGCATGTTGAGGATGGTCGTCTGCCTGCTCAGCAAAGCTAACCAGTTACCACCAGTTCTCTTCTCCACAGTTAACCTATTCATCACCACCCTTCTCTCCCTCACCTTCGCCTACGAGGAGGTCTGGGAGATCATCGTGTTCCTGCTTTCTAACGGGTTCACAGTGTCGCTGCTCTGCCGCTACACCTCCAAACGCAATTGGCGTGCCAGCCGCTTTCTCAGTGGGATCATCCGCCGCATCCTGTGGGTGCGGAACAAACTGAGCCGCCCCAACGTCTGCTTCAAGCAGTTCTCCATGTTGTGGTGCTTCTTCCGGGCGTCGTCGTCGTTCATGCTGCCGACCGAGGCTGTGCCCAGGCAGGCCAAGAAGGCCATCGTGGAGCGGCTGGCTACTGCCCGTGACGACGTTGCCCTTCCCGGCAAGCAGTCAGCGCTGCAGTTCGACGAGCTTGAGCTCTCGTGGGCGTGCGACGGCGACGACGACCTCGCCGAGGTCATCCTCACCTGGCACATCGCCACCGAGCTCCTGGAGGCGAGGTTCCCGCTGCCGAAGAAGACGCCACCGGGACCCGGCCGCAAGGTGGCCGTGGGCTTGTCCCGGTACTGCGCGTACCTGGTGGCCTTCCACCCGGAGCTCCTTCCCGTCGACAAGGACGCGACGGAGCGCGTGTACGAGGAGCTGAATAAGGAGCTCAAGAACAAGTCAGGGTGCTACGGGTACTTCTTCTGCCGGGAGCGCAAGGTGATGGAGATCGCGGCAGGGCTGAAGGAGGAGGAGGAGTCGCCGGCGACGGTGTTCGGCAAGGGAGCGAGGCTTGGGAAGGTGCTGATGGACAGGTACGAAGCAGCGGCGGAGGCGGACGCGCGTGATCGCGTGTGGGAGCTGCTGGCCGGGCTGTGGACGGAGGTGGTGGTGTACGCGGCGCCGACGGCCAGCGAGCAGCACGTGAAGGCGCACAAGGAGGCGCTGGCGCAGGGCGGGGAGTTCATCACCCTGCTGTGGGCGGTGGCCACCCACACCGGCATATCCCGGCGGGACGACGGCGACGCGACGCCGCCTACGACATCATCATCATCTAGTACCGAGGCAACAGAGATACTCATCGTCACAGAGGACTCGTCCACGGTAGACATAAGCTCGATCAATACCTAGCTAATGGCTCACAATTCTAATGAGGACTCCGGGCCTCGATTTGTCGGCTGTGGCGTGGCTTGGGCACAGTGGCGGAGCCAGGATTTTAGAGTAGGGTATTCCCATCTCCAAACAAATAAAAAAGTCCACATAAACAGTAAAAGGCATAATATGTGTTCGATCAAACAAAGGTACAAAGCTGTTCAACTCTAACATGTCCATGAAACAAAGGGAATTAGGGAAGTTCTTACAAAATACATAAAAAAATTACAAATTAACTCTAACTTTATGTTTCTGTTCCTTCATGGCTTGAAAGAGTAGCTCCATGGTTCATTATCTGAGTTATCACCATCTCTGATTGGGAACCAAGATAAAGGTTCTCCATGGTGCTCTGTCATTGTTGTGCTTGCTATTGTAGGGTCATTGCTAGCAATATCTAGTTCTGTTACCTCTCTTTCTATCTCATTGGTTGCTATGTCAGGCTCAACAGAAGGAGTACTTCGATTTCGAATCTGAACATGACTTTCAATTGTGACTGCCTCAACAACAGGAGCATCTGGATTATGAGCTTCACTCTCATTCGTAACTGGCTGTGGTGTTGATGTCGAGCCCACCTTCTGTGCCTTTGCCTTTCTTTCCCACAAAGTTCTCAAATCAATCGGCTTCTTCTTCTTCATTTTGCAATTTGCAAAGCTCTATGATCTAGACTTAAAGACATAAACACTAATTAACAAAATGGCATATCAATTGGAATTCAAAATTTTCTAATTGTAAATCTATGCTACTATGCTAGTCTGCTTGCTCACCTCCTGTATATGGCTCTGTGCCTCTGTCGCTCCCCTGCCTACCTCCCTGGGCCTGCCGGCCTTGGCCCTTGGCCCCTGACCCCGTGCGGCCGTGCGCACTGCACAGGCGGGCAGCACGGCAGCGCCCAGCGGCGAGCGCTCGAGCGGCCTGCGGCCTGCGGCCTGCCGCAATGGCGCGGCGTCGCCGCCGCCGGCCGGCCGCCCAGCGCCCCCGTGCCTCCTAGCCGCCTGGCCGCGTGCCGCGACGGTGCCGGCGCTCGCGGTCGCCGGACGCACGACGCAGCTCCCGGTTCCGGCCTCCGCCACCTGCCGATCTAGGTTTTCATCACGAGATTTTGGGGAATGGGGAACAATCAACGGACGGGAGAGAGAGGGACTCGGGTCAGAGCAGGCCGGTGGGCGTGGGTCGTTGCTGTGGGCCGTGTTTCGTGGGCCGAAGCTGGTTGTTTGTGGGTTGGATCATTTATTTGGGCTAAATTTGAGCTCAGGAGTATATAGTATAGTCAATATAGTATGTATATATGTATTATGGATGTATATACTTATTCACTTTTAAAAATAGTTGGGTATTCCTGGGAATACCCAGGAATCCAGCTGCCTCCGCCAATGCTTGGGCATGTGGATACGCCCTCAATTGGTCGGCTTTGCTATGATGGAACCTGTCCATTCAGATTGAAGTTCTCAACTCAAATTAAGTCGCATTTGCACGGATTTATTCAAGAGGGGCTATTGGCATGAAGATTCTTTCATTTACTTGTAGGTTGCCTAAAGATAAACGGGAACATATCTGGTGGAAACCACAACATTTGTGAAAACCCGTGCAAATCACGACAAAAAAATTATCTAAATTTACCAAAAAAATTACACATATAAATGATTGATGATACACAACATTGTAAAATATCTTGTCCAGACTCCAGACTCGATTTCGTTTGTGAGATATAAAAATAACAAATTTCTAATAAATCATCTGGACAGCTTCCTGGCATAATTAATGTAGTTCGAACTTCAAACTGTACATATTTTCCTTAACTACTCATATAATACTAGATATATATACTGTATTAATGCAGCAACCTGGTACTAGGGTGTGAACTTCATTATTCCATTGATGCGTAGCACGCACTTGGAGCAGCATATACAGAGCAACCCGCCTTTGGTAAAGAAAAAGTTTGTGCCAGCGAAAAGAAAATAAAGACCAGTGTGGATCATATATTGCTTGAAGCATACAAATCGCATAACTTGCATCCCTTGAAAGTACTGGCTTTCATCCATTTATAAAGACCAAGTTATGATGTGACGACGTGACCACCAGATGCACGTTCAGCAGCGTACAATTGACAAAATTAAATTAACCCCGCGCGCCTTTGTTGCCATGATGGATTTTATTTTATTTTTTTGGAAAAGGGAACTATTATTAATTTCAAAGTGATACATCAAGGTGATACATCGTTTTGAAATTTTTCCAGCCTCTGCTAAAAAGCACACAGCCTACAAAAGTCTTACAAAACCGGACAAACTAATGACTGTCAATCCTAAGACTAAACAGCCACACATGTGCTAGGGCAAAAAATTCCTTGGCCACCTGCTCAAAAAAATGAGACGCCGCTACAAGGACGTCCTGTGAGGTAGACGACTAAAGGATAGCCCATGTGCGTAGCCAATGTGTTGTAGAGTAGATCACCTGCAAAAAGAATGGTTGTTTGTTATAAAAAAATCACAGAGTTTCTGCAGCGCCAAACAGACCAACACAAAACTGCCGCGCCCACACGGACTAATTGTTTATACTCTTTAGGTACACCAATCGTTCAATTTCCAATCATACTTGATACATCGCGAGACTGTGGGCCATGATGGATACATTCATACATACCGGAAAATTAGTCCCTGCTGGAAACATTGTCGATCGGCTTTCTGCAGTGGGTCCGGGATAGCAAACACTAGCTATCCCGTACTCCAGTACCATTTGGCATTCAAAAGGGCTGCAGTGGGGGACGCTATGGCGTCCACTATGATTGCAGACGAGCGGCGGTCCCCCAAATCGGGCAGAGGTAGCGGCCGCACGCTATGACGCCACCAACGGCCTCACACTGGGAGAGAGAGGGAGGGTGCTGCCGGCCACCGCGCAAAGCAGAAGGGGAGGGTGAGAAGAAAGCGCTGGCCATGGAGAGCAGCAGGTGAGGGAGGGCCAGCGGTAGTTGGCCATCTCCGCCCCGCGCACCACCGCCCTCCTTCGAGCCACATGCCACCATCCTTCGCACCTCCTCCGAGGCAGAGCAGCCAGCGCCGGCGGCACGGAGGAGGAAGGGCGCAGCCGGCGGAGCTTTGCGCGCCCCTCCGGATCTGGACGCGGCCGCCGGAGGGAGGGAGCTCGGGCCGGATCTAGATCCACACCGCCGGAGGGAGGCGGGCAAGTGCCAATGGAGACCGTGCACGCCGACCCGAATCGAGGGAGGAGGAGGAGAGTAGGGCTGTCCACCGCTCCGAATCGAGGGAGGAGAGGGGCGCCGGCCCGCGCGCGCCGCCGCGCGCAGCGGCAGCTCCGCACCGTGCATAGCTCCGCGAGCAGGGCCAGGGAGCATGGGTCGCCTGCCGCCGTCGCTCAGCCACCCTGCCGCGCACGATCCCGGCTGGCGTTTGGAGGGAGGTAGGGCCGCCGAGCTCAACGCCGCCGAGCTGTCCTCCCCATCGGGCCGCACCCCCGCCATGATTGGAGCTCGAGCTCGAGCCGGCGGATCTGGAGGAGGAGGCCTGCACGCGCCGCTGCCGGCCTCCGCCTCTGCGTGCCCGAGGAAAGAGAGCTCACCAAGGGAGCTCGAGCTGTCCGCGTCGAATCCGCTCCGATTTGCCACCGTCCACGCCGGAGCGTGCCTTGCCGGAGCTCGAGGCCGCTGAAAGGAGGGAGGGGGGCGCCGGGACGAAGGGAGAGGGAGGAGGAGGAGGAGGTATGTCATGGTGTGCAAATCCACAGCCGGGTAGCGTAGTGCACCCGTTTAAACCTAGAGGGTGAGTACTCGGGGGTTAGCTAGGATTAGTTCAATCTCCAGGGAAGAAATGATGAACACAGAGGTTTTAGAGTGGTTCGGGCCGCCGGAGCATAATACCCTACGTCCACTGTGTGTTGTATTGCTTGTGCTCTCCAGAGGTTGAGAACAGGGTTGTCTGGTGCTGAGTCCAGCGTGAGTCTGAGTCTAGAATGAGTTTTCTTGTGTGCGGCGAGTGCCTCCCTTTTATATCTCAAGGGAGGCGCGTACATAGCCGTTGGGTCCCCGATAGGTGGGCCCAATCGATGTAGTATAAAATAACATACTGTTCACATATTATGGCATTACAGGCGACGGAGATCTTATTCTCGGATTTCCTTCTACCCGTGAAGATCCTCCGTCCGGCAGATCCATGCCCTGTCTTGTCGAAACGGCGCCAGGGCGTACCTTGCGGTGTTACCTGCAACGTAGCTGAACGGACCGTGTAGCTTGCAGTGTAGACAGTATGATGAAAATGTGCCGTGCCGCCGTATCCATTTAATGCGGCAGACGGCTCTACGCGGATGCGGCGCATGCGGCTGCACTGTGTACCTCGGTAATATGCGGTCGACAGTGAGGCCTGACAAGGCTGCCCCGCGTGCCGCGGCAGCAGAGCACGCCTCAACCACCCACATTGAATGCGGTGGGTGGGCGAGTCTTCCAGCAGAAGACTCGCGCCCGCGCCTGCGGGAAACGTGGCGCCCTTGGACCCCGCCCCGGCGGTATGCTGGTTCTACGCGCGTGGGAGGTCCGGACGGGCGCGAGGAGGTCCCGGACCTCTATGGGGGGTCCGCGCCCTCGGCTATTGGCTCGGAGCTTCTCCTCCTCATGGACACGTGGCATCACCTGACCCGTCCCAGAGCGGGCAGTGGATCCGGGGCCGTTGGCGCGATGAGGAAAGAGCCTGACCCGTGGGGCCCGGCTGCTCTGCCTCTTATGGCGCAGTTACGGATGACTACGCGAGTCCTGTCTTGCTGCAGTAGGAGTGGGTATCCCTGCTACAGGGTACCGACAGTGGCCCCCGGGCACACCTCGGGAGAGGTGACGAACCCGCAGGTGGGGCCACTACTGTGATTTGGCCCTGCATAGCTTGAAGCCTCTAGTGTTAGACTATGCATACTGCAGGAGTCTAGTCCAGTTTTGACCATCCATCGAGTTTTTCGTTGCCTCATCACATCGCAACGGCTTACTGACTTGTGGTACCCACATACAGTGGTACACCTAGTCACGCGAGCGACGCTCGGCATTGTTGCGGCCGGAGTAAACGAGATATTTACCACCAGCGCAGTTCCCGAAAAGTCTGGTCATGCCAGCGCTCTATGCGCGCACGTCAGCTCAGCTTCCGCCTCGCTTCGCGCGCGGGCGACGGTTCATATCCCGTCTTTTCACGCCTTTCTTTGTTACCCGCCCTCTCTAACAGGCGGGCCTGGGCCCCCTTGTCATGGACTGGGCGGTTAACACCAGGCGCGAGCGTCGCTTGGGTTCCAGCGATGGTTTCGGGGCGCGCCGGATGGGACAGGCTGCATAAAGGGCCAAACCGCATATCGCGGTTATCTTTCTGCATTCGCCTTCTTCCTTCCAAACATTTGCGCCCCTTTGCCTTCGAGCCTCCTCGCCCTTGCTCTCCTGCGTAGATTGCTCCTCGCCTCCATAGCGAGATGGCGTCCCTCATTCGCCCCCGTCATTTCCAGACCGAGGAGGAGCTGAACACGGTGCGCCGCCTGCTTGGGTGGAGTCCACAGGAGACTGCCTGGGGATTCAAGCAGGCTCGATTCCCCTCGGCGATCTGCGCGCCGGGGAATTTGTGATGTTTATCTCACACATTTCAACTGGCCTGGGGCTGCCGATCTCCTCATTCTTTCTGCTGCTGCAGAAAGATTTCGGCCCCCAGCTTCAACATCTCACGCCCCACTCCATCCTCCTGACGTCCATCTTTGTCCACCTGTGCGAGATGTTTGTGGGGGGTGCGGCCCTGCGTCATCCTCTTCCGCCACTTCTTCATCCTGGTCAAGTCCGGGAAGGGCAAGGATGAAGTAGGGGCGTACTACTTCCAGACGAGGAGCGACTTACGGACGCCCTACACCCCCGGGCTCACTGACGGGAAGTGGGAAGAATGGCGCAAGGAGTGGGTAATCGCCACCACCGAAGCCAACGAGCGCCTTGTCATGCCGACTGGGGGACTCGCCTCCGACCGCCAATCCTGGAGGGCCAAGCCGTCCCTGCCGTCGGAGTTCGATTCCGTGCTGAGCAAGATCAGGGCGCTGGCGGAGGACGGCCTTACCTCGCTGCACGTGCTCGGGGACTTCTTGAAGCGCCGGATCGTCCCTTTGAAGCAGCGGCCGCGTCCTGCCTGGAGTTTCAACGGGCCCCAAGACTGCAGCAGGGCTCACCGCGGGGAGGACAGCGATCTGATCCAGGAAGCCCTGGAGGTCTTGGTGCGGGCGGTGACAGGGGAGATCTTCATCCCGAAGCACCTGATCCTTCCTCACGGTGTCGTCCCCCTTTGCGAGGACTCACGTCTGAGGACCGCGGTGCTGGCCACCCTGCCGACCCTCGACGACGGCGGGCTAGCAGCGCTCCAAACTGGGGGCGACCCGGACCGTGGGATTCGGATCCCTGGTTGATTTGGTTCATGCCAGCCTGGCTCCATAGTCTTTGTTTTTTCGTTTCTTTTCATGGATTTCATTTGACAAAGGGAAAAGTCCCGGGACAGAGATCCCTAGGCTACGCGTACCAATATTTTTCATGGTACGCCTTTTCCATTTGTCTCTCGCGAGGTGATGGAACCATCGTCAACTCGATCTCTCGAAGATGCTCGTACAGGCAGAATTGCATATATTTATTCATTCATAGTGATTACGAGTACATTAGGTGAGCATATACGCTTCTGTTTCTGTAACTCCTCTAACTGAATGTCTTATCAGTCTAGTACGGGGAATCTATTCATCGCGCGCGAGTGCGAGCGATGCCGTCGCAGAAGGAGGATGAGGGAGAAGAAGCGCCGCCACTATTCATCTTCCTCGCGGAGACGAGCACGCCGGTGAGGGGTGGGAGGTGAGGGAGGTCGGTCGGGGGTGGGAGGTGGGGGAGCGGCCACCGGCGAGGTCGTCGGCGGTCGGGGTGGTGGAGGGCGGGGGCGAACCTTTAGGGTTTCGGGTTGCCGGAGCTTCCAATGGCCGGCGGCCGTAGAAGAGGGGGCCGGGGGCGGCGGAGGACCGGCGGCGGCGATGGTTCGGCCGGCGGAAGGCGAGGCGGCGCGGGAGCGCCGCCGGCCGGGCAGGGCAGGAGCCCCGGTGGGCGGTGGTGGCGGCGGCGGCACGACGGCGAGCTTGGTTAGGGTTGGCGGCGGCGGAGGGCGGCGCCGAGGCGGCGCCGGAGCCGAGGGAGGTGGGGGTTGGCGGGGGAGCGACGCCGAAGAAGTTTCTGCGACGCAATCGTCGCGAATCGCAGTTAGCGACAAATAGACGCCCCCGTCTAGTACTGTTCCAACCATGCAGGAACCTGGTGATAATAAAAGAGCTACTTGTCAACATGATTGGTTTGATAATAAAAGAGCTACTTGTCAACATGATTTTAATTGAAAATGTTATATATAATGATAGTTTATTTCATTATGAACAAAATAGTATCATTTCCAGTGGCGGATCTAGGATTTTGTCACCAGATATTCAGCAACAATTTTTCATGTACGGTTCAATATATATTAATTTGTTTGTAATTATCAATTTTTTTCTAGAATTCGGTTCAAAAGAATAAAAATAAGAAACTATGTTCTAAATTCAACCAATAAGTGCGAAAGTTGCATAAACTAATTACAAATAGATCAAACATATTAAGTTCAAAATACGCAAAAGAGAAGTGCACACCTATAACTGTTTAAAAATGATGAGTCTTCTTCTTATTGTTCGATCTACGCTTTCTAAAGAACATGGAAGTCTTGATTATCCCTACAAAAATTATTTGTAGGAAAGATCCGATTTTTTCCGGAGGTGGGTCCAATGTAACCCGTCCCTACAAACAGTATTTGTAGATGTGAGAAGTAGGGGCGGGTACGCCACCCACCTCTAGAAATGTTTCTTTTTACCCTTCCCTAAAAACTGTTTTCATAGTAATATATATCGTCTTCATCCCAAATTAAATTTTTTTTAAAAATGCAATGTCTCCGTTCCTCTCCATGATTCAACAATTGTAAAAAATAAATACGCCAAGAGCATTAGCAATAACTACTGTATAATACTCAACAAGTTACATGTACACGGGACAATGGAAAAAGCAATTAGACATTTTACAAAGTAGAGAGCAAATACCAATTTTGGATGCCTGGACAATGCCTTTGCCTCTCCTGCACGGCTGCACTTGACCGGGCAGTCGGCAATAGGCAAGAGTGACCGCGGCAGGCTGTAGGCCACAAGCAGCAATTTTTAACATGCATGTTTTTCTTTTTTATAATATATGTATTATGCGTTGGGCTGTGTTGGCATTACCCTGTGACTCCGCCCCTGATCATTTCATTTTGTCAATGTTTATAATTTTTAACCATCTATAATCAAAATTTAAAATATTTGATTTGAAAAAAAATCTTAAAATAGCTGGAGTATATTATAATGTGGAACAAGGGATAACAAACACAAAAATTCAGAAATGCATTCAGTCGCTCACTCGCTTGTTGGTAAAACGTACATGACAGCTCCAATTATATTGAAGCTGTTGAAACCAGGGCCGGCTGGCCAAAGAACAGAACAACAAAAGATCAGGTCGATGAAGTCCACGAAACAACAAGAGAAGATAATGCCGCGCCGCCAGATCCTATCGGGTCCGTACCATACTAAACAGGCAACAAGCAGTCTGTCGTTCAAGAAGCCGGCGGCGGCGCCGACAGCACGGAGCCAAAAAGGTAGGGTGGCTCTTCTCCGGCCCAGCAACGGACTGCATCGGCGGTGGTGCTGGGCTCGTCCAGGCCGACGGTCACCACCGAGCACCAGTGGTTCACGTTCTTGGGGTTGGTCGTCCTCTTCACCACGGTCGTCACCAAGGCGACGGACACGTTCACCTGCACCGTCGCCGGGAAGCTAGTCCGGCCGGCGTACGTGCTCGCGAGGTAGGCCAGCACGCGCGCGTCGGTGACCCGCACCCACCTCCGCACCGCGTGCGAGCTCCGCCGCCTCACGAGGAACCCTCGCGGCAGCGGGAAGCGAACGACCTCCATGGCTCCCGTGGTGTTCCGGGCGAGGTCCGACATGTCGACGACGCGGAGGGTGATGCCGGTGCAGTTGATGTCAGCGCGGCCGCTGGGGTTGTAGGCGCTCAGGGTGACGGCGAATTCCACGGACGCCGCCGCCTCGTACGTCACGATCGTGCTGGGGAGGCCGCTCTCGCCGGCGCAGCTGATGTCCGAGCTGCCAGCTGCATCGTCGTTGTCAACCGGCTTGATCTCGTCGCACGGCCGGTGGTGGTGGCGGCGGCGGCGGCGGAACTGGAAAGTGGTAAATGGTCTTAAAATTTAACTCTGATAATCTTAAGAACCTGATACTTATAGCATCGAGCTTTATTTTTTACAATTTTGAGCTAAATTTATATAAGAGTCGAGTTGGATTATGAAGAGACTACTGGGATCATGATACGTTACCACCCTACCTGATAGCGAGGGGCCCATGAGAATGGGATCTCGCTCTGCCTCCACAGAGTGGACGCCTCGATGTGGCCGTGGAGGATGGAGAGCTCGATGTCCTCGGGGCGGTGGACGATGACGGTGATCACCATCACGGCGACGGCGACGGTGAGCACGACCACCACGGCGGTCACCATGTAGCGTACCCTGTCGAGGCACGGGAATCTTGTGCGCTTCTCGTCGCCGCCGTCGATTCCCATGTTTGGTTTCCACACTACGGCGCCGCCGACTAGAGATTGAAGAGCCCTGCTGACTGCTGAGGTTGGTTGCCTGTTTCTATATCTATAGACTGTCGGCTGACATCATGCGAGTCTCTTTCTTTTCTCAAGGTTCAGAGATACGTTTTTGTTTGTAACTGAGAAAAAAAAGATCAGGGCCGATTGAGAGCGCCTTGGAGAAGCAAAGTAAAAGAGAAAAGGGTTTTGTTCCCTGCTACCAATAAGCGCTAGCTTTTTCCAAAGAACGATGAGATGTGCCTGTGCGCGCGAGCTACAACACTACACCATTGCTTGCATTGCAGGTCGTCCATTAGCTCTCTTCTCTACCACTGTGCTATTGCCTGAGTATACGCATGCTCGATCACTCGCGCACTACTGTTCGTTCATTCCTGCAAGAACTAACACAGCAAGCAACCAAAGCACGATCGATTTACATTGCACATTTGCATCCATCCATACGTATATAGATCATGGCGATTGCTACTCCCCGTCCCTGGAGCAGGTGGAATGTGCAGCAGCGCGTCTTCGCCCTGCTGCTCGGAGCGCTGGCCGCCATGGCCGTCGCCGCCGGCATCTCCGTCAGCCTCGCCCCGGCCCGCATCTCCTTCTCCGTCGCGAACGCCACGACGTCGAGGGTCCCGGTGCAGGGCAGCCCCGGCCTGCTCAACGGCTTCTACAACCTCACCCTCGTCGCCAACAACACCAGCCGGCGCACCCAGGTGCGGTTCGCCGCCGTCAGCGCCCAGATCTGGTACAGCGCCACGGGCTACGTCCTGGCCGGGGAGGTCGACGCCGCCGCCGCGCTGCCGGGGTGGCGGAGCCCGCGGGACGTCGCCGGCGTCGCCTTCTGGGCCAAGTACGGGCAGTACGACCACAAGGCCGGCACGGCGAGAAATGGCAAGGCCGGCAAGGAGCTCAAGGCGGAGAAGGCCACCAAGCAAGACTGCCGGGTGGTGGTGGAGGCCAAGGTGAGGTTCAAGTACGGGCTGGCAGTCACCATGCCCTACACCATCAGGGTGAGCTGCTTCCACGTCAACTTCTCAAGCAGCTCTAATGTCTCCGTCCAATGTAGCTAGTAGTCATTAATTGATCTCTCTCTCTCTCTCTCTCTCTCTCTCTCTCTCTAATGCTGCTTGAGGCTACCAATAAAAGCACATCTTAGCCGAATGCTGCAGAAGGCTACCAATAATGTTTGGAGGCTACGTTGATGGACATCTATCTTTGCCAAGCATGGGTGAAGGTTTAGTAACAGATTATATACCTGTGTAAGGTTGTCATTAGTCATGTATTGAAGATTATAGGATGTTCTCTGGCATTGTGTGCTTCTTATTGTTTTTCAAGATGTAATATTAATGGATGGCTTTGTGCATTCTTGGTTGCTACAGCGGCTGAAATGATTCTTGTCTTTTATCTAAAAATATGACCTGTTCTAAATAAACGGTAGAAAACACACACACACACACATTCATTTTAAAGATTTAAACACATCCTACTAGTTGTTCAAAAAAGCATCTCCTGATCATCATGCATTTGCCCACAATATGATCATTGCACCCAAAAATGGATGCAACATATGATCAAGTCTCATCATCATGCAATCCATGTCAACAAGTTTCATCTTTTTTATCACTCTTGCATCAAGTAAATAAACCTGCATTGCTACTCCTATAGAATGTTCATCTATATGTACTACTACCCCCCACTCATACTTCTATAACAAGTTCATCATCAGATGAATTCAGCATATATAATGTACAAACATTCATTATCACAAGACATAAGTAGTAAACAAAGTTCATCATTGTTAATCAAACTAGCCAATTTCATCATCATCACAAATTAAATCAATGCATGAGTTCATCACCATGAATTTGAAAAAATTAAACTAACAAGCCGCCTCATTACGTGGCCGAACATGCTCAGTTGTGATAGCAAGTTGATTAACCACGAGGCGCTGGCGAGTGGCTAACGGTCAAGTGAATGTGCACGACAGTTGCAGCATCCGCCTTGTCCTCCACCATGGTACTGTGTCATCTCAGTTAAGAGTGGTCATCGTAGGGATTATAACCAAAGCTCCATAGCCTTCAAGATCCCACTCCTATTTTCTGGTCTATAGATCAATAGCGTCCTCATGTTTTTTATGAGTGCATAAGGTTTCGCTTCCACCGTCAGCAACCTATTTGATATTTCTCTAGCATTTTGGCTAATGTTGTGACTTGAGCTATGGGGTTGAAGCTGGTGTGTCAGTCCATGTACCCTTCCCTACAAATCCTTATCCTTGTCGGTATTATTAGTAGTCACATGGATCATTAATAAGTTTCTCTTTTTCATTGCATCCTCCTTTATAAATATAGGTATGTACATAAATCGACTAGGTGGGGTATTACAGCACCAACAGGTATTTCATTAAGAGGAGGCAACCGGCTTCCCAGTAGAGAAAACCCCCGAACCTGGCTGCGCCAGCGAGGGGGACTTTTTTTGCCCACAGCCAGAAATTCGCCCCCACACGGGGTTCGAACCGCAGACCTGTGGGGGTACCACCGGAGTGTTTCAACTAATTGGTCTAGCATCCTTTGGCATAGGTATATACATATAGAAACTCACATACATAAGACATATAGGTACGCACACCCCTGTAAATATGCACAGTCAAACCCTATCACTATGAATGCCTAGGAGAGATTTGAACTTGAGATGGTAGATATATACGTTTCGATGTAAATGGTCCCATTGCCTATCACATATTCTATGGACTGTTGAGCATTCCCTTAGCGTGAAGCTTTCACCTTTGCTAAAGAAAGTTGATCAAAGCAAAATAAACAAGAGCAAGGCAAGGATAAAATGATCCTATATGCAGTGCTATATGGGCAATGCATAGGTGGAAGCCAATAGATGACATGGTGTGCATAACTTCGGATAGGACATTGCTATTGCTCAAAGAAAAAGTAAAAGAGATGGCATGCTGGCCAAGGACTGGATATAGAAAAAGAGCTCGGCTTTCCTGAACATGCAGTAGCATACAGATGGCTCATTAACACTGGAAAGAGTATAATTAAAGACCAAAGTGTTGCGATTACATGATATTATTCTTGGCCAAACTTAAATATGATGGTGCACGTTCAGTAGCGTGCATCTTACAAAATTTGGTAAAAAGGGAAAGGTTAAGAAAGACATGAACAAAGAATAAAGTAGCAATAAGTCACATAAAGAAAACGAACAATTAAATAAAGTAATCATCAGATGATCATGCACCCTCCCTCGCCAAGAGAGAGCATCTATAAATTACTAGATAGCTCACTACAGCCAGAGCTCATCAAGCTAGCGTTATTGCATTTGTACGTAGTGAAAGATGATATTCTCCAACAGAACCGGCTACTACTATTGCAACAGTACATTAGCCTATGTGTCCAACCTAACCTACTCCTACACTGACCAGAAGAATGAGCCAGCCATCACCTCCATCTTCATGTTGTTCCTGGCCGCGATCTTCTTCATCGTCAATCTCTTCAGCCGCTTCTCCGATGTCAGCGGCCTTCCTCAAGCCCAGCATCCGCATATGCCTCTACGTCTTGCTCTCCCTCTTCCTCCCTGTCATGTCCTATGTCTTCTCCGAGGCTAAGAACCAAGGCACCGCCACCGGTGAGGTGAGCGAGCTCCCGCTGCGAGCTCAAACGATCCTCATGTGGATGCTCCTGGTGGAGCTCCTCCACAAGAAGGTGGAGGCGATATTCCTGGCTACTGCAGACATGCATGGGTATGCAGGCACCATCGAGCGTGCTGCAAGGATCTCCTGGCTGGGCTACCTCGTCTTCTACAACCTCAGAAGCACCGGCAGGAAGGCGTTTTTTCGGCGTCCTGTGGTTGCTTGCTGCTACCAAGCTGGTGCAGAGGTTTGTGACCTCGGAGCTGGGAAAGCGTTCCTTCGCCTACGGCAGGAACCCCAGCTTGTGGCCTCCTACATGACCCAGATTCTGCAGCAAGATGAAGAAGAGTTGAATGGCCAGCAGATTGGGTCGGAGCTCTTGAAGCGGTGCAAATATGCAGTGATGGGCGAAGAGGAGCTGAAGAAGGAGGCGAGATCGAAGGGATACCGTCTCGACCTAAAGGAGGTTATCGCGGAAGCTGACTCCGCTGTGGTCGTCACCATCGGCGGCATCTGGAGGCTCTCAGACAAAGACCAGATGCTCCAGAGGGACTCGAGTCTCAAGAGGCTCTGCCTCTCCTTCGCTCTCTACAAGCTCCTGCGCCGGAGGCTGGAGGACTTCCCCATCACCCCCGCCGAAGCCCGCAACTGCCATAGCCTCATCTTCAAAGGCCTGTGGGAAGAAGACAAGCGCAAGGAAGAAAATGCCGATGAGCTTTTCCAAGTGCTCAATGACGAGATCCAGTTCCTCTGCGAGTACTACCACTCCGTTCATCCCGTCACGTACGCTGGCCCCTCCTTCTTCCTCATCAACTACATCATGTTCCCCATTGTTGTGTGGGCCTTGTGCATCCTCATGATCATTCTGTGCAACAATGGGGATGTGGTCTATGCCTTCCACAGCTTCCGGACCGACAACTTCCCTGTATCCATCGGCATGTTGAGGATGGTCGTCTGCCTGCTCAGCAAAGCTAACCAGTTACCACCAGTTCTCTTCTCCACAGTTAACCTATTCATCACCACCCTTCTCTCCCTCACCTTCGCCTACGAGGAGGTCTGGGAGATCATCGTGTTCCTGCTTTCTAACGGGTTCACAGTGTCGCTGCTCTGCCGCTACACCTCCAAACGCAATTGGCGTGCCAGCCGCTTTCTCAGTGGGATCATCCGCCGCATCCTGTGGGTGCGGAACAAACTGAGCCGCCCCAACGTCTGCTTCAAGCAGTTTCTCCATGTTGTGGTGCTTCTTCCGGGCGTCGTCGTCGTTCATGCTGCCGACCGAGGCTGTGCCCAGGCAGGCCAAGAAGGGCCATCGTGGAGCGGCTGGCTACTGCCCGTGACGACGTTGCCCTTCCCGGCAAGCAGTCAGCGCTTGCAGTTCGACGAGCTTGAGCTCTCGTTGGGCGTGCGACGGCGAAGACGACCTCGCCGAGGTCATCCTCACCTGGCACATCGCCACCGAGCTCCTGGAGGCGAGGTTCCCGCTGCCGACGAAGACCCACCGGGACCCGGCCGCAAGGTGGCCGTGGGCTTGTCCCGGTACTGCGCGTACCTGGTGGCCTTCCACCCGGAGCTCCTTCCCGTCGACAAGGACGCGACGGAGCGCGTGTACGAGGAGCTGAATAAGGAGCTCAAGAACAAGTCAGGGTGCTACGGGTACTTCTTCTGCCGGGAGCGCAAGGTGATGGAGATCGCGGCAGGGCTGAAGGAGGAGGAGTCGCCGGCGACGGTGTTCGGCAAGGGAGCGAGGCTTGGGAAGGTGCTGATGGACAGGTACGAAGCAGCGGCGGAGGCGGACGCGCGTGATCGCGTGTGGGAGCTGCTGGCCGGGCTGTGGACGGAGGTGGTGTGTACGCGGCGCCGACGGCCAGCGAGCAGCACGTGAAGGCGCACAAGGAGGCGCTGGCGCAGGGCGGGGAGTTCATCACCCTGCTGTGGGCGGTGGCCACCACACCGGCATATCCCGGCGGGACGACGGCGACGCGACGCCGCCTACGACATCATCATCATCTAGTACCGAGGCAACAGAGATACTCATCGTCACAGAGGACTCGTCCACGGTAGACATAAGCTCGATCAATACCTAGCTAATGGCTCACAATTCTAATGAGGACTCCGGGCCTCGATTTGTCGGCTGTGGCGTGGCTTGGGCATGTGGATACGCCCTCAATTGGTCGGCTTTGCTATGATGGAACCTGTCCATTCAGATTGAAGTTCTCAACTCAAATTAAGTCGCATTTGCACGGATTTATTCAAGAGGGGCTATTGGCATGAAGATTCTTTCATTTACTTGTAGGTTGCCTAAAGATAAACGGGAACATATCTGGTGGAAACCACAACATTTGTGAAAACCCGTGCAAATCACGACAAAAA